>NC_056628.2:153469721-154737221 GCF_002870075.4 Lactuca sativa | reverse complement strand
TCTCACAAATTTATCGTTCACGCTGTCGACAACCTAAGCTTATAAGAACTAGCATCCCAATACTAGCCAATCTTAGCAAACACAGACATTCCAAAACCAGATGAATACTTCCCGAAATCTCAATGAGCTTAATGATTCCAAGCACTTTCCACTAACTCCACTACAAGTCGTCAATGACTTATCGGATGATGAAGAACAACATCTCAAATATAGAAACGGGTACCCAACCAATTCAACAACCTACTTGCACTAGAGCAATTCCCATGCAAACCTACAATTGACCACACTTTGAAGGTATGGACTTGATAACTACCGATCTTACACCCATGATCAAACCAATTCCTCATTGCCTCGTAACCATGAAAACCTCCTACATATCTTGCATTCAAACCCAACATGCCCATATTGTGGATTCCTTGAATTCTTGTTGACACCAGCAAAGATGGGACCGACTGCTAATCTTTTCCTACTTTAATTTTGTTGTAATGATAGTTGATGCCTCCTACATCAAAATCTAAAACCGAATCACCCGAATATCCTCTAAACTCGACTCTTGGTATGCAAAATGGCATATGAATATTCTCAAAATAAAATGTCTGGTCCATCATGAAAAGAATTCTGATTCTTAGGTGGAAACATAAATAAACCACACCTGGCGTCTCATACAAAAACACATAATCATAGACACAATTAATAATAACGGCATGAAAGAAGTGAATACAACACATACTTGCGATGTCGACGGGTGAAACTCGGATCTCCTCGGACTATGATTATAATGATTGGGTCATCACCATAGGAACATCCAATCCGCCCTCATGACCATCAATAATTCTAAGAATGGCTGGAGCAGGTGCCCTCACTGCTTCCCTCATCAAATTCGGACAGTCGGCCTTCTTGTGGCCCACTTGGTTGCAGTGGAAATGTAATAGAATTTTTCCCTGCGGACAATATCTGCTGACATGACCAACCCTGCCACACTTGTAGCAACCCATACCCCTAGATCGACAAACCCCATCATGTTGCTTCCCATACATGCTGCACTGAACTTGGCTCTGCTGGGTCCTCACTCGGTGATCATAAATTTTGGGTCTCTTTGTAGGGCTCCCATTTGTCTGTACCTGCTTTGGCTTCCTCTTCCTAAATTTCTCCAAATCAATCTACCGCTATCTAGCTCTATCTATCTTGTCCTCCAAGGTCCAACAAACGGAAAAACAAACCAACTCCCTGATATTCTCTCATAGCATATCATGATACCTTGTCTTCTTTATCTCCTCATCTACAACGTACTGTGGAACAAATAATGTAACAGCCCGAAAACCAGGTACCCTTCTAATTATCCCTTCATCCTTATTATGTTCTCTTTTAGGGCTGCATGATTAGCGAGTACGCTGGTCGTACAAGGTGTACGCTGCGCGTACTCGTGCGCTTCATTTGGACGCGTTCACCCTCATGTACGCTGGGCGTACCCAAGGTTATGCGGGGCGTAACCGGTCTAGACCTAAAAACCCTAATTCTTTTGGAGGGCTATAAAAGGAATGTGTGGCTCGACTTCTCAGCCACCATCCCTCAGAGAGAAACCCTAAAGAGAGTGTGCAACCGTTCTTAGGGCATTTGTGAGTATTCTAAGCTTGGTGGTGCCATTTCAAGGTTGCAAAGGAGAAGAGGAGCTCATTGGGGAAGGCTAGAAGTGGTATTCAAGTGTAGATCTGAGCTTAGCAAAGGTTGAGGCTTCATTTCAAGGTAAAAAGCTCGGATCTTGTACTATAGTTCTTGTAATATGCTTCATGTACCATTTTCTAGGGTTTTAGTCCCAAAGGTGGAGACTTTTGAGCAAATGGTCTTCATAAGCTTAGATCCTTCGTATTTCTGGTCTATTTTGAGTTGTAGACTCATAAAAATGCAATCTTGGTCGTGAACATTGCACCATGCATGAGATCTAGGCCCTTGAGTTGGAATAGAGTGATGTTATGAAGTGTTGGAGCCTTTACAACCATGCCAAGGCTTAAAGGTCTCGACTTTATGGGTATAGACGCATAAACAGAGCCGGATCTAGAAGTTGGAGTAATGGCTTAACCGATTAAGACCAGGAATGAGGAATGCTAAAGTCTGATGGTTATGCTGGGCGTAACTTCCAGTACGCGCAACGTACCAGGTGGAGACCCCGATCCATGGGTTGGCGATGTACGCCCCGCGTACATCAAGCAGTACGCCCCGCGTACTCGTAGGGTTGACTTTTGTTGACTTTTTAGGGTTTTGGTCAACATGAGGACTTTGGGTCAAGGAGGGGTAAAATGGTCTTTTACCCTCTGAGGATTTGTGTTAAGGGGTAAAAGTTTTGTTATGAAAGTCTTTGAGTATTAATAAGATATTTTTATGATTAGGCGAGGTAGAGTCGTCGTTGGATTTTGGGAGATAGCGAGTACACGAGATCTTAGACTTTCCACGAGGTGAGTCTTCTCACTATACGTACCTTAAGTGGTATTCTGAGTTGACCAGAGGGTCTTATGTGCTATGTATGAGATTATGTGTTATATTTGAGATTTTATGCTATGTGTTATTTGTATGCTGTATGACTATATAGACCGGACCGGAGGGTCCAACGATTCAGACCGGGCCAGAGGGCCCAATGAGCTATGACCGGACCGGAGGGTCCAACGAGCTGCAGGGCTGGAGGGTCCAGCTGAGACATCTTGACCGGAGGGTCGGGTTAGCCCCGAGAGGCGTATTTGTGGTATGTGGTATTTTGGGGAACTCACTAAGCATTATGCTTACAGTTGTTGTGTTTGATGTCTCAGGTACCAACGAGGACCGTGGGAAGGCGACGGCTTGACTCGTACACACTCACATCGATGGAGTTCACTTTTGAGAGATCTTGGGAATTTGTTTTGAAAACACTGTTGTTTCGGATTTGAAATTATGATGTGATAGACATTTTGTGGTTTTAAAAATTAAAAATTTAACTGGAAATTTTACGTTGTTACAAGTTGGTATCAGAGCCTTGGTTTGAGGGATTTGGATGCACCTTCGGGCGTATTTGAACTCAAACCGAGGATTTGAGAAATTTTACAACCAAAACTGCAAATTTTCTAAAAAGAAAAAGAAGTTTTGGAAACGAGCAAAGTGGATGGTGTGTACGGTCAGCCAGCGCCCGAACGGTGAATCCCCAAAATACCCTTACAATTATATGTTATGAGTTATGAGATATTATTTTATGCATGATAGAGAGGCTAGGTATTCCTATAAGGACTAGAGTGGCCTGATTTGTGATACCTTAGCCTAGGAGATTACTGCTGCTATGAGATACTTTAAGAGTGAGTAGGTAGCAGTGAGGAGCTCATGATAGGTCTACTGAGGGTAGCCAAGGCATAGCGAGAGTAGAGTATTTACGACTTGGGATCCTAGGAGGAGGATTTGGATTGTATATTGATTCGATATGGACAATAGTATTGGGCCCGTACTATTGAAAACACCGGATTGGTGCGCAGTCCAAGTAAGAATCCTTGGGGATACCAGGAGTGAGGATGTTTGAGTTATCGAGTGTGAGTATACTTGAGAGTATCCCTGATATTTCTTATGTTGTATTTCAGAGGTTGATCATGGTCGGGACACGCCATAACCCCGAGAGCAGTGGGGCGAGCGATGAGGAGATCCATCGGATCATCCATGAGGAGGTGGCTGCTGCCATCAGAGCCGAGATTCCGGAGATGTTTGGGTCTATTAAGACCACACTGATCGAGACATTTGACGAGCGTTATGCTGCCTTGACTGATGCTGCTGTTGCTGCAGCCACAACAGCTGTTGCTGCTGCAAGACCCCAGGGTGGTGATTCGTTGCTGTACCGAGAGTTCAGCAACACAAAACCACCAGAGTTCGATGGTACGCAGGACCCGATCGCCGCTATGAGGTGGATCTCATACATGGAGGGGTGTTTCTACATGTGCTCATGTCCGAAGCACTTGAGGGTGTGATTCGTACTCAACCAGCTTCGCTTGGGGGCGAAGGACTGGTGGAAATTCGTGACCGCGAGCTATTCTATAGCTGAGCTGACTGCAGACCTGGGAGAGGTTTACTGCGATGTTTCGTGACGAGTATGTTCCCCAGGTGGAGAGGGAACGTTTAGCTCAGGAGTTTCTGACCCTCAAGCAGGGGACAGAGTCGGTGACAGTGATTACGAGGATGTTTCATGAGCGGACGCTGTTTTGCCCGGAGTTGGTATCCACTGAGCAGGCTCGCATGATCCGTTATCTGAGTATTTTGAGGAGGGACATCTGCGAGTTCGTGGCGAACTCGACTTACCAAACATTTTCCGAGCTCCAGGCAAATGCCAGGAAGAGGGAGATCGAGCTTGAGACACAGGCGAGGGAGGAGACTGAGTTGCAGATGGGTGATCGACGACCGGTGCAGTCGCAGCCAGCCGCCAAGCGGGCAAAGCCCGCTGATTCGAGGACGAGTAGTTCGAGGGGCCGCACTTGCGGGAAGTGTGGCAAGAGCCATGATGGGCCGTGCAAGACTGGGGTATGCTACAAATGCGGGAAGGAAGGACATTTTGCGAGGGACTGTCCGAAGGGGTTCTCATTTTGCTTCCATTGCAACCAGACCGGCCATTGGAAGGCTGAGTGCCCCCAGATTCAGAGGTCAGTGCAGGGATCTGCACCTGCGGTTCGAGCTGCTGAGACCCAGCCAGTGAAGGCCGAAGCACCGAAGGCTAAGGGGAGAGCCTTCCAGCTGACTGCGGAGGAGGTCCGCGCAGCACCTGACGTCGTGGCGAGTATGTAATCTTATCTATTTTATGTTGAGTTTATGCTATTGTAATTGCTATATGTTATGCGTAGGTACTTTTCTTGTGAGTTCTGTACCTGCATTGGTTTTATTCGACTCGGGTGCGAGTCGGTCTTTTGTATCTTTGGCTTTTAGTCGGTACATTAGCAATCCGAGGGAGGCGTTGAGTCAACCTCTGCGGGTTTCCATAGCAGATGAGCGTGAGGTATGTGCTACCGAGGTGATACGTGGATGCATGCTGGAGATATTCGGGGTGGAGTTCCCGATTGATTTGATTCCGATCGCTATGGGGGATGTTTGTGTCATAGTGGGAATGGATTGGTTGAGCCATTTTGGGGTTGTCATAGATTGCGAGCGTCAGTTGGTGACGATCCGAGATCCTAGTGGGGGAGCGCTGACGGTTTACGGCGAAGGGACTCGTGGTGGTTCAGTTTTCTGTTCGGCCGCTAGAGCGAGGCGGAGTTTGCAGCAGGGCTGCAAGGGGTTCGTAGCCTATGTGACAGATGTGCGAGAGGCCGCTGGGAGGCCAAGTTCCGTGGATGAGGTGCCAATAGTGCGTGAGTTCCCGGACGTGTTTCCCAAGGAGTTGTCGGGTGTGCCTCCCGAGAGGCAGGTGGAGTTTCGTATCGATTTGGTTCCCGGGGCTGCGCCTATCGCTAAGGCGCCGTATCGGCTAGCATCACCAGAGATGCATGAGTTATCCTCACAACTGCAAGAGTTGTTGGGGAAAGGGTTCATCCGTCCTAGTAGCTCTCCCTGGGGAGCGCCGATCCTTTTTGTCAAGAAGAAAGATGGTTCACACCGGATGTGCATTGATTACCGGGAGTTGAACAAGTTGACGGTCAAGAACCGTTATCCATTACCGAGGATCGACAATCTATTCGATCAGTTGCAGGGGGCGTCTTGGTTCTCCAAGATTGACTTGAGGTCGGGATATCACCAGATGAGAGTTCGGGATGAGGATATCCAGAAGACGGCGTTTAGGACTCGTTACGGGCATTATGAGTTCGTGGTGATGCCATTCGGGCTCACCAATGCACCAACGGCGTTCATGGATCTCATGAACAGGGTGTGTAGGCCGATGTTGGATCGTTCGGTAATTGTATTCATTGATGACATCCTGGTGTATTTGAGGACCAGAGAGCAGCATGCGGAACATTTGAGGGAGCTCCTCGGAATTCTGAGATCGGAGAGGCTCTTTGCCAAATTCTCCAAGTGTGATTTCTGGTTACGGGAGGTCCAGTTCTTAGGGCATCTCGTTAACCAAAATGGGATATTGGTTGACCCAGCCAAGATTGAGGCTGTGATGAGTTGGGAGGTGCCGAGGTCACCTACGGAGATCAGAAGCTTCTTGGGGCTGGCAGGCTACTATAGGAGATTTATCAGAGATTTCTCCAAGATCGCCGTGCCACTTACCAAGTTGACCCGGAAGGGTGTTACTTTCTCATGGGGTCTGGAGCAGCAAACCTCGTTTGAGACCCTTCGTCAGAGATTGTGCGAAGCTCCTGTACTCGCACTACCGGAAGGGATGGAGGATTTCGTGGTGTATTGTGATGATTCGATATTGGGGATGGGAGCGGTGTTGATGCAGAGAGGGCATGTGATCGCGTATGCATCGAGGCAGTTGAAGCCTCATGTGACGAGATATCCCACCCACGATTTGGAGTTGGGGCTGTAGTGTTTGCCCTCAGGATCTGGCGTCACTATTTGTATGGGGTTCGGTGTACGATATACACTGACCACAAGAGCTTAAAGTACTTGATGGATCAGCCAAACCTGAATATGCGCCAGAGGAGATGGTTGGATGTGGTGAAGGATTATGATTGTGAGATCCTGTACCACCCGGGCAAGGCTAATGTCGTAGCCGACACTTTGAGCCGCAGGTCGGAGAGCGCCCCGATCCGAGGCATTTGTATGAGGTTGACGGTGATGACTCTGGTATTGGACACCATCCGAGGGGCCCAGGCTGAGGCTGCGAGACCAGAGAACCGAAAGCGGGAGCGGGTTGTTGGGCAGGTGTCGGAGTTCGTTATCTATAGTCGGGAGCTCATGACGTTTCTGGGTCGGATTTGGGTACCGTTTGTGGGCGGGACGCATACCATTTTGATGGAGGAGGCTCATCGATCGAAGTTCTCGATCCATCCCGGGGCTACCAAGATGTATTTGGACCTGAAGAAGGAGTATTGGTGGCCCTGTATGAAGAGGGATGTTGCTTGGTTCGTCGAGAGGTGCCTAACTTGTCGCCAAGTTAAGGCCGAGCACCAGCGTCCGCATGGTAAGCTGCAACCGTTGGAGATTCCCGAGTGGAAGTGGGAACAGGTTACCATGTATTTTATCACCAAATTGCCAAGGACTGCGAGAGGAGTCGATGCAATTTGGGTGATTGTGGACAGGTTGACGAAGAGCGCTCATTTTCTTGCTATCAGTGAGAGCTCTTCTGCTGAGAGGTTGGCAGAGTTGTATGTGAGGGAGGTGGTATCGCGGCTTGGGGTTCCATTGTCGATTGTTTCAGATCGAGATGTGCGATTTACTTCCAGATTTTGGAAGAAGTTCCACGAGGAGTTAGGTACGAGGCTACATTCAGTACCGCATACCACCCGCAGACGGACGGACAGAGCGAGCGGACGATTCAGATGCTTGAGGATATGCTCCGAGCATGTTTTTTGGATTTTGGAGGGAGTTAGGACACCTATCTACCCTTGGCAAAGTTTTCGTACAACAACAGCCATCATTCGAGCATTGGTATGCCACCTTTTGAGCTGTTGTATAGGAGGAGGTGTCGCACCCCCATCTGCTGGGGAGAGGTGGGGCAATGGGTAATAGGTAGTACAGAGATTGTACTCCAGACGACCGAGCAGATACAGCAGGTCTGGCAGAGATTGTTGACCGCGCAGAGTCGCCAGAAAAGTTATGCGGACAGGCGTCGGTCCGAACTCGAGTTCCAGGTTGGTGACCTTGTGCTCCTAAAGGTCTCTCCTTGGAAAGGAGTGATACGATTCAGGAAGAGGGGCAAGTTGGGACCCCGATACATTGGACCCTTCAGGGTAATTGCTAGGGTAGGCAGGGTAGCCTACCGGTTGGATCTACCTGCTGAATTGGGACAGATCCACGACACCTTTCATGTTTCTCAGTTGAGAAAATGCATTGCCGACGAGTCGGCCGTGGTGCCTTTGGATGATATTCAGGTGGATGCAGACCTGAATTATGTGGAGAGGCCAGTGGCTATCAGGGATCGAAGGGTTAAGATTCTGAGGAACAAGGAAGTACCCTTGGTACAAGTGCAGTGGCAACATCGGAAGGGGTCCGAGCTGACATGGGAGCCCGAGGCTCAGATGCGGGATTAGTATCCGGAGTTGTTTTCGGTATGAGACTTCGGGGACGAAGTCTGGTTCTAGTGGGGGAGAATTGTAACAGCCCGAAAACCAGGTACCCTTATACTTATCCCTTCATCCTTATTATGTTCTCTTTTAGGGCTGCATGATTAGCGAGTACGGTGGGCGTACAAGGTGTACGCTGCGCGTACTCGTGCGCTTCATTTGTACGCGTTCACCCTCAGGTACGCTGGGCGTACCCATGGTTACGCGGGGCGTAATCAGTCCAGACCTAAAAACCCTAATTCTTTTGGAGGGCTATAAAAGGAATGTGTGGCTCGACTTCTCAGCCACCATCCCTCAGAGAGAAACCCTAAAGAGAGTGTGCAACCGTTCTTAGGCCATTTGTGAGTATTCTAAGCTTGGTGGTGCCATTTCAAGGTAGCAAAGGAGAAGAGGAGCTCATTAGGGAAGGCTAGAAGTGGTATTCAAGTGTAGATCTGAGCTTAGCAAAGGTTGAGGCTTCATTTCAAGGTAAAAAGCTCGGATCTTGTCCTATAGTTCTTGTAATATGCTTCATGTACCATTTTCTAGGGTTTTAGTCCCAAAGGTGGAGACTTTTGAGCAAATGGTCTCCATAAGCTTAGATCCTTCGTATTTATGATCTATTTTGAGTTGTAGACTCATAAAAATGCAATCTTGGTCGTGAACATTGCACCATGCATGAGATCTAGGCCCTTGAGTTGGAATAGAGTGATGTTATGAAGTGTTGGAGCCTTTACAGCCATGCCAAGGCTTAAAGGTCTCGACTTTATGGGTATAGACGCATAAACAGAGCCAGATCTAGAAGTTGGAGTAATGGCTTAACCGATTAAGACCAGGAATGAGGAATGCTAAAGTCTGATGGTTACGCTGGGCGTAACTTCCAGTACGCGCAGCGTACCGGGTGGAGACCCCGATCCATGGGTTGGCGATGTACGCCCCGCGTACATCAAGCAGTACGCCCCGCGTACTCGTAGGGTTGACTTTTGTTGACTTTTTAGGGTTTTGGTCAACATGAGGACTTTGGGTCAAGGAGGGGTAAAATGGTCTTTTACCCTCTGAGGATTTGTGTTAAGGGGTAAAAGTTTTGTTATGAAAGTCTTTGAGTATTAATAAGATATTTTTATGATTAGGCGAGTTAGAGTCGTCGTTGGATTTTGGGAGATAGCGAGTACGCGAGATCTTAGACTTTCCACGAGGTGAGTCTTCTCACTATACGTACCTTGAGTGGTATTCTGAGTTGACCAGAGGGTCTTATGTGCTATGTATGAGATTATGTGTTATATTTGAGATTTTATGCTATGTGTTATTTGTACGCTGTATGACTATATAGACCGGACCGGAGGGTCCAACGATTCAGACCGGGCCAGAGGGCCCAATGAGCTATGACCGGACTGGAGGGTCCAACGAGCTGTAGGGCTGGAGGGTCCAGCTGAGACATCTTGACCGGAGGGTCGGGTTAGCCTCGAGAGGCGTATTTGTGGTATGTGGTATTTTGGGGAACTCACTAAGCATTATGCTTACAGTTGTTGTGTTTGATGTCTCAGGTACCAGCGAGGACCGTTGGAAGGCGACGGCTTGACTCGTACACACTCACACTGATGGAGTTCACTTTTGAGAGATCTTGGGAATTTGTTTTGAAAACACTGTTGTTTCGGATTTGAAATTATGATGTGATAGACATTTTGTGGTTTTAAAAATTAAAAATTTAACTGGAAATTTTACGTTGTTACAAATAAGGCCCTGTACGTGAATTTGGCGGTGATCTCTGCCAACATATCAGTTATCTGGCGAAGGTCCTGGAAATCCCTTGCCGACTGTTGCAACTCAATAGCTGATGCAAACTCCACCCAAAACCGGTTCACAAACTCATCCTAATTCATCGTCTCAATGACCTTACCTCCCAAAGCGAAATCTACCTTATCCCACCAGTCTCGAGCTCTATCTTTCAAAAGATAGGATGAAAATTTGACCTTTGAATCCTTGGGTCAGAAAATTGTCCAGAAAGTGTTCACCATGTCCGCTAACCACTTCATACTAGCAATAGGGTCCTTCTCCCCATATAACTGAGGAGCTCTGCAAGCATGAAACTAATAGAAGTAAAGAGTGGGAGCTCCCACAATAGCCAACATCTAAGTGTGGAACGTTCCCAGAAGCTCATCCAAAATATCCATAATCCCCTCCTTGACTGAATCGAAGATGACGGGAGTCTACTTTGAAATACCAAAGTTAATCTCCAAAGAGATGAACTCCCACATTTGCTCATCAATTGGCTCAGTACCAACATCTGATCCTGAACCAGAACTTGAACTTCCTCCTCGCGTACTCATCACCATTCTGAAAAGCAACCTTACAATAATCAGAACATACCCAAAGAATCCTTATCCCACAGGCTTCCTAGATTCTCTGTGCCCTGCTTGAGTTGAGTATGGATCCTGTGATTTCTGTAGTACGGGCCCAATACTACCTTCCACACCTATCCATACTTTCCTCAAGAATCATCTCGAATCCTCTAAGTCACCTTCTCAAACTGGTACTCCAAATACCCACTAAATAGCGCATCAAAACCCACTAAAAACTTCCTAGGCTTTCCTAGGGTCCTCACCCTACCCTACCCTCAGTTGCTGAAGGTCCCCTGGTAATGTTAACTAACTTCTTCATGAATACAATTACATGCAAAAAATATTAGACAATCCTTTAACTAAAAGACTCAATACTACAACAATTAGACTCGGATGAGAGCTGCGTAATAATGCCAAGTCAATCACTCTCGAATTTTGTAACCTTTACTGCATGTAATTTAACATATTCATGAAGTAAGTAACTCACATCAATGTGAGTCCCATAAATCACAAAGCAAGCAACATTCGAGCATCGAGAAATTCTAACCATCACACCACATAACCATGCCATTCTATCCAATCATCTGAAATCCATACTAGTGGAACATTCAAAAATATGGTCCCAAAAATTTCATTTTTAATAATAGATAAAATAGTATCTTCCAACATCATCCAAACATTTAAATAAAACTAATGTATCAGTTGCCATAAAATCAGAATAAAACATCATAAGCTGAAACTCAATGGTGTGTGCAATGCAGTCATCCCGAGCTCTTTCCTTTACAACCAAAAGTACCGGAAACATAAACTAAAATCCGTAAGCACGAAGATTAGTGAGTTACCCCAAAATACCACATAACAAACATACAATAAACATATTGTGGGCCCCTCCCGGCATCGGACCCCGCCCGGCATCGAGCTGAGCTCGGTAAACATGCCCCGACCAACATATAATAACATATATCAGATGAACACATACACATGTAATAATCAAATAGATACATATCATACAGATATTCATTAGTCCTCGCCTGACATCAGGCCTTATCCCGAAAAATATATAAACACAACCCCATGCAAAAGTCACAAAGACAACTAGCATACTAACAACATATCAAAAACATGGGCTGAAATTCATGCCTTCGACCTACTAAACCTGGTAAGGAAACTCACCTCGATAAGCTAACTAAAATGAATAATCCCTGACTGCTGGTCCTACAGCTCCTTGAGCTAACAATTTCCAAATAAAAGGTAATCAAACAAGAGATCTACCTTATTACCTAAAAATCCCTACATCAGGTAAAAGAATATTTTACCCCTAACATAACTTGAACCTTAAATCACAACCCATGACCCAAAAGATAAACAATCCCATGAAGCCCAATATATGACCCAATTTGCAATTGGGCCCAATCCTTTTTCATGGGCCTTATGTTGGGTTTTAGTATACTACAATATCCTATGGTGAACATACAACCCTAAGTGTTTTGGATCTATGTTTTCTCTAATTATACATGCAATATTGTTTCGATAGCATTAAGCCTACAACTAGCATACAATTGACATAAACAACATAAAATACTTGTTAGGAGTTTACCTCTTTATGTATCTTGTAGAACTTGTTGTATTTGGCCTTTAATAACTTAGCACCCCAAGTGTGATGCCTTAAACGGTGCACAACACACCTAGGACAATGGAGAACTTGAGAGAGATGTTGCTAGCTCCAAAATCGGCTCTAATGAACTCCAAGAACTCTAGTGGCCAATTTTGGGTGCTAAGGGAGTCCTTTTATAGTGTGGCAAAGTCTAGGGTTACATCCATGCAAACCCTAATGCCCATGATCTTTCATTACTTAGGCTCCATGGGTTAAACCTCCATTGACTATCCATGGACTACCATATTAGTTTCGCCCATCCTAAATAACAATTGGCCCACACTATAAGAATCATTGATTTACAAAATCAATCCCCATATATTCAATTAGTCTCTTTTGATCACATAATTAATTCCAAATTAATTCTTGATCAATAATAATTAAATAATATGATTTCGTATTAATATATTAAAACTTATAATATATTAATAAATCATAAGTAGCCTCTTACTCAAGTATCCATCCTCTCAAATTGTCCTGGTGATATGCAACCCGAAATGGACCATGCTACTCTCGGTTCAAGTACATACCAATTATAGTTATGGGCTTAGACACCTAATCCAACAGTCTCCCACTTGGATAAGTCTAACAACTATTATTGCAAGTACAACTCCAAAATCCCGACTAGCAATCGTAGCTCTTAAAAGCCGCTGACGAACTCTGACCTAGTCAATGTCGCGTCTATTAGATAAGGGATCATATATTCCTCCATTCTATATATCATATGGACATGAGACATGGATTATAATCATTCTCTCTATCCATTTATTGTTTCCTGATTTCCGATTTATGACGACCGATTAATTGAACAAATGAAATCAGTCGAAACATGGCCTTGCACTTAGGGTTGTCATCACTAAATCGTCGAGGGGCCCACATAAATTGCTTTTATCCATCTAAGGGTGAAAGGAATGGATAAACTTCGACTCAAATGCTTGCTTGTATTTACTCATCAAATCAAACACAACAATATGTTTTATAACACCAAGTTACTGGTGCGTTTGCATATGTCAATGTGGAACCGACTTGTAAATTACAACTCACATGTCTTGGTTTCAAGAATATAAGATATTATTGTCTCACAATCACTCGTGATAAAATATATGAAGTGATTCAGATGAGCGTGGGTTTAGTCCAATAAACAAATCTTATTAAAGAGTACTCATGAACATTGCAAGAAACTTGTGCTATGTTTAAAACACCTAGACAATCTACAATCAGATTCATGACAATCTTGCCTCAATACCTACTTCCAAAGTATGATCGACTGTGGATAGTTTGAATAACCTAGTTATTCGGGAAGTCGAAACATGCAAAGTGAAACACAAGGACAACTGAATCTGATATGGTCTCAGGACTTATGATAATAAATAAAACACCTTTTATTTAATCACCATATTGATTACGCATTATTCATTGTATAATGTTTCGACTAATTAACTTAATACTTGAATTAAAACAATAGTTGTCCCATGCTCCAAGCATGCACACTATGTTTATCTGTGGTTCTTAATTTGTGAAATAGATCAATTAAAAACATCTTCATGAAACTCATTTCACAATTCCAAGTATTTACCGTACATGTACGAATACCAATTCTTTCCATTTATTGGTCACAGAGACTTGGCAACAGACATTACAAAGTATTCCAATGGAGAGCAATTCCATGGAAACAAAGTCTCACATTTAAAGCACATTCCTTTGAACATCCTTCTTGCATTAAGCTTTCTAATCTTACTCAAGTTTAATGAATAACTTCCACCTATGGAAACATTTCCATATTCCCATTTTGACTATCACTTCTGAACAAGAGTTGCATCTTTTTAGAATATGTCAATATGGTCCTTCCAAAATTTACACTATACTTCCAACTATCCATGAGCAATCAATCTTTGGTAAACCTCAGATTGTCCTCGACAATTTTTAATCATTTTATTCATATCCAGTTCTAGTCCTTTTCCCTCTTAATTCCCTAGGCATTTGCAAAAATGGATCACTTAAATATTATAGCATATGCAATCGATCCTATACCTGAAGCATATGGGATACGATTCATAATGTCTCACATAAAGACGTGATACTTTTCCAGTCTCTTGCTACAATATTTCCACGTATAGAATTTCCTTATGTTGAACCATTTCAATATAACATCCATATATGTTGTTGACTAAATTTGATTAAAATCTCAATCTAAGCTTTTAGATTTGAAATGAAGTATGAATTCATCTCCCTTAATTATAGCACAACAACTTTTCAAACCCTGCAACTCTGCTATTTGAAACTTTTGTTTTCTATAATTAAAATTGCTAACTCGCAACACTTAACGTAATAATTGTGCTCCCATTAGCATAATAATTACATTCTTATGAGCATAACACGTATGCTCCCACTGGTTTTGACATGTACCTAGAAATAAGCTGGACGTCTAGAAACCAATACTTATTGACTTTCTTATCAAAGTTCAGATTTCTGATACGAGATGCTTCGATAAGAGTTTATCCAGGGTTCTCAAACTCATACACCTTTCCTTAGATAGCTCACATGTGTGTCTAAACAATTTTAGAACTTACAACAATAAGTCTCAAATATTTAGAACTTTTCCATTTCTCACAATTCGAACTATGAAGAGCGATGCCGTAATTATATTCGAATTTGAGAATGCAAGTACCTCAATTTCTATATCCTTAGAATCTACTTAGTGAAAGCGTTTCCTCACAATAATTTTCATGAAGCGGAGAGAAATGTTAAGTATTTAAGTGTTGTGTCATTGGGCCTTGTTTTAGTCCTTTTTGTAAACGGTTTGGGCCTATCCAACCGTATTTAATATTGGGGTTAGAGTATATATGGTGCATGCATACATCTGATTTTAGTTAACTATTTTTGATCAATCTTTTCTTTGTAACCCTAACACGCCTCTATAGTAACAATTCTTCATAGAGTTCTTCTAAGGTTGTGTCTTTTAATCATTCGACACCAGTTGATCCATCTTGTCTTGTTGTTTTCATATCGTGCTATTACTTTACTTGTTAGAATCTAATCGATCTAAGAGGATTTCATTCCTAAAAATTGGTATCAGAGCCAGTGGTGAGGGTTCGATTCTCTCAGGAAGCAATTTCTAAGGGGGATTGTTGGGTTGGAGTGCCGTAATCGAATGCCTAATCCTGGAGGGTTGAATACGTTATATGGAGTGCTGCAATCGAATGCCTGGTCCTGGAGGGTTAAATACGTTATATGGGTAAGGTTACGCACTTTCTAACACCAATTGGTTTTAGATCAAACGGTAGCGCTGATGCTCAACAAGTGGTATCAGAGCAGGAGGCTGTGTAATCAATACACAACTCTTTTGTTTGAAGAAGTCATTAGGTTTCCATTAATATTAGATCTATTCGATCCATCATTGATTTATTGACGTTACTCTGTGATCTTGATATTATCCTAATACATGTTTACAAGTCTGATTCTTGACAGGTTAATAAACTCAAAATGCAACACGCCCATTCACAGTTAAACTCCATTAACATCACAAGTAACATAGGATCGACTACAAGGATTCCAATCTTGTTCCCTTTGGAGTATGAAGTCTGGGCGTCACATTTTGAAGATTAGGTCATTGGATCTGAAGATAATCGTTACCTGATATGGGAAGCCATTACTCTAGGTCCATTTGTTCATACTGAAACTCGAAGAACCATCAAAACTCAAAAGGAATACAACCAACTGCTCATTGATGTGTAGGAAGTTCCTAAGGATGAGAAAGACAAGCTTATCAACAATATCAAAGTAATGAGGGTAATCATATTCGCCTTGCAGTCTGATACGTTTCGCTTAGTGAGTTCTTGTACTACATCGAAAGAGATCTCGGATAAGCTTAAAGAGCTTTATTCTACTGATGCTGATCTCGAGCATGATACCCAAACCCTTCTGCTTTCGGAGTTTGGGGCCTTTACACAAAAGCCAAAAGAAATTCTGAGCCAGACGTTCATTCGCTACAACCATCTTCTTAGTAGAATGGTGAAGCATGGTATCGGGCGCGAACTGATCGAACAAAAAGTTACCTTTATGAATGGACTTAGATCAGAGTGGATGGCTGTCGTGTCTACCGTTAAAGCACACGAACAATTCAAAAGTTATAAATTGTCTATGCTCGTTTGTATTCTTAAGTCACATGAAAGTGTGGTGAAAAGAGAAGCGAAAGTTGTTTCGAGTACAGGGTCCTTAGCTCTTGTGGAAAAAGGAAAAAATGTTACAGAGGAAGAATCTGAAAAGGAGATCTCTGATTGTGATCTTTCTAGTGAAGATTATGCATTGATGATCACAAATCCCAAACGGTTCGCCAAGAAGAAATTTCCATCTGCCAAGAACAAAAATTGGAGGGGAAGTTATAGTGTTGAGAAAGTGAAGAAGGAGAATAAAAGTGCTCCTAAGAAGGAAGAAGAGAAGAAAGAAAACAAGCTCGTAGGTGATTCTGGCTATAACTACAATTATTGTCATGGTAAAAATCATCTGAAAAAGGAGTGCATGTTGACAAGGCTGAACGAAAAGAAAGATGGCGAGGATGATGAGACTTACTATATGTGTAAGGTGGAAGAGAACAAGAAGAAGAAAATCACTGACAACTCTATGCCTGCTTTAATTGTGCAGGAAAATGCTGAAGATGAGTGTGACAACCCAAGTGTTCCCGTTGCATTTTCCCCGTTACCGTTAACGAAATATTCCACTGTATAAAGTTCCGTTAGTTAGAGGGCGTTAATTTAATAAACATTCTATTTGTTTATAATTAAAATGCCGTTAAGTCGTGATAAAAGGGAATAAAAACACATGACACACATTTCCATTAAATTGGAAAATGTCAAGTTTTGTTATTATGACCACTAAATCGGGTGCAACCAAAAGCCCCGTTTAACGGCAGTATCGGGTAAAATTCCACTGAGCCCCGACTCAAAACCCTATATAAGGGTGAGTGGAGTCCATTGGAGACTTTTTACACTCTCTCTCTATACTCTCTCTGGACCCATTTTAGCCCCGAATCCGCAACCAAACGCTTCCAAATTGTAAGTCCACTTACCCTAGCTTATTCTAAACATATTTTTTCGTGTTTATAGCTAAAATTCGGACTTAGAAGCATTGGAAAAGGACTTTACGGCCTAAGCTCCTCCTTAGGCCGTAAACACTTAAAACAAGGCCAAAATGACTCGAAAATGTCCCTAAAAGCTTGGAAATAAATAGGGGAATTAGCCTAGGGGTGTTTAAACACTAAAATGCATGGATTTAGGACTCAAAGAAGAGTTTACGGCCCAAGCACTTGCTTAGGCCGTAAACCCCTCAAGCCATAGTCCCAAATGCACTCCAAACTCATCCTAGGGCTTATTACATAATTTAGGGACTTATTCTCTTGAGTTTAGACCCTTGAAACACACCAAAAGGATTTAATAAAGGGAGTTTACGGCCCAGACAAGGGTCAAGGCCGTAAACACCCCTAAATGTTGGTTTTAAATCCCCAAAATAGCATTAAACTTCATAAGAAAATTCTAGAAAGGCAATAGGGGCTTAGAAATTCCCAAAACTCTAAGGATTTGAGTTTACAGCCGTAAACTCCCTTAGGAGTGGTCCCTTGGCCGTAAACTCATAAACTCAAACCCACTCATGCGTTTTGGGAAAAGTGCTTAGAATAATTCAAGGATGCTAGTAGAAGCCTTTAACACCCTAGAACCCATCACCATGAGTTTACGGCCGTAAACTCATGGTGAGTAGTCCCTGGGCCGTAAACTAGATGATAGGGGTTTATCCTTGGAGGGTAAACTTCATTCCTTAGCCATATACACCCTTAAACGCTACCCGGGACACCTAAACACTTAGCCAAAGTGTTTTCCGCTCCTTTGAGCGCCTATATTTGTTTAATTAGTATTAAATATGCGAATTGTATGTGAACATATGTTATCATATGCTAAAATAGGTCATTATGCGTGTTCAAGTCCTTGCGTGACACCGAACGCCCAAACGACACTTTCGTCGGACCTACTTACACCAGGTGAGTTCATACCCCTGAATGAACCTTTTAAATGCTTTTAAATGTTTTTATAGTGGGGGATTACAAGTTAAACATGCCAGTTATCATATCAATCACATGTGATTAATAACCCGCATGCACAAGATTTTACCACTTTACACTGTTGTACCGAGTAGAACACTATAATGATTTTCACTTATTTCATAACTTTTACTTATACTGATTTATCCAAATTCATTCTAAATTTGGTTTATGGAAGATTCTCTAAGGCTTTTAAACATATTTTACAAAAGAATACAATTTGTGATTTTCCCTATACATAAAGGCTTTTCATCAAAGATTCCCTTTTTCGACGTATACCTTTACTTGTTAATTATTGTCGCTTCGCTTATACTTATTTTATACTCCTACTCGGTAGCGCTTTCACTTATACTTGTAGTCGCTTATACCTAATGACGCTTATACTTATACTTGATAACGACTCTACTTCACTTATACTTGATACACTCTCGCTTCACTTATTGTCGCCTCTACTTCGTGATGCGCTTATACTTGTTCGACACTTCTACTTCACTTGCGACCACTTCTACTTCACTTTGTAACATCCAAAATTTCAAACAATTAAAACTTTTTAAAATCACCCATTTTATTAACATTGTTACAAAAAGGTTTTCAATACATTCTTTAACAGAGTAATTTCCCAGGTTCATAACATAAAACACCAACGCGAGGAACGGTACGATCACGCCTTTGCCTTGTCACAGACTCTTAAGAACCTGAAACATAAAACCACAACTGTAAGCCCGAAAGCTTAGTGAGATACCCCCAGAATACCAACCACATATACGCCTTTCCAGGCCCTGACCTTCCGGTCCATGTGTCTCAGGGGACTTCCGTCCCTGCTGGGTAAACCTTCCAGTCCTACCCACGCCGACCTTCCGGTCCATCACACAGTATAATCGCCTTCCGGCCCATAACATATCGCCTTTCGGCCCATACGCATAAAATGCATATATAACATAACAAATAATCATATAACAGTTCATAGACAACAATCGATCAACAGATCACATATCATAGCATTACTCTAAACAAGATACCGGTCTAGCCGGTCACTAACATAACATTACTCTATGAATCAGTCAACATACTAAATGCATACATACGCCTTTCCAGGCCATGACCTTCCGGTCAACATAGTAACGCCTTCCGGCCCATAACATGCAATGATAACTACCCGGATTTACATCCGATAAAAGGGTCGGCCTTGGTGCCATAAACCCTAGCGATATAGTGAGGATAACTCACCTCGAAACTGCCGACTGGACAGATAGCTCCAGCTGCTCCGATCACTGATACGATCTCCACCTCTGGATAGCCTCCAATGCACTGAACTCAAACAATAAACAACAATTACCAAAATACCCTTGGAACCACTGGTAAATCCTTGGTCAAAGACAAGGTCAAAGTCAACCCCTGACTGACCCTACTCGCCGAGTCAACTCTATGACTCGCCGAGTCCCTATGCTCAGAACTTCACTTAACCCGCGACCTAACTCGCCGAGTCACCCCAAGACTCGCCGAGTTCAATGACTCTGAGTCCACTCGCCCTTGACTCACCGATTCCTTAAGATTCCTTTTCTACACATCGAGTATCCCCTTTTTGCTCGACGAGTTCCTCCTGGAAGAATCGCGGGGCCACCCCGACTCAATTCGCCGAGTCTGACGAACAACTCGACGAGTCCCAGTTAATCTTCAAGCTACTCGCCGAGTCTGTTCATCAGACTCGTCGAGTCCATGCCATGCAGTCGATCAAACTGCTTCCTGAGATAAGTATTGTCCCGAAATACACAAGCATGGGACCTTCTGGACCTCTAAGGTCCTAATACAGGGCTATAGTCGTTTGGTTAACAAAGTAATAATCCATCTAATCACCAAATGGGTTCCATAAACCCTAGATTCATGCACACATCAATATAACAGAAATGATCCGGATTATTACCTGAATAACACACTCTCTGTGTCCCCAAACCTCAGAACTCGAATCCCTTGCAGTTCCTTTAGCCAAAACTCTTCCCTCCTTGCACCACAATTTCTTCAAGTCGCCAATGGCCTTCAATCTTGCTCTAGATGCCCACAGCCGCTTAGGGTTCTTCTCAATCGACCAAAAGACGGACAATGACGGCCTAAGAGGCGTTATATACAACCCAAAACCAACGGTTAGGGTTTCTGCTGAACAGCGTCGACTCGCCGAGTCCATATCTGGACTCGTCGAGTCCAGTCACGAACCCGCGACCAAGTCTGCGATCCTACTCGGCGAGTCTAGGCTCCAACTCGCCGAGTCCCCTCTTAAAACACCCCCAAAATCATAATTATATCAATATTTGAAATTCCGGGCTGTTACACACTTGTTAGACACTTCTACTTCACAAGGATCACTTCTACTTAATACACACTCAGTCGTAGTTAGATGTATGTCTGTGCTTATATAGGTACATATAAGTAATGATTGAAAGACTTAGGAAGACTCGTTTGCCCTATTTCCTTTTCTTCGTTGAGATGTGGTCTGGTGGGATCGGATGGCCGTCCGAAGGTCGTTTGACTCATTACTTATATATTATGTATAAGAGTATGGACACATAGGAATTCTCTAGTCAGTTCAATAAAGAGTCTCTACCTCTAGTCTATACTTACATTAGAAACCCACTATTAGGAAGTCTCTACCTCTAGTTCAACACTTACACACTACCCACTATTTGGAAGTCTCTACCCACTATTTGGGATGCATCTTCAGGACACGGCCTTCTCCGTCGTCTAGTTGGTAACCAGAGTCTTCTGTAGGGAGAGTGGACATTGTGTGTATAGATCTATACGGGATTGACAACCCCGCACCCAGACTGCTAGCTACAGTCACGGCCTACCAAGCCAACGGGTGACAAATGTCACAATCTCAAGACGCTCGTAGGGCGTCTGGTTCTCTAGTGTCAGTTAGTATGGTTACGAGTATCCCGGGTTACCTTATAATTCATGGCTTTAAGGTAACGGTATTTCACCGACAATCTACATTGTATGCTGGTAACTCATTTTCAGAGTCACACTATTTCTGACCTTACAAGATGTATCTTTCATTTGATATTGTCTGGGGTCTGTCTTTCACTGTTTTGACCTTATAAGATGTATCTTTCATTTGATACTGTCTGGGGTCTGTTATCTCTGTTTTGACCTTATAAGATGTATCTATCATTTGATACTGTCTGGGGTCTGTCTTTCACTGGTTTAGACCTTACCAGCTGTACCTTTTATTTGATACCTTCTAGGGTCTGAGTCTCTACCCGTTAGACTGAACCAGACATGTCGTTAGTTCGATGTTCTCCTGTAGTCTATGATTCCTTGCCTTAGTCAGCAGTCCTCACTGCTGAGGCATAGGTTATTCCCTGATGTTGTATGCTTTCCTCAATAATCAAATTCAGTATTTTGATAATGATTGCAACCTAGGGAAAACTACTTTTTACCACACAATACTGACCAGCCTTGGTAGAAGGCTGCTTTTATTAAAGAAAATATAGGATTTTCTGGAAAGAACTCTAATACACAGAAAACACTTAAACTACTACTTATTGAAGTTATTTGATTGAAACGTCACCTAATACTTATGAACTCACCAGCATTTGTAAAAATGCTGATACTCTCTTTTCAAATAACTTGTAATCTCAGGTCAGAAATTAGACAGGTACATCCCCGGAGCTGCTGATGAAGATAGCTTAGTACCATGTTGTTCTTATTAGATTTACTTGTATTACTTTAAATTGTTATAATGTAACCATGTAAAACTATTACTATTAATGAAATGTTTTGTTGTACTTTGATTACTATAATGCATGTGTTGTGATACTTGACATGACGTCATCCACCCCAGAACGTTTCCGCCGTTCCGGTTTTGGGGTGTGACAATGAGTTTGGAGGAGTAGAGATTTGGTCAACTGACTCAGAGGATGAGGAAGTTCGCAAGACCACACATGGCAGGGCATTCGTTGCGAAGGAAGAAAGCTCAAAGTTCACCGGTAGGTGCTTGATGGTGACCAATAGCATAACAACTGATAGTGGATACGAGGATGCAAAGGGAAGAGGAGAGGACATGTGTTTTGCTGCAAAACCTGTTGGTGAGAAAATCAATGAGTGTGATCAACTTATCAAAAAGGTACACACCATTCTTGAATCGATTAATGTACCTGTATCTAACTATGAATCTGAATTGAACAACCTAAAATTCACTTTTTCAAGCATAAGTAATAGTCTTAAACAAAGTCATCTAGCGAATGCTAACCTAACTGATCAAATCAACAGGACGTCATTCGAGCGAAGGATGTGGATTGAGAAGATATTGTCTGAGGTATCTAGTTCTAAAGATGAATCAATTTATTTGAAGAGAGATAATTTGAAGCTTTTGAAACAAAGAAATATCTTTTGTTTGATTGCTAAAGGACTTTATTCAAATATTACTTAGTTGCATTTAGATTGTGAAATAGGTAAAAAAATTCATAAATTGATCTTGCCTTTCCTTGAATTCAAGGAAGACGAGATTGATGTTGATTGTTACAAGTGTGAATCCATCGTCTCATCAGATGAAACCTCTAAAGCTTAAAGAATTGGACTGGACAAAGTTGAATCTTTTATTAAGTCCAAAGATCATAAGGACATGTTGAGAAACTTGCTTGATGAAAATGACAGGTTGAAAATCAATACTGAACCCATACAAAAATTTGATTCATTGAGTTCCAAGTTAAGTTCTAGAAAATAAAATCAATCTTGAAAATACATCTGAATTTGATGAGGACAATGATATGAGTGAAATATATGTAGAGGATGAGGTTGACTATTCTGAGTTTGTGAAAAATGAATCTGAACCAGCAAAAGTCCTTATTTCTGAAAACTCAGTTGAGTTTGCTCTCATTTCTCAAAATAAACCGAAATTTTTGAAAGAAAAAGCTACGGTTTATCCTAAAGTCCAAACTATCCCAAATCAAGTCTTCAAAGTTGATGGAGTGGATAAAACTCAAACAGTAGAATTAACATCGCTCGTAGAAGAAGACAACAAAGATGGGTGTGACGATTACTTTTGGTCTACACCAATTGATAATGAGGACGAGACTGTAGGTCTATCAGATAGGACCTCTTGGAGGACAAGGGTATGTTATGTGGCTGAGACCATAAATAAACCATGAAGTTTTGAAAAGGGTAGTACAAGTGGTACTAAGGAATGTCCAAGCGAAACTCATTCCGGAAAGAGCAAATCTCATGCAAGTGAATCAAAGCAAAAGGCGAATATTCACAAATCTTCAAAGCAACTTGCTGAGAAAAAACGTCAAAGGAATCAAAGATATTAGAAAAATCTTAATGAAAGGAAGAAATTTTGGCAATCCCAAAACTCGAGCTATGTTGACAAAGAGAAATCTTCAAATCAAAAGACGAAAGCTAGTTCGCTTGCGAATGCTAGTCAATGTTCGCACTTTCATTCTTGCAATCAGAAGAAGCAATCAAAGAACTTTACTCTAAAACCCTCTTCTTCGATGAAATCAAGCGCGAAACCAAAATCTCATCTCCCTTAACCCCTAAAATATTCACCCAAATATGTCAAGTGATTGGGAAAGCTAGTCGAGGAGTCTAAAGTACCAACCAATAATTCGATGTGTGATTCTAAGAGAGTGGAGAAACAATTCGTCAAAAATCAAATCAAATCTAAAAGAAAATAAGCCGATCCAAAAATGACGAAACTCCAAAATAATAAGATTAAAGTTTTCACCATTAAAAGGAAATATGAAACCATTTTAATTAAGCGAACTTATTTGGTTGATCTTGCTATAACTTTTCCTCGTTTTGTAAAAGGCTCACCAGGACCCAAGTAACTTTGGGTTCCTAAATCTGCTTAATCTTTGCAGGTTATTCGTGACGAGTAGTTTGAAAACGAATGGTACAATGAAAGTGGATGCTCATGTCACATGACTGGGAGAAAGGAAGAGCTAAGAGAGTTTCGTGCACTGAAAAATGGTGGAAATGTAAAGTATGGTAACAGCTCATTTGGAACGATCAAAGGTTATGGGATGATTACAAACAAATATTTCTCAATACAAAAGGTGGCTTATGTGGAAGGACTACAACACAACGTGATTAGTGTTTCTCAACTGGTTGTGGGAATAGGCTTGAAAGTAAGCTTTGATGACGAAGGTTCTGAGATTATAGAGAAGGAAACAAAAGCAGTTCTTTTGAAGTCTCCTAGGAAAGGAGAAATGTATCCTATAAATTTGAACCCGATAAGAGGAAAACCCGCAATCTGTCTACTAACGAAATCTCATTCCGATGATAGCTGGCTATGACACAGACAACTTTCGCACCTAAATTTCAAGGATATCAACATGCTCGTGCTTGGTGATCATGTGCGAGGGCTTCCTCTTTTGAAGTTCGACAAGGATCATTTATGTACACCATGAGAAATGGGGAAGCAAAGTAGGAAAATCCATCCAACTTGAGTAAACACAAAAATCATTGAACCTTTAGAACTTCTACACATAGACCTTTGTGGACCTTCTGCAATCGAAAGTGTCGGTGGTAGTAAGTATATTCTTGTTATAATCGATGATTTTTCACGTTTCACTTGGGTGTCCTTTCTTAAATAGAAATATGAGGCAAATCCTACACTCAAGAGTTTTATAAAGAAAGTTGAGCTTGAGCTGCGAAAGCTGGTTCGCAATATTCGTAGCGATAATGGGCTGAAATTTAAAAATCAAGACTTCAAAGAATTTCTGGATGATAAAGGAGTCACACACAATTTTTCGGCTCCTTATACACCACAACAGAATGGCGTAGTTGAAAGATGAAACTGATGGGTTTTAGCCATAAGAACTTTCCTATGTGCGCATGCAAAACCCTAATGCTTGGATCTAGGCTTTCTAATTAAACATGCTTTGAATCCAAGAATTCTAATGACTAATTAGGTATATGAACAATACTAAATCAGATCTAGAATCATACCTTTGAATCTCTTGTTTGATCTTGTTGTCTTGGAGCTCTAGAGTCACAATTGTCACTCCTCTTATGGATTACAAACACCAAATAGCAAGAAGGATTATTTGGGAGAGAGGAGAGGGGAGGGAATTCGGCCAGGGGTTCTCTACTTTTGATGAAGTGTCGATTCCCCTTTGCCATAGGGTCTATTTATACTTGTAGACTCCTTAAGGGTTACAGCTTAAACCCTAGTTGGATAATCTTCTCTTAAAGCAATCCAAATCCATTCCTTAGATAGCCTTGGACGATTTTAAGCTATCCCTAGCTTCTAGGATTCGTACAACCCCTATCCAATATGGATTTACAGTCTAAAGTTTAACTATCAAACAATTGACAGTTTATACCTTTTATTTAATTAATCTCTTTAAGTCACCAAATTAATACTAATTAATTTATGACTTATATTAATCAAATAACAATATTATTATTCTTTATATTATTCTCATAATATATTAATAATATTTATTCTCTCTTAATAAATCATCCTATCAAGTTGCTATGGTGAAGGCAACCCAAAAGGACCATGCACAACCGGGTCAGATACTTGCCTAATATAGTTGCAGCATTAGACACTATTCCAACAGTCTCCCACTTGGATAAGTCTAGTAACTATATGCACAAGTACAATTCGATTTGCAATCGTAGCTCTCAAAGACGCTGTCAAACTCTGATCTAATCAATCTTGTCCTTTAGATAAGGGATCGTACAGTCCTCTGTTAGATATCATGCTGACAATTCTATGGAATGATTAGTCAAGCATTTAGGTTTCTCGATCTTTGATTTATTAGACATAGAACTTAATTGAACACATCAATTCAGTTCTGACCGGGCCCGGCACATAAGTCAAATCAAATCATCGAGCGGCCGAGATATCGCTTTTACCTTCTTAGGATAAAAATTACAGATAAACTTCGACTTATATGCATTTACTTATTCATTAACCAACTATACACAACAATGTGTTTTATAACACCAAGTTACTAATGCGTTTTCGCATTATCAATGTACAATCAATTAATAAATAACAAACCATATATCTAGGTTTTAAGACTATATGATATTATCGTCTTGCGATCACCCTTTTATATCATATTCCATAAGGTGATTCCAGCAAGCGCGGGTCTGTTCCAATGCTTAAAACCAGTTCATAAGCACTCATGAATGTTGCAGCAACCCTTTGCTATGTATAACACCATTTAGACAATCTACACACCAATTCATGACAATCTTCATTCATATCTACTTCCAACATATGAATGATTGTGGACAATTTGAATAATTCGATTATTCTTAATAAATTCAATTATTCTGGAAGTCAAAACATGCAAAATGAAACAATAGTTAAACAATTAACATAAGATAGTACCATTACTCATAAATAAAACTCCTTTATTTAATCATCAAATGTTAATTACATTTATCTATTACACGTTTCTAATACTATATAATCTATGCTAATATCATCCTTCAGCCCACTACTCCTAGCATGCTGCAAGTGCTTCACCCTACTCAGTCCCTTCGTAAGCGGATCTGCTGGGTTATCTTCTGATGATATCCTCTTCACTACGAGTTGTCCTTCTTCTACACGATGTCTGATAAAATGATATTTTCTGTCGATATGTCGTGATCTACCATGATCCCTCGGTTCCTTGGTCAAGGCAACTGCTCCTTCATTATCACAGAAAATCCCCATGGTCTCCTTTATGGCAGGTACGACTCCAAGATCACTGATGAAGTTCTTCAGCCATATTGCCTCCTTTGACGCTTCGCTCGCTGCAATGTACTCTGATTCGCACGTTGAATCAGCTACGGTTTCCTGCTTGGAACTCTTCCATGTTACTGCTCCTCCATTCAGGGTAAAGACCCAGCCCAACTGCGAACGGTAGTTGTCCCTGTCGGTCTGAAAGCTGGCGTCACTATACCCTCGCACCTTCAAGTCATCACTCCCTCCGAGGACTAAGAACCATTCTTTCGTCCTCCGAAGGTACTTAAGGATATTCTTCACCGCAATCCAATGGGCTCTGCCAGGATTCCCTTGATATCTGCTAACCATGCTCAAAGCGAAGGCTACATCAGGGCGAGAACAAGTCATAGCGTACATGATTGAGCCAACTGCGGAAGCGTATGGTACTCGGCTCATATCTGCTATTTCAGCTTCGGTACTCGGACTATGAGTCTTACTCAACTTGGCATTACTTTGTATCGGTAATTCTCCCTTCTTCGAGTTTTCCATACTAAAACGTTTTAGTACCTTCTCTAAGTAAGTGTTCTGACTAAGTCCAATTAATCTCTTACTTCTTTCTCTTACTATCCTTATTCCCAAAATATAAGAAGCCTCTCCGAGGTCCTTCATAGCGAAGCACTTCCCGAGCCACGACTTAACTTCCTGCAGAGTCGGGATGTCGTTTCCTATGAGTAATATGTCATCGACATATAGAACGAGGAAGCTAACTATACTCCCACTGGCTTTGACATATACACATGATTCATCTTCGCTTCGTACAAATCCAAACTCTTTGACTTTCTCATCGAAGCAAAGATTCCATCTGCGAGACGCTTGCTTAAGTCCATAAATGGACTTCTCAAGCTTACACACTCTATTCGGATGCTTCGGATCCACAAACCCCTCTGGCTGAGCCATGTAAACATCCTTAGCCAACTTCCCATTAAGGAAAGCGGTCTTGACATCCATTTGCTAAATCTCATAATCATGAAATGCGGCAATCGCTAGCATCACTCTAATAGATTTTATCTTCGCAACCGGTGAGAAGGTCTCATCATAGTCAACTCCGGGAGTTTGAGCAAAGCCCTTCGCAACTAATCGCGCTTTATATGTGTGTACGTTTCCATCTACGTCGGTCTTCTTCTTGAAGATCCATTTGCACCCAACGGTCTTACGTCCGGGCACATTATCAACCAAATTCCAAACTTGGTTATCATACATGGATTGGATCTCGCTATCCATTGCCTCTTTCCATTTCGCAGACTCCGGGCCTGCCATGGCTTCCTTATAGCTGTTAGGTTCATCAAGGTTTATTAGTGTACCATCACTAATATACGTGTCCGCTTCGGTAGTAATATGAAAACCATAAAATTGGGGTTGAATTCTAACTCTATCGGAACGTCTAAGAGGTAAGGACTCGTCAATCGGTTCAACCGGAGTTTCCTCCTCGGGTTGAGCGCCAGCGGTAGAGGTTCCTTCATCTATCGACTCTTGAATCTCTTCAAGCTCGATTTGCCTCCCACTGTCTCCTTGGCCTATGAGTTCTCGCTCTCAGAAAACTCCTCTCCTCGCAACCAAGACAACATTGTCCTTTGGTCTATAGAAGAGATATCCAAAGGATTTCTGCGGGTAGCCGATGAAAATACATCGCTCACTCCGAGGTTCGAGCTTTTCGTGAGTATCTCGTCTTACGAAAGCCTCGCAACCCCAAACCTTGATATGTGCCAACGAGGGAGCTTTCCCTATCCACATTTCGTGAGGTGTTTTGGCAACCTTCTTAGTAGGGACTCGGTTAAGGATATGGGCGGCAGTCTCCAAGGCATACCCCCAAAAAGAGATTGATAGTGAAGCACGACTCATCATAGAGAGAACCATATCCAAAAAGGTTCGATTACGCCTTTTGGGAGAGAGGAGAGGGGAGGGAATTCGGCCAGGGGTTCTCTACTTTTGATGAAGTGCCGATTCCCCTTTGCCATAAGGTCTATTTATACTTGTAGACTCCTTAAGGGTTACAACTTAAACCCTAGTTGGATAATCTTCTCTTAAAGCAATCCAAATCCATTCCTTAGATAGCCTTGGACGATTTTAAGCTATCCCTAGCTTCTAGAATTCGTCCAACCCCTATCCAATATGGATTTACAGTCTAAAGTTTAACTATCAAACAATTGACAGTTTATACCCTTTTATTTAATTAATCTCTTTAAGTCACCAAATTAATACTAATTAATTTATGACTTATATTAATCAAATAACAATATTATTATTCTTTATATTATTCTCATAATATATTAATAATATTTATTCTCTCTTAATAAATCATCCTATCAAGTTGCTATGGTGAAGGCAACCCAAAAGGACCATGCACAACCGGGTCAAATACTTGCGTAATATAGTTGCAGCCTTAGACACTATTTTAACACAACCGTCTTGCGGCTGAGAGCATCGGCCACGACATTGGCCTTCCCCAGGTAGTAAGGAATCTCACAATCATAATCCTTCACCACATGTAACCAACGACGTTGTCTCATATTCAGGTTTAGCTGATCCATCAACTACCTCAGACTCTTGTGGTCTGTGTAAATAGTACAACGAACCCCATAGACATAAAATCGTAAGCACAAAGCTTAGTGATTTCCCCAAATACCACATACCATATATAAAATAAAGATTGCTATGTGACAACCATAGTCTTGCCATTATGCCATGAGCCATATCATGGTCTTTCCTTTCCAAGCTGGGGGGTAAAACCTTGGGTCTTACAGACAAGTGCCAAGAGACACCTCCTGGTCTTCCATGCAAGTATCACAAAGACAACAAGCATACTACATACATTTGTTAGGGTCTAATCCCTAGTCTTGCATACCATTTGCCAGGAGCCACCTCCGAGTCTTTCATACAAATGCAAGGGCCACTCCCTGGTATTTCTATAAACATAAATTAATGGGTCCAAAATGGTGCCTTTGACCTCCGAGTATAGTGAGGAGACTCACCTCAATTTAGAGATAACCAAATCACACGCGCTGGTGCTACCGTGCTCCTCACACTGAACACATCCAAAAATTACCCCTAATCAATATTTAAGTCAATTTCCATAATCCAAGGTCTAATTCATATTCTATTATACCCGTATGTAAAAGACAATTTTACCCTTCCCATATCAAACCCAACAACTCATGGCCCGAAACCCAAAAGACCCAATGATAAAGAATGGCTCAAGAGCCATTCAGGTGAGTACACCCAGCGTACCATCCTGGTACGCCCAACGTACTACGTTGAAGCCCAAAAATTAATCAAAACCTCTTAATGCCTTAAGACAACATGCATAACTTCTAGATTTGATTCTTATAGGAATACCTAAGTCATAATGTTCATAAGTTTATGGCTTTGCATGGCTTAATGGTGTCCAAACGAAAGCCCTAAATGTCACATCCCCAATTTCATGACCAGAAAAGACCGATTTGTTTATACTTATCTAAAAATCAGAGTATTATTTTTGAAGAATAATATTGAAGAGTTTGTTCCAAGAAACATGATAAAGATATAATCAAAGAATTTTTGAAGAAATGTATTTTTTATTTACATTAAAGCATTGGAATTTCATCGCCATTATAGAAACATAAACTTAACGAAATATTACAAGCTTTACAATAATTAAACTAGTGGCCTAATACTCCTCAAATCTCTAAGCATAATGTATCTTTCATATTGCTACCTGTGATATAATAAACTAAGTGGGTCAGGTTAGGAAACCTGGTGAGTACATAGGGATTTCAATCCCACAATGTTATAACATATATATATATATATATATATATATATATATATATATATATATATATATATATATATATATATATATATATATATTAGAACTCCCAAGATATAATTTCACTTCATATAAGCAATTTACCCTACCCCGTCGATCCTCATGAGGACACGATCCATACTCTCGGATCTAAAACGAATGGATTTGCCTAATCCATACACTCGGATCAAGTATACATAATCTCGTACAAGGGACGTATGACTGTACCTATTCCATACTCCCAAACTAGGAATGAATGACTTTGTCTAATCCATGCTCTCGGATCAATGACAAAAAACTATTCCCTATCCATACTCTCGGACTAGGGACGAATGACTATGTCTAATCCATGATCTCGGATCAAAGACAAATGTTAGAGTTTTACCCTTCGTGTATATTTCACCTGTACTCTTAAGAAGATACTACCTGATATCCATCTTAATTAATTTATATCTATTTTGTAAGTTCTAAATCATCATATATTATAAGATATGTTCTTACCACGTATTCCAGGCAATAGAAAATATCTCACACATAACATATATTTAATACTGTAATTAATAATTTTATTAAAATCATGTTCACGAAAGGGACAATGAACTCACTTGTTAAAGTGATGACTCGAAACTCGGACAACGATTTGCTCCTAGCAACTGTCTTTTCCTTCGACGTAACCTAGTATTATTATCACTGAGTCTTAGTCTAATATTTGTTGTGACTAATTATAAGTATAGATTCATTATTAATTCAAACTCTACTTCAATATCTATCAAGTAAGGATCAGCCATACATGACATTTAGGAGGCAGGATCATTTCGGCGTATATTTTTTCTGAAATCCAAAAACCAAGCCAATGTGACCATTCTAGGCACCTCTCCTTAAAGTATATCAATCAGTATAACGACTTGGAATCACCGATACATCTTGCTTTTAGGTTCATAATAACGATAATGAACTTAAACATAATTTATACTTAAAGTACGAAAAGCATAACTTAACTTACAGGTGGCTTAGCGAGAAGCCAGACTTTACGTGGACAGAACTTCTAAACCGAAAGTTCTATTTCTTGGGGCTTTTTGGCTCTCCGGAGCTTTGCTACAAACACTTAGGTAGTGCTAGAGAAAGGCCTTGGGACCTTGGGGGGGGGGGGGGGTTGGAGAGAATAGAATGGAAAGGTGTGAATAAATGAGTGAAATTCGGCTCTATTTATAGGCTACCCAGGGGCCTCTCATGTCTGGAGACATGCCTATCATGTTGTGAGCTTGCGTAGGCACCAAGGCTCTGCCTCTGGTGTTGACACGTGACACCGAATGCAGGTAAAACTGCAGATCTTCAAAAATTCATAAATTTCGCATATGAGCTCGTTTTTGAAGTTTTTTATATCCACGCGTAGTTATTTACAATTAATAAAACTTTCCTTTTGACCCCATCGGCTAATTCCCGACCAATCTTAAATTTAACAGTCTGAGAAGATTACACTGCTAATAACCATGTAAAATTCATTACTTCCACATACGAATTCCATATTCAACTGTCATTTTATCGTTAAGCTCCTATTAATGAAATCTTTAATTCTTATTTAGATTGTTTTGGCTAAAAATCAACCGATCTAAAATTCAATTTCTGTGCTCAAAGTGTTGCACTGAAACTTCAAAAAATCATAACTTCCTCTATTGAAGTCAGATTTAGACGTTCTCTATATGAACGATCTCGGTTTAATGAATACTATGAATTTAGTTTAGATTACTAAGGCTAAAGAGTTATTTATCAAAAATTCATTTTTTACGATACGCAGAGTCATGTCGGTTTAATCGCGAAACTTCGAAGAAGCATAACTTCTTCATTCGAAGTCGGATTTTAGCATTATTTATATGTACGTAATCATTGTCACATATAATATAACTTCGGTTAAGATTATTTATCATAAATAATCTTCTATCAAAAAGACATTTTTAACACTTATTATCTCTAAATTGACTAGACCGAATCTGCGGGCGTTACACTAAATCTCTAACTTCATCAAAAGACAACCAACTCATGCATGGAAGGATTATACTCATCAAAATCCAATGTTTATAAATTAATGTCCTCAAAAATGACTAAAAATTGGGCTAAAAGGTTTTGGATTAACTTCTACTCACAAGATCCAAACCATGGGACCAAAACATGCTCATTACATAACGTAAGGCTAGATCTACATCAAATAGCCATCAAGTTTGAAACTTTATATCTCTAGAAGATACATCAAGGTGAACAAGGCCTGGATCTATAAGCTCCAAGACAACCAACACTTTTCCAATGAGTTCCTTCTTTTCCAATGTGCACCAAAAACACTCCAAAACACATAAGAGGCTCAAAATCTTCACAATGGGGATAGGGTTTCAAAAATAATTGCTTTAGGGAGATGGAGGCTAAATATATAGAGAATTTCTAGTAGTTAAGTTGCTTAAATAGGGCTCAAAGGCTCAATATTAGGGTTTGAGTATAGGCCGTGCATGCCCAAGGTACTCCTGGTACGCCCATCATACCAGGTTACCCTACGTGATCACTCCAGCCTAGTACACCCAACATACACCCTGTACGCCTAACGTACTCGACTTAACCCAAAATCTTGATAACTTCTAATGATCACAATTTCCGTGTCCCTAATCCGTTTTCGGTGTTCTTTATATGCTCATAAAGGTAATGTGAAACCCTACAATCTCATATATTCTTCAACTTAAAATCATCCAAACTTAAATCCTCAATTCAATAAAAGACCTGAAGTATCACTTTTACCATTATACCCTTGAAGTCTGGGGCCTAACTTGATCCATTACTATCCATAAATCCTCGAATTGGAAGCTTTCTGAAATTGGATGTTACAATACATACCAATGTTTTCATCGGTGAAGCGAGTGTTTGATTGGTGGATACTTGCATAGTAATCACATCAAGCGAAATGGAATGTGGAATATTGATGTCTCTTTGACGTTCTTCTTGAATTATCATTGAGTAAACATTAGAGACTATTGGCAATGGTTTCATCATTAAAATTTGTCCTCGAAGTGCTTTCTATGTATCATTTAAGCCCATGAGTAGTTTAATCAATCATTGATCATTAAGGAATTTGTGAATAGTTGTAGTAGCAGCACAAGTGCAATCAGTAATATCTTGAACAATGTGAAGTTCATCCTAATTTTTCATCAATTTGGTGAAATATGTTGAGAAATCATTTGAGCCTTGGGATAATGAATACAATTGCTATTGAATTTGATACATCAATGCACCATCTGTCTGTTCATAACGATGATTAAGCTCTTTGCAGATCTCAGAAGCTATTTGAAGGAATAAAACACTTTCAACAATGTTTGAATGTAGCGAATTAAGAATCCAACTGATAACCATAGAATTAACTTGATGCCAATTCGAGTATGTAAGAGAAGTAGAAGCAGGCTACAAAATTGATCCATCAATAAAAGCAAGCTTTTTCTTTGCAGATAAGGCAATCATCATGGATCGTTTCTAGGATGATAATCCATGTTAATTGAAGACATGTGAAACTAGAACAGATACTGGATTATCCGATGATCCAAGATAATATGGGCTTGATACATCAATTGAACAGATTGAGATAAATTCATGAAAGAAGAAGGAATTGACATGATGAATTCGAAAAAAATGAATACAGAAAAGGAAATTGGGTCGTCTAACAAGCTGATACCATGTTATCTTGAGAGAATTGAAAGAACAAAGAAGATGAATATGAATCAATCATTTCTCATTAACAAAAAAAGATTACAACCAACAACACTTATACATAAAGAAAGCTAGCTAACTGGACTAACTAATGTATTTTAGCTAACTGGACTAACTAATGTATCTGTACCTTTATACATAACTGAATTCTAACTAACATATATGATATCATGCTAACAAGTCTACTTGCTACTAATTTCTAATTTCTAATTTTCTTTCTTTAAATACATTTTATTGGTTTAATCCCAAAAAAGGTGTCCCACATATCCATCTATTATTAACTGTATAATCTTTAAAAAAACAATCAAAAATAAATTGTATCGGCAGGCACACCGAACTCTTTCTCGGTCTAAATGCTATCTAACTTTAAATATGTCTTAGTTCAGGCACTTATCCTTTCTTACCTGTTTGATCACTTGATTTTTCTAAACATCAACAAAATTATATTAGATGGAGTCTACATCCACAAGGTTAACAAATTATCACAATATTGAAAATTTGATGATTTAACAATAAATGTGTTCATCAAACCATACAAACTGTTTAACCTGTACCAAACCATAACACATAATACAATTTAGAACATTCATGGCGCGGTTTGTGGTTCGTAATGGTGTGAAACTTCGGTATGCAGTGTGGTTTGGAGTTTGTAATTATAAAACCGTGGTTCAAATGACAGAGCATCCCAACACACAGACATATGTCTATGAACCTAATCTGGGTACAAACTGTTTTGTGGCGTTGTATTGTAGTTAGGTCTGACAAAACCTGACATGATACAGTAACCCGATATTAAATAAATTAGTTTGGATAAGAGATTTCGACACATATAAGTAAACGAGTTGACACGACATGACAAGAAAGTTAAACGGATTGAGTTAGAGTCAAGACATTCAACTTGAAAATAACTCTAATTTGAACCGTTTAATAATATATATTGTTTTATAATTTTTTTTATAATATATTATATATTGTAGACTTGTAGTAGGTCAAACTTAAGATTTAAAATCGAAAAGGAAAATTATGGACGGGCTAAATTGAATCAGATTAGGAGAAACAAAAAGTATGAAAGTGTTTCGAAATTTCAAAGTGAATTAACTTTACTCCTCTCAACTAAACTCTTTTACGTCCCTAACTCACTCTTACTCTTTCCATTTTGTCATCTAAACTTACTATGAATTTTGTCATTTTACCTCCTACCTTCTAAATCAAGTGTTTCACTTTTTCTTTTTCGCCCCGTCTCCTACTTCAAACCTGTAAAATGTTTTAATCTAACATAATATAACATATTTACATGATCTAACCCTTAAATAATATATGAGTTGACAAAACACGAAACGCTATCAAATGGATCATGCTATGGTCAAGGATTCTCAACCCATTTAATATTTTGACATACCACGAACACCATATTACACATTGGACGGGTCTAATGTACCCACATCGAGTATAGTATCCAATTGGCCAGAGTATCTTGTGAATCCTTACATATTGACCCAAGAGTGCGTCTTTAACTAAACCCAACACAAGGCCCATTCTTTTATGTTACTTGGCCTCGTAAACTATATAAAACATACCAACATGGTATCAAAAGCTGTTACATATCGTATGTGTCTATTTTACCATAATAGCTAAAGAGGTATTAAATTCATTTTTTTTAATTTCATCGAATGATTTGGCTTCAGAATAGACTTTTATTTATCTTCAAATATCATGTGACTAATTACTTGATTTGAACTAACGGATTAGGCATGAGTTAGCATGTATCAACAACTTAAGTTTGGATATGATTTGTTAAAACTTATAATTGTAAAATAATTACATTAAAATTAACAATCTAAAATTCATTTTGATTGATTACCAATCATACGTTACAAAATTCATATATATTTAAGTTTAATAATTTTCAGTTACTATTTAATCAAATGATCTGTCAATCAATGATTAGAAGAACCTGAAACTTGACTTCCACCTAACGTTTTTTTTTTTTTAATCTACGCGTCATTGATGACAAGTCTTTTCCAATTGTGCCATCACTATTCTAGATTTCTCTAATATATGATATTAATGTGAATCATTTTATGAATAATCAACTCAAAAATTCCAATTACAGAGGAAGCGGAGAAAAACCAGTTAATTCTTTATAGGTTTCTAATGGAAGTAGTTTTTTTTTTTTTTTTTTTTTTTTTTTTTTTTTTTTTTTTTTTAGTGGAAAATTTATAAAGATGGTTTGTAACGCCCGTGTTTCTGGGCTTGCCATTTTTAGCAATGTAATAGTCTAGGTTAACCTAGTAACCCAATTTGAAATAATAAAAATGTATTATTTGTGAATTATATGGATTATGTGTGTTTTCTTAATTATTATAATTTAATTAAATTAAAAATAAAATGAGCGTTAAAATTTAAGTGTAAAATAAACTCGATATCTTTGGATAATGTTGTAGTAGTTGAACCGAGATTTCCGAATATATATAGAACGCCAAAATCTGACTTCGTATGAGGAAGTTATGATTTTCTGAAGTTTCGATGTGGCAGTATGCAGCCCGAATACTCGATTTGAGATCGAGCGGTTTTTAGCCGAAACAATCTAAACGAGAATCGAAGATCTCGTTGTTAATAGCAAAACAATGAAAAGCCAGACGAGAACGGACGTCGGACGAAGAAGTTATGAATTTATAAAGAAAATTTTCTGTCCTGGCCTCCTATAAATAAATAATAAAAATAAAGTCAAAATTAGCCGACGAAGTCTAAACGAAAGTTGTAGAGCGTAGTCTCACCTTCGTGTGGATATAAAGAACGTCGAAAACGGAGTTCGTATGAAGGAGATACGAATTTTTGAAATTTATTAAATATTTAATATTTATTTTTAATTAAAACCTCCGATATTATCCGAAGGGGAGTCAGCCAACCTATCCGAAGTACGCCCCGCGTACAGCGAAGGGTGACGAAGCCACACTCGGGTACCTCCGATGACGCAAGTGCTTACGATCCGAGGCGTACGCCCCGCGTACGTGCGAGGGTTCAGCTCCTATAAAAGGGGATCCGAAGTCAGCCTTACTTCTTTTACAATTTCTTCCTTCTCTCTCTAGTTTTTGCCTCGTTTTGCGTGCCGTTTATACCCCGAAGCCCCGGTAATATTTCCGAGCCCCGAAGCAAGATCCGAAGCCCCGAGGATCCCGAAGAGCGTTATTCCCGAGCCGAAGCTCTGCCCGCAAGAAGCCCGATTTTTGTGAAGATCTTCCAGATCTGCGGAGAAATACTACTTCTGCAAGCCGTAGTGCTGCCCGATCATCTTCTGATCAAGTGAGTGTGTAGTTATTTTCATTCCAACGCAATATTATGAAGTATTCTATATAAAATACGTGCTATGTGTATATATTTTGCTGTTATATGTGTGAATGTATATTCACTCTCTTCTATCTCATAGATCTGATATATTCTCTATGAAATACGTGTTATGTGTGTATGCCTCATCTGTTATGTGGAATATGTATTGATTTAAGCATGCTATACAGGTTTTTAAACAATGTATAAAAATGTATATTTTTATCTACTAATATGTTGGGTAGAACATGGGTAGATAATTGGTGTGTAATAAACAGATGAGAGGCCTCAGTGTTATTGGTGTTATTCTAGTCATTCAGCAGAATATGGATGGCGACCACGGACTATTCTAGACTGTCCTGTGGAACACTAGCAGGCTCATTACCTGTAGGTGTTGTGAACGACGGGTTCACCGGTGTACTCTATCCCCCACATGGTTGCCTTTAGGATACTTATTGTTGAGGAAGCCCCTCTGCTGTAATGTCCGTCCCGATGAAAATTCTTAATTAGGTTCCTTATAATAGATGTTATTTTAGGGACGTAAAGTGAGGATAACGAGAATGTGTAATCGGGTTTATTGTGGATTGTTGAAATTAAATATAATTATTGTGGGTTGAAAACCCTATATGCTCACCAGGCTCCCAAGCCTGACCCACTCAGTTTATTTGTATTACAAGAAGTGGCGCAAGAGCTTAAGATGGGCGAATCATCAAGTTGTTTTTGTTTACAAGTCTGTATATGTATATATTTGTTGAACGACTTGTAATGTTATCGTTTATGCTTTATGATCTGTATCAGAACATGACATCCCGACTTTTGATTATGAAATGAAATCATATTTCTTTATGAAATGTTTTGATAAATATCTATTTTATCATGTTTTGTTTTTGGGAACAAATTCCGCATCTCTTTTAAAACTAAAAGGATTTACTCTGAAAATGTTTAAAAAGCATAAATGAAATCGATCTTTTCTGGCCGAGATTTTGGGGATGTCACAGTTGGTATCAGAGCATTAGTTTAAGCGAACTAGGAATTTGTAGGATTTCTAGACTTAAACTTAGGATGCTAAGTGGAGATTGTGAGATGTGTGTCTGATAAATTTTAGACACGAGCACTAGTTTATTTTAGGAAAGTTGCCTAAAATGCTTTTATGTGCTAAATGTTATATGTTGCCATATATGATATTATTTGTTCGGATCTACGGTTTGTTGCCAACCGGATCTGAAGGTTTATGTGTTTAGGATTCTAAGCGTATGTCTACAATATTAGAACTAGCATGTAATCGTTTGGAGTAATAAGGTGAAATTATTCGGTGTATAGATCAAAAATGGTGAGAACAAGAAGCGGAGTTGGAAATGCTGATGAAAACAGGAATCAACCGCCTGTAAATCAACAAGTACTTGTTGTAGCTGCTGCACCTGAGCCGATAACAATGGCTGGTGTACAAATGATGATTCAAACGATGTTGGATCGTCAGATGGAAGAAACAAGACACCTGCTTAGGCAGAATCGTGAAGAACCGTCAATTCAAGCGGAAGAGCCTGAGGAGAATGGAGGGCAGTCTGAAGGAGAAAACTTTAGTGTGATCATTGGTTAAGACGAACAACCAGTGGTTAGACGCAATAACCAGTATGGAGGAAATGATGGTCGTGAGTGCAAGTATAAGGATTTCATGGCATCCAAACCACCATGTCTATCCGGAAGCTCGACACCGGTGCAAGTTATGGACTGGGTCTCCGAAATGGAGACTATGTTTGAAAGTTGCGAATGCAGCAACAGGCAGAAGACCGCTCTTGCGATCCCTCTGCTAAAATCTGGCGTGTTGAGTTAGTGGAAGTTGTTAGCTGACTCTATGCCCAAGGGAGAAGCAAGCAAAATGTCTTGGAAGACTTTGTGGAACAACTAAAACTGCAATACTGCTCCGAGCAGGACCTTCTGGAAATCAGTAATGAGTTTCAGAATTTGAAGAAAGGGAAATTGAGCGTTACTGAATACGCTGCAAGTTTCACAGAAAAGATGAAGTTTATCCCATATTTGGTGCCTACAGAACTCTCTAAGGTCAACAAGTTTGCCCTTGGACTACACAGACTATGGTCCAATGGTTAAGCAAGCAACCACATTGAAACCCGCCATCTGGGCTGCTAGAAATGTTGAGACCCAGATCAGGGAAAAAGGTCTGGAAAGGTCAGAGGTTGGTGAGAAAAGGAAAATCGATGGATTTTCAGGGTCCAGCAAGAAAAGTAAATTCTCGAAGTCTAGTTCGAGAGGAAGTGGAGGAAAGGTAGAGGCGAAATGGTGCGACAAGTGCAAGAAGAAGCATCATGGGAAGTGTGGCGAGGAAACCACATGCTTCAAATGTGGAAAGCCAGGGCATTATGCCAACGACTACACTTTCACCAAGAATGTTTATTATGGTTGTGGTGAGGAGGGGCACATCTCAAGGGATTGTCTGAAAAAGAAGGAAGCAGCAAGACCCAACATTCCGCCAAAGCCAAAGGCGAGAGCATTCCAGATGACACTGGAAGCTGCTAAAGATGAAGCTGATGTCGCTTCAGGTACCTTTCTCGTTAACAAATTGCCTGCCCAAATTTTATTTGATTCTGGAGCCAACTACTCCTTTATATCGCATGAATTTGGTAGAAAACTAGCTTTGCCTGTTGATAGACTAGATAATGCTTTATTAGTCGAAGTTGCTAATGGCAAGTTTGTACCTGTTAGCCATCGTATGAAAAACATCTTAATTGACTTGAATGGGAATAAGTTCCACGATGAATTATTGCCTATCGAACTTAACGGTTTCGACATCGTTTTGGGAATGGATTGGCTTAGCGCCAATGATGCCGAAATTTTATGCAAGAAGAAAATAGTGAAAGTGAACCCGCCTGGGAAGGAATCGTTTATGGTGTATGGAGACAAACGCAGAGTAAATTCTGGAATCATTTCTCTAATGAAAGCCAGAAAATGTTTGACCAAGGGGTGTACATCATACTTAGCATTCGTGATCGATGCTAAGAAGGAAAAGAAGGTGATGCAAAATATTCCTGTTGTGTGTGATTATTCGGAAGTATTTCCCGAAGATCTTCCTGGATTACCTCCCGATCAACAAGTAGAATTTCGTATTGACTTGTTGCCCGGAACAACGCCAATTGCAAAAGCACCTTATCGGTTAGCACCGACGGAGATAAAGGAGCTGATGATGCAACTTCAGGAGTTATTGGACAAGGGTTTCATTAGACCTAGTTCATCACCCTAGGGAGCTCCGGTGTTATTCGTAATGAAGAAAGATGGAAGCATGAGGATGTGCATTGATTACTGAGAGCTGAATAAGGGAACAACGCCAATTGCAAAAGCACCTTATCGATTCTCAAGAGTTTCAATTACCCTTCTAGGGAATTTAAATAGAGGCATATAATATGTAGGTAGATTGCCCAATATCGACTTTATTACGGTAAGTCGACCACAAAATGATAGTGTCTTTGATTTCCATTGTGAGAGCTTTACTTGGAACTTGGTGATGATAGGATTCCACTTCTTAACCAAGTTCATATTGGTGCCCATAAGAACACCTAAGTAGGTAAATGGTAGAGAGCCCGCTTCACAACCAAACAAACGAGCCCACCGACTAGTCTCATTGGTGGAGGTACCAACACCAAAGACCATTGAATTATGAAAATTCACTTTGAGACCAGACGAGACATGGAATCATTTAAGGATACAGACTAAGTTCCTTAAGTTTGATACACATCATTCACACACTAAAAACGCGTCATCCACATGGAACAAATAGGAAATTATTGGACCATTATTTAGAAGTTGCACTCCTATAAAAATACCTTTCTCACCTTTCATTTTCAGCGCAATATGCAGACCTTCCATTGCAATTATAAATAAGAATGGTGAGAACGGGTCTCCTTAATGGAAGATACTATAACCATTCTTAAGCATGTTATTAAAGGAGAAGGTTAAGCAAAATTTCATCAATGTGCTACTTATATATCAATATTCAAGGAGTATGAGCCTCACAAACTAATTAAAAACTCTTTCTACTTTCCTTAGAAGCTATCTATCGACGATAGATCCAAGTTTTTAAGCTTATCATCCTTGTTACTCAACACCTTTAGCAACTTAACCTAAACAATTCAATTTGTAGGTTTCAATACCAACGATATATTATATGTGAGTACAAAGTATAGTTCTTAACTTTATTGTATACATTATTTAACTATGGGTTATCTAAAATGAAGTCCTAATATTTTGGGATTTTTTTAAAAGCCCTATTTTTTTAAATAAATAGTCTAATAAACCGGATAAACCTAACACAATCCTTGTCATCTGGCAACCCTCATTTAACCTGTCACAAATATCTATGTGGCATCTTAATGGTGATTGCATTGTGTACGTTGACTTTATTTGTTTAGGGTTTTTAAAGAACCCCTTTCTTCTCGTCTCCTTTGTTCTCGACAATCCTTCGATTCATCCAAAGCCTCGTTTAATGCAAAGATTTTGTCGATGGATGAAGTATTTGAGTTGGACACCATCGATGTTCGACTTGATATTTTTTCAAAAGAAAGTCAGTTACAAGATGCACATATGAGTTTCTTAATGTTCTGTGTAAATAAAGTGATGACCAAGCACTGAGAGGTCAAGGAGAGCATGATCAAGTGGAGACTGGCGGTTATGGTGAAGTAGATGATGAGAAAGACACTGTAGAATATAGTGAGGAAGATACTGATGGATATGTATTCGAATATGCCATCCATGATCTGAAGGTCAAATGGAATGTTATGAAATCAGTTCTTAGAGAAAGATATGAATCCGAACATCAACTGAAATTATGTTTAACAAATATTTAAATGTATAAGGGTTATAAAATTCATTTCAGGAAGTGTGATAGTGTTAAACTAGTGGTTGTATGTCCAAGTGATCTAGAAAAATGCCCTTTTATGGTTCATGTTTCAGGGATGAGTACCGAAAAATCATTTGAGGTGAAAAAGATGAATGACAGGCAGACATTTGTTAGGAGTTTTAGTAGTTCATCACTTATGAATCCAACTTGGTTAGCAAAGAAATTTATGAAAGAACAAGTAAAGAAACCAAAGTTAAAATGCAAGGAAGTGCATGAATTAATTCAAAGTAATTTTCATTGCAAGGTCTCATGGTCAAAGTGTTACAGATCAAGGTGTAGGGAACTGTCCTTAATTGATAGAAAATTAAGTGACCATTATGCAAGAATGTGGGATTATGCACATAAATTAATGAGGTCCAATCCAGGTAGCATAGTTAGGATTTCTTTTAACCTTAACCATGATCATACAACAGATTTTCATAGAATATATATCTATGTTTTAAAGCAATCAAAGAAGGGTGGAAATGAGGATGTCGTAGGGTTATAGGGTTGGATGGCCGTTTTTAAATGGACAATGCAAGGGTAAGCTACTAACTGCAATATGTAGAAATGCAAATAATCAAATTTACCCTATAACATGGGCTATTGTTGAGGTTGTATTCAAGGTTAATTGGAAATGGTTCTTGGAACTAGTTAGTGAAAATCTTTCATTGGATGTTAGCAGGGGATTATGTGTCATTAATGATTAACATAAGGTAATGATATATTCCTTTATTCACATATTATTTATTACACTTGCTAATAACAATTACTAATATACTTATTCATGTACTAGGGTCTTCTTGACATAACAAAGGGAATTCTAGCCCATGTATATCATAAACAATACGCTAGGCATATTTATGCCAAATTTAGGAAAGTGTAGACTCGGATAGAATTCAGAAACATGTTTTGGGCAGCAACAAAATCCATAACAGAAGGGAAAGTCAAGCATTTAGAGATAAGGAAGGAATGGATGACGATGAAATGAATCATGAATGAAGAAATCAAGAGTGAATGGGTATACAAGGGTGGATCAAAAGGGAATAAATGAAGAGGATATGGATCTAGATGAGATGAACCACTGGTTTGGTAAAGGAGGATTGACCCAATGAAAGTATTTGGAGTCTTTGAATTCATCATGGTAATTCTGGCAACCTATAAACCTTGTTCCTGGGTTTAAAGGAGTCCATGAAGTCCATCTTCCAACGAGATCACCACAATAGCACCTCCTTCTTAGACGATTCATCACCATCCACCTCAGCATGTCCAATCCATATGGACATGCGTAACCGGTAAAACGAGGGTTACCTTATAAAAAGGATTAAAGTCTTAGGTTTATCCGGTTTATTAAGATTTTTTATTCAACCTTTTTAGGAAGTTTAAACACTTTTCCCAAAATATTGGGACATTACTGTAGATAATTTATTTAAATATAATCAGTGAATATTATATTTATAATAATCAAAAAGTGAATATAATAAAAATTCGCTACAACCCATATAAGATTATCATAAAAAAATATTCTAGTTATTTAAGAAAATATAACTGTATATTTAATTGAATTCATAAATTTACTTTAAAAAAAAATGTCTGCTAAAAAGCGGATATTATCATAATATTTCACCACATTTAGTGATGCAATGAATAGAAAAACATGAGACATAACAAATATTTTTCACTTTTATTTGGGGCATAAGTATTACTTTACACCTACAATACAATAAAATACAATAATAATAGTAAGGTGATAAAAACTGTTTTTACATTATGTGGGAGTTAATACTTGAAATGATAATATGAATATGCATACCCTAATGTGTTTACAAGAAGAATAGTATGTTGCGTTGTAGAAGACTTCCGAACATCTCGAATATCAAATAACGTATGTCTAGAAATACTTTCATCAACTTTGATATATATGTAACGACTCAAAAATAAAAAAAAAATAAAACTTTTAAAAACAACCCATAGTCATAAAATGTTTACAAAATCATTGTTTTTAAATTTTTTTATCCATATCAAAGTATCCCACAATTATAATGTCATAAATAAAGGATGTGTACGGTTACACCTTCGCCTTCCTGAGATCATTAGAAGTACCTGAAACAACAACTAAAAATCGTAAGCCAAAACATAGTAAGTTCCCCCAAAGTACCAACACACAAACAAATAACATATATATATATATATATATATATATATATATATATATATATATATACATGTAGGGTCCAATCAACGATTGGGTTGGAATACCTCAGGCCTAATCAGTCTCCGAGTCCAATCATTCTCGGGATGGAATACCCCACGTTGGAATGCCAATGTATAATGGGTCCACTCAGTCATCGGAGTGCATACCCTTAGGCCCTCAGTACAAGTCTGTCATACCAACCATCCCTTAACTCGTATTTGGAATGCCCCCGAGCCCTCAGTATGAGTCTGACACGCCAACTAACCCTCAACTCATATCTGGAATGCTCCCGGGTTTGTTGGCTACAACACAAAGCAATACAACCTCAACCTAGTACAATATGTCAACATATAATAGTTAACAAACATAAGCAACAGAAAAATAATCATGCAGACAAAAATCACAGGTAGTCCTGCAGATCTACTAGTCTAAGCCTATCAACAACTAGCATATAATGTATAGTAGGGTATCAATCCAATGGGTCAGCCTTGGTGCCTTCGAACTGCAAGTACAGTGAGGAAAAACTCATGTCACAGTCTGAAGAATAGCTGATGAGGTACCGACTTTGAATCTCAGCTCTAACCGTCATCTATTCATCCAAATGACCAAATCTCAAATACCATTCAAAATACCCCTTAGTAAAACTTGGTTAAATTAAAAGTTAAACTAGTCAAAATTAGCAATTCAACTGAGAAAACCAGTCGATTCAACTCAGTCGATTCGACAAAGAACGCGTACGCAGGGCGTAATCCAAATATACGTTGGGTGTACTCGAGCACTGACCACCATCGGGGAGGTTGACCATGTACATGATTTGTAGTCAGGTTACACAGGGCATACGTCCAGTCTTCCTAAAAACTCATTAACAACTTAATGCCTTAAGCTCTTACGTCCAACTTTTAGATCCATTGTTAAATCATCCTCACGGGTCATAAAGTTTCCAACATTATGACTTTGCATGTCCATTAAGTGTTTAACTCAACATCTTAATACATTAAGACACTCTAAAGGATGCATGGAGAAAAACCAACCATTAAGACCCCATTTTTATGACTCGAGACCCTTCCTAAGGTCTGAAAGGACGGCTTAGTGGATCAAGAACAAGCCATGCTCAAGAATCATCATTTAGGACCAAAAAGTGTTTCAAAAGAGCACAAGTCTAGACCTACAAGATGGAGTGGTAAAGATGCAAGCTTTTTACCTTCGGGAGCAAAGAAACCTCAGATCCAATGTGCTTTCCAAACTCCAATCTCTCCATACCACTCTCTTCTTATTCAAGGACACTTTCAAACACTCTAAAGGCTCCAAAGCGCTCTCTTTCTCTTGGGTTTGCTTGGGGTCGATTTCACAGAAAGAGACTGAGTACGAATGAGATGTGAGGCTATAATGGGTTTTAAATATGAGCCAAACCCTAAAAATTAGGACTTCCAACATAACACTAATTCCTGATATCAACCTAGGAGAAACATAAGATAAAATACCTGCAGAAGCAGTTGAAGAATTCCTGACTTCCTCATCCAGATTTATCCTGACCATCCTGAGGACATGGTACAGAACTCCTATTCGATCCCAAATGACAAGAACTAACCATAATATTCTCCAAGCCTTGTGGGTCCCGAGCGGTTTTGTAACATTCAAAAATTTTCAATAAAATTTAAAATTTTCAAAACAAACCATTTATTAAAGTGGTGTTTACAAAACCGTTATTTCTAAAAACCTTTATTTAAAACTGGAATCATTTACACATAGTTTTCAAAACAATAACATTATCAGATTATCCTAGAAACCGTAAGTTCCAGAAACACGAGGATGTGTGTGGTCACGCCTTCACCTTGCCACGATCCACTGAAGTACTTGAAACCATAAACCAAAACTGTAAGCACAAAGATTAGTGAGTTTCCCTAAAGTACCAACACCCAATAGATAACATATACAAATAACAACATGTATACAGAGCCTTAAGCATGTCTGGACTGCCTCGCCAGGCCTACAACTTGTCTGGACCACTCCCGAGCCTTAGGCATGGCTAGACCAGCTCGCAGGGCCTACTGCTTATCCATACCTCTCCTAATCCTTTGGCATGACTAGACCCCCTCGCAGGGCCTAGAGTCTGTCCGGACTGCTCGTCGGGCCTTCGGTCTGACTGGACCGCCTCGTAGGCCTTTAATTTATCCGGCCCGCCCTAGGTCTATTAGCCTTCAACACACAATAGGACCGCCTAAAGCCAACGACACACAGACACATGTTGACATATATATAGAAATTAAACATATAACTAGTCAACAGACAAACAAGCAGATCTTACTAATCACTAAGCATAGCAACATCCTATCTATCAGGATACCGATCTAACATATCATAAAAGCATAACAACATACTATCTACCAGGATACCGATCTAACAGATCATAACAACATAACAACATCATATCTACTAGGATACCGATCTAACAAATCATAACATCACTCAATCATAAGATAAACTAGGATACCAATCCAACAGGACCGACATTGGTGCCTTCGACCCATAAGTCAAGTGAGGAAAACTCATCTCACACTGCTGAAAAAATAGATGATCCCCGGCTGCTGGCTGCCAGATCCCCGAACTACCAGCATCAAGACAACACCCCATTAACAACTGACTCCATGAACAATCTCTAAATGCAGATCCACCATCACACGCACGCTAAAAGTTACCAAAATGTCAATCCATCAACATCTAGCCACTGAATCATACTATGTGTCCAATTAAGGGTAAAAGACCTTTTTACCCTTCCTCATGCATGGCCCAAATCCAAGGCCCAACTAATGACAAAAGGCCCAACATCAAAAATGAACTCCTTAAGTCCGATTATGGCCTAATTTTCCAAATTGGTCCTAATTCCTTTCATGGCCTTTACTCAATAAGATCTAGCAAGCCAAAAGCCCAAACTATAAATTCCAGATGGGACAACATGGCCCATTGCAAATCAAGTCCATAACCGAAGCCCAAAACAATTAAGCCTACTAAAGTCGCGTACGTGGGGTGTACTCCGGAGGTACGCTCAGCGTACACGAGACCTCACATTGACCACCATTTGGGTGGTCGAATTAGTACGCGAGGTGTACATCAATTTACACGTGGTGTACCCTCATATGCCTTGAAATCCATATAAGTGTTTAATGGATTAAGCACCTAAGCTCGAACTTTAGATCGATGACTCAAAAGTACTCCCAAATCATAAAGTCTCAAACTTTAACACTTTAGATGTCCAAAAAGGGCTTAACACATGGTCTTAACCGATTAAGACCTTCCTAGGGTCTGAAAGGACAACTCAAAACCTCGAAAACAAGGCATGCATAACAATGAGACTTTTGGGACAAGAAGAACACTAAAAAGCTACCAAAACAAGATCTAAACAATCCAAGCATAAATGTAGAAGCTTTATACCTCCTGAAGCTCCCAAAGAAGATGATAATCCCAGATCTACAAGCTTGCTTCCTTCCTTGACTCCTTTTATGCACTAACTTCTCCTTCAACCATCTAAGAAACACACTCTTAACTCATACACACACACACACACACATCTAGAGGAGTTAGGGTTTGCCAATAATGATCCCAGAACTTGGAGGCTGAAAGGATGGGGGGAAAAGGCCATAATGATGCTTAAATACTTCACAAACCCAAAAATTTAGGTTTTCACCCAGATACTAATATGCCCTACATACATATGCGTACACCTAATATACTTTGTGCACCCTAGTACACTTAGCGTACTGACATTTACACTTAACATACAACTCCTGCTCCAAAAATTACCATTTTGTCATTAGGGCTTCCTACTGCCACTCCTTTCCAATCCAAGGACTAAAAATGACATAATTACAACCCAAAAGATGAATTTAAATTTACTTGAAGATTGGGGTGTTACAACTCTCCCCTAATTAAAATAGATTTCGTTCTCGAAATCGCTTCTTATTAATACTCATATCAAAATGACTAACCCAATAATAACAAACAGAAATTTTGTGCCTAAGACAGACTTCTCATGGCATTCGGAAATCCCAATCGAAACTTCCAAATTGAAGACAACAACCAAAACTTCAGCCCATGCAAACCACTTCTTACCCTTCTGAGACCTGAAATCTATAATGGTCTGATTCCCCAGACAGACTACCCATACTGAAGCAACTCCATGCCAAGCTCTCAACGGATAACAAACCAATCATAACACTTCCAACTCTAATCATATAACTGTCTATCCAGATCTACTGAAACCATCCGTAGAATAGTTCTTCAAGCCTGATAATGAACGAATCCACAATCTTTGAATAAGAGCCATTCTTACCTCCCTTAAGATCTAAAATCTATAGTCTCAATGGTCAGACTCCCTGTTAGACCTCCCTCACTGAACTATCTCCAAGCTAACCTCATAGGGTTTCGCACCAAACAAAATGCTTCCAACCCCTGACCACATGCTGCCTCAAAAGGGAAACAAAGTCATTAACCATATATAGTGATAGCACACTTATACCAAACAAAAAGCTCTGATAATCCTTCGAGTAGAAAAGTCATTCCTACAACGGTTAGACTTGGAAGAGAGCTGCGCAACAGGGTCAACCAATTACTCTGACATTATTTACTCCTGCCGCGATTGACTCATCATTTCTCAAACACCCAGACCCTCCACACATACGTGAAGTCCCACATCACTAATACTGCCCGAAACACGAATACTGCCCAAAACACTGATACTATGAGCCTGAAACCTCCTCACAAGCCCAATCTTCACAATAGTAGAACCATCCATTGAATCTACCCATAGTCTTAAACTAGGGCATTACCAGAACCATGAAGAATGATCTTCGAGATACACTGACTGCAAACTTATCCTAAAATCAAACCATATGATGAACCCAAAAGCTTAACACCCTTGACTCTTTGATATGTCATTACCGACCACTACTAGCAACGAAGATCAATGTAACGCCGGGGTTTCAGGGCTAAGCATTTTAGATGATGTAATAGTCTAGGTAAACTATTGTAATTCTTTTTGAGTTAATAAAGATGAAATATTTGAGTATTATGTGAATTTATGTGTATTATACTTAATTATAAAGGTATAATTAATAGAGAATAAAAATAAGCGTCAAAATTAAAGTGTGAGATAAACCCAATATCTTTACATAAGGTTTTAGTGATCAAAACAAGGATTCCGGTGATATAAAGAACGCTGAAATCCGAGTTGTAACGAAGAAGTTATGACCCGTCGAAGTTTCGCGACGGAACCAACATGACACCGAGAAGCATAGATAGTGAATTTACGATAGAGCGATTTTTAGCCTTAGCGATCTAAACGAAAGTCATAGAATACGTTAAACCAAGTACGTCCATAAAAAGAATGCCCAAATCTGACTTTGTATGAGGAAGTTATGATTTTTCGAAGTTTTGACTTAGCAGTGTACAACCTGAAGTTCGAATGTTAGAACGAGCGGTTTTTAGCCGACACAACCTAAACGAGAATCGATGATCTCGTTAATAGTAGCGTATTGATAAAAAGATGGAAGAAAATGGACGTCGGATAAAGAAGTTATGGATTTTTAACAGACCAATCATATCCCGACCTGTTAAAAATATAAAATTTAAAATAATGTCAAAATTAGCCAACGAAGTTTAAAAGAAAGTTGTAGAGTACATTCCCGCATACGCGTGGATATAAAGAATGTCAAAAACAAAGCTTGTATGAGGAAGATATGGATTTTTGAAGTTTGGAATTGGATTTGCGAAATCTGATGCGAACCTAACGACGTGGCGCGTTCTGATCCGTCCATCATTGATCAAGGCATCGCTTCAGTTTGGACAAGTCATCCTCGCGTACACCCCGTGTCAGAGGCCAGGTACGCTGTGACATCCCCAAAATCTCGGCCAGAAAAGACCGATTTTCATTTATGCTTTTAAAATAATTTCAGCGTAAATCCTTTTGATTTGAAAGAGTTGCGGAATTTGTTCCCAAAAACAAAACATGATAAAACAATGTTTACCAAAGCATTTCATAAAAGAAATGTATTTTCATTATATAATCAAAACTCGGGGTGTCATGTTCCGATACAGACCAATAAGCATAAACGATAACATTACAAGTCATTCAACAAATATATACATATACAGACTTGTAAACAAAACAACTTGATGGTTCATCCATCTTATGCCCTTGCGCCACTTCCTGTAATACAAATAAAACTGAGTGGGTCAGGCTTGGGAGCCTGGTGAGCATATAGGGTTTTCAACCCACAATAAATAATCATATTTAATTTTCACCAACCAACAATAACCCAATTACCCATTCCCGTTATTCTCACTTTATGTCCCTAAGACAACTAACATAAGGGACCTAGTCTAAGAATATTTCATCGGGGCGACAACACATGCTTCGGGGGTTCCTCAACAATATAAGTCAAATAAGGCAACCATGAGTGGGATGGAGTACATCAAATGAACACCCAAGTTCATTAACACCTACAGGTGGCGAACCTGCTAATGTTCCACAAGACTGTCTAGAAAAGTCTGTGGTTGTCATCTAAACTCCGCTAGATGACAGAATCAAAACAACAACGAGGCCTCTCATCTGTTTATTACACACCAACTATCTACCCATGTTCTACCCAACATATTAGTAGATAAAAATATACATTTTTATACATAGATAAAAACTTGTATAGCATGCTTTCATCAATACATATTCCACATAACAGATGAGGCACACACATAACACGTATTTCATAGAAAACAAATCAGATCTATGAGATAGAAGAGAGTGAATATACATTCACATATATAACACAAAATATACACATAACACGTATTTCGTATAAAATACTTCATAATTATGCGTTAGAAGAAAGTGACCACACACTCACACCTATAAACAACAATATACTTAATACACTCGAACCATACTTGTATTATTATCGTGTTTATGAAAGGTAGTATACACTCACTTGATCAGAAGATGATCAGATAGCACTACGACTTGCAGAAGTAGTAATCCTCAGCAGATCTGGAAGATCTTCACAAAAATCGAACTTCCCGCGGGCAGAGCTTCGGCTCGGGAACCGCACTTCTCGGGATCTTCGGGATCTCGGGACTTGCTTCGGGGCTCGAGAATATTACCGGGGCTTCGGGGTATTTCTGGCACGCAAATCGATGCAAAACGGGAGAGAGAAGAGAGAAAATAGCAAAAGAACTTGGCTGCCTTCGGATCCTATTTATAGGAGGCTGGAGCCTCGGAGTACGCGGGGCGTACAGGTCCGAAATCGTCACTGCTTACGTATCCGAAGTGCTCGAGTGCGAGTGTCGACATCCTCGGTGTACGCGGGGCGTACACGAGTACGTGGGGCTTACTTCGGATGAGTCCGATGACTCCTCTTCGGACAATGCCGGATTTTCCAATTAAAAATAAATACAAATTATTTAATAAACTTCGGAAATTCATATCTTCTTCATACGAACTCCGTTTTCGACGTTCTTTATATCCACGCGAAGGTGACGCTCTACAACTTTCGTTTAGACTCCGTCGGCTAATTTTAACTTTATTTTTATTATTTATTTTTAATAGGCCGGGACAGAAAAACTTCGTTATAAATTCATAACTTCTTCGTTTGACGTCCGTTCTCGCCTAACTTTTTATCGCTTCGATACCAACAACGAGACCTTCGATCCTTGTTTAGATTGCTTCGGCTAAAAACCGCTCAATCTCAAATCGAGTATTTCAGGCTGCATACCGCTAAGCCGAAACTTCGATAAATCATAACTTCCTCATACGAAGTCAGATTTGGGCGTTCTATATATATTCGGAAACCTCGTTTCAACTACTACAACATTAACCAAAGATATCAAGTTTATTTTACACTTTAATTTTGACGCTTATTTTTATTCTTAATTAATCAAACCACATAATTAAGCAATTAAGCACAAAACACATAATACTCTAATAATACAATCTTATTATTTCAAAACGGGTTACAAAGGTTAACCTAGACTATTATAGCACTAAAAATGGCAAGCCCGGAAACACAGGCGTTATATACTCCCAACGTACCGTGGTTCTTTTCCGTTCCGAGTGCGAGACATCTGGAGGCTCGCTGGCAACCTTATCCGATCTACGCCCAACGTAGCGAGGCCGAACGCGCAATGTTTCAAAGCTGCTGAGGCCTATATAAAGGAGTGAAGCTTCTTGGATTTCTCACACCATTTTTCATTCTCTCTCTAGTTTCTTTCTCTCTCTGGAGTTTCTAACCCCCCCCCCCCCCCCCTAATGCCTAGGTGAACCCCTAGCACCTGAAGGAAGCGCCGAGGTTCCCAGAGTCCAGAGAAAAAGGGTCTTTCGGTTTAGAAACGCTGCTCCAAGCGAAGTCCGGTTTTCTATAAAACCCGCTGTAACTGAGCTATGCCTATGCTATTTTTAATATAGCTTCTAATTAATTATAGTAATGTTATTAGGAAATTATAATAAGTACTTGGGCAATTATTATGGGTTATATAAGTATTGTTTAATGCTTACATAATAGTAATAATAGTTAGACTATTAATTAGTCTTAGTGAATGATAGACTAAATCCTAGTGGTAATGATTCTAGGTTTTGATGAAGGAAATTGTTTCAAGAATAACGAAGCGCTGTCTAAGTTCGGAATCACCACCTTGACAGGTGAGTGCATAGTTACTTTCATCTTACACATAGATATGAAGTATTATATATAAATTACATGCTAAGTGTGCATAATATCTGAATACTTGCTGTCTATGCTAGATGAATGATTTTAAACTGTATATGTATTTTATATCTACAAAAATGTTGGGGTAAAACATGGGTAGATGTACTAAGACGATGTGTGATAAAATGATGAGAGGCCTGGATGTTACCACAGACTCTTCTAGACAGTCTAGTAGAACGCTAGCAGGCTCGCAACCTGTAGGTGTTTGTGAACGATGTGTTCACCGGTGTACTCCATCCCCCACATGGTTTCCTTAAGGACATTTATTGCTGAGGAATCCCCTTAGCATTAGTATCCATCCCAATATTGATCCTTACTCTAGGTCCTTTATGATAGGTGTTTTAGGGACGTAATGTGAGGATAACGGGAACAGGTAATGGGGTTATTGTTGGTTGATGAAATTAATAAACTTATTTATTGTGGGTTGAAACCCTATGTGCTCACCAGGCTCCCAAGCCTGACCGACTCAGTTTCATGTATTACAGGTAGTGGCGCTCGAGCATAGATGTGATGTTTTGGATGAGGGATTACGGATATAGGCCTGTAGATATGAAATAATGTAGTAAGGGTTATATTGTAATATTTATGCATTTGATCTGTATCGAACATGACATCCCAAGTCTTATTAATGAAATACATTTCTATGGAAATGCTTTGACAAATCTTTATCATATTTTATTTTAGGAACAAATTCCACAACATTTTTATGAAAAATATTACTTTGATTTTCAAACAAGCATAAACAAAAATTGGTCTTTTCTGGCCGTAAAAATGGGGATGTCATAGTTGGTATCAGAGCATTAGTTTAAGCGAACTAGGGAATTTGTAGGATTTACAGACATAAACTTAGAATGCTAAGCGATGATTGTGAGATGAGAGCACTAGCTTATTTAGGAAAGTATGCCTAATATGCTTTATGTGCTAAATGATTCATGCCTTATATGTTGTCATTTGTTCGGATCTATGGTTTGTTGCCGACCTGATCTGGAAACCTTATGTGTTTAGGATTCTAAATGTACGACTACGATACTAGAACTAGCATATAAATGTTTCAGAGAGATAAGGATGATTTAAACGTCTATCCTAAATAAAGATCTAAATTCACCTTATTCGGTGTATAGATCAAAATGACAAGAACCCGCAGTGGAGCTGGGAATGCGAATGGGAATAGGAATCAACCCCCAGTGATTCAGCAAGTACCTGTTGTAGTAGAAGTTGCACCCGAGCCAATCACCATGGCTGGAGTGCAAGCCATGATTCAGGCTATGTTGGCTGAACAAAGGGAGTAAATAAGGCAGATGTAGCACGAAAATAGGGATGAACCTACCTTGCCCATAGAGCAACCCAAGCTGATTCTCGAGCAATTAGAGGAAGGAAACTACAGCCGCCAAGTGAGTCAAGTGGGGACTGAAGGTGAACAAAGGCATGGCCCGAAGAGGAGAAACGAAAAGGATGGGTGAATCTACAAGAATTTCTTGGGTGCGAAACCACCGAGTCTCTCAGGAAGCCGAAATCCTATTGAGATTATGGATTGGATCTCTGAGATGGAGATGGTGTTTGAGAGCTGCGACTGTAACGAGAAACAGGAGACCGTCTTCCTTATAAGACAAATAAAAACTAGAGTCTTGAGCTGGTGGAAGCTATTGACGGATACAATGCCAGGAGGAGAAGCTCTGAAGATGTCATGGGATGAGTTCTTGGAACAAATGAAGGCGCAGTACTGTTCAAAGATAGATCCGATTGATCTAATCAATTAGTTCCGACACTTGAAGAAGGGGAGAATAAGCATCGATGACTATGCTGTTGCATTCACGGAAAAGATGAAGTTGCTTCCATACCTAGTGCCAACCGAACTCTCCAAAATTGAGAAGTTCGCAAATGGATTGCTAGCCGACTTGGGCCCAACAGTCAAGATGGAAACCACTCTGAAATCAGCTGTTCGAGCATCTAAGAATGTGGAGACCAAGCAGAAGGAAAGGGGTCTGGAGAGGGCCAAGGTTGGTGAGAAAAGGAAATTCGATGGATCTTCAAGGTCCAATAAGAAAAGTAAATTCTCAAAGGCTGGTTCGAGGGGAGGAGGAGCTGAAGCAAAGTGGTGTGACAAATGTAAGAAGAAGCACTTTGGGAAATGCGATGGAGAAGTCACCTGCTTCAAGTGTGGAAAGACCGGGCATTATGCCAATTAATGCACCCTCACCAAGAAGGTCTACTACGGGTTTGGTGATGAGGGACACATCTCGAGGGATTTCCCGAAGAAGAAGGAGGCAGCAAGACGCAACATACCACCGAAGCCGAAGGCGAGGGCCTTCCAGATGATGCTTGAGGCTGCAAAGGAGGCAGCAGACGTCGCTTCAGGTACCTTTCTTGTAAATGGTTTACCTGCCAACATATTATTTGATTCGGGAGCAAACTACTCATTTGTATCACATAGATTTGGAGGAAAGTTAACATTGCCTGTAGAGAAAGTTGATAATGCCCTGATTGTAGAAGTTTCAAGTGGCAAGGTCGTACCTGTTAGTGAGCATATTAGGAACATTGTCATCGACCTAAACGGAAACAAATTCTACGAGGAGCTATTACCCATAGAGTTAAACGGTTTCGACAACGTTTTGGGAATGGATTGGCTTAACACCAACGATGCTGAGATTCATTGCAGGAAGAAGATAGTAAGGGTGAACCCACCCGAAAAAGATTCATTTATGGTGTACGGGGACAAACGCAGAGTGAATTCTGGAATCATCTCCCTGATGAAAGCCAGAAAATGTTTGTCCAAGGATGTGCATCATACTTGGCATTTTTTATCAATGCTAAGAAGGAAAAGAAGGAGGTGCAGAATATACCAGTCATGTGTGATTATCCAGAGGTCTTTCCTGAAGATCTTCCCGGATTACCACCTGATAGATAAGTAAAATTCTAAATAGACTTGTTACCAGGGATGACACAAATAGCAAAAGCACCGTACCGACTAGCACCGACGGAAATGAAGGAGCTTATGATGCAACTTCAGGAGTTGTTGGACAACAGTTTCATATGACCTAGTTCATCACCCTGGGGAGCTCCGGTGTTATTCGTGAAAAAGAAGGACGGAAGCATGAGAATGTGTATAGACTACCGAGAGCTGAAAAAGGCAACGATGAAGAACAAGTATCAATTACCAAGGATTGATGACCTATTCGATCAACTGCAAGGTTCGAGCTATTTCTCAAAGATCGATCTTAGGTCAGGATATAATCAGCTGAAGGTGAGAGAGCAGGATATCGAGAAGACTGCATTCAGAACAAGATATGGACACTATGAGTTCTTGGTTATGTCGTTTAGACTAACCAATGCTCCATCAACGTTCATGGATTTGATGAACATGGTTTTTAAACCATTCCTCGATAAATCCATGATAGTGTTCATAGATGACATTCTCGTCTACTCTAAAAGTCAGTAAGAACACGACGAGCATCTACGAGAAATGTTGGAAGTCTTGAAAAAGGAGAAGCTATATGCAAAGTTCTCTAAATGCGATTTTTGGATCCGAGAAGTCCAATTCTTGGGTCATGTGGTTAACCAAGAAGGGATAGTGGTTGAACCAGCAAAGATCGACGCAGTGATGAAGTGGGAACGACGAAAAAGTCCCACAGAGATTCGAAGCTTTTGTGGATCAGCTGGATATTACCGACGATTTATCCAAGGCTTTTCTTCGATAGCTGCTCCATTGACAGCTTTGACCCACAAAGGAGCTACTTATACATGGAGCGAGAAGCACAGAGAAGCATTCGAGAAGCTAAAGAAGAAGTTATGTGAAGCACCGATTCTTTCTCTACACGATGGAGCTGAAGACTTCGCGGTCTATAGTGACGCATCTTGAGTCGGGTTGGGTTGTGTTCTAACCCAAAGAGAAAAGGTGATAGCATACGCATCTCGACAATTGAAAGAGCATGAAAAGAACTACCCACTCATGATTTGGAGTTGGCAGCGGTAGTTTTCGCTCTAAAGATATGGAGACATTACCTCTACGGCACGAAGTGCTAACTTTTCACTGATCATAAGAGTCTCCAGTATCTCTTTAAGCAGAATGATTTGAACATGAGACAACGATGTTGGCTAGAGCTACTCAAAGACTACGAATGTGAGATACTTTACCACCCTGGTAAAGCCAATGTTGTCGCTGATGCTCTCAGTGGGAAAGTTAACCTTGAAAGAAAAAGGCCAAGAGCATTAAGAATAGAAGTTGTCTCGAGAATCGTGGAAAGCATCAAGAAGAAGCTATAGAGAAGAATGACCGAAAGGAAGAACGTCTGGGCAAAACGTTAGTTTTCGGTACAAACAATCAAGGAGTGAAGGTATTCTAAGATCGGATTTGGGTACCTAAGACGGGAGGAATAAGAGATCGTCTGATGGAAGAAGCGCACAAGACTATGTACTCAATTCATCCCAGTAGCACTAAAATGTATAGGGACCTAAAACCCTACTACTGGTGGCCAACGATGAAGCTCGATGTTGCAAAGTATGTGGCCGAGTGTGTGACATGTGTGAGAGTTAAGGCACAACATCAGAAACTGTATGGGAGTTTAGAACCTTTACCTGTACCCATGGGTAAATAGGAAGACATCACCATGGATTTTATGACTAAACTGCCCATGACGAAGAATGTTCATGACATGATTTAGGTGGTCGTGGATCATTTCACTAAGAGTGAACTCTTCATAGCAGCCAACGAGAGGTGGTCTATGGATAAGCTCGCAAATGCTTAAGTGAAGGAGATAGTAAGAATTCACGGTGTTCCTCTTACAATTGTATCGGATCGTGATAGTCGTTTCACGTCAAGGTTATAGAGAAGTCTACAAGAGGAATTAGGTACGAAGTTGTGTTTGAGTACAGCTTACCATCCGCAGACTGATGGCCAGAGCAAAAGAAAGATTTAAACACTTGAAGATATGCTGAGAGCATGTACCCTGGATTTCCAAGGTAGCTGGAATGAGCACTTACCTTTGGCAGAATTTTCCTACAACAACAGTTTCCACTCAGTATCAAGATGGAACCCTATCAAGCTTTATATGGACAGAAGTTTCTTACACCGTCTTGCTGGCATGAGGCTGGAGAAAATCAGTTTATGGGCCCCGAGATAGTCCATGAGACTGCTGAGAAGTTGAAGGTGATCAGGGAAAGAATGTTTGTAGCTTAGGATCGACAAAAGAGCTATGCTGACAAGAAGAGACGACCGATGACCTTTGAATTTGGGGATTCAGTTTTGCTTAAATTCTCATTGTGGAAGGGACTTATAAGATTCGGGAAACGAGGAAAGTTGAGTCCAAGGTTTATTGGACCATTCAAAGTTCTTCATAGGATTGGGAACCAAGCTTACAAGCTCGAATTACCCGAAGAACTAGATGGTATTCATAACACCTTCCATGTGTGTTATTTAAGGAAGTTCACGGGAGAAGTTCCCAACATAATTCCAATCTCAGAGTTAAGAATGGATGAGAATAAGAGGCTGATTGAAGAGCCCGAGGAAATTGTTGACCGTAAGACTAAGAAGTTACGACGCAAGATGGTCGACTTGGTGCTAGTCCGTTGGAAACATACGAATGGGCCGAATCTCACTTGGGAAACAGAGAGTGACATGATGAGTCGCTATCCACATATGTTTGCTCATGCATGATTCCGGGGCGGAATCGTACTATGGGGGAGAGAATTGTAACGCCCGGGTTTCAGGGCTGAGCATTTTAGATGATGTAATAGTCTAGATCAACTATTGTAACTCTTTTTGAAGTAATAAAGATGAAATATTTGAGTATTATGTGAATTATGTGAATTTATGTGTATTATACTTAATTATAAAGGTATAATTAGTAGATAATAAAAATAAGCATCAAAATTGAAGTGTGAGATAAACCCAATATCTTTAGATAACTTTGTAGTGGTCGAAACAAGGATTTCGGTGATATAAAGAACGCCGAAATCCGAGTTGTAACGAAAAAGTTATGACCTGTCGAAGTTTCGCGATGGAACCGACACGACACTGGGAAACGTAGATAGTGAATTTACTATAGAGCGATTTTTAGCCTTAACATTCTAAACGAAAGTCATAGAATATGTTAAACCAAGTACATCCATAAAAAGGATGCCCAAATCTGACTTCCTATGAGGAAGTTATTATTTTTCGAAGTTTCGGCTTAGCAGTGTACAACCCGAAGTTCGAATGTTAGAACAAGCGGTTTTTAGCCAACACAACCTAAACGAGAATCGAAGATCTCGTTAATAGTAGCGTATCGATAGAAATATGGAAGAAAACGGACATCGGATGAAGAAGTTATGGATTTTTAACGGACCAATCCTGTCCCGACCTGTTAAAAATATAAAGTTTAAAATAAATTCAAAATTAGCTGACAGTGTCTAAATAAAAGCTGTAGAGTAGATTCCCGCCTACACGTGGATATAATGAACATAAAAAACGGAGCTCGTATGAGGAAGATACTAATTTTTGAAGTTTGTAATTGGATCTGCAAAATCTAATGCGAACCCAATGTCGTGGCATGTTGTGAACCGTCCATCGTTGATTAAGGCATCGCTTCGGATTCGGACACGTGATCCTCGCCTACGCCCCGCGTTCGAGGCCAGGTACTCCCAGCGTACACTGATTCTTATCTGTTCCGAGTGCGAGACAGGCGTAGGCACATTGGCAACCTTATCCGATCTACGCCCAGCATAGCGGGGCCGAACGCGCAACGTTCTGAAGGTGTTGAGGCCTATATAAAGGAGCAAAGCTACTCGGATTTCTCACACCATTCTTCATTCTCTCCCTAGTTTCATTCTCTCTCTAGGGTTTCTAACCCCCCTAAATCCTAGGTGAACCCCTAGCACCCGAAGGAAGTCCCAAGGCTCCCGGAGTCCCGAGAAAAAGGGTCTTTCGGTTTAGAAACATTGCTCCAAGTGAAGTCCGGTTTTCTATAAAACTCGTTGTAAGTGAGCTATGCCTATGCTATTTTTAATATAGCTTCTAATTAATTATAGTAACGTTATTAGGAACTTATAATAAGTACTTGGGCAATTGTTATGGGTTATATTAGTATTGTTTAACGCTTATATAATAGTAATAATAGCTAGACAATTAATTAGTCTTGGTGAATGATAGACTAAACCTTAGTGGTAATGATACTAGGTTTTGACGAAGGAAATTGTTTCAAGAGTAACAAAGCACTGTCTAAGTTCGGAATCACCATCTTGACAGGTGAGTGCATAGTTACTTTCATCTTACACATAGATATGAAGTATTATATATAAATTACATGCTAAGTGTGCATATTATCTGAATACTTGTTGTCTCTGCTGGATGAATGATTTTATACATGTTTTAAATGATTTAAATTGTATATGTATTTTATATCTACAAAAATTTTGGGGTAAATCATGGGTAGATGTACTAAGACTATGTGTGATAAAATGTTGAGAGGCCTCGATGTTGTTGTTGTTGATTCTGTCATCTAGAGGAGTATGGATGACGACCATGGACTCTTCTAGACAGTCCAGTGGAACGCTAGCAGGCTCGCAACATGTAGGTGTTTGTGAATGATGTGTTCACCGGTGTACTCCATCCCCCACATGGTTTCCATAAGGATATTTATTGCTAAGGAATCCCCTAAGCATTTGTGTTTATCCCGATATTGATCCTTAGTCTAGGTCCCTTATGATAGGTGTTTTAGGGACGTAATGTGAGGATAATGGGAACTGGTAATGGTGTTATTGTTGGTTGATGAAATTAATAAACTTATTTATTGTGGGTTGAAAACCCTATGTGCTCACCAGGCTCCCAAGCCTGACCCACTTAGTTTCATGTATTACAGGTAGTGGCGCTCGATCATAGATGTGATGTTTTGGATGATGGATTACGGATATAGGCCTGTAGATATGAAATAATGTAGTAAGGCTTATATTGTACTGTTTATGCTTTTGATCTGGATTACGGAAATGCTTTGATAAATCTTTATCATATTTTATATTGAGAACAAATTCCGCAACATCTTTATGAAAAATATTACTCTGATTTTCAAACAAGCATAAACAAAAATCGGTCTCTTCTGGCCGTGAAAATGGGGATGTCACAATCAAACCATAAAATTTTGCAATACATCCAACCCTTACCTACTCCGATGTACTCCCACTAGGGCACCCACTCGATACAATCACCAAGAATCTTTATGACTTACGATTGCGTAAGGAATTTTCAACCTGATAATCACAACTCTAACAACTGCTTGCGAACCACTGGAATTATTGCATACAATCTGCCGATACTTCTGATACATACATGAGACTTCCCTCAATACTTACTACTTCCCTTATCCAACCAACATATTTACGACTCGCCCGACCCCTATCAACGCGTCAACCCCGAAAACACCACAGCCTATAACTGGAACACTTCCGATAATCGACATACCTTGATGACACTCTCATAGTGCCATTGTGCACCACATAGTTGCTACCCAAGAAATCCTTATAAAAAAAGTAGCGCATGATCCACAGAAAAGATAATGGTTGCACTCCTGACCCAAATCGGAAGCTAAACTCAAGAGAATCAAGCACATAATTCGAACCTAAAAGCCCCAATACCATCTTTCCCAGCTCACATGGAACACCCCCATACACATAATTAGGAAACCCACAGTCTCATCCAAAGAGAAAAGAAATACAAGAGATAATCGAAAAGCCACCTTACTTAAAACAGGAAATATCCCCATGATCAGTCAAACAAGACCCCATACTTGTGAGACTGAACGAATTCCATCACTACACCACTAGCTCGAGAAGAATTCCAAGATGATCCTAAAGGCTTCCAAAACCTAAGTCTGTTATGAACCGAGCTTCCACACTACCATTGAGGGTAAACATACCTGAAGACCGAAGGAATCATAAAATATACTGAACTTGATGAAAAATTGTCCCGATCACTGAATCTCACCTGACACCTCTAAACCTTCCAAGGAAACTTCACTGAATGATGAACCCCCACGACCAATGGTCAAGGATACACTAACATACGAGATCAAGAACCTCACGGAACTGAACACACCTACTTCTGGAAAAGATCCATCGATCAACAACTGGCTAACTAATCCGAAGACAACAATCTGAAACCACGAACTGCCAAGACCCTCAAGGACTAACAGTCGACCTAAGAATTCCCAATTCTCCCCCACTTAGAACTCGAACCACCGCCCACTGGTGATGAAGCAAGACATAACCCAAGCAGCCCATCTAGGTACAACCATACCCCACCATGAGATGAATATCATCCACATAATGGTCCTTTAGATACAGGACACATGAACCCCAAGAGAAACCTAAACTTCAACTGAAAGCTTCAGAATTTCGAATAATAACCACTTTCAAAGCATAGGAAACTATCGATTTACAATCCAAACATAAACCCCAGCATGAAACCCACATGAAAATTTGGCAACTAGTCTTCCCATCTCCCAAGGTTAAGGCCCTTGCTCACATTGTTAAGATATTCATGCCACATTAAACCACTTACGTACACTAGCACTGACATACTATAGCCGACCACCGTGATCAACAGACCTCAAACTGAGAATCCAACCTAAATCAGGAGGTCACAAGCCTGCCCAGTCATTCAAAATCGGAAAAAATGAAGGGAAAGATCCTTACCACAGATAATGACAATCTAATCCGACAATTTTGCGCACAAATCTCAAACGAAATTTCCAAACCGATCATATCAACCACTTCCTCCACCCTATCTCGAGGCTTGAGGCACGACCCCTAAAAAACCCTCGAGACTTCCAATCAACATACTTACTGGAGTCTAAACCATTTAACCCAAATCAATATCATTACAGGGGCCTGAATAAACACAAAAGCCATCCTCACATGAGCAACCCAAGCCAAAAGTTCGACATATACGAAACCACTGACCCTAACCATGGTATCCACCCTGACCAACCCTTAGAATCTCTGAAGTGCTCCTCGATTTGTGTATGGATCTTGTGCTTCCAGTAGTACGGGCCCGATACTACCTTCCACACGTATCTATATTCTCCTTTAGAATCATCTCGGGTCCTCTAAAGTGACAAAATACTCCTGAAACCTGCTCAACAATGAAACAACCACACCATAATACTCTCTAGGATATCCTAGGATTTACCCACACCCATCTGCCACCAGCTGCTACAAAACTCCTCACAATATCAATTAGCTATTTGATGAGTACGATCACATGCAACAGATCTCAGACAATCCTTCGCGTAAGAGACTCATCCCTACAAAGGTTGGACTCAAACAAGAGCTATGAAGTAGGGTCAAATCTTTCACTATGAGATTATCCAACCTTTTTCGCATGTGACTTGACATATTCACTTAATGGCTAACTCACATTACTCATGAGTTCTACAAAGCACAACGCAAGCAACATTCAAGCAGAGAAGCCGACTAGCAATAAAATTCAATAAAATCAGACATATCCATGTGCAAAATCCTCAATCTCCAATTCCCAGCACCACAGGTACACCTTCGCCCTGCCCTCACTCTCTCAAGAGTGGCTAATCATTCCTCGCGCTGGCCCGCTATACACTGCACCCACTCATGGAACTTCCACCAACCCTGTAACACTCGCATATGCTAGCCATACATAACATTGGATCCTGTAGATAGTCGAATACTCGGTCCTACTCTAATCCTACAACCAAACGAGGAACAGGAAATAAAGCCAAGTCAAATATTCTCAGGCTATAGAATCTTAGCTATGTACAACTATGATGCATACACTAAGCAACTACAAAAATGATGTCAATTTCATAAAAAGGAGAATCCTATGCTATCAGGCATTATATAATCATGCAATTCTATCATGAAATTCTAGAAGATCCTTAGCCTATCACTAGCATTCTATTCAAAGATATCACAATATCAAATAACATTATGCTATTTTAGGGTCATTTTACTAGCTCCGGCTGATCGTACACATCGCATCCTCCTTAAGTATTTTTGAAAACTATTTGAAAATCTTTTTCCTTAGTTTGAGACTAGATTCACACGAGAGTTCCTATAATTCACTCAAACGAAGGCTCTGATACCAACTTCTAACATCCATAAAATTTCAATAAAATTTAAACTTTTCAAAACAACCCATTTATTAAAGAGGTGTGTACAAAACCGTTATTTCTGAAAACCTTTACTTAAAAGCAGAATCATTTACACATGGTTTTCAAACTAATAACATTATCAGAGTATCCCAGAAACTATAAGTTCCAAAAACACAAGGATGCGTACGATCACAACTTCACATTGCCATGATCTAGTGAAGTACCTGAAACCATAAACCAAAACTGTAAGCACGAAACTCAGTGAGTTTCCCCAAAGCACCAACACCCAAAATATAACATACATAAATAGAAGCATGTATACAGAGCCTTCATCATGTATGGACTGCCTCAACGGGCCTACATCCTGTCTGAACTGCTCCCGAGCCTTCGGCATAGCCGAACTGCCTCGCAGCGCCTACGGCCTATCCGGACTGCTCCTGAGCCTTCGGCATGACTAGACCGCCTCGTGGGGCCTATAGTCTATCCAGACCGCTTGTCGGGCCTTCGACTTGACTGGACCGCCACATAGGCCTTTAGTCTATCTAGGCCGCCCTGGGTCTGTTAGCCTTCAACACACAGCAGGACCGCCTCAACCCAACCACACACATGCATGTTGACATATATATATATATATATATATATATATATATATATATATATAGATATAGCAATTAAACACATAACCAGTCAACATACAAACAGGCAGATCATACAGATCACTAATCATAGCGACATCCTATCTAACAGATCATAAAAGTATACCAACATCCTATCTACCAGGATACCGATCTAACAGATTATAACAACATAGCAACATCCTATATACCAGGATACCGATCTAACAGATCATAACAACATAGCAACATCATATCTACCAGGATATCGATCTAACAGATCATAATAACACTTAATCATAAGATAAACCAGGATAGCAATCCAACAAGGCTGACATTGGTGCCTTTAACCTATAAGTATAGTAAGGAAAACTCACGTTGCACTGCTGAACACACAGACGATCCATGGCTTCTGGCTGCCAGATCCCTGAACCTCCAGCATCAAGACAACACCCCATCAACAATTGATTCCATTAACAATCTCTGACTGTAGATCAACCATCAGACGCACGCTAACAGTTACCAAAATGTCAATCCATCAACATCTAGCCACTGACTCATACTATGAGTCCAATTCAGGGTAAAAGACCTTTTTACCATTCATCAAGCATGGCCCAAAGCCAAGGCCCACCTAATGACAAAAGGCCCAACATCAAAAATAAACTCTTTAATTTGATTATGGCCCAATTTTCCAAATTGGGCCTAATTCCTTTCATGGAATTTACTCAAGAAGATCCAATAATCCGAAATCCCAAACCATAAAATCCCGATGGCCCAACATGGCCCATGGCAAACCGAGTCCATAATTGAAGCCCAAAATAATTAAGCCCACTACAGTCACATATGTGGGTGTACTCTAGAGGTACGCTCAGTGTACACGAGACCTCACATTGAGAACCATCAGGGTGGTTGACTCAGTTCACGGGGGGTACATCAAGTTATGCGGGGTGTACCCTCACATGCCTTAAAATCCTTATAAGTGCTTAATGGATTAAGCACCAAAGCTAAAACTTCATATCCATGAGTCAAAAATACTCCCTAATCATAAAGTCTCAAAGTTTAACACTTTAGACGTCCAAAAAGGGCTTAACACATGGTCTTAACCCATTAAGACCTCCTATTAGCAACATGAAGCCAAAAAAACCAAATGAACTTCATTTTTATAACTTAGAACCCTTCCTTGGGTCTGAATGGATAGCTCAAATACTACCTTCCACACCTATCCACACTTTCCTCAAGAATCCTCCCGAATCCTCTAAGTCACCTTCTCAAATCCATACACTAAACACTCGCGACACAACACAACACAACCCAATGAAGTAATCCCTAGGCTTTCCTAGGTTCTCGACTTCACATTGCCATCAACTGCTGAAGAACTCCCCTTAATGCCAGTCACCCTCCTAATGAACACAATCACATGTAACCAAGCTTAGATAATCCTCCGAGTAACAGAGTCATCCCTATAATGGTTGGACTCAAACAAGAGTTGTGAAATAGAGTCAAATTCGTCACTCTAAGATTACACAATCTTTGTCACATGTGACTTCACATATTTTCTTAGTAGCTGAATCCCATCACCTAAGAGTTCCACAAAGCACAAAGCAAGCAACATTCATGCAATATCACTCCAATCCAACCTACTACAACACATATTAGGAGATCCCACTCCCTCTACCGATTTCCTTACACATACAAACCAAACCCAACCCAACATCACATGCTTCCTAGAGTACCATGCATCATATAATATGCCAACCTATCATTGGCTAATCAGAACTAGCATCCAAGTCTACAAGTTCATACAATAGGCATAGAAAGGCATCTCTCCTAGCATTCTAACATGCAAAAATTGACCAGATCTTTGGCCCTAACTAGCATGTGATTCCTCAGTTTCACATACCAAAGCATTGCAAATAACATGTATGGGTAATTTTGGAAAACTTACTTGAGCTTGGCGGATTGCATGCATCACACCCTTTTCTTTTCTTGAAAATACTTTTCTTTTGAAGACTTTACCAAATCCTCGGTTTGAGTTCAGACACACCCGAGAGTATGTCCGAATCAGTCAAACTAAGGCTCTAATACCAACTTATAACGTCCCTAATATAATGGCATAAATTTTTTTATTTTTAGATTAATAAATCATTAATACATATCATTTTCATGAAACCAAAGGGATCCAGAATTATCAAAACATTATCAAATCAGAGTAAAACATAGAATGCATAAACATATGGTGTGTGCTCTAGAATCATTCCGAGCTATTCCTTTTAAAAACCAAAGTACCTGAAACATAAACTGAAAACCATAAGCACAAAGCTTAGTGATTTCCCCCAAGTTACCACATACCATACATAACAAAACATATAATAGGCCCCGCTTAGTCATCGGGCCCCGACCGGTCTTTGAGCTGAGCTCGGTAATAGGTCAGGGCCGGCCCAACATGTATATAACATTTATCAAATACACAAATACACATGCAACATAGGTACATAGCATACAAATAGTCATCGGGACCCGCTCAACATCAGACCTTAGCTCGGAAAGCATATAAACACATACACATGCAAGAGTCATGAAGATAACTAGCATACTAACATAACATAAACATGGGCCGGCATTGGTGCCTTCGACCCGCTAAACCTAGTGAGGAAACTCACCTCTCACCGCCGAATCACACAGATGTTCGCTGGCAGCTGGCTGATAGATCCCCGAATTTTCAATCATCAAAACAACACCCAATTAACAATTGTGTTCCAGATCATAACTATAAATCCGTACACGGAGTAAAACTACCATTTTACCTCTAATCCAGCTTGGTCCAAGACCAAGGCCCAATTCATAACCTAAAAGCCCAAAAGTCAAATAACCAACCAAGGTCCAATTATGGCCTAATTTTCTAAATTGAACCTAAACCCTTTACAAGGGCCTTACCCTAAAGCCCATTCAATTTTCTTAGTCCATACACTTGTTCTCAGATGGCCTATCAAGAACCCAAACACCTAAGCCCAAAAGAAATGCCCAACTCACAGACCAAAAACGATTAGGGTTTTCACATGAAATGACGATTAGGGTTAAGTAAGAACACTTAACCCATCAAGGGCTTAATTGGAACGCCCGTAGATCCGGGCTAGTCAATTTAGAGATAATAGGGGTCAAAAACGAATTTTTGACAAAATATTATTTAGAATAACTAATATTAACCAAGTTGTAGAATACGTCTCAAGGGTTTCGTACATATAAAGAACGTTGAAATCCTAGTTATAACGAAGAAGTTATGGTCCGTCGAAGTTTTACGGCAAAACCGGCATGACACCGGGAAACATAAATAGTGAATTTATGACAGAGGAATTTGTAGCCTTAGAAATCTAGACAAAAGTTGTAGTATACATTAAACCGAGAACATACAAAAAATAACGCCAAAATCTGACTTCGTATGAGGAAGTTATGAATTTTCTAAGATTTGGCTTAGCAGTGCATAGCCCGAAACTCGAATTTTAGATCGAGCGTTTTTTGGCCTACGCGACCTAAATGAGAATTGAAGATCTCATTAATAGGAACTCAATGGTAAAAGGAAATACGAAAACGTAGTTCATATGTAGAAGTTATGAAATTTACGCGGACATTTCACAGTATAATCTCATCTTACTGTTAAATTTAAGATCGGTCGAGAATTAGCTGACGGAGTCAAAACAAAAGTTTTAGATCTTATTTTTACCTACGCGTGGATATAAATAATGTAAAAAATGGAGGTTGTATGTTAAAGTTACGTATTTTAGAAGTCAGAAGTGTGTTGTGCGAAAATGGGTGATGCGGCACAATCTTGGCCATTGCTCCGAGAAGAAGCGCTTTTCGGCTTGGGAACGCTCGCCAAGCAAAGCCCTGTTTTCTATAAAACTCATTGTAAGTGAGCTACGCCTACGCTATTTTTAATATAGCTTTTATTTAATTACATTAACGTTATGAGGAACTAATAATAAGTACTTGGGCTATTATTATGGGTTATATAAGTATTGTTTAACGCTTATATAATAGTAATAATAGCTAGACTATTAATTAGTCTCGGCGAATAATATACTAAACTCTACTGCTAATAATACTAGGTTTCGTTGAAGGAAATTATTTTAAAGTAAACGAAGCGTTGTCCGAGTACTGAGTCACCACCTTATCAAGTGAGTGCATAGTTATTTTCAGCATACACATAGATATGAAGTATTTTATATACATTTCGTGCTATGTGTGCATGTTATCTGTATACTTGCTATATATGTTGGATGAACAATTTTATACATGTTTTAAATGATTTAAAGAGTATCTGTATTTTATATTTACAAAATGTATTGGGTAAAACATGGGTAGATGTAGTAGTTGTTGTGTGACAAAATAAACTAATGAGAGGCCTCGTAATAGATGTTATTGATGATCCAGTCATTTAGCGGAGTATAGATGACGACCACATACTATTCTAGACAGTCTAGTGGAACGCTAGCAGGCACACAACCTGTACGTGTTTATTTGAACTGTGTGCTCACCAGCAGTACTCCATCCCCCATATGGTTGCCTTATTTGACATGAATTGCCGAGGAACCCCCAAGCATGTGTTGTCACACCGATGAAAGTCCCTTAGACTAGGTCCCTTGTGTTAGATGTTTTAGGGACGTAAAGTGAGGATAACGGGATTGGGTAATCGGGTTTGTTGGTTTGATAAAGTTAATAAACTTATTTATTATGGGTTGAAAACCCGATGTACTCACCAGGTTTCCCAACCTAACCCACTCAAGCTTATTTTTTATCACAGGTATCGATACGAAGCTAGTATACACTGAGAGAATAAAGAGAAATAGATCGCTAGTGTAAATGAAAGTAAGTTATGTTTATGCTTATGTTTCTATATTGACGATGACATCCCAAATGTTTTTAAATGAATAAAAATACATTTCTTCGGAAACGCTTTGATAACGTTTTTATCATGTTTTACCGGGAACAAATTCCGCAACATTTTTAGTAAAATAAGTACTCTGATTTTTATAAAGCATAAACAAAATCGGTCTTTTCTGGTCGTGAAAATGGGGATGTCACAGTTGGTATCAGAGCATTAGTTTAAGCGAACTATGAATAAAGATTTATTTCCAGACTTAAAGTTACAATGCTAAGCAATGATTGTGAGGAATGTGTCTTAGGTAATACACCTGAATAGACACAAGCACTAGCTTATTTAGGGAAAATGCCTAACATGCTTTTATGTGCTAAATGATTTATGATACTTTACGATGCTAAATGTATGATCGTATCTATGGTCTGTTGCTGACCAGATCTATAAATTTTATGTGTTCAGATTTCAAAACGTTTATTTACAGTGTTAGAACTGGCATGTAACTTTGTGACATCCCCTAATTTCTCGGCCAGAAAAGACCGATTTAATTTATGCTTTTTAAAATAAAATCAGAGAAATCTTTTTAAAAGATGTTGCGGAATTGGTCCCCAAACAAAATATGATAAAAGTTTATCAAAACCCTTCATTAAGAAGGTATATGTTTTCCATATATATATATATATATATATATATATATATATATATATATATATATATATATATATATATATATATATATACATATCAAAACCTCGGGATGTCATGTCCCGATACAGATCAAAAGCATAAACAAGACATTATAAGCCTTTCAACTATTATTTACAACTACTGGCCTATAATCCAAAAATCTCTCGTTGTCCTCCGACTATGCTTAGGGTCCACTACCTGTAACATAAAAAGCTGAGTGGGTCAGGCTTGGGATCCTGGTGAGCATATAGGGTTTTCAACCCACAATAATAATAAACTTACTAAGTTCATCAATCAACAATAACCCTGATTACCCGTTCCCGTTATCCTCACTTTATGTCCCTAAACACTTATCACAAGGGACCTAGCCTAAAGAATATCATCGGGATGGACACTACTGCTAAGGGGTTTCCTCAGCCATACATGTCCTAAAGGCAACCATGAGGGGGATGGAGTACAGCGAATGAACACTCTTAGTTCATTAACACCTACAGGTTGCGGACCTGCTAATGTTTCCCACTTGACTGTCTAGAAAGTCCGTGGTCGTCATCCAAACTCCGCTAGATGACTGGATCTCAAAACACATCGAGGCCTCTCATCAATTTTATTTTATCACACATCACAATCTACCCATGTTCTACCCAACATATTTGTAGATAAAAATACTTATACAGTTTAAAACTTGTTTAAAACATCAACACAACAATCACCTCAAATAAATAATTAATATATTTACACATAGCACGTATTATAAGGTAAATACTTCATATCTATGTGTAAAATGAAAGTGACTATACACTCACATGATTTGATGATAATCGGGCAGCAATTCGTTTCCTAAAACGATCGTTTCTAATAAAACCGGGAGTTTTATTGAGAAACCGGGCTTTGTAAAAGTCGGGCTTCGAAACCGAAAAGATAAATTTTCCGGGCTTCTCGGGCACTTCGTGGGGTATTCCGGGCTTTACAATCGATACCGGGGCTTTGCGGGATGTTAAAATGAAGAAATTATGGGTTTAGGGGCTAAATATGGCAAAATTCCAAAAATACCTGGGAGGTCTCGCACCCTCCTATTTATAGGGGGAAGCTTCTGATCGGACGGTCAGGAGTCTTCTGATCCGACGGCTGAGAAGGCTCGCAGAGGGGGAGGCTCGCATGAGGGCTGTGCGTGCGAAGGAGCTGTGGCGGCCTGTGATTGGACTGAAGTCCGGATCCGATGAGGGGGGTTCGTGGCACCTGTGAGGGTTCGGACTCATGAGTCACTACACACGCGTCGGATGCGAGGCTTGCCACCGAGGCTTCTACGTGTAGTCAGCGGATTGGACCGCAGATCGGACTCGGAAGGACATGACACGCCTCGCCAAGTGGCTTCGTGACTCAGCAGCTTGGATACGTAGCACATGCGAAGCGAGGACACGTGGCCGAAGTCCACGTGTGCGAAATTCCTCGGTTTTGGCGATTTTTCTCGTTTTTCGCGCGAAAAATTCTAAAATCCATAACTTTCGCATACGAGCTCTGTTTTTGACGTTCTTTATATGCACGCATAGCTAAAGTTACGATCTACAACTTCCGTTTAGACTTCGTCGGCGAATTTTGACTTTAAATTTTATATTATTATTTTTAACAGACCGGGACAGGAAATCCGTTAAAAATTCATAACTTCTTCATCCGACGTCCGTTTTCGTCAGGCTTTTTACCGTTGTGCTCCTAATGACGAGACCTTCAATTCTCATTTAGGTTGTGTCGGCTAAAAATCGCTCGATCTAAAATTCGAGTTTTTAGCTGTCTACTGCTACGCTGAAACTTTGAAAAATCATAACTTCCTCATACGAAGTCAGATTTGGGGGTTCTTTTTATCGAACTTCTCGGTTTAACGAATACTATGACTTTCGTTTAGATTACTAAGGCTAAAAAGTAGTTTATCAAAAACTCACTTTTTACGACATTCAGCACCGTGCCGGTTTTGTGGCGAAACTTCGACAAGTCATAACTTCTTCGTTATAACTCGGATTTTGGTATTCTTTATATCCCCGAAATCCTTGTTTCGACCACTACAACATTATGTAAAGATATCGGGCTTATCTCACACTTTAATTTTGACGCTTATTTTTATTCTTAATTAATTAAGCCCTAATAATTAAGCATAAAACACATAATTCACATAATATTCACATAACTCCTTTTCATTTCTTCAAAATGAGTTACAAAGGTTAACCTAGACTATCAACTCAATATAAATGCCTAGGCTATAAACACAAGTGTTACAATTCTCTCCCCCTTAGGATGATTCCGTCCCCGGAATCATATATCACCAAACAAATGCGGGTAGCGACTCATCATGTCACTCTCCGTTTCCCAAGTGAGATTTGGTCCATTGGTATGTTTCCAGCGCACAAGCACTAAATCGACCATCTTGCGTCGTAACTTCATAGTCTTACGGTCAACGATTGCCTAAGGTTCTTCGATCAACCTCTTGTTTTCATCCAACCTTAACTCAGAAATCAGAATTATGTCGGGCACATTTCCTATGAACTTTATCAAATAACACACATGAAAGGTGTTATGAATACCCTCTAGTTCTTCCGGTAACTCTAGCTTGTAAGCTTGATTCCCGATTCTCTGAAGAACTTTAAATGGTCAAATAAACCTTGGACTCAACTTCCCTCTCTTACCAAATCTTATAAGTCCCTTCCACGGCGAGACTTTAAGTAAAACCGAATCTCCAACATCGAAGGATATCGGTTGTCTTTTCTTGTCAGCATAACTCTTTTGTCGATCTTGAGCTGCTAACATCCTTTCCCTTATCACTTTCAACTTTTCAGCAGTCTCATGGACTATTTCAGGTCCCATAAACTGCTTTTCCCCAGCTTCCAGCCAACATGACGGCGTTCGACACTTTTCCCCATACAAAGCGTGATAAGGTGCCATCTTAATGCTTGAGTGGAAACTATTATTATAGGAGAATTCTACTAAAGGTAAGTGTTCATCCCAGTTACCTTGGAATTCTAGGGTACATGCTCTCAGCATATCCTCCAATGTTTGAATCGTTCGCTCGCTCTGACCATCGGTTTGCGGATGGTAAGCTGTACTCAAACATAACTTGGTACCCAATTCCTCTTGTAGACTCCTCCAAAATCTCGAGGTAAAATGGCTATCACGATCGGACACAATCGTTAACGGAACACCGTGAAGCCTCACAATTTCCTTCACGTAAGAATTCGCAAGTTTATCCATAGACCACTTCTCTTTGGATGCTATGAAATGCGCACTCTTAGCGAAGCGATCAACGACCACCCAAATCATGTCGTGACTGTTCCTTGTTCTGGGCAGTTTAGTCACAAAATCCATGGTGATGTCTTCCCATTTACCCATGGGTACGGGTAAAGGTTCTAAACTCCCATATGATTTCTGATGTTGTGCCTTAACCGTAGCACAAGTTACACACTCGGCCACATACTTAGCAACATCGAGCTTCATCGTCGGCCACCAATAATAGGGTTTTAGATCCCTATACATTTTTGTACTGCCGGGATGAATCGAGTACATGGTCTTGTGAGCTTCTTCCATCAGAAGATCTCTTATTCCGCCCATCTTAGGTACCCAAATTCTATCTTGGAATACCTTCAACCCTTGGTTGTTTGTATCGAACACTAACGTTTTGCCCAAACGTTCTTCCTTTCGGTCATTTTTCTCTAAAGCTTCCTCTTGAGCTTTCTTTATACTTTCCACAATTGTCGAGACAACTTCAATTCTCAATGCTCTTGGCCTTTTCTTTTCAAGGTTTACCTTCCGACTGAGAGCATCGGCAACAACATTTGCTTTACCAAGGTGGTAAAGTATCTCACAGTCGTAGTCCTTGAGTAACTCTAGCCAGCGTCGTTGCCTCATGTTCAATTCCTTCTGATTAAAGAGATATTGGAGACTCTTATGATCACTGAAAAGTTTACACTTTGTGCCATAGAGATAATGCTTCCATATCTTTAAGGCAAATACTACCGCTGCCAACTCCATATCATGAGTGGGGTAGTTCTTTTCATGTTCCTTCAATTGCCTCGATGCATACGCGATCACTTTATCCCTTTGGGTCAGAACACAACCTAACCCAACTCCAGATGCATCGCTATAAACTGCAAAGTCATCAACTCCTTCAGGCAATGAAAGAAACGGTGCTTCACACAATCTCTTCTTCAACTTCTCAAAGGCTTCCTTATGCTTCTCATTCCAAGCATAAGTGGCTCCTTTGTGGGTCAAAGCTGTTAATGGAGTAGCAATCGAAGAAAAGCCTTAGATAAACCTTCGGTAATATCCAGCTAATCCTAAAAAGCTTTGAATCTCCGTAGGACTTTTTGGTTGTTCCCACTTCATTACAGCTTCAATCTTTGCTGGGTCGACGATTATTCCTTCTTGGTTAACCACATGACCTAAAAATTGGACTTCTTGAATCCAAAATTCACATTTGGAGAACTTTGCATACAACTTCTCCTTTTTCAGGACTTCTAGCACTTTACGTAGATGCTTTTCATGCTCCTGCTTGCTTTTCGAATAAATCAAGATATCGTCTATGAATACTATCACGGATTTATCTAAGAATGGTTTACAAACCCTATTCATCAAATCCATGAAAGCTGCTGGGGCATTGGTTAGTCGGAACGACATAACCAAAAATTCATAGTGTCCATATCTCGTTCTAAAAGCAGTCTTTTCGATATCCTGCTCTCTCACCTTTAGTTGATGGTATCCCGACCTAAGATCGATCTTCGAGAAATAGCTCGAACCCTGCAACTGGTCGAACAAGTCATCGATCCTTGGCAACGGGTACTTATTCTTTATCGTCACTTTGTTCAGCTCTCTGTAATCGATGCACATTCTCATGCTTCCGTCTTTCTTCTTTACAAATAACACATGGGCTCCCCAGGGTGATGAACTAGGTCGAATGAAACCTTTGTCCAATAACTCCTGAAGTTGTGTCATAAGTTCTTTCATTTCGGTTGGCGCTAATCGATAAGGTGCTTTCGCTATTGGCGTCGTTCCTGGTAACAAGTCGATACGAAATTCTACTTGTCGATCAGGGGGCAATCCGGGAAGATCTTCCGGAAAGACTTCCGGATAATCACACACCACCGGAATATTCTGCACCTCCTTCTTTTCCATCTTAGCATCGATCACGAACGCTAGATATGATGTACATCCCTTGGCCAAACACTTTCTGGCTTTCATTAAGGAAATGATTCCACAGTTTACTCTGCGTTTGTCTCCGTACACCATAAACGACTCTTTCCCTGGCGGGTTTACTTTTACTATCTTCTTTCTACATAGTATTTCTACATCATTGGCGCTAAGCCAATCCATTCCTAAAACTATGTCGAATCCATTTAACTCGATAGGCAATAATTCCTCTTGGAACTTATTCCCATCCAAGTCAATGAGGATGTTTTTCATATGATGGCTAACAGGTACAAACTTGCCACTAGCAATCTCGACGAATAAGGCATTAACTAGCCTATCTACAAGCAAAGCTAGCTTTCTACCAAATTCATGCGATATAAAGGAGTAATTGGCTCCAGAATCAAACAAAATTTGGGCAGGCAATTCGTTTACGAGAAAGGTACCTGAAGCGACATCGACTTCTTCTTTTGCAGCTTCAAGTGTCATCTGAAAGGCTCTCGCCTTCGGCTTTGGTGGTAGATTGGGCTTTGCGGCATCCTTCCTCTTTGGACGGTCTTTAAGAACATGTCCTACTTCATGGCACTCAAAACATACCCTCTTGTCAGACGGACACACATTGGCATAATGCCCAGTCTTTCCACATTTGAAGCAAGCCACCTCCTCACTACATCTCCCAGAGTGCTTTCTCTTGCACTTCTTGATGGGTTTTGAGCATTCTAACACTTCCTAAGTGTACATGCAACCCTAATAACCTTGGATCTATGTTTGTCTAATTATCATGCAAAGTTGAATTCCAAGGTTATATTCCTATCGAGCATACATGGGGAACAATTTTAACTTGAATCATAGATAGAATAACTTACCTTGTTGTTGCTTGTGTTCCTTGAAACCTTGTGAGCCTAGCACCCCAAGTGTGATGCCTCAAATGCTTCACACAACACCAAATACTCTTGGGAAGACTCTTGAGATAACACACACTTCTCAAAATCGGCCAAGCCCTCTAGTTTCTTAGTGTCTAACTTGTGTAGCCAATTTTGTGGAGAATGGGACTCTTATATAGTGTTGACACATCTAGGGTTACACCATGTAAACCCTAATGTGTCATGACTCTTCATTTCCATGACCCATGGGTTTGTAACTCCCATGGAGCATCCATGGAGCATCCTATGGTTAGAACCCAACTTGATAATCCATGGAGCCTCTTAGCCCACTATATAAGATATAGATGATTTACATAATCAACCCATATATTTAATTAGTTATCCTTTGATCACTTAATTAATTCCAAATTAATTCTTTGATCAACTAATCAAATAATATTATCAATATATTAGAACTTATAATATATTAATAATCTCCAAGTGTTATTTCTCTCATTTAGTCTATCCAATTGCATGGTGCCATGCAACCCTAATGGACCATGCCGGGTCGGGTCAAGTACAAGCCCGAAATAGTTATGGACTTAGACACCTTATCCAACAGTCTCCCACTTGGATAAGTCTAATAACTATATATCTAGTACTTCAGGAACCGACCGGCAATCGTAGCTCTTCCAAGGTCTCTCGGAACTGAGAAGATGATGGTACGCCATTTAAGATAAGTGATCATATAATCCTCCGTTCTAGATATCAGCCAGACAAATACATGGAACAATGTCTTACTTATTGTCCAACAGTTTGTTTCCTGATTTCCGATTTGTTTGACATAGAACTTAATTGAACACATCAACTTAGTTCTGACCGGGCCCGATACATGGGTCAAAACAAAATCATCGAGGGGCCCAGATATCAGCTTCTAATCCAAGAAGGAACAGATAAACTTCGACTCATATGTTTGTTCTACCACTCATTGAATTACACACAAAAGTACGTTTTATAACATTGAGTTACCAATGCGGTTTCGTACAGTCAATGCATAACCAACTTGTAAGTAACAAATCATATCTCTAGGTTTGAAGACTTATATGATATTACCGTCTCACGATCACTCGAGATAAAAATTCCATGAAGTGATTCAAGTGAGCGTGGGTTGAGTCCAATGCTCAGAACTTATGAGCACTCATGATTGTTGTAGCCTTGTCCAAGACCTCTACAACCAAACATGACAGTCTTGATTCATATCTACTTCCAGCATATGACCGACTGTGGAGGTTTGAATAATATGTTATACCAAACAAAATTATTCTGGAAGTCAAAACATGCAAAAGAAATATAGTAAATGATCGACAAGAGATAGCAACACTTTACTCATAAATAAAACACTTTTATTCATCATCAATTGTCAATTACACTTTACAAATTTCGAGATTATCTAACTACTAAATCTAATATCATCCTTCAGCCCTATGCTCCGAGCATGCTGAAGATGCTTAACCCGAGTCAGTCCCTTTGTGAGGGGATTTGCCGGATTCTCATCTGATGATACCCTCTTTGCCACGAGGTGTCCTTCTTCGATCCGATGTCTAATGAAATGGTATTTTCTGTCGATGTGCCTGGATCTACCATGATCCCTTGGTTCCTTAACTAAGGCAACAACACTTTCACTATCACAGAAAATTTCCATTGGCTCTTTAATAGCTGGTACAACTCCAAGGTCTCCAATGAAGTTCTTCAGCCATATCGCCTCCTTTGCTGCCTCGCTAGCTGCAATATACTCTGATTCACAAGTAGAATCTGCCACTGTCTCTTGCTTGGAACTCTTCCAAGAAATTGCTCCTCCGTTTAGGGTAAAGACCCAGCCCGACTGAGAGCGGAAATTATCCCTATCAGTCTGGAAGCTAGCATCACTATACCCTACAACTCTCAAGTCGTCACTCCCACCGAGGGTAAGAACCCAGTCCCTAGTCCTCCGTAGGTACTTGAGGATATTCTTTACCACAGTCCAGTGTGCCTTGCCAGGGTTCGCCTGATACCTGCTAACCATGCTCAAGGCAAAAGCTACATCGGGTCGAGTACACGTCATAGCATACATGATCGATCCTACAACCGAAGCGTAAGGTGTTCGACTCATTTCTGCTATCTCAGCCTCAGTGCTAGGGCTTTGTGTCTTACTCAATCTGGTATTACTCTGGATGGGTAACTCTCCTTTCTTGGAATCCTGCATGCTGAATCTCTTCAGCACCTTATCCAAGTAGGTACTCTGACTAAGTCCAATTAGTCTTTTACTCCGATTTCTCAAGATCCTTATCCCTAAAATATAGGCAGCTTCACCAAGGTCCTTCATAGCGAAACACTTCCCAAGCCAGGACTTTACTTCCTGCAGGGTTGGAATGTCGTTTCCTATGAGTAGTATGTCATCCACATACAATACCAAAAAGCTAACTATACTCCCACTAGCCTTGACATACACACAAGATTCATCTTCACTCCTAGAAAAGCCAAATTCCTTGACCTTTTCATCAAAGCAAAGATTCCATCTGCGAGGTGCTTGCTTCAAACCATAAATGGATTTCTCAAGCTTACACACTCTATTAGGGTACTCGTTGCTGACAAAACCCTCTGGCTGACTCATGTAAACATCTTCAGCCAACTTTCCATTAAGGAAAGTGGTTTTGACATCCATCTGCCATATTTCATAATCATGAAATGCAGCTATGGCTAACAGAACCCGAATAGACTTAATCTTGGCTACTGGAGAAAAGGTCTCATCATAATCCACTCCAGGAATTTGAGAGAAGCCCTTTGCAACCAGTCTAGCCTTATAAGTGTGTACTTTACCATCCATGTCGGTCTTTTTCTTGAAGACCCATTTGCACCCTACTGTCTTACGACCTGGTACATTTTCAACCAAGTTCCAAACTTGATTGTCATACATGGATTGTATCTCGCTATCCATAGCCTCTTTCCATTTAGCAGACTCGGGGCCTGCCATGGCTTCCTCGTAGCTGTTAGGGTCATCTTGACTTACTAGTGTCCCATCACTAATAAGTGTCTCACCTTCTGCAGTAATATGGAATCCATAGTAATGCTCAGGTGCACTCCTAACTCTCGTGGAACGTCTCAGAGGTACATATTTGTCAATTGGCTCAACAGGAGTTTCCTCCTCAAGTTGAGGGCTAGAGTTTGAAGTTCCTTCACCGCTTGATTCTTGAATTTATTCAAGATCAATTTGCCTCCCACTGTCTCCTTGGCTTATAAACTCTCTTTCTCGAAAGACTCCTCTTCTTGCTACAAAGACCACATTGTCACTAGGTCTGTAGAAGAGGTAACCAAAGGATCGCTGTGGGTAACCGATGAAAATACACCTCTCGCTTCGAGGTTCGAGCTTATCATGAGTCTCGCGTCTCACGAAAGCCTCACAACCCCAAATCTTGATGTGGTCTAGTTTAGGTACTTTACCAATCCACATCTCGTGAGGAGTTTTGGCAACTTTCTTTGTAGGGACTAGATTAAGAATATGGGCGGCAGTCTCTAAGGCATACCCCCAGAATGAGATTGGTAGCGAAGCTCGACTCATCATGGAACGAACCATATCTAACAAGGTTCGATTACGCCTCTCAGCCACACCATTCAACTGTGGTGTCCTAGGAGGTGTCAATTGTGAGACTATCCCACATTCCCTTAGATAGTCGAGGAACTCTGAACTAAGATACTCACCACCACGATCGGATCGAAGCATCTTAATGTTCCTGCCCAATTGATTCTCAACTTCCTGTTTAAATTCCTTAAACCTCTCGAAAGTCTCTGACTTATGCTTGATCAAGTAGACATATCCATATCTACTATAATCATCAGTAAAAGTCAAATAATAACGATTAGCATCCCTTGTGGCATGTTTGAATGGTCCACACACATCCGTGTGTATAAGGTCCAACAAACCTTCACCCCTCTCACACGAACCTGTGAAGGGTGACTTTGTCATTTTTCCAAGTAAGCATGATTCGCAACTATCATCTGACTTTAAGTCAAACGACTCCAAGACTCCATCCTTTTGGAGTTGGCCTATGCATTTCTTGCTTATATGTCCAAGACGACAATGCCATAAAGATGCTTTATCCAAGTTATTATTAGTAGAATCAATACACAAAACATTATTTCCTAAGTTATCTACAACAGATACAGCTTCATACACACCATCACAAGGTAATGCTTTAAAATAAAGAACATTATTAAAGAAAGCATCAATAGAACCAACTTCATTATTAAATGAAAAGGTAAACCCTTGTTTGTACAAAGCATGAAAGGAAATAATATTTCTTGCCATTCCTGGCGGATAACAACACTTATTCAAATCTAAACTAAACCCACTACTTAGCGATAAAGTATAAACTCCAATCTTGGTAACAGGTATAGCTTTCCTATTGCCCATGATCAAGTTTATCCTTCCTTGCTCCACATCCTCACTTCTTCTTAGTCCCTGCAAGTCACAACAAATATGAATACCACACCCGGTATCAAGGACCCAAGAATTAGCATGGGGTGAGTTATTAGAAATGATAGTGTAAATACCTGCATGGTTGGGTTTAACTTTCCCATCCTTCACATCTTGCTGGTATTTTGGGCAGTTCCGCTTCCAATGAGCCTTTTCATGGCAATAGAAGCATTCAGCCTCTTTTGGGTCAGAAGAAGGGGTAATGAAACCTTTCTTGGTTCCACTTGAAGAAGAGCCATCAAGGGTCCGAACCTTGGTACCCTTAGAAGAGCTCTTTCTCTTCCTCCCTCGACTTTTCCCGATTGCCAAAACCGGAGTAGAGTTTTGAGTAGGAGTGATAGCAACCGACTTCCCTTTAAGACCTGATTCTGCGGTCTTGAGAAGTCCCTGAAGTTTGCTGAGGGTGACTTCTTCCTTGTTCATGTGATATGTCATGCGGAATTGATCATAGCACGATGGTAAGGAATGCAAAATAATATCTATTGAAAGATCCTCCGGGAAGTTCACATTAAGCTTCAGCAAATGATCCACATACCTTTGCATTTTCTGCATGTGGCTCGTGACGGATTCCCCGTCCTTCATCATGGTTGTTATCATGGAGCAGATGATTTCATACCTCTCTTGTCTTGCACTTTGATGGTATCTTTCCATCAAATCTTGGTGCATGTCATAAGGGTAGAAATCCTCATAAGACTTTTGGAGTTCCGCTGTCATCGTGGCCATCATGATGCAAGCCACTTTCGTAGCATCCCTTTCATGTGCCCGAAATTCAGCGATCTCCTGAGGAGTTGTAGTGGACTCATCAATCTCCTTAAGCTCCTTGTCAAGGACATATTCTTTGTCCTCGTAGCGGGTAATCATCCTGATGTTTCTGATCCACTCATTGAAGTTGGATCCATCAAAGGTGACTTTCCCACACAAGTTCATAAGGGTAAAGGAGCCATTAGGATTAGAGCCAGAAGCATTGTTGAAAGACATCTGAAGAAAAGAGGACAAGATTAGTTTAGATATAAGAGAGTCCTTAATAAAACACCCAAATGTAATATTAAGGCTAGGATCCAATCACAATATAATATAACTTAGAAGAGGTATGCCGTAATCTAAGCTATATCATATTTGAAAGGTAGGTGAATGACGATTCACCAATTTCCACCACGAAAACCGCAATATTTTAGTATTAGGTTTTTGAATGGTTCTTAGAAATTCCTAGATTCTTTGAGATTCAATGAACTTTTCAAAGGCATGTTTCAATCTCGAGTGTGCCCTCCAAGTTTTGTGACTGGGATACCGAGGATCACAAAACGAGGTGTGAAGTAACCATGCAAATCACTTGGTACCCTTAAAGTTTATCACTCAATCGATGTGCCGGTTAACCACACACGCTCCATCGATACTATAATAAACCCTAAGTCACCCTTTACCTACCTTGTTAAGTCCAAGTTAGTGTGTCGGTTAACCACACACGCTCCACCAACGACTTAATCAAAGTGTAAAGTGTAATTTCATGGAATAGCATCTTATTCACATTTTTCCTAAAGTAACTAAGATTGGGAATTTAATAAAACATTTAGTTACTTTATAATATTCATCATACTTTGAATGAGAATTAATAAGTCCTTGTCTTACCCGTTCGGCTAACGACCCTCCACCGATCAAGCAAGCGGTGGGTGAGAGTGGACACCCATTAAGTCATCATTTTATAGGCAACAACCTTATACCCACCTTATAGACCGGCTTCGTGAATGAGGCGTACTAGCGGTAAGACGACTTTGTTCTTATACATATATATATATAATTATTAAATCATAATAATATAAGTATAAGGGTTGAATTTTAACTTTTAAAATTCTAGGGGTTGGAACTAAAGTTTTAACTTAACTTTACTTGTTCCAAAACTTGAGGGCAAGTTTTGTAAACTTTCAAAACTTTTCATTTCTTGTAACTTATGAGTTTAATAGAGTAATAAAATGAGGACTTTTCATTTTTCTAACTCTTGTGTTCTTTTAATGGTTTTTTAATCCAAGAGACTTTTGGTTTTCCATAACTTGAGGACAAGTTATGGACTCCATTAAAACACATTATGATCATGAATTAATCTACCACATAGGTTACAAATAATTCCTATGATCATCTAAACATCATAAGAACAAGAACATGAATATGAACACTTTCAAGAATCAAAATCACATTAAACTTTGTAATTTTGATAACTAGTTGTTGTAAATGAATTAGCAAAAACATTACACCAACTAAAACAAGTTTTCAAGTACCAAAACAGTTTAGGGTAATGTTTCTAATCCATTTCCAGCAACTAAAGTCGAAATTCTGCACTCTGTCGACCCTACTCGCCGAGTGCATAAACCTACTCGCCGAGTAGGTTGAAGATACACATGAACTCGACGAGTCCTCCCCATGGACTCGCCGACTCCATCAGTCAGACAGCAAGATTTTCGACTTTCTTCAACTTTTAAGCACAAATAACAAACAAACAAGCCTAGGCTCTGATACCACTGATGGGTTTTGAGCATTCTAACACTTCCTAAGTGTACATGCAACCCTAATAACCTTGGATCTATGTTTGTCTAATTATCATGCAAAGTTGAATTCCAAGGTTATATTCCTATCTAGCATACATGGGGAACAATTTTAACTTGAATCATAGATAGAATAACTTACCTTGTTGTTGCTTGTGTTCCTTGAAACCTTGTGAGCCTAGCACCCCAAGTGTGATGCCTCAAATGCTTCACACAACACCAAATACTCTTGGAAAGACTCTTGAGATAACACACACTTCTCAAAATCGGCCAAGCCCTCTAGTTTCTTAGTGTCTAACTTGTGTAGCCAATTTTGTGGAGAATGGGACTCTTATATAGTGTTGACACATCTAGGGTTACACCATGTAAACCCTAATGTGTCATGACTCTTCATTTCCATGACCCATGGGTTTGTAACTCCCATGGAGCATCCATGGAGCATCCTATGGTTAGAACCCAACTTGATAATCCATGGAGCCTCTTAGCCCACTATATAAGATATAGATGATTTACATAATCAACCCATATATTTAATTAGTTATCCTTTGATCACTTAATTAATTCCAAATTAATTCTTTGATCAACTAATCAAATAATATTATTAATATATTAGAACTTATAATATATTAATAATCTCCAAGTGTTATTTCTCTCATTTAGTCTATCCAATTGCATGGTGCCATGCAACCCAAATGGACCATGCCGGGTCGGGTCAAGTACAAGCCCGAAATAGTTATGGACTTAGACACCTTATCCAACACTTCTCACACCATTTCACTTCACCTCCTCCTCCTCCAAACTTCTTGGACTTAGAAAATTTGCTTTTCTTATTGGAACCCGAAGTTCCATCAAATTTTCTCTTTTCACCAACTTCTGTCCTCTCCAGACCCTTCTCTTTGATCTGAACCTCGACATTCTTAGCAGCCCAGATGGTGGCTTTCAAAGTGGTAGCTTGCTTAACCATCGGACCAAAGTCCGCTGGTAATCCGAGGGCAAACTTGTTGAACTTAGAGAGTTTAGTTGGAACTAGATGAGGAACTAGCTTCATCTTTTCCATAAAACTAGCAGCGTATTCAGTAACGCTCATCTTTCCTTTCTTTAAATTCTGGAACTCATTGTTGATTTTTAGAAGATCCTGCTCAGAGCAGTACTGCAATTTCAGTTGTACCATAAATTCTTCCCAAGACATCTTACTAGCTTCACCCTTGGGCATCGATTCAGCTAGTAACTTCCACCAGCTCAACACACCAGACTTTAACAGAGGAATTGCAAGTGCGGTCTTTTATTTGTTGCTGCACTCGCAACTTTCAAACATCGTCTCCATTTCGAAGATCCAATTCATGACTTCCACCAGTGTCGGACTTCCAGATAGACACGGCAGCTTAGATGTCATGAAATCTTTGTATTTGCATCCGCGTCCATCAACTCCTCCATCCTGGTTGTTTTGTCTAACTATCGGTGGGTTGGCTTGACCAAGAGTCCCACTGTAGTTCCCTCCTACTGATTGCCCTTCATTCAATACGGGCTGTTCAACAGGCATCGTAGTCTCTTCCCTATGTTGTTGTAGTAATCGCCTTGTCTCCTCCATTTGGCGATCTAACATCATTTGCATCATTGCTTGTACCCCAGCCATCGTCATTGGCTCAGGTGCAGCTCCTACAACAGGTACTTGCTCAACTACTTGAGGTTGAGGCTGTTGATCCCTATTTCCGTTTGCATTTGCAGCTCTACTATGAGTTATGGCCATTACAATCTATATAACGAATAAGGAGAATTTAGGTCTTTATCCTTCTTAGACATGTCAATTCCCTTATCACTCCAAAACGTTTACATGTTAGTTCTAATCTCGTAATCATACGCTTAGAATCCTACACACATAAAGTTTCCAGATCCGGTCTGCAACATACCATAAATCCGAACAAATAATGGCACACATGGCAAACACATAGCATTTAGCACATAAGGGCATTTTAGGCATTTTCCCTAAAATAAACTAGTGCTCGTGTCTAAAATATGGTAGACACTCATCTCACAATCATCACTTAGCATTCTAAGTTCAAGTCTATAAATTCTACAATTTGTTAGTTTGCTTAAACTAATGCTCTGATACCAACTGTGACATCCCCTAATTTCTCGGCCAGAAAAGACCGATTTAATTTATGCTTTTTAAAATAAAATCAGAGAAATCTTTTTAAAAGATGTTGCGAAATTGGTCCCCAAACAAAATATGATAAAAGTTTATCAAAACCCTTCATTAAGAAGGTATATGTTTTCCATATATATATATATATATATATATATATATATATATATATATATATATATATATATATATATATATATATATATATATATATATATATATCAAAACCTCGGGATGTCATGCTCCGATACAGATCAAAAGCATAAACAAGACATTATAAGCCTTTCAACTGTTATTTACAACTACTGGCCTATAATCCAAAAATCTCTCGTTGTCCTCCGACTATGCTCGGGGTCCAGTACTTGTAACATAAAAAGCTGAGTGGGTCAGGCTTGGGAGCCTGGTGCGCATATAGGGTTTTCAACCCACAATAATAATAAACTTACTAAGTTCATCAATCAACAATAACCCTGATTACTCGTTCCTGTTATCCTCACTTTATGTCCCTAAACACTTATCACAAGGGACCTAGCCTAAAGAATATCATCGGGATGGACACTACTACTAAGGGGTTTCCTCAGCCATACATGTCCTAAAGGCAACCATGAGGGGGATGGAGTACAACGAATGAACACTCTTAGTTCATTAACACCTACAGGTTGCGGACCTGCTAATGTTTCCCACTGGACTGTCTAGAAAGTCCGTGGTCGTCATCCAAACTCCGCTAGATGACTGGATCTCAAAACACATCGAGGCCTCTCATCAATTTTATTTTATCACACATAACAATCTACCCATGTTCTACCCAACATATTTGTAGATAAAAATACTTATACAGTTTAAAACTTGTATAAAACATCAACACAACAATCACCTCAAATACATAATTAATATATTTACACATAGCACGTATTATAAGGTAAATACTTCATATCTATGTGTAAAATGAAAGTGACTATACACTCACATGATTTGATGATAATCGGGCAGCAATTCGTTTCCTAAAACGATCGTTTCTAATAAAACCGGGAGTTTTATTGAGAAACCGGGCTTTGTAAAAGTCGGGCTTCGATACCGAAAAGATAAATTTTCCGGGCTTCTCGGGCACTTCGTGGAGTATTCCGGGCTTTACAATCGATACCGGGGCTTTGCGGGATGTTAAAATGATGAAAATGTGGGTTTAGGGGCTAAATATGGCAAAATTCCAAAAATACCCGGGAGGTCTCGCACCCTCCTATTTATAGGGGGAAACTTCTGATCGGACGGTCGGGAGTCTTCTGATCCGACGGCTGAGAAGGCTCGCAGAGGGGGAGGCTCGCATGAGGGCTGCGCGTGTGAAGGAGCTGCTGGCGGCCTATGATTGGACCGAAGTCCCCGGATCTGATGAGGGGGGTTCGTGGCACTTGCGAGGGTTCGGACTCATGAGTCACTACACACGCGTCGGATGCGAGGCTTGCCACCGAGGCTTCTACGTGTAGTCAGCGGATTGGACCGCAACTCGGACTCGGAAGGACATGACACGCCTCTACAGGTGGCTTCGTGACTCAGCAGCTTGGATACGTGGCGCATGCGAAGCGAGGACACCTGGCCGAAGTCCACGTGTGCGAAATTCCTCGGTTTTGGGGATTTTTCTAGTTTTTCGCGCGAAAACTTCTAAAATCCATAACTTTCGCATACAAGCTCCGTTTTTGACGTTCTTTATATGCACGTGTAGCTAAAATTACGATATACAACTTCCGTTTAGACTTCGTCGGCTAATTTTGACTTTAAATTTTATATTATTATTTTTAACAGACCGGGACAGGAAATCCGTTAAAAATTCATAACTTCTTCATCCGACGTCCGTTTTCGTCAGACTTTTTACCATTGTGCTCCTAATGACGAGACCTTCAATTCTTGTTTAGGTTGTGTCGGCTAAAAATCGCTCAATCTAAAATTCGAGTTTTTAGCTGTCTACTGCTACGCTGAAGCTTCGAAAAATCATTACTTCCTCATACGAAGTCAGATTTGGGCGTTCTTTTTATCGAACTTCTCGGTTTAACGAATACTATGACTATCGTTTAGATTACTAAGGCTAAAAAGTAGTTTATCAAAAACTCACTTTTTACGACATTCAGCACCGTGCCGGTTTTGTCGCGAAACTTCGACAGGTCATAACTTCTTCGTTATAACTCGGATTTTGGTATTCTTTATATCCCCGAAATCCTTGTTTCAACCACTACAACATTATGTAAAGATATCGGGCTTATCTCACACTTTAATTTTGACGCTTATTTTTATTCTTAATTAATTAAGCCCTAATACATAATTCACATAATATTCACATAACTCCTTTTCATTTCTTCAAAATGAGTTACAAAGGTTAACCTCGACTATCAACTCAATATAAATGCCTAGGCTAGAAACATGAGTGTTACAAACTTTTCGGAGTAATAAGGAGGAATACGCGTCTAAATTTTCCTCTATCTATATTCTTGTATCGATACGCCGAACGCCTGCGTTGATGTGTAGACATCATGGTGAAGACTCGTAGTGAATTGAGTAAATGGACGAAATGAGAAGGCTAACGATAGTGAATGATACCTATCGAAATATATCGTAAGAGTAATATCTTGCCTTTAGAATGCATCTAATAAATAATACGTCTAGTACAAGAGAAGTACACGTTCGATTAGAAGAAAGAAAGATTTTTGGTATAATCCATGAAGTTATCCCATCGTCTGACATTTCCATCCCCAACCGAGTTGAAGCAGAATTGATGATTGAAGATACGCATGGAAGAAGTCCTAGTAGAGTCTAGGGAAATTTATATTATTGTTTGGACACATTTTTATGTTTTAAAATTGTTTATGTGATAATGACTTGGAGAACTGCGAGACAATACTTGGGACGTGTATGAGTATGTGTGAATGGTAGTAGAGGCCTATACTACCGGAAGCACGGGACTCACGCTTGGATCAGGGAAAGTCACAAGGTTGCCAAGAAGTTAGTAATTGATGTCGTTTTATTCAAATATGTCGTTACCATCGTTTTGGTAATGACTAAGAGGATAAATGTTATCCTGACCCTTGTGGTCATATCAAATTAAGTCCGACTACGATATGTATGGACGTGATTCAGAGAACCAATTTTGATGTAGCATCTGACTTAAGTCTGAAGATTGAAATAAAAGATAATCTAAGTGATCGGTAAAGGTATTGCGATAGTTGCTTGTAGCTAGAAATGCTACCTTTTAAGATGTGATTAGAACATGAAGAAAGGTATAGTCTGTTCTAGAAGACTGTAAGAGACCTGATTCTAAGCGTGGGAACATACGATGATAATTCATTAGAATATGACACATCGGTCCATTTTAGTAATAAAATAACTTATCTTAAGTTTTTTCATAAGAAAAAACAGTCTTCAGTAAGGATCGATATTGTGACTTGAAGGTCATAATTTGGAGTCTAACGTGAGATAGGGAGCAAGTGCAAGATCGAGCACCGCATACAATCAGGAAGTCTTAGAGTTAGATATTCGTTCGAAGAAACATCAAAGTTACGGTTATTACTTAGGATGAAGAGATAATGTATGGAGTCATCATGTGAGCCCTGTTTCGTTGATGATTCCGGGACGTAATCATCCTAAGGGGGAGATAATTGTAACGCCCATAGATCCGGGCTAGTCAATTTAGAGATAATAGGGGTCGAAAACAAATTTTTGACAAAAGATTATTTAGAATAAATAATCTTAACCAAGTTGTAGAATATGTCTCAAGGGTTTCGTACAAATAAAGAACGTTGAAATCCAAGTTATAACGAATAAGTTACGGTCCGTCGAAATTTTTACGGCAAAACCGGCACGACACCGCTAGACGTAAATAGTGAATTTATGACGGAGGAATTTGTAGCCTTAGAAATCTAGACAAAAGTTGTAGTATACATTAAACCGAGAACATACAAAAAAAGAAAGCCAAAATCTGACTTCGTGTGAGGAAGTTATGAATTTTCTAAGATTTGGCTTAGCAGTGCATAGCCCGAAACTCGAATTTTAGATCGAGCGTTTTTTGGCCTACGCGACCTAAATGAGAATTGAAGATCTCATTAATAGGAACTCAATGGTAAAAGGACATACGAAAACGTAGTTCGTATGTAGAAGTTATGAAATTTACGCGGACATTTAACAGTATAATCTCATCTTACTGTTAAATTTAAGATCGGTCGAGAATTAGCCGACGGAGTCAAAACAAAAGTTTTAGATCTTAATTTTACCTATGCGTGGATATAAAGAATGTAAAAAATGGAGGTCGTATTTTAAAGTTACGTATTTTAGAAGTCGAAAGTGTGTTGTGCGAAAATGGGTGATGTGGCACAATCTTGGCCATTGCTTTCTCCCCAGGTCTTGCCACTAGATGGTGACATGTGGCACTAAGTTCAGGCATTTTTCCCCCTATAAATAGAACCTCTGCCAACCTCATTTTCTTCACACATTTCCCACTCTTTTTCTCTTTATTCTCTCTCTAGAACCTCTCTCTAGCCCCGAAACCACCCCGAAAAGCCTAGGGAACCTCCTTAGCACGAGGCGGAAGCCCAGAGTGCTCAAAGGATCCAAGAAGAAGCGCTTTTCGGCTTGGAAACACTGCTCCAAGCAAAACCCAGTTTTCTATAAAACCTGTTGTAAGTGAGCTACGCCTATGCTATTTTTAATATATCTTTTATTTAATTATAGTAATGTTATTAGGACCTTATAGTAAGTACTTGGGCTATTATTATGGGTTATATAGGTATTATTTAACGCTTATATAATAGTAATAATAGCTAGACTATTAATTAGTCTCGGCGAATAATATACTAAACTCTAGTGCTAATAATGCTAGGTTTCGTCGAAGGAAATTATTTTAAAGTAAACGAAGTGCTGTCCGAGTACCGAGTCACCACCTTATCAAGTGAGTGCATAGTTACTTTCAGCTTACACATAGATATGAAGTATTTTATATAAATTACGTGCTATGTGTGCATATTATCTGTATACTTGCTATCTATGTTGGATGAACAATTTTATACATGTTTTAAATGATTTAAACTGTATATGCATTTTATATCTACAAAATGTATTGGGTAAAACATGGGTAAATGTAATAGTTGTTGTGTGACAAAATAAAATAATTAGAGGCCTCGCTAGTGTAAATAAAAGTAAGTTCTGTTTATGCTTATGTTTCTATATTGACGATGACATCCCAAATGTTTTAAAATAAATAAAAATACATTTCTTAGGAAACGCTTTGATAACGTTTTTATCATGTTTTACTGGGAACAAATTCCGCAACATTTTTATTAAAATAAGTACTCTGATTTTTATAAAGCATAAACAAAATCGGTCTTTTCTGACCGTGAAAATTGGGATGTCACATGAATACATTAAGTCCATCACTCTACCAAGTTAATCATACAATCTGGTCGGGTATAAATCACAACTCTAATCCAACGGTCCAAAATATGGGTCCCGACAAGTCCCAAACTAAATTCTCCAAGATTAGGGTTTTCTAAACCCTAATTAGGGTTTCCAACCCAAGCACAGGCCAACTAAGTCCAAAGTTAAGTTTTTAGGTTAATTAGGGTTTCACTAGGTTGACCACCACCCACTGCCACCTCAGGCGGTGGTGGTCGACAGCGGTTCACGGTGGTAGCCACCACCTCATGGTGGTGGTGGGGGATTTACCTTGATTTTCCAGGCAAAGATTGCTCCTACAACATCGTACCATAATACAAACACATATTTACACTAACACACACACACACACAACCACCTCCTTATGGTGGCTGGTGGTGGCGAAAGATGGAAGCAAGCGGCAACCACCAAGGTTGGCGGCCATGGTGGTTCTTTTTCGGTTTCTGGCCAGCAAACACACACACATAACTAAAAACCACAAAAAATACACCTATACATGAGCACACCAACAAAACACGCACACAACAGGTCCCTGCTCAGGGTTTTGAGCATTGACCGAAGCAACTGAAAGGAGGGTCTTATGAGCGGTGACGACGGCTAGCTGTTGCGGGACGGGATCAAAAGTGAGGATCAGCTGGAGCAGCACTGACAATTGTCGTGTACGGCTGTGGATGGAAACAGAAAGGAAAAAGAAGAAGAAAGGTGGAGGAATGGTGGCAGCGGACACACTCAATACTCATGTCGTCAAACTCGTTCTCGCTAGAAGGGGTAGTAGCTGCGACGCTCGGTGGTGGCAACAACGATGGGGATAGCGGCGTAGGAGATGGGATAGATAAGGGTGGCAACGGCTGGATCTTGAAGCTAGCTTTAGGGTTTGAATGAGAGGAGATGGCGTGTTTATGCCCGTCCATTTTCAAACTTAACTCATAATTATACTTCCACTCCTTACCTCTCAATTCTTTTTAACTTAAATCCATAATTTACCAAGCAACCCCAAGCCTTCATAATTCTTTACAAAACCATCTCGAAAAATTACACTTTAACCCCCTCCCCCTAATCCATAATTATGACATCTAACTCCTAGAACCAACAACCTACTAAATTATTATGGATTTAGGGATCCAATAAAATAATATATAAAAAATATAATTTACATCTCAAGGTTTAGGGTTTATTATTTATTTACTTATTTTATTTAATTTGAAACGGAATGTTACAGAATTATGTTAAATTCTGATGATGAAGCAGTTGCCTATTACTCAAATAATAGGGTAAAGAAGTTTTTCAAGAAACCAATAGGTGGAAATTTCAAAAACAACTTTGAAAAGAAGTCATAGGTTACACAGAAAGGAGATTTGGGTTACAACTATAATTTCTGTGATGGACACAATCACTTGGCCAAGGATTGTATTGTGAGAAATATGGATGAGAAGAAAGAGAAGGTGAAAGCTTTGTCTTATTATGCAAAAAGACTGGAGGAAGTTTGTGCTTAAACGAAGAATCTTTCGCTAATGGGTAAAGGAGGTGATGAGAGTGATGGGACTTATAAAATTTGATCATCCAGATCAGATAATGAAGAAATGCGTCATTCTACTCATGGCGTGTTATTTTCAAAGTATGAAGAAGGTGAATTTTGTGAGAAGAGCTTGTTTGGGAAAGGTGTGGAGGGCAGTGACGAGGAATTGGAAGAGTATGCGAACGTTGATGAGGAAAGTGAAGAAGAAAATGTGGAGACCACTGGGAGATGTTTCGTGTTGACGACTCCAAAATCTCCAATAACTGCTAAGGTGTGTTATCTTCTAGTGTCATTTAATATTCCTTTGAATTCTTATCATATTGTTTTATGTGAGTTTGATATAACCTGCTCTTACTTGAATAACATGCTTATTTCGATGTGTAGTGAAGCAGAGACGTTTAGGGAGTCCCATTATGAAGCTCGTAATAGGTTTGAAGAAAAGAAAAGTGAAATTGAGAGTTTAGAAATTTTCATCACGAATGTTATATCTGATAGGGATACTCCTAGAATGGACAATAAAAAGTTAGTCAAACAACATAATATCTACCATAACATGGAAAAACGATTGTATGGCAAGCTAAGTGATCTTTATCATTCTGCTGACGTTTGTGTTAAAAAACATAGGAAGTTTTTTCCCTTCATTACTTTCAAACGAAAGTTAGTTGATGAGAGTACATTCGACTGTGAGAATAAAGTAGCTGACTATGCCACCACTCGTAATGATTCATACGCTTATGGTGTAGTTAACATAAATGAATGTTTAAATGCCAATGAGCTTGTTAAAACTATGAATGATACCTTGACTAAAAATGAACAAATCAAAATTTTGAAGAAGACCGAGAAATTGACAAAAAGTACTCAACAAAATTTTGCTGATATCGAAGATAATTCTGACAATATTAGTGAAATTAAGGAAGAGGAATGTGTTGATTGCTCGAAATTGTCAGTCATTAATGTCACTTCGTTGGCCCAGGTCAAAGATAATGTTGATTCAAATGCGAAATTAAATGATGATTATTATTCAACAGCCAAAACTTGTGCTTCTCAAAAAGAGAAAGTTATTATTGAGGATGTTACAAATAATGAAAGTGATAGTGATGATGATTCATGTAACACTCAAATTTTTCAAAAATAATTTTCACATTTTAAAAACACACTTTCATTCATAAGTATTATAAAAATATCATCGTATCACATAACAATCCATAACTTCACATCCCAAGATCATAATAAAAGAAAAAATCCTCGTGTATGTACTGATCAAGTCGGCGCCTTCCTGCGATCCTCACTGGTACATGAAACACATAACACAACACTGTATGCATAAATGCTTAGTGAGTTCCCCAAAATACCACATATGATACATAATAGCCACTCGAGGCTATAACTACGTGGACCCTCTGGTCCTGACTCTATGGACCCTCTGGTCTTAACTCTGTGAACCTTCCAGTTCTAACTCTGTAAACTCTGGAACATACACAACATGAGCCACATAGAAATAATGCAGTGAATCACAATCACATAAATAACATACAAATACTCTGTCATATAAGCCTAATTACCATTCTACGTAAAGTATAGTGAGAAGACTCACCTCGGGTAACTCGGTAATCTCGAACTCGGTAAAATATGGTCTAGCCTCCGCTTAATCACATGGAATAAGCACTCTAATCAATACAAATCTCAAGGCTAGACTATTCCCTCTCTTAGCACTCTCAGAAGGTTAAAAGACCATTTTACCCCTCTCATGGCTCAAAGACCCTAAAGTTGACCAAACCCTAAAAGTCAACAAAAGTCAACTCTCCAGGTTACGCTGTGCGTACCAAACATGTACCACGGGCGTACCCGGTGTCTTCACAAAAACGGGGTGTGCGACCTCTTACGCCGCGCGTACTGGGATTACGCCCCGCGTAACTCCCAGTTTCAGACTCTAAGCTTTTGGGGTCTTAAACAGTTAAGACCCATGTCCAATTTCTAGATCTAACCATTTCTAAACCTCTTAATCCATAAAGTTGGTGACTTTAAGCCATTGCATGGCTGAACAAGTCACTAACACCCATAATATTCCATTTCCCAACTCTAGAAAGCTCATAACTCAAGCATGACCTCATATCAACGACCAAGATGGAAACTTTATAGATCTATAACACAAATACCACTGAAATGGGACAGATCTAGGTCCATGGAGCACATTACGCTCATAAAGTCTCCACCTTTGGGACTTCTAACCCTAGAAATGGTCCATGCAACATCAAACCAAATAAAGAGGAAAGTTTTGAACTTTATACCTCTAGATGAAGCTCCTTTCTCTGAAGATCTCAGATCCAACCTTGGACTTCAAGCCCTAGCCTCCACAAGCTCTTCTCCTTCTTCTTCACTAACACACCAAGACACTTTTAGCTCCAAAACACACTCACTCAAGCTATGGACGATGGAAGGCTCTCTCTTAGGGTTTCACTCTCTGGATGGAGGCTGGGAAATGAGCCTTAGCATCCTTTATATAGTGCACAAGTTAAATATTAGGGTTTGCATCTGGACCCGCTACGCCTAGCATACCCAGGCGAGTCCGCGTCCAAATTAAGCGCATGAGTACGCACAGTGTACACCCCAGTACGCCCAGCATACTCATTTGCTACAAGAACTCACCCAAGGGACCAATCTTGACAACTTGACAAAAGAGAAGGGTTAAATAGCTTTACCTGCATTTCGGGATGTTACAATTCTCCCCCACTAGAACTGCATTTCGGGATGTTACAACTCCGGATGCTGCTCCCGCATCTCTGACCCCGTCTCCCAAGTGAGCTCGGACCCCTTCAGATGTTGCCACTAGACCTGAACCAGAGGCACCTCCCTGTTCAAGATCGCGATTGGTCACTCAGTATAATTCAGACTCGCGTCCACCTAGATTTCCTCCAATGGTACCACTGCCGACTCATCGGCTATACACTTCCTCAGCTAAGACACGTGGAAGGTATCATGAATCTGGCTCAGCTCAGCAGGTAGCTCTAAACGATATGCTACCCTGCCCACCGTCACGATCACCCTAAATGGTCCAATGTACCGGGGCCCCAACTTGCCCCTTTTTCTGAATCGGATCACTCCTTTCCAAGGAGACACTTTCAGGAGTACAAAATCTCCAACCTAAAACTCGAGCTCGGATCGTCACCTATCCGCGTAACTCTTCTGGCGACTCTAGGTCGTCAACAACCTTTGTCTAGCTTGCTGAATCGGCTCTGTCGTCTGAAGCACTATCTCGGTGCTTCCCATCACTCGCTGCCCTACCTCTCCCCAACAGATGGGAGTCCGACACCTCCTCCCATACAACAACTCGAAGGGAGGCATACCAATGCTCGAATGGTGGCTGTTGTTATAAGAAAACTCAGCCAAAGGCAGATACGTGTCCCAAATCCCTTCGAAGTCCAACACACATGCCCAAAGCATGTCCTCAAGCGTCTGAATCGTCCGCTCACTCTGTTCGTCCGTCTGTGGGTGGTTAGCGGTATTGAAATGCAGCCTAGTACCCAACTCCTCATGGAACTTCTTCCAGAACCTGGAAGTGAAACACACATCTTGATCTTATATAATTGAGATCGGTACACCATGCCGCGATACCACCTCCTTCAGATACACCTCTGCCAGCCTCTCTGCGGAAGAGCTCTCACTGATAGCAAGAAAATGAGCGCTCTTTGTTAGCCGGTCGATGATCACCCAAATTGCATCAACGCCTGTCGCAGTCCTCCAGAATTTGGTGATAAGATCCATGGAAATTTGTTCCTACTTCCACAGGGGAACCTCAAGTGGCTGCAACTTGCCATGCGGACACTGGTGCTCAGCCTTAACCCTGCAACAAGTCAAGCACTTCTCTACGAACCACGCCACATCCCTCTTCATACAGGGCCACCAATAGTCTCTTTTCAGGTCCAAATACATCTTAGTGGCCCTGGGATGGATCGAAAACCTCGACTGGTGCGCCTCCTCCATCAAAATGGCACGTGTCCCCCCCTCAAATGGCACCCAAATCCGGCCCTAGAAGGTCATAAGCCCCCAACTATCAGCAATGAACTCAGATATCTGCCCGATCACCCTCTCCCGCTTGCGGTTCTCCGGCCTCATGGACTCTACCTGGGCCTCTCGAATGGTGTCCAACACCAGAGTCATCACTGTCAACCTCAAACAAACATCTCGCAATGGGGCACTCTCTGCCCTACGACTCAAGGAATCGGCTACCACGTTAGCCTTGCCCGGGTGGTACAGGATCTCACACTCATAATCCTTTACCACATCCAACCATCTCCTCTGGCGCATGTTCAGGTTGGGCTGATCCATCAGATACTTCAAGCTCTTGTGGTCCGTATATATGGTACACCGAATCCCGTACAGATAGTGACACCAGATCTTGAGGGCAAACACCACGGCCACCAACTCCAGATCATTGGTAGGATATATCGTCTCATGAGGCTTCAGCTGCCTCGATGCGTATGCTATCACATGCCCTCTCTGCATCAGCACTGTACCCAGTCCCAATATCGATGCATCACAATATACCACAAAGTCCTCCATCCCCTTTGGAAGGGCTAATATTGAGGCTTCGCACAATCTCTGGTGAAGTGTCTCGAATGAGGCATGCTGATCTGGGCCCCAACTGAATGTTACGCCCTTCCGGGTCAACCTGGTGAGAGGAACCGCAATCTTGGAGAAATCCTTTATAAATCTCCGATAATAGCCGCCAACCCAAGAAAACTCCTGATCTTTGAGGGGGATCTCGGCACCTCCCAACTCATCACTTCCTCAATCTTGGCCGGATCAACCAATATCCCGCTCTGGTTGACGAGATTTCCTAGAAACTGAACCTCTCGTAACCAGAAATCTCACTTGGAGAATTTGGCGTAAAGCCTCTCCGATCTCAGAACTCCGAGGATCTCCCTCAGATGCTCCTCATGCTACTCTCTGGGTCTCGAATACACCAATATATCATCAATGAACACGATCACCGAACGATCCATCATTGGCCTGCACACCCTGTTCATGAGATCCATGAACGCCGCCGGTGCATTGGTGAGCTCGAAAGGCATCACCACGAACTCGTAATGCCCGTAACGAGTACTGAACGTTGTCTTTTGGATATCCTCATCATGCACCCTCATCTGAAGATATCCAGACCTAAAATCAAACTTGGAGAACCAAGATGCTCCCTGCAACTAATCGAACAAATCGTCGATCCTCGGTAAGGGGTAACGGTTCTTGACCGTCAGCCTGTTAACCTCTCGGTAATCAATGTACATCCAGTGGGAACCATCATTTTTCTTGACAAAAAGGATCGACGCTCCCCACAGTGAGCTACTCGGGCGTATAAACCCCTTTCCTAGCAAATCCTGAAGCTACGAGGATAACTCCTGCATCTTTGGAGGTGCATGGCGATAGGGCGCCTTGGCGATTGGCACTACCCCCGGAACCAGATCGATATGGAACTCCACCTTCCTCTCGGGAGGCACACCCGGCCACTCCTCGGGGAAAACATCTAGGAACTCACGCACTATCGGGACTTCATCGACCGTCCTCGGTCTCTCTGCACCTACCCTTGTATCCACCACATAAGCCACAAACCAATTACAGCCCCGTTGTAGACTCTGCCTTGCTCTTACGGTTGAACAAAATGCCGACCCAGAATGGGTACCCTTGCCATAAACCGTAAGAACTCCCCCACTAGGGTCTCATATGGTCACCAGCTGTCGCTCGCAGTCGATAACCGCACCAAATCTACTCAACCAATCCATGCCCACGATGACACAGACATCTCCCATAGTAATCGGGACCAAATCAATCAGAAACTCAACGTCGAAGATCTCGAGTACACATCCTTGAATCACATCAGTGACATAAACTGCTCTCTTTTCAGCTATGGAAACTCACAAAGGTCGACTCAACGCCTCTCAACGAATACTGATGTGCTGACTAAAGGCTAACAACACAAAAGACCGACTCGCACCCAAGTCAAATAACACCAAAACAGGTACAGAACACACAAGAAATGTACCTACGCATATCATAATATAAGGATAACACCACAAACTCAAAATAATCAGATGGAAGAATACATACCAGCCACAACATCGGGTGCTGCGCGGACCTCCTCTACTATCAACTGGAAGGCTCTCCCGCGAGCCATCGGTGCCTCAGCCTTCACCGGCCGACTCTATGTAGCTCGAACGACAGCAGGGGCAGATACCTGTGATGCTCCATGAGCTGACCCTCGCAACTGTGGACACTCGGCCTTCCGGTGTCCGGTCTGGTTACAGTGAAAATAGACTGCAAACCCCTTGGGGAAATCCTTGGCCATGTGCCACTCTTTTCCACACTTGTAGCAAGACCCTGCTCTACAAACCCCATCATGACTCTTGCCGCACTTGCCACAAGTGCGACCCTTCTGGTTCCCTGATCTCGAATTGGCGGGCTTGGCCCGCTTGGCTGCTGGCTGGGACTATGCCGGTCGCCGATCCCTGCCCTGAGACTCCGCCTCCTCCCTGGCGTGGGTCTCCAGCTCTATTTCCCTCTTTCGGGCATTTGCCTGAAGCTCAGCAATTGTCCGGTACATTGAGTTCGCAATGAACTCTCGTATGTCCCTCCTTAGAATACTCAGATACCAGCTCATACGTGCCTGCTCGGTAGACACATGCTCAGGGCAGAACATCTCCCTCTCATGGAACATCCTGGTGATCACAGCAACAGACTCAGTACCCTGCTTGAGGGTCAAAAACTCCAGGGCCAAACGTTCCCTCTCCACCGGGGGAACGTAATCATCACGAAACATAGTGGTGAACCTCTCCCAGGTCACCGTAGCAAGCTCAACAAAGGAAAAGTGTGCCGTCACAAACTTCCACCAGTCCTTCGCTCCCAAGCGAAGCTGGTTCAGCACGAACCGGACCCTCAGATGCTCTAGACATGAACACGTATAGAAGCATCCCTCAATATCAGAAACCCATCTCATCACAGCAATCGGATCCTACGTCCCATCAAACTCTGGTGGCTTCGTGGAGCTGGACTCCCAGAACAGCAACGAATCACCACCCTGAGGTCTGGCAGCAACAACAGCTACGGTAGCTGCAGCGGCTGCAGCCTCAGTCACCGCCGCGTATCTCTCATCGAAAGTCTCAATCAGAGTGGTCTTGATAGACCCAAACGTATTTGGAATCTCCGCACGGATGGCCACAACCACCTCCTCATGAATCATTTGGCGGAGCTCCTCATCAGTCACCCCGTTGGTCCCTGATCTATAGCGTGTCCCAACCATGATGTCTCTGAAATACAACATAAAAAAATTAGAGATTCGCTCGAGCATACTCACACTCGATAACTCAACCCTACTCGTTCCTTGGTTCCCTAAGGATTCTTACTTGGGCCGCGCACAGCTTCGGTGTCTTCAGTAGTACGGGCCCAATACTACCGTCCACACCGCATCAGTATTCATCCCAAGTCCTCCTCCTTGGATTCCAAATCTCAATTACTCTACTCTCACTACGCATAGTCTACTCTCTAGTAGGTCTCTCAAAGCTCCTCGCTGCTATCTATTCACTCTCAAGCATCTCCTAGCAACAAAATCCCTAGGCTAAGGCATCACAAATCAGGCCGCTCTAGTCCTAATAAGAATACCTAGCCTACTCTAGCATGCATAACATATCATAACATATCTTATAACTCATACAGTTAGCGTATTTTGGGAAATCACCGTTCGGGCGCTGGCTGATCGTACAACTGCTCTGCCCTACAATTTCAAAAAACCTTTTTACACATTGAGAAAATTTTGTAAATTTTATTTTGAAAACCTCTCAAATCCTCAGTTTGAGTTTTGATACGCCCGAAGGTGCACCCAAATCTCTCAAACCGAGGCTCTGATACCAACTTGTAACACCCAAATTTTTCAAAAATAATTTTCACATTTTAAAAACACACTTTCATTCATAAGTATTATAAAAAATATCATGGTATCACATAACAATCCATAACTTCACTTCCCAAGATCATAATAAAAGAAAAACTCCTCGTGTGTGTACTGATCAAGCCGTCGCCTTCCCGCGATCCTCAATGGTACCTGAAACACATAACACAACACTGTAAGCATAAATGCTTAGCGAGTTCCCCAAAATACTACATATGACTCATAATAGCCACTCGAGGCTATAACTATGTGGACCCTGTGGTCCTAACTCTATGGACCCTTTGGTCCTAACTCTATGAACCTTCCGGTTCTAACTCTGTAAACTCTAGAACATACACATCATGAATCACATAGAAATAATGCAGTGAATCACAATCACATAAATAACATACAAATACTCTGTCATATAACCCTAATTACCACTCTAGGTAAAGTATAGTGAGAAGACTCACCTCGGGTAATTCGGTAATCTCGAACTCGGTAAAATCTGGTCTAGCCTCCGCCTAATCACATGGAATAAGCACTCTAATCAATACAACTCTCAAGGCTAGACTATTCCCTCTTTTAGCACTCTCAGAAGGGTAAAAGACCATTTTACCCCTCTCATGGCTCAAAGACCCTAAAGTTGACCAAATCCTAAAAGTCAACAAAAGTCAACTCTCCAGGTTACGTTGCGCGTACCAAACATGTACGTCGGGCGTACCTGATGTCTTCACAAAAACGGGGTGTGCGACCCCTTACGTCGCGCGTACTGGGATTACGCCCCGCGTAACTCCCAGTTTTAGACTCTAAGCTTTTGGCGTCTTAAACAGTTAAGACCCATGTCCAATTTCTAGATTTGACCATTTCTAAACCTCTTAATCCATAAAGTTGGTGACTTTAAGCCATTGCATGGCTGAACAAGTCACTAACACCCATAATATTCCATTTCCCAACTCTAGAAAGCTCGTAACTCAAGCATGACCTCATATCAACGACCAAGATGGAAACTTTATCGATCTATAACATAAATACCACTGAAATGGGACAGATCTAGGTCTATGGAGCACATTACGCTCATAAAGTCTCCACCTTTAGGACTTCTAACCCTAGAAATGGTCCATGCAACATCAAACCAAGTAAAGAGGAAAGTTTTGAACTTTATACCTCTAGATGAAGCCCTAGCCTCCACAAGCTGTTCTCCTTCTTCTTCACTAACACACCAAGACACTTTTAGCTCCAAAACACACACACTCAAGCTATGGACGATGGAAGGCTCTCTCTTAGGGTTTCACTCTCTGGATGGAGGCTGGGAAATGAGCCTTAGCATCCTTTATATAGTGCACAAGTCAAATATTAGGTTTTACATCTGGACCCGCTACGCCCAGCGTACCCAGGCGAGTCCGCGTCCAAATTAAGCGCATGAGTACGCGCAATGTACACCCCAGTACACCCAACATACTCATTTGCTACAAGAACTCACCCAAGGGACCAATCTTGACAACTTGACAAAAGGGAAGGGTTAAATAGCTTTACCTGCATTTCAGGATGTTACAATTCATGTGAGAAGGAAATTCCTCGAGTTATGGAAACTCATGTGCATGATGGTACAGAGGAATTCTCAAAGATTTTGAAAGAAAAGAGAAAACATTATTTTCAAAAGAATACTATTCTTTATCCCACATGCATTTAAGGTCTTCCAAATCAGGTTTTTGTGACGAAAAGAAATGCTGAAAAATTTGAGCAAAAAATAAACGAATTAGTGAAGGAGCACAATGAAAATGTGACTAATGAATGTTTTTATTCAAATCATAATAAGGAAGAAAACAGGTTAAACAAAAGATCACATGTTTTTCTACAACAAAAGAGTCATAAATCATTTTCCAAAGAGAATGAAAAGAAGTCGAACGAATTTTGGGTTGTGAAAATAGAAAAATCAAATACCGGAAGTAAAAAGGAAGAAAACAATGAGAAGTTTTCCCCTAATGATTCTAGTAATCAAAAGGTGAAAGTTCATGATTTAAAAAAGAAGGAAAAATTAGTTACACAAACAAGTTCATTCCAAAAATTTTAATGGAAAATTTCAAGATCAATAAGAAAGGGTTGGACAATCTGATTTGAAAAATGAAATTTCTGGAAAGAAAGCACAAAACAAGGCTTATTGGAAACTACAAAAAGAAAAGCAGAAATCAATTTTTTTGTGATACAAGAATAAACAAAATTCTGAAAAGAAGTTTTCACAAACATCAAAATTTCATACTTCAAAATATTTCTTGTAACATCCTAACGATGAGCTATTTCCCAAATTAACCCTTAAGTATGAAGGTTTATGATTTTTAGCCCTTATTTATGAGAAAGTTAGCAAAATGGTCAATAGTGGCATTTTTGTAAATTCCAGGCTGGGGCTTAATACGTTGGGCGTACTTCATGAATGATGAGCGTACATGCACGAGTCTAAGTACGTTACGCATACATCGGGTATGCAAGGAGTACTTGAGAGATCCTCAAACCCTAATTTTTAGGGTTTGGACCCTATTTAAACGTCATTAAGGTCTCCAACCTCATCTTTCACCATCCTCCAACAAATCCAATTGATTTTAGCAAACCATAGCCACTTGTTTGAGCATTCTTGACCCTTGTATGTGTATGTTTGGTGATCTTGAAGGAGAAAGAAGGACGTAAAACCACCTTCGAAGCTTGAAGGAGCCTTGGATCTGGGATCTTCACCTCTCTAATAATCTCCAAGAGGTATATAGTTGCAAACTTGACTTGTATTCAATTAGATGTTTCTAAGTCCTTGATTCATGAGCATTTTGTCCCAATTCTTGAGTTTTTTGGAGTATGGCATGCTCTAGTCCATTCTAGTTGTCCTTTCAGATGTTTTGAGGGGTTTAGAAGCATAAAAATAAGGTTTTAGGTCTTAATCCCTCTCCATGCATGTGTTTGTTTATCTTAATGGATTAAGAGAACGGGGTTTTTAGCATTTAGCACTTATTGTCCATGCTAGACCATAATGTTGGAAGCTTTATGGTCAAGGATGATATTTGGGACATGGATCTACAATTTGGTTGTAATCGCTTAAGTGTTAAGCACATAGCTCATTAAGTGGAGAATAAGTGTGTATATTGGGCGTACCAATTGGTATGTTGCACGTATGCAGTTTGAGCCCTAACTCCTCAAACAACGAGTACACCCCAAGTATGAGGTCTGAGTTGACTCAGTTGGGTTAACTCGACCGATTTGTGGATTTTTCCAATTTTGACCAAGGGTATTTTATGAAATTGTTATCAATTTAGATTGGGAAATGTTTTGATTATTCAGAGTCGGGTAGAGCCGATTGTCAGAGTAGGTATTCATTCAGACTGTATTCGGGCTGAGAGGTGAGCTTTCCTCACTGTACTTATGGGTCGAAGGCACCAAGGTAGGCCCATTGGATTAGACATCATGTTTTGTTGTATGTTGTTATGTAGAGTTATGTGGTATTGGCTTTGTGATTAGATCGACAGATCTGTAGGACTACTTGTGTTTGCGATTATTGATTGATTATGTTATGGTTTACTGGGTTATGGTGGACCAGCGGATGCTAAATGCCAAGATACCTAGGGCGGTTTGGATAGAATGAAGGCCTGCGAGGTGATCCAATAAGGCCAAAGGCCCAGAGAGTGGTCCAGATAGGCTGAAGGACCTGTGAGGTGGTTTAGTTATGCTGAAGGCTCTGTAGCATGTTGTTGTTTGTTATGTTATGTGGTGGTACTTTGGGGAAACTCACTAAGTGTTGGCTTACAATTTTAGTTTTGTTTCAGGTACTTCTGAGGATCATGGCAAGGTGAAGGCGTAATCATGCAAATCCTTCGGTTTTATGTTATCTGGATTTTTAGGACACTCTGATTATTGAAAAATACTTTTGAGACAATGGTTTTTCTAAACATTATGGATTGAATGGTTGTTTTTGAAAAGTCAAAATTTGTTGTGATTTTGAGATGTTACAAGTTGGTATCAGAGCCTTGGTTTGAGTGAATGTGATGGGAATTCGTGTAAATCAGGACTCAAACTATGGAACTGAAAAAATTTTAAAATGGTTTTTTAATTTTTTTTCAAAAGTGACCAAGGAAGGATGTGATGTGTACAATCAGCCAGAGCCAGAAAGCATACCTCAAATTACTACACCGTTATTTGATGTGATGTTTATGATAGAACAACATGCTTGTGATTGCTAGGGATCATTAAGAATTACATGATATATTTTCCTAATGTATGATGCATGATAGACTGGGGTTATTTCTTATAGGGAATTTACATGATTACTGTATTTGCTTAGTGTATGCATCACAATTATACATAACTAAGATTTTATAGCCTAAGAATGTTTGGTTTGGCCTTATTTTATGTTCCTTGTTTGGTTGTGTGCTTAGGGTCAAATCAAGTATTTGATTATCTATAGGATCTAGTGTTATATATGATTAGCCTAAACAGGTGCTACATGGTTGGTGGAAGTTTAATGGGTTGGTATTTGCATGAGCAGCTAGTTAGAGGGAAATGGTTACCCACCTTTGAGAGGGTGAGGATAAGATGTAACCATATCCTAGTTGTAGTATCTGTTTGGGTGGTTTTGATGACCTTTGAGACAAATATTGGTAGGTATGGAAGGTAGCATGGGCCCGTACTACTAAAGTCTTAGGACCCGTACACATCACATGGATGTTACAAACCCTGAGAGTTCGTATGTCCGGAATGGATTGTATTATATGAGTTGTGGAATTCTGATATGCTCTGGTTTATTTTTAGTATGGTGCTCATGCGGGGATGAGGTTCTGGATCTGGAGTGAGTAGCCAGGATGGGTCGGGGATGACTGATGACCAGATTCAAGAGGTCATCACCATCGAGGTACCTACTGCTGTCTAAAGATCTATGCCGGGGACGTTTGAGTCTATAAATACCGCTATTATCGAGGTGTTTGTTGAGAGATATGCAACTTTTGCTGAGTCTGTTTCTGTTGCAGCTACTACAACTATCGTTGCTACGAGGATTGGAGGGGGGAGCCTTCCAGTATCGGGACATCGACAATACAAATCTCCTGGTGTTTAATAGAGTTCAGGATCCAATTTTTGCGATGATATGGTTATCTGATATGGAGGGCTATTTCTTCACATTCTCTTATCCTGCTGACCAGAAGGTTTAGTGCGCCCTAAACCTTCTTTGGTCAGGCGCGAAGGATTGGTGGAAGTTAGTGATGGGCTCCTACACTTCTGAGCAGAGGGCTATTGTGACCTGGGAGCAGTTCTCGGAGTTGTTTCACTCGAGTAATATCCTTATGGTGGAGAGGGAGAGATTGGACCAGGAGTATTTGGATCTAAGGCAGGGGACTAAGATGGTGACGGAGATCACCAAGATGTTTACCAAGAGGGCTCTTTTTTGTCCTGAGTTTGTTTCTTCTTAGTAGGCTCAGATGACCCGGTACTTGAGCATGCTCAAGGCAGATATCTGCCAGTTTGTGTCCACTCAACGGTATGGTTCGCTTGTGGAGCTTCAGGAAGCCGTAAGGAGGCATTAGATCGAGAAGGAGCTCCATTCTAGAGAGATGAGGCAGGCCCTACCCAGTCACAACTTGTAGTGAAGTGGTTCAGACCAACTAATTCAAGATCTGGGAGCTAGAGGGGTCACACTTGTGGCAAGTTCAGCAAGATTCACGAGGGTCCTTGCCGATTATCTCTTGGATGCCACAACTGTTTCAAGAAAGGGCACTTTACGAGTGATTGTCACCAGCCATCCCCAATAACGAGCGCCATGATTTGCTATCATTGTGATCAGGTTGGCCATATGAAGGTCAACTGCCTGTCATTCGCCGCCAATCCGACGTAGGCTCCAATGCCAGCCACTCTGAGGATCACCGATGGGTGCCACGGAAGGGTAGATCCCCCGTGGGCTCGAGTTCGTTCTTTCTAGATTACTTCACAGGAGCCCAGGACGATGCCAAATGTAATTACTGGTATGTTTCTATTTATATTATGTCGAGTTATGTTATATTATGCTTATGTTTATGATTCTATTAGGTACCTTCTTAGTGAACTCTTTGTCTGATCTTGTACTATTTGACTTGGGCACAAGTTGTTCTTTTGTATACCAGACATTTAGTAGGGGATTTATTATGCCTGTTGGGGAGTTAGAGTGTCTGTTGCACGTTTCTATCACCAATGAGCACGAGGTTTTTACATTCAGGGTTTATTAGGGTTATGTTTTGGAGATTTTTGGGGCACAGTATCTGATTGATTTGATTCCTATCCCCATGGGGGATGTATGTGTGATAGTGGGGATGGATTTAATGAGCATGTTTCATGCTTTGATAAAATATGAGTGTCAGCGAGTGGTGGTTCGAATCCCAAGTGGGGGAGAAGTGGTTATCTACGGAGAGGGTACTAGGATCAGGCTAGGTTTTTGTTTTGCTGTCGGAGCTCGATAGTATATTCAACATGGTTGTATGGATTATCTTGCATATGTTATTGACACTCATATTTGGAAGTAGACTTTAGTTTTAGATGTGCCAGTTGTTAAAGATTTTGCTGAAGTATTTCCGGAGGAGTTACCCGGTGTGCCTCCCAAGAGGAAGGTTGAGTTTGGGATTGAATTAGTTTTAGGTGCGACTTCGGTTGCCAAAGCACCATACCGATTGGCACCGTCTGAGATGTAGGAGTTTTCCTCTCAGCTTCAAGATCTATTAGGCAAGCAGTTCATCAGACCGAGCAATTTGCCATGGGGGAGCACCGATATTGTTCGTCAAGAAGAAGGATGGTTGGCACCAGATGGGCATCGATTGCCGTGAGTTGAACAAGTTGACGGTGAAAAACCATTATTCCCTTCCGCGGATTGATGACCTCTTTGATCAGTTTCAGGGTGCATATTGGTTCTCCAAGATCGATTAGAGGTCAGGGTATCATCAGGTGAGGGTTAGAGAAGGAGGATGTGGAGAAGACCACGTTTCAGACTCGTTATGGTCATTATGAGTTCGTGGTGATGCGATTTGGGTTCACTAATGCGCCTACAACCTTCATGGATTTGATGAATCGGGTGTGTCGACCGATGCTCGATCGATGCATTATTGTTTTCATTTATGATATCTTGGTATATTCGAAGACCAAAGAGCAACATGAGGAGCACCTCTGAGAGCTTCTAGGGGTTTTGAGGCAAGAACGACTAGATGCCAAGTTCTCGAAGTGCAAGTTTTGGTTACAAGAGGTTCATTTCTTGGGAAACCTCATTAACCAGGATGCGAGTTTGGTAGATCCAACCAAAATTGAGGCAGTTATTCATTGGGAGGTCCTGAAGTCTCTTCCAAGATTGTAGTACCTCTCACTCGTATGATGAGGAAGGGTGTGGATTTATGTTGGGGGCTTGAGGAATAGGCTGCATTTGAGACATTGAGACAGAAGTTTTATGAATATGAGACAATGTAGGTGGCTTGACATGGTAAAGGATTATGACTACGAGATTCTATACCACCATGGGAAAGAGAATGTTGTCGCTGACGTTTTGAGCTGCAAGACAATTGGTTCTTCAATTGAGAGTTTGTGTATAAGAATATCGATTGATTCCTCGCTTTTTAATCTGATCATGGAGGCTCATGTCGAGGGATTCAAGAAGGAGAATTGGAAGTATGAGAGACTTAGGGGTAAGGTTTACCGGTTCATCACTAAGAATCATGGATTATTGACCCGATATGGACGAGTGTGGATGCCAAATTTTGGTGGGGTCAGACAGACTGTGTTGGAGGAGGTGCACAAATCTAGGTTTTTGATACACCCAGAGCCACCAAGATGTATCAGGACTTGAGGCTTAGTTATTGGTGGTTGTGCATGGAGAGAGAGAGAGAGAGAGAGAGAGAGAGAGATAGACTGGTATGTTGAGAGGTGCTTGACATGTCCGATAGTCAAGGCGAAGCACCAAAGGCCGCATGGCAAGATGTAGAGATTAGATGTTCCCATGTGGAAATGGGAACATATGAATCTGGATTTCATCACCAAGTAACCTCAGACAGCTAGGTGATTCAATGTGATATGGGTTATCATCGACCGTCTGAGCAAGAGCGCCCACTTTCTAGCCATCTGAGAGAGTTCTTCCTCCAAGAAATTAGCTGATATGTATGTGTGCGAGATTATTGCTCGACACGGTATTCCAGTCTCCAATATATCTGATCTGATATTCGGTTCACATCCCGTTTTTGGCAGAAGTTCCATAAGGAGCTGGGTACAAGGTTGCATCTCAGCACTTCATATCATCCGCAGACTAACGGTCAGAGTGAACAGACCATTCAGACACTTGAGGATAGGTTGAGATCCTGTGTAACAGACTTCCGTGGGAGCTGGGACTCCTACCTTTCCTTAGCTAAGTTTTCTTACAACAATGGCTATCACTCCAGTATCGGTGCGCCACCTTTCGAGCTTTTCTATGGGAGGAAGTGTCGTACCCTAGTATGTTAGGGAGAGATTGGTCATGGATTATTGGGAAGGACTGAAGTAGTCCTTCATACATCAGAGCTTATTCCGCAGATTAGGCAGAGGTTGCAAACAAATCAGAGTCGGTAGTAGTGTTATGTCGACAAACATCGATTTGAGTTGGAGTTTCAGGTCGACGACATGGTATTGCTTAAGGTATTACCATGAAAAGGTGTAATATGCTTTAGGAAGAAGGGAAAATTGGGGTCCCGATATATCGGTCCATTTCGGATGATTTCCAGGGTTGGCAAGGTAGCTTATAGGTTGGATTTGCCTAAGGAGCTCAGTCAAATTGACAACACCTTCCATGTTTTACAACTACGGAAGTCTATAGATAATGATTAAGTAGTTATTCCTTTAGATGATGTTCAGGTTGATGATCGCTTGAATTACGGTGAGAGACCGGTGGTGATTTTAGATCGGAAGACGAAGGCCTTACACAAAAGGTGGTATCTTTGGTCAAGGTTCAGTGGCAGCATCGGAAGGGTTCTGAATAGACATGGGAACCAAAGTTGGAGATGTGGGAGCATTACTTGAAGTTTTTTTGCAGCAATAGACTTTGAGGACGAAGTCTAGTTCAAGTGGGGAAGAGTTTTAACACCCCGACGATAAGGTATTTCCAAAATCAACCCTTATGTATGAAGGTTTATGATTTTTATCCCTTGTGTATGAGAAAGTTAGAAAAATAGCCCATAGTGGCACTTTTGTAAATTCTAGGCTGAGGCATAGTACGTTGGGAGTACTTCATTTACTCTGAATGTACATGCGTGTCTATAAGTACACTGGAGTACACCGAGTACGCAGGGCGTACGTGAGAGATCCTTAAACCCTTATTTTTGGGTTTGGACCATATTTAAACATCATTATAGCCTCCAACATCATCTTTCATCAGCCTCCAACACATCCAATCGATTTTAGCAAACCCTAGCCACTTGTTTGAGCATTCTTGACCCTTGTGTGTGTGTATGTGTTTGGTGATCTTGTAGGAGAAAGAAGGAAGTAGAATCACATTGGAAGCTTGAAGGAGCCTTAAATCTGGGATCTTCACCTTTGTAACAATCTCCAAGAGGTATAAAGTTTCAAACTTGGCTTATATTTCAATAGATCTTGCTACGTCCTTGATTCATGAGGATTTTGTCCCAAAGTCTTAACCTTTTTGGAGTTTGGAATGATCTAGTCCATTCAAGCTGTCCTTCCAGATCTTTTGAAGGGTTTAGAAGCATGAAAATAAGGTTTTCGCTCTTAATCCTTTTCCATGCATGTGTTTGTTTGTCTTAATGGATTAAGAGAATAGGGTTTTTAGCATTTAGCACTTATTGTCCATGCTAGACCATAAAATTAGAAACTTTATGGTCAAGGTTGATATTTGGGACTTGGATCTACAATTTGGTCATAATAGCTTGAGTATTAAGCACTTAACTCATTATGTGGAGAATTAGTGCTTATGTTAGACATCCCAATTGGTATTCTACATCTACGCAATTTAAGCCCCGACCCCTCGGATAGCAAGTATGCCCCACGTACATCGGAAGTGCGCCCCACGTATGAGGTAGGAGTTCACTCGGTTGGGTTGACTTGGCTGATTGGTGGATTTTGACCGATTTGAGCAAGGGTATTTCGGGAAATTGTTATTAATTTAGAATGGGAAATGTTTTGATTATTGGGACCAAGAGGTGATTTTTCCTCACTGTACTTATGTAGCGAAGGCACCAAGGTTGGCCCATTGGATTGTATATCATGTTTTGTTGTATTTTGTTATGTGGATTAATATGGTACTAGCTATGCGATTAGGCTCGTAGATCTTTAGGACTACCTGTGTTTGCTGTTATTGATTGATTATGTATGTATCGATATGTTATGGTTTATTTCATGGCATAAAGGTTCCTGGTACGTATTTAAATCATAATTATTCACTTTTATATAGAAAATCGACGAGTTGGAGGCCCCAAACTTGTCGAGTAGAGATGAATTGGATGCGGATTTAGAAACCTACTCGACGAGTTGAGAGGCCTCAACTCAACGAGTAGGCAGGCTGAAATGAAACCCTAATTCCGAGGTTTTTCACCCTATTTAAACACGTTAACCCAAAGGTGTTGGCCTCATCTCCAGCCTCCACTACCCAAAACCCTAAGCCATTTGTGGTGATTAAGAGCTAATCTTGTGCATTCTTGGTGAGTTTGAAGGAGGATCAAGAACGTGTGAGAGGAGAGTAGATCCAGAAGTTGAGCTTCATTTCTAGTTCATCTGAGGTATAAAGTTTCAACCTTGTTCATGAAATGCTTAGATCTAGTCTTAGGATGTTTTACTCCATTTTTTGGTACAAGTATGTGGATGGTTGGGATTTTGATATTCCAATTGGGCAAACTCTCCAGATCAAGGGTCTTGAAGGGTCTTCATGGCATAAAGGTGCCAACTTTATGGACATGGAAGTCCCATGCAACCTTTAGACCATCATTCTGGTCTTTTAAGCCCTATTAAGTCATGCATGCAAGTAAAGATGGGAACTTTACGTAACCAAATTTTCCCTAGAGTCCAGATCTATGACCTCATGGTCTATCTTGAAGTTTTAATGGCTTTTGGAGTTGGATCTAAGCCCTTTTGGGTTAGGGTTTGAGTTTTATGTGTTGGAAGGGGTTCTTAATGGGTAAAGTTGGAAACTTTACCCTTATAGATGTATTTCCAGCTTAGAACTAGAAGATAAGGCGTTGGTTTGAAGAATGGTGACTTAATGCATTAAGAAGGGCTAAGTGACTGAAGAACTCGACTAGTTTATAGAGGAACTCAATGAGTTGGGTTGAATTGTCCCGATTCTGTTAAAGGGAAGAATGCAGCTAATTGGAGGAAAACTTGACGAGTTGGATCATGATTTCACGATTCTGTGATTCATGGGAACTCGATGAGTTGAAGGGAAAACTCGACTAGTTGAGTCAACTCAAAGCGTTGACTTTGACATTGACTTTGATTTTGACCTTGATCAAAGTTGACCTGTAAGGGTTTATGAGTATGAAAGGGTACTTAAATGAAATATTTTATGTTTATAAGCTTGATTTGGGTTGATTTTCGAAGCCGAGGATTTCTGCTACTGTCCAGTATTCGAGGTGAGTTACCTTCCGTGTATAAGTGGGTCAAAGGCACCGATGTCGACCCATTAGTAGTTGTTCATCATAGAGATGATTGTCTGTGTGATAAATTTCTAGTATGCCACCCTCTATATAGATTATGTGCTTGTATGATATGTTATTATGTGGTAGTGGTAGGGGTGAAATAGACCCCGTAACATGTTGAAATAAACTAGAGGGTAGGTCGGGCACCCAGATATGCCTGACAATATGTTTATGATATGATATTATGTGGTACTGGTAGGGGTGAAATAGACCTAGTAACCGGTTAAAATAAATCGGAGATTAGGTCGGGCACCCAGATATGCCTTACAGGGGTAGGTCGGACACCCCTATATGTTTGACAGGGGTAGGTCGGGTACCCCGGTATGCCTAACATGGGTAGGTTAAGCACCCAGGTATGCTCAACATGGTAGGTCGAGTACCCAGATATGCCTGATAGTATGTTTATTGTATGGTATATGGTATGATGGGGGAAGTCACTAAGGCTCATGCTTACAGATTTCAGTTTTGGTTTCAGGTACCTCTTATTCAATAGGAAAGGAGCTGGCATGATCGCAACGCATCACACCGTGATTTCCGCACACAAGATCTTTGGGAGTTATAATATGATTTTTTTTATTATGAAATGTTTTGATTTTTTACCTATTGGTTTTGATATGGGATGACACTATGGATGTTTTTTTGACTATTGGTTTTCTAATTACATAATTTGAAATTCAATATTTGATCTTAATCTTTGGGATGTTACAAGTTGTTATTAGAACCCTAGTTTGAGGGATTCAGACACACTCTCTAAAACATCCCAAAACTTCTATCTTGAACAATCATTCAGTTCTATCAATGTTAAACTCGATTCTGTCACCTTTTAACAACGTGTTAGGGTTTGTTAATGTATTCTAAGCCTAGCATAATCAAAGTTTGGGTTCTAGGTTGAGTAATACCAAGTCATAGCACAACATCCGGGCCATAAACCCATCTGGGAGGAGTGTACGACCATACACATGGGTGTGCGGCTGCACACCCACCCTATGACCACACACCCGGGGTGGTGGGTCACCCACCCCTATATATATGAGGAGACCCTCTCTCTTTCACCCTTTTCTTCTTTTGGTTGCACCCTACTACTTTCTCTCTCTAGAATATTCATCGAAGAATCATCCAAAGGCTTCAAAAACGTAAGTGATTCATCCCCTAACTATTTAGATCTCTTGATTCTTCACATTTCAGCCTTGTTCTTCATCCTTGGAAGGTGTACGGCCGCACACCTTCATAAGGTCGGCCAAACACACCTTAAAAGGCTCTCCAAAGTGAGATTTTGGCCCCTATCTTCTAGTTGGACTCGGTATTAGCCTTAATGCACCTCAAAATCGACATCTTAGGCATGAAATCGAGAGTGTTCTTCCGCACACCCCTCTGTACGGCCGCACACCCCTTTGTACGGCCGCACACACGCCCTTAGGGTCGTACACCCAATTTGATGTTCATATTTGGCCTTAAAACTTGCAAAACCACTAAGTATGGGAACTAGAACACTCCTTGGATGGTTGTAGGACCTTGGTAACACCTCAAAAACACTCCCTATCATGATTGTACGGCCGTACACTCATGGGCCGTACACCCATGGCCGTACACACCCTTAGGATGGCCGTACACCTCCCTCATTCGATCACTTATGGTTTCGACACTTAGTTCAAGTGGTTCCGGGTCCTTAGAGTGGTTTTCTACCATGTTTAGTCATGAAATACCCTAATCTAATACATATATGTGTTACTATATGTTAATAGGATCCATTTGAGTTTGAAACTTCATTTAATACTCGACATCCATACCGATCGTACACTCAAATCCTACGTTAAACAGTGAGTTCATACCCCTACGCTTTTATGATTTATAAACGTTTTCAGGGGGGAGGAATACAAGGCAAACATAAACGATTTTCAATGAATCAAAAACTTATGCAATTTATACAAACCAATAGTTTTCACAAAGCATTAAGATACTTATCCCTTTTGTATCATGCGGAGCATGAGGGTCATTTTCTAATCAAAACTACATAGTTTTCAGAACATATCGTGAACATAACTTTTCAGTCAAACTATAATAGGTATAGTTTGGGAACTTCCTTACCAGTTTATAGATACGAACTGCTTACATGATTGAACAAATAAACTATGAAAGATTTAGCTTATGACACACATTACAAGAGTACAACCGTTAATAATTATTTAAGTATTATTATTTCTACTCTACAAAACTTACCTCAAATTCAAGTACAAAAGACCATTACGTTTTTCATATTATTACTCGTAAAGTCGTTAACATATATGGGAGACACGTCCTTGGGAGCTTACAATGTTAACTAAGTGGAAGACTATCCTTATGAACTGGATTTTCCTGGAGGGAAAGCGTGGCTTTTGTGTATAGATCTATACAGGACTGACTATCCCGCACCTGGCTGCTAGCTACAGTCGGACCGACAGGTCTACGGGTGACAAATGTCATAAAGGATATCGGCGTCCGTTTCACATCGTATCAAGTTTAAGTATGGTCATAAAACTCGCCAATAGTACGACATATTTATGTAATAATACACTTCTCATGAACAATTGCTTTAATAACATAGGTATGAATAATACTTATGCCTCATCGTTTCAGAATCATTAAAGCAACAAAACAAACACAAGGGAAAATAAGGGATTTTCCCATTTGAACTTCAGTAACTTACATATTGGTGGTAGCTAGGGCTTTCAAACAAGAACTTACAAACTATTAGTATCCAAACATGCAAACTATCACGTTTTTACACTATAAAGGACACGGAAACAAATATTCATGGTTAGTTCTATAATCTCTTAGTTTATACATCAAGGTTACTTATGAAGAATATTCGATAGATCGTGAAGTATGTGGCTTCCGCCTCATCCCTGTTCCTTGTTTGGTTGTGGCTTAGGGCAGATCCACATAATCCACTGTCTGTTCAATGGTTGTTTATATGTGAATAGTATGAACTAAGAGGTGATAGAAGCGAATAAGTTTCATCTTACTTTTACTAAAGAAAATATTGGATTCTCTGGGAAAGAAAACTACCATTTATACAAATTCAGTGACTAGTTTTCATTACAAAAACATGCTTATGAACTCACCAGCTTTATGCTGATATGTTTTCAAAATCGCTTGTATTCTCAGGACTACAATAGACAGGTACCTTTCCAAGCTTTTGGGGAAGAAGGAGCGTTCTGGAGTCTCGTCTGTATCTTTTGCTACTTTTGATATATACAAACTTGCACCAAACAACAATCTAAACATTTATATTATATTGTAATGGTTGTGTTGCTTTGATTGCTATGATGCAATTGTTGTGATACTACTTATCTCGTCATCCACCTCCGAACGTTTCCACCGTTTGTTTGACGGTTCGGGGGTGTGACACTCTCGGGTGTGTCTGAAATCAAACAACGGATTTGAGCGATTTTTACAAGAAAAATTATTTTTCCAAAATTAAAAATTAAGTGTTTTTAGAAACAACAAGGAGTGTGATGTGTGCAATCGTCCGGGCTCAAGTAAGTTTTCCCCAAGATATTCAAAAATGTTATATTATGATATGATGTGTGAATATGTTAACTTCATGCTAGATTAGGGCTAAGGATCTTGGAAGGATGACTTGTATGCCTACTGCATGCTCTCATTCAGCTACATGGTAAATTAGGGCTAAGGATATTGGAAGGATACCTTGTATGCCTATTGTATGTGCTTATTGAACTACATGCTAGTTTTGATTAGTTAGTAAGACGATGGCCTGTTTAGGATATGCATGGTTTTGGTTACTCAATGCTCGAATGTTGCTTGCTTTGTTCTTTTAGGAGTTTTAGTTATCTTTAGTTAACTAGTATGCGAATACGTTAAGTTACATATTACAAGGACTAAATAATTTCAGAAGGTTAGGACCTCTCATTCAAAGAGTTATCTAGTATTAGTAATATGTATTGGTATTCGAGAGCTAGTTAGGGAGAGATAACAGGGACTTCTTATGCAGATGATGGCAGAGAGTGGGTCGGAGGTTACCCTAAGGAAAGCCTAGGAAGAGATTAGTGACGGGAGCTATTTGAATGAGAATTGTATACATGGATAGGAAGCGACTTTGGTAAACCAAGGCTAACCAAGGGGAAAGTACGGATTGATGTGGAAGGTAGTATGGGCCCGTACTACTGTAAGTAAAGGATCCGTACTTAACTCTTGCGGAGTTGCGGGGAACCAAGAGTGGCAGAGTGTAAGACCTGTTGATGATATGTATGACCCTGATGATTGTGTGTTTTGTTTCAGAATGGTGGTGACACGTCACAAAGAAAGAGGTTTAGGGTTTGGGAAGGTTCGGGTATGGGTTCCGAACCAGTTGATGATGGATTGCATGAGTTCATTGCATCCGAGATTATGAGAGGCATCCTTGAGTCGACCCCGGTGATTTTTGGGTCGATCAAGGAAGGTATGATTGAGCTGATAGAGGATCGCCTCAGCGTATTCAGGAGACACATGGCGTTTGGCCAGTCAGGGACTCGCACGCTCTCCTTCAAGGATTTCAGGGCATGTGGAGTACCAGACTTCTATGGCATGAAAGACATAATTGTGGCTAGGTGAAGGATTGCAAACATTGAGTCTACACAGGTGACGAGCTTTTTCCCTGAGGGGTCGAAGGTCAGATTTACTGTTGGGTGCTTGAGGGAGCGAGCTAGAGACTGGTGGGAGGCAGTCAGTGACACATTGGGAGCCTTATCTATTGAGGCCATGACCTGGTTGGATTTTACGTCCAGGTTTCAGGCAGATTTTGCGCTTGCTGTGGAGGTTCAACAGCTGGCTAGGGAGTTCTTGGATATGAGGCAGACTACAGATTCGGTGGTGGAGATTACCGCCAAGTTCAGGGAGAGGTCCTTGTCGGTGCTCCAGTATGCGGGTAATGAAGAGATGAAGAAAACCTGGTACCATGATATGTTGAGAGCCGACATCCGGAAATATGTCAGCTATTCAGCGTGACCGACTTTGGATGATATGATAGCTAGGGCACGAGAGAGGGAGATTGATATATAGCACATTAGGAAGAGAAAGGCGTAGATTGGGCAGACGACTAGGGTTTCGACGAAGAAACCCAAGGAATTCGACTCGAGGCTGAACGGCCAGCAGGGCCAGAGCCGCCGTGGGAGATGTGGCAGGCCACACATGGGAGTTTGCAGAGAGCTGGGGGATCGGGCTGGTATAATGTAAGTCCTAAGTCTGCTTGTGTATCAATCAGATCCGTTTGATGGTGCGGAATCCCAATCTAATGGATGCTGCCAGATCAAAATAGAAGAGAATAATAATAATAATAATAATAATAATAATAATAATAATAATAATAATAATAATAATAATAATAATAATAATAATAATGATAATAATATGAATCTTGTATGATTTTATTAGAATGAAGTTCCTTACACAAGATTCACACACTTACACACACTTATGCTCCTTTCACTCTCTCTTGGCCGTAAACTCTCTTATGTTCATCAATCACTCCTCACCCAGCTAACACCTATATATATATATATATATATATATATATATATATATATATATATATATATATACTTGGGGAACATGGACCGTAAAGAGGTTCACGGTCGTGAACCAGTTCACGGCTGTAAACACCCATTGGGCCTTAAACACTTTTCGGTCCTAGACAGAAAATTACAATTTCCTAGAAAAGAAAAGTATAAACCATAATTTAGAACCAACAATCTCCCCCTTGGTTTATAGCGTTCTTTTCAATGTGACCCAAGAAACTCCCCCTAAAAAGTTAGTTGGCTTTTCTTGTTAATCTTCAAATTCTTCACAACTTGAAGATGAACATATGAATCATCAATAAATGACTTCATCTCGTGCAGTTGGGCTTTTCTTCAACATTTGACATTGAACACACATTCAGTGAGGAGACTTCTTGTACTGATTCTTAAAACATAGCGCATTCTGCTTGAGACTCTTCAGACAGAATATCAGAGAGAATGAATATTCTAGATCACTTTAGTCGGTTCATAGATAGCAACAGACTGATTGAGGAGACTTCAATGCAATCTATCACATAATCTTCAAGAACAGCTTCACCTTGCTTCTGGGGTTGAAATATTGAATGTTGAAAGAATAATCTTCATTTCTTGCTCCTTCGAATAAGAATTCTTCGATGATCACGGATGAAGCCTTGGCTCAAAAATCTCGATTAAGTCTCCACGAGTCTCATTTACATCTGAATTCACTTTTCAAGAAAAGGAAAACTTGAGATAAAAACAAAGCTAAAGAACAAAGTTAGATCACAATATTTTTGGATTTTTCATATTTTCTGAAAAATTAAAACAGAAAAAAAAAATTTTGGATTTTATATTTTTCTGAACTAGAGATAAAACAGAAATAACACTATTTTTGGATTTTTAATATTTCTGATTTTTGTTTGATTTTTGAAAATTTTAATTCTCCCCTTAAATTTGTGCAAAAAGGAAAACTATGAACAAATTTAACAAAAACAAAAATAATGACTAAATATAAGACTAATTTGGGATCAAAGTTTTAAAAACAGCTTTAACTTGTTTATCAGTACCTTCACCTTCATGAATAGATCTGGTCAATTGCCGGTATTGTGGTCCACTTAAACATGAAGAATATTGACAAACTTTTCTAAATAAATCATTTAGCTGACGACGACCACGGGTATTGTTGTCCACTTAAATTAAGCAGCAATATCTACAGACAACCTCTAAATGGTTTAATTTTAGTTGCACTAGAACGTCTTCCTCACTTCCCAATATACCCTGGTTATGAAGAACTTCCAAAGAACTCCTTACTTTAGGTGAGTAAACAATTATTTAGGAGGAAGTTAGATTTAGAGATAGAAGCATATGTTGTGTCCCAGGTCGGATCTATTTCAATCACACAGAAGGGACAACATATGGCTAACTAGGATAGATGGATTTAAAGGTAGAATGTTGATTATGTTGTGTTCCAGGTCGGATCATTTCAATCATGCAGAGGAGACAACATATGACCAACAGATAGAAATAGTTTCATAGATAAGGAGGTGCATAAAAATAGAGTTGCATATGTTGCATTCCAGTTCGGATCTCTTCCAATCACAGAGAGGAAGCAAAATATGACTAACAGATAGAAAGCAAGAAAATAATTTCCTACAGACCTACTTTATCAGAACCCCCCAGTCGCCTTATCAGAACCAGAATTAAGGACGTAAGTTCGTACATCAAGGAAAAGTTAAGCCGCAATTCTAAATGTATATTAATTTAGTGTATCCCGTGGGTTCCCGTGTTTATCTCGTTGCTCGATCTACCCAAGCGTCGTATGGTTAGTCCAAACAATCCTATCTAAATCCACAGTGTCAAATCCTTCATGCCTACCAGCATATTGAGCACAGAGTCTAGATAATTCAAATTTAGTCCCTTACACATGTTTAGACTGCCTGTTATCACTTTCTTGATATCAATTCCCAAACAATACCTACTAACGAAAAACTATAAGAAAATAAAAGATTGTCTTCAAAACGAATTAGTTTAAGATAAACTCAGGAGTATAGAGAAGAGAACTCAAATCGTAATTCACCGATTGAATTTGCATCCAGAAGGTCTGAGAACAGCATGCATAATCTCAGAACAGATCCGAAAATTCTTCATGTCATTAAGCACTAACCCCATGTGTGATCCCTTCCTTTCTTCCTTTCCCGCAAAGGACACATATTCTCACTTAAAGTTTTGAGTGTTGTACAGTTGAGATATGTCCCCTATCATGTGCTTGGAACAACCACTACCAACAAACCGAAGTCTGATGATATGCCTCCATAGCTGCTCTGACATAGAACGGGATCAGTTGGTCTTTGGAACCCAATCCATTTTGAAACTGGGTTGACCTTTTTCATCTTTGCACGGTAATCTCTCCCATGACATATATTGTTTATCAAAAACAGAAGATGAAGAAATATTCTAGTCATTAGGTGATTTGGAAGATTGAAACTTTGGTACCATCTGTAGTCGGGTTTAACCCATTTCTTGTTCGATCTGATGGGCGCCTCGGCACTTTATTTTAAACTTGTAGTCGGCTGCCGAGATGACTTTGACCTAACCGGTCTTGGCTTCACAGGAGCATCTCTTGAACTTGACTTCTGGGCCGACATTCCCTTCTTGTTGCTTGGAGTTGATTTCTTGGCCTTGGGAGTTGAACTCTTTCCCTTTGTGGCATTCCAGTCGCCATTGTCTGAACGTGACCTTGAGGGGTTTCTTTTGGAAAATCTCCCTCTTGGCGCGTTCTACCACCCTTGTGTATAGTAAGGAGCGTATGCACGATTTGGACAGTTTCGGGCAATGTGTCCAGGTGTTCCATAGTAAAAACATGTCTTTTTCTTCACTGAGAAGTTGTTTCTTCCTGCCCTTGGTGGCATACCCTTGCCTTTTTTTTGGTTGTTCCCACAAGCACACTTGCAACAGACACTCTGTTTAGCTTGAATTGGTGGTTTGTATTTACCAACAACAGGTTGATCAAAAGTAACATATTCAGAGTTCAAGGAGACATTTGTTTGTTCAATAGTGCTCTCCTTGTTCTCATCCTCTACTACTTTACCTACACAAGAAGTAGAAGCATTAGTAGCTTTCATCTCAACACCCTTAGCTGGCCCTGATTGTTCAGTCTTAATTGAAGCTGGTGCAGGGGGTTGGCCATACTGAGCATGTGTCTCTTCCTCGTTGGTCTCAAGGGATGGGTTATAGTTGTCATTGAACGGAGGTGGTACACTATGATACCTTAACTCCTTAGTTTGATTATCTTTTAATTTTAATTTTTTTCCTATCATGGAGACAACTACCTCACTTGACACATCAAATTTCTTAAAGTTGAATTCATCATCTTTATATTTGGCTTTTAATGCATCAAGTTTGGTAGTCACAGTGACAAGGTCTTTCTTAACATATTTATAATTCATGCATTTGTTACTATATTCTTCTTGAAGTTTTTGGAAGTCCTCGATTTTGGCCTCTAGTTGTTCTTTTAATGGTTTATGGCCTTTCCTAAGTTGGTACCCCTCCCATTTAAGGTCCTCGTTTTCTCCTTTTAGTAAATCTATTTGTTCATGAAGAAACTTAATCGTAGTTTCACAAGATGGAATACATGAAACTTCATTGACTGGGAGGGATGCAAAACTCATTTTTATCAAAAATGCCCTTTGACTAACAATCTCAAAAGGAAACCTTAAAAATCAAATATAAAAGGTCAAACTTAAAAGTCAAACCAAAAAGCTAAATTTGAAATTTTAAAAGTTAAACGAGAAAGTCAAAGTTTAAAGTCAAAGGTCAAACTTTAAAGTCAAAGTCAATATTTTAGGCCAAAAGTCAAAAATAAAAGTCAAAAATTAAAAACTAAAATTTTGGGTTGAAAATGAAATTTAAAAATAAAAAGAAATTGATTTTTGGGCTGTAAGTGTCAAAATTGCAAAATTGGGTTCGAAATATATCCCTTTCGAAATAAATTCGGAAGGATTGGAACAAGGCACTTGCTAGTCCAACTGGTAAGGTGTTTGAATGATGAAGCAAGGGACCAAGGTTCGATCCCTGGCAACCCCAAAATCGTTTCCTCCTTTTTTTAAGTGGACGCTGCTTCACACCAATGCTGGCCATAAACGCCCTAGCCGTAAATGGGTTTACGGCCGTAAACCCTTCAAAGGCCGAGAACCCTTCAAGGGTCGTAAACCCTTCAACAGTTACGAAAAAAACAACGTTTTTTTTCACCCTTTTTGCTCCAAAACTCGATCAAAAACTCGTTTTTATCAAAAATGCAAAGAACAAACCCCCCTTATTTTGCCAATATCTATCCAAAAACATATAAATCCTTCAAAAATAAGATCAAATACGCTCTAGATCTGACAAAAATAATTGATACAATCCAAGCTCTGATACCACTTGTAAGTCCCAAGTCTGCTTGTGTATCAATCAGATCCGTTTGATGGTACGGAATCCCAATCAAACGGATGATGCCAGATCAAAATAGAAGAGAAGAAGAGGAAGAAGAATAAGATGAATCTTCTATGATTTTATTAGAATGAAGTTCCTTACACAAGATTCACAAACTTATGCTCCTTTCTCTCTCTCTTGGCCATAAACTCTCTTATGTTCATCAATCACTCCTCACCCACCTAACACACACACACACACATATATATATATATATATATATATATATATATATATACCTGGGGAACATAGGTCGTAAAGAGGTTCACGGCCGTAAACACCGATTGCGTCGTAAACACTTTTCGGTCCTAGACGGAAAATTGCAATTGCCTAGAAAAACAAAGTATAAACCATAATTTAGACCCAACATATAATTGCGGAAAGACTAGGCAATTTAGCAGGGATTGTACTGCCCCTACCCCCACCATTCAGACATCAGGCATGCTATGTTTTCATTAGAATCGGCGAGGCCAGAAAAAAAGGCGGTATCAGGAGAGCTAGTGGTGGCGCCAGCTCCAGCGACCCTGCGGATCACAGATGGCCACCAGGGCAAGTCAGATGTTCCAGTGGTGAGGAGACGAGCCTTCAAGCTGACCACCGAGGAGGCGCATGTTGCACCAGATGTGGTGACGGGTATGTTTCTTCTCCCTAATTTTTCTTTAATGTCAATTTTGTTACTTATATTCCATGTATTTTGTTTTAGGATCGTTCCATGTGAACGGTATTCCTGTGATGGTATTATTTGACTCATAGGCTACCCAATCATTTGTGTATCTTACACTCAACAAGAGGTTTGACGAGTCTACAAGTATGTTGGATTGTCCTTTGGATGTCTAGATTGTGCACAATCGATTCATTCGGGCATCAAAGGTTTATAGAGATTGTGTCTTAAAGATGTATGACAAGCGTTATCTGATGGATTTGGTTCCCATTCCTTTGCATGGGAACAAGGTTATCCTAGGAATGGATTGGTTGAGCCCTAAAGTGGTGATGATCGACTGTGAGTAGTAGTTGGTTTGGGTCAGGACCCCAAGCAGGGAAGAGCTGGAGATTCAGGGTGAGACATCACAGCGTGGACCGGTAATGTGTTCTATAGTGAGAGCCAGACATTACGATCATCAGGGATGTGCAGGTTTTTCGCCTATATTATGGATACCCACGAGAAGGGTAAGGCAGTCGTGGATGATATGCCATTTGTGTGGGAGTATCTAGACGTTTTCTCTGAGGATTTGCCTGGGACACCACCGGAGAGCCAAATTTAGTTCAGGATTGACCTAGTTCTTGGTGCGGCTCCGATAGCCAAGGCACCATATCGGTTGGCTCCTCTTGATATGTAGGAGTTGTCTACATAGCTGCAGGAGCTGTTAGACAAGGGATTTATCAGGCCCAACAGTTCGCCATGGGGAGCCCCGACCCTGTTTGTGAAGAAGAAGGACGGGTCATATCGGATGTGTATAGATTACTAGGAGATGAATAAGGTAATGGTGAATAACCGTTACCCCCTCTCGAGGATTGATGACTTATTTGACCAGCTTTAGGGTGCATCTTGGTTCTCCAAGATTGATCTATGATCATGTTTTCACCAAGTCAGGGATGACGATGTGCAGTAGATACCCTTTTTGAATTGCTATCGTCACTATGAGTTCGTGGTGATGCCGTTTGGGCTCACCGATGCTTCTGTCATGTTCATGGATCTCATGAACCGCATGTACAGACCGATGTTGGATCAGTATGTGATAGTTTTTATCGAGGACATCTTGGTGTATTTTAAGACTCAAGATCAGCACGAGGATCACCTAAGGGAGGTACATGAGATACCGAGGTGGGATAGACATTTCACAAAGTTCTCCAAGTGTGAGTTTTGGTTGCACGAGGTGCAGTTTCTTGGGAACCTCGTCATCCAGAACGGTATACTTGTTGATCCGACCTAGGTAGAGGCGATGATGAGATGGGAGGTTCCGAGGTCTTCATCCGAGATTTGAAGTTTTCTTGGTTTGGCGGGGTATTATCGGAGATTCATCCAGTATTTCTCCAAGATTGTTGTTCCACTGACCCGACTGACCAAGAAGTCGGTGACTTTCTGTTGGGGGCTTGAGCACCAGGCGGCTTTTGAGACTTTGAGGCAGATGTTGTGTGAGGCACCGATACTGACTCTGCCAGAGAGGGTTAAGGATTTTGTATTGCATTGTGACGTATCTATCTTGGGTTTAGGTGCAGTACTGATGTAGAGGGGGGGGGGGCGTCATTGCTTACGCCTTGAGTGTAACGCCTGTGTTTCCGGGCTTGCCACTTTTAGCAATGTAATAGTCTAGGTTAACCTTTGTAAGCCGTTTTGAAATAATAAGATTTTATTATTTAAGTATTGTGTGTTTTGTGCTTAATTGCTTAATTATGTGGTTTGATTAATTAAGAATAAAAATAAGCGTCAAAATTTAAGTGTAAAATGAACTTAATAACTTTGATTAATGTTGTAGTAGTTGAAACGAGGTTTCCGAATATATATAGAACGCCCAAATCTGACTTCGTATGAGGAGGTTATGATTTATCGAAGTTTCGGCTTAGCGGTATGCAGCCTGTTTTACTCGATTTGAGATCAAAGGGTTTTTAGCCGAAGCAATCCAAATGAGAATCAAAGATCTCATTGTTGGTATCAAAGCGATAAAAAGTTAGGCGAGAACGGACGTCAAACGAAGAAGTTATGAATTTATAACGAAGTTTTTCTGTCGCGGCCTATTAAAAATAAATAATAAAAATAAACTCAAAATTAGCCGACGAAGTCTAAACGAAAGTTGTAGAGCGTAGTCTCACCTTTCCGTGGATATAAAGAACGTCGAAAATGGAGTTCGTATGAAGAATATATGAATTTCTGAAGTTTATTAAATAATTTGTATTTATTTTTAATTGGAAATTCCGGCATTATCCGAAGGTGAGTCAGCAGTCTGATCTGAGGTACGCCCCGCGTAAGCGAGTACGCCCCTCGTACTCCGGAGAGTGTCGAAACTTCGGATGACGCATGCCATGACGACTTCGGAGCCCTGTACGCCCCACGTACTCTGAGGCTCCAGCCTCCTATAAATAGGATCCAAAGGCAGCCGAGTCTTTTGCTCACTTTCTCTCTTCTCTCTCCCGTTTTGCATCGTTTTGCGTGCCAGAAATATCCCGAAGCCCCGGTATCATACTCTAGCCCCGAGGAAAGTCCCGAGATCCCGAAGATCCCGAGAAGTGCGGTTCCCGAGCCGAAGCTCTGCCCGCGAGAAGTTTGATTTTTGAAGAAATCTTCCAGATCTGCTGAGGATTACTACTTCTGCAAGTCGTAGTGCTGTCCGATCGTCTTCTGATCAAGTGAGTGTGTAGTTACTTTCTTCTAAACGCATAATTATGAAGTATTTTATACGGAATACGTATTATGTGTCTAATTTTGTGTTTATATGTGTGAATGTGTATTCACTTTCTTCTAACTCATAGATATGATTTATTCTCTATGAGATATGTGTTGTGTGTGTGTGCGCCTCATCTGTTATGTGAAATATGTGTTGATTAAAGCATGCTATACAGGTTTTTAAACTATGTATACAAATGTATATTTTTATCTACTAATATGTTGGGTAGAACATGGGTAGGTACTTGGTGGTAATAAACAGATGAGAGGCCTCGTTGTTGGTTGATCTAGTCATCTAGCGGAGTTTAGATGATGACCACATACTTTTCTAGATAGTCTTGTGGAAACATTAGCAGGTTCGCCACCTGTAGGTGTTAATGAACTTGGGTGTTCATTCGCTGCACTCCATCCCCCTCATGGTTGCCTTATTTGACTTATATTGCTGAGGTACCCCCGAAGCATGTGTTGTTGCCCCGATTAAATATTCTTAGACTAGGTCCCTTATGTTAGTTGTTTTAGGGACATTAAAGTGAGAATAACGGGAATGGGTAATTGGGTTATTGTTGGTTGGTGAAAATTAAATATGATATTTATTGTGGGTTGAAAACCCTATATGCTCACTAGGCTCCCAAGCCTGACCCACTCAGTTTTAAATTGTATTACAGGAAGTGGCGGAAGGGCATGAGATGGATGAACCATCAAGTTGTTTTGTTTACAAGTCTGCATATGTTTATATTTGTTAAAAGACTTGTAATGTATTCGTTTATGCTTATTGGTCTGTATCGGAACATGACACCCCGAGTTTTGATTATAATGAAAATACATTTCTTTTATGAAATGCTTCGGTAAACATTGTTTTATCATGTTTTGTTTTTGGGAACAAATTCCGCAACTCTTTCAAATCAAAAGGATTTACTCTGAAAATATTTAAAAGCATAAATGAAAATCGGTCTTTTCTGGCCGAGATTTTGGGGATGTCACATTGAGGTAGCTGAAGCCTCACGAGGCGAACTACCCAACGCACAACCTGGAGTTGAGGGTGGTTGTTTTTGCCCTCAAGATTTGACAACATTACTTCTATGGGGTCCGTTTTACCATTTACACGGATCACAAGAGCTTGAGGTACATGATGGACCCGCCAAATCTAAACATGAGGCAGAGATGTTGGTTAGATGTGGTGAATGATTACGATTGTTAGATCCTCTACCAACTTGGGAAGACCAATGTGGTGGCTGATGCACTTAGCCTCAAGGCATTCATGGGATTTATTGTGGTGCAAAGTTATTCATGTTTGACTTTGTAATGTGTTGACTTTTGTAAAACCCACTTACATGTGGTGCATTAGCCTTTTGACTAATGAGTTAGTGAGAGTGAGAGAGAGACATGTAAACACCTCTATATAAGGTAGGTTTAGTCCACTTGTAGAGGTGTGCTTGAGAGGTGTAAAAGTGAGTGTGTAAGTGTGTGTTATTTATGTAGATGTAGATCTATGTCCCTTTTTGTAACACCATACATAATCAATACATCTCTTTAACACCGAAATCACCATGTTCATTGTACAATCTTTAATTCTGCATGCCAAACCATGTTCTTTATGTCACTACAAGATCATGTGAGGACAACTCCTAAGAAACATTTTGTATCTCACCCATGCTTCATATAAGGATTCTTCGACTTGTTAAAAATTAGCAATCTTATTCTTTAGCTTTGAGATCTTTGAAGACTAGCTGAATTTCTCAATGAATGCATCACGCAGATTGGCCCAAGTAGTAATAGATCTAGGTACGAGTGATTTTAATCAAACTTTGGCTTTGTCAGTAAATGTGACCGAAAGCATCCTAAGTGGCATTGAGTCTCGTGGTGCATTTGGAACATTAAAGTAGTTTTCATAACTTCTTTCCTTGATGTGTTTGAATCGTATTCGTATTCTTTCCCAGAAAAGGTATGTCCTTGAGCATTTATAGAATGTTCCCTTTGAGCTCAAAGCTTCTTTCAGCTAGAATCTATAGTGGTACAAGCCCAAGTCCGTTAACCTTACATATCCGCTCCTTGTAATCTCCTATAATCATTCTCGTGATGTTAGCCATCTCCTCAACCTCTATTTTTATGTCATCGTCTGTATCGATATTGTTTCCCACCTCGTAACCAATCCCCTTCTTGTCAGGTGTCCTGTCAAAACTTTCAAAACCTTTATCCGATTGAAAACTGCTAGTTGACTCATTGACCTTCTTGTCTTTCTTCTTATGAAAACCTGATTCTGGATCTTGAAGTGGTGGGACTATTGGAGTTTTAGATCCTATGATCATAAGTCACTTAAACAAAACAAAATAAAATGCGTAAAATGAACAAAAATAAGTAAACTAAAGTTTGACCAAGACATAATCGCGACGTGGTCAAGATGACCACAACATAGTTGTTGCTTAGATAGAAAAATAAATGCAGAAAAATAACTTTCTGTGGTTTTTACCCCACAAAAACGATCGAATAACTGAACGAAATTAAACTAAAAATCAAGTAAGTCGTTCCCCACCAACGACACTGATGTGTGTAAACTCACTTAGTTTTAAACCTACTTTTAATTATCAAATAACACACAAAAGGCAGTGAACCTATCAATTGTGGTATAGCTAAATAAGCAGGGTATCGAACACAGGGAACGGCAAATTAAACTAAAAACTAATTTAATCTAAGTTAATTAAGAAGTAGGGGTTTTTCTCTAGTTTTACAAGACTAGAAACTTACTAACTATTACTAATTTAAGACTAGAAAATAACGATTTAACTAGATTCAATAATTGGAAAGGAACTTCTGTTTAGTTCAACTTGGTTAACTCTATGGTTGATTTCAAAGTAATGGTGCAATGGATTAATTCTTTCGTTGGTTACCGATTCAAGTGATTAGATTCATATTCACTACCCTAATCCTTAGCAATTAAACTAACTTAAACAGTGGCCAATTGTCTAATTTAATTGTATTCACTAGATTAATTATTCGGGTTAAGTTAGACTTGCAATAGTTAACTAATTTATTCTTTTAATTAGCTTCTTGTTTGATGGTCATCTTACAAGCTTGCACATGAATTTACTCAATTTTCTTATTAATTCTAGTTTCATGTTCATTAATCCTAGACATATAGCATAGTGATCACATAGCATATGAGGTCAATAATCAATAGATGTTCATGCTAATCAATTATCTTCCTATTAACAGAAAATTAATTATTATTCACACACAAGGTTCTTTAGCAAGCTAAAATAACAAAAATTCACCAACTTGGAATTAATCCTACCAATCAATCAAACCATATTGTCAACTTTGTATCCCCAAACAGAAGTCTAAAGGTTTTAGCTCATAATTAAAGGAAATAACAGCAAACAAACAAAGTCAAGTTGCTTAATCATAATGATAAAACAAAAGAATAAGTAGAATGATGAAATTTTGCCTTAATTACTCTCCGGAATTGAATTCTAGCTTCCTTCGTCGTCTTCTAGGGTTTTTCTGGCTTCTCAATCGTAGCAAAGTACTTCTGAATCGTCCCAAAACTCCTTTCAATCGATCTGTGGAATTATCTTTAAATATACGAATCGACTCGTCGAGTCAAGTGGTGACTCGTCGAGTCCCTCTCACATTCCCCGTATTGCGATAACTCTCTGGGATACCGAGTCATTATCTTCTCGATTCTTCGATTGGACTCGCCGAGTAGTCGATCTGACTCGCCGAGTAGGTGCCATTTTTAGTGTTTTTCTTCTTTATTCCATTCTCGATCTTCTAACCGTTTCTCCCGCTTCCTTTCGCTTCCGAGCTTCATCTTTGGACTGAAAAACATAATTTAACACTTTTAAGTACCTTTTGTCCACAATATGCAATAATTTAGCTAATAAATGAATAAAAATGTATACTTAATATGAACTAATTATGCACATATCAAAATACCCCACACTTGTCTTTTGCTTGCCCCCAAGCAAAACTGAATTTTAAACATATTAGAATCGTATATAACAACTCCAATCTAACCCAGCCATTATGCCAAGACCGCAACGCATGCATTTATGTCTAAAACTTTTCCTAAAAACCTCCCATACTCCAAATACTCACAATCCTCATAAACACTTGCCCACTCACCCCGAACTATGCTCATTTTATGCAACCCTCCGAATCCATCCGCGTAAAACCTCTTACCCTCAAGGTGTTTTTAATTGAGCAACCCAAGCATACATAATCTAGAATTACAACTTTTTGATACCACTATGGAGCTCTTTTGAATTCATCTCTTCTTTGATATTTGCTTTGATCTCTTTGAATTCACCACCTTTATTGTTTGATTTTCGGGTATCTTCAACTTTTTGGATTTCTTGGAATTTTGATCTTTTGATCTTCAATTTAATTGCTCCAAAATTCTTACAATTTCTCTTGTAATTCTCTCTCTTTTTTTTTAACATGTACCTCACTTTTTTCACTCAAAATCCTACATGCTTAAGCAGGGGCGCTCAATCTCAACCTTTATTGGCTAACGATAACAATCTTCCTGGATACATTTCAGGTTTAGGCTGCTAAACATGTTGCATCCCTCGGGCTGAGCAAGGTTGTGTTTTTGTCCCATGATTTCACTGAAATAAGGAAGCCACAAATGCACTAGAACGTATATAGGCTCAACTAAACATTTGGGTTTTCATGCAATTATCAACACAACTCTAACATGGAGTCCTAATTACTTTTACCAAAATTTTCTAAATAAGTCCTAAGTAATACTTTTGATATGCAAAATTTTTTAAAAAATAGCCTAAATTAAGACTCTAAATTTCTATTATGTAACCAACCCCCTACCCCACACTTATTTGATGCAATGCCCTTATTGCATATTATGCATAATAAAAATATAAAAAGAAACTAAAGAAGGAATTGGAACAAACTCCCCTGGGATAGCAGTGGATAAGTTGATCACTTTCATTTTAGCTCCAACTTCAATTAACTTTAGACATGGTAACATTTCATCCATGCCTTGGGCGTCAAATCTCGTGTGGGTCGCTCTATATACGCGGAAATAGTGTAAGATCTTCAGGAATTAATATGGAAAGAATAAATAGTTAAGTGGTACTCTAATCAACATTAAATCAGCATCCCCTTCGACATGAAACCAAACGACTCGTCGAGTTACTTCGGGAAATCTTCGGATTTTTGAGAATTAAGGGCGACTCGTCGAGTCAGTTTAGTGCACTCGACGAGTTGGTCACTGAATGAAAATTATAGAATTCTGCATCTGATCCAGCTTCCAATAAACTCTCTATACTTTCTATTCACTTCTAGACTCCCTTGCCAACATCTCTAAGGACCGGACTCAATACTTTTAACTCTAACACTCCTTTTTCTTGACTCTCTTTCTCACTTTGATTCTATAACTCTAAACACTTTTGAAGCTAGCACTCCTAATTCAATTCTGAAAAATTGTCAAAGCATCAAACATCAATTAAACATCAAAAACAAGTTTTAAAAAAACATCAAACAAACCAAATAAAACAAGCAAACACAAAATTAAAAATTGTTCAATAAAAATGCATAAAACATCAATCCTCCTCCTCATCATCATCAAGCCCTACTCCACTTCCTCCAGCCCCACTTCTTCTTGCACTTATCACTTCTTCCCATGTTGGAATGTATGGAAAGTTACCACCATCAATGTGTGGAATGTTAAAGTGGTCAAAAAGTCGGATATGAGATTGGTTGCTAAAATTCAAGCCCCGTGCCATTTGATCCTGGAGTCGCCTCATCTCCATATTGTACCAATCCATTGGTACTTCGTCATTCTCAACCGGAATCACCGGCGGCTCCTCCTCAATATCCCGCTCTCTCCTCGAACGAACCCTCCTCCCCAGTGCTTCGGGACCAACAACCGGATCATCATTCGGGATGACATAATGGCCACCATAAATATTTGGATTGAACGGAGGTGTAGGGATCAACGTCATGAAGTTCCATGCACCGCGGTTCATCAACCCGAATGAATTGGCCAACCGGGTGACAAACATCCCACCATTAATTTGGGAAGTTTTGCGATCCTTGACCGCACCCTCCGAGAGATATGAAGCTAGACACCAAGGAATGTTGCAAAAAACGCCGGGTGTAATGATGCTCCATAAATAAAAAACGTCAAGGTTGGAAACCTTGTCATCATCCTTTCGTTGATTGATGGTGGATGAAATGAGGCGGTGTATGAGGCGGTGTGTTGGGGATCGAATGCTCCCTTCCTGAGCCGACTTTGGAATATAGACTTTGTTACAAATAGTATTCCACCAGCCCGTACTCGTAACTCCCTCGGGAAACACCATATGGGTTTGTGCCAAAAAGGCCCGAAAGATGGATGTTGAGACCAAGGGCTGATCATAAACCCCTAATCGACAGGCAAGATCCACCATAGAGCATTGACGAAACTCTCCCCCAAGACAAAAAAACTGAAGCTGGACGGGTGATAAGCATCCACTCCCCCGGTGAAAGGTACCGTGGAGAAAAACTCCAAACAAAGCTCCAAATAAACCGGTTCTTGAATACGGAAGACCCGACTCCACCCGTCACACACCATTGTTTCGCCTTCATGGTGAAACTCCTTCAAGAGATAAGGAGCTAACTCCTCCTCATAACGAACATTCTGCAGCCAATCCCAATCTATCCGGTTGGGCACGTAGACCTCTTTCTTCTTGATATCAGCCAGCTTCTTTTTCCATTTCCGCAATGTCGAAGCGGACTTGATTTGTGGAAAGTTTAGCCATGGAAAATCCCCTTGGTTTCCACTGGAACTTTGCCCCCTTCTGAACATGATTTCTGCAAAACAAAAACCCAAAACCCAGAAAACACAAAATATAATTAAAAAAATCTCGCATATGCTTCCCGAATCGACTCGTCGAGTCCAGGAACGACTCGGCAAGTCGCACGAACTGCACGAGTCAGTCGGCGGGTCGATGAAAATTAGGCCATGAAACCTGGAAATTTCGTCAAGGGTTTTGTCTAGGCACTTACTATTAAGGTATTAAGGCCAGAATACACAGTCAAAACAACAATATTCATGAAAAATCAAAACCCTAGAAATTTACTACTTTTCAAAAACGGGTTTTTTCATGCAATTGCTACCATAGATGGCCTTATAATCATGTTCTTAACAGAAAACAAGAAGAAATTTGTTACCTTTTGAGATTGAACTTGAGAAATTTGAAGAAAACTTGAATGCTTGAGAGGAAATTTAGAATGAGGCGCCCGTCGAGTGTGTATGTGAAAAACTGAATCTTAGGGTTAAAACCCTAGTTACCAGTTGTAAAAGTAATTTCGAAATTATTTTTTTCTGTAAATAATACCGACTCGTCGAGTCAGGATCAGACTCGGCGAGTCTGGTCGCGAAGTCAAACTTTTTCTGAAATCCATATGGACTCGTCGAGTCATGGTCAGACTTAGCGAGTCTCTTGCAAAAAATTCAAAATTTTCAAAATTTTGTTATTTATTTAAAATCATTTCACCCCACACTTAACATATGCACACTCTCAAGCAGACATGTCTGATGATTTGGAAGATTAAAATTCTAAAAACGAAGTAAAAATTAAAAAGAACTAAAAAGTAAAAGAAAACAAACTCTATATAACGGGTTGCCTCCTGCCAAGCGCTTCTTTTTAAGGAGTCATTAGCTAGACACCTTCCCATCTACGTTTCGTCATCTCCGAGCATCGGGAACGCACACCTAACCTTTTGTGATTTGTACTTGGTCTTGTAAGCGTGAATCTTCTTCTTATAAGCCCTTTTCAATTCATCTCTTTTCCTTTTCACAGCCTCATCCTCAGCTGCTTGGGCTTCCCTTTTCCTCTTTTTCTTCTTTACCCCATTCTTCTTCACCTTCTCTTGCACCTCCTTCTCTTTAAATTTAATTACTTCACATTTCATGATGGTTCGTGCTTTAGGTTTAGTAGCGAATGGTTGATTAGATTCTACCCTCCTTTCCTTTGTCTCTTCATCCTTTCTAGTGCTCAACCCATCTCCAAGCGGAATTGTATCAAGACATGCCACATCGGTGTATTGAACTTTCCTTCCCTTTCCTCTATCTGCTGTTTGTTCTTCTAAGGAATCATGAATACTATCTAAATTCAAGGTATGTGAAGAACTAGTAACAAACAGATTTAAGTCGGCCAAGTCTTCGTCAAATTCGACTGGACTCGTCGAGTCCATTAAAGTGACTCGGCGAGTCTGATCGGGTTTCATCACTTCTTGGGTGTTTTCTGAATTGGCTCCTTCCAGTAACTTTTCTAACTCCTCCAAGTCCTTGTTAACATCAACCTCTTCTTCAGAGTGTATCAAAAACTTGCTTGGATCATCTTTTAGCAAAAGTTCAAGCTCTCTTTGTAATATCTCATCATCCAATTGGATAATTGAGATTTCTTCATTCTTTTCCTCTTCTTGCTTGGCTTCTGGAATAGCTTTAAACATTATAGATTCATCACCCACCCTTAATGTCAATGTAGACTCACATATATCAATTAAAGCACACGCGGTGTTCAAGAATGATCTCCCCAAAATAATTGGAATTTCGAGGTCTTCTTTCATATCAACTACCACGAAGTCTACTGGGAAAATAAACTCGTCGACTTTTATTAGGAGATCCTCACAAACGGCTTGTGGATGAATTATCTTCTTGTCCGCCAAGTGGATCTTCATATTTACCGGCCTTGGTTCTGGTAAATTCAACTTCTTAAAGAATGACAAAGGCATCAAATTGATGCTTGCCCCCGAATCAGCTAATGCTCGGGTGAAAACTTCATTACCAAATTGGCACGGAATCACCATATTTCCCGGATCACCCTTCTCTTCCGGTAGCTCATTCATCAATATTTCCACGATTTCAGCCAAATCCTTCCTAGCAGCAAAAAGGCCCTTAAGCAAGTTGAAGTACTTAGGTGTTTGTAGCATTGTTTCCGCAAATGGCATATTGACTTGTAAGGCTTTAACATGCGTCATGAAGGTTCTGTATGCTTCTACTTTTTCTGCAGGCATGGCTTTGATTGGGTATGGCAGAGGAGGACTATAAGGCTTCAAAGAGCTGACAGTTTTCTCATTTACGCATGGACTCGTCGAGTCCATTGGAGTGACTCGGCGAGTCGGATCGGGTTTTTCTGGGTCCGATTCTTCTACCTTTTCTGCCTTCTTCTTGGAGATTCTCAGTGCTTCTGTAACTGTTTCTTCACTGCTTGAGGTTATCACACTTACATTCTCCATTCTTGGATTGGGTTCAGTGTTACTCGGAAGTTGACCCGGTCTTCTATCATTCACTTGATGCGCAAGCTGCCCCAACTGTTTCTCGATGTTGAGAATTGATGCTTGCTGATTCCTAAGCATGTTTCTGGTCTCGTGTATGGCAGCATCGTGATCATTGTGTCTTTTTTCGGACGCGGCTATGAATCAAGTGAATAACTCTTCTAAATCGGCTTTCTTTTATACTGGTTCTTCCTTTAGGTATAGTCCCCTCTCCTTCTGCTTGTATTTCTCCTCCTTTGCCTTCTTATACTCCTCGTATGGTAGCCAATCCTTCTTAGGTTTTCGCCAATTTTCATCATACCGATCACCACTTGAATAAAAGACTTCAGCTTTCTTATTTACATTCTCATCCAAATCACAATCCTTTGTGAGATGGGGCCCTCCACAATTTTCGCATCCTACCCTAATAGCATGGATTGCTTGATCCATTTTTGTCATTCTTCGATCTAGACTATCAAGCTTTGCTATCACCGCCGCCATGCTATCATTTGCCGCGTTTACTACCCCTCGACTCACTTCGTTTCTCGGATTGTGGTATTCTCTAGAATGCTTAGAGAATTCTTCAATTAATTCTTTAATTACCGGGGGCGCCTTTTTTGTGAGCGGGCCTTGAGAATCAAGTAATTGCCTTGTGGTGACATTGACTCCATCATAGAAAATGGAGACCTCTTGTTGGCTATTAAGGTCATGGTGTGGGCAATTTCTAAGTAGGCTCTTGTACCTTTCCCAAGCTTCATAAAGAGATTCTCCGGGTTGTTGTTCGAAGTTGGCAATGGCTTTCTTTAGCTTGGCTATCTTGGAGGGCGGGCAGAAATGGTCTATGAACTCTTCTTTCATCTTGGCCCATGTGGCGACCGATCCGGGAGGAAGTGACTTTAACCAATCTTTTGCAGCTCCTTTAAATGTGACAGGAAGCATGCGAAGAAGCTGGGTCTCGCGTGGAACATTCGGGACGTTGAAGTAATCGGCCACATCATTCACTTCGTCTAAGTGCTTGTAAGCATCTTCGTGATCCTTCCCGTAAAAAGGAATCTCCTTGAATTGGGCGAGAATATGGCATTTTAGTTCGAAACTGGTTGTCGCGGGAATTGCGGGTTGTACAAGTCCCGGCCCGGTGTCATCACGCATCCTTTTCTTCCATTCCCCCATGGGGACTTCATCAATGTTAGCCATTGTGATAGCTAACTCTTCTTCGGAATCGGTTTCGTGCTCGGAAGTATGCTCTTCTTCTTCCTTGGTCTCGTACTCGATATCTTCTTGAATTGGTTCTTCAACTGTCAACGAGGCACTGGATGCTCCTGATTTGCTGCTCTTCTTCTTGCTGAAAACGGATTTTAAGTTTTTGAGTGGTAAGTTCTTTGAAGGTGTGGTTTCTCCAACGGCTTTTCCTTTGCTTCTTCTTAGTGCGGATTCCGGGTCTTCCAAAGGAGGTACCAGAGGTGTATCAGATCCTCGGGTCATGAAACAACTGAAAAAAAAACGAAACAAAAGAAACGAAACGCGTAAAAAGAACAAAAACGGAATAAGAAAATAAAGTTGAAACAACGATGTACTCGCCGAGTCGGCACGAATGCACTCGGCGAGTTCAAAGCAAAAACTGAAAAAAAAAATTCTAGTTATTCTAAAAACAGAATTTTATTCAAACTAATTCTACTTACTGAATTACTTTGTAAATAACTTTGTGTAAGATAAATCCCACACAAAGGATCGATTAAACTAGAATTTAATACTAATTTTAGAACCGTTCCCTGGCAAAGGCGCCAAAAACTTGATGTGTGTAAACTCACTTAGTTTTAAACCTACTTTTAATTATCAAATAACACACAAAAGGCAGTGAACCTATCAATTGTGGTATAGCTAAATAAGCAGGGTATCGAACACAGGGAACGGCAAATTAAACTAAAAACTAATTTAATCTAAGTTAATTAAGAAGTAGGGGTTTTTCTCTAGTTTTACAAGACTAGAAACTTACTAACTATTACTAATTTAAGACTAGAAAATAACGATTTAACTAGATTCAATAATTGGAAAGGAACTTCTGTTTAGTTCAACTTGGTTAACTCTATGGTTGATTTCAAAGTAATGGTGCAATGGATTAATTCTTTCGTAGGTTACCGATTCAAGTCATTAGATTCGTATTCACTACCCTAATCCTTAGCAAATAAACTAACTTAAACAGTGGCCAATTGTCTAATTTAATTGTATTCACTAGATTAATTATTCGGGTTAAGTTAGACTTGCAATAGTTAACTAATTTATTCTTTTAATTAACTTCTTGTTTGATGGTCATCTTACATGCTTGCACATGAATTTACTCGATTTTCTTATTAATTCTAGTTTCATGTTCATTAATCCTAGACATATAGCATAGTGATCACATAGCATATGAGGTCAATAATCAATAGATGTTCATGCTAATCAATTATCTTCCTATTAACAGAAAATTAATTATTATTCACACACAAGGTTCTTTAGCAAGCTAAAATAACAAAAATTCACCAACTTGGAATTAATCCTACCAATCAATCAAACCATATTGTCAACTTTGTATCCCCAAACAGAAGTCTAAAGGTTTTAGCTCATAATTAAAGGAAATAACAGCAAACAAACAAAGTCAAGTTGCTTAATCATAATGATAAAACAAAAGAATAAGTAGAATGATGAAATTTTGCCTTAATTACTCTCCGGAATTGAATTCTAGCTTCCTTCGTCGTCTTCTAGGGTTTTTCTGGCTTCTCAATCGTAGCAAAGTACTTCTGAATCGTCCCAAAACTCCTTTCAATCGATCTGTGGAATTATCTTTAAATATACGAATCGACTCGTCGAGTCAAGTGGTGACTCGTCGAGTCCCTCTCACATTCCCCGTATTGCGATAACTCTCTGGGATCCCGAGTCATTATATTCTCGATTCTTCGATTGGACTCGCCGAGTAGTCGATCTGACTCGCCGAGTAGGTGCCATTTTTAGTGTTTTTCTTCTTTATTCCATTCTCGATCTTCTAACTGTTTCTCCCGCTTCCTTTCGCTTCCGAGCTTCATCTTTGGACTGAAAAACATAATTTAACACTTTTAAGTACCTTTTTTCCACAATATGCAATAATTTAGCTAATAAATGAATAAAAATGTATACTTAATATGAACTAATTGTGGACATATCAGACACCAAAATCTCGATTTGCACAAAAGTACCTACTAGCTTTAAATTTACAACTTAACTAACTTAACTAATTTATGCGCCTATAGAGAGTGTACCTAGTCGGATTATAGAATAGTTTGGGTAAGTCGTGTGTCTAACATAGGGAACAAAATTTAATTAATTAATATAACTACTTCTAATTAAAAAAGAAAAAAACCTTAAATTGGGGGGGGGGGGGGGGGGTTACTGATTTGGGGAGATCAGAAGAACTTGATTCAAATCACTACCAAATTAACAACTAAATAAGCTCATAAAAAAGAATTACTTCAAGATTAAAGAGTACTTCTGTTCATTTCCGATTTCACATTCTCCTATGATTGATTTCTAGTGGATGGAATATATTGATTACCAATTTGTTAAACAAATATTATGATCAAATATCTATACATACCAATTCATGAATTACTATGCAATGATCAAGCACAAGTTAAACACCAAGTCGATAATGAGCACAATTGGTACAATAAATGAAAGTAGTTACTTTCCTTTGAACAAGATAAGCAACCAAGAACAAATTAAGATTAATTATTCTCGTTAACATAGTTAAAGTTACTAGCTTTAATTACTTTATCTAATATGTGATTAATCCTAGCTATAATTATTTAATATTCACAAACAATTAGGTTACAAGTTCATGTAATTAAAATGATCAACTATCACATAAAACCTAATTATTAAGCAATAAAAACTATAACTAAGAAATACTAGGGTTTTAATTATCAATCACATGTAAAATCAACATATATCATTCATAAATCAAAATGAACACATATTGATTAGGTTCATCTTCACCAAACGGAAGTATAAGGTTTCTAGCCTCACATGATATCCGAAAAACACACAAAAATCCATGCAAATAAGACTAGACATGAGTATGTTTAGAAAATCAAATAGATCTATGTAAAATTCTTCTATATCTCTTCCAACTGTTGAGCTCCAAACAATTTCTGGTCTTCTCCAAGGTTTCTAGAAGGTTTTAGTCACAATTCTCCTCAGAAAATCAACTAGAAGTCCCTCTAGTTGACCTAATCATCGGATATATATATATATATATATATATATATATATATATATATATATATATATATATAATCTGATCACCACGACGTGGTTAACCGTCTCCATCTTCTGGTCTTTGTGGATGTCCTATATTCTCCAAGTCAGCTCATCAGTCGAGAATCTTCCATTTGCCACGTCGTGGTCTTCTGTCTTCAAGCCTTCATTGTCTCTTATTTTTCTTTAGCTCATTCACTCCTTCTTTCAACACCTCGTTTTCTTCCTTTTTTTGTCCGGAACATATATTTGCTACTACAAAGCATATTTCAAACATAATAACTACCTTTTGTCCCAAATAAACATAATTGTAGCTAAAAGTATTAAGATAGTGTATCACATACATAGTTAAATATGCATATATCAACCAATAAAATGAATACTTAACTTCCCACATGTTCCAAATTTGATAAGTCCCTTCCATGGAGAGACATTAAGTAACCTTTGATCACTGAACTCAAACTTAAATGTCGTCACTTTGTATCTGCATAGATCTTCTAACTATTTTGAGCAACTAGGATTCCTTTTTAGACGATTTTCACTTTATCAGTGGTATGTTGAACCATATTAGGACCCACAAAGTGTTTCACTCATGCTCCTAACCAACAAGACGGTGTACGACACTTTCTTCCATACAAAGTTGTATAAGCAGATATCTAGAAGCTTGAGTGATAAATATTGTTGTAGGCAAATTCTGCAAATGGTCAGTGATTGTCCCAGCTACCAATGAACTCTAAAGCACATGCCAACAACATATCTTCCAATGTTTGGATAGTTCTCTCACTCTGTCCGTCCGTTTGTGGGTGATAGGAAGTATTCAAACACAACTTCCTACCTATTTCTTTTTGCATACTCTTCCATAACCTAAAGGTAAATTGACTGTCTCTATCTGACATAATCGATAAGGGTACTCAACGAATTTTGACAATGTCCTTCATGCAAGTTTCTGCCGACTTCTCCATAGATGAATTTTCTTGTGCGACTATGAAATACACACTCTTCTACAATTGGTGTACTATAAACCAAATCATGTCATGGCTTTTCTTCATCCTTGGAAACTTGGTTATTATGTCCATGGTAATTTCATACCACTTACCCATGGGTGTGGGTAAAGGTTCCATGTCTTTATATAGCTTCTGATGTTGTGCTTTTACTCTTGAACAAGTCATACATTCAGCCATGTAAGTTTCTACATCAACCTTCTTAGTTGACCAAAAAAAGCAGGGTTCCAAATCCAAATACATATTGGTTCTTGATAGGTGTATATAATACATGGTTTTATGATACTCTTCAATATGAAGATCTCATATTCCGTGCATATTTGGCACCCAGATATGATTTTTGAATAACTTCAACCCTTGATCATTTTTTTAACACTACTGTCTTGCCCACACCTCATTCGTCTTCGCATCTTCAGTTAAAGCTCTTGTTTGAGCTTTTTTGAACTTTTTAATAATCATTGAAATCATCTAAATCTTCAATGTTCTAGCTCTTTCACGATCTGGATTCATTATTTAATTCACGACATCAGTGCACTAATTACCAAGGTGGTAAAGTATTTCATAATCGTAGTCCTTGAGTAACTCCAACCATCTTCCCTACCTCATATTCAATTCCTTCTGCAAAAGGAGATATTGAAGGCTTTTATGATTTATAAACAGTTTGCATTTGGATCTATAATGATAATGTCTCCAAATCATTTGGGAAAAAACCACAGCTACAGGCTCTAGAACATGTGTTGGATAGTTTTGCTCGTGGGTCATTAATTTTCTTGAGGCATAAACTACTTGTTTGACTCTTTGGGTAAGGAAACCTCCCAATCCAACTCCAAAAGCATCACTAAAAACTACAAATTCATCAGTTCCTTCTTGTAGGACGAGGATTGGTTCTTCACATAATAACCTTTTTAATTCACCGAAAGCTTTTCTTGCTTCTCACTCCAAGTATATGCAACTTCCTTTTTTATCAGGGCTATTAGCGGAGCTGCAATAGAAGAAAAGTTTTGGATGAACCTTTGATAGTAAGTTGCCAATCCCAGAAAGCTACGAATTTTAGTTGGATTCTTTGGCGGTTCCCATTTCATAGCAACTTCTATTTTTGTTGGGTCGACCATTATGCCCTTCTGGCTAACCATGTGACCCAAGAAGTTAATCTCCCAAATCCAAAAGTCATACTAGAAGAACTTTGCATACAACTTCTTCATCTTTAATACTTCTAATATTTCTCGAAGATGTTTATTGTGATCTTGATAGTTATTGGAATACATCAAGATGTCATCTATGAACAATATTACTAATTTATCGAGAAAAAAGTTTACAAACTCGATGCATCAAATCCATGAATGTTGTTGGAGCATTTGTTAGTCTAAATTACATAAAAAGGAATTCGTAGTGCCCATATCTTGTTACGAAGATTGTCTTTTCAATATCATTCTCTATTATCTTCAACTGGTGATAGCCTAGCCTCAGAACAATTTTGGAGAAGATGGTTGCTCCCCACAATTGATCGAAAAAGTCATCTATCCTAGGTAAGGGGAATCGATTATTTATCGTCTCCTTGTTTCACTCTCAATAAGAAATGAAAATTCTCATTGTAACATCCTTCTTCTTTACAAACAATACAGGAGCTCCCTAGGATGATGAATTAGGTCTTATAAAAGCTATGTCTAATAACTGCTAGAGTAATGTCGTCAACTATTTCATCTCTATAGGCGTTAAATGATATGGTGCTTTTCCAGTTGGCATTGTGCCTAGTAATAAGTCGGTTAAGAATTCTACCTGCCTCTCTGGTTGTAATCTTGGTAGTTCAATTGGAAATACCTCAGGAAAATCACGTACCACATGTATATCAGTTATTGCTTTCTTTTCCTTCTTTGAGTTGATCATGTATGCCAAGAATGTTGTACATCTATTGGTTAGGCATTTTTTTGGCGTTAATTATCATAATAATTCTAGACTTTATTCTACTATTATCACCATACACAACAAATGGCTCTCTCCTAGGGGGATTGATACACCCCATCTTCCTTCTGTATAAAATATCCACAATGTTTTCACCCAACCAATCCATGCCGAGAATTATATCAAATTTGTTTAACTTGAAGGGCAATAAATCTTCATGAAATTCGTTCTCGTTTAAGTTTATGGTTCTATTCTCTAACCTATTGCTAACAGTTACATTCCTACCACCAACTACTTTTACCATAACAAGGTTATTCAGCCTTTGTGGTGATAACTTAGCCTTTCTATCAAATTTACGCGATATAAAGGTGTGACCTGCTCCCGAATGAAATAAAATATTGGCAATAAGTTAGTTTACTAGGAATGTACCTGAACCAATGTTAGTCTCTTCCTTAGCTTTATTAAGGGTCATTTGGTAGCTTCTACCCTTATGTTTTGCTGGTAAGGTCCTTGGGGTTGGTTTCGCAGCTGATGGGCACTTAGCCTTCATGTGCTCTTCCTCTCCGTAATTGAGGCAAGCTTTTCCTTTTCACTAGGAAATTTGTAGAGATATACCCCAAATTCTTGCACTTGAACCAGACGACACGGTCGCCGAAATGCTTTTTCTTGCACTGTTCTCACCACTTCCCTTCTTGGTTGCTCCTAGATTTGAAGGGCCTGATAAATGGTTTGGGCTAGGCTTTATGTGATTTTGTTGGTTTTGAGTCTGTAATAGTATTTTTGAGCTGTTTACTGTTTTGCCATGTTCACGACCGTAAACACGTTTACGGCCGTAAACGTGTTTACGGCCGTAAACGTGTTTACGGCTGCAAACTCAGTTTCTTGTCTAGACTAGTATATAAAGGCTAGGAGTTGGTCATTTGAATGGTTGGATGCCTGTCAGTTTAAGGCTAATCCTTGAGTTGTACTAGACGGTTATTTGATATAAATGTGTGCAAGCTCAATTCTTTTTCATCTCATTGCTATTCTCGATGTGTGATTGTTTGATTACTAGTATTAGATCCAGATCCGGACCTAACAATTGGTATCAGAGCAGAAACTGGTATCAAAAGTCATTTCATTGAGTTTTTGAGTGTTCAAGCTGCCATTCTCATTGTTCGAGCATTAGTTTCTACGTTCTAGGCTTTGAAGAGACGAATTCCATCTTAAAAACGTGTTTTGAAGGTTGTTTGTGAGTTTACTGCCCAACCGTAAACTTAGCTTACGGTCGTAAAAGGAATAACTTCATCAACCGTAAACAGTTAATCTTCAAGAACCGTAATCAGGATCGAAGAACCGTGAACTTAAACCGTAAACTCAAAACAGTAAACTTAAACCGTAAACCCAGAAACCGTGAACTCATACCGTAAACTCAGTTTACGGTCGCAAAGTCGTTAACCGTAAACTCAGTTCACTGTCATAATGAGCTTAATTTCGTATTTCTAAAAAAAATCGTAAACCCCTTTGGAACTGTTGAATTACTTTAATTTCAAATGGATTCTCAACGTCAAACTCAGTTTCAAGAACTTGATGCTGTTATGGGCATGACTACACGTATTCCAAGATTGATGTCTGCTGAAGGTTTTCCAGAGTGGAAGTATAGAATAGAAAAATATATTAAAATGAAAGATTTCAAGATCTGGAGAAGCATTCTTTGAGATCATGTCAGAATTACTGTGACTGTTAGAGGTCAATTGGTTGACAAATCTGTTGAAAACTACACGATGAGGATTTTGAATTGATTGAGGAACAGGAAAGAGCATTAGCCACTTTAACCATGGCATTATCTCCTGATATTGCTCAAGGTTTTCGTGAGTACACTTCAGCTAAAGCTCTATGGGAAGCTCTTATTGAGGTCTATGAGGGCAATGAAGATATGAAAGAGAGTCGGCAGGATATGCTGAGACAAAAATTCAACATGTTCAACTACATTCCAGGAGAGACTCTTGAAGCTCAATTGCAAAGGTTCACTGCAGTCATAACTGTAACGCCTGTGTTTCGGGCTTGCCATTTGTAGCAATGTAATAGTCTAGGTTGACCTTCGTAACCCGTTTTGAAATAATAAAAGTGTATTATTTGAGTATTATGTGTTTTGTGCTTAATTGCTTAATTATGTGGTTTGATTAATTAAGAATAAAAATAAGCGTCAAAATTTAAGTGTAAAATAAAATTAATGTCTTTGGTTAATGTTGTAGTAATTGAAACGAGGTTTCCGAATATATATAGAACGCCCAAATCTGACTTCGTATGAGGAAGTTATGATTTATCGAAGTTCCGGCTTAGCGATATACAGCCTGTTTTACTCGATTTGAGATCGAGCGGTTGTTAGCCGAAGCAATCTAAATGAGAATCGAAGATCTCATTGTTGGTATTGAAACGATAAAAAGTTAGGCGAGAACGGACGTCAAACGAAGAAGTTATGAATTTATAACGAAAGTTTCTGTCCCGGCCTATTAAAAATAATTAATAAAAATAAAGTCAAAATTAGCCGACGGAGTCTAAACGAAAGTCGTAGAGCGTGGTCTCACCATCGCGTGGATATAAAGAACGTCGAAAACGGAGTTCGTATGAAGAAGTTATGAATTTCCGAAGTTTATTAATCATTTTGTATTTATATTTAAATCAAAATTCGGAAGCATTATCCGAAGGAGTCACCGATCTGATCCGAGGTACGCCCCGCGTACTCCGAGGGATGTCGACACTCGCACTCGAGCACTTCGGATACGTAAGCAATGACGTTTTGGGCAGTACGTCCCGCGTACTCCGAGGCTCCAGCCTCTATATAAAGGATCCGAAGACAGCCTTCTTTGTTGTTTAATTTCTTCTCTTCTCTCTAGTCTTTTGCATCGTTTTTCGTGCCGAAGCTATCCCGAAGTCCCGGTATCATACTCTATCCCCGAGGCAAGTCCCGAGACCCCGAAGATCCCGAGAAGTGTGGTTCCCGAGTCGAAGCTCTGCCCGCGAGAAGTTCGATTTTCGAGGAGATCTTCCAGATCTGCTGAGGAATACTACTTCTATAAGCCGTAGTGCTGTCGGATCATCTTCTGATCAAGTGAGTGTGTAGTTATTTTCTTCTAATACAATAATACGAAGTATTTTATATAAAAATACGTGCTACGTGTATATATTTGGTTGTGTTATGTGTGAATGAGTATTCACTCTCTTCTATCTTACAGATCTGCTTATTTCTTTATGAGATATGTGTTATGTGTGTGTGTGCCTCATCTGTTATGTGATTTATGTGTTGATTAAATCATGCTATACAGGTTTTCTTTAAACTATGTATACAAATGTATATTTTTATCTACTAATATGTTGGGTAGAAAATGGGTAGACAGTTGGTGTGTAATAAACAGATGGGAGGCCTCGTTGTTGTTTGATTGAGTCATCTAGCGGAGTTTAGATGACGACCACTGGCTATTCTAGACAGTCTTGTGGAAACATTAGCAGGTTCGCCACCTGTAGGTGTTAATGAACTTGGGTGTTCATTCGCTGTACTCCATCCCCCTCATGGTTGCCTTATTTGACTTATATTGCTGAGGTACCCCCGAAGCATGTGTTGTCGCCCCGATGAAATATTCTTAGACTAGGTCCCTTATGTTAGTTGTTTTAGGGACATTAAAGTGAGAATAACGGGAATGGGTAATTGGGTTATTGTTGGTTGGTGAAAATTAAATATGATATTTATTGTGGGTTGAAAACCCTATATGCTCACCAGGCTCCCAAGCCTGACCCACTCAGTTTTAAATTGTATTACAGGTAGTGGCGGAAGGGCATGAGATGGATGAACCATCAAGTTGTTTTGTTTACAAGTCTGCATATGTTTATATTTGTTATATGACTTGTAATGTATTCGTTTATGCTTATTGGTCTGTATCGGAACATGACACCCCGAGTTTTGATTATAATGAAAATACATTTCTTTTATGAAATGCTTCGGTAAACAATGTTTTATCATGTTTTGTTTTTGGGAACAAATTCCGCAACTCTTTCAAATCAAAAGGATTTACTCTGAAAATATTTAAAAGCATAAATGAAAATCGGTCTTTTCTGGCCGAGATTTTGGGGATGTCACAGTTGGTATCAGAGCATTAGTTTAAGCGAACTAGGAATTTGTTGGATTTCTAGACTTAAACTTAGAATGCTAAGTGAAGTTTTGAGATGCGTGTCTGTTATGTTTTAGACACGAGCACTAGTTTATTTTAGGAAAGTTGCCTAAAATGCTTTATGTGCTAAATGTTATATGTTGCCATATATGATATTATTTGTTCGGATCTATGGTCTGTTGCCGACCGGATCTAGAAACCTTATGTGTGTAGGATTCTAAGCGTACGTCTACGATATTAGAACTAGCATGTAAACGTTTCGGAGTGATAAGGATGATTTGCATATCTATCATGATTGAGGATCTAATTTCACCTTATTCGGTATAGATCAAAATGGTGAGAACAAGAAGTAGAGTTGGAAATGCTGACGAAAACAGGAATCAACCACCAGTGATTGAGCCAATACCTGTCGTAGCAGCAGCACCTGAGCCAATAACCATGGCTGGTGTGCAATTGATGATTCAGACGATGTTGGATCGTCAGATGGATAAAACTAGACGGTTGTTTCAACAAAATCGTGAAGAACTGTCGATTCGTGTGGAAGAGCCTGAACTGAATGAAGGGCACTCGGAAGGTGGAAACTTCAGTGGGTCTGTTGGTCCAGCCAACCCACCGATAGTTAGGCAAGATAACCATGATGGAAGGAATGATGGAATGGGATGCAAGTACAAGGACTTTTTGACTTGTAAACCATCGACCTTCAATGGAAAGGAGGATCCGATTGGGGTTATGGATTGGATCTCCGAAATGGAGCTAGCCTTCATGACGTGTGGCTGCAGAGGTAAGTTGCAAACTATCTATGTCGTGCGCCAATTCCGAGGTGGAGCCATTCGTTGGTGGAACACTCTAGGGAAGACCTTAAGCCCTAATGAGCCACTGCAATTGTCATGGGCAGAGTTCTTGGTGCAGTTTAAGCGCAAGTTCTGCTCGGCTCAAAATCTGTTGGAGTTGGAGAATAAGTTTTTGACATTGACGAAAGGTAGCATGTCAGTTGATGAATACACCAATAACTTCACCGATAAGATGGAGTTTGCCTTGCGTATCGTTCCAGACGAGCTGACAAAGGTGGACCGATATGCGAAGGGACTTCCATGGGAGTACGAGGTGCCAGTACGTCAGGCACTTACTCTAGAGGCAGCTATCTGGGCTACCAAGTCTGTTGAGAGCATGATCAAGGGGAGAACCACCGTCAAGGATGAGGTTGGTGAGAAAAGGAAGTTTGAAGGAACATCTGGTTCCAGTAAGAAGAGCAAATTCTCGAAATCTGATTCGAAAAAGTTTGGAGGAAAAGGAGGCGAAGCAAAGTGGTGTGATAAGTGTAAGAAAAGGCACTTTGGGAAATGTAGCGAGGATGTGACCTGCTACAAGTGTGGAAAGGTTGGACATTTTGCCAATGAATGTTCGAACAACAAAAGGATGTGTTTTGGTTGCAATGAAGAGGGGCATATTTTGAAAGACTGTCCGAAGAAGAAGGAGGCAGCTAGGCCCAACATTCCACCAAAGCCGAAGGCAAGAGCCTTCCAGATGACACTTGAGGCTGCTAAAGATGAAGCTGATGTCGCTTCAGGTACCTTTCTCGTAAACGAATTACCTGCTCATATATTGTTTGATTCTGGAGCCAACTACTCCTTTATTTCGCATGAGTTTGGTAGAAAGCTAGTTTTGCCTGTTGATAGACTAAATAATGCTTTATTAGTCGAAGTAGCTAGTGGCAAGTTTGTACCTGTTAGCCATCGTATGAAAAACGTCTTGATCGACCATAATGGGAATAAGTTTCTCGAGGAATTATTGCCTATCGAACTAAATGGTTTCGACATCGTGTTGGGAATGGATTGGCTTAGCGCCAATGATGCCGAAATTTTGTGCAAGAAGAAGATAGTTAAAGTAAACCCGCCTGGAAAAGATTCGTTTATGGTGTATGGGGACAAACGACGAGTGAATTCTGGGATCATTTCTCTAATGAAAGCCAGAAAGTGTTTGACCAAGGGATGTACATCATATTTAGCATTTGTGATTGATGCTAAGAAAGAAAAGAAGGTGATGCAGAGCATTCCAGTGGTGTGTGATTATCCGGAAGTATTTCCCGAAGATCTTCCTGGATTACCACCTGATAGACAAGTGGAGTTCAGAATAGACTTGTTACCAGGAACCACGCCAATAGCAAAAGCACCTTATCGATTAGCACCGACGGAGATGAAGGAGCTAATGATGCAACTTCAGGAGTTATTGGACAAAGGTTTCATTAGACCTAGTTCATCGCCCTGGGGAGCTCCGGTGTTATTTGTGAAGAAGAAAGATGGAAGTATGAGAATGTGCATCGATTACAGAGAGCTGAACAAGGCAACAATAAAGAATAGATATCCGTTGTCGAGGATTGATGACCTATTTGATCAGTTGCAAGGTTCGAGCTATTTCTCGAAGATCGACCTAAGGTCAGGATATCATCAGCTAAAAGTAAGAGAGCAAGATATCGAGAAGACTGCATTCAGAACTAGATATGGACACTTCGAGTTCTTGGTTATGTCGTTTGGACTAACCAATGCTCTAGCAGCGTTCATGGATTTGATGAATAGGGTTTGTAATCCTTTCCTTGATAAATCCGTGATAGTGTTCATAGACGACATTCTGATCTACTCGAAAAGCCAGGAGGAGCATGGCAGACACTTGCGAGAAGTGTTAGAAGTCTTGAAGAAGGAGAAGTTGTATGCAAAGTTCTCCAAATGTGATTTTTGGATTCGTGAAGTCCAATTCTTGGGTCACGTGGTCAACCAACAAGGGATAATGGTTGATCCAGCAAAGATCGAAGCTGTGACGAAGTGGGAACAACCGAAAAGTCCCACGGAGATTCGAAGCTTTTTAGGATTAGCCGGATATTACCGAAGGTTTATCCAAGGTTTTTCTTCGATTGCTACTCCATTAACAGCTTTGACCCACAAAGGAGCTACTTATGCTTGGAGTGAGAAGCATAAAGAAGCATTCAAGAAGTTAAAGAAGAAGCTATGCGAGGCACCGATACTTTCTCTACCCGATGGAGTTGAAGACTTCGCTGTTTATAGCGATGTGTCTGGTGTTGGATTGGGTTGTGTTTTGACCCAAAGAGAAAAGGTGATAGCATAGGCGTCTCGACAGTTGAAAGAGCATGAAAAGAATTACCCGACTCATGATTTGGAGTTGGCAGCGGTAGTTTTCGCTCTGAAAATATGGAGGCATTACCTCTATGGCACGAAGTGCAAACTTTTCACTGATCATAAGAGTCTCAAATACCTCTTTAATCAGAAAGAATTGAATATGAGGCAACGACGCTGGCTAGAATTACTTAAAGACTACGACTGCGAGATACTTTACCACCCCGGTAAAGCTAATGTTGTTGCTGATGCTCTCAGTCGGAAGGTCAATCTTGAAAGGAAGAGGCCAAGAGCGTTGAGAATTGAAGTTGTCTCGACTATTGTGGAAAGTATAAAGAAAGCTCAAGAGGAAGCTTCTGAGAAAAATGACCGAAAGGAGGAACGTTTGGGTAAAACGTTGGTGTTTGGTACTAACGGTCATGGACTGAAGGTATTCCAAGATCGTATTTGGGTACCTAAGTCAGGAGGAATTAGGGATCTTCTGATGGAAGAAGCTCACAAGACCATGTACTCGATTCATCCGGGTAGCACTAAAATGTATAGGGACCTGAAACCCTACTACTGGTGGCCGACGATGAAGCTTGATGTTGCAAAGTATGTGGCCGAGTGTGTGACTTGTGCGAGAGTCAAGACACAACATCAGAAACCGTACGGGAGTTTAGAACCTTTGCCTGTGCCTATGGGTAAGTGGGAAGACATTGCTATGGATTTTGTCACTAAACTGCCCAGAACAAAGAATGGTCACGACATGATTTGGGTGGTCGTTGATCGATTCACTAAGAGTGCGCATTTCATAGCGGCCAGGGAGAAATGGTCTATGGAAAAGCTTGCGAATTCTTACGTGAAGGAAATTGTGAGGCTTCACGGTGTTCCGTTAACGATTGTATCGGATCGTGATAGCCGTTTCACCTCAAGATTTTGGAAAAGTCTACAAGAGGAAATGGGTACCAAGTTATGTTTAAGCACAACTTACCATCCGCAGACTGATGGTCAGAGTGAAAGAACGATACAAACACTTGAAGATATGCTGAGAGCATGTACCTTGGAATTCCTAGGTAATTGGGATGAACATTTACCGTTGGTAGAATTTTCATATAATAATAGTTTTCACTCGAGCATTAAGATGGCACCTTTTCAAGCTTTGTATGGACAGAAGTGTCGTACGCCGTCTTGTTGGCTTGAGGCTGGGGAAAAGCAGTTTATGGGACCAGAGATGGTTCCTCAAACTGCTGAAAAGTTGAAAATAATTAGGGAAAGAATGTTAGCAGCTCAAGATCGTCAAAAGAGCTATGCTGACAAGAAGCGAAGACCGATGACTTTTGAGGTTGGAGATTCGGTTTTGCTTAAAGTCTCGCCGTGGAAGGGACTTATAAGATTTGGTAAAAGGGGAAAGTTGAGTCCAAGGTTTATTGGACTGTTTAAAGTCCTTCAGAGGATTGGGAACCAAGCTTACAAGCTCGAATTACCCGAAGAGCTGAATGGAATTCACAACACTTTTCATGTGTGTTATTTGAGGAAGTTCACGGGAGAAGTTCCCGATATAATTCCAATTTCTGAATTGAGAATTGATGAGAACAAAAGGTTGATTGAAGAACCAGAGGCAATTGTTGACCGAAAGACTAAGAAGTTGCGACGCAAAATGGTTGGATTAGTGCTTGTCCGATAGAAACACACGAATGGGCCGAATCTCACCTGGGAGTCGGAGAGTGACATGTTGAGTCGCTATCCGCATTTGTTTGTTGATGTGTGATTCCGGGGACGGAATCATTCTAAGGTGGAGAGAATTGTAACGCCTGTGTTTCGGGCTTGCCATTTGTAGCAATGTAATAGTCTAGGTTGACCTTTGTAACCCGTTTTGAAATAATAAAAGTGTATTATTTGAGTATTATGTGTTTTGTGCTTAATTGCTTAATTATGTGGTTTGATTAATTAAGAATAAAAATAAGCGTCAAAATTTAAGTGTAAAATAAAATTAATGTCTTTGGTTAATGTTGTAGTAATTGAAACGAGGTTTCCGAATATATATAGAACGCCCAAATCTGACTTCGTATGAGGAAGTTATGATTTATCGAAGTTCCGGCTTAGCGATATACAGCCTGTTTTACTCGATTTGAGATCGAGCGGTTGTTAGCCGAAGCAATCTAAATGAGAATCGAAGATCTCATTGTTGGTATTGAAACGATAAAAAGTTAGGCGAGAACGGACGTCAAACGAAGAAGTTATGAATTTATAACGAAAGTTTCTGTCCCGGCCTATTAAAAATAATTAATAAAAATAAAGTCAAAATTAGCCGACGGAGTCTAAACGAAAGTCGTAGAGCGTGGTCTCACCTTCGCGTGGATATAAAGAACGTCGAAAACGGAGTTCGTATGAAGAAGTTATGAATTTCCGAAGTTTATTAATCATTTTGTATTTATATTTAAATCAAAATTCGGAAGCATTATCCGAAGGAGTCACCGATCTGATCCGAGGTACGCCCCGCGTACTCCGAGGGATGTCGACACTCGCACTCGAGCACTTCGGATACGTAAGCAATGACGTTTTGGGCAGTACGTCCCGCGTACTCCGAGGCTCCAGCCTCTATATAAAGGATCCGAAGACAGCCTTCTTTGTTGTTTAATTTCTTCTCTTCTCTCTAGTCTTTTGCATCGTTTTTCGTGCCGAAGCTATCCCGAAGTCCCGGTATCATACTCTATCCCCGAGGCAAGTCCCGAGACCCCGAAGATCCCGAGAAGTGTGGTTCCCGAGTCGAAGCTCTGCCCGCGAGAAGTTCGATTTTCGAGGAGATCTTCCAGATCTGCTGAGGAATACTACTTCTATAAGCCGTAGTGCTGTCGGATCATCTTCTGATCAAGTGAGTGTGTAGTTATTTTCTTCTAATACAATAATACGAAGTATTTTATATAAAAATACGTGCTACGTGTATATATTTGGTTGTGTTATGTGTGAATGAGTATTCACTCTCTTCTATCTTACAGATCTGCTTATTTCTTTATGAGATATGTGTTATGTGTGTGTGTGCCTCATCTGTTATGTGATTTATGTGTTGATTAAATCATGCTATACAGGTTTTCTTTAAACTATGTATACAAATGTATATTTTTATCTACTAATATGTTGGGTAGAAAATGGGTAGACAGTTGGTGTGTAATAAACAGATGGGAGGCCTCGTTGTTGTTTGATTGAGTCATCTAGCGGAGTTTAGATGACGACCACTGGCTATTCTAGACAGTCTTGTGGAAACATTAGCAGGTTCGCCACCTGTAGGTGTTAATGAACTTGGGTGTTCATTCGCTGTACTCCATCCCCCTCATGGTTGCCTTATTTGACTTATATTGCTGAGGTACCCCCGAAGCATGTGTTGTCGCCCCGATGAAATATTCTTAGACTAGGTCCCTTATGTTAGTTGTTTTAGGGACATTAAAGTGAGAATAACGGGAATGGGTAATTGGGTTATTGTTGGTTGGTGAAAATTAAATATGATATTTATTGTGGGTTGAAAACCCTATATGCTCACCAGGCTCCCAAGCCTGACCCACTCAGTTTTAAATTGTATTACAGGTAGTGGCGGAAGGGCATGAGATGGATGAACCCTCATGTTGTTTTGTTTACAAGTTTGCATATGTTTATATTTGTTATATTACTTGTAATGTATTCGTTTATGCATATTGGTCTGTATCGGAACATGACACCCCGAGTTTTGATTATAATGAAAATACATTTCTTTTATGAAATGCTTCGGTAAACAATGTTTTATCATGTTTTGTTTTTGGGAACAAATTCCGCAACTCTTTCAAATCAAAAGGATTTACTCTGAAAATATTTAAAAGCATAAATGAAAATCGGTCTTTTCTGGCCGAGATTTTGGGGATGTCACAATAACTGACATGAATATTTCATGGATTCTCTTAACCAAGTCAGAAATCAACAAGAAACTTCTGAATGCTCTTCATAGATCATGGGATATGAATGTTGCTATGATTAAGAAAACCAAGGATTTGTATCGCCTCTCTCTTGCAGAAGTCATGGCGGTTATCAAGGCCTGTGACATTGATGACAAACAGAGAGAAATCAACCATGTGAATTCATACTCTACTGCAAATCTTGGAGTTTCATCCAACAATGCTCTATCATCTTTCATGACTCCCTCAGGTCAAGCTTTCGCAGTTCAACAACCTCAGATTCAAACTTTCAATGATGTACCATCCATCCCTTACCATCAAACTCCAAATGTGCCATTTGCTATTCCTCAAACCGTTTCTTCTCCTAATATGTCAGCTAAAGTCTCTTCTTCAAACTCCAAAGAATCTGATGAAAATATAGCTCTAGCCACTGGGCTAGTTAACTGTTACAATGCCTTCGTAGCTGGAGATCTTCCACCTGAACTATCATTTGCTGATTTGGACCAGATACATCTTGAAGATGTAGAGGAAATGTTGTTGGAATAGTGTCTAAGGCTGCAACTATATTAGGCAAGTATTTGACCCGGTTGTGCATGGTCCTTTTGGGTTGCCTTCACCATAGCAACTTGACAGGATGATTTATAATGAGAGAAGGAATATTATTAAAGAATAATAATATTGTTATTTGATTAATATAAGTCATAAATTAATTAGGAATTAATTTTGTGACTTAAAGAGATTAATTAAATAAAGGGGTATAAACTGTCAATTCTTTGATAGTTACACTTTGGGCTATATATCCTTTAAGGATAAAGGGTGGACGATTTCTAGGGCATAGGATAGCCATAAAATCGTCCAAGGCTTATCATGGAAAGGATTTGGATTGCTTAGGGCCTAAGTTATCCAATTAGGGTTTAAGGGTGAAACCGTAGGAGCCTTACTAGTATAAATAGACCCCCATGGGTTATGGAAATCGGCACTTGTGCTTTAGAAAGAAACCCTGGCCGATTTCTATTCCCTCTCTTCTCTCCTAAACCATCTTCTTGCTAGTTGGTGTTTGTAAGCCATTAGAGGAGTGATAATTGTGACTCTAAAGCCTCAAGGACAACAAGATCAAGCAAGTGATTCAAGGTAAGCTTGTAATCTTTGATTTCATATTGTTATTATTGTATATTTGCCATTAGAAGTCTTGGATTCAATGTATGTTCACTTAGAGAAACCTAGATCCAAGCATTAGGGTTGCATGTGCACATAGGGATGTTCATATGGCTAAAACCCATTAGTGGTATCAGAACCTAGATTGGTTTCTATTGAATTGATACTTTGATTGCTTATTTGTTGCTGAAAAATTCATTTTTCTGTCCTCTGCCTGATGAACTTGGCGAGTCCCATGGTGGTACTCGGCGAGTAGGCTCAACTCGGCGAGTCCATCTTGGTACTCGGCGAGTTCGAGCGTTAGAAGGAGGAAACTTCGGGATTTCTTGCTGTTTATCTTTGAGATACTTGCCTTAATCATATTAGATCAATATAAATCCGATTTTATGATATATATGAGTATATTCTTGACCTAATTGAAGATATTTATCAATTAATAAAATATTTGTTTCCTTATGTGATAATTGATTAATTATTTTATTTTAATTGGTAAATTGTTTTGCAAGAAATCATTAAATAAATCAAATATGGATAATTATAGAATTAATTGTTAATTAAGATTATTTGTTGTTTGATCCTCTATGTTTTAAATGTTTAAAACTTGCCCTCAAGTTTTGAAATTTATGTTTTGTGATTAAAAGTTTAATTTAGACAATTTAAATTTCATACCCTAGAATTTTACAAGTTTAAAATCCAACCCTATACTAATATAATATTACAAAATTAATATGTATATATGTATAATTAAAATGCTAGTCTTACCGTTAGTAGGCCTCATTCACAAAGCCGATCTATAAGGTGGGTATAAGGTTGCTGCCTATAAAATAGCGCTTAATGGGTGTACACTCACACCCACCGCTTGCTTGATCGGTGGAGGGTCGTTACCCGAACGGGTAGGATAGGGCAACCTCATCTCCTCATTAAAATTATAATATGGAGCGTGTGTGGCTTACCAGCACATCGAATAGGTGATCGTTACAATGAAGGCACCATGTGAATCTGTATGGTAATTCACACCCACTTTGTGATCCTCGGTATCCCAGTCACAAACGAGAGGGGAATGTCGAGATTTAAACATGCCATTGAAAAGTTTCAATGAATCTCATCCAAACCTAGGAATTCTCAATACATTTAGGACTTAATGTTATGTTTTTTATGGTGGAGAATTAGTGAATCGTCATTCACTTACCTTCATATTATTTGCATGTTGCATTACGGCATCCCTTTTCTAAATGTAAATATTGTTGTTGGATCCTAGCCCTAATTTTTCTTATTGGGTGATAATTAGGGATTCATATTCTAATCTATCTTTGTCCTTTCTATTTGTAGATGTCGAACGCAAACAACGCTGTTGCTAGTTCATTCACATCGATGAGCCTTTGTCAAAATGTCACTTTCGATGGGACGAACTTTAGCGAATGGATAAGATACATTCGCACGATTGCTTGCTATGAGGACAAGGAGTATGTCCTCGATGAGAAGCTCGAAAAGATCAACCCAGAAATCGCTACTCCGGCTGAAACGACCGCTTTTGAAACCCACGAGCGTGATGCAACGAAGGTACATTGCATCATGATTGCCACCATGAATGCCGAATTCCAAAAGTCCTATGAGGACATGTATTCGTACGAAATGCACCAACACTTGTTGGAGAGATACCACCAAAATGCGAGGCAAGAGCGTTATGAGATTTTCACTAACATGATTTCCGCTAAAATGGGTCATGGAGAATCTCTTACTGTGCACTTGCAAAAGATGCAAAGGTATGTCGATCGTCTTCGCAAGTTAAATATTGACTTTGGGGAAGACTTGGCGATCGACATGGTGCTTCACTCTTTGCCTCCATGTTACAATCAATTTAGGATGACCTACCACATGAACAAGGAAGAGGTCACCCTAAGCAAGCTCCAAGGTCTCCTTAGGGTTGCTGAAAGCAACCTAAAGGACAAGTCTGTTGCGCCCACTCCCAACCCAGCCGCTGCTCCTGTTTTGGCCATTGGGCAAGGAAAGGGCAAGAAGAGGAAGGCTCCATCTAAGAGCCACCGCAGGGGAAAGTCCCGAGATGGTTCCTCTTTTATTGGGACCAAAGTTGATCCTGCTAAACCCTGTCCTAACCCTAACGAGGCAGAGTGCCATCATTGCCATAAAATAGGGCATTGGAAGAGAAGCTGCCCAGACTACCTGCAAGCCATAAGGGAAGGAAAGATCAAGCCATCTTTCGCAGGTATTCATACAATTAAATCTAACGATGCATCTCATCCTATTTCTTGGATCCTTGATACTGGTTGTGGTTATCATATTTGTTTTGAATTGCAGGGACAAAGAAGAAATAGAGACGTGGAGCATGGAAGAATAAATCTAATCATGGGGAACAGAAGATCGTCGCCTGTGACCAAGATTGGTGTGTATTCTTTAGTGCTTAGGAATGGTTTATCTTTAGATTTGAACAATTGTTGCTATTCGCCATAAATGGCTAGAAACATCATTTCATTTCATGGTTTGTTTAGACAAGGTTTTAGATTTTCTTTTAATAATGAGAATGGTTCTATTCTTGCTTATCTAAATGGTGTCTTATATTTTGAAGCTATACCATGTAATGGAATTTATGAAACTGTTAAGATTGTAGATAACTTAGAATGATGTTTTATGCATGGATTCTTCCAATGGTATGGATAGAGCATCCTTGTGGCATTGTCGTCTTGGACATGTCAACAAGAAGCGCATAGCCCAACTCCAAAAGGATGGAGTGTTGGAGTCATTCAACCTTAGGGAAGATGACACATGCGAGTCTTGTTTACTTGGAAAGATGACTAAGTCACCCTTCACAAGTACGTGTGAAAGGGGTGAGGGTCTATTGGACCTAATACATACCGATGTATGTGGACCGTTTAGATCAACCACGAAGGATGGGAACCACTTCTATGTGACTTTTACCGATGACTATAGTAGATATGGGTATATCTACTTAATCAAGAAAAAGTCAAAAACTTTTGAAAAGTTCAAAGAGTTCAAGAATGAAGTGGAGAATCAATTGGGCAGGAAAATCAAGATGCTTCGATCCGATCGAGGAGGAGAGTACCTAAGTCTTGAATTCCACGATTATCTCAAGGAGTGTGGAATAGTTTCACAATTGACGCCACCTAGGACACCACAATTGAATGGTGTGGCAGAAAGGCGTAATCAAACCTTGTTGGACATGGTTCGCTCCATGATGAGTTGTGCTTCACTACCTATCTCTTTTTGGGGGTATGCCTTAGAGACTGCCGCCCATATCCTTAACCGAGTCCCTACTAAGAAGGTTGCCAAAACACCTCACGAGATGTGGACAGGGAAGGCTCCCTCGTTGGCACATATCAAGGTTTGGGGTTGTGAGGCTTTTGTAAGACGAGATACTCATGACACGCTTGAACCTTGTAGTGAGCGATGTATTTTCATCGGCTACCCATAGAAATCCTTTGGATATCTCTTCTATAGACTGAAGGACAATGTTGTCTTCGTTGCGAGAAGAGGAGTTTTCCGAGAGCGAGAGCTCATAAGCCAAGGAGACAGTGGGAGGAAAATCGAGCTTGAAGAGATTCAAGAGTCGATAGATGAAGGAACCTCTACCACTGGCACTCAACCCGAGGAGCAAACTCCGGTTGAACCGATTGACGAGTCCTTACCTCTTAGACGTTCCGAAAGAGTTAGAGTTCAACCCCAGTTTTATGGTTTTCATATTACTACCGAAGGGGACACGTATATTAGTGATGGTACACTAATAAATTTAGATGGACCTAATAACTTTAAGGAAGCCATGGCAGGCCCGGAGTCTGCGAAATGGAAAGAGGCAATGGACAGTGAGATCCAGTCCATTTATGACAACCAAGTTTGGAATTTGGTTGATCATGTGCCCGGACGTAAGACCGTTGGGTGCAAATGGATCTTCAGGAAGAAGACCGACGTGAATGGAAAGGTACACACATATAAAGCGCGATTGGTTGCGAAGGGTTTTACTCAAACTCCCGGAGTTGACTATGATGAGACCTTCTCACCAGTTGCGAAGATAAAATCTATTAGAGTAATGCTAGCCATTGTCGCATTTCATGATTATGAGATTTGGCAAATGGATGTCAAAATCGCTTTCCTTAATGGGAAGTTGGCCGAGGATGTTTACATGGCTCAGCCAGAGGGTTTTGTCGATCCAAAGCATCTGAATAGAGTGTGTAAGCTTGAGAAGTCCATTTATGGACTTAAGAAAGCATCTCGCAGATGGAATCTTTGCTTCGATGAGAAAGTCAAAGAGTTTGGATTTGTATGAAGCGAAGATGAATCGTGTGTATATGTCAAAGCCAGTGGGAGCATAGTTAGCTTTCTCGTTTTGTATGTTGATGACATACTACTCATAGGAAACGACGTCCCGACTCTATAGGAAGTTAAGTCCTGGCTCGGGAAGTGCTTCATTATGAAGGACCTCGGAGAGGCTTCCTATATTTGGGGGATAAGGATAGTAAGAGAGAGAAGTAAGAGACTAATAGGACTTAGTCAGAACACTTACTTAGATAAGGTACTAAAACGTTTTAGTATGGAAAACTCGAAGAAGGGAGAATTGTCGATACAAAGGAATGCCATGTTGAGTAAGACTCAAAGTTCGAGTACCGAAGCTGAAATAGCTAAAATGAGCCGAGTACCATATGCTTCCGCAGTTGGCTCAATCATGTATGCTATGACTTGTACTCGCTCTGATGTAGCCTTTGTTTTGAGCATGGTTAGCAGATATCAAGGGAATCCTAGCAGAGCCCATTGGATTGCAGTGAAGAATATCCTTAAGTACCTTCGGAGGACGAAGGAATGGTTTTTAGTCCTCGGAGGGAGTGATGACTTGAAGGTGCGAGGGTATAGTGACGCCAGCTTTCAAACCGATCGAGACAACTACCATTCGCAGTCGGGCTGGGTCTTTACCCTGAATGGAGGAGCAATAACTTGGAAAAGTTCCAAGCAGGAAACTGTAGCTGATTCAATGTGCGAATCAGAGTACATTGCTGCGAGCGAAGCGTCGAAGGAGGCGATATGGTTAAAGAACTTCATCGGTGATCTTGGAGTTGTACCTTCCATAAAGGAGCCCATGGAGATTTTCTGTGATAATGAAGGAGCGGTTGCCTTGACCAAGGAACCGAGAGATCATGGTAGATCTCGACACATCGACAGAAAATATCACTTTATTAGACATCGTGTAGAAGAAGGACAACTTGTAGTGAAGATGATATCATCAGAAGATAATCTAGCAGATCCGCTTACGAAGGGACTGAGTAGGGTTAAACACTTGCAGCATGCTAGGAGTATTGGGCTGAAGGATGATATTAGTATAGATTAGATAGTAGTAGAAACGTGTAATAGATAAATGTAATTGACATTTAATGATTAAATAAAAGAGTATTATTTATGAGTAATGTTACTGTCTTATGTTAATTGTTTAACTATTGTTTCATTTTGCATGTTTTGACTTCCAGAATAATTGAATTTATTAAGAATAATCGAATTGTTCAAATTGTCCACAATCGTTCATATGTTGGAAGTAGATATGAATGAAGGTTGTCATGAATTGGTGTGTAGATTGTCTAAATGGTATTAGACATAGCAAAGGGTTGCTGCAACGTTCATGAGTGCTTATGAACTAGTTTTGAGCATTGGAATAAACCCGTGCTTGGTGGAATCACTTTATGGAATATCATAAAAAGAGTGATCGCAAGACGATAATATCAAATAGTCTTAAAACCTAGATATATGGTTTGTTATTTGTTAATTGATTGTACATTGATAATCCGAAACCGCATCAGTAACTTGATGTTATAAAACGCATTGTTGTGTATAATTGATTAATGAATAAGTAAATGCATATAAGTCGAAGTTTATATGTTACTTTTATCCCAAGGGGTAAAAGCGATATCTCAGCCGCTCGATGATTTGATTTGACTTATGTGTCGGGTCTCGTCAGAACTGAATTGATGTGTTCGATTAAGTTCTATGTCAAATAAATCGGAGATCGAGAAACCAAATGCTAAACAAATTAGTTCCATATAAATGTCAGCATGATATCTAAACAGAGGACCGTACGATCCCTTATCTAAAGGACAAGTTTGATTAGATCAGAGTTTGACAGCGTCTTTGAGAGCTACGATTGCTAATCGGAATATACTTGTATATATAGTTACTAGACTTATCCAAGTGGGAGACTGTTGGAATAGTGTCTAAGGCTGCAACTATATTAGGCAAGTAATTGACCCGGTTGTACATGGTCCTTTTGAGTTGCCTTCACCATAGCAACTTGACAGGATGATTTATAATGAGAGAAGGAATATTATTAAGGAATAATAATATTGTTATTTGATTAATATAAGTCATAAATTAATTAGGAATTAATTTGGTGACTTAAAGAGATTAATTAAATAAAGGGGTATAAACTGTCAATTGTTTGATAGTTACACTTTGGGCTATATATCCTTTAAGGATAAAGGGTGGATGATTTCTAGGGCTTAGGATAGCCATAAAATCGTCCAAGGCTTATCATGGAAAGGATTTGGATTGCTTAGGGCCTAAGTTATCCAATTAGGGTTTAAGGGTGAAACCCTAGGAGCCTTACTAGTATAAATAGACCCCATGGGTTAAGGAAATCAGCACTTGTGCTTTAGAAAGAAACCCTGGCCGATTTCTATTCCCTCTCCTCTCTCATAAATCATCTTCTTGCTAGTTGGTGTTTGTAAGCCATTAGAGGAGTGACAATTGTGACTCTAAAGCCTCAAGGACAACAAGATCAAGCAAGTGATTCAAGGTAAGCTTCTAATCTTTGATTTCATATTGTTATTATTGTATATTTGCCATTAGAAGTCTTGGATTCAATGTATGTTCAATTAGAGAAACCTAGATCCAAGCATTAGGGTTGCATGTGCACATAGGGATGTTAATATGGCTAAAACCCATCAAATGGACATTACATGGCAAATTGCCATGGCTGTTTTCAGAGCCAAACAATTCGCCAAGAAGACCGAGAAAAACAACTGGGCCATGAATGCTGACAAGAAGGTGGGATTCAATAAAAGCATGCTGAGATGTTTCAACTGCCACGAGCCAGGTCATATTGCTCTTGATTGCCCGAAACCAGATCACAGAATCAACAACAACAGGCAAGTGGTTGCAGTGGGAAACAATCGTGCAGGAGCTACAACTAATGGAGAAACAACTATGGTTGCTCAATCATTTGACTGGGAGGACCAAATTCAAGCCTTGAATATCTTAGGACCAGAAAATGCTCACCTAGCTCAAATTGATGATATTGCTTCAAAGAATATTGATGCTGATCTAGAAGCAGAGATGATGGAACTACAGCTTGCCCTAATGGTATCTACCTCTTCCGAGCCCAAGAAAAGTGAGGTAAATCTACCATCTTGTTCATTTGCTTGTAAAGAATATGTTAAACTTCTTCGTGATGAAATACAAGTCTTACGTAGGCAAGTAAAGGACCTTAAATATGAGGGTTATCAACTTAGGAAAGGACAAAAACCCCTTAAGGCCAAACTAGAAGCAAAAATAAAGGACTTTAGAAAAATTCAACCAGAATACAGTGGAAAATGAGAACTATATGATTATGTTAAGAGACAATTTGATGCAGTAATCAAAGAACTTGACGCTTTGAAAATTAAAAATGAAAAAATAGATGTTTGTTTCAAAAATTACACCGTGTCAAGTAAGACAGTTGAGTCCTTGTATGAAACCCAATTAAAATTCAAAGAAAATCAAAACAAGGGTCTAGGGTATGATTCTGTTCCTCCACCTTTCAATCATAACTACACATCCATCCCTATGACACAAGACGAAATTGACAAGGAGCCACATCTTTGATATGTCAAACCTGCTAGTTTTGTTTCAAGAGGTTTTATTAACATTGAAAGTACTAATGTTTCTACTTCCTCTGCAGATCAACCGTTAGATCAGGCAAAGCGTGAAGCTGGAGAATCTATTTATGTTTTTAAACCTGATGTTTCTGTTATGAATAATTTTGATTGTGTTTCTGAAGTTAAGACTGAAAATGTTTCCTGTGTTGGCTCATCATCTGATACTGTTGAATTTAATTTTTTCGATATGTTTGATGAATTGTTTGGTAATTCTGATGCTTGTGATTCTCATGAAGAATCATCAACTCCACAAGTCAAATCGAATGAGGCACCTTCACTTATTTCTCAACCTAATTCTCATGCATGTTCTTCTGAGAAGAGTAAGAGTGTCTGTAAAGAAAATAAATCTGAAAAATGCAATACAAGTTCAAATAATAAACAAATTTGTTTTAATTATGGTGTTGGTGGTCACATAGCTAGGAATTGTCAAAATATGATCTTTGTAAACTATCTGTCACCAAGAGGGGAGAATGAATCTCGAGGAAGGTCTTTAATTAGAAAATCCTCAAGAGCTCGTTCTCAAAATAATGATCAGAAATATGATAAAAACAGAAAAAGGGTTGGTCTTCATACAAATAAAAAAGTTTTTACTAACAAAGCTCAAAACAGTTTGCCAAAACCGAACAAGGCTCCGCCAAGATCGGTTTCGTCAAAAAGCAATTCTAGATCTTCAACCAGTTTTGGTAGAACATCCAGAGGGTTTGTGCAAACTATTGTGAAGTCTATTTCAAAACCACCAGAGAATGTTTTAAAACCTAAATTTCAATGGAAGCCCAAAACACTTTCTAATCCATCGTTACCACCCTCTGAAGTGATTAGGAATGAAGATCCTAATTTGAAAATTTTAAAATCTAAATAAGAAAAAGTGAAAAGGAAACCCAGGACAGTGATGACCTGGGTTCCTAAATCTAAATGATTCCGCTCATTTTGTAGGGACAGATTCGGAGGAATGTCGTTCGTCCTTGGTACGTCGACAGCGGCTGCTCCCAGCATATGACTGGAGACATCTCCCAACTGAGTGAAATTAAATCTTTTAATGGGGGTTATGTTTCCTTTGCGAGCGGAGATGGTGGAAAGATCACACAGAGCGGAACTGTTACGAATGGAGTGCCGAGCTTCGAAAATGTCAACTACGCTCCTGAATTAAAGCACAGCTTGTTGAGTGTTTCCCAAATATGCGACAAAGGCTACTCTACCCATTTCACTGATAAAGAGTGTATGATTCTAAAGCCAGGCATTGTCATCCAAGAAGAATGGATTCTAGTCAAATCTAAACGGGATGGGAATGCTTACATTATTGATATGAACAACAATCTCCCTGAACAAGTCACCTGTCTATTCTCAAAGGTCTCCGAACACAACGCAATGCTGTGGCATCGAAGACTCGGTCATGCTAACGCGAAAAACCTGAATCGTCTTGCGAAAAATGAGATGGTCCGAGGCCTCCCTGTCAGAGACTTTATGACGTTTGAAAAGTGTGTTTCCTGTGCTCAAGGCAAACATCATAGGAAACAACACCTGCCCAAGCAAGTCAAGTGCTCCAATTGGTACAAATGGATTTATTTGGACCGGTCAACGTCCTGAGCATTAACCGAAGCTCATACTGCCTCGTTGTGATCGATGATTTCTCTCGATTTACGTGGGTCTTCTTCTTATCCAAAAAAGTAGGGGTTGCTGATATGATAAAGAAGTTCGTGGTGATGATTGAGAAGCAGACCAACAATCAAGTGAAGGCGCTTCGCACTGACAATGGAACTGAATTTAAGAATTCGGTTCTTGATCATTTTTGTGCAGAAAAGGGGATAGTGCGTCAATATAGCTCTGCTCACACACCTCAACAAAACGGCGTTGCTGAAAGAAGAAATAGAACGTTGAAAGACGCTGCAAGGGCGATGCTGTGTGATTCCAAACTACCTGTTTTCTTTTGGGTCGAGGCGATTAACACTGCTTGCTACGTGTAGAACCGTGTTCTAATGAACAAAGCACAGATGAACACACCATATGAAATTCTTTATGAACACAAGCCTTATGTCAGCCATTTCCGTATATTTGGTTTCCCTTGCACCCTTCTTCACTTAGAATCCAACCCTAAATTTAATGCCAAAGCTGATGACTGTTAATTCGTGGGGTATGCCGTGCGCACCGTGTATAGAGTTTACAACAAAAGGACGAAGCAGATCGTTGAATCCTATGATGTGTGTTGGCTGGAGGAGAATGAAACAGACGCTTAAGTGGGTCCCGACTGGTTATTTGATTACACATCTCTTTTCACATCACTTAATGTGTCTTCAGATAGTTCAAGTGGATCCTCTTCTGGTTCGAAGTTAGTGTACGAAGACGAAGATGAAGAAGTTGTTTACAGACCCCCATCGGTTGAGGGGGAGTTCTCTGCTCCACGTGATGGAGAGTCCTCTGCTACTCCTGAGGGGGAGTCATCTGATCAACCATCTAGTCCATAGTCTAAAGTTCAAGATGGAACTCCTGATGCTAATGCTACACCTCTTACCCCTATTGAAAGAGAGTTCATATCTTGAGATGCTTCCGCTGCCACTTCGACTTTTATGGAACTACTCTTTCCTGAAGAAATTGCAAATGAGTTCATAGCAGAGTCATCTAATAGGACTCAATCAGCAGATGATGGATGTTTCAACATTTACACTCTTCCTGTTTCTCTCAATGATATCAGCCAAGACATACCTTCCAGAATTCAACGTGATCATCCGATCAAAAAGCTCATTGGCCAGATGGGTGAAGGAGTTAAAACCAGAAGTTAAAGTGGAGACGTAAATGAATGTCTCTACTCTTGCTTTATATCTCAAATAGAGCCGAAAAACGTTGAAATGGCTTTGAATGAGCCCAACTGGGTAGATGCGATGCATGAAGAGCTTAATCAGTTTGAAAATCCCGGGGTTTGGAAATTGGTTGACTTACCAAAGGGCAAAAGGGCTCTTGACACGCGTTGGGTCTATCGTAATAAGCAATATGATTCGGGAGTGATTGTCAGAAATAAAGCAAGGTTAGTGGTTCGTGGGTTTCGACAGATTGAGGGTCTTGACTATACTGAGGTATTTGCTCATGTGGCTCGGTTGGAGGCTATTCGCATCTTTCTCGCATATGCCTCTTATATGAATTTCACAGTCTACCAAATAGATGTCAAGACTGCCTTCTTGTATGGCAAGGTGAAGGAAGAAATTTATGTTGATCAACCCCCTATTTTTCTTGACTCAAAGTTCTCTAATCGTGTCTATAAGTTGGACAAAGCACTGTATGGGTTACATCAAGCTCCTCGAGCATGGTATGCGACTCTCACAAAGCATTTGCTCGAGCATGGATACTCTCGCGGCACCATTGATCAAACTTTGTTCATCAAGCATGTGGTTAATGATCAGATACTTGTTCAGATCTATATTGACGACATTATCTTCGGATCAACCTGTCCACAACTTTGCAAGGAGTTTGAAGGCGTAATGAAGAAAAGGTTTGAGATGAGTTCTCTTGGGGAGATGACCATGTTTCTGGGGCTTCAGGTCAAACAATCTTCTACCAGAATCCTTATTCATCAAGCAAAATATGTGGATGATATACTGGAGAAGTTCGAGTTCAAAGATGCGAAACCTGCTCTTACACCCATGGCGGAGAGACCTCTACTGGCTCCTGATCTTGAAGGCGAATCCGTAGATCAGACGTATTATCGATCGATGATCGGTTCGCTCATGTATCTGACTGCTAGTCGTCCAGACATAATGTTTGCAGTCTGTCAATGCGCATGCTTCCAGGCCAATCCTAAACTTTCTCATCTTATTGCTGTTAAACGGATCTTTCGGTATCTCAAAGGTTGCCCAAAACTGGGCCTTTGGTATCCGAAAAATCCAAAATTTGACCTTTATGCTTTTTCAGACAGCAACTATGGCGGGTGTGAGCTAGATAAAAAATCGACTTCAGGAAGGTGCCAATTTCTTGGAGATAGACTGGTCTCATGGCAGTGCAAGAAGCAGCATACGGTCTCAACCTCAACAGCAGAAGCGGAATATGTCGCTGCGTCTGCCTGTTGTTCTCAAGTCATATGGATCCAACATCAGCTGTTGGACTATGGTTTGAATTTTTTAGAAACCCCAATTCATTGTGACAATGAGGCTGCTATTCAAATCACTAAAAATCCAATCCAACATTCCAAAACCATGCACATTGACATCAAAATTCATTTTATCCGAGATTGTTATGAGCGTTCGCTCACCAGGCTAAAACATGTTCACACTGACAATAATGTGGCGGACCAGTTCACAAAGCCTTTTCATAAAGCTCGATTCGATGTGCTTGTGGGATTTTTAAAAATGATTCGTTTTGAGGATTAATTTTTTTCTTATTTTTTTAGTTTAAATTTGCACATTTTTAGTCATTCAATTCTCTCCCATGCACAAATTTAGGGGGAGAAATAAACAAAAAATCCAAAAACATAAAAATCAAAAATCCAAAAATTATTTTATTTCTGTTTTTCAAAATTACTTTGTTTATGTTTTTATTTCTTTTCAGAAAAACTATAAAAAAATCCAAAAACATAAAAAAACAACAAAAAAAATTAAAAAAATATTGTCGCTAATAGTTTTGTTTGTTGTTGAAGGTATGGGAAGTGATATTATCAAGTGATAATAGGCAATCTGAGTCTGCATAACGTACCCGAATTTGAAGGTCTATGCTCTTGTTTGATGCGTCGGTAGGCACAAAAAAATTTAAATGGATATGACAAGGCAGAGTTAAACGTAGGAATTTATAGACTTGACAAATCTTGACCTAGTTAGATCCGTTCAGCCTGACAATACAATGCTCGGATAGGTTGAGCAGGGAGATATACAAGGGAATCTACCGGTCACATTAAATAACCCGTATCTAGAACTGTGGATTCACTTTTCCTCGACGTGCAGATTTTGTCCTTAATTCCGGTTGGATGGGGCGACTGGTAAATTCCGATAAATTAGGTCTGTTGAAAATCGTTTTCTTTCTTTCTGTCTGTTAGTCATTTGTTGTCTCCTTTGCGTGACTTCCAATCCGACCTGGTACACAACATATGCAACTCTATTTCTCTACATGTTATATATATGAAATTCCTCTTATCTGTTAGCCATATGTTGTCTCCTTTGCGTGACTTCTAATCCGACCTGGTACATAGCATATGCAACCTTCTACTTCTCAACCCCTATGAAGTAATAAGTAATAGATTTTTGAATCTATCATCTCTCTGAATGGTTGTCTGCTCACCCGGTGCAATGAGTACTTTGGAAGTTCTTGATGGCTGGGGCATATCAGGAATCAGGAAACATGTTCTAGTACACTTAAAATTTAACACATGCAGATTGTCTGTAGATCTCGCTGCTCAATTTAGGTCGACAACAATATCCCTGGTCGTCGTCAGATGAATGGTCCTTAAGATATAGTATCTAGGAACTTAGGATCAGATATAATATCTAGGAACTTAAGTTCACCTGTCTTGTAACAAATAGTATGTCCTAAATTTGTCACAATTTTTCGTGTTTAAGTGGACAACAATACCGACGATCGACCAGACAAAGATGTGAATATGAAAGGTACCGATAAATGGATAAAGATTGTCTAACAACTTTGATCCCAATATCACAAGATAAAGTCAAAAGTTTACTTACGCGCATTTTGTTTAAAATTTCTTTTGTTTTATTTTTGAGGTTATCATTAATTTTCTTTGTTTTATTATTATTATTTTTTTTACGTGTCAAATTTTATTTTTAAAATTTTTAATTAGGATAAATTTTTATTTTTATTTTTACTTTAATAATCCTCAAAAAGATTTTGTTTTTGAAAATTTATTTGGAAATCTAACTGTGTAAGGGAAGTTGAAAAGTCAAAGTGGTATATAAAGAGGAGTTTACTCCAGTAAACCCATTTTACCACCTCCCTCCTTCAGAAACCGTAAACAACTTCGTTTCTCTCTAATCCTAAAAAAATCGCGTGCTAGTTTTCACGAAATCGTTTAGTCCACGTTGAAGGTACGTCAATTCCGACCCTGAACTTGTATTTTGTTGCTCGAATCAACTGAAAATCATAGGAGTAATTTGTGTTCAAAGTTCGTCGGAGTTTACGGTGTAAGGATATTCAAAGACAGTAAACTCATAGACCGTAAACTCATGTACCGTAAATTCATGTACCGTAAACTCCCTTTGTGGCCTTGCTACCGTAAACGGCTTTTCTCTTTACGACCGTAAACTCGGTGTGGCCTTACGGCCGTAAACTCTGTTTACGGTCGATTGACCAAAGTTGACCGTAATCTCTTGCTGATTTGTTAAATACTTTGTTTTCTTACTTGGGTTGTTTAGTGCAGATAATGGCGTTTCTTAAGACTGCTGAGATGCATAACCTTGCCATTGTATTGGATGATCCACCAGTGGCTCACAGAGAATTTATGTCAATGATGTACCGGCTTCGAGAATGCTGCCTGGCTCATGCTATAACGGTGAATCCTGTTATCTATGAGAATCTCATTCAAGAATTCTAGAGTTCAGCAAAAGTGACAGAGGTGAACAAAAAGATGATTATTGAAGCGATGGTGCAAAACTGCAAGATCAGAATTTCGGAGCAATATATCAGAGACACTCTGTTAATCCTTGATGAATCTGATTATCCCACCGAAGCAGAAGCTGAAGAAATTCCTCGAATTCTTGACAGGATGGGATACGAGGGTTCTTATCCTCCAACTGTGAAAAAGATTTTGCCTGCCTACTGGCGTTTCTTGGCTCATGTCTTCATAAGCTGCATGTTAGGAAGGAGATCTGGAGCAGATGAGATCTCCATTAGAAATACAGGAGTAATCATTTCTTTGGCTGTTGGCAACAAGTTTAACTTCTCAAAGGATGTCCTTGATGAATTCTTGGTGAACATTGGCGCCAGGACACCGAGAAATAGGGACGCATTTTTGATGTATCCCAGATTCATTCAAGTTTTTATTGATGACCAATTCCCCGATATGGTCAAAGCAGGTGATAAAATGGACACAAAATCCTTAGGCCCTCACACTATTGGTCTCATCAAACAAAATCGAAAGGGCAAGGTAGTGTTTCAAGGTCTGCATCCTCTGGTGAAGTTTGGAAAATTTGTAGAGATTGATGAGTCTTCTGAATCTCATGGAAATTCTGAGAAGACTCTAATTAAGCCGACTTCATCTAAATGATTGTCATCTGAATTTATCATCATGGCCTCTGAACACGAAGAAAATGAGACTCCTGATCCAAATGCTCGAGTCGATGACGAATACAAATTACAATCAGTTCATGTACAAAGTAATTTCGACGAGGGAACGAGAATCGATGATGAAAAGCTTGAGGATGTTGATCTCACGGGATTTGATAAGGATGATATCCCGTTGAATTTTGGTAGCAATGACGATTATTTGAACGAAGTGAACCTCAACAGTTTGCTTGACAATGTCAATGAAGTTGTTCATATGACAACTGAGACAAGGGAAGTAGAAGACGTTCTCAAAGCTGCACCCATTGTTTCCAATCCAGAGGCAGAAATAACAACTTCTATGGTGCCAATATCAGGGATTCCTCCCTTTGATACTGTCTCACGTACTTCTATGCCAGTGGAAGATGATCCCATCACCACACAAGCCACTCCTCCTCCAAACAAGCGACGCCGACTAGTTCTAAGACTAGCAAATCAAAGTACAACGACTCAAGGTGCTACAGCTCCACCGACAATCACGCCTGTTATTGTCTCATCCGAACCTATCAGTGAAGGCCCCAGTACTATATTTGAAGCTGGTGGTTCCTCATTTCAAGCAAACCTCTCTCCTCCCATGCAAGACAAGGATGATGCCTCGGTTAGGTTAGCCCGATTATTGGTTGGAGAACAATTCTCTACACCACTTTCTCATGGCAAAGGAATTTTTATTGGAGGTGACAACACAAGAGAAGAAACCCCTTCACTCCATGGACTCCAGAGTCAGTTTGACGTTTTAAATCAGAAGAATGTTGATCTAGACCAAAGGAATATAGAGCTTGTCATCAAGGTCACAGAACTTCAAACTGAAAATACAGAGCTCGGTATCCAAGTGGGCGAGCTTCGCGAAGACAATTTTTTGAAGTCTAAGCAAATTGCTGACCTTCAGACGAAATATGGTTACTTGGTTTCTAACTTCCTGGACTTACAAAAGAAACTTGAAGAAAAATTTGGTGATGAATTTAAGTCAAATATTGAAGAACCACATGTCGATTCCCCTATTCCAGACGCTCCCAGTGTTGATGCTCCTACTCTCTCTCAACAGATCAGATCCCCCATCATTGTGGATCGCTTTGAAGTGGAACCGGAACAAGCTCCAAGGGAAAATGCTTCAAAGAGTTCCAAGAAGAAGAAGAAGAAGAAGGCTGTTACTGAGGATGACAAAGGAAAATGGCTTTTCAAACGAAGTGTGGATCATAAGGCACCCTGGGATCAGCCTCGAATTACTCTTACTGATCTTAGCACCCAAACATTCAGGGATGTTTATGGTGATAGGTCAGGAATCATATCGTGGGGATTCCATGACACGCATAACATGTTTATGGTGAGAAGGAAGAGCGGGAATAAGGAACTATACAAGGATACTCATGATTTTCATTCTTTTACTAAGGTTGACCTCATTGAGCTATCCAAAGCTCCATTTTCAAATCCATCAAGTAATCCTAAGGCCAGTCAGTTCAAATCTTTCTATGAAGATCAAGTCGCCAAGGGGTTCCCGTCAATGAAGACTGCAGAGTCTGTTGTCAAGGTTCACTCCAAGGTATTTGATACGTCCACAAAACAACCAATTACTTCAGTAATGTGGCCTGCTACAGCTCAGGTTAAGCAAGTCCCTGTTCTTCAAAATTACCCTGATGGTTCTCTTGCATCCATGATTTATTGGGTGTATCATGAATCCACGGATGCTGTGGTCATCAAGCTAAAGGAAGATTGCATCCGTCTCTATGAGAAAAAGGATTTACTTCAATTTCACAAGTGGGACATACATCACCTTGCTACTAAACAGATTGTGGTGGCTGAATCCATATTTGAACCTGCTGCAAAAGAATATACGGCAATGGTGGCTCAAATTATCAAGAAGAAGATGTGGAATGGAGCAATGGGGAGATCTGATGTGCTGGTCGTCGACAAAGACTGAATTCATGCTAGCACCAAACCAAGGGGGAGATTGAAGGGTCTGATAAATGGTTTGGGCTAGGCTTTATGTGATTTGTTGGTTTTGAGTCTGTAATAGTATTTTTGAGTTGTTTACTATTTGGCCATGTTCACGACCGTAAACACGTTTACGGCCATAAACGTGTTTACGGCCGCAAACTCAGTTTGCTGTCTAGACTAGTATATAAAGGCTAGGAGTTGGTCATTTGAATGGTTGGATGCCTGTCAGTTTACGGCTAACACTTGAGTTGTACCAGACGGTTATTTGATATAAACGTGTGCAAGCTCAATTCTTTTTCATCTCATTGCTATTCTCGATTTGTGATTGTTTGATTACTAGTATTAGATCCAGATCCGGACCTAACAAGATTTGTTGCTCGATTTTGAGAACTTCTTTCTCTTCTTCTTGTTGTTGTTTCCAGAGTATCCATCGTCTTTCTTATTCTCATCGACTTTAGCTTTGTTGGAAGTTCTTCTCTTAATCATACTATATATAGAAATTGCAACCAATATAGATGCTTCAAAAGTATGGGCCTGTTTAACTTGCACAAAACACTCACATGGCAATCCTTTAGAGTATCTATCAATATTATCCAGTTCGTCGGGGACAATGTGCAGGTCAAACTCCATTTTATCAGTGAAAGCATTCGTGTACTCGTCAATCGTAATGCTTCCCTTTTTCAACGTTAGGAGTTGATTCTCTAACTTCAACATGTCTTCAGCTATGCAAAAGTTGAACACTTCCCATGTTATTTGCAACGCCTTGTCAGGACTTAACGTTTTCACCAACGTATTCTACTAATGAATTGCTACACCCTTGAATTATCTTACATCATAGGTGGTTTACAACTTGCCAGTACAACTGCATTTGATGAAAACTAGCTCCATTTCTAAAATCCAGTCCATGATTGCAACTAGATTCTTTTTCCCACCAAAGGATGACAACTTGTAAGTAGTGAAGTCCTTATACTTGAAGTAGCTTGTAGTTTCATCATTTTATCGCACCTTTGAGTCTTCCGGAGGAAGGGAGGAAGGAGTGGTCCTTGGTGACTTATCAAGTCATTGTTTCCTTCCAGAACCATTCTTCCATGAGTAGGAACCGGTCCATTGTTGACTTTCTCAATGATGAGTGTGACATCCCCTTATTTTCATAACCAATTAAAACTTTTTCTATACGCTTTACGTTGTTGTGTTGTGAAAGATACTACTTTAATTAAAACAATTGAGATAACATAAGTTATTTCATTTTATTAAAATGCCATGGACGTCACCATTAATATCCAAACATAGGTTACAACGTAAAAATAAAAGGGTCCTAAAATACTAATACAGACTCATATCTTAATCACTTAACATCCTAAGCAGATTCCAGCAGACTTAGTTCTGCTACCTATGATGCATATTTAAATTGAGTCATGCAGGTTTGCAAAACCTGGTGAAATGCATATGGTTTTTAAGCCAATAACAATTTAATGATTAATAAATCATAATAGCATTCCTACAAATAAGCATTATAGGCGTATATAATATGATGTAAGACCACCTACCCTAGCCAATGGATTCTCACAAATCCTAATTTGACGATCATCTGGAAGAATCACCTTACCTGATGAATGTGTGAGCAACTGTTTGACTACATAGCTAGGGGAGTCCTTGGCCAGTGTAAGTCATAATAAGGCAACTAATATACATAATATTTGATGAATATGGTATCCTATTTTATCTATGTCTGTTGGTTATAATTCCACACTATCAACGTAGTTCACTAGACCACCTAGAATAGTCAAGTGTTGAATCTACTCTTCTCAATAACCCAGACATATTTGGCAGTTGTTTGATCGTTACCCACCATTTCTGGTCATCCAAACACAGGAAGACTACTACACTCCACCCTGGTCTCACAATCTACCCAAAAGGAGACCTAGTCGATATCAACTTATTTGGAACTAAGAACCCTTTGTAATTTTATAATTAACCCAAAGTATAACTAAAGGCAATCGGATTCCAACACAGTTCCAAATAATTAGTATCGTTATAGTAAACAAATAGCACAGACTATAATTAATAAAACTAGAATATAAAAAATACTTTTATTAAAGTTTTCTCTTGAAATTAACTACAAAATCACCTAACAAAAGTGAGTGGTTTGAGGTTAGGGCAGCGCTTCACCTTAACACTTTATCCTTTTTAAAAGATCTATATTTAAATGGCATTGAGTCTTAGTATATATTCTCATTACTTGTGACTATAATAATGATAGTCTTGATTGCTTGATCATCCTAATGTCTACATGAAGATATATCAAATAAGGAATAACAATGTAGGATCATATAGGAGGTAGGGTCCGTTTTGTACACCGAGTATAGTGTTTTGAAAACCCACTTTAAACACCTCACTAAATCCAGCTTATACATTACTCCTGTAAGTAGATCAATTAGTATTCTGACTTGGAATCATTGATAAATCTTATTTATATGCTTATAGTAATGATTATGATTATAAATATAAGTTACACTTAAATTAGGACAAGTGCGGCTTAATTTACAGAGCTTTCTAATGATTATGCCGCAAGGCCTCGCTAACGTAGTCAGGAACTAAGGAGTAAAGGGGCTAAGGGTACGAGAGATTTCCAAAGAGTTAGGATGGACTGGTGTGATAAGAATTATTGCCAAACAACGTCTATTTATAGCTGGAATTTGGAGGGCGTGTTGTGCATCTTACTGGGTGCACCTCACCTCTTGTCGGGGTGTTGGTATGGCTCCAATAGAGGTGTGACACATGGCAAAATTCTAGTGGAATTTTAGACGCGTGACCCACACCTTCTCTATACACGACCAAGTGCTTGTGTTTTTATCATAATTTCAAAAATCATAACTTCTTCATTTAAGTTCCGTTTTTGCTGTTCTTCATGTCCACGTGTAGTTATCGACGAGAGCTGCAACTTTTGTTTAGACTCCGTCGGCTAATTTGTTAGAACCTCAAAGTGAACCTTTAGCAATCCTAAGTCCAAATTCCGAAGTACTTGCATTCCAGAGTAAATGTTCTGGAGGAAATAATGGAGAAGTGTTCCGGAACCTGTCCTGACCAGGAAAGAAGTCGAAGCGAAGATAAAGGCATTCCGGAATGACTCTCATGTCCATAATGGATGCTGATCTGGAACAACTTAATTTTGTCTTATTGCATTTATTGTATTTGTCTTCGTATTGATGTAACGTTTCATATAACTTAGTCTATTGTTCTATTTGGACAATCAGAATTTCTATTGATGTAACGTTTCATAGGACTTAGTCTATTGTTCTATTTGGACAATCAGAATGTCAGAATCACCTCTATCATCCAGTCCTATGTAAACACTCTAGTTAATCCGTTGTATCCTTCACCCCTATTTAAAGGAGCATTCAATACAACTCAACTACGAATCATTCACTCTACTTTTGGCTTTTACTAAGCTGTTTTAAAACTTCTCTCAACTATTGTTCTTGTTCTTCAATAATTAGCTTTACTTTGATCATTTATTTTCATTCTTCATTTAACGACTTGATCATTTGTTGAACACATTATCTAAGACTTGACTGGTTTTTCCAAGCTTGACTAGAGCATTTATTAACAACCAGACATTGATCTTAACCATTCACACAAGGTTTGAATTCTCAAACCTTGTCCCTACGCATTAGATCGTTCTTGAACTCTCAATTGGTATCAGAGCTTGAGTGGTTGTCCTTTGAATCCATAAAATCAGATTATCATTAATTTGAAATTACCTTGATATTTCAATCATTTTTGTGTTCAGGATAAAAGTTCTTCTATATACCACTTTTGCTCGAGATATCTTAACTTCAATGGCTGCTTCTAATCCTCAACAAATGATTTCAATGCAAATCGCAAATAGTGTGGGTGGCCGCACATGTGCCCCATTACTAATTGTGGAAGAGTATGATCACTGGAAAGTTTGAATGGAAGGATTTCTATTGGCCAAAGATAAAGGTGAAGAAATCTGGAGATCCATCAAAGAATATACACATGTTCCTATAAGAACCACTGTAAGAGATGATGCTGCTCAGCTTATGGGTCAAGATGAAATTCATCCAGCTCCTCTAACTATAGATGATATTGAGAATTTTCATTCTGATCAAGTTTCTTTCTCATAAATGGTGTTTGGTGCTCCTCCCTCACTCTTTTAGCACATCAAGTTGTGCAAATCAGCCAAAGAGATTTGGGACACTCTTCAGGACCTAATTGAAGGTTCGGAAAATATGAAAGATAAGCTCCTTACCTCAGTCATTAATGAATTTGACACCTTCGCAACCAGTCCTGGTGAATCGGTGGTCTCAGCCTCCAACCGTTACCCAATCGTAGTCAACAACATTAATGCTCATGGGATTGTCAGAACTCCATTGGAGTACAATCTCAAATTCATAAACAGTTTGGGTAAAGGTTGGGGAAAATATGAAATCCTGTCTACAAAGCAATGGTTCCATGACAAAGTTGAAACTCTGTCAACTCTTTGATGAACTTCAAGGGAATGAATCTAATGTTGCTCAAACCATAAGGGAACTCTCCGGAGGTCCCCTTGCCTTAGTCAGTTCCTTCGAATCAACCATTTCAAACCTATCTACTCCGGATCCTTTCAAATCATTTGTTCCACCCGCTCAAACCATACCCATTTCACCCACACAAATCTATCCTACAGATGATTCCGAAGCCATGGACTCTAACTCCATTTTAAATAAGAGTTTGCTCTTCTCTCAATGAAATACAAACGTCCTTTCAACCCTTCCTTCAAACCATACCAAAATAGATTCCAAGCTCCTCACCATAACAATCCTCAACCATACTCAACCCCGGAACATAAATCAACTTCGGAGAATCCTCCCACATACAAACCAAACCTCTCTAAGCCAAACTCTGCTCCGGAACCCTCCCAGAGTTCCAAATCAGACAAACCAAAAATTCTATGTCACAAGTGTGCACATGCAAACCATTTTGCCAAATATTGTCTTGCTGATGCTTAGCAAAAACCAAAAATCAAGGATTCTGCCTACTACGTCCGGAAATCTCAATAGATGGCTAAAATTGAAAAAGCATTTGTAACAACAGTTTCGAGAGATGTCGTCTGGGGATGGGGATGGTGATGATGAGTCAACAGTTGAAAGAAACATGTTCCTCATGGCTCGTCAAGAAATAGAATGTGATGAAGGCTACTTCTCATCCAGATCTGAATGGGAAGATGATGATGTTGAACCCAACTACTACTACATGGCTACAAACGATTCACTAGGGAGAAGCATCATTCATCATTAAACACGTAAAAATTATGATTACAAAAATAATTTTGATTTATCTATTTGTGAACCACATCTAACTCAGATCCAATCAGACATGAACATCATTTTCAAAGCCTATGAGTCAGCCATAAAAGCCAGTGAGAAGAAGGAAATAGAGTTAAATCATCTTAGGTTACGTTTTGTGGATAAAAAGTTGAAAATTGAGCCCTTAGAGCACGAACTTGTAATGTCAAAAATGAATTTATCATTTTGAAAGATAAATGTGAAATCACCTATTTCGAACGAAATGTTTTGATCTCTGATAACAAACGTCTTAATGCTAAGATAGATGCATTACATAATTCCTTATACATGCTTGAAGCAGATATTCAGATAACTCATAAATTTCGTCATTCATGTTCTAAAGCACCTGGTGTCAAAAGCGAGTTTCCGAAACCAATTGCTAGTCCCCTGAAGGAATTTCAAATTTTGACATTCATGGGAGAGGTTCCTAACATTAAACATTTGGACACCCCTGTTCTCCCTTGTCACCACTTCCGGAGACAACAGACCATTTTGAGTCATTAATTCCTGAGTTCAAACCAATTGTTGTCAAGTGTCCTGATTCCATGCCACTTCCGCCTCTGACAAACCTGGATCTGAATCGGACCATAAAATTTATTATAGTCTTCCCAACAGCGTAGATTATGTTCCTAAGTATAATTAAACAAACAACTGTGTATTTGAAGAAATTCCTTTCCTGACAACTAAAACTGATACCTATGAGTTTGTACGGGCATCCTTAGATTATAAGGTTGAAAAATCAAGTTGTGTCTCCTTGGATTCTTGCGAATCAGATTCCTTATTTGTCTCAAAAACTACGTTGGTTCCCATTACTCCTGAGTTTAGTAATCCATCTGCAGGACAAACCTCAAAATCCATGTCTCACACTAAGAGAAAACCAAAGCTAAATAGGAAGGATATTGTAGATCCCAAAGTAGAAGCTCAAAATGCACATAAGAAAGAAGTTAAGCTAGACTAACTTCCAGGTTCATTGAAAACTCCAAACCAAGTGTATCTCAGAATTCTCATGCATTACCTCATAGTCAAAACTCCGTTGCTCCTACTAAGATTCTCAAAAGAACTTCCGAATCTCCTAGTCGTATAGAACCCAAGAAAGTTGACAATTCTAATCTGCCTAAATCTTGTGTGAATGTCAACAGAGTCCAAAAAACCTTTCCTCGAACTGTTTCATATGTTTTTATTGCAAAATTTGATGGCACAATTTTTAAACCAAATCTTTCAAAAACCTACGTGTCTTCAAGCAAATCCTCAAGTGCAGAGAAAACAACTTTTTCAAAATCTTCAAAGAAAAATCTTGTATGGAAAGTCAAAATATCCAATTGATGAAAAACCAATTCCGGAGGTTACAAATGTTACCAACACTCCGAAAGTCAAAGGTCGAAAGAAGACAGTTCGGAATCCTCAAGTCATTGAATATGACTACCGGATAGATGAAAAGACATTAACCTTCTGTTTGTTTCCAAAAAATTCAAAGAATATCACCCATAAGCACAAAGTTGTTCCAAAGTCACCATCAAAGTCCAAAGCACGTGCCCACGTCCCAAAATCTAATTTGGAGCCTAAAAACTCCATTACTCACTAATTTTGCAGGCACTTTGTGCTTCAGAGCAAGATACAATATGGTATATTGATAGTTCTTGATCCATGCACATGACGAGGCAGAAAGATTTTCTGCTAGACTTAAAGTGTTCTCCAAATGTTGGTCATGTGACATATGGAAACAACTCCAACTCTCAAATTTGTGGTTATGGAATTATCACCAATGGAAACTTCTCTATCTCAAATGTGGCTTATGTAGCTGATCTGAAACATAATTTGATAAGTGTTGCTCAGCTCACAGAATCAAATCGACATGTGGAATTCTGCAAAAAAATACAGCTATGTAATGACCGAAGATTGGAAAGAGTGCTTCATCAAGTCACTTCGTAACCAAAATATGTACCCACTTGACATTGACATGATTATTGGCAAACTGCAACTCTGCCTTCTCGCCAAAGTTGTTCCTGACATCAGTTGGTTATGGCACCGAAGGCTCGCTCATCTAAACTTTTGCTACATGAAGGATCTCGTATCTGGCAAAATGGTGAGAGGTTTACATTATAAAAAGTATATTCTTGTCATTGTGGATGATTTCACTAGATTCACTTGGGTTTTCATCCTCGGGCTAAAGTCAGAAATAGCCTTAAAACTCATAAATTTTATCAAATGAATAGAAGTTCTCATCAAACTCCTAGTTAGACGTATTCGAAGTGATAATGGTTCGGAATTCACGAACTCCACCATTGAGAACTTTCTTACTGAGAAAGGAATTGACCACAATTTTTCTGCTCCATACACTCCTGAACAGAATGGTGTAGTTGAACGGAGGAACAAAACTTTAGTTGAAGCTGCTCGATCAATGCTTAATTTTGAAAATATTCCACTCTATTTTTGGGTTGAAGCCGTTTCTACTGCATACTTCACTCAGAATAGGAGTATCATCAATCGACGCCTCAACAAAACTCCGTACGAAGCCATGAATGGACAAAAGCCAACAATATTATTTCTTCATGTGTTCGGATGCAGATGCTTCATCAAAAATAATGGCGAGCACCTTACCAAGTTGCAACCCAAGGCCGACGAACCTATTTTCCTTATTTATTCCTCAAAATTGAGGGCTTATCGAGTCCTCAATCAACGTACTCGAGTTATTGAATAAAGTTTTGATGTTACCTTTGATGACAACTTTGTTCAGAGTTCCGGTCCCACTCACATCACCACCCATGTCATGGAATCTGATGCTCCTCCTCCAGAATGTCCAAACATTCAAGTAATTCATGAAGTAGACTTTGAAACTCTCTTTGGTCCTTCTGAAACTGCCCTTGACTCGGAATCTCAAACGAGGCCTACTCCAAATTCAAATTCTCCTTTGAAAACTCCTGTCTCGCACAACATCTCCGGTCCGATTCTGAGCCTCCCTCCATTTGATTCCAAACCATTTCAACCTTCTCAGGTTGAGGGGGAGAATCACCCCTCTTTTGAATCAAATGTGGACGGCTTTGAAGATGCAGTTGCTGATTATGATGACTCAAATCCAATCAACATTGATGACAATGAAAATTTCTTTGAGTTACCTTCTGATGATGATGTCAACCTCTCTGGTTCAGAAGTTCAGGGGAGCATCATCCTCGCTTTCAAACCATTCAGGGGGGGGGGGCAAATCAATTCCTCTGTTGATATAGCATCGACGGCTGCTCAAGAACTTCCAATATTGCATGTCTGGACCAAAGATCATCCACCGAACCAAGTGATTGGAAATCTCAATGTCGTTGTACATACTCGTTTTGCTGCAAGTATCCAAAATAAATGTCATTTCTTAGCATTCATGTCCATGGTTGAACCCAAATCCATCAAGGAAGCATTAGAGCATGTTGATTGGATTACAGCCATGCAAGAAGAACTAGCAGAATTTGACTCTCCTCCAAACCATCCCATTGTTGGTACAAGATGGGTGTTTCACAACAAGCTAGATGATGCAGGAATCATTATCCGAAATAAAGCAAGACTGTTGGCCAAAGGTTTTACTCTGATTGAAGGGCTTGACTATGATGAGACCTTTGCTCCTGTTGCAAGACTTGAAGCTATCCGAATCTTCCTTGCTTATGCTGCTCATAAAGGCTTCAAAGTTTACCAAATAAAAATCAAAAATGCTTTCCTAAATGGTGAACTTGACACTGAAATATACCTTCAACATCCCCTCGGTTTTCTGAATCTCTCCTTTTCCCAATTACTGTTACAAACTTCGGATGGATGTCTACAGACTCAAACAGGCTCCTCGCGCATGGTACGAGACCCTCACAGATTTTCTCAAGCGCTCCAGTTTCCAAAGAGGAATTCTAGATCCTACTCTGTTTCGAAGATCAAATGGAAACCATCTCATGCTAGTACAAATTTATCTGGATGGCATCATTTTTGGATCTACAGATTCATATATGGTTGTTGACTTCGCTAAACTGATGATCAATTGATTCCAAATGAGCATGAATCGGGAGTTAAGCTTCTTTCTTGGCCTTCAAGTCAAACAGACTAACAAAGGAATCTTCATCCACCAAGAGAAGTACATTTTCGAACTCCTCAAGAAATACTCAATGGACACCTGCGCCTCAGGTAAAGTACCAATGGGCTTCGGACACAAGATCTTTGCCGACCTTCAGGTGTTTCAGTTGACGAAAAGAAATATCACGGAATGATTGAATCCCAACTCTATCTCACAACAATTCGTCCGAATATCAAGTTCTCAAAATGTTTATGTGCCAGAATTCAAGTCAATCCAAAAATGTCTCATCTCTTGGCTGTAAAACAAATCTTCTGATATCTTAAAGGCACAAAGAGTCTCGGAATTTGATATGCAATAAATGAAAGCTTCCTTCTTCAAGCATATTCATATTCGTTTGGTCAGTTGGTCATCCAAGAAACAGAACTGCATTGCACTCTCTACAACCGAAGCCGAATACATTGCTGCCGCCAGCTGTACATCTCAGCTTCTGTGGATGAAATCTCAACTCTTGGTTTATGGTTATCGCTTTCAACGGATTCCTATCTATTTTGATTCTCAAAGTGTCATTGCGATTTCCCACAATCCAATTCAGCACTCAATGACAGAGCACATTGATATAAGGTACCATTTCATAAAAGATCATGTACTTCATGGTAACATTGAAGTCATTTTTGTTCCAAATGTCAATGAGATTGTTGATGTCTTTACCAAGGAATTAGACGAAACCAAATTCAATGGTTTTCTGAACAAGATGGGTATGATGATACCAGATCCTCAGTTCTTTCAAGAGACTTGTTCTCTTTGATAGACGCATTTGAATGAAACCTAGTTCCGATCTCAAAATCTTTTCATCTCGGAACTACTTTCTCTCAGAATACATAGGATCATTTTACTTGTCTTTAATTCTGACCATCACTTGAGTTTTAAGTTGTACAGTTCTTCCTGATTGATTGTTATTCTAAGACCACATTGTCATTGTATTTGATTGTCATCTCGGAATATACTTCAAAATGGCATCTCGGAATTCTATTCCGGAAAGGTTAACTCAGCCCTCAAAAAGCTCCATTCATTAAATGAGACCCGTTTCACATGTGGATCCTCATCATTACTTTGACCAACCCGACCCATTTCACTTACCTATAAATACCCAATAACATTCCCTTTTTCTCTTTATGCGCCCAATACTCTCAAACCGTTGATTTCATTCTGTGTTCATCGTGTTCTTCAAGCATTCATCACCTACTACAATGGCATCTCCACAAAAACCCACTCAAACTGCATCAACACCAAGGAAATCCATTGCACGCAAGAAAACTGCCAAAGGTTCCAAGGGTTCATCATCATCTGCCGATCAAGAACCTTTTCTAAGAGACACTACTCAACTGTTTTCTCTCAATCCCATGGATTACGATGAATCCATTAGGGTAATGATCGAGTTTATCACTAATCACCCCATCTCCATTCCCCTAACTAAAATCCTTAAACCTCGACTACCACTTCATCATCTTCATCGTGCTTTTACCAATATCAAACTCAAGGATGGTGCTCTCGAGACTACAATTATCGGTGACAGAATAGTTCCAATCTTCAAATCGACCTTCCTTAAGATTATCGGTGTGAAGGCAAATCCAATAGGCTTCAAGGTTCAAGAACCAACGACTGAAGAGTTCCAGATGTTTTTAACTTACATCAGGTACAATAAAGATTACAGGGTCGAAGATTTCAAGAAATACACAGTCTCTGGTCTCTGGACCGTGCTAATGCACCTGATCATCAGAGGGTTCTCCGAAAAGCATGGAGGAATTGATACGCTAAGCAAGGATTGGCTCAACGTCGTCTACAACATCTACTCAGGATGTGACAATGCAATTGATCTTCCAGAAGTCTTATGACAAGATTTTTGCAAATTCGCCATCAAGAGAAAGGAGAACAAGATTTCGAGCCCTAGGTTCTGGGCACTGACGCTCCAACAAGTCTTCCAAGAGCTGTCTGAACCACTTCCGGTTACCACCATTCCTCCGGAGGTATGTGTCTCATTCAAAGTTGTTAAGGCTTATAGGATTCCAGACCAATCCTCTTTTGCTCCGGTTCGACGATTTCTGGACCATATGTTGGCCCTTATTCCTTCCGAGTCCATTAATCTAAAACATCACTTGGAGACTTCGGTTGTCTTCGACCCAACACAACCTGCCCCAGTCTCAGTTGAGCCCATTTCGGAAGAGTCCAAGCCTACAACGTCCGTACCTAAAGTTAAGAAACTTGCCAAGCAAAAGATTTCTCCCACTAAGTCAAAGCCTAAAACGAGAACTAAAGTTAACTTTTCCTCTCTAAAGGAAGATGCTCATGACATTCAGGTTGGCTATGGCCGTCTGAACATCCCTCCTGTCCACTCATCTGAGGTACCCCTCGATGTTTCAAAATCACCTGCACACACTAACGGGGAGTCTCCACATAATCCACCCTCTCCTTCCTAAAAAGGGGATGTCGGTGTTGACCATAGTTCCTTGCTCTCCCCCCCCCCCAAGAACAAACCCACGAGTCACTTTTGATGATTCCTTTATTTCTTCTACACACACACACACTCTGGAACCCCTGTTTTGGACCCCAAGCTTTCCACGAATGGAGCAGTCTCTCCGACTCCGGAAGCCTCAACTGGTCTGATACCCGGAGGACGTATAGGATGACCAGGTGATAATGATCCCCAATGGGAAGATGTTGTCAACAGGGCCGCATCCAACCATCCAGATCTCACCAGAGCTGAAGTGGAGTCCACGCTTATCTCCATGAGGAACAGGGCCATCCAAAGCAATTTGCCTTACGTTCCTCCCACTGATGTCAATGCAATCAATGAACTTACTTCCGAACTACCCCCCATTAACACTCATCAAGGGATTTTCCAACCCAATTTGGATGAAGAGCTCTCCAAAGAAGGCATGTAGGATGATGAAGCACAAACCGTTCTGCACACTGCTTTCATGCCTTCACTTCATTTTCAATAAAAGGCATCCATATCCAGCTCTACCTATGACTTCGGATCCTCCTCATCAGCCACTCTGGACGATGAACTCAACTCCAAACTGAATGAAGACGATGCTGCAACCAAGTCGGGTCCCTCCACAAATACTTCTTCACGCCAAGCTCCTCTGCATAACTCAGCTTCTGATTCAGAATCCTCTGTTGATGACTATATTGACCCCTTCGCTCTCCTCGAGATCCATACCAATGTCTCAGACACTATGAAGAAAGTCTCATCTATCGAAACTTCCGTCACTGATCTCAACACGAAAATAGATCAAAATGTCTTCGGACTTGATTCTAAACCTTATGTCATTCTTTAGTCAATATCCAAGTAGTCCGGACCATCTGTTGTGGAACGAGAAGCCCAACTAGATAAATTAATTTCTCTCTAGCTCAAGCACTCAATGGAGGAAGTTGAAGCCAAGTATGATGCCTCCGTTGAACACTACCTGGATACAATCACCACCATGTTAAAGGTTCATGATGACTTAGTGTCTGCTACAAACGAACTCATCAAGGAGACACATGTTCATCATGAAAAACAAATTCAGAGGCTGGAGAAGGAGATAAAGAAGAAAGATGAAATGAATCTGATTAGTCAACAAGTCCTCATCAAACTACTTCGATCCACATGGAACAATGTTGACGTTCTAAATCTAAAGTTTGATGAGATGTTAGCAGTCCTAGGGCATCTGTTTGATCACCTTTCAGCTCAAGCCCCCACTGCGGAAGCCTATGATGCACTCACTAAGCAGCTCAACACCGGACTCCAAAAGGTGTTTGAGAATTTTGACGGACTGAGTGAATCACTGATGCTTGCACCGGTCCGGAGGCTAACCGATGCAAGAGGGGGAGAAGGTCCTAGTCAAATCTGGAAGCCTGCCTCGGAGTTCATACTTCGGGACGAAATTGATTCTGATGATGAAGAAGTAAAGCTCATTTCCTCCCCCTCTAAACGTATTGAGGAAGACAGTGATGAAGAGTTTGTTACCAAGGTTTTCCTTGGTATCGAGGCTCCAAAGAAAATGTTCCCAAAGGTCATGACTGAGGAAGAAAAACGAATTTGGTCTGCTGCTTCATGGCCATCTTCCCTTCTTGGCGCTCTTTGAATGGGCATTCAAATGGCTAAATCTAAATCACTATTCACTGCCCAAGCCTTCCGAGCCACGCCTTCAATGCTTCCACCAATTCCAGCTCCCAAAATTGATCCAGTTGACCAGGGCTCTCCTCTCCGGATCCCTGATGAAATTCTCGAAGAACCCCTTTGAAGACCTACTCCGGAATGTCATAGACGAAAACATTAAGATGATCATTGACACGATGAGGAAAGACAAAGGCAAAAGGACCCTAACAGACCAACAAGCCTTTCATTCTGGACCTTCTCTCAAGAAAAAATATGGATGGTCACAGGAAGAAATCAACCAGGCATTAGAGGATAGCATTCGGATCCAAGCTTTAAAGGGTAACCCTGATCTGATGCGCGGCATCTCTCCTCTTTGCCGTGAAGGCATTCTCCAGGCTCATGAAATTACTCCGTGCATGTACTATGACATTTCTACCAATAACTCCGATCAGTTGGATCTTCCTCTTTCTCCCTACAACAAATTCTACACCAAATTTGCTCCACTTAACATATCTGATGATCCGAAAGTGATTATCTGGACCGAGCGAGAGAGACTTAAAACCTTCTAATAAAAGCACACACAACCTCTCAAGGAAGTGTGGTCAAGGAAGAGAATTACTCAAGTGGAGGGTTTCGGAAGAAAAATTTTGGTGAAATTTGAACTCAACTGTCCTCTCTTCCGTTTTCACATCCTCAAGAACAAGCCAACACCCCAGACTGTTACTGATGCGGACTTTCCCTCCATGAATCCGAATGACATCCTCACCTTGGCTACCTACTTTAGACAAAATCAAAAGGATGACATAAGTATGGGAGCCTACCATGCTACTCTAGGCTTCCTAAAGGATTATGTTGCGGAATTTTGCCGACGTGATTATGAGCTTGCACACCTTTACGTAACTGAACAATTTGTTGCCAAAATTGACTTTGTTCTTCCGGAAGCTGAAGTTATTGCAGATGGTCCCATTGAAGAACCGGTTCTAGCTTTTATCTACACCATAAGGAAAAAACATGAAGGACTGTTTCCGAGTCCTTGACAAACATCTAGTTCCGACCAAAGCTTTGAAGAAGTTTATTTCCTAGGCATCCAAGTCTGATGCTCAGGAACAGGTCAAGGAAAATTGCGTAAGTCATTTGGCGTGGTACATAGAAGTCCGAGAGCGGTTGTTCAGAGCATACTCCTTCATCAAGGAAGAAATAAACTAAGTTCACTGGATTGCTAAGTTCACTTAGGAGATTGTTGGGACCTAAAAGTGAACCTCTAGCAATCCTAAGTCCAAATTCTGAAGTACTTGCATTCTGGAGTAAATGTTTCAGAGTAAATAATGGAGAAGTGATCTAGAACATGTCCTGACCAGGAAAGAAGTCGAAGTGAAGATAAAGGCATTCCGGAATGACTCTCATGTCCGGAACGGATGTTGATCCGGAACAACTTAATTTTGTCTTATTGCATTTATTGTATTTGTCTTTATATTGATGTAATGTTTCATAGGACTTAGTTTTTTTTTTGTATTTGGACAATCAGAAGGTCAGAATCACCTCTATTGACCAGTCCTATGTAAACACTCTAGTTGATTCGTTGTATCCTTCACTCCTATTTAAAGGAGCATTCAATACAAGTCAACTACTGATCATTAACTCTACTTTTGGCTTTTACTAAGTTGTTTTAAAACTTCTCACAAACATTCTTCTTGTTCTTCATTTATTAGCTTTACTTTGATCATTTATTCTCATTCTTCATTTAATGACTTGATCATTTGCTGAACACATTATCTAAGACTTGACTGGTTTTTCCAGCCTTGACTTGAGCATTTATTAGCAAGCAGACAACGATCTTAAGCATTCACTCAATGTTTGAATTCTCAAACCTAGTCCCTGTGCATTAGATCGTTCTTGAACTCTCATAATTCACTCTTTATTTTTAAAGTTATGTTTTTAACATGCTTACACTACTAAAGTCTGTATAAAAATCATAACTTTCTCATATGACTTTTGTTCTCAACTGTCTTTATATCGACGGAATCCTACTGATGAGATCTTCAACTTTCATTTAGAATGTTTTTTCTAAGAATCATCCAAATCTAATTTTGGTTACTGTGTCGCACACTGCTATGTTGAAACTTCAAAAAATCATAAATTCCTCTCACAAAGTTAAATTTAGGCATTCTTTATATGCATGAGTTTTCTATTCCAATCACTACGACTTTTGTTTAAGGTCTGGTGTACTTAAGGTTGTTGAGCGGCTGAACTATGTGGATACACCAGTCGTGATGTAAGGTAGTAAATCATTATGGGTATACCTTGGAAGGTTTTTGTCTTGACAATGAGGTAGGAAGGTGTACCAAAAGTCTTTTGAGGCTTGTTTCGTAACATTGTTTCCGATGAGTTATTAAGAATGAATTGTTCTAGGTACTCAATTCATAATGCGTTGGAAGTGTTCCCCTTCAAAGGAATTGGTCGATAATTTTACATATGGAAGTCATCATCAGTAACATTCTAGAAGTCCAAACCAATAAATTCACGGTCTTAAGTGGTATCATCAAGAATTTAATTGGACCAGGGATGGAGGAATCATAGTAGTTATAATTTCGAATTGGAAGTCAAGACCTTGCGTCATACGATGATTGGGGTGGTAAAGATGCAATCGCAGTACCTGGAGCAATCCGAATGGACTTCGAATTTAAAAGAATCAGCCTAGAGTTGTTTAGATAGATTTTAGGGACAAAATTCTTATAAATGGGGGAGAGTTGTAACACCCGGTTTTTACTTTTCAAGATATAAAGATACAAACCTTTGTTTATAAAAATGAAAGTGAAAATATATTTCATTTTGGATGAAATGATGAACATGAAAGTTGTAGTAGACAAAAAAATGAACACGGGTATATATAGAATTTCGAAATCGAAGATTGTATGAAGAAGTTATGATATTTTGAAGTTTATGAGAAAATAACAGAAAACGAAAAAAGAAGATAGATGGCCGCATTTAATGGTGTCAACCACCCCAACCACTACAATTTATGATCTAGTTGGCAACCCCTATAAATAGAAGGCTTGGGCTCCCTCATTTCTTGAGAATCCCTCTTAAATCTCTCTTTCCTTCCTAAATTATCGGTCCCTCATGATTTGATTTCTCGTTCTGAAATATCGTTAGCGAAGTGTTGGAAGTTTTGAAAGGATTCTTAAGAGAATGATCAAGCATCGAAGTAATGCTCACCATTTTTTTAACTATTTGTCAATCAAGTAAGTTACACTTTTAATTAAGTATAGCTTAATTTAAAGTATACCCATTGTTTTTATTATAAATCCATGTTAATGATACTGCCTCCCGATAGTCTTGACTCGCTAATCCTTCTTTTAATGTCATTTTTGTCATGATGGGATTGGTGAAGGGTCGATATATTAGTCTCTACATTCCACGATATTGATTACTTGTGGTAATATAGGTTATTATGTATTTGACGTACCATCTCCCCAGTTGTACCATTGACAGTTGTTCAAGTAAATATTCAAGTGAGTTTTCTCACCATACTATATATTATAGTATGTATCATATGTATGTTAGGATGTAGTTCCGATGTAGTGTGCTACTAGGAAAGTAGACTAGTGTAGTCAGTTACTTTTTTTGATGGACTGTTTGTTAGTTTGTCACTTATATCATGTTGTGAGTTAAGGGTGATCCAACATTATGTTGAAGGCCAAGAAACTCGGGGCGAACCAACTTCATGTTGAAGGACAAGGGGGCGGACTAGCTTCTTGCTAAAGCCCATTATTTGTATGCATTGTATGTATATTGTTGTATCTGGTATTTTGAGGAACTCACTAATCTTCATGCCTATAGTTGTGGATTGAATATTTTTCAAGTAGTTCTACTATCATAAGGAAGGGCACAACGTGTCTATGTCGCATGCGCATCATCATTGATTTATGAATTAGACTTCTGCTAATTCTATGATACTAACATGTTTTGAAAACTATGTTTTGCAATGATTAAATAAAAGCGCTTTTTATATTACCTTTGGAAACTATACTTTAAAATTTTAGAGAAATGATTTTTATATTACTTATGGGAACATGGGATATAAAAGAATCGATAAGGGATCGAAACATAGATTTTAGTTCATAAGGAAAATAGAGAAAGTGCTCATATTAAATATAAAATAGCGAGACGAAAAGATTAATGTATAAACAAGAAAAATACAATAATAACTTGTAGGGATACATGTTATGTGAGTGGAAAGAACAACTCCCTAGTGGGAGGTATGACTACATGATATGTTATGAAACGAATTGTGTAGAAAATATTAGGAATTTAGTTAAAAGTGAAGACATACAGTGCACCTATGACAGGGTTGAAACCCTAATGACTATAGATAAGGATATGATTAACAGAGTAAAATTTGGAAGTAAAGTGTAAGGAGATTATGAATGTGAATAAGTGTTGTGAACTCTAGATGAGCATGAGAAAGTAAGAACCGGAGTAGAAATATCTTGACACCCTAAGTGTGGAAGCTTGAGGATTAATTTTAAGGATCTTTATACAGATGCAAGGAAATAGTTGAGTTGGTTGTTATAATTAAATAAGAATCTAGGCTAGAATTGGACATCATATAAACCATGATTCTAAGTTACGGTTTTAGGTATTTTGAATAAATTCTGAGGATGAGATCCTTTTAAGAGGGGTAGGGATTGTAATAACTGAAAAACCATTACATCTTAAATAAGGAATTAATTAGCATATTATTAGTAAAAGAATGTTATATGTCTATCAAATACGGTTTTGTAAAATATATATAGGTTGTTAAAATCTTATTTTGTATGAGAAGGTTATCACCATTCAGAAAGTACAGTGCTATCCTAGAATATTTGAAAGAACTGTAGTTGGGCATGACACATGCCTTATGGGAGCAGTGTGTCGAGTGGATGAGTTATGGACATACCTGGAAATTGATGTGACACTTGGTGGTATGAGAATGACACATGGCTTAGGGTGCAATGTACCCCTCTTAGGGTGCGGTGCATCGGGTCGGTCAGTCCCATTTAGAAAGTTAGATTTTTTTTATGTTTTTACGATGAGAGACATGAGGAGTTACGCAACGGAATGTAGTCTAACGAAGTATAATCTAACGTCATTATTCGTTATAGTATCGTAACAGGTTGTTAGTACCCGATTCGAATATTCTGGTTTAAAATGCAATGCTATTATAGGCTCAACAACACATTTGACACTCGAATGCCACAGTGGGATTCTTAACCTGGTTAACGATAGTTATAAACCCTAAGTTACGGGATAACCAAAAGTGAGAGATCGAACTAACATTTTATGAGATTAAGTCGTTTATTAGTTGTATTGTGAGACTTGATGTGTCCGATAACAAATTACAGAGTTTGGCTATCAGTCGAATAAAGGACTGTTGGGTTTCTTAATAGATTGTGTCAAATTTTGTTATGTATGTAGTTTGCCTTTTTACTGATTGGACCTGTCCATCCATATTGATGTTGCTTGGGTTAAGATTTAAATACTTCATGCATGTATTGTATTAGGGTTAATCGTTCGGTGATTCCCTACCGTGCCTTTACAGTAGAAGTTCTTCATCGAGCTCTTTTAAGGCATTTATTATTAATCATTCGACACCACTTTGATCATTGCAATCATTTTTTGATTTAATTTTCTGTTAAGAATATTTCGATCAACTCTTACTTATTCTATCAATTGGTATTAGAGCAGGAGAATATGTAAATCATACGCAATTCTTCGGTTGAGTGTTCTAAGGTTTTTCCACTTTTATTGGACTTGTTCTTGTTGTCTTCATCGTTTTGATCGATTGTTGACATTGGATCTTGATCCTTATTATGCCCTAAACTCTATATTAGTTTTACACATCTGATTCTTTACAGGTTTTTAAGTGAATCTACATCATGCAACTTGATGATCCACATACTCTTTCTTTTAATCTTTCTAGTAGCCTCAGATCTACTACCAGGATCCCTATTCTCTTCCCTCAAGACTATGAAGTCTGGGCTCTACATTTTGAGGATGATGTTCTGGGTATAAAAGACCATTGAATAACGATTTGGCAAGCAATAATAGAAGGAAAATTCATGCATATGGGAACCAGAAGATTTATCAAAACTCAGGCAGAGTGTAATACTCTTCTTGTCGATGTTAAAGATATTCCTCAAGATGATAAAGATAAGCTGCTGAGCAATGTTAAATCCATGAGGATAATAAGGTTTGCTTTACCCCCGAACACCTTTCGGTTGCTGAGTTCATGTGAAACAACCAAAGAGATATGCGATAGATTAAAAGAGCTTTATTCAAGTGATGTAGATATGCAACACTCCATTTAGACACTGCTTCTTTCAAAGTTTGGTGCCTTTATTCGGAAGCCAGAGGAAAAGCTTAATCAAACGTTCACCATTACAACCATCTATTGAGCATCATGATCAAGCACAAAATAAAACGTGAATTAATAGAACACATGGTCACATTTATGAACGGGTTATGTTCCGAATGGAAAGCAATAGTTTCAGCTGTTAAAGCTCATGTACAGTTTAAGAACTATTCATTGGCAAAGCTTGTGGGAATTCTCAGGTCCCACAAAGATGAAGTAACAAAGGAGGGATATGTTGTTTCTGGAATGCGAAGGGGAAAACTGCAGTAGAAGGAGATTCGGAGTCTAATATCTCAGATTCTGAACTAACGAAAGATGAATATGCACATATGGTCTCAAACCCCAAAAAGTTCACGAAAAGGAATTTTGGGTGTCACAAAAATTGGAACTGGAAAGGAAACTATAACTCTGAAATGGTTAAGGAAGAGGGCACCATGGACTCTCAAAAGGATGAGACGAAGAAATGGAAAAAGATTATGCGAGACTCTGGATATGATTGTAACTATTTTCATAGGAAGAATCATCTGTCGAAGGAGTGTATGTTGCGAAGATTAAGTGAGAACAAAAATGTAGAAGATAAAAATGAAGCTTACTATCTCCGAAAATTGAGGAGATCAGAATGAAGAAAAGTGCAGACAATGCTAATCCTACTTTGATTGTGCAGGAAGATGATGACGAGTTCGGAAGAGTTGAAGTTTGGTCGATTGATTCATAGGATGAAAAGGATTGCGGACCCACACATGAAGAGTGCTTTGTCGTGAAGGTTGAGTTACCTAAGTACAAGGGAAAGTGTATGGTGGTTTGTAATGATGTTTCGGAGCAAAGAGGATACGCCGCTGATGGCGGCAAGACTTTAGAAAACTACATCGATGCAAAACCTCTCTCCAAGCAGATCAACGAATGTGAGATAGTGATCAGCAAGGTAAATTCAATTCTTGAATCTCTTAATTTTCATGTCTCACGATATGAAACTGGATTAGATGATTTAAAATTTAAAGTCTCTAGTTTAAGTGATAGTATAAAAACAACCCGTTCAAGTAATACTAACTTAATTGATCAAATCAGCAGGGTAACATCAAAGAGTGAAGAGAGAAGAATATGGATTGAGAAGTTGGAGTCAGATTTATCTAGATCTAGGGATGGTTTGATTTATTTGCAACGAGAAAACTTAGGTCTTTTGAAACAATGAAACATTTTCTGTTTGATTGCTAAACGTCTTTTTTTTTAATATTACTCAGCTGCATATTGACTGTGAAATAGGCAAGAATATCCATAAAATGATTTTTCCCTTTCTCGAATTGAAAGAGGACGAAATCGATACAGGCTGCTACAAATGTGAATTCATTGTCTACTCTGACGATGTCTCTAACTCTTACACAGTTGGACTGCACAAAATTGAAGCTTACATAAAGTCCAGAGAACATAAAGACATTTTGAAACAAATTTTGAGCGGAAAAGATAAAGAGCTAATTAAATCTGATATTGTATAGAAATTTGACTCATTATGCACTAAGTTGAGTTTAGAAAATACTCTTAATGTTTAAAATGTATCTGAATTTGATAATGATAATGACATGAGTGAGATTTATGTAGAGGATGAGGTTAGTTGCTCGGAATTTATAAAAAGTGAATCTAAACCTAAAAAAATCCGATTTTTGAAAATTTAGTTGAGTATATTCATTTTTCTGAAAATAAAGGTTCAAAGATTTTAAAAGAAAAGGCAACAGTTTTTCTTAAAGTTCAAATCATTCCAAATCAAGTTTTCGCAACTTCTGAACTGAACAAAAATCAGACTTTGGAATTATCGTCCCTTGCAGAAGAAGACAATGATGATGGATGTGATGAATTCTTTTTGTCTGCTCCCTTTTATAATTTCGATGAAACCAAACGTATTTCAGGGATGACCTCTTTGAAAATGAAAGGAAGATATGTGGCAGAACCACTGAACAAGCTCAACTTAAGTTATGAGAAAGGAAGTCTGAGTGGAACCAAAAATGTTCCAAAAGATACGTCATTCGAATAGACTGAAACCCCTGTTAGAAAAGTGAAACCTAGGGCTAGTATTCATATGTCTGCTAAGGAATTTATTGATCAAAACATCAACAAAATGCTAGATATCATAAAAATCTAAAAGAAAGTAAGCATTTCTGGAGATCGAAAAACTCCAAATGTGTCAATCAAGAAAGATCTGTAATCCCGAATGCGAATATCTCTTCAAATGTGAATCCTAAAAGATTTTCAAAACCCCAGTCTTCATCTTCACAAACCTCAAAACCAAAAGTTTTTCAAAACCATCATTTTCAAAACAAACAAAACCTTTTGAAAAGCCCAAGCCTGATTTTTCTCAAAATCCCAATGTTTCAAAATCCGTTAACACATCGAAAGTTGTTAACGGCTAAGAAAAGGTTGTCTCGGAATCTAATACTCTTTTCCAGAAGTGCGAAGCACACTTGCAAAAGGAGAAAAAGGAATTTGAGAAAAAGTTTGCCAAGAAACAAATCAAAGATAAACAATGAAAAACTTCTTTTAACAGGAATCCTAAAGACAACTGGATTATTGTTTTTAAAATAACAAAAGAAGAGAATTCTACATTGGTAAAATGATCTTAATTAGTTGATGAAGCTATAACATTTCTCGTTTCTATGAAAGGCTCACAAGGACCCAAACAACTCTGGGTTCCTCTTTAAATTTTGTAGGTGATTTGTGACGAGAAGTTTGACTCTGAATGGTGTATTGATAGTGGTTGTTCGCGTCACATGATAGGAAGGAAGGAAGGAAGAATTTAGATCGTTAAAGGATGGAAGATGAGTTAAATACAGAAATAACTCACACGGAGAAATCAAGGGATATGACATGAACACGAATGGGGAATTCTCCATTCAAAAGGTTGTATATGTGGAAGGCCTACAACACAACCTAATTAGTGTATCTCAAGTGGTTGTAGGAACCAGATTGAAAGTGTCGTTTGATGATGAGGGATCTGAGATCATAGAAAATAAGACTAAAACAGTGCTTCTAAAGTCCAAGAGAAAAGGCAAGATGTATCCGTTGAATATAAATCATATCAAAGGAAAGCCAACCATATGCCTTCTTAAGAAAGCTCCTTCGGATGAGAGTTGGCTCTGACACCAAAGGGTCTCGCACCTAAACTTCAAGGATATCAACAAACTCATGCTAGGCGATCATGTACGAGGCTTGTCACTTCTAAAGTTTGAGAAAGAACATCTTTGTGCATCCTGAAAACTTGGGAAGCAGAGTAGGAAGAGTCATTCAACAATTATAAACACCAAAGTGATCGAGCCACTTGAGCTTTTACATATAAATCTTTGCAGTCCATCTGCCATCGAGAGCATTGGTGTTAACAAGTACATTCTAGTTATTGTTGATGATTTTTCCAGATTTACGTAGGTTTATTTTCTTAAACAGAAATCTGGAGCTTCTTCCAAGCTCAAGGATTTTATCAAGCAGATTGAGCTTCAATTATAAAATCTAGTTCGGAAAATTCGCAACAATAATGGTTCCGAGTTCAAAAACCAAATGCTTGAAGAATTCCTCACTGAAAAGGGAGTTACTCACAACTTCTCTACTCCTTACACTCCCAAACAAAATAGAGTTGTTGAAAGATGAAACCATTCTCTATGCGAAGCTGCGAGGAACATGCCATCGTTGATGAACTTATCACTTTACTTATGGGCAGAAGCTATCGGCATAGCCAGTTTTACTCAAAATCGATCTCTCCTAAGCAAAAGATTTTGCATCATTCCTTATGAAGTTCTTATTAAAAGAAAACCTAACGTTAAGTTCTTTCATGTCTTCAGTTCCAGGTGTTTCATTTTAAATTCAAATGAGCAAAGGAACAAGTTCGATGTGAAAGCAGATGAAGGAATCTTCTTGGGGTACTTTCTGACTTCGAAGGCATATAGGGTTCTCAATAAAAAGTACAAAAGATAGAAGAAACATATTGTGTCACCTCTGATGACCCTTATCTAAAGAAGTATCAGAAGACTGACTCTCAATTAGAGGAGGTTTTTCCCACGACAAATTTGATATCCATTCGACTTTCCAACCTTTATGAGGAATTAATAAACTTGTTTAATGAGCCAGAGAATGCGGTCTCATCGGAATCCAAAGCAGTTGAAAACAAGGATGATGAACTAAAGAAGACTATCGATGACACTGCAAAGAATCTTGAAAATGAGCCACCCATTCTGAAAGTCTCTAACATTCCATCTCAACCACAAGCTACGAATGCTCCACTTCAGGGGGATGGTTTCACTTCAACCTCCACACTTAGCACTCCTATTCATGGGGGTAGGGGATTCAACTCCTCAAGTAAACCACGAAATTCAACTCCAGGGAGAGAATCCTACTCCGGACGAAGAGCAAAAACAATCATTCGAGGGGGAGAATGCGAATGCAAATGATGATTCAGATGCACATTTGGAATTTGAATACGTGAATGTTGAACTAGATCCATCCTATGATCCGAACTACCCCCTCCCTCACTGACAAATTGGACTAGAGATCTTCCTAAAATGAAAGAAATCGGAGAAGAAACTTCAGGAGTTCTTACGAGAGCACAACAAAAGGCAAAGCAGACTGCATTATTCTCCAAGATGGAATTTTAAATGTTCAATTCATTTATCTCCAAGATTGAGCCCAAAAATATTAAGAGTGCCCTTAATCATTCTAATTAGGTGCAAGCAATGCAGGAGGATGTCAATGAGTATGAATGTAACAAGGTTTGGAGACTGATTCCAACTCTGAAGGATGTATCTGTTGTAGGTCTCAAATGGGTGTTCCATAATAAGCTTAACAAAGAAGGGAATGTGATACAAAACAAGGCTTGGTTAGTCGTAAAAGGATATTGCCAAGAGGAAGGCATATACGACGAGGAAAGTTTCACACCAGTAGCAAGACTGGAGTCTATTCGCATCTTTTTGGCATATGCAGCTCACAAAAACTTTGAAGTCTTTCAAATGGACGTCAAGTTTGCATTTCTGAACTGAGAACTAGAAGAAACAGTCTATGTGGAGCAACCACCTGGGTTCGTAAACGAGAAATATCCAAACCGCTACTATATCCTGGATAAAGTTGTGTATGGTCTGAAGTAAGCTCCACGAGCATGGTATTAAACTCTCACTAGATTCTTAAAACAATCTAAATTTAAACAAGGCTCGGTCGAACCAACCTTCTTTGCCAAGAAAGATGGTGACCATCTAATGATTGTCTAGATTTATGTTGATGATATTATCTTTAGATCTACTAATCCTGGATTAACTGTAGAGTTCTGAAAGATGATGGAGACTAAGTTTGAGATGAGCTTAATGGGTCCGGTTAACTTTTTCCTTGGTTTGAATATTAGATAGAGTCAAGAAGGTATATTCATAAATCAGAAGGCTTATATGAAGACTTTACTTATGAAATTCAGAATGGTGGGAGATTCAAAGGTGAAGGTTCCAATGGTATTTGGAACGAAGCTAACACTATCTTTGGACAAACTAGCTGCTCTTATGACTCTCTATCAACAAATGCTAGGTTCATTGATGTATCTAACCGCTAGTCGTCCAACTATTATGTTTTATGTTTGCTATTATGCCAGATTTAAAGCAAATCCTCATGAACCCCACATGAATGATGTTAAGAATATCTTTCGATACCTTAAGCGAACTTCCTCGCTCAAAATTTGGAACCCTTCTAGCTCAGGGTTCTTTGTGCAAGCATTCTCAAATGCTGATCTTGGTGGATGCGATCTTCATCACAAAAGTACCATGGGAGGATGCGAATTTCTTGATGGAAGACTCGTTAGTTGGCAATCTAAAAATCAAACTTGTGTCCCTATCGACTGCTGAAGCTGAAGTTGAGTACATTACAGCTGTCTCTTGTACCTTGCAAGTCATTTGTATTCAAATTCTGCTAAGGGACTATGGGATAAATATGAAGCGAGTCCCCTTATATTGCGATTCTGAAAGTGAAATTCGCATTTTCCACAACCCAACGCAACACTCCAAGACTAAACATATTGCACTGAGGTATCATTTCATCAAAGATCACGTGGAAGATGTAAATGTTGAAATTAACTTTGTGAGATCTGTTGATCAACTAGCTGATATCTTTATGAATGCCATACCTAAACAAACCTTCAATAGAATACTTCAAGGCTTATGAATGATTGAAGTTGAATCCATTCCGAAACAACCTTCGTAGTTGGTAAGAATTCGTTGTGAATGGGTCTGAATGCTTGGGGTGTTTCAGAGTCTACTGTTTATGCTGCGAATTGGTCCGAAGGCTCGGAGCGATTCCGAGTCCACTGTTCATTCCGCGGTTCAGAACATCATGTATCCTTTGTATATTATGTTTTCTTAGGTCTTTTTACATATGTGTTTACGTTTTTATTATTTTTCTGCTTTTATTTCTTTTTCAGACAATAAACAAAAATAAAATAAAATAAAATAAAAAATAAAAACTCAAAAATATTTTCTTTATTTTCTAGTTTTTATTTCTTTTCAGAAAATCAAAAACTCAAAAATATTTCTTTATTTCTGTTTTTATTTCTTTCTCATAAAAACTCAAAAATTACAAACATATTTTCTTCATTTTCGATTTTATTTCTTTTCATGAAAATATTAAAAATACCAATAATGATAGATAATTGCGCAGGAACGAAGGAACATATCATGATCCTCTCAATTACAAATGATGGGGCAGGTATTTAATTCTGAATCTTTGCACTAGTGAAGTGTCCCTAGAAGCATGCTGATGCATGATGTCTGAAGCCTTTGAGACTCTATGTTTGAAGTCTTAATGAATCGATAATACCAATTGTTTCTTCCCAATCAGGCTAATATTCACATAACGCACACCCCCGAACCAGAAAGGCGGAAACGACTGGGGGCGAATGACTTCATCTTGTAATATCATAACAAGTTTATATAAATGAAACATAGACATCATCATCACCATACATATATGATAACAACATACATGGTTTGCATCATTGTGTTTGTACATATTATTACATCCCAAAAATATCAAGCGTATGGTGAAAACAAAATACCACAAAAGTCCAAGTTCCTTAGCTGCCAACCTGCTTAATGAGTTCCTGATAATACAAGTTATTTTGAAAAGCATCAACATTTTAAACTCTTGGTGAGTTCATAAGCATGTTGATATGATAACTTTGCATTGGTTTGTAAACTCCAAAAAATCCAACATTTTCTAAAATAAATACTTTGTGAGTTTTGTTTCAAGTATTCTACTATAGCATGTGTCTCATGGTTGATAGAGTATAGAGGGTGTTTCCCAGAAAATCTTGTATTTTCTGATTTAAAAATAAAATGTGGTCTTAACACTGAGACCCGAGTGGTGGAATTAAACGTAAAATAGTGAATGTATGGTTCATACTTTGTAACATGAGTAGAGTATGTGTATTGCGTAAATTTATTGTGTTGTTATTCTCTATGTGAGTCATTATAACCATATTAATCTGACAGAGTGCCTGTCTTGCCTTTCTTCAGGCGTTGGTTTCTGAGAAGACAGAGTGCCTGTCTAGCTATAGCGAGCAACTTAAGTGTATGGTGTCAACCCCATATAGATCTACACACAAATTCCCGCTCTCTCTCCAGGAAACTCTGGTTATAACTACAAGACTTTCTATGTACACTAGGTAGGTACGAGTGAAGGAGTGTCTCACAAGAGCCTTAACGAAATTTACGTGAATAGTGTGTTTCATTATTTAACGTTACAATAATGTTACGAGTATATATTTTTGACTATAACTCATAGATAACAGAAATATAATCATTTTTATCGAGAGTGTCGAAGTAGCTCGTTATTTCACATTTTTATCAAAACAGTCTATTGTTAACGATATTTTCACGAGGGGCCCAATTTACATAAAATTGGCATTGAGGCCCAATTAATATAAAGTGTGTCATATGAGGCCCAAATTTAATTAATTTGTCTTATAAGGCCAAAATTTTACCCAAATTGTTATAAGTGGCCCATTTTATCAAAGATGATCTTAAATGACCAAATATTACTAAAATGTACCTAAATGGCCCAATATTAACCAAAAAGTCAATAATATCCCATTATTACCATGAATGTCGAAAATAGCCCAATAATGCCAAAGTTATCGAAATTGGCCCATTTTTACTAAAATTCTCATTTGAGGCCCACTTTTGCAAAAGTGTTCAAAAATGGCCCATGTTTGCTAAATTATCCATTTTCGGCCCTTTTTAAATAAAAGACCTAATTATAAACCAAGTTTATTAAGAAGCCCATTTTCAGCCCACTTTAAATAAAAATGTCATAAATGGTCCATTTTTACCAAAAATGTCAATTTTAACCCATAAATACCGAAATGACATAAAAGGCCCATTTTATGAAAAAATGACTACTTTAGCCCATTTTTCATTCTATTGACAAACATGGTCCCTTTTAATATTTCCTTTAGTTTCATGGTAAATTTTCAAACATGTTTAACATATTCAAGCATCTTAAGAAGTTACATAACGTAACTTATGTCGCAAAAACTTCAAACTTGGATGAAATCTCGAGTTCATGGGTATTTATCAAGATTTTATAACTTTTCACACACCATAAGATGAAAACATACACATAAAAGCATAGATACAAAGATTTTAGACAAAACCAATCCTGTGTTGCCATTCAAAATATAGAAAATCACGAAAACAAAGGGGTATGAAGCTCACCTTGGGCTTCATCAGTTTTGAAGAGGAAGAATGGAGTGAGTTTTCGGCCTAGAGTGATCCTTTTGGAAGATTTTCGAAACCAAGAGGGTTCTAGGAGCACAAACATGAAAATAGTATAGCATGAGGAGAGATTTTTAGTGTAAAATTGGATTTAAACCATAGAGTTAAGCAAGAACTTACCAAGTGTGCAATACGTGATGAAGACTTCTTGAGGAATACATACAACCCACAATTTTGAAGAACAAAAATGGGAGAGTTTTCTTGAGTTCTTGAGAGAGAAATATGATAGAATGAAAGTTGGAAAAAGATAAGAGTGAAGTGAGAATGATGGTGGTGTGTGCTTGACTGAGATAAGGATAGGGAGAGGGAAGAGGCTTGTGCCTTGATATTTGATGGTCAAAAATTCTTTCCCAAGATACATGTTAGTTTATAACCAAGATATATGATGTGTAAATATGAGGTGGCACTCAAAATTCCACCGGTTTCTCTTTTTTTATAATAAATGGGCCGAACGGATTTAGGGTGGAGAAGAAGAAAGCAATGTTGGGCTCGGGTTTGAAGTGTAACCGAGAACCCTTAGGCCCAATAGGGTTTTCGGTTTTAAAAGCCCAAATTAAATGGTTCTCGGCCGAATAAATGATCCATGAAGAGTATTGGCCCAATTAAGTCTTAAAATAATTCCTCATGGCCCAATAAGGCCCATTAGGAGGTTTATGGCCCAATGACATGTTGATGAAGAGTTTTCAGCCCAACTTTGGCCTAAACAAGTGTTCTCGACCCATAACATGGTTAACTAGGGATTTTAGCCTATGAGGGCCTAATAAGAGAGTTTTGGTCCATTAAGGGGTTTGGACCGAGAGAGTTTGGGTTAAGGCCGAAAGTCGAATGATTATAGCTTATCAGATTAGGTATAGAGCTTATATGAGGAAGTTTCGACTAAATTCAAGTTCTGGATGTATAAACTGATATATCATTGAAGTCTTGTTCACATTTAAATATAGTGTTATATAGTTACACAAAGAACTATCTTGTACATGGATAGGAATCCTAGACCTAAAATACTAGCTGTGACATCATCCCCCTGTTAGAGGGAATTTCGTCCCAAAATTATTTTGTGAGATATCCTTAAGAGTTAGAGAAGAGGTGAGGGTAATTTTGCATCAATTTACCCTCGCATTCCCATGTGAACTCAAGTTCGCGTTTTGCACTCCATTGTACTTTTACAATAAGAATGCGGCTTTGCTTCATATGCTTCACTTCCTTATCCATGATTTCGACTGGTTCTTCAATAAACAGGAGATTCTCGTTCACCTCAATCTCATTGAGAGAAAAAATGAGGGTTTCAACCAATAGGCACTTCTTGAGGTTTGACACGTGAAAGACATGGTGTACGTTGCTAAGCTTCAATGGTAGCTGCAGCTTGTAGGCCACCGGACCGATCTTGGCAAGGATCTCGAATGGTTCGGTGTATCGTGGATTTAGTTTTCCCTGCTTTCCAAACAGTATCATCCCTTTCCAGAGAGAGATTTTTAGCAACACACGATCCCCTACTTGGAACTCCAGTGGCTTTCATCTTTTGTCTGCGTAGCTCTTCTGTCTATCCTGAGATACTTTGAGCCGTGCCCTGATTTGGACAATTTTCTCAGTAGCTTCCTAAATGATCTCGAGTCTGATGAGAGTGTTGTTCAGTATTTGCTCTCTTTCCAGTTGGGTGTCTCCCACTGCAGCCCAATAGAGAGGTGATCTGCATTTTCGACTGTACAAGGCCTCAAAGGGAGCAACTTTAATTCTTGTGTGGTAGCTGTTGTTGTAGGAAAATTCAATTAGTCACAAGTGGGTATCCCATGCTTTGCCAAAATCTATCACGCAACCTCGGAGCATAACTTCCAACATCTAAATGATTCGCTCACGTTGACCGTCGGTCTAGGGGTGGTAGGCAATACTCATATCAAGTTGGGTCCCTATTGCTTTCTGGAGTGACTGCCAGAATCGTGAGGTGAATCTACTATCTCGGTCAAAGATGATAGATATCGGCACTCCATGAGGTCTCACCACCTCCTTTATGTAGATCCGTGTTAGTCTCACCATTTTGTATGTTTCTTTTTTTGGTAGGAAATGGGCAGATTTAGTCAATCGATCAACAATCACCCAAATTGCATCTAGTTTGTCATCTGATTTAGGCAATTTGGTTATAAAATCCATTGTTATTCATTTCAATTTCCACTCGGGTATCACTGGTTGTTGTAATAATCCTGATGGCTTCTGATATTCTACCTTAACCTTTGCACAAGTCAGGCACTTGCTTACATAGGTAGCAATCTCCGTTTTCATGTTTGACCACCAATATTGTTGCTTGATATCCATGTACATCTTATCTGAACCCAGATGGACGGAGTATCGTGTCTTGTGCGCTTCATTCATAACCACGTCTCTAAACCCTCCTAATTTTGGGATCCAGATTCGGTTCATGGGATAGTGTGCTACGTCCTCCCTGATTACGAGATTCTTGTCCATCCCATGTAAGGCTTCATTTGCAGCGTTTTCCGGCTTCAAGGCTTCCAGTTGAGCCTCTTTGATTTGTGACGACAAGTTGGCATGGACGGTCATTGTCAGTGTTTTTACTCGGCGACCCGAGTATTCCTTTCTGCTCCAAGCATCGGTCACCATGTTAGCCTTGCCGGGATGATACTTGATCTCACTTTCATAGTCGTTTAGCAGCTCTACCCATCATCGCTGCCTCATGTTTAGCTCTTTCTAATTCAATATATGTTGAAGGATTTTGTGGTCTATGAAGATGGTGCACTTTGTACCGTAAAGGTAGTGCCTCCAAAATTTTAGGGCAAAGACCACAGCTCCCAACTCAAGACCATGTGTGGTATAGCTTACCTCGCGGGTCTTTAGTTGCTTGGATGCATAGGCTATCACTTTCCCGCGCTGCATAAGTACACAACCCATTCCTTGATTGGAAGCGTCGCAATACACTACAAAATTTTATGTTCCCTCTGGCAGAGACAACATCAAAGCACTGCAGAGGGCTTGTTTCACGGTTTGAATGGCAATTTCTTGTTTTGCATCCCGGTTAAAGGGTACGCCTTTTTGAGTGAGAGCGGTGAAGGGTTTGGCGATCTTGGAGAAATTTTGAATGAATCATCTGTAATAACCAACAAGGCCCAAGAACTGCCTGCTCTTCGTTGGTGTCTTTGTGGTTGTCCATCCCACAATAGCTTTCATCTTAGATGAGTCCACATATATCCCCTCTTCATTGACTATGTGTCCCAAGAAATCCACCCTACAAATCCAGAATTCGCATTTGGAGAATTTTGCATACAACTTCTCCGCCCATAGAGTTTCCAAGACCTTCCTTATATGTTGATTATGTTCTTCCTTACTTCGTGAATAAACAAGTATGTCATCAATGAAGACGATTATGAAGTTGTCAAGGAATGGTTGGCAGACTCGGTTCATGAGGTCCATAAATGTTGCAGGTGTATTTGTTAGACCAAAGGGCGTTACCACGAATTCGAAATGTCCGTAGCGGATTTGGAAGGCATTTTTAGGGATTTCTTCTTCTCGGACCTGTAGTTGGTGATATCCGGATCTTAGATCTATCTTGGAAAAATAATTGGTTCCTTGAAGCTGGCCGAATAGATCATCAATTCGAGGGAGAGGGAATCGGTTCTTGATAGTGAGCTTGTTTAACTCCTGATAATCAATGCACATTACGAAAGACCCATCCTTCTTCTTGACAAACAAGACAAGAGCTCCCCAGGGTGAGAAGCTTGGTCTTATAAACCATTTGTCCAGGAGTTCGCTCAATTGGCTTGATAACTCCGGCAATTCAGCAGGGGATAACCTATAGGGTGACTTGGCAATTGATATGGCCCTAGGGATAAGGTCAATTCGAAATTCGACATGTCGCTCTGGGGGTATGCCTGCTAGATCTTCTGGAAATACATCAGGAAAGTTGTGCACCTCTGGAATGTCATCGAGTTTCTTTTCCTCTTTATTTTTGTCCACCACGTGGGCTAGAAAGCCATGATTCTTCTTGTGCAGACATTTTTATGCCTTGATGCATGATATGAGATGAAGGTTTATGCCGGGTTTATCGCCATAAAAAATTAATGTTTTGTGGGTGGGTAGGTGAATGCGAACGGCCTTATCGTAGCACACAATATTGGCATGGTGGAGGCTTAACCAGTCCATGCCGATAATCACATCAAAACATCGAATATTAACCGGCATCAAGTCAATTGAAAATGAGTGGTTATTTAGTGTTATTTTGCACCCTATGTATATGTCTTTAGTCATTTCAGTCTTCCCATTAGCCATCTCCACCGTGAAGGCTTCGCTTAGCTTTTAGGGATTTTGATTTAGTAGGTGTTTAAATTTATGACTCACGAAACTCCACTCGGCCCCACTATCAAATAAAATGAAGGCGTAAGTGTTGTTGAGGAGAAACATACCGGTGACTACTGTCAGGCCTTGAACCGCCTCTCCTTATCCCATTGTTAGGACCCTTTCCGATCCCCCTGCAACTTGACTGTTGGATTTTGGACAGTTTCGCTTAAAGTGACCAGTTTCTCCGCATCCATAGCATGCCCGACTGGCCCCGACATTGTTACATTGGGGGTTGTTTTGTTGAGGCCTAGACCTGCAGTACCAGGCAATGTGCCCTTTACGGTTGCAGTTGGTACACTACAGGTCTCGGCAGGCGCCATTGTGGTGGAAGTTGCATTTATCACACTTGGGCAAAGTACCTGCATAAAGCTTTGTAGGTGTTGGTGTGGTTGTGGCTGATGTGGCTGGAGCTAATGAAATTTGGGTGGTTGCAACGTGAAATGTTACTGTTTGTTGTTTCTTGGAAGATTCTAAAGCCCGTCCCCCTTTCCTTTTATTTCCCATATTATTTTTGTTGCCTCCTTCCTTCTTCGCTTTTGTCTTTGTATTCTTGGTGCCTTTCTTGTTTCCATGATCATACAACATTTGAGCTAATCGCTTTGCACTATTGAAAGTTTCAGGGTTTGTTGCAATCATCTTTCCCTGAATTGGAGGAGGTAACCCCCAAATGAAATGTTAGATTTTCTTGCCTTCCGAGGTTATCATTCCCGGGAACAAAAGTGCAAGTTTGTTGAACCTAGCGATATAGACTTCAATATTCGAGTTTTATACAGTAAGATTCCATAACTCTTGTTCTAGCTTTTGTATTTCCCCATAGGAATAGTATTCAGCCAACATCATTTCCTTGAGTTCCTCCCATGACATAGCATTAGCAACTGGGAGTGTTAAGGCCTTAACATGACCATTCCACGACGATAGGGCTTGATCGACAAATGTATAGGCTGCAAACTTCACTTTACTTTCTTCTGGGCATTCACATATTTCAAACACGGACTCTGTCTTCTCAATCCAGCGTTTTAGAGTTATCACCCCACCGGTTCCGTTGAATGTTCTAGGCTTCGCATTAGAAAAGTCTTTATAGGTGCATGTTTTTGCAGGTCCTTGATTCATTACATGGTTAGAGCTTCCTGTTACCTGACCATTTTCGCATCCATTGTTTCCATTGTGGATGTGAGCCAATGCTGCAGTGACTGCAGCCGAGACTGATACCTGGAAAGCAGCAAAGTTTATATCCGGCTGAGGTGGCGGTGGTATAGCCGTGTTGTTATTTCTGCGAATGCGTCTCCTAGGCATCTTCTGTCATGGATCAGAAAGATGATGAGTACATAGTAGTTTTTGGTTGTGAATTCCTTTATTATCTAGCGGTTGCAGTGGTTCGGTTATACTTATAAGTGAAATCATACAATATCATGAAATAATAGGAATAGAAAACATAGCAGATAACAACATCACAAATAAAACACACAACCGTTTCATTAATGATAAACTTTGTAGTACAATAAATGAAAATTTGCCTTTGAAAAGGCGTACAGTACATAGAGGAAATAAAATCTGCCAGCATAACGACTCTACGAGTAGTGTAGGTACTTAATCGTAGATTCTGTCCTACATATAATAGTAAATGAAAAGAGAGTCGTATCGATAGTGGCGGTAAGTAGGACAGATCCTACCCATGGCAAGAGGCATCTGGTGGTGTTGGTGTCGAGGTGGATGCGCCTTAAAGCATGGCCAACTGGCGCTCAGTGACACGTAATCGGGACTCTAATTCCGCCTGTCTTTCCCGGTAGTCCCTCATCACCTCATGTATCTGTCTCTCGACTCGCTCCACGGCGGCTCGCATCTGGTCCATCTGATTGGCGGTGGCCTGTGCCTAATTACCAATGTCTTGTGTCCGTCTGACCTTGACTGGAAGTGCTCGATCAGCCGGTCCTCCGTGGTTGAGGTCGTAGAATCCTCAATCCATACCAAAAGGTGGTTGCATCCCTTGTTGTCAGCTCTACCTCCAAATGTCATGTGCCCACAGGGGTGTGGGGCCATTGGGGCACATCCTCTAAGCAGGCACCATAGCCATGTATGGCGAGTTGATGACCTTGGACTCCACATACGATTCATCCTCATCACTCTCGTCAAGCTTGTCCTAATCAAAGTGTATCAATGGTTATGCGGGTTCCTCTTCCAGTTCTTTGGGTTCCTCCATGGGTTCTTCTTCCGGATCCTCCTCTGGGTCTGGCTCAAGCCATCCCCTATTCCCCTAATTGGGAATGTATAGACCAAGATGAATATCGGCCATGGTGTTTGTCTGAGAATGTATCAGTATAAGAGGATATAACATAAAAAAATACTCATATGTTATTTTATTTATTTATGTTTGCTTCCTTATCACTTTTTGGATTTAGAGTTAGTAGGTTTTACATTCATTGTTCGCCACAATCACTCCCAAGCACATGTTGGTTGTATTTTGAATAAATATATCTTATCATGCTATATTTATCTCCAATACGATGACATAACTTCCCGAGTTTAACCGCGACGTTCAACTCTTCTAAAATTCCTTAATTGTAAAAATTACTCCTAATGCATAGATGGATGGATTTTTATTTTTATTATTTTTTTCAGAGTATTTTAGTCCTAATGTATTTATAGTTGCATGTCTTGTACTATTAGATATGCTAGTTCACTATAAACATTGCTCTGACACCAATCTATCACACCCCCGAACCGGAACGGTGGAAACGTCCGGGGGTGAATGGCTTCATCTTGGAATATCATAACAAGTGTATATAAATGAAACATAGACATCATCATCGGCATACATATACGACAACAACATACATGGTTTACATCATCGTGTTTGTACATAAAATTACATCCCAAAAATATCAAGCGCATGGTGAAAACAAAATACAACAAAAGTCCAAGTTCCTTAGCTGCCAACCTGCTTAATGAGTCCTTGAGAATACAAGTTATTTTGAAAAGCGTCAACATTTTAAAATGTTGGTGAGTTCATAAGCATGTTGATATGAAAACTTTGCATTGGTTTGTAAACTCCAAAAAATCCAACATATTCTAAAATAAATATTTTGTGAGTTTTGTTTCAAATGTTGTATTATAGCATGTGTGTAATTGTTGATAGAGTATAAAGGGTGTTTCCCAGAAAATCTTGTATTTTCTGATTTATAAAATAAAATGTGGTCTTAACACTGAGACCGGAGTGGTGGAATTAAATGTAAAATAGTGAATGTATGGTTCGTACTTTGTAACATGAGTAGAGTATGTGTATTGCGTAAACTTATTATGTTGTTATTCTCTATGTCAATCGTTATGACCATACAAATATGACGAAGCGCCTGTCTTGAAGTTCTTTAGGAGTCGGTTTATGAGAAGACATTTGTCACCCTAGATTGGCTTGTCTAACTGTAGCGAGCAGTTTAGGTGTGGGGTGTCAACCCCGTATAGATCTATACACAAATTCCCACTCTACCTCAAGGAGACTCTGGTTATAACTACAGGACTTTCTATGTACACAAGGTAGGTACGAGTGAAGGAGTGTCTCACAAGAGCCTTAACGAAATTTGTGCGAATAGTGTGTTTCATTATTTAATGTTACAATAATGTTACGAGTATATATTTTTGGCTATAACTCATAAATAACCAAAATATAATCATTTTTATCAAGAGTGTCGAAATAGCTTGTCATTTCACTGTTGTTATCAAAACAGTCTATTGTTAACGATATTTTCATGAGGGGCTAATTTACATAAAATTGGCATTGAGGCCCAATTAATATAAAGTTTGTCATATGAGGCCCAAATTAAATAAATTTGTCTTATTAGGCCCAAATTTTACCCAAATTGTTATAAGTGGCCCATTTTATCAAAGATGACCTTAAATGGTCTAATATTACTAAAATGTACCTAAATGGCCCTATATTAACCAAAAAGACAATACTGTCCCATTATTACCATGAATGTCGAAAATGGTCCACTAATGCAAAAGTTGTCGAAATTGGCCCATTTTTACTAAAATTCGCATTTCAGGACCATTTTTGCAAAAGTGTTCAAAAATGGCCCATGTTTGCTAAATAATCCATTTTCGGCCCTTTTTAAATAAAAGTCCCAAATGTGACCCAAGTTTATTAAGAAGCCCATTTCCGGCCCATTTTAAATAAAAATGTCATAAATGGTCCATTTTTACAAAAAATGTCAATTTTAACCCATAAGTACCGAAAATTACATAAAAGGCCCATTTTATCAAAAAAGAATACTTTAGTCTATTTTTCATTCTATTGACAAACATGGTCCCTTTTTATATTTCCTTTAGTTTCAAGGTAAATTTTCAAACATGTTTAACATATTCAAGCCTCTTAAGAAGTTACATAAGGTAGCTTATTTCTTAAAAACTTCAAACTTGGATGAAATCTGGAGTTCATGGGTATTTATCAAGATTTTATAACTTTTCACACACCATAACACGAAAACATACACATGCAAGCGTATATACAAATATTTTACACAAAACCAAGCTTATATTCCTTCCTTCCTAAAGATAGAAAATCACGAAAACAAAGGGGTATGAAGCTCACCTTGGGCTTGATTGGTTTTGAAGATGAAGAATGGAGTGAGTTTTCGGCCTAGAGTGTTCCTTTGGGAAGATTTTTGAAACCAAGAGGGTTCTAGGAGCACAAACACGGAAAGAGTATAGCATGAGGAGAGATTTTTAGTGTAAACTTGGATTTAAACCATAGAGTTAAGCAAGAACTTAGCAAGTGCGCAATACATGATGAAGACTTCTTGAGGAAACCACATAACCCGTGATTTTGAGGAAGAAAAACGGGAGAGTTTTCTTGAGTTCTTGAGATAGAAATATGATAGAATGAAAGCTGGAAAAGGATGAGAGTGAAGTGAGAATGATGGTGGTGTGTGCTTGGCCGAGATAAGGAGAGGGGGGAGGGAAGAGGCTTGTGCCTTGATATTTGATGGTCAAAACTTCTTTCCCTAGACACATCTTAGTTTATAACCTAGATATATGATGTGTAAATATGAGGTGGCACTCAAAGTTCCACCCCTTTATCTTTTTTTATAATAAATGGGCTGAATGGTTTTAGGGTGGAGAAGAAGAAAGCAATGTTGGGCTCGGTTTTGATGTGTAACCAAGAACCCTTAGGCCTAATAGCGTTTTCGGTTTTAACAACCCAAAATAAACGGTTCTCGGCCCAATAAGTGATCAATGAAGGGTATTGGTCCAATTAAGTCTTAAAATATTTCCTCATGGCCCAATAAGGCCCATTAGGAGGTTTATGGCCCAATGTTATGTTGAGGAAAAGTTTTTGGCCCAACTATGGCCCAAAAAAGGGTTCTTGGCCCATAACATGGTTAACTAGGGCTTTTTGCCCAAGAGGGCCCAATAAGAGAGTGTTGGTCCATTATGGGGTTTGGACCCAGAGAGTTTGGGTTAAGGCCCAAAGTCGAGTGATTATAGCTTATCGGATTAGGTATAGAGCTTCTACAAGGAAGTTTCGACTAAATTCAAGTTTTGGATGTATAAACTGATATATCATTGAAGTCTGGTTCACATTTAAACATAGTGTTACAAAGCTACACAAAGAACTATCTTGTACATGGATAGGAATCCTAGCCCTAAAATGCTAGTTGTGACACATAAGTCATTGAGCTACCTTACTCTTCTCATATTTAGTTAAGAGTTGACTGCATACTCATTCGATAGTAGAGGTACATTTATTTCTTCGGAACCACCTTTAACATTTCTCTTTATCACATTCACTTTCACATTCATAACCCTTAAGATTCTTAAAGATTACCACTGAGGTTTATGGTTACACAAATTCTGTGTTCATGATCTTAAATTCGTTATCACCACGAACTGAGTGAAACCCACAATCCAAAAAAAAATTCTGAATTGACGGTGAACAATTAATATGTTCTAGACATTTCACCATCGAATTAACGAATTTTAACCCTCGTGGTTCGTACCTTGAAATCTCATTATTTTATTTTTGTGAGATCTTAATGAAACGTTCTTGGCCTAAGACGTTTCTACCCAAGAGATCCAGTTTTAATTTTTTTTTTTTGAGATTTCTATGTTATCCAGCCACTCAAACAAATCCAAAGCATACTTGTTCTTAAGGCTAGACTGGTCAGACAAGTACTTCTTCCGAACGTTCGGACTTATGTTGAGTTTCGGAGGTTGGTTGAAGATGAAGCCACCCTATAAGCCTTATGAAAAAAAGGATTTCACTATTTCACAACAAACAAATGATCGAAATTCAATAGACTTATCCGAGTCTCTCTTAACTCCGACGGAATAGATCTTTGCCTGGGATCCAACTGTTTCATGTCTTTATTGACATCACTGGAATCCCTTAGGTAACTTGCTTTATTTCTTTATCTTTGGCACATTCTTGCACGAAGATCCTTGTTATTTTCAAAGATTTTTGTTCGTAGTTCTAATGATTACTTTTAGATTCAGAGAACGGGTAATGGCGAACAATTCCAAATGGGCAGAACTGAATACACGGTCTTTAATGGAAAAGAATCGATTTGGGCGCGTGTTCTCAAATGTCCTGACATCATGCCTTGTCAGTGACGCAGCCTGACATTACGCCTGTCACCCACGCTTTTTCAGGCGCTTTTTTAGGGAAATGGAAAAGTTTACAACTAGCTGTCTCTCTCTCCAATACTGACGTATAAAAGGAAAATCATCGATCAATTTCTTTGGCCGTTTCTAAAGATTTCGAAAACTATCTGGTGCAAAAACCCTTGTCCCTGTTCATCGTCTTCTCTATCGATTTCAATGGATGCTTCATTAGAAACTCCATCTTCTGTTGATCAGATTGCAACATCAGGGCTACTGGGCGTCAAGGCTAACCAAAATCTCATACGGACCTTGATCCACCCAAGTATGATTCTTTTCGCCAACCGCTAATTGAATTCCTGAGACACTCTCCTTTGGCTACTACACTATCGAAGACAGAAAATGTTCCATTAGTTCTTCTATCCAAAGCTTTCTCTACTGCTCGTTATGAAGAGAGTGGTGCCACTATTACTTTCGAGCTTGGTAATCAACAAACATCAATCACCATATCCAGATTTAGTCGATTTTTGGGGATTTCATCAGCTAGGGATTTGACCGATCCATAGTCCATCTCCTCTGCGACTATTCTGGAGATGTTCTACCAAATAGGTAACAAGGACCATCTTGCGATTCTATCCAAGTTCAAGATGCCCAACCTTCCTCCCATGTGGAATGGGTTGTTTACCCTAATTTTCAAGAGTTTTTCAGAGCAAGTAATGGGTTCAGATGGCGCAAGTAAGCTTTTTCTTATTATTATTTATGGTGTTTAGTTTGGGATCAATCTGGATTACAGTTCAGTCCTTTGGAATCAATTAGTTCAGAGTACTCTATCTGTTACAAGGCACACTAAGATATCTTATGTTTTTTTTAGATTATCGTTGTGTAGAGGGAAATTGAACGTCACAATATTCTAGTGATCGAGGGTTCGGCGATTGCAGCAATTCCTATTTTTCACACTTCAAATGTTATAGTGTCTGATAGTTCAAGATTTTCTTTTATCAGATCTATTCCAAAAATGATGTTGCACAATGTTCCAGCATACAGTGAAGTTATCACCGAATATAGCAGACAACCAGCATCTGGTCCTCATCCATTAACCACTGAGATGCGAATGGCTTTAGAAGAGGCGGACAAACCAAAGTAAGGGGGTAAAAGAAAAGAAAAGAAGGACCCACCGAGCCCGCTCAAACTCCAAAGAAGAAAAGGTGAACCAGTCGCAAGCCAAGGACACCTTCACCAAGTAATGAGGAGGATTCAGAGTCACACACCATCTCCGACGTTCGTATACCAGAGCAAGTCTAGCACGAGACTGAAGACACAACTGCGACTTCACAATCCATGGTTTCAGAGCCTTCAACAACTAATCCTGAGGTAACTTTTTCTGTGCCAACTTCTGTTCCCATAACGGATGACTTTTTCTAGGATTTTATTCCACCCTCCGCTACTGCTACTACTATTTCTATCACGATAGCTCCTTATCCAAATGTTTATGTGAGAGTTTTGGTTATCCCAGGTGTCTGTTGCATAATTAGCTTCTTTCTTCACAAACTCAATAACAACTACAACAACAACCACTAGTACACCACTGGTCACTGTCAACATATCAGATATGGTGGCAAGGGCTTCTAGTTTTTCTTTTGGTGCTGCTTTCACTCCCATCTCACCTCTTCGCCATGATGATCATGTTATAATGTTTGGTGATGATTGGGATGCTTTTGAAGACTTTCACTTTAGTCAATTCAATGTTCAACAATCCAGTGAGGATGATGATGATGCCCCCATGACCAAACGTCAGTTCAAGCTACTTTAAGACAAACTGGATTCCTTGCTCGATTCATCCAAGTCTTCCTCCAGCTCAGAATACTCTCTTGAGTCTTACAAGGCTTTGCTTGAGATTTTGACGAAAGAGCATGTTGCGAACCTTGCAAAAACAAACAAAGCTGTCGAGGATTCACAGAAAACTTGCAAGGATATGGCCGAAAAAGTCGATAAACTACTCTTTGATGTTCAATCCTGTATGGGTGATTTCAAAACTTCTTTTGAATCAAACACTGCAGCAACAAATAAAGTGATCACCAACCTTGGTTCTACACTCCAAATAGAAAAAGTAGCTCTTATTAAGGTTCATTCTGAAATCCAGTCTAACAGTACGGAGCTTCAAACATCCATCTCCTCCAAAATCGAAAAGCGTCAGGAAGATCTGGCCATAGAGAACAAGATCATGGATGAATTTGATGTTAAAACAGAAAAGATGAAGGTTCTGTCTGTGAAGTTATCTTATGCGAATAAGAAAATTGATGAACTCAAGTCTGAGAAAGTTGTGATCAAGAGCTGTGTTGCTGATGTAAATGCTCACTTGCATAATCTTATCGAAACTCGTGATTCACTCCTTATTGTCTCTCTTCGTCAGCATCTTGCTGACAAATTGAATCCTTTCTTCTCCATGCTTGACTGAATTAAGGGTTTTTCGGAATCCTTTACAATTCCAAAACGAGGGGGAGAACCGGGAAAAACTTCTGGTGGTGGCAAAGCAACTGATGGTCATGATGATCGCGAACAAAAACCAAAGTCTAATGATCCGAAGGATAAGTAGCTTCGACGTCAAAAGGAAAAGAGAAATTGGTTGATGATGATGAGGAAGAAGAAGACGAAAATGAAAAGTTAAAACGCATGTATCGTGACGAAGAGATTGATGAAAATATGTGAATACCCAAGGAAGTTGCAGCTAAAAAAGGGAATCCTGTGAAGCCCAAGTCACCCTGGAAACTCAAAAGCTTCTTTTTCCTGTCTGGTCTATGGAGCGTATTTTGAACGAAGCCATTGATAATCTAAATATTTATTGGCTTGAGCTTGTTGTATCATTTGATTTGGATAACTCTCCTGATTCGCAACTTGATATGCAAATTACTCCAAAGGCCTTTCAGTTTCGTAGCTTTGACAAGATTACGAATGCTTCTCTTCCAAACCATGATGCTGATCAGATGCTATTCTCGTTTTATCTCAAGCACATGAAGCCGCAGTACGAAGCTTGGTGTTTAAAGAGAATAACAGTTGTGAAGGTTTTTGGACCAATTGAAACTAAGAGCTTCATTAATTCTCGTTTCAAGGTTGCTCGTGGGGCTGCGAGTTTTGTCATCGAATTTACTCTCGTTGATTTGCCCTGCGTCAACCCATTCGACTGGATTTCTCTGTTGCATCTATTGCTAATGGATGCACATAAGCTTGAGCCTATTGTTGCACATCTTAAACGAATTTAGGTTTTTTTACATCCAAGAGATTAGGAAGATGGATGTGGAGATTGCAACTGTCCTTAGCAAGAAACCTACAGTGCTTCCTAAGGAGCCTCCAAAGGATTTTGATAAGATGAAACTGGATAGAATACGAAAGGATGATTGGAGTGTGGCATTTCAAATACGAGTAAGATCCGATGCTAATTTTCATAGAGTTTGCTTCTTTCCTCCTGAGAAGCGTCTATACTCGACCCTATGTCTGGAATACATTTTGGAGTTTATAAGTCAGTGCAAAGCGAACAGTGCTGGGGACCAGATATGATTTAATGATATGATCAAACGGTACATCTTACTTCACAAAACTTTCCTAGGAATGATGCCAAAACTTTTCAAAGTTTAAAAGCACCAACAGAACTAAAGAATATGCCTTCCTTCTTTCACACAAAGGGGGAGATTGTTGGGTTATTTAATACATTGTGTCAAATTTCTTTATGTATGTAGTTAGCCTTATTACAAATTGGGCATGTGAATCCGTCTTGATGTTGCTAGGGTTAGGCTTTAAATACTGCATGCATGTATTGTATTAGGGTTAATCGTTCTGTGATTCCCTACCATGCCTTTATAGTAAAAGTTCTTCACCGAGCTCTTCTAATGCATTTATTATTAATTATCCAACACCACTTTGATCATTGCAATCATTGTTTTATTCTCTTTTTGGTTAAGAATGTTTCGGTCAACTCTTATTTAATCTATCAAGGACTACTATCGCACGAGTGATAATAAGTCTATGCAAGTTCTAAGGAACTATCTGGGTGAGTATGTGTGGATTTTCTGGATACATAGAAAAGTAAATAATTCTACTTGGATAGTATAAATATATTAATAGGTGTGACTAATCATTTTTTAATTAAGACTAATATACTTCAATACATATCGATGGAAGACAAACGGGCAACAAGTTGTGCCGCTAACTCTTTCTGGATGTTTGGTTACATGAAAAATGTTTTATTGCTAAAAGATTTTAGAATATAAATCCCTGTCATCCTTAGTTAAGGAAAGAGTGGAGCTGCTGGCTACTTGATAAACTTTCAGATTTTATATTATATAGTTAGGTGACGAGAGCTCTAGATAAGCTTAACAACCATGTAATTAGTTATCGATAAGTTTTGCATAAACCTATTCTGATTGTATTGTGAACTTTGTGGAGAATTGTTTAGGGCATAAAGCCTATCTGTGTAATTGTGTTGAAGGCTTTAAGGAAAGTTGTTGTGGAAAAAGGAGTAGGATACTGTAGCACCTGGTTCTTGGTATGTATTCTGTTATTAAATATCCATTTATTTTTGCATTTTTGGCCTTGGACTCGGCGAGTCGAAGGACTAACTCGCCGAGTAGAAGCGGGATGAGGTGCGGGGTTTAAGCTGCGGACTCAGCGACTTGAGTCCCGGACTCGGCGAGTAGCCGCTGTTTGGGCAAAAACCCTAATCCAGGGGTTTACACCCAATTTAAACGACCTTATGCAGCCTCCTTTCCCTCTTTATGCTCCCAAACACTCCTCATAGCAAACCCTAGCCGTTATGTGAAGATCTAAGGCCTTTTGAGTGATTCTTATGAGTTTTGATCTCAAGGAAGAAAGAAGAGCATAGAAGGATCAAGAGGGGACTGAAGGATTCGAGTTTAGTTCACCTTTTGCAGTCTTTGGAAGGTATAAAGTCTGAACCTTGTTCATTCTTTTGTTAGATCCCTCTTTGGGGTGATTTAGGGCTTTTATAAGCCATTTTTGGTGGCCAACCATGTTTGCAAACATGGTTGGGGGTTTGGACTTCTGTATCATGTCAATTTATGGGCCACAAGTCAAATCTAGGTTGCTTTTTGCACCAAGGAAGGCCCCATGCAACAAAAGAACCATTTTAGATCCTTTTAAGCTGTATTGTCCCATGCATGCACATAAAGTTTGTAACTTTACGTGCTAGATCGAATTTGGGGGCCTGGATCTATCATTTGGTTAAGTGTTGTACATCAGAAATCGAAGTTCTTAGTAAGGAATGTGATAGAATCGGCGAGTCCATTCCTGGACTCGGCAAGTCCAAGGGTTTTGGTCCCATATCAGTGAGGGTCATAAGGACCAGTTAAGTGTGGAAGGGTTTTAGGAGTCCCGGGGAGTGATCCAACTTTCTGGACTAAGAGAAGTGTTATGGGAATTCATGGTAGTCAGCGAGTGCATGAACGGACTCGGCGAGTCCAAGACAATATTCATGGAACTCGGCGAGTTGTTCATCAACTCGGCGAGTCGAGGACAGAACGTGTTCATTGGATGAAGAGTAACTCGACGAGTTGTTCATACAACTCGGTGAGTCAAGTCAGGACATGAGTATCAGTTGATGATGAACTCGACGAGTCATCGCCTAAATCGAAAAGTAGAGACGAGTATGGGGTGTGATGGAAGGATAGGGACTCGGCGAGTTGGCGAATCAAGTCGGTGATTCAGGTTAACTGGAAGGTGACTTTGACTTTTACTTTGATTTGGTCAAGGGGTAAAATGGTCATTTTACCTTAAGGGTAGATGTCAGTTTCTGACTAAGTGTTTTGTGGGAATTTTATCCGGTGGATTTCCAGAGCAGCAGTTGCAGCAGTCAGAGGATTCCTGCACAGTTCAGCAGATACATGGTGAGTTACCTTCCAGTAGGGGTGGGTCTAAGGCCACAATGTCGGCCCACCATTGAGGACTACTTAGAAGATAATTGTCTTTATGATAATTTATCTTGGTCTGGTTTGCGTTTGGTTATGAGTTATATCTGTATGATATGTTACATGATAGGGATAGTTTCCCTGATAGTGGTCCTTAGGACCAAGGGGTAGGTCAGTACCCGGATATGTCTGAATATGTGATTATATCTTGCTAACTCCTTCTCGTTGTACCGAAATAGAGGTTTGAAATTGTATGCTATTAGTAGGGGTGGAACAGTCCCTAGTTACCGGTTGAAAGATACCGATGAGGATGACCGGTTGAAAGATACCGATGACGATTATCGGTTGAAAGATACCGATGACGATTACCGGTTGAAAGATACCGATGATGTTTACCGGTTGAAAGATACTGATGATGATTACCGGTTGAAAGATACCGACGGCATTGTATGGTATGTGGTATGATGGGGGAGCTCAATAAGCTTTGTGCTTACGGTTTCAGTTTTTGGTTTCAGGTACCTCTTCATCCAAGGGGAAGGAGCCGACGGCGTAGCATTGCATCACACACACTCACATATGATTTCCGCACGGTGTTTTTCTGGGATTGTACTCTGATATGACATTTGTTCATGATTGTGGGTTTCAAACATGATACTTGGTTTTGAGATGACGTGTTTATATAATATTTCCTAATGAATGTTTTATGAATTAATTAATCAAAAATGAAATTTTTGGGGCTTGAATTTTGGGATGTTACAAGTTGGTATCAGAGCCCTAGTTTGAGGGATTCAGACACGCCCTTGGGGGTGTCTGGACTCAAACTGAGGGGCTCAAAGATTTTTTTTCAATAAAATTGTTTTCTAAAAATCTAAACGAAAGGATTTTACGAAAGACAAGGTGTGTGACGCGTGCGACCGGCCGGACTCAAGTAAGTTTTCCCCAAGATACCCATACATGTTATGTTATGCTATATGGCTTGATTCAGAATTGCATGATAGAATAGGACTAAGGATCTAAGAAGATGCCTTGTGTTCCTGATATATGATTCTGATAATCGCATGCTAGCTAGGGCTAAGGATCTAGGAGGATGCCTTATATGCCTATTGTATGAGCGATATGCTAGGGCTGTTTAGTCAGCAGTAGGATGGCCTGTATAGGTTATGCCTGATTTGGTTACTCGATGCACGAATGTTGCTTGCTTTGTGCTATGGGAGTTCTGGCTAATTCCAACTAACTAAGGAGCGGATATGTAACAGTACCTACAAGTTAGTTAGGGGGAATGGTAGGGGCACCTGTGCAGCTGATGGCGGAGAGTAGGTCAGAGAGTGCCCTAGGGACGCATAGGATGAGGTTAGTGGAAAGGGGTATCGGTAAAGGGACCTGGTGAAGTTGAAGCAATCCTTGATGAAAGCACGGGTAGATGTGGAAGGTAGTATGGGCCCGTACTACTGAAAGTAGAGGACCCGTACTTGAATCAAGGAGGGCCTAGACGAAATCGGGAACCTTGGGAAGTATGTTAGATCCCTTGAGTATATGAATGATCCTGACCTTTATGCGTGCATTTTCAGTATGGTGACCACACGACTTGGAGCAGGAGGTTCCGGATCAAGATCAGGATCAGGATCGGGCTTGGGTTCAGGATCCGAGCAGGTTGATGACGGGCTATGCGAGTTCATCGCGTTTGAGATCACGAGGGACATCCTTGAGTCGACCCCTATCATCTTCGGGTCGATCAAGGAGGGCATTGTTGAGTTGATGGAGGATCGTCTCCGATCATTCAGGAGTGATATGGCGTCTAGCCAGATGGGTATGCACACACTGTCCTTTAAGGACTTTCGTGGGAGTGGTGCGCCCGATTTCCATGGGGTGAAAGACCCCATTGCTGCTAGGAGATGGATCGCAAACATTTAGTCTGCGCAGCTGACGAGCTTCTGCCTAGAGGAGTCGAAGGTGAGATACGCAACAGGATGCTTGCGAGACAGGGCTACGGATTGGTGGGAGTCTGTTGGCGACTCATTAGGGGCCTCGGCTGTTGAGGCTATGACTTGGTCGGATTTTGTGACCAGATTCAGGGCGGAGTTTGCGCCAGCTGTGGAGCTTCAGCGGCTGGCCAGGGAGTTTTTGGATATGAGGCAGACTACGAAGAATATGGCGGAGATCACCGCCAAGTTTTGGGAGAGGGCATTGCTGGTGCCCCAGTACGCAGGTGATGAGGATATGAGGAGGACCCGCTACCATGAAATGCTACGCGTTGACATTCGGGAGCATGTTAGTTTTTCGGCTTGCCCTACCTTGGATTCCATGATTGTCAGGGCTAGGGAGAGAGAGATTGATCTGGAGCACGTCCAGAAGAGGAAGGCAGTGGAGGGGCTGACGAATGGGGCTTCGGGGAAGAAGCCCAAGGGATCTGATGGTAGGCCGAAAGGCCAGGCAGGGCGGAACGGCTGTGGGAAATGCGGTCGGTCACACGAGGGAGCTTTTCGCACTGCGTCGGGTTTGGGCTGCTATAAGTGTCGCAAGGTAGGGCATTTGGCAGGGATTGTACTACCCCCGCCCCTGCAGTACAGATGACAGACCTGATTTGCTTCCATTGCAATTAGAGGGGCCACAAAAGGGCCAATTGCCCGAGATTGACAGCATCGTCAGTAGCAATGCCAGCGGCAGCGCCGGTCTCAGTGACGGTGCGGGTTACAGATGGCCGGAAGGTCAAGATAGAGGTTCCAGTGGTGCGGAGCCGAGCCTTTCAGCTGACAGCCGAGCAGGCACACGTTGCACCCAATGTGGTGACGGGTATGATTCTTTCCCTATGATCTTCTTTTGCTGTGATTGTGTTATTGATACGTGCTCTGTTTAGGATCATTCCATGTGAACGGCATCCTAGTTCTTGTGCTGTTTGACTCGGGTGCTACCCGGTCATTTGTGTCTCTTGCTCTTAGCAAGAGATTTTCCGAGTCTTCGGGCATGTTGGATTGCCTTCTAGAGGTAGAGATTGCATACGACCGTTCGGTGCGGGCATCGACGGTATTTCGAGATTGTGTGCTGAGGTTATTTGAGGAGCGTTACTTGGTAGACTTGCTTCCCATTCCATTGCGTGGGAACAAGGTGATTATAGGCATGGATTGGCTCAGACCTAATAGGGCATTGATCGACTGCGTGCAGCAGTTGGTGCAGGTTAGGACCCCAAGTCAGCGAGGACCAGCTTTATGTTCAGCAGTGAGAGCTAGGCGCTACCTCCAGCGGGGTTGCGCAGGTTATGTCGCGTATGTTATGGATACCTGGGAAACGGGTAGGGCGACGGTGGACGATGTACCCGTGGTACGAGAATTTGCGGACATATTCCCTGAGGAGTTGTCGGGGATACCTCTGGAACGACAGGTGGAATTCAGGATCGACCTGGTTCCTGGTGCGGCTCCAACAACCAAGGCGCCGTATCGGTTGGCTCCTCTTGAGATGCAGGAGTTGTCTACACAGCTGTAGGAGCTGCTAGACAAGAGTTTCATTAGACCGAGCAGTTCACCCTGGGGAGCCCCGATTCTATTTGTAAGGAAGAAGGACAGGTCGCATCGGATGTGTATAGATTATCGGGAGCTGAACAAGGTAACGGTGCAGAACCGCTACCCACTCCCGAGGATTGGTGACCTCTTCGACCAGCTTTAGGGAGCATCTTGGTTTATTCCAGGACGCGGGAGCCACATGAGGAGCATCTGCCAGAGGTTCTGGAGACTTTAAGGAGGGAGAACTTATATTCTAAGTTCTCCAAGTGTGAGTTCTAGTTGCACGAGGTGCAGTTTCTTGGGCACCTTGTCAACCAGAACGGGATTTCGGTAGATCCGGCCAAGGTAGAGGCCATGATGAATTGGGAGGTTCCGAGGTCTCCATCTAAGATTCGGAGCTTTCTAGGGTTGGCAGGCTACTATCATAGATTCATTTAGGACTTCTCCAAGATAGCAGTTCCGCTCACCCGACTAACTAAGAAGTCGGTGGTGTATCGTTGGGTGCCTGAGCAGCAGGCCGCATTTGAGACGCTGAGACAGAGATTGTGCAAGGCGCCAATCTTAGCCCTACCAGAGGGCATGGAGGATTTTCTTGTGTACTGCGATGCATCCATCGCAGGTTTGGGAGCGGTATTGATGTAGAGAGGGCATGTCATCGCCTACGCGACGAGTCAGCTGAAGCCTCACGAGGCAAACTACCCGACGCATGATTTTGAGCTGGGGGCTGTTGTATTCGCCCTCAAGATTTGGCATCATTACCTCTATGGGGTTCGTTGTACAATTTACACGGACCACAAGAGTTTATGTATCTCATGGACCAGCCAAATCTAAATATGAGGCAACGTCGGTGGCTTGATGTGGTGAAGGATTATGATTGTGAGATCCTCTACCATCCAGAGAAGGCCAATGTCGTGGCCGATACGCTTAGCTGCAAGGTAACGACGATCAAGTATATCTGTCTAAGGATGACAGTGATGACTCCGCTTCTGGAGCGGATCCGGGAGGCTCAGCAGGAAGCCATGAAGGAGGAACATCGGAATAGTGAGCAGATTGTGGGGCAGGTTTCCTCTTTCGACTATGATAGTCGGGGTTTATTGACTCTTCACCGTAGGGTGTGGGTCCCTTATCATGGAGGAGTGCGCCAAGTCCTGATGGAGGAGGCACACGAATCCCAATTCTCCATTCATCCCGGGGCGACGAAGATGTATAGGGATCATCGTCTGGACTATTGGTGGCCCTGCATGAAGCAGGATGTGGCATGGTACGTGGAGCGGTGCTTGACCTGCAGGAAGGTCAAGGCTGAGCATCAGAGACCACACAGCAAGATGCAGCCGTTGGATATCCCACTGTGGAAATGAGAGGATATTACGATGGATTTTATCACGAAATTTCCCAGGACCGCGCGGGGGATGGATTCGATATGGGTCATCGTGGATCGATTGACCAAGAGCGTCCATTTTATTCCGATTCAGGAGTGCATCTCGGCCGAGAAATTGGTTGATATCTATATCAGGGAGGTGGTGGCGCGGCACGAAGTGCCAGTTTCGGTGATTTCGGACAGAGACTTGCGGTTTACTTCCAGGTTTTGGAAGAGGTTTCATGACGAGCTGGGTACTCGTCTGCATTTTAGCACCGCTTTTCACCTATAGACGGATGGCCAGAGCGAGCATACCATCCAGACTCTGGAGGATATGTTGTAGGCATGCGTTTTAGATTTCGAAGGTAGTTGGGATACCTACCTCCCGTTGTCGGAGTTCTCGTATAATAACAGCTATCATGCGAGTATCGACCGTCCTCCCTTCGAGATGTTATATGGGAGGAGGTGCAGGACCCCGAAATGTTGGGGAAAGGTTGGACAGAGAGTCATGGGGAGCACCGAAGTAGTGCTCAAGAAGACAGAGAAGATTCAGCAGGTCCAGAGCAGGCTTCAGAATGCTCAGAGTCGGCAGAAAAGTTACGTCGATAAGCGACGATCAGACCTGGAAATCCAGGTCGAGGATATGGTTCTCCTGAAAGTGTCGCCATGGAAGGGCGTCATCCGATTCAGGAAGCGGGGCAAGTTGGTCCCAAGGAATATCGGACCGTTCAGGGTTGTAGCCCTGGTGGGCAAGGTGGCGTACCAGCTGGATCTGCCAACCGAACTCAATCAGATCCACAGCACCTTCCACGTCTCTCAGCTACAGAAGTGCTTAGTGGACGATACGACAGTGGTACCCTTAGAGGACATTCAGGTTGATGGCCGCCTGAATTACATCGAGCGGCCTGTGGCGATCCTTGATCGGAAGTCGAAGGATCTGAGGAACAAAAGGGTAGAACTCGTGAAGGTGCAGTGGCAGCACCGGAAGGGGTCGGAGTGGACTTGGGAGCTGGTGAGTGAGATGATGGAACACTACCCCGAGCTATTTCAGGATCGAGCCGCAGACTTCGAGGACGAAGTCTAAAATAAGTAGGGGAGACTTGTAGCACCTGGTTCTTGGTATGTATTCCGTTATTAAATCTCCATTTATTTTTTCATTTTTGGCCTTGGACTCGGCGAGTCGAAGGACTGACTCTCCGAGTAGAAGCGGGATGAGGCGCGGGGTTTAAGGTGCGGACTCGGCGAGTTGAGTCCCGGACTCGGCGATTAGCCGCTGTTTGGGAAAAAACCCGAATCCAGGGGTTTGCACCCAATTTAAACGACCTTATGCAGCCTCCTTTCCCTCTTTATGCTCCCAAACACTCCTCATAGCAAACCCTAGCCGTTATGTGAAGATCTAAGGCCTTTTGAGTGATTCTTGTGAGTTTTGATCTCAAGGAAGAAAGAAGAGCATAGAAGGATCAAGAGGGGACTGAAGGATTCGAGTTTAGTTCACCTTTTGCAGTCTTTGGAAGGTATAAAGTCTGAACCTTGTTCATTCTTTTGTTAGATCCCTCTTTGGGGTGATTTAGGGCTTTTATAAGCCATTTTTGGTGGCCAACCATGTTTGCAAACATGGTTGGGGGTTTGGACTTCTGTATCATGTCAATTTATGTGCCACAAGTCAAATCTAGGTTGCTTTTTACGCCAAGGAAGGCCCCATGCAACAAAAGAACCATTTTAGAGCCTTTTAAGCTGTATTGTCCCATGCATGCACATAAAGTTTGTAACTTTACGTGCTAGATCGAGTTTGGGGGCCTGGATCTATCATTTGGTTAAGTGTTGTACATCAGAAATCGAAGTTTTTAGTAAGAAATGTGATAGAATCGGCGAGTCCATTCCTGGACTCGGCAAGTCCAAGGGTTTTGGTCCCATATCAGTGAGGGTCATAAGGACCAGTTAAGTGTGGAAGGGTTTTAGGAGTCCCGGGGAGTGATCCAACTTTTTGGACTAAGAGAAGTGTTATGGGAATTCATGGTACTCAGCGAGTGCATGAACGGACTCGACGAGTCCAAGACAATATTCATGGTACTCGGCGAGTTGTTCATCAACTCGGCGAGTCGAGGACAGAACGTGTTCATTGGATGAAGAGTAACTCGACGAGTTGTTCATACAACTCGGTGAGTCAAGTCAGGACATGAGTATCAGTTGATGATGAACTCGACGAGTTGTTCATACAACTCGGCGAGTTGGATGTGGATTCAGTCAGTGTTCATTTAGAAGGAAAACTCGTAGAGTCATCGCCTAACTCGACAAGTAGAGGGTATGGGGTCTGATGGAAGGATAGGGACTCGGCGAGTTGACGAGTCAACTCGGTGATTCACGTTAACTGGAAGGTGACTTTGACTTTTACTTTGATTTGGTCAAGGGGTAAAATGGTCTTTTTACCGTAAGGGTAGATGTCAGTTTCTGACTAAGTGTTTTGTGGGAATTTTATCCGGTGGATTTCCAGAGCAGCAGTTGCAGCAGTCAGAGGATTCCCGCACAGTTCAGCAGATACGTGGTGAGTTACCTTCCAGTAGGGGTGGGTCTAAGGCCACAATGCCGGCCCACCATTGAGGAGTACTTAGAAGATAATTGTCTTTATGATAATTTATCTTGGTCTGGTTTGCGTTTGGTTATGAGTTATATCTGTATGATATGTTACATGATAGGGATAGTTTCCCTGATAGTGGTCCTTAGGACCAAGGGGTAGGTTAGTACCCGGATATGTCTGAATGTGTGATTATATCTTGCTATTGTATGCTAGTAGTAGGGGGTGGAACAGTCCCCAGTTACCGGTTGAAAGATACCGATGACGATTACTGGTTGAAAGATACCGATGATGTTTACTGGTTGAAAGATACCGATGATGATTACTGATTGAAAGATACCGATGGTATTGTATGGTATGTAGTATGATGGGGGAACTCACTAAGCTTTGTACTTACGGTTTTAGTTTTTGGTTTCAGGTACCTCTTCATCCAAGGGGAAGGAGCCGGCGGCGTAGCATGGCATCACACACACTCACATATAATTTCCGCACGGTGTTTTTCTCGGATTGTACTCTAATATGACATTTGGTCATGATTGTGGGTTTCAAACATGATACTTGGTTTTGAGATGACGTGTTTATATAATATTTCCTAATGAATGTTTTATGAATTAATTAATCAAAAATGAAATTTTTGGGGCTTGAATTTTGGGATGTTATAGATACCTTCGATGTGGTTGATAATAAAATTTTAGTCCAAGGGTGAGTGCCCAAAATATAGTTAAGCTATATGGTTAATATCAACTTTCAGGAAAATTATTGGCATACAGATATACTTATGTGTGTATCAGGAGCATGATAAAAGCTATATATGAGAAGGTATCGGATGCTTCCTAAGTGATTGTGGATATAATGTACTCTACAAAAGAGTACTTGGAAGCTGATGATGAATATTGTTTGTAGTCTATGATAGGCAGATGAGTTACACATGTTGAAGCTCATGACACGCAGATGAGACGTAAATGATTGATGCTCATGACCGGCAGATGTGTCACAAATGATTAGAGGCCATGACAGGCAGATATGTCACACATGTTGGAGCCTTTGATAAGAAAATGTGTCACATTAGAGTGGCTAGCGGTGTGCTAGTCAGGGATTGAGGTATTCTTTATTGTTAGGTTCTTGTATGATAGGACTTGCATGTTAAAGAGTCTTCATGATTACGTAGTTTACTCTATGTACTAAAGTACGAAAGTATTGATAGGGTGTGCTCCAAGAAGGATCGCAGTGGGTCCAGAGAAGGCTGTAGAATTTTTTTTCTTTTTTACTATGTTTGTTGGTATTAGTTTGTAACACCGAAAGTTGTAAACTATGATAATGATTGGATTTTTTTGTTTTGTAAAACCGTATTTTTATCAACATATATTGGTGTTTTAAAAGTTGCGTTGTTATAGCATGCTAACGACACCCTCCACCCTTACCCTTTTGAACTCATTGGTTTTTTTAAAAAAAGTTAATAAATGTAAAAAGAATGTTTGGAAAGATAACAAGCACATTTTGAAAATAGTTTTTCCACTATCTTCAAAAAGTTATTTTTAAAATGTATATTTTGCTAACTTTATAAAACAACTTACACCTTATTTATATACTAATTAAATCACAATGTTCTTATGAACAGTGCATGCGGTGATTTTTTTTACCGTTCCTCTAACACCCACCTCTCCACCACCTATCTACTCTTTTCTTCCCTAGCCTCTTCTGCTTCATCTACTTCGAATCAACCGACCACCATTATATTACTTCCACATCTTCTCTACTCCGATCGGTGGCTTCCAACGACATTTCGACAAAGGACGATGCCTCCCCTCCCTTCTTGCGACATCCAAAGATCGAGTGAGAGAGGGGCGAAAAGCAGACAACATCGGAAGACCACAACCTGTTCACCGTTTAGGTTCTCTCCCCTCTGTTTCTCTATATCAAAACAAAAATCATTGACGTAGGAGGTTTCCTTGTCGTTACCTGTAGAATCCAATTAACACAGGAGGTGGTTAGGTCGGCGACAAAGGTGGTTCAACCGGTCACGCCACCGTCATCACATGAAGTACTTCGATTAGGGTTTAATTCCCCCAATTTCACCTCACTTTATCTATATTTTTTCAACTCTTAATTTGGTTTCTTAGTAAATTGCTTATTCCGATTTCAGAAAAGTGAACCTACGATGGGCTTTATGCCAAATTAAGAAGATTTGAGGGGTCACAGAAGGTAGAAGGTTTATGCTTCAACATGTCTCGATTTCCATCTCTTGTTTTCATTACACTTTAATTTTAGAATAATTTTGATAAGGTTTGTTCGATTTAGGAACCCCATTTGCATTTCACTTTTTTTGAATTCTCTTGATATATTACATTTGCGTTTGTCATTTTTAGGGTTTACCTTCGATTTCCCCACCTTCCGTTCTAATGAATTTTGCTCTCTCATGTATCCATCAGGTCTGAAGCAGTGATTATAACTTTTGTGGTGGATTTTATAAGTCATGAGAACAACTTTTATACAAAGGTAATCACTTGAATTGATTGCAATTTTATGTTACTAATTTATTTTGCTTCGCCTATTCTATTCAGACTTCATTGTACAATGATTTTGCATCTTATTTTTTGTATTCTATTTGTGGATTTTTGTATATGGTGAAGAAGTGAGAGTGGCAAAGTGGAGATCGAATTCTTTATGATTACGAAATGGTTAGTTTAATACTAAAATTTCATCCCTTTTATTGTTTTTAGTCCAGAATCTAATATGGCAGACGATTGTCATAGTGAAAGTCCACCTGGACTACTTATAAGTTTTCTCAGGCATGTTTTGCTTTTTGTTATTTTTGTTCCAGGTTGTATTTTTCTTGGATATATCCTTAGTCAAGTTGTCAACAACCTTAACAAGAATACATCAGTTGTGATGCTCCAGATTTGAACAAATTATATATGAAGGGAAAAAAAATTCTTGGTGCTCGTTGAAATCCCCATTGATAGAGTTTAATACGCACTTGGATTCAGGTTTAGTATGTTTATTTTTTTAATGGTACATCTGTATTTTGTTTTTTCCTTTTGTCATACGATCTTTTGTTGAATTTCTCTATGTTTGTGTAGGAAACACTCTTTGTACATTATCTCTTTCAAGAAATTTGTTGGTCACCATGAAATTGGTGAAACTTTATGTTTATTTGTTTGCTTTATGTTACTTCAAATGTCCCAGATCCGTAATTTTTCTTTGTTATTGATTTCTCTATTTCTGTTTTGGTTCTTGTGGGGATTTTGTCTATTTTGAAGGTGAAGAAGGCAACGATGCCAAAATTTAGGTTTGTCATTATTGGTGTCAAATTGAAAGGATACATTTGAAGCCTCACTTAACAAAAAGGCACATGATGTTTCTGAATCATTTATCATTTTTTAATGGCCCGTATCAGCAAAAGCTTAAGAATTATACTTTATCTAAGTATGATAACTTCATAGCATAATGAGTCATTCCATTCCAAAAAACATATGATAACTTGATAACATTATAAGTATGGTGAATTTCAAATGTTTTTTTATCAGGTGTTGTAAAGACAAAAAGGAAGGAGAAGTAGAGCCTGAGGTTGATCCTCAAAGAGATCAACACATGGTTCTATACCATACATATAAATAAAGACTACATTACTATTTATTGGTCAGATTATGTTGGGAAGCAATTGATAGTTATGCAATAGATTGATAAGGACCACACTCTTTATCATCATACCAAAGGGCTAAATGCCATAAATAGCAACATAAATCTAGAATTATTGGCAAGGGATTGCAATTCAAATTCAGTGAGTAACTAATTAGAAAAGCATATCACCTGTTTTACTTCTAATTTTATATATTTCTCATACTACTATTTTTGGGATTTTGGTTTTTGGTAGAATGATGTAAGAAGGTGTTCTAAAGACATAATCGAGCATCAGTTTCAAAAACACACAATGTTGCCTGGTAAGCTTTGTTATTTAATAGTTATGAATTTCATATGATGGGAGATTAGAAGGTATAATTTAACAGTTGAATTGTTCATTTGGTCCATGTAGTTTTCAAATGACAGAAACGATCCCTGTAACAAAAGTGAATTGTAATTTTGGTCCTAGTAGTTGTCAAATAGACAAAATGATAGAAGTGGTCCTTGTGTGAAAGAAAAAAAATACATGAAAGGTTTGTGTCTTTTAGAAAAACTGAAAGAATTTGTCCCTCTGTGTGAAAAAGTTATAGAAATGGTCTCTGTCAAACAAAGTAACAGAAACGATGGTCGCCTAAGACAAATTTACAGAAATGGTCCCTCTATAACAAATAGATGAATTTACAGAGATGGTCCTTACATAAGAGAAAGTTATAGAAATGGACACTGTGTAAGACAAAGTTACATAAATGGTCCCTGTATGAAAGACAAATGTAGACAAATTTTCTGTCTAACAAAACATGTTCGCCTGTTTTTTTACATTTTCATTTGGTTTGTGTCGTATTTCAGCCCCTGTATCATGACGGTATGAAAGAAAGGATTTGTTGCAAAAAAAAATCATGATTTCACCTTATTTATGGAATTTCTAAGGTATGTTGCATGTATATTTTGCTGCATTGTGCACTGTTAAAAATAACAGTTAATGACTTCATTGTTTTGTCATTTAAGATGCAAGACAGGAAAACACACAACTGAAAAGCCATTGGCATTAATTTAGCATGGAAAATTCCCGATGTTGTATGGGCAATTTCGGAAAACCACCGAGTGACACCAAGGAGAAACTAGATATTCTTAATTTCTTTCAGCTTAACGTTAATCAGAACAATTACAAGTGCACTTCCAATTATTTCTTTTGTTGTAGCAATAACATCCTTTTTTTGTACAACTAAATACAACATTATATTTACAAAGATTTTCTTTTTAGAGCATATGGTGTGGGCATCGAGAAATGTTATTATTGCTTATGTGGCACCTCATAACCTAGTCATAACAAGATGAACACCACCCCTCCTTCTTGTTAAGAGGGTGTTATGACATATCTCGTTGTGGTGAAGACAAGTTGCAACGGGAAGTTTAATTGGTTGTTGCATTTATCAACCAATCAAATCATTTTTTTCTTTCTCTCTCTACCTCTTAACATGTTATAACATGTGGAACATCATTTTCCCCTTTATGTTATGGTTGTGTTATGGTTGAGGTGACATATGAATTTTGTGTTATAACGTGACCCATACCTAATGCTCTTATAGAGTTATAATATGATGAAATCAAGGTAGGTTACTTTTGCTTTTTAATCATCCTTTGTATGCTTTTACCTTGTAATGCACATCCAACCCATGCAAAACATAGACACCTACACTAGTTAGATTAAAAAGACAATAATATATAAACATGTCTCCGCATTTATCCGTCTTTTCTAGTCATTTATTCATTTTACATATATTTAAAAGTACTACGTAAGCATGTTTTTTTATTATCATTTTACACACACGCACTATATATATATATATATATATATATATATATATATATATATATATATATATATATATATATATATATATATATATATATATATATATATATATATATGAAGGTTATATATAAGTAAGACGTGACTTGGCGGCAACACTAATCCTCAAGCTTTTTCGAGCCTTGGCGAGTCACGACGTTTGTAAGGCGTGAGTTAAGGTGGCAATTTTCTATATAATTAATATTTTTATATGTATTTTCAACTATTATTCATTTTTATACACATATATGAGTTAAGGCGGCATTTTGGTAAAGTTTGGCGGCAGGTGCAAGCCTTGGAGTCATAACGCGCCATGGCGAGTTTTTTAGAACCTTGATATATATATATATATATATATATATATATATATATATATATAATCATTACCTATATGTAAGAGATTTATGCTTTGGTCCACGTCGATGAGCTGTTTCTCTCCTTGCTTATCTCCCCCAGTAGAATAGAAATACTGGAATCGGCTATTTTTAACGTATACAACAGTGAGCAGCTTGGGTGCCTCCTTGTGTCACCAATGTGCGTGCTTGCTTACCATCATCTTCCACTTAGAGGGTTGCTGCCGCCCATACCTTCCATCATACTCTTCCGATCATTAACAAAAGACTTCATGGGGTGTTTTCCTCCTAGACTTGCCACCTCCTGGTTTATAGCCTCACCAGATGCCACTAGACACATTTTTCCACTGATATACTATTCCACCGCTTCTCTTGTTTGTTTTACTTTATATTTGAAAGACTCTATACTCTTCTCAATTATCATCAGTACAATAAACGACACCCCAGCACTGCGACAGCTAACGTCCACCATATCCTTCTTCTGTTGTTTCTTGATACAAACCACAACCTTTTGTTCTTGAAATCTATGTTAGATTATTGTAAAAAAATTAAAAAAAGGGTTTTTCAGAATCTTTGTTATTTGAAGCAAACAGGGTTGTTGAAGGAGTACTTTATTAGGTTTCTTCGCCGTCCCTTTTCTTTATCGGAACACAAACCTTCAAAATTTAGTTCAAGTCTCCTGAGATTGGCCCTCTTTCATAAACAATCGATTACTCAAAATATCCAAAATTAAACAAAAAAAATTTATGCATCCATTTTTATAGATGTCGGCTTGGCTCATTTCTTAACCAAGAGAAGTTGTTTCCTTCTTCTTCAATTTTTGACCACAGCTCGTTCCCACAGGAACACTCGGTAAAGAAATTTCAATGGGAGTAAAATCTGATGCACTGCAGAAGAGAGTATGGAGAAATTGATCCTGATGAAGGAGGATGCTTAGGTCAGTTATGTTATAACTCAATATCTTATGCTATTGTCATATTTTATTCATAATTCTATATAAAATGCATTTTTTTTCAATACCATATGTTTTCCTAAACTGGATCGAATTTGAAGAAAAGTTTCCCAGAACCTACTACTCTCTGTATGTATTCTCTTGATGTCTCTCTTGATCAGTTCCATCGTATCAGGTAAATTAGTTTCATAGTTATAATTGCCTTTATCGATCTTCTACCCACCAGGTATGCGATGTAATGCCCATGTGAATTTTATTAATCAACCTATCTCAATATTTTGTTGGTACGGACAAGTAGTCCAACACGAAAATAAAATTTTAGTTTTTTCTTTCTATTTTCATAGACGAGTCTTGATGGTGATTAAGGAGATGAACAAACTATTTTAGATTATAGATGAAGGTTTTCACATACTGAATATGGTATTTCTGATTTGAGTAATTTTGCTGATACACAGGAGTTGCCCTTTATACGGTGAATTATATTATATTTGCTTTTTTTTGATGTACTCTTGACGTTATAATGATACACTGGTGCAAAATTGACAAATATATGATATAAAAAATGTTCTTGAAGTCATTGATATGACATGAGAGTTTTGATATGATGCCTCGCACTAATACAAAATTTAACCATTTAGTTCAGTTTCACTCTTCTATTGAAGTTCATCATCTGTTTCAATCATGCTCAACCTCTAGGGTCATTACATTTATCTAAGAATAAGATATGTTTTCTGAAAATAGCTGAAATAGACTAATATAACATCTTGTTTGCTTTTGCAACATACTTTTCTTCCCTTGAATGTATATTTTTGAAAAACTTGAAATTTCGTTTTATTGCAGTGAAAGAAAGGGAAGAGAGAGAGGAAAGGAGATCTTGCTGAAAATTTGGATGGCTGTAAGAACCAAACAACTGAACCTCTTGCAGCTAAACAGATAAAGGGATGTTTGGTCTATGAAATCTTGATAAAGAATCGGAATATATAGATGTTAAATATTTTTCAAATTAATATAAACTCTCGATACCACATACAATGATTACAAGTTTTAATTACCTCACAATAAGTATCATGCTTAACTTTTTTTTTTTTGATACTTGATCAAATAAGATCAGAAATCCATAAACCATCGATTTACAAGCATTGTTATCGACTGATTTTCAAGTCAATGATATTGTGAAGGTAACTCGGTTGATCTATCTTCCTTTGTAAAACACAATTTTTACATAATACAAATATACAACTATTTCATACACAATTGAAGTGTTAATTAAGTCCATTGTTCATAGTTGCAGGTACCGAAGTTTTTGAAAGAATTGGATGGTGAATTTGTACAGGTAACAATTTTATATATATACTTTTTTAAGCTTTAGGCTAAAAAGGAAGTGTATCGTGGACATCTTTGAAGTCCACATATCAAAGGGTTTGTCTTCAACTTGAAGATTTTGACATTTTTTTTTACAAATTTTAATCAGTTTGTATGTAATTTAGGTTATCTTTTGCACCGAACACATAATGAAGGGCTTTGTTTGGGAACCTATATATACCAAACATCAAAGCTTCAAAGGTTGGTCAAAAGTCCTCTAGCTATTGTAGGAAAAGATATTGTTATCTGCATGTATTTGATTGATTTAATGTACCACTATTACTATTAGAGAAATTACATGATACATAGTTTTTGTGTTGTATCCTAAAATTTATTAGCAATAATGTTACATTGATTGTTTTTATTACTTTAGATCAAATTCTTTATGGTTAGCAGATTGCAATAAAGATCTGAATAACCATCTTTCGGGACAGTTTCTCTTAGGTTGGTTTCATCTATGTTTGGTCTAATTAAATGTTTAACCTCCCTTGCGGCTTGTAAAAGCAAGAAAAAATGGGATATTTGATTCCTTTTTGCCCTTCCCCCTACCATTGTGTTACTGTTGCATTACTTTTGGTAAAATATTCACTTCAACATCCTTACACACCTATTTTAGTTTTAAATTGCAAAAACTCTTTTACAAGGATTGTCATGATAAAATTATTCCATTTATGGAGATTATAGATCGATTTGAAGAATGGGCGAGAGAACATAACATGTGCTCCCTTTGTTCCCTGATAGTATTAGGAACAATAAAAAAATCCAATCAAAATTTATACGACTTTATAAATAGTGTTTTTCTGTAGCCAAGTAAAACCAACTTATCGATCAATTCTCTAGGGCCGTGATTATCACGGCCCTCAATAGGTTCCTAGTATATATAGGTTCCTAGTATATATATATATATATATATATATATATATATATATATATATATATATATATATATAACAAACACTTTTTAGAAAAATAATTATTAATTTTTATTTTCTTGTCACCATATAAGATAATCCAAATATATATATATATTTTTTTTTATAAATTCTTTTTTTAATTTTTTTTTACCACAGTTGTATTTTTATCAAAAATAAATTCTTATTGAGTTAAATAAATAATCCCAAATACCCCCTTAATCGTATGTTGTTACATAATACCAAAATATTTAATTATTGTTAAACATCGTATTAAACTCCATGTAAACTTAAATGGTTTATTTTGTAACCGAAAAGTGATCAGAATTACTTTAATGAAAGTTGTATGGCCTACCTTACTTGGCACACAAATTAGCATTATTCTCCTTATCTTATTGTATGTCATTAAACTATACATTTATAACTGGAATACTCTAGTAAATGATAGTGGTATAACTTTTCTTTTTCTGTGAGTTGATGGATATACACATAAACGCACTAAATCATTCATTTTCTTGTTAAAATGCAACAAACATACGCTACATGTACACTACCCAAGATATACAAACACACTTGCTAATATAGAAACTAAGTTGTTGCCCATGGATAAAACGCCTACATAAAAAAACTAATATTGTGTTATCCAAATGCCATACAAAAAGACCCTTTAAGTTGGGGAGATGATTGAGAAATTAAACTTTTATTTCTACAAATCATCCTATCAAATTAAATAATGATATTTGTCATTTTAATATACTTAAATATCACTAAATGAGCATTAAATATGACACATATCCTCATTTAATTGAGTAGGAAGTTTTGTAGGAACAAATAGTAGGAGGATATTTAATTTCTCGAGATGATTTGTACACAATAATTTTTCTCCATACATAACAATTAGTGCTTTAAAATGTTGTACTGTACAACTCGATAATGCATAAATTGTTATGTATGTCAAAAAATTGTTGCGTACGAATCACTTCCCTTTAAGTTGTGTAAACTAACTAATTTTTTAAGTTTTTTGGATTGTCATGTTTGGCAAACTAAAAAGTTGCCGGTAAGCTAGTTTTTTAAATAATGAGTAAAACTAGACTTTCAGGAGTTTTTGTTTTTAATTTAGTTCTCCGAATATACCCATAACTAATACTACCTCCGTCCCAAATTGATAGTCCACTTTTAACTTTTGAAGTCTTTTTTTTTCAACTTTGACCTTAAATATTTTTGTTTTTGATAGATAATACTTGATGCAAAACATATGAAATAATTGTATTTTAAATGTTTTTTCATTGTTATAAGTTTTATCAAAGTATTATATAACACAAATAAAAATATTTAAGGTCAAAGTTGAAGAAAAAAGACTTTAAAAGTCAAACAGTGGACTATCAATTTGGGACGGAGGGAGTAATAAAAAATAGATTATTCAAAATATCCTTTTATATTATTTTGTATCTTTTAACTAGCTTATCAACGAGTTCTTACAAAAAATCATATTTTTCAGCTAGTTTTTTAGGCAATAGTTAGCACTTCACCTGTCAACTAGTTTTTCAACTACCAGTTAGTTTTTTAGCCCGTCTGTCAAACGTAGTCTAAGCTAATGGTTTAATCTAACATAACAATCTGGCAAGATTATTGTTCGTGTGTGTGTGTATATATATATATATATATATATATATATATATATATATACAATAGTGGTAAACTATGTAAGTGATTTATGTCATCAATATTATTGAAGTGTGATGGATGCACTCATTGACCAATGTGACTTTAATAAATATTGAACAAGTTAGGATGGCGTGGAATGCACATTTGTTTGAGTTTGTCTTGGTTTAAACTACAATGTTATTTGGGGAAATGCCCCTAAACCACGGGGGTCCGAGAGTAGCACCCATTGTGGTGGGGTCCAAGGGGCAGAACCCCGATTGGGGTCACTATGAAAGACCTTGGGGAGGCTGAGGTAATTCTTGATATAAGAATCAAACAAGGAGACAATGGAATTTAAATTATTCAATCTTATTACATTAAGAAGATAGTGAAAATTTAACTTTGAAAACGGCTCTCTAGTTATCACTCTTATAGATCCAAATCTTAAGCTTCTACCTAATAATGGATCTCTAGTGTCTTAACTTGAATACTCAAGAGCTATTGGATGTCCTATGTATTCCATGACTAACATTAGGCAAGATATAACATATGTCGTACGAAAGTTTAATAGGTATACTAGCAATCCTAGTTCACATCATTGGCAAGCTTTAAATCGAGAATGCAAGTATTAGAAAGGACCCATAGATTATGGTTTGACATACAATTGATTCCCTTCTGTTTTAGAAGGTTATTCAGATGCCAGCTAAATTTCCAATTTAAAGCATCACTCGATCCTCTATAAGTGGTTTTGTATTTATTCTTGAAGGAAATACTATTTCTTAGGCATCCAAGAAACATACTTGTTTACAAACTCAACCATGGAGTCTAAATATGTAGCATTAGATGTTGGTGGTTGAGAAGCTGAGTGGCTAAGGAATTTGATATATGAAATTCCATTATGGCCTAAATCAATATCTACTAATTCTATCAGGTTTGATAGTGTTGGTACCTTGGCTAAGGCTTATAATCAAGTGTATAATGGGAAGTCTATACATTTATGTGTTAGACATAGAATGATTCGTGAGCTCATCATCAATGGTATGATATATGTAGAGTTTGTGAGAATTCAGTTGAATTTAGCCGGTCAGCTAACCAAAGGATTTGTTAGAGATCTTGTGCACAAGGCGGGTGTGAGGACGAGTTTAAAGTCCTCATGAAATCTTTCATATTTAGATACCAAGTTTTCCTTTAATATAAAATTAGATGCATAATTCAATGTAGAAACCTTGATATCTAAATACTGGAACACATAATAAACATCATCCCAAGGTATACGTTCATAACTAAAAGTAAAGGAGCTTGAAATTTTATTTCTTAATACTTCTTTTGACAAATTGTATTTGTAGGTGCAAGAATAAAAGGACTACATATATAAGCATAAAGTTTAGCTTCTTCAAGAATAGGACACATGCTAGTAAAATATAGTGTTAAGTTAGAGATTATGTGTCACACCCCATAACCGTAAAAACAAACGGCGAAAACGTCCGGGGGTGGGTGATGTCATGCGTAGTATCACAACAATTGCATCATAGTAATCAAAGTAAACACAACCATCACATTAGATATGAATATTTACATCCATTTAAAAAATGTAGTTTGTATACATCAATATATGACAAAAGTAAAAGACGTGACTCCAAAATGCTCCATCTTCTCCAAAAGCTGACAAGGGTACCTATCTATTGTTGTCCTGAGAATACAAGCGGTTTTGAAAACGTATCAGCATAAAGCTGGTGAGTTCAAAAGCATGTTTTGTAATGAAAACTAGTCACTGAATTTATATAATTGATTGATTTTCATTATATGTAAAATATGATTCGTATCAAAAACCTGGTTATCACCAATATGTAAGTATATTTCGTTTGAAAACCTTGGTTACCACCAGTATGTAATGTGTGTTTCGTTTGAAAACCATGGCTACCACCAATATGTAAAGTATGTTTCGTTTGAAAACCATGGCTACTACCAGTATGAAAAGTATGTTCCGTTTGAAAACCCTAGCTACCACCAGTATGTAAAGTATGAGGTTTAGGCTGGGAAAATCCCTTATTTTCCCTGGTATACGTGTGTTTGTTGCTTTAATAGTTCTGAAACTGTAAAGGCATAAGTGTCACACTTATGTTATTAAATCAATTGTTCATTAAAGGTATATTATTACGTAATATGTCGTACGATTGGCGAGTTTTATGACCATACTTAAACTTGATACGACGTGAAACGGATGTCAATATCCTTAATGACATTTATCACCCGTAAACCTGCCGGTCCGACTGTAGCTAGCAGCTAGGTACGGGATAGTCAGTCCCGTATAGATCTATACACAAAAGCCATGCTTTCCCTCCAGGAAATTCTGGTTCATAAGGGTAGTCCTCCACTTAGTTAATGTTGTAAGCGCCCAAGGACGTGTCTCCCAATTAGGTTAACGACTTTACGAGTAATAATATGTAAGCGTACTATTCTTTCATATGTAAAACCGACGAATGTTTTGTAGAGTAAAAATAATTATACTAAAATAATTATTTACTGTCGTACTCTTGTAGTAATGAGTGTGTTATAAACTAAATATGTCATAGTTTATAGATTCAACCATGTAAGTAGTTTGCATTTGTAACACTAGTAATGAAATTCCCAAACTATACCCTTTATAGCTTGACTATAATGATAAGTTCATGAAATGTTCGGAAAATATGCAATTAAATTTAGAAAACGTCCCTTATGAACTCACCGTTTGACGTGGGATTCGAGTGTAAATTAACAGAAGTTGTTGAGAGTCAAACAAAGCCTCAGACACAAACGGATCCTATTTAACATATAGAAGCACATATATGTATTAGATGAGGGCATAACACTGTCTGTTATGGATGGAAGCCACCCTAGGGACTAGGAAACACTTGAAACTGAGTGTTAGAATCACATGTGATTAAGAGTGAGGAGTTTGCGGCCGTAAAAGAGGTGTACGGTCATGGGTTTGCGGCCCAATGGGGTTTTCGGCCCACGAGTTTGCGGCCCAGGTGTTTGCGGTCCATGGGTTTACGACCCATGGGTTTACGGCCTATGGGTTTATGGCCCATGAGTTTTCGGTCGTAAACACTTGATGAAAGGTACGATTTTCGGAGTTTCAGGGTCCTTTCTAGCATCCCTGAAGTGTTCTAAGTCCCATGCATAGCTAAAAGAAGTGTTTAAGGTCAATAATCGACCAAAAACTAGGGTTTACGACCCATGAGGTGTGTACGGCCATACACATGGGTTTAGGGCCGTAAACCCTTCGTGTCCATGCTTGTTGGGTCGATTTCTAGGTGAAAATCCAAGGTTTCTAGTAGGTATCGAGCATAGGAAGTAGTTACTTATTATAAGGAAGCTTGGAATGAGGTTTTTATCCACCAAGAACTAGTGTGTGTTCTTGGTGTGCTTGGTGAGAGAGAAAATCTAGACAAAGATGAGATTAATGAGATAGGAACATGGATTTACCACTAGATAAGAGATTGAAACACAATCAAGATGAAGAACCGCTTACTTTCTTGAGGATTCCTTGAGTAGAATCGATGGATGTAGAGAGAGAGAGTAGAGAGAGAAAGCCTTTGGAATGGGTAAAGTTGAAATGAAGGCCATGCATCCCTTATATAGGTATGAGTTTTCCGCAAAAGGGTGGGTGGGTGTGTACGGCCGTAAACTCGAGTTTACGGTCATACACTCCTCTCGAAGGGGTGTTTGGCCCGGATGCTATGTTACGATTTAAAAAACTCATTCTTGGATCCAAACATCGATTTCATTGAGCTTAGAATATTCAATTAGACCCCAAAATAATACTAACAAGAGTAGAAATAAATTCCGAATTGATTTATTTTTAACGGTTTGAACGGAAAAAATTTCGGGTTGTCACATCTTCCCCCGTTAGAGGGAATTTCATCCTGAAATTTGATCATAGAGTACAATCACGGACTCGAAAAGAGATGCGGATATTTCTGTTTCATTGAATCTTCGTGCTCCCGAGTGAATTCAGGTCCCCGCTTGGCATTCCAGTGAACCTACACTATCGGGATACGACTTTGCGTTGTTCGTTTGATCTCCCGGTCCATGATTTCGACTGGTTCTTCCACGAAGTTTGGGTTCTCATTGATTTCAGTCTCATCGAGAGGGATCATAAGGGTCTCATCGGATAAGCACTTTTTAAGATTCGAGACGTGGAAGACAGGATGAATGTTGCTAAGTTCTTATGGTAAATGGAGTTTGTATGCTACAGGACCGATCCTAGCAAGGATCTTGAATGGCCCTATGTATCTTGGATTTAGCTTTCCACGCTTTCCAAAGCATATCATGCCCTTCCAGTGTGAGACCTTCAGCAGAACACGGTCTCCAACCTGGAACTCCAACGGTTTTCGTCATTTATCGGCATAGCTCTTTTGTCGATCTCTCGAAGCTTTTAGTCGTTCTCGGATTTGTATGATCTTTTCTGTAGTTTCGTGGATGATCTCTGGACTAGTGAGAGTGCTATCGGGGACTTGTCCTTTGGCTAGCTGCGTGTCGCCCACCTCAGCCCAACACAGAGGGGATCTGCACTTATGGCCATAGAGGGCTTCAAACGGCGCAACTTTGATGCTGGTATGATAACTGTTGTTGTATGAGAACTCAACCAGGGGCAATGGGTGTCCCACGACTTACCGAAGTCAATGACACATGCTCTCAACATGTCTTCCAAGGTCTGGATGGTTCTCTCACTCTGCCCATCTGTCTGAGGATGGTAAGTTGTCCTCATATCCAACTTAGTTCCAAGAGCTTTCTGCAGTGACTGCCAAAATCTCGGGGTAAAACTTCTATCTCAATCAAAGATAATGGATACTGGCACGTCATGCAATCGGAATATCTCTTGGATGTAGATTCGCGTGAATCTCTCCATTTTGAAAGTTCCCTTGATTGGCAGGAAGTGGGCGGATTTGGTTAATCGATCAACAATTACCCATATGGTATCGTACCCACTCGTACATTTGGGTAATTTAGTGATGAAATCCATGGTGATCCTCTCCCACTTCCACTCAGGTATTTCTGGCTGCTGGAGCAGACCTAAGGGCTTCTGATATTCAACCTTCACCTTGGCGCAAGTCAGCCACTTGCCCACGAAGGTAGCGATCTCCGCTTTCATGTTTGGCCACCAATATAGTTTCTTGAGATCAAGGTACATCTTATCTGAACTCGGGTGTACAGAGTATCTGGTCTTGTGAGCTTCGTTCATGACAACCTCCCTGTATCCTCTGAAATTTGGGCTCTAGATCCGGTTCATGAAATAATAGACTCCGTCTCCCTTGATCTCTAGTTTCTTTTCCATTCCTCTCAAGGCTTCACCCGACACGTTCTCTGGTTTTAAGGCTTCCAGCTGAGCCTCTCTGATTTGCGTGGATAAGTAGGAATGGATAGTCATTATTAGTGCCTTCACTCTACGACCTGAGCGTTCCTTCCAGCTAAGGGTATCTCCTACCACATTGACCTTGCCGGGATGGTAGCGTATTTCGCACTCGTAATTGTTGAGTAGCTCTATCCATCGCCGTTGTCTCATGTTCAACTCCTTCTGCTTGAAGATGTGTTGCAGGATTTTATGGTCAGTAAAGACAGTGCACTTGGTTCCGTAGAGATAATGTCTCCATATCTTTAATGCGAAGACCACTGTTCCCAACTCTAATTCGTGAAATATGTAGTTGACTTCGTGTGCTTTTAGCTGTCTTGAGGCATAGGCGACAACCTTTCCCCGCTGCATGAGCACACAGCTGAAGCCCTGATTCGATGCATTATAGTAGACAACGAAATCCTCTGTCCCTTCGGGCAGAGATAGGATAGGTGCGCTGCACAAGGCCTGCTTCAATGTTTGGAACGCAGTGTCTTGCTTTTCTCCCCAACAGAAGGTTACACCCTTCTGAGTCAGGTTGGTTAAAGGTTTGGCAATCCTGGAGAAATTCTGGATAAACCTGCGATAATAGCCAGCGAGGCCCAAGAATTCACGGATTTTCGTGGGCGTCTTCAGTGCTGACCAGTTCTCTATCGCTTTGATTTTGGAAGGGTCCACATGTATGACTTCCTCGCTTACCACGTGACCTAGGAAAGTTACTTTTCGAATCCAAAATTCGCACTTAGAGAATTTCGCGTACAGCTTTTGCTGCTCTTAAAGGTTTCTAGTACTAGCCTTAAATGTTTGCTATGATCTGCCTCGTTTTGGGAATAGACAAGTATATCGTCAATGAATACGATTAAGAACTTGTCCAGGAAAGGGCGGCACACCTGATTCATCAGATCCATGAATACCGTCAGTGCGTTGGTTAGACCAAAGGGCATTACTACAAATTCGTAGTGACCATATCGAGTCCGAAATGCTGTCTTGGGAACATCATCCTCATGGACTCGTAGCTGATGGTACCCTGATCTTAGGTCTATTTTTGAGAAGTAACAGGCTGCTTGAAGTTGGTCGAAAATGTCGTCGATCCGAGGAAGAGGATAATTGTTTTTAATAGTGAGCTTGTTCAATTTGCAAAAGTCGATACACATCCGAAAATATCAATCCTTCTTTTTCTCGAATAAGACCGAGGCTCCCCAGGGTGAGGAACTCTGTCTGATGAATCCTTTACTGAGTAGCTCATTGAGTTGGCTGGATAACTCTTGCATTTCTGCTGGCGCTAGGCAGTAACGGGATTTAGCTACGAGGGTAGCTCCGGGGATTAAGTCGATGCGAAATTCGACTTGGCGCTCGGGAGGGATTCCCGGGAGCTCTTCGGGAAAGACATCAGGAAAGTTGGAGACTTCGGGGATGCTCTCGAGGTCTTTAACTTCCTGTTTTTTGTTAACCACATGGGCTAGGAATGCATGACACTCCTTTCAGAAATTTTTGGGCTTTGATGCACGAAATGATATGGAAGTTCAAGTTGAGTTTATCGCCATAAATCATGAGGATTTCACCAGAGGGTAAATTGAGACGGATAACTTTTTCATAACAAAGGATATCATCATGATTGGGGCTCAACCAATCCATGTCGATGATGACATCGAAGCTCTTCATGGAAATCGGTATTAGATCGATTGGAAAGGAATGATCATTTAGGGTAAGGGTACAGCCTACAAATATGTCATTAGTGCTCTCTTTCTCGTCGTTAGCCATCTCAACGGTAAGAGTTTCGGTTAAGGGTTGAGGTTTATGCTTGATGAGATGTTTGAATGCATGACCAACAAAACTTATCTCCGCACTTGAATCGAAAAGAATGCATGCATAAGAGTTGTCGGGGAGGAACGTACTCGTAACGACTGTGGGATCTGCAACTGCCTCTTCCTGGCCCATTGCTAGCATTCTCCCCGTGCTACCAGTTGTTGTTGCCTTGGGGTAGTTTCTCTTTTGGTGTCCAACCTCACCACATCCATAACAGGCTTGACCGACACCTGCTGAAGATGCCTGATTGGTTGGTTAGACTTGTGTCTTGTAGCCTCGAGCCGTTTGACCCTTCTTGCCACAGTTGCTACAGAGCATTTCGCAGCATTGGCCGGGATTATGATGATAGTTACACTTGTCGCAGCGAGGAAGGGTACCATCATATCTATTGGTAGGTGCATGAGTGGCAGGAGCAGCGGCAGGAGCAGTAGCAACGTGAACTGCCACCGTTTGTTGTTTCCTTGAGGGCTCATGCGAAGGCTGGCCCTTTTGCTGCTTCCAGTATTTCTCTTCCCACCACTTGCCTTTGGTGGTTCGTGAGCGGCTAGTACTTCTTCCAGATCAAACCCGTGATCTATCAAGGTTTGCGCCAGGCAATTGGCGCTGTCAAAAGTTATAGGCCTAGCAACCAAAACATTTCCTTGAGTTGGGGGTGTCAATCCCCATATATATATATATATATATATATATATATATATATATATTCTTTCTTTCCGGGGTGACCATTCCCGGACAGAGGAGAGCCAGATCAAAGAATCTAGCCGTGTAGGAGGCAATGTCAGAACCCTTCATCTTCAAGTTCCATAATTCGTGCTCCATTTTCTGCATCTTGCCCCTTGGGCAGTATTCAACAAACATTATTTCCTTCAGAATTTCCCAACCCATGGCATTTGCCACTGGTAGGGTTAGGGATTTAACTCGATCATTCCACCAGGTCAATGCTCTGTTGGTGAAATCGCAAGCAGCGAATTTCACTATGTTGGCTTCGGAACAGGAACAAATTTCGAATATAGATTCGATCTTATCGAACGATCGAGTCAGAGAAATAACACCTCCATTTCCATCGAAGGATGTGGGTTTTGCGTTCATGAAGTCTTTATAGGAGCACTTCTTCTAGTGTCCTTGGTTTCCATCAAGATTGAGGGGTTGGGCACCACTTCCCGACCTGCTAGAGCCGCCAGAATTTATCTGTGATATGGCGGCATCCATAGCGGCAGTAACAGCTGCCTGAAACATGGCGAGATCGAACTTACGAGGTGGTGAAACTGGATCTGTTGGAGTATTGTTGTTCTTTCTATTGGGTCTTTTCTTTGGAGGCATCTTGTTCTATATCAGGAAGAAGAAGATGGTAAGTCCCTTAAACTTTTGAATCAAGAGATATGAATCAAGGTATATCTTTATTTGATAGATAAAGTGTTCTACTAAGCGATAAATAAGGAAAAGTTACTAATACAAGTAAACTATCGCTAAGAAAGAATGAGTAGCAGCACTTGGAACAAATATCTACAATGTATTTGGCTCTGGCTAAAATACTCCTTTAGTATTTTAAGTTGTCTGTTTTGTTCTATTGATACCTTGTTGTATATACTTGGTAAGTTTTAGGCCTGCTGCAACAACACAGCCACTTCCAAGCACATGTTGGTCATGTCTCGAGTAAACATAGTTGATCAGGCTATATTGACCCTAGACATGATTACATAACTGCCCAGGTTTAACTACAATATCCAACATCCAAATAATTTTGTTTTGTTCTACTTATGATATTGTTTTTGGTATGTAGGTATACTTGTATACTTCCATAAAATACTTATATTTTAAAAGTATACTTTTAGTTCAGATCACTTCAGCCCTTTAGTGTTTATAGTTGTATACCATGTAAGGTTCGGTATAACTAGTTCACTAAAAACAATAGCTCTGATACCAATCTGCCACACCCCCGAACCGTAAAAACAAACGGCATAAACGTCCGGGGTGGGTGACGCCATGCGTAGTATCACAACAATTGCATCATAGTAATCAAACTAAACACAACCATTACATTAGATATGAATATTTACAACCGTTTGAAAAACATATTTTGTATACATCAATATATGACAAAAGTAAAAGACGTGACTCCTAAATGCTCCATCTTCTCCAAAAGCTGATAAGGGTACCTGTCTATTGCTGTCCTGAGAATACAAGCGGTTTTGAAAACGTATCAGCATAAAGCTGGTGAGTTCATAAGCATGTTTTTGTAATGAAAAATAGTCACTGAATTTGTATAATAGATTGATTTTCATTATATGTAAAATATGATTCGTATCAAAAACTTGGTTATCACCAATATATAAGTATATTTCATTTGAAAACCTTGGTTACCACCAGTATGTAATGTATGTTTCGTTTGAAAACCATGGCTACCACCAATATGTAAAGAATGTTTCGTTTGAAAACTCTGGCTACTACCGGTATGTAATGTATGTTCCGTTTGAAAACCCTAGCTACCACCAGTATGTAAAGTATGAGGTTTAGACTGGGAAAATCCCTTATTTTCCCTGGTATACGTGTGTTTGTTGCTTTAATAGTTCTGAAACTGTAAAGGCATAAGTGTCACACTTATGTTATTAAAGCAATTGTTCATTAAAGGTATATTATTACGTAATTTGTCATACGATTGGCGAGTTTTATGACCATACTTAAACTTGATACGACGTGAAACGGATGCCAATATCCTTAATGACATTTGTCACCCGTAGACCTGCCGGTCCGACTGTAGCTAGCAGCCAGGTGCAGGATAGTCAGTCTCGTATAGATCTATACACAAAAGTCACACTTTCCCTCCAGGAAATTCTGGTTCAAAAGGGTAGTCCTTGACTTAGTTAATGTTGTAAGCGCCCAAGGACGTGTCTCCCAATTAGGTTAACGACTTCACGAGTAATAATATGTAAGCGTATTGTTCTTTCGTTTGTACAACTGATAAATGTTTTGTAGAGTAAAAATAATTATACTAAAATAATTATTTAGTGTCGTACGCTTGTAGTAATGAGCATGTTATAAACTAAATTTGTCATAGTTTATAGATTCAACCATGTAAGTAGTTTGCATTTGTAACACTGGTAATGAAATTGCCAAACTATGCCCTTTATAGCTTGAATTATAAGTTCATGAAATGTTCTGAAACTATGTAATTAAATTTAGAAAACGTCCCTTATGCTCTGCATACTACAAAAGGGATTAAGTATCTTAATACTTTCTGAAAATCATTGATTTGTATAAATTGCATAAGTTTGACTTGTTGAAAACTTGTGTTTGGCTTGTATTCCTCTTGAAAACATTTAAAAATCATAAAAGCATAGGGGTATGAACTCATCATTTGACGTAGGATTCGAGTGTAAATTAACAGAAGTTGTTGAGAGTCAAACAAAGCCTCGAACACAAACGGATCCTATTTAACATATAGAAGCACACACACACACACATACACACACACACACACACACACACATATATATATATATATATATATATATATATATATATATATATATTAGATGAGGGCATAACACTGTCTGTTATGAATGGAAGCCACCCTAGGGACTAGGAAACACTTGAAACTAAGTGTTAGAATCACATGTGATTGAGGGTGAGGAGTTTACGGCCGCAAAACTGGTGTACGGTCATTGGTTTGCGGCCCAATGGGGTTTTCGGACAAAGAGTTTGTTGCCCAGGTGGTTGTGGTTCATGGGTTTACAGCACATGGGTTTACGGCCTATGGGTTTACGGCCCATGAGTTTATGACCGTAAACACTTGATTAAAGGTGCGATTTTCGGTGTCTCAGGTTCCTTTCTAGCCTCCCAAAAGTGTTCTAAGTCCCATGCATAGCTAAAAGAAGTGTTTAAGGTCAATAATCAACCAAAAACTAGGGTTTACGGCCCATGAGGTGTGTATGGTCGTACACATGGGTTTACGGCCGTAAACCCTTCGTGTCCATGCTTTTCAGATCGATTTCTAGGTGAAAATCCAAGGTTTCTAGTAGGTATCGAGCATAGGAAGTAGTTACTTACTATAAGGAAGCTTGGAATGAGGTTTTTAGCCACCAAGAACTAGTGTGTCTTCTTGGTGAGAGAGAAAATCTAGACAAAGATAAGATTAATGAGATAGGAACATGGATTTACCACTAGATGAGAGATTGAAACACAATCAAGATGAAGAATCCCTTACTTTCTTGAGGATTACTAGAGTAAAATCGATGGATGTAGAGAGAGAATAGAGAGAGAAATCCTTTGGAGTGGGTAAAGTGTGAAATGAAGGCCATGCATACCTTAAATAGGGATGAGTTTTCGGCCAAGGGGTGGGTAGAGGTGTATGGTCGTAAACTCGAGTTTGCGGCCGTACACTCCTCTCGAAGGGGTGTTTGGCCAGGATGCTATGTTACGATTTAGAAAAATCATTCTTGGATCCAAACATCGATTGCACTGAGATTAGAATATTCAATTAGACCCCAAAATGATACTAACAAGAGCAAGAATAAATTTCGAATTGATTTATTTTTAACGGTTTGAACGGAAGAAATTTTGGGTTGCCACATCATGAGTGTGTAAATTGTTGTGTATCTTATCTTCATGTATTCACTATGAGTAGAAAAGGTTCAAACCTTAGTGACACCCTATCTTAGTGACCTATAAATTTGAGAATCAATTTAATCTATGCAGGAGTGATAATAAGAAAGTTTTAGTTCACTCTGAGACAGTTCAATGGTTATAAAGTTTGTCAAAATGGAGTCAGTATGAGGAAGTTATAGCCGTTTGTAAAGTACATTGCTATTTGAGAAAATTTAAACGGTCAACTGAAATTACGGCTACGCGATGTGAAAAACCTATGTACGTGACGCGTAATTGATGATGAATCAGTGGACGAGTGTCAACCATAGAAGTGGAGAATATGAGAAGGACATCTAGTGCTAACCTCGACAAGTCCTCAGTAATATTAGCCTATAAATATCAATCGATTGTCATTCATTGGTTATTTTCTGATGAATTCTCTAAAAATTTATGTAATTCCATGTAGTCTTTGGAAGAACATTATAATGTCGGTATACGGGAGTTAAGATAAAGTCGGGGAGAGATGATTAAGACTTAAAGAAAACGTTCATGAGCTTAGTTATCAAGCGTTCTTGGGTCTAAAATATTGGTTTATACTTTGCTTTTCTAGGCAATTGGTTTTTCTTTAATGTAATATACATTTGCGGCTGTGTTCACGGCCAGGTGAGTGTTTACGGCCGTAAACCAGTTCACGACCGTGAACCTATTCACGGCCGTAAACCCATCTACGGCCCATGTTCCTCATATACATATAAAAAGATGTTAGGTGGGTGAGGAGTACACGACCAAGAGAGAGAGAAAGGAGCAAAAGTGTGTGTAAGTGTGTGTGTGTGTGTGTAAGTGTGTGAATCTTGTGTAAGGAACTTGATTCTAATCAAATCATATAAGATTCATATTCTTCTTCTTCTCCTTCTCTTTTATTTTGATCAGGCATCATCCGTTTGATTGGGATTCCGCACCATCAAACGGATTTGATTGATACACAAGCAGATTTGGGACTTACAAGTGGTATCAGAGTAAGGATTGTATCAATCATTTTGGCCAGATCTGGAGTGTATTTGATCTTATTTTTTAAGGATTTTTGCGTTTTTGGATAGATATTTGAAAATTAAAGGGGGTTTGTTCTTCGTGTTTTAGATAAAAACGAGTTTTTGATCAAGTTTTGGAGCAAAAAGATTGAAAACCCATCATTTTTTTGTATCTGAAGTAGTGTTCATGCCCCGGAAGAAGGGTTTACAGCCATTGAAGGGTTCTCATCCGTAATCTGTTTGTGGCTTGGGTTCCTCAGACGTTTACGGCTTAGCTGTTTATGGCTCTTGGGTTTACGGCCGACGGTTGATCTTCGTCGTCCTCGCGTCACGTTCTCGGCCAGCAGGAGTCTTCGCATCAGCTTCTTATTAAAAAAAAAAATTAGGGGTTGCTTGGATTCGAACTCGGGTCTCCTACCAACTCAACCAAGCGCCTTACCAGTTGATCTAACATGCCACACACTTGATTACTTCGAAATTTAATTCAAAAGGACTCTCTTTCGCACCTAATTTCGCATTTTTAATATGTTCAGCCCAAAAATCAATTTCTTTTCATTTTTTAAAAATTCCATTTTCAACCAAAATTTTTGGTTTTTAATTTTTGACTTTCTAAATTTTCTTTTGACTTAAAATTTTGACTTTGACTTTGACTTTTAAAGTTTGACCTTTGACTTTAAACTTTGACTTTCTCGTTTAACTTTCAAATTTAGTTTTTGGATTTGACTTTTAAGTTTGACTTTTTTAAATTGACTTTTAAGGTTGACTTTCTCGGTTTATAGTCAAAGGGCATATTTTTAAAATAATGAGTTCCTCAAAAATTCCGGTCAATGAAGTTTCATGCTCTTAAAAATGCATCGAAACTCTTAAATTTTTACGTGAACAAATTGAATTGATAAAGAGAGAGAACGAGGACCTAAAATATGAGAAGTATGAACTTAAGAAAGACCAGAGACCATTAAAAGAGAAATTAAAGGCCAAAATTAAGGAATTTAGAACACTTCAAGAAGAATATAGCAACAAATGTGAAAATTATAACTATATTAAGAGACAACTTGCCTCTGTGACTGCCGAGCTTGACACATTGAAAAACAAATTTGAAAATGCATATTTTAATATTAGAAAATATGATGTGTCAAGTGAGGTAGTTGCCTCGATGATTGAGAAGCAATTAAAATTCAAAGATAATCAAAACAATGGTTTAGGATATCATAGTGTTCCACTGCCTTTTAATGACAAGTATAACCCTCCCCTTGAGACCAATGAGGAAGAAATTCCTGCTAAGTATGGCCAAACCCCTATCCCAGCTTCAGTTAAGACTGAACCATCTGGGCCTACTGAGGCTGTTTAGGTGAACGTTTCTGATGCTTCTACTTGATGTGCAGGTAAAGTAGTAGAAGATGAGAACAAGGAGAGCACTATTGAACAAACACATGACTCCTTGAACTTTGAATATGTTGCTTCTAATCAACCTGTTGTTGGTATATACAGGCCACCAATTCAAGCTAAACAGAGTGTGTGTTGCAAGTGTGCTTGTGGGAACAATAAGAGACAAGGCAAGGGCACGCCACCAGGGGAAGGAAGAAACAACTTCCTAGTGAAGAAAAAGACATGTCTTCATTGTGGAACACCTACACATTACCAGAAATTGTCCAAATCGCACTTACGTTCCCTACTACGCACAAGGATGGCAAAATGCGCCAAAAGGGAGATTCCCCAAAGGAAATCATTCGAGATCACAATCTTGAAATGGTGGATGGAATGCCCAGAAGGCCAAGAATCAAACCCACAAGGCCAAGAGTTAAAATCCCAAGGGCAAGAAGGGAATGTCGTCCAAGAATCCAAGCTCAAGAGATGCTCCTATAAAGCCAAGACCGGTTAGGTCAAAGTCATCTCGGAATCCGACTTTAAGTTCAAAAGCAAGTATTGAGCCACCCATCCGATCGAACAAGAAATGGGTTAAACCCAACTACAGATGGGTACCGAAGGTTCAATCTCCCAAATCTTCTAATGATTCTAATATTTCTACATCTTCTGCTTGTGATAAGAAGGATATGTCTTGGGAGAGAGTACCGTGCGTTGATGATAAAGGTCAACCCAGTTTCAAAATGGATTGGGTTCCAAAGACCAACTAATCCCGCTCAGTTTCAAAGCAGCTATGGAGGCATATCATCATACTTCATTTTGTTGGTAGTGGTTGTTCCAGGCACATGATAGGAGGCATCTCTCAACTGTGCAACACTCATAATGTTTTTAGAGTATGTGTCCTTTGCTGGAAAGGAAGAAAAGATGGGATCACACATAGGGTTAGTGCTTAATAACATGAAGAATTTTTGGATCTGTTCTGAGATTATGCATGCAATTCTCAGACCTTCTGGATGCAAATTCAATCGGTAACATACATTTTGATTTTTCTTCTCGATACTCCTGACTTTATCTTACATTGTTTCATTTTGAAGACAATTATTTTCTTTCTTATAGTTTTTCTTTAGTAGGTATTGTTCGGGAAGTGATATCAAGAAAGTGATAATGGGCAATCTAAACCATGTGTAAAGGACTGAATCTAAAATTGTCTAGACTCTGTGTTCAATGTGCTCATATGCACGAAGGATTTGACATTGTGGATCTAGATAGGATTGTTTGGACTGACCATACGATGCTCGGATAGATTGAGCAGTGAGATAAACATGGGAACCCATGTGATACACTAAATTAATATGCATCTAGAACAGTGGTTCAACCTTTCCTTGATGTACAAACTTATGTCCTTAATTCTGGTTCTGATAGGGCGACTGGGGGTTCTAATAAAGTAGGTCTGTAGGAAATTATTTTCTTGCTTTCTATCTGTCAGTCATATGTTGCTTCCTCTACGTGATTGGAAGAGATCCGACCTGGAATGCAACATATGCAACTCTATTTCTATGCACCTCCTTATCTATGAAACTATTTCTATTTGTTAGCCATATGAAGTCCCCTCTGCATGATCGTAAGATCCAACCTCAATCCCTCTATCTCTGTTAGTCATATGTTGTCCCCTCTACGTGATTGAAAGAGATCCGACCTGGGACACAACATATGCATCTATTTCTAAATCTGACTTCCTTCTTAATAATTGTCTATTCACCTAAAGTAAGAAGTTCTTTGGAAGTTCTTGATAATCAGGGTATATCGGGAAGTGGGGAACACGTTCTAGTGCAACTAAAATAGAACCGTTTAGAGGTTGTCTGTTGATCTCGCTGCTTAATTTAAGTGGACAACAATACACGTGGTCGTCGTCAGCTAAATGATTTATTTAGAAATTTTTGTCAATATTTTTCGTGTTTAATTGGACCACAATATCAGCAATTGACCAGATCTATTTATGAAGGTGAAGATATTGATAAACAAAGTTAAGACTGTCTCACAACTTTGATCCCAAATATTTTGGTTTTGTTAAATTTGTTCATAGTTTTCCTCTATGCACAAATTTAGGGGGAGAATTAAAAAAAAAATTAAAATCAAACAAAAATCAGAAAATTAAAAATCCAAAAATAGTGTTATTTCTATTTTATTTCTTTTTTAGAAAAATAAAAAATCCAAAAATAGTGTGTGCTAAGTTTTCTTTTAGTTTTGTTTTGTCTTAAAAAGTGAATTCAAATATAGATGAGACTCGTGGAGACTGTATCGAGAATTTCTAAGCCGAAGCTTCATCCATGATCATTGAAGAATTCTCATTCGAAGGAGCAAGAAATGAAGACTATTCTTTAAACATTCAATCCTTCAACCCCAGAAGCAAGGTGAAGCTGCAATTGAAGATTATGTGACAGATTGCATTGAAGCCTCCTCAATCAGTCTGTTGCTATCTATGAACCTGCTGAAGTGATCCAGAAGATTAGTCCCTTCTAATATTCTCTTTGAAGATTCTCAAGTTGAAAGCGCCAATTTTCAAGAATCTCTTCAAGAAGCCTCCTCACCCAATGTACGTTGAGAGTCAAATTTTCAAGAAAAGCCCAACTGCTCAAGATGAAGTCACTTATTGAGTATTTATCAAGTTCATCTTGAAGTTGTGAAGAAATCGATGATAAACGTTGAAGCCAAGCTCCCAATGAAGATTAACAAGAAAATCCAGCTACTTTTTAGGGGGAGTTTGTTGGGTCAATTAGATAAGAAAGGTATAAACCAAGGGGGGAGGGGGATTGTTGGGTCTAAAATATTGGTTTATACTTTGCTTTTCTAGGCAATTGGTTTTTCTGTAACGTAATATACAGTTGTGGTTGTGTTCACCATCAGGTGAGTGTTTACGGCCATAAACCTGTTCACGGTCGTAAACCCATCTACGGCCCATGTTCCCCATGTACATATAAATAAATGTTAGGTGGGTGAGGAGTACACGGCCAAGAGAGAGAGAAAGGAGCATAAGTGTGTGTTTAAGTGTATGAATCTTGTGTAAGGAACTTGATTCTAATCAAATCATACAAGATTCATATTATTCTTCTTCTTATTCTCTTCTATTTTGATCTGGCATCATCCATTTGATTAGGATTCCGCACCATCATACAAATCTGTTTGATATTCAAGCATATTTGGGACTTACAAGCGTAGGAATTGTTATACGAGAAAAGGTATCCTCTTGACCCAATAGTAAGTAATTATATTTACATAGAGTTAATTTTGTAAGGTTGTTAGAACATGATTTAAATACAAGAGTCATGATATGGTGTTATTAGGAACTCAATGAATGTAATATTAACATATAAATTTTGTTATAGGATTCCTGAGTTGGATAACCAGGGTTGCGAGCCCTAGTCATAAGATATATTAGATTAAGTTAATGACTTATGGTGTCAGGTCGTTTATCATTTGTGATATGCAGCTTAATTAGCCTAGTGACAAATGGTTGCTAAGGTTACCTCCTAGTGGATTGGGACAAGTCCTGTGGAACTTGGTATATTCTCCAAACAGGTTTTGGGCAGGTAGTTGAGTTGCTAAACAATATAGATTAGAGGCCAAAGTAGAATTTAGTATTCACTAACTGGTCAGGTGAGTGCATGTGGTTATTTATGAGTTCACATCGAAAGATTTTTTGATATAAAAATGTTTTATCACTTAAATGATTATGTTCTCAAGGTTAGACTAAAAAGGGTATTTTTGAAAGATCTATGCCTAAGAGTCCATATAGAATGATATTTGCTAATCACATATGATCCTATAGGGTCACACCTTATAGCAAGTTACTACTAACTTATTATTGATTAAAGTAATTTTGATTATTAATAAATATCAATACTTGTATTTAATTGTAAAAACATCATTTTATGGTAATAATATTTCACAAACATACTAGGAATTATTGTTTCTAGGAAATAATAATAAAAGAGAAGAAAACTAATTATATTCATAAGTAATGAATATATATGTTGTGTACAAATGTTTTGGGCACCTAGATTCATCACTTAGTTAAATACTAACTAGCTGTGAAAGACACTTCTTTGTTTTGACCTTGATGTCCAAACCGTAGCCTCTTCTAGTGGAGCATATGTAACGTGGCAATTTCCATAAAAAAATTCATTTTTAAATTAGAGTATACTAATAATACTTGTTCTCAAAATTAATATAAAAACTCATTTTCCCAACAATATAAAGTACAATTTCCAAAGGTAATCTAAAAATCCATTTTATTCAGTCATTGTTAAAAACATTTATACTAACTATTCCAATCAGAGTATAAATAGAACATGCATAAAACTAAAACATGATGTCGATGCATGTGTACAGTCAAGCCTTGCCCTTCACCTTATCTGAAGAGGTACCTGAAATAATTTTTAATCAACTGGGTAAGCATGAAGCTTAGTGAGTTCCCCAAAATACCATATATCACAATACATATACAATGCATACACATAATGGCCTTCAACACTAAGATGGTCCTCCCCTTTATCCTTCAATATAAAGTTGGTCCGCCTGTTTGTCCTTCAACATAATGTTGGTCCACCCGCATTTCTTGGCTTTCTGCACATAGTTGATCCACCCTCAACTCACCACATGATATGTCGTCATATATAACAAACAAACAAACAAACAAATAATTCAACACAACATGAAAATGACTGAACTAGTCTCCTTGCCTAACAACACTCTACAACATAACTACATCCTAACATACATAGGATGCATATTGTAATAGATAGTATAATGAGAAAACTCACTTGGATAATTTTTCAGATAACTATCAGCTATTCAAACAGCGATCCAAGTGGCAAGCAACGCGCTAAACAAGTATTAACCTATAATACTATAACTTATCAATATCTATGCTAATCTAGTAACAAAGTATAGATCCTTAACTAATCACAATAACACTGAATGACTATGAAAAAGCATTAGCCTGTCAAGAAAACCAAAAGGCGGGACCATTTCAACATATAGCTTTTCTGAAATCCAAAAACCTTGGCAAATGCATCTATCCTAGACACTGCACTTGTAATTAGATTAATCAATATACAATCCAAAAGCCTTTACATGGTTTTCAAATCTTCTTTATATTATGTTGGCAAAAAAGTAATATATTTTCATTTCGTATTTTATAATAAATACTTGCACAATATGATGTAACGCATAACTTCGAAAAAACATTACTTCTTCATATGATGTCAGATTTTGGTAATCGCTATACTCACGGGTTTGTATTGACATTTATAACTTTCGTTATTATTACTTTGGCTAAAAAGTAATATATTTCTAGTTTAAATTTTCTAAACAAATATTTATATTAAATTATACTGCAAAGTGAAATCGGGATGTTACATTATCCCCCACTTACAAAGTTTTCATCCTCGAAATCAAACTCCCACCTTAAGACAATGCCCACACACCATCTTATTGGTGTTCTCGAGACCAAACCGAAACCTTGAAAACGCAACCACATCGAGTACACCCATCTGCCTTTTTTTACACCGCCAAAACTTTGTTTTCCATTTCAAACCTATCCACAAACTCCTTGGGAAGTCTCTCAAAACTGGGAACTCGTCGGTATGAACTTCCAGAATATGTTCTCTACAACTGATGATCACTTCCTAACGTACGATGTCAATCTATTCCTTTGATAAGGAACAATGTCAACCTACTATAAAGCAAGTACCTATGGTAATCCATCTACAATAACACAACAAAATCTGCATTCCAGATATTTCCCCTAGAAAAGGCTTTTAAGGCATACCCTCAAAACACACAGAACACATATTTCAACTGGTCTTTACTTAGCTCGGGCATTCAACAACCTAAAAATCAACCAAGGTTACTGTTACACCCGTTTCTAGTACAATTTAATTTCCAAATTTTAAATTTTCATTTTTGGGTGGCAACAGCCTGGTGGAGCTTCACCACGACATGGCGGTACTTGTTTTGATCATAGGATTTTTATGACCGCCACGACGTGGTTACTGTTTTTTGATAAAACACTAATTCTTGGGCTTTGGGCCCTATTTAAAGGACATTATGGCTAGGGTTTCATGATCATTCATCCTCTACCACCCACCCAAGCTCAGAAACCCTAACCCTTGCCTCCATTTCATTTCTAAGCTCATTTTTGGTAATTTTGGTGATCTTAGAAGGAGAAGGAAGCTTTGGGGTGGCGATTCAACTTGAAATCATCATCTTCATCTTCTGTCATATCTTTTGGACCTTGATAAGTGTCGAAGACTCAATCTTTTCGTTGATAAGTCGCACAATCTTTAGATTTGTCCCTTATTCTTCATGTCTTGGTAGGTTGGAGTGGTGAGATCTCATAAAGTTCACAACTTTATCAATCTCTGGGACTTTTGGGGTATTTGGTGTTTTGGATATGAAGTAGGAATGAGTTTTGTTGTCATGCATAGAATCTTCGTCATTAAACCCTTGTTTTGACCTAATCGGAGTTCATTGCATGCATTAGAAATACATGTCTAAAAAGCACAAATTTTTATTTATGTAATGGTGCTAGGAACTCTTTTTGGAATTGATGGAAAATAGATCTTCAAGAGTAAGTGCTTAACGATTTAGCCATGTTATGTTTATTTCCATTTTTGGACCTAGGAGTTGATATCTTGAACTTTTGGAGAGTCATAAGGGATAAAGTTGGGAACTTTATTTGTCTTGTTGCGTCCTGAATTTCAAAGCAAAATTTTCATTTTTATTTATTTAAAATATATGTCTTACATAAAGCATTACAAACCATTATTACATGATTAATTATAAAATAGTGTTCATCGGAAGTCTTATAAAACTATTATGCATGAGCCTTTCCATGGTCGGATGACCAACCTCTAAAGCAATTATTCAACAACTGTAAGTCGAGGCTTAGTGAATTCCCCCAAAATATTCAATGCCACAACTCATATGCAATGCATACACACAATGGCCTTCAACATATAGTTGGTCCATCCCTTTTTCCTACAACATTTAGCTGGTCCGCACCTTGGCCTTTCACATAAAGCTATTCCGCCCGAGTCTATTGGCTTTCAGCACAAGGCTGGTCGACCCTCAACTCCATATATAATAACATACACATATAACAACATTCCACATAACAGGCTACTAACTATCCTAGTCTAATTGCCTAAGTGCTTACAACATGGTAACTATATCCTAACATATAGAGGGTAGATACTAGAGTATAACATATAGTGATAAGAACTCACATGATGGTTTTTCAAGGGATAAACAGTTAATCAGACACTTCGATTGATGACTAGCACTCCAACGAGGATCTACCAATTTACTATAGTTTATTAGTTCCTATGGGAATCCGTAATGTAGACTTCGTCTGCCACTAATCCCAATGAATACCAATAGTTTTATAAAATAAGGCTTCGCCATGCTGGACAATTAGGAGGCAGAAACATTTCGTTGTATAGTCTTTCTGAAATCCAACAACTAAGATAACGTGACCATTCCAATAACCTTTCCCGTAAGTAGATCAAATAGTATTTTGACTTGGAATTTATTGATAAATCTTATTTATAGGTCCATAATGACGACTTATGAATATAAATATAATTTACACGGAAATCGAGAGAGTGTAGCTCAACTTATAGATGTTTTAGCGAAAACCAGGGAAAATACATGGACATAATCCTGACTCAAACAGTTCTATTTTCCGAGCACGCCGGGACCCTGGAACCTTACTAAAATACTCCAAAAGTTGGGAGAAAGTAGGAATCGAAGGAACTAAAGAGAATTGAGAGAGATATATGGAAATTGGGGTGAGAAGGTGTGATTTTCGGAAAGGTATTTATAAGGGAGAGGGAGGCGCGTTGTGAAAGGCCAAGGGGCACACGACGTACTTAGCCCTTGCTGGCTCCTCTCTCCCTTTGACATGTGTCGCGCTCCGATTCCTCCACACCTCTTTGTTATAGAGGATGACACGTGTCACACTCTTACGGTGCCATGTTTCATTTCCGTATCTTGCCATGTCATCATGTCTCTTAGAGGAGTGATCTCTTTATGTCCATCTTTATGTGGGTTTTTGATCCAAGATTTATAGCTTTTGGAGAATGGCTGACCCAAGTGGGTATTCTTTCAGATCTAGGACCTAGAGGGGCTGATATGACATAAATGTGTAAACTTTATGCCATTAGAGCCCCATGCAAACCTTAGAGTGTGATATTAGCCTTTTTAGTCCCAAAAGGCAATGCATGTGGAAAAGGTGGGAACTTTAAATGTCCATTTGGTGTTAGGAATGTAGATCTAAGGTTTTAAAATTTATTTTTGTTGGGTCAAAAATATGGTTTATACTTTGCTTTTCTAGGAAAATATATTTTTATGTAATGTTGTATGTGTTTGCGGTTTGTGTGTACGGCCGTACACATGTGTACGGCCGCACACCCTGTGTACGGCCGTACACAGGGTTTGCGGTTGTACACATGTGTATGGATGGACGTCCATATAAATTGAGGAGTGCATGTGGGAGTGTACGGTTAGAAGAGAGAAGGCTAAAGAAGAGAGAGAAAGTTAGAGAGAAGAAGTATGTGTGAAAAGAGAATCTATTGTAAGGAGCATCATTCATATTGAACACATCATTAGATTCTTAATCTTCTTCTTCTCCTTCTCTTCTATATTGATCTGACATCATCTAATTGATTGGGATTCCGCACCATCAATTGGATCTGATTGATACACAAGCAATTTTGGGGACTTACAATTGGTATCAGAGCTTGGTTGAATTTTTTCAGATCTGGAGCTTATTTGATCTTATTTTGAAAACAGAATAACATTTTTCGATAGATCTCGCAAAAATAAGGGGGGTTACTTCTTTGTATTTTTCATAAAAACGAGTTTTTGATCGAGTTTTAGAGCAAAAAAGGGTGAAAAACGTCGTTTTTTCGTGAATCTGTTAAAGGTGTGCGGCCCGGTTGAAGGAGTGTTGTTGGTTGAAGGTGTGCAGCTCAGCAGCCTCGGTGTGCGGCTCAGGAGTATACGGCTTGGTGTGTGCGGCTCAGTGTGTGCGACTCGGACGTGTGCGGCCTCGGTGTACAGCTCGGTGTGCGGCCAGGGTCCGAAGTTCGCATTGTGTACACTTAAAAAAAACAGAAGGAATTTTTGAGGCTGCGAAGATTCGAACTCCGGACCGCTAACACATGAAACACTCCAATAACCGGTTGATCTACCAAGGAATTTGTTAAACATCTCTCTTGCTTAAATTATATACACTTCGGAAGCAACAACCTTCACTTAAAAAAATAGGAGCGAATTTGGAGTGGCCAAGAATTGAACTCAAGCCCTTCCATTCATTAACGAAGGCCACGTCCAACTCATCTACCTTGCTAGACATTATATCCCTTCCCCTTTTAATTCATAAAGACACCTTTTCGCACCTAATTTCCCCAATTTGACACTTTTAACCCCAAAATCAATTTCTTTTTATTTTTAAATTCCATTTTCATCCATTAAAAAAAATGAGTTCCACATCGATTCCGGTAAATAAAGTTTCATGTACTCCATCTTGTGAAACTACTATTAAATTTCTCCGAGATCAAATCGATTTATTAAAAAGAGAAAATGAGGACCTCAAATACGAAGGCTATACTCTAAGGAAAGGTTAGAAACCGTTAAAAGCACAACTAGAAGCAAAAACCAAAGACTTTAGAAAGCTTCAGGAAGAGTACAGTAACAAGTGTGAAAATTACGATCACATTAAACGCAAACTTGCTGCTGTAATTGAAGAACTTGACGCTTTGAAAATAAAGTGTGGAAAAACAGATGTTAGTTTCAAAAATTACACTGCGTCAAGTAAGACAGTCGAGTCCTAATATGAAACCCAATTAAAATTCAAAGAAAATCAAAACAAGGGTCTAGGGTATGATAGTGTTCCTCCACCTTTCAATCATAACTACACATCCATCCCTATGACACAGGACGAAATTGACAGGGAGGCACATCTTCGATATGGCAAACCAGCTGGATTTGTGTCAGGAGGTATTCAAGTTGAAGATATTAATGATTCTACTCCTTATGCAGGTAAAGTAGTAGATGATGAGAACAAGGAGAAAACTATTGAACAAACCAATGATTCCTTGAACTCTGAATCTATTGCTTCGAACTCAGTTGCTTCTGATCAATCAGCTGTTGAGAAGTACAGGCCACCAAATCAAGTGAAATGGTCGACTTGTTGCAATTGTGCTTGTAGGAACAACCAGAAACAAGGCAAGGACACGCCACCAGGGCAGGAAGAAACAACTCCACAACGAAGAAAAAGACATGTTTTCACTGTGGAACACCTGGACACATTGCCAGAAATTTTCCAAATCACGCATACGTTCCTTACTACGCACATGGCTGGCAGAAAACACCAAGAGGGAGATACCCCAAAAGAAACCCTTCGAGGCCACATTCAGACAATAGCGACTGGAATGCCACGAAGGCCAAAAATCAATCCTACAAGGGCAAGAGTTCAACCCACAAGGCCAAGAATCTAAATCCCAAGGTCAAGAAGGGAATTTCGGCCAAGAAGCCAAATCCAAGAGATGCTCTCTTGAAGCCAAAATCAATGTCATCTCAACGGTCGACATCAAGTTCAAAATCAAGTGCTGAGCCACCCATCAGATCGAAAAAGAAAGGGGTTAAACCCAACTACAAATGGGTTCTGAAGTCTCACTCTCCCAAATCAACTAATGACTCTAATATTTCTTCATCTTCTGTTTGTGATAAACAAGATATGTCATGGGAGAGAGTACCGTGCAAGGATGACAAAGGTCGACCCAGTTTCAAAATGGATTGGGTTCCAAAGACCAACTGATCCCGCTCTGTGTCGGAGCAGCTATGGAGGCATATCATCAGACTTCGGTTGTTGGTAGTGGCTGTTCCTGGCACTTGATAGGGGGCATCTCTCAACTGTACAGTACTCATAACATTATTTGAGAGTATGTGCCCTTGGCGGGAAAGGAATAAAGGAAGAGATCACAAACGGGGTTTGTGCTTAACGATGTGAAGAATTTTCGGATCTGTTCTGAGATTTTGCGTGATGTTCTCAGACCTTCTGGATGCGAATTGAATCGGTGAATTATGTGATTTCAGACGTAGATGAGACTCGTGGAGACTGTATTGAAGATCTTCTGAGCCAAGGCTTCATCCGTGAGCATCGAAGAATTCTCATTCGAAGGAGCAAGAAATGAAGACTGTTCTTCCATCATTCAATCTGTCAACCCCAGAAGCATGGTGAAGCTGTAATTGAAGATTATGTGACGGATTGCATTGAAGCCTCCTCAATCAGTCTGCTGCTATCTTAAACCAGCTGAAGTGATCCAGTAGATTATTTCTCTCCGTTGTTCTCTCTGAAGATTCTCAAGCTGAAAGCGCTATCTTTCAAGAATCTCTACAAGAAGCCTCCTCACCCAATATGCGTTCAATGTCAAATTCTGCAGAAATCCCAACTACTCAAGATGAAGTCATTTATTGAAGATTCATATGTTCATCTTGATGTTGCGAAGAAATTTGAAGATTAATGTTGAATCAAAGCTCCCAATGAAGATTAACAAGAAAAAGCCAACTACTTTTTAGGGGGAGCTTGTTGGGTCATTTAGAAAACACAGTTATAAACCAAGGGGGAGATTGTTGGGTCAAAAATATGGTTTATACTTTGCTTTTCTAGGAAAATATATTTTTATGTAATGTTGTATGTGTTTACGGTTTGTGTGTATGGCCGTACACGTGTGTACGGCCGTACACAGGGTGTGCGGCTGTACACATGTGTATGGCTGGAGGTCCATATAAATAGAGGAGTGCATGTGAGTGTACGGTCGGGAAATGGTTAGAAGAGAGAAGGCTAGAGAAGAGAGAGAAAGTTAGAGAGAAGAAGTGTGTGTGAAAGAGAATCTATTGTAAGGAGCATCAATCATATCATCAATACATCATTAGATTCTTAATCTTCTTCTTCTCCTTCTCTTCTATATTGATCTGACAACATCCAATTGATTGGGATTCCGCACCATCAATTGGATCTGATTGATACACAAGCAATTTTGGGGACATACAATTGGTATCAGAGCTTGGTTGTATCAATCAATTTTTTCAGATCTGGAGCTTATTTGATCTTATTGTGAAAAGAGAATAACATTTTTGGATAGATCTCTCAAAAATAAAGGGGGTTACTTCTTTGCATTTTTCATAAAAACGAGTTTTTGATCGAGTTTTGGAGCAAAAAAGGGTGAAAACGTCGTTTTTTTCGCGAATCTCTTGAAGGTGTGCGGCCAGACTTTGAAGGTGTGCGGCTCAGCAGCCTCGGTGTGTGCGGCTCGGAGTATACGGCTCAGTGTGAGGCCTCGGAGTGTGCGGCTCAGTCACGGTGTGCGGTCTCGTATTACGGCTCGGAGTTTGTGGCTAGGTCTTCGGTTCTCGGTCTCGCCTCGGAATCCACGGCTCAGCTTCGCTCTAGGCTCAACAGCGTCCGGCTCGCATGCAGCCTCGTCCACGCAGTGCAGCATCCTTGCATCGCCTCGCAACTCATCCTCGCTTCGCGGTATCCACTAAAAATATAAACGGGTTTGAAGGTGTCGGGGATCGAACACGGGACCTCTAGGTCATTGACACAACGCTTTACCAACTCAACAAGCGGACACCTTGGTTCTCTCCTTCGAAATTGAATTTATATAGTGTCTCTCTGGGTTCCAAATTTCGAAAATTGATTCTTTTAACCCCAAAATTCAATTTCTTTTCATTTTAAATTCCAAATTCAACCAAAATTTTAGTTTTTAAATTTTAATTTTTATTTTTGACTTTTTACTTAAAATTTTGACTTTGACTTTTAAAAGTTGACCTTTGACTTTAAATTTTGACTTTCTCATTTGACTTTTAATTTTTCAAATTTGGCTTTTCGGTTTGACTTTTAAGTTTGACTTTTCAAGTTTGACTTTTGATTTTACTATTTAAATTTGACTTTTAAGGTTGACTTTCTCGGTTTTTAAGTCAAAGGACAATTAAAAATAAAAAAATATATAAAAAAATTAAATTAAAAAAAAAAAAAATGAGTTCCACATCAATTCCGGTAAATGAAGTTTCATGTACTCCATCTTGTAAAGCTACGATTAAATTTCTTCGCGATCAAATCGATTTATTAAAAAGAGAAAATGAGGACCTCAAATACGAAGGCTATACTCTAAGGAAATGTTAGAAACCTTTAAAAGCTCAATTAGAGGCCAAGACTAAGGACTTTAGGAAATTACAAGAAGATTACAACAACAAGTGTGAAAATTATGATCACATTAAACGCAAACTTGCGGCTGTAACTGAAGAACTTGACGCTTTGAAAATTAAGTGTGGAAAAACATATATTAGTTTCAAAAATTATACTGCATCAAGTAAGACAGTCGAGTCCTTAGTAGAAAATCAATTGAGTTTTAAAGATAATCAAACCAAGGGTCTAGGGTATCACAGCGTGCCACCTCCTTTTAATCACAATTATAACCCACCCTTTGAGACCAATGAGGAAGAAATGCCTGCTCAGTATGGCCAAACCCCTGCTCTAGATTCAGTTAAGACTGAACAATCAGGGCCAACTGAGGGTGCTGAGTTGAACAATACTAATGCTTCTACTTCATGTGCAGGTAAAGTAGCAGAGGATGAGAACAAGGAGAACACCATTGAACAAACCAACATCTCCTTGAACTCTGAATTTGTTGCTTCGAACTCAGTGCTTCTGATCAACCTCCTGTTGAGAAGTACAGGCCACCAAGTCAAGTGAAACAGCCGACCTGTTGCAGCTGTGCATGTGGGAAAAGCAAGAGGCGAGGCAAGGACACGCCACCAGGCGTAGGAAGAAACAATTTCCCAGTGAAGAAAAAGGCTTGTTTTCACTGTGGAACACCTGGTCATATTGCCCGAAATTGTCCAAATCGCGCATACGTTCCTTATTATGCACAAGGCTGGCAGAACACGCTAAGAGGGAGATGCTTCAAAAGAAACCCTTCGAGGCCACATTCATACAATAACGACTGGAATGCCCAGAGGGCCAAGAATCAAACTCCCAAGGGCAAGAAGGGAATGTCGGCTAAGAAATCAAATCCAAGAGATGCTCCCGTGAAGCCAAAATCAAAGTCATCTCAACGGCCGACATCAAGTCCCAAAGCAAGTACTGAGCCACCCATCGGATCGAAAAAGAAATGGCTTAAACCCAACTACAAATAGGTTCCAAAGGCTCACTCTCCCAAATCAACTAATGACTCTAATATTTCTTCATCTTCTGTTTGTGATAAACAGGATATGTCATGGGAGAGAGTACCGTGCAAGGATGACAAAGGTCGACCCAGTTTCAAAATGGACTGCGTTCCAAAGACCAACTGATCCCGCTCTGTGTCGGAGCAGCTATGGAGGCAAATCATCAGACTTCGGTTTGTTGGTAGTAACTATTCCAGGCACATGATAGAAGACAGCTCTCAACTGTACAGTACTCAGAACATTATTTGAGAGTATGTGTCCTTGGCGGGAAAGGAAGAAAGGAAGAGATCACAAACGGCATTTGTGCTTAACGACATGAAGAATTTTCGGATTTGTTCTGAGTTTACGCGTGCTGTTCTCAGACCTTCTGGATGCAAATTTAATCGGTGACTTATGGTTTGCGTTTTCTTCTTTATACTCCTGAGTTTTTCTTAAACTGATTCACTTTAAAGACTAATTTTTGTTTTAGGATAGTTTAAATTTGCGCATTTACTTTCGTTTCTCTCTTATGCACAAATTTAGGGGGAGAAATAAAAACAAAACAAAAATTAGAAAATTTTAAAAATCCAAAAACATTAGAAAATCAGATAATCAAAAAAATATTGTTGGTTATGAAATGTGCTGCTTAAGGGAGATGTTCTGAGAAGTGATATGATAAAGTGATAACAGGCAACCTGAGTCTGTGTAACGTACCCGAATTTGAAGGGTCTATGCTCTGGTTTGATGTGTCGGTAGGCACGAAAGATTCTAAATGGACATGACTAGGCAGAATTGAACTTAGGAAATCAAATGACTTGACAAATCTTGACCTAGATAGTTCCGTTTAGACTGACAATACAACGCTTAGATAGGTTGAGCAGGGAGATAGATATGGGAATCTACTCGTCACATTAATTGAACCCGTACTTGGAACCGTGGTTTAACTTTTCCTCGATGTGTGGATTCTATCCTTAATTCCGGTTGGATGGGGCGACTAGTAAATTCCGATAAATTAGGTCTGTAGAATATCATTTTCTTTCTTTCCGTCTGTTAGTCATATGTTGTCTCCTTTGCGCGACTTCCAATCCGACCTGGTACACAACATATGCAACTCTATTTCTCTACAGGTTATATATGTGAAAGACTTCTTATCTGTTAGCCATATGATGTCTCCTCTGCGCGACTTCTAATCCGACCTGGTACACAACATATGCAACCTTCTACTTCTCAACCCCTCTGAAGTAATAAGTAATAAGTAATAGAATTTTGAATCTATCCTCTCTCTGAATGGTTGTCTGCTCACCCGGTGTAAGGAGTACTCTGGAAGTTCTTGATGGCTTGGGCATATTAGGAAGCGGGAAACACGTTCTAGTACACTTAAAATTGAACACATACAGATTGTCTATAGATCTCGTTACTCAATTTAGATGGACAACAATATCCCTGGTCGTCATCAGCTAAATGGTCCTTAAGATATAGTATCTAGAAACTTAGGATCATATATAATATCTAGGAACTTAGGATCACTTTGTCTTGTCACTTATAGTATGTCCTAATTTTGTCACAATTTTTCGTGTTTAAGTGGACAACAATACCGACGATCGACCAGACAAAGATGTGAATATGAAAGGTACCGACAAGCGGATAAAGGCTATCTAAAAACTTTGATCCCAAATCATTCTTAAAGTTAGATATCATTTTATTTTTGTTAAATTTGTTCATAGTTTTCCTTTATGCACAAATTTTAGGAGGAGAATTAAAAATAATTCAAAAATCAAACAAAAATCAGAAAATTAAAAATCCAAAAATAGTGTTATTTATGTTTTATTTCTTGTTCAGAAAAATCAGAAAATCCAAAAATATTTTGTTTTTGTTTTTATTTTTCCAGAAAATATTAAAAATCCAAAAATATTTTTTTTTGTGCTAACTTTTCTTTTAGTTTTGTTTTGTCTTGAAAAGTGATTTCAGGCATAGATGAGACTCGTGGAGACTGTATTGAAGATCTTTTGAGCCAAGGCTTCATTCGTGAGCATCGAAGAATTCGCATTCGAATGAGCAAGAAATGAAGATTATTCTTTCGACATTCAATATGTCAACCCCAGAAGCATAGTGAAGTTGTACTTGAAGATTATGTGACGGATTGCATTGAAGCCTCCTCAATCAGTCTGCTGCTATCTTAAACCTGCTGAAGTGATCCAGTAGATTATTTCTCTCCGTTGTTCTCTCTGATGATTCTCAAGCTGAAAGCGCTATCTTTCAAGAATCTCTACAAGAAGCCTCCTCACCCAATGTGCGTTCAATGTCAAATTCTGTAGAAATCCCAACTGCTCAAGATGAAGTCATTTATTGAAGATTCATATGTTCATCTTGATGCTGTGAAGCAATTTGAAGATTAATGCTGAAGCCAAGCTCCCAATGAAGATTAACAAGAAAAGCCAGCTACTTTTTAGGGGGAGCTTGTTGGGCCAATTAGAAAAGAAAGCTATAAACCAAGGGGGAGATTGTTGGGTCAAAAATATGGTTTATACTTTGCTTTTCTAGGAAAATATATTTTTATGTAATGTTGTATGTGTTTGCGGTTTGTGTGTACGGCCGTACACGTGTGTACGGCCGTACACAGGGTTTGCGGTTGTACACATGTGTATGGATGGAGGTCCATATAAATTGAGGAGTGCATGTGGGAGTGTACGGTTAGAAGAGAGAAGGCTAAAGAAGAGAGAGAAAGTTAGAGAGAAGAAGTGTGTGTGAAAAGAGAATCTATTGTAAGGAGCATCATTCATATTGAATACATCATTAGATTCTTAATCTTCTTCTTCTCCTTCTCTTCTATATTGATCTGACATCATCCAATTGATTGGGATTCTGCACCATCAATTGGATCTGATTGATACACAAGCAATTTTGGGGACTTACAATTTGTGTATTAGGATGGCATAAGGACGAAGTTCTAGATCCCAAGGAATTAGGGTTTGGGCTAAACCCTTTAAGAAGAGGTATTAATGGGTAAAGTTAGAAACTTTACCCTTAAAAGGGCAATGTAAGGGTTTTTCTGAAGTGTGAAGCTTGGATCTGAAGTATAGGGGCTTAATCCATTAAGATTGCCTAAACATACAGGGGAACTCGGCGAGTCTAGAAGGGACTCGACGAGTTGCGTCGGGTTATCCCGATTCTATGCCAAGTAGAACTCGACGAGTCTATAATGGGACTCGACAAGTTGATTTGGTTGATCACAAGTTTGAGTAGTAGATGAACTCGTAGAGTTAGGAGGTAAATCGACGAGTTGAGACGAGTGAGATTTGACCTTGACTTTTAATTTGACCAGGGGTAAAATAGTCATTTTACCCTAAGAAGGAATATCAGATTTTGATTAAGTATTATTGTGAAATTGATAGTGGGGGAGTCGTTGGAGCAGCTGTCGGGGATTCCTCACACGATATTTCACAGGTAGCATACGAGGTGAGCATCTGCCAGTAGAAACGAGTCTAAGGCACCAAGGTCGGCCCGTTTAGTTAGTAGTAGTTCCGAACCATGGTCCGATGTAGGTTTATATGCTTTTCTGGAATTTGATCTGATGTCCGGGCGATCCCGAGGAATGTTTGTAGGCTTGATGTCATTATGATTTTGCATGTGTTTGTACTTGTATGTTTCTGGACTTCGGTCCGATGCCGAGGCGATCCCAAGGAATGTTAGTATGTTTCCGGATTACATTCCGATGCCGGGTGGGGAATGAGGAATTTTTAAATGTTAATGATATATGCTTAGGTTATGTGTACAATTTGATTGTGTTCATATGCATTCTGAGATGTGCTCGATACTGGGCGAGGCCCGATGCCGAATAGGGTTAGATTCCAGGCGGGGTCCGATAACGGGTGGGGCCCGATACTGAGCCTAACTCAATGTAGCAAGGGCGGGGTCCAACATATGTTTATGTCATATATATGTATAGTATGTGGTAGTTGGGGAAACTCACTAAGCTTCGTGCTTATAGTTTTCAGCCTTGGTTTCAGGTACTTCCACTAGCAAGGGGAAGAGCATAGGATGACTGCATGGCACACACCACAGATTTTAGCCTCGGAGGATTCACTCTGATATTTCGCATATGATTTTGAGGCATTGATAGATGATATGAGATTTTTGAGATCCAGGATTTATGACATTTTGATACTTGTGGTTTTGTTATTATGATGTTTGACAAATATGGTTTACCTTAAATGATTTAAAACGAAATTTTTGAACCATAAATTTGGGACGTTTCATGTTGGTATCAGATCCTTGGTTTGAGGTATTTGGGCATACTCTCGGGTGTGTCTGAACTCAAACTAAGGAATTGGTATAGAAATTTTCAAAAGAAAAACCTTTTTTAGAAAAATGACTTTAAGAAAAAGAAAAGAATTTTAGAAAACTGAAAGGAACTTTGAAAAAGAGAAAAGGGTATGGTGAATGCAATTAGCCAAGCTCAAGTAAGTACTCCTAAATTACCCATACAAGTTGATGTTATGATATGTTTATGAGAACTACATACTAGATTAGGGTTAAGGATCTAGGAAGGATGTCGTATGTACCTGCTATATGTGTATCAGCTTTATGAAGTGCATGTAGTACAGATTAGTCAATATGATGGCCTGATTAGTATATGCTTGATTATGTTACTCAATGCCCGAATGTTGCTTACTTTGTGCTTTTAGGAGTCCTAGTTATCTTTTACTAACTAGTAAACGAATATGTTAAGTTACATATTGCAAGGATTAAATAATTTCAAAAGGTTAGGTCTTTCTCTATTTTGCAGCTCTTGTTTGACTCCAACCGTTGTAGGGTGGGATCTCTCATTCGAAGAATTATGTAGTCTTAGTGATATGTAATGGTATTTGCGAGCTAGTTAGGGGAGATAGCAGGGACTTCTTATCCAGCTGATGGCGGAGAGTCGGATGGTGATTACCCTAGGGCAAGCCTAGGATGAGAGTATCACGTAAAGCAGTAGTAGTATAAGGGACTTGGTGGAGTCAAGGCATTTCTTGAGGAAAGTATAGATTGATGTGGAAGGTAGTATGTGCCCGTACTACTGAAAGCATAGGATCCGTACTCGAGTCAAGGAAGGCTAAGATGAATCCAAGGAACTTGTAGAATGTGATATCCCTCAGGTTATGAGGAGTATACTAATTTTTGTTATGGTGTAGTTTTCAGTATGGTGACGCTACACACTAGGCCTGTTGGCACTTCAGGAACTGGTGAGGGATCAGGCTCGGGCTCTGGAGCCGGGCAGCTGGATGAGCAGACGAGGGAGTTCATCTCATCTGAGGTTACGTGCAGTATTTTGGATCATACTCCTGTGATCTTCGGCACGATCAAGGAGGGTATTATGGAGCTTTTAGATGAGAGGCTGAGTGCTTTCCGCACTGAGGTGGCAGCCATGATGGGGTCTTTCACACTGACTTTCTGGGAGTTCATGGCCTGTAGAGCTCCCGACTATCATAGGGCTCGAGACCCCATTGCTAGCAGCAGACGGTTGGCTGATGTCGCCAATGCGTTCTGTACGACCAGATGTCCTGAGGGAGGACAAGGTCTGACTTGCATCCTGTCTTCTGAAAGACAGTGCATGTGATTGGTGGGAGGAGAGCGGACGAGACATTGGGGGATGATACGGTTCTAGATGCTATGACCTGGAGTGATTTCTCGGACAGGTTCATGGCCAAGTTTGCACCGGTGATTGAGGTGCAACAGCTTGCGAGGGAGTTCCAGGATCTTGAGCAGACGACAGAGACAGTGGTGGGAATCACCGCCAAGTTTAGGGAGAGGGCCCTTCTTGTTCCGCAGTACATGGCGGATGTGGAGATTAAAAAGCCCCGGTACCATGAGATGTTGCAGAGTGATATTCGCCAGTTTGTGAGCCGCTCCAGCTGCAAGACACTGGAGGACATGATTGCTAGGGCTTGAGAGAGGGAGTTGGATTTGGAGATGGAGAGGAAGAGATAACCATATGGGGTTCAGACAGGCAGTTCGAGCAAGAAGCCCAAGTTATCAGACTACAGTTCGAGGAACCAACAGGGCAGCAGCCGGTGTGGCAAGTACGGCAAGATGCACGAGGGGGAATGCAGGGCGGGGAGTTCGGGCTGCTTCAAGTGCATCAAAACTGGTCACATGAGAAGGGATTGCATAGCTACCATCACCACCATAGTAGTTTCATATATGATTTGCTTTAAGTGCAATCAGAAGGGCCACAAGAAGGCCCAGTGTCCGAATATATCAGCCGCAAGACAGGTGGTGGAACCCGCTCCTGCCACGTTGAGGATTACAGATGGTCGTTAGGGCGGGGCAGAGGCGCCTACTGCTTGACGCAGGGCTTTCCAGCTTACTGCAGAGGAGGCACGTGCGGCTCCCGATGTTGTGACAGGTATGTATTCTCTCCATATCTATTTAATTATAGTGATTATTGCTTATGTTTACTTGTTTGCTTAAAGGATTGTTCTTAGTGAATGGTATGTCAGCTTTGGTACTGTTTGATTCAGGTGCAACCCGATCTTTTGTGTCTCTCGCGCTCAACAAGCAATTCGTAGGTGCTCCAGGGGAGTTGGATTGCGCACTAGATGTGGAGATAGCAGATGAAAGGACCGTTAGGGTTGCGAGGGTTCATAGAGGATGTACACTACGGTTATTCGATGAGCAGTTTTCAGTGGAACTGGTTCCTATTCCCCTGCATTGGAATAAGGTTATAGTGGGTATGGATTGGTTGAGCCCTAATGGGGCAGTGATTGACTGCGAGCAGCAGCTAGTGAGGGTTCGGACTCCTAGTGGGGGAGGGCTAGTGATCTAGGGTGAGAGGCCACAACACGAAACGGTTCTCTGTTCAGCAGCGAGGGTGAGGCGTCACCTTCAACAAGGTTGTGAAGGATGTGTCACATATGTTATGGATACCTAGGATTAGAGCAAGACGACAATGGATGATGTACTAGTCGTGCGAGGGTACACAGATGTATTCCTGAAGGATTTGCCTGGGATACCTCCGGAGAGATAGGTTGAGTTTAAGATTGACCTAGTCCTTGGTGCGACTCCAATAGCCAAGGCACCATATCGGTTGGCTCCTGCCAAGATACAGGAGTTCTCTCTGCAGCTACAAGAACTGCTAGACAAAGGGATTTATCAGGCCGGGTAGTTTGCCATGGGGAGCCCCGATCTTGTTTCTGAAAAAGAAGGACGGGTCACATCACATGTGTATAGACTACCGAGAGTTGAATAAGGTAACGGTGAAGAACTTTTACCCCCTCCCGATTATTGATGATTTGTTTGATTAGCTACAGGGTGCATCTTGGTTCTCCAAGATTGATCTGAGATCAGGTTACCACCAGATGCGAGTCAGGGACGAGGATGCACGAAAGACGGCTTTTAGGACTCGCTATGGTCATTATGAGTTTGTGGTGATGCCATTTGGGCTCACCAATGCCCCAGCCGCGTTCATGGACCTAATGAACTGCGTTTGCAAACCGATGTTAGATCGGTCTATAATAGTCTTCATTAATGAGATCTTGGTTTACTCCAAGACTCAGGAGCACCTGAGGGAGGTGCTGGAGACACTGAGGAGGGAGAGACTTTTTGCAAAGTTCTCCAAGTGTGATTTATGGTTACGCGAGGTGCAGTTTCTTGGGCATCTTGTCAACCAGAATAGTAATTTGGTCAACCCGGCCAAGATAGAGGCCATGATGTAGTGGGAGGTTCCGAGGTCTCCAACTGAGATTTGGAGTTTTCTCGGTCTAGTGGGTTATTACCGGAGATTCATCCAGGATTTATCCAAGATCGCCGTCCCTCTGACCCGACTGACCAAGAAGTCGGTAACATTCCGCTCGGGGCCTGAGCAGTAGGCAGCCTTCGATACCCTCATACAACGGTTATGCAAGGCACCGATTCTGACTTTTCCAGAGGGAGTTGATGACTTTGTAGTTTACTATGATGCTTCGATCACAGGCATGGGAGCAGTTTTAATGCAGCAGGGTCATGTGATGGCTTATGCTTCGAGGCAGCTAAATCCTCACAAGGCTAACTATCCGACACACAATTTAGAATTGGGGGCTATGGTGTTCGCCCTCAAGATTTGGCGGCATTACCTCTACAGGGTCCATTGTACCATTTACATAGATCACAAGAGTCTGAGGTACCTCATGCATCAGCTGAATCTGAACATGAGGCAGTGTCGGTGGTTAGATGTGATGAAGGACTACGATTGTGAGATCCTTTACCACCTGGGCAAGGCCAACGTGGCGGCCGATGCCCTGAGCCGCAAGGCGGTAGCGGCCCCGATTCGAGACATCTATCTGAGGATGTCAATGATTACTCCATTGTTGAAGCAGATCCTAGAGGTGCAAGTTGAGGGCCTGAAAGAGGAGTGTCGGAAGTGCGAACGGATCGTAGGCTAGGTGGCCTCCTTTGATTACGACAGTCGGGGCTGTTGACCCTGCATGGGAAGGTCTGGGTACCGTACTGCGGCGGAGCACGAAAGATTATGATGGATGAAGCCCACAAGTCCAGGTTCTCCATCCATTCCGGGGCGAAGAAGATGTACAGAGATCTTCGTCCTGATTACTGGTGGCCCTGCATGAAGCTAGATGTAGCTTGGTACGTAGAGAGATGTCTGACCTACAGGAAGGTCAAGGTAGAGCACCAGAGGCCCCATGGAAAGATGCATCCGTTAGATATCCCCGTGTTGAAATGGGAGGATATCGCTATGGATTTCATCACTAAGCTTCCAAGGACCACACGTGGGATTGATTCGATATGGGTCATCATGGATCGGTTGACCAAGAGTGCTCATTTTATCCCGATCCAGGAGCGTATATCGGCCAAGAAGCTGGCCGAGATTTATATGTGGGAGATAGTGGCACGACATGGAGTTCCTGTCTCGGTGGTGTCAGACTGAGATGCTCGTTTCACTTCCAGATTCTGGAAGTGGTTTCATGATGAGATGGGTACTCGTCTCCACTTCAACACCGCTTTCCACCCCCATACGTACGAACAGAGCGAGAGGACGATACAGACTCTCGAGGACATATTGTGGGCATTTGTTTTGGATTTCGGTGGCATTTGGGATAAGTATCTTCCGTTAGCGGAATTTTCATATAACAACAGTTACCACGCCAGCATAGACCGGACTTCCTTCAAGATGCTCTATGGGAGGAAGTGTAGGACCCCAATCTATTGGGGTGAGGTCGATCAAAGATTCATGGGGATTACTGAGGTAGTACTCAAGACTACAGAGTGGATCCAGTAGGTGCGAAGCAGGTTCCAGACTGCCCAGAGTCGGAAGAAGAGCTACGCCGACAAGCGATATTCAGACTTGGAGTTTTAGGTGGGTGATAAGGTCCTCCTGAAGGTGTCACCTTGGAAATGTGTCATCCGATTCCAAAAGTAGGGCAAACCTGGTCCCAAATACATTGGTCCTTTTAGGGTTATATCCTGGTGGGCAAGGTGGCGTACCGATTGGATTTTCCAGCAGAGCTCAGCCAGATCCACAATACTTTCCATGTTTCCCAGTTACGAAAGAGCTTAGTGGACGATTCAACAACTGTGCCCTTGGAGGATATTCGGGTTGACAGCACCCTGAACTACATTAAGATACCGGTGGCGATTTTGGATCACAAGATGAAAACCTTGAGGAACAAGGTTTTTCAGTTAGTAAAGGTGTAGTGGTAGCACCGCAAGGGTTCTGAGTAGACATGGGATCCTAAGGAGGAGATGAGGAAGCACTACTCGGATTTGTTTTCAGACGCAACTGACTTCGACGATGAAGTCAAAGACAAATGGGGGAGAATTGTAACGCCTGGTGCCTGGTATGCATTTAACTATTTAATGTAATTATTTTGAAAAAGGAAATCAACAACTTGGTGGATCTAACTCATCGAGTACAAGACAAATTATACGGGGGGTTTAAAGCCACCTACTTGACGAGTCAAGAGCCCTCGAATCAACGAGTTGATCGGCCAAAGTGAAACCATAATTTTGGGTTTTTGCACCCTATTTAAGCTCCTAAACCCCCACCCCTTGGCCTCATTTCCAACCTCCCTGTCCCAAACCCTAATCCACGAAACCCTAGAGTGTTATTTGATAGTGTGAGCCATTTTTAGTGACCTTTGTGTACTTTTGAAGCTTGTGGAAGAAGAAGAAGAAGATAGAGGATTAAAGAAGGGAAGAGTAGATCCAGAAACTACATGCCATTTACTACATTTTCTAGTAATCAAGTTTCTATCTTGGCTATTAGTCCATTAGATCTCTTTATGTCCATCTTTATGAGGGTTTTTGATCTAAGATTTATAGATTTTGGAGAATGAACAACCCAAGTGGGTATTCTTTCAGATCTAAGACCTAGAGGGGATGATATGACATAAAGGTGCAAACTTTATGCCATTGGAGCCCCATGCAAGCCTTAGAGTATCATATTGGCCTTTTTAGCCCCAAAAGGTCATGCATGTGGAAAACGTGGGAACTTTACATGTCTATTTGGTGTTAGGAGTGTAGATTTGAGGTTATAAACTTTATTAGGGTATAAGGATGGCATAAGGACCAAGTTCTAGATCCCAAGGAATTAGGGTTTGGGCTAAACCCTTTAAGAAGAGGTACTAATGGGTAAAGTTAGAAACTTTACCCTTAAAAGGTCATTGTAAGGTTTTTTCTGAAGTGTGAAGCATGGATCTGAAGTGTAGGGGATTAATCCATTAAGATAGCCCAAACAGACAGGGGAACTCGGTGAGTCTAGAAAGGGACTCGACAAGTTGAGTCAGGTTATCCCGATTCTATGCCAAGTAGAACTCGATGAGTTTATAAAGGGACTCAATGAGTTGACTCGGTTGATCATGAGTCTGAGTAGTATAGGAACTCGTAGAGTTAGGAGGTAACTCGACCAGTTGAGTCGACTGAGATTTGACCTTGACTTTGACTTTGAGTAATGGTAAAATGGTCATTTCACCCTAAGAAGGAATATCATATTTTGATTAAGTATTATTGTGAAATTAATAGCCGGGGAGTCGTTCGAGCAGCCGTCAGGGATTCCTTACACGAGATTTTACAGCTAGCATACGAGGTGAGTTTTCGCCAGTAGGAACGATTCTATGGCACCAAGGCCGACCCATTTAGTTAGTCGTAGTTCCGGACCACGGTCCATTGCTGGGCGGGGCCCGATGTACGTTTATATGCTTTTTTGGATTTCGATTTGATGTTGGGGAGGTCCCGGGGAATGTTTGCATGGTTGATGTCTTTGTGATTCTTGCATGTGTTTGTACTTATATGTTACCGGACTTCGATCCGATGTCATGGCGATCCCGAGGAATGTTAGTATGTTTCCAGATTATAGTCTAATGTCGAGCGGGGCCGGAGGAATGTTTAAATGTTAATGATATTTGCTTATGTTATGTGTATTATTTTATTGTGTTCATATGTATTCCGAGATGTTCTTGATACCGAGCGGGGCCCGACGCCGAATAGGGTTCGATGCCAGGCCGAGTCTGATGCTGGGAAAGCCGATGCCGAGCCTAACTCGATGTGGCAGGGGCGGGGCCCAACATATGTTTATGTGATATATGTATCGTATGTGGTAGTTGGGGAGACTCACTAAGCTTCATGCTTGTAGTTTTCAGTTTTGGTTTCAGGTACTTCCACTAGCAAAGGGAAGAGCTCGGGATGACTGCATGGCACACACCACAACGTTTAGCCTGGGAGGATTCACTCTGATATTTGGGAAATGATTTTGATGCATTGATAGATGATATGAGATTTTTTAGATACACGATTTATGGTATTTTGATACTTGTGGTTTTGTTATTATGATGTTTGAAAAATATGGTTTTCCTTAAATTATTTAAAACGAAAATTTTGGACTGTAAATTTGGGATGTTTCAGAAACCACCTTTCTGCACCTTGCTTAGGTGAAACTATGTTACAATGTTAAATCGATTGATATTTCTGAAATGGTGAAAAATATATCCACGTCCACACATGAGTTACCTAGAACAATGATAATTGAGTTAATCAATAAGTCGATATAATCAACATATGATGAACAGGATGAAGTTGCAGGTAACTTTATACTTATAGGTTGTTTTTTCTTGTATTATTATTTATAAATTAACATATATTGCAGGGAGAATGTTTGTTGGGGTGACCCCTTATTGAGAATAAGGTTCAAAAGCATGTGAACGAGTCTTATAATTAGGTGGCAAGATGTATGTATGGGGCTACATTTGAAGTCGATGACAATTTCGACACCAGGAAAGTACAACTTAAACGTAGGGTATGCAGTTGTGGGAAATGAAAAAAAAAGTGGTATACCATGTGGGCACGCTATAGCATCTCTAAGAACTTGTATGTCTGAAGCCATTAACGAAATGGTTGATTATAAGTTGATTGTTGTCGTGTATTGAGTTTCATTCAAATCAGAGACGGTAAATCCTATACCATCACATGTGCACTGGGAAATACCAAATGAAATGGTGGTCCTGTTACCTCCCAAATAGTAGTAGTTATTCATGTACCCCGTTTGCATTTTATGTCATATTATGTAGTAGGTATTCATGTACACTGTTGCATTTTATGTCCTATTATGTATTAGTTATGGGTTAATGTTTTAATGAAATGACTGTGGATGTGTTTTCTTAATTCATTTTTAATCGTCATTAAGGAAACAAAATACATTAAAAGTGTGGGACATTCATTAAGGAGTCACAAAACGCACATACAAAAACAAACAACATAACTAACGAAAACAAACAATGTAACTAACATGCATGTTAAAAGTGAGGGACGTTCTTTAAAAGATTCCATGCATCCGCATGCGTAAACTCCCTACCATCAGATTCGAAACGGTATAGTTCCATAGCCACCTGTATGATAATGTCCTCATCCACATTCGCATGTTCATTATCCAGCTAAATACGTTGAAAATGCTTGACCCTTTTTTCGAATGGAGAAACTTCTCTTTGACATATCTTCTTCTTCGATATTGAGTGCGCCCCATTTGATGGAGAAACAAATGACAGACACGAGACCAAAATGATCTAGTGTGAACTTCTGGCGGACCTGGTGGAAAATCCTCCTTTACAGTTACGATCCAAGCTTCAACCAAGGCAACCTCCTCTTCGTTGCTCCATCTAAGTGGTACAGATGAGTCCATAGTTGCAATGGAAAATTGTAATGTGATATAATTAAAATTCATATGAACAATTATTTATAGCAGCCCCTTATTGTACCTAAAACGATGTTGTCTAGGCAAACAATCTTCTTTTCCCAGTGCAATGGCTTGTCAACTCAAACAGTCATCTCTTCTGTTGTCAACTCAAACAACAGTGTATTGTGGTGTCATTCAATGCAATGGCTTGTCAACTCGAACAATAATCTCTTGTGTTCTCAGTTAGTACATTGCGTTCTTCAGTTAAGTTGGACTATGAATTGCAGACAAAATAAAAATTTTGACTGCGATTTTGTGTATACACTACTATAAATTTACTTTCAGTTAAAACAAACATTTTACTGAACAATATTTTAGTTATTCATATATTATATATTTTTGAAAATTTACTCTCTTTGTTTCACTAAAAATGACATCAATACCATGGAGCAATGAGGAGTACTTGGTTCTTACTCGTGCATATATTCATGTGTACGAGACCAGCAAGTTAAACGATCCAATGTTTTGGACTCATCTAACCAATATCTTCAACGCTGAAAACCGAATGACTACAACAAACCATCATGACGAACTAGATATCTTAGCGAAATGGTATGAAATGAAAACTGAAGTTCTATTATTCAACGATCTTTATACCAAAATTGATGACGCCTGTTTAAATGCTACTGAGGAGGTCATCTTGGAAGCTGCTAAGGAGGAATACAAATCATTAAGTGGCGAGTTGAAATTCCAGTTTGAAGCCCCTTGGCATATTTTGAAATATGTCCAGTTTATTTAATATTTATTTATATGTTTGTACTAGGTTATTTCATGTATTACGTCTGTATTAGATGCACCTCCTTTGTTAAATGATAATTATAAATACTCGTTGCATTATTTTTAACGATACATTACAATACATTACTAACATCATAAAACATTACAAATATTCGAAGTCTCTACCTTAAAATTAAAACATTACTAACAACAACGCATTAAACTTAAAGCATTAAACTAACAACAATTCCATGAAACATTAAACTTAAAACATTACTACCAACAAAGCATTAAACTTAAAACAATTACATGTGTTATTTTTAATGGAAATAGAGCCGTCTACATGAAATACTGATTATTTTTAACAGCTTTCCAAATGTCCTCATATTCGAAGTCTCTGCCTTCACACTTTAAGATGTAAAAATCTTTAACAACTTCTAAGAACTCTTCGACATCTGCATAACGAATTTTCATAATTTTTGCATAATTACATGCTCGATTGAACCATGTGACTTCTTCCTTTACATCCATCCATTTACTGACAATATCTGATTGTTGTCGGTGTTGTCCTTCTCCCATTTCACTGTTGAACAAAACTGTTATGTGGGTCTATTTATCCACATACTAGGCAATGTGGGGGGAGCCAGTAACGTTACACCCTCCTTAGCACTATGCCAACATCGTGTTAGAACCAACACCTCGTTTGTCGTCCATGGTCGTTCAAAATTGGAACTAGGTACTTCATTCGGAGAGGACGTTGCATTCGATGACATTTCTGAATATGGGAGTTGATTTCGTTTAGATGATATGGGTGTTCGTTTCATAAAGCTTAAACATCTATTTATAATAATAAAAGAGGAGTTAACAACTCTGACTACGAAATGGTTACATTTGAACTATGATTTGCAGGTTATTGCAATGACTTATCATGTCAAATAGTCATTTATATGTTGTCATTTCGAAGTTTGACTATGATTTACAGGTTACTACAATGACTTGTCATTAATGTGTAGTCATTTCAAAGTTTGACTATGATTTTTACAACTCTGACTACGTAATGGTTGCATTTGGACTATGATTTGCAGATTACTAGTATGTATAAATACGACTTATAGCACCAATTTATTATTACAAATACTAAATAAAATCTTGACTTTGTTACGAGTTCCTCCCAAAAGTTTGATATTTGCTCATGCAACGAAGTAGATTGTTACTATTGTGATCTAGTCGACCCTTTTTTACACCCTCTTCAGCAGGCCCATATATGTCGGATGAAAATTTTGAAGAACTGAAAAAGGCTGAAGAACAACAAAAACAGGATAAAGAGTCATCCCGACTTCTTATTCAGCGTCGTAATGTTATTGCATCGGAATGCAAATAAGCTCAAGAATGGACAGACCTCAATTAAAAGAAAATCAGAGAGCATGAAGAATTGATAAAAAAAGACTAAGAAGAAAGTCAAAATGACTGAAAAACGGCTTGCTAACAAGGACACGGAGATGATATAGCTTAAGGCGCAAAAGGATCGTTTGGAAGATAAAATGAGAATTAAGGATGACTATAAAACAATCGAGAAAGAGAAGTACCCATTGCAGTTCCCTGAGTTTAATAATTAGTTAAAAAATTATTGTAACATTATCATGAGTTGGGTTTGCTATTTTTTTAGATTGACATGTTTGTTTACCATTAGTTTCCAAGTAACAAAATCATAACAACATCTTAGAATATAATGTTGGATTAGTGTCTAAGCCCGTAACTATATTTGATATGTACTTGACCCAGTTGTGCATGGTCCTTTTGGGTTGTCTTCACCAAAGCAACTTGATAGGATGATTTGTAAAGAAAGAGGTTATTATGGTTTATTAATACATTATAAGAGTAATATATTAAAGGATAAATCATATTGATTAATTAATGTTGTTAAAATAATTAATTAAGAATTAATTATTGTGACTAAAAGAGATTAATTGATTAAAGGGGACTGGAACTGTCAATTATAAGACAATTGATTTTGGGCTGAAAATCCATAAGGATTAGGGCATGGGTGAATTTTAGGGTGGATTCCATCTTGAATTCGTCCAAGGGGGGCTTATTCTAGAAGGTTCTTTGGACTGCTTAAGGCCTAAGCTATCCAATTAGATTTTGACTGAAACCCTAGCAACACAAGTATATAAGGACCCCTAGGGCTAGCAAAATCGGCCACTTAATCCCTTGGAAGTTTGGAGCCGATTTTTAGCCTCTCATCCTCTCTCTTAAACATCATCCTCTTTCCTTGGTGTTTGTAAGCCATTATAGGTGTTACACTTGTGACACCAAGCTTCTTGAAGATCAAAGCTCTTGAAATTATTGAAAGGTATCATCTAAACTAGTTATATTTTAGATCTCGTTTTTAATAGTATGCTAGATTAGGGTTTCAAGTCTTGGATGAATTGCATGTACAGAAGAGAAACTAGATCCAAGCTTTAGGGTTTTGTATGAGCACATAGGATTGTTCTTTTGTATAAAACCTATAAGTGGTATCAGAGCCTTGATTGGTTTATGTTGTCTTTGATGCCTTGTATGTCATTCATGCTTGAAAATTCGAATTTTGGTCATCTACCTGACAGACTCGTCGAGTCCCAAAGTGGGCTCGTCGAGTTAGATGAACTCGACAAGTCCATAAGGGGACTCAGCGAGTCGAGCTATCAGACAGAGGGATTTTCTGGATTTTATGTGTATTTTGCTGTGAGATAATTACCAGATCGTTTTTAATTGATAAAATACAAATTTTATTGGTATTGTATAATTATCCTTGCCAAAATAAAAGATAATGTCAAATTAATTGAATAATTATTTCCTTATATGATAATTGTTAATTATTTTAATTATTTGGTCAATTATCGTGCATGAAATTGGATTAGGTCGAAGTTAGATAATCATCAAAATTAATTCCTTAATTATTTATTTGAATTTTGATCTAGATAGTTTTGAAATGTTTCAAAACTTGCCCTCAAGTTTTGGAATTTAAAATTTTAATTAAAAGTTTAATTTTCAAATAATTAAATTCCAAACCCTAGAATTTTACAAGTTTAAAATTCACCCTATACTATTATAATATTATAAGAATAATTATTATATGTATAACATAAATGCTAGTCTTACCATTAGTAGGCCTTATTCACGAAACCGATCTATAAGAGGGTATAAGGTTATGGCCTATAAAATAGCCGTTTAATGAGTGTCCACTCTCACCCACCGTTTCCTTGATTGGTGGAGGGTCATTAGCCGAACGTGTAGGATAAGGCAACTCTTTCCTCATTAAAAGTATAATGGTTGATAAAGTAACTAAATGCTTTTACAGAATTCCCAATCTTAGTTACTTTAGGAAAAATGTGAATTTGATGCTCTTCCATGAAATTACACTTTGTACCCTTGCTAAGATGTTAGTGGAGCGTGTGTGGATAACCGACACACTAATTTGACTCTAAGAAAATGGGGCAAAGGGTGAATCAATGTTTGTCATCGATCGATGGAGCGTGTGTCGTTAACCGGCACATTGATTGGGTGATTGTAACATTGAGGGCACCATGTATATTTGCATGGTTATTCACACCCTGTTTGTGATCCTCGATATCCCTGTCACAAAATTGAGGGGCATATTGAGATTTAAACATGCCATTGAAAAGTTCAATGAATCTCAAAAAAATCTAGAAGTTTTTAATACATTTAAAACTTAATCGTTTATGTTTTTCTTGGTGGAAATTAGTAAATCGTCATTCACTTACCTTTAAATTATTTTTTGTTTAGATTACGACATCCCTTTTCTAAATTGCAAATAATGTTGTTGGATCCTAGCCCTAGTTTCTCATTTGGGTGTTTAATTGGGGATTCTTATCTAATCAACTTTGTCTCTTTTCTCTTTCAGATGTCGAAACTCGAACAACAACAACGCTTCAGGCTCAAACTCTTCCGACTCATTCTCACTCATGAGCTTGTGTGGGACGGTGATCTTCGACGGAAACAATTTCAATGATTGGATCCGCAACATAAGGATGGTCACTCGCTACAAGGAAAAGGAATATGTCCTCGACAAGGAGCTGAAATAGGTGGATATGAACACTGCTACTCTCGAAGAGATCCCTGCCTTTGAGGCCCATAAGCATGATGCCACGAAAGTCCATTGCATCATGCTAGCGACCATGACTGTTAAACTCCAAAATTCCTACGAGGACTTCTATCCCTATGAAATGCATCAGGATTTACTTGACAGGTACCACCAGAGTGCCAGGCAGGAGAGGTACGAGATCATCACTTCGATGATCACGACCAAGATGATGGATGGAGAGTCTGTCACTGCTCATCTGCAGAAGATGCAAAGGTATGTTGACCGCCTGCAAAAGTTAAATGTTAACTTCGACGAGGAGATGGCGATTGATATCATTCTTCACTCCTTGGCTCCTTGCTACAACCAGTTCCGCATGACATATCACATGAATAAGGATGATGTCACGTTGAGCAAGCTTCAAGGACTGTTGAGGACTGCTGAGAGAAACCTCAAAGACAAATTTGTTGCACAGACTCCTACTCCAACTGATGCCCCAGTCTTGGCTATTAACCAAGGCAAGGGTAAGAAGAGGAAGGCTCCTTCCAAAATCCACCATAAGGGAAAGTCCCATGATGGCAGCTCTTCTAGTGGAACCAAGGCTGGTCCCGCTGCACCCACCTCTAACCCAAAGGATGCAGAGTGCTACTACTATCATGAGAAGGGGCATTGGAAACGACGCTGCCTGAAGTACATGCAAGATATCAAGGATGGAAAGATCAAGCCGTCCTTCACAAGTATTTATACTATTCAATCTAATGATTCATCACATGCTATTTCTTGGGTTCTTGATACAAGGTGTGGTTTTCACATTTGTTCTGATTTGCAGGGCCTAAGAAGAGATAGGGATGTGGAGCATGGGATGATAAACTTGATCATGGGGAACAGAAGATCGTCGCCTGTCACCAAGATTGGAGTTTACTCTTTAGTTCTTAGTAATGGATTAGGACTAGATTTGAATAATTGTTGCTATTCACCATAAATAGCAAGAAACATTATTTCTTTTCATGGTTTGTATAGACAAGAATTTATATATTTATTTGATAATGAAAAGGGTTCTATTAATGCTTATCTTAATGTTGTTTTCTATTTTGAAGCATTGCCTTGTAATGGAATATATGAAACTGTGATGGTTGTAGACAACTTAGGAAATGATGTGTTTCAAATCGATTCATCCAACAGTATGGACAAAGCATGCTTGTGGCATTGTCGTCTTGGACATGTCAACAAGAAACTCATAGACCAACTCCAAAAGGATGGAGTTTTGGAGTCATTCGACCTTAGCAAATTATGGGGGTATGCCTTAGAGATTGTCGCCCATATCCTTAACATAGTCCCTGCAAAGAAGGTTGCCAAAGCATCTCACGAGATGTGGACAGGGAAAGCTCCCTCGTTGGCACATATTGTAACAGCTCGGAATCTCAGGTATTGTTAAATCATGTTTTTGGGGTGATTTAAGAGGGGACTCGGCGAGTTGGAGCCTAGACTCGCCGAGTAGGATCGCAGACTTGGTCGCGGGTTCGCGACTGGACTCGACGAGTCCAGATATGGACTCGGCGAGTCTACGCTGTTTAGCGAAAACCCTAACCGTTCAGGTTTGGGACGTATAAAGGAGACTTATTGGCCGTCATTGTTCATTTTAGCCTTCTGAGAAGAACCCTAAATCGATTGTGTGCATCTGGAGCAAGGATTATAGGCCATTGTTGATCATAGAAGAGTTGTTGTGCAAGGAAGAGAAGAGATTGGCTAGAGGAACAGCAAGGGGGTCACATTCTGAGGATTGGGGACACAGAGAATACATCATCCAGGTAAGATTTCGAGTATGCCCTGCTATGTTGATGTGATTATGGAATTAGGGTTTATGGAACCCTTTTGTGAATAGATTGAATGTTACCCTAGTCCCCTAATTGATTGTAACCCTGTATTGGGACCTTTGGAGGTCCAGAATGTCCCATGTCTGTGCATTTCGGGAATTGATGAAGGTTTTGGATTGGAATCCTTATGCCTTAGTTCAAAATGTGAATTATGAACCATAGGGTGTATCACGAGCACTGAAATGAGGACCTTACGTGGTGGATCAGCCTAGGAAGGCCAGACCTAGGAATGGTCGGAGCGGTTCTGACCTTAGGATGCAGTTTGAGCAGTTGCATGGCATGGACTCGCCGAGTCCGACGAACAGACTCGGCGAGTAGCTTGAAGACTAACTGGGACTCGTCGAGTCGTTCTTCAGACTCGGCGAGTTGAGTCGGGGTGGCCCCGCGATTCTTCCAGGAGTAACTCGTTGGGTCAAGGAGGATACTCGACGAGTAGATAGGGAACCTCAGAGAGTTGGAGGACGTCTAGACTCGCCGAGTCGCCATGGCACTCGCCGAGTCCGGTCGAGTTGACCGTTGACCGTTGACCGTTGACCAGAGTTGACCTAAGTCTGATTTCTTAGGGATAGTCACACTTAGAAGATATAAGTGTTAATGAGAGATTTGTGATGTTATAGGGAGGTTGTAGCTCGTCGGATTGTGCACGAGTGATTTCAGGATTTGCTAGCTTTCAGCATTCACGAGGTGAGTCTTCTCACTATACTGTACCCGGAAGGGTTTGACTGTGTGACCGGAAGGTCAGATATGATATGTGATATGTATGCTATATGTGGTAAGTTATTTGTTATATGTGCTATGTATGTTATGTGGGCTGGAAGGCAATATGTTATGGGCCGGAAGGCGATTATGTTATGGGCCGTAAGGCGTTGTGTTGAGGACCGGAAGGTCAGGGCCTGGAAAGGCGTATGTGCGTAAGTTGTATATTGGGGAACTCACTAAGCATTTATGCTTACAGTTGTTATGTATGTGTTTCAGGTACTAGCGAGGACCGTGGGAAGGCGCCGGCGTGATCGATACACACTGAAGGATGTTTTATGATCTTGGGATTTAGACAGTTTGTATTTGACATGACACTTAAATTATTTATGCCTTGATTTGAATGGAAATACTTTATTTTAAAATGAAAATTTTGTTTGAAAATTTGCGTTGTTACAATTGGTATCAGAGCCTTGGTTTGAGGGATTCGGGTGCACCTTCGGGAGTAACTGAACTCAAACCGAGGATTTGAGGAAAACTTTTTAAATAAAGGCATAAACTTTTGTAAATGGTTTTGTGGTAAGCAAGAAAGAAGCAGTGTGTACGATCAGTCAGCGCCCGAACGGTAAAGATCCCCAAAATACCTTACAATGTTATATGATAGAAATTGTTATGCATGCTAGAAGACTAGGTATTCATGATAGGACTAGAGTGGCTTGATTTGTGATGCCTTAGTCTAGGGAAGTTTGCCGATATGAGATGCTTTGCTAGTGTGCGGGTAGATAGTGCATATCAGAAGTAGAGTACTCACTATCCGGGGTTTGGGGAGGAAGACTTGGGATGAATGCTGATGCGGTGTGGTCGGTAGTATTGGGCCCGTACTACCGAAGACACCGGGTCAGTGGGAGACCCAAGTAAGAATCCATGGATATCGGGGACTGAGTAGGGTTGCGTTATCGAGTGCGATTATACTCGATGGAGTCTCTGATAGTTTTATGTTGTATTTCAGAGACATCATGGTTAGGCCACGCCACGGAGCGAGTTCGAGCGGTGTGAGTGACGAGGAGATTCGTCAGATGATTCACGAGGAGGTAGCTGCAGCGATCCGGGCTGAGATCCCGGAGATGTTTGGGTCTATTAAGACCACCCTGATGGAGACGTTTGATGAGCGGTACGCCGCATTGACTGAGGCTGCAACCGCTGCAGCTACCGCAGTTGTGGCCGCTGCTAGGCCACAGGGGGGTGACTCGTTGCTGTTCCGAGAGTTCAGCAACACGAAGCCACCAGAGTTCGATGGGACGTAGGATCCGATTGCTACGATGAGGTGGATCGCGGATATAGAGGGGTGCTTCTACACTTGTTCATGCCCGGAGCACCTGAGGGTACGGTTCGCTTTGAACCAGCTCCGTCTGGGAGCGAAGGACTGGTGGAAGTTCGTGACGGCAAACTTCACTTTGGCAGAGACTACAGCAGTGACATGGGAGGGGTTTACTGCCATGTTCAGGGATGAGTACGTTCCCCCGGTGGAGAGGGAACGATTGGTTCAGGAGTTCTTAACCCTCAAGCAGGGTACTGATTCGGTTGCGGCAATCACGCGGAAGTTTCATGAGAGGGCGATGTTCTGCCCTGAGCTGGTGTCCACAGAGCAGGCTCGGATGAGTCGGTACTTGGGAGTTTTGAGGAGGGATATCCGGGAGTTTGGTCAAACTCCACCTATCATACTTTTACTGAGCTTCAGGCGAATGCCAGGAAGCGTGAGATCGAGTTGGAGACCCAGGCCAGGGAGGAGGCCGAGTCTCAGCAGGTGGACCGGCGGCCGGCTCAGTCTCAGCCGGCAGCCAAGCGGACCAAGTCCGCCGATTCGAGGACGGGAGGTCCGAAGGGCCGCACTTGCGGAAAGTGCGGCAAGGGTCACGATGGGGCGTGTCGAGCTGGTGCTTGCTACAAGTGCGGCAAGGAGGGGCACATTGCTAAGGAGTGTCCCAAGGGGTTTATGATTTGCTTTCATTGCAACCAGACCGGCCACCGGAAGGCCGAGTGCCCTCAGCTTCGTCAGGGATCTGCACCTACTGCCAGGACTACTGAGACTCAACCGGTGAAGGTCGAGGCCCCGAGGGCTCGGGGGAGAGCCTTTCAGCTGACTGCGGAGGAGGTCCGCGCTGCGCCCGATGTTGTGGCAGGTATGCTGTAATTCATGTATTTATTTTAATGTCTAAATGTTATGCTTATGTTATTATATGCGTAGGTACTTTCCTTGTGAACTATGTGCCTGCTCTAGTGTTATTTGACTCGGGTGCGAGTAGGTCCTTTGTATCTTTAGCCTTTAGTCAGCATATCAGCGTTAGTCGCGAGCCGTTGAACCGACCTTTGAGAGTTTCTATAGCTGACGAGAGAGTGATTTGTGCCACGGAGGTTCTTCGGGGGTGCGTGCTAGAGATTTTCGGGGTTGAGTTCCCTATTGATCTGATTCCTATTGCGATGGGTGATGTCTGTGTCATCGTGGGCATGGACTGGTTGAGCCGATTCGGCGCTGTCATCGACTGTGAGCGTCAGCTGGTGACTATACTAGACCATAGTGGGAGAGTCCTTTCGGTGTACGGCGAGGGTACCCGTTCAGGATCAGCTTTTTGTTCGGCCGCTAGGGCGAGGCAGAGTCTACAGCAGGGCTGTAAGGGTTTTGTGGCGTATGTGATGGATACACGGGAGGTTTCCGAGAGACCGAAGTCGGTTGAGGAGGTCCCTGTGGTGCGTGAGTTTCCAGATGTTTTCCCCGAGGAGCTGCCGGGAGTACCTCCTGTGAGGCAAGTAGTGTTTGGTATCGATCTGGTTTTGGGGGCCGCGCCTATTGCTAAGGTGCCTTATCATCTTGCACCTCCAGAGATGCAAGAGTTGTCCTCGCAGCTCCAGGAGTTGCTGGGAAAGGGATTCATTCGGCCGAGCAGCTCGCCGTGGGGAGCACCTATTCTGTTCGTCAAGAAGAAGGATGGTTCACACCGGATGTGCATTGATTACCAGGAGTTGAACAAGTTGACGGTCAAGAACCGTTACCCGTTACCGAGGATCGATGATTTATTCGATCAGTTGCAGGGAGCGTCTTGGTTTTCCAAGATCGATCTGAGGTCAGGGTACCATCAGGTGAGAGTGCGGGATGAGGATGTACAGAAGACAGCGTTTAGGACGCGATATGGGCATTATGAGTTTGTGGTGATGCCTTTCGGGCTCACCAATGCCCCGGCTGTGTTCATGGATCTCATGAACAGGGTATGCAGGCCGATGTTGGATCGGTCAGTGATTGTATTTATCGATGACATTCTGGTGTATTCGAGATCTAGAGAGCAGCATGAGGAGCATTTGAGGGAGGTCCTTGAGGTATTGAGGTCGGAGAAGCTTTATGCAAAGTTCTCCAAATGTGACTTCTGGTTGCGGGAGGTCCAATTTCTAGGACATGTTGTTAATCAGAAAGGGATATTGGTCGATCCGGCCAAGGTTGAGGCAGTGATGAGTTGGGAGGTGCCGAAGTCACCCTCTGAGATCAGGAGCTTCCTTGGGTTGGCAGGGTATTATCGGAGATTCATTAAGGATTTCTCCAAGATCGCAGTGCCGCTCACCAGATTGACCCACAAGGGTGTTGCATTCTCATGGGGGCCCGAGCAGCAGACCTCCTTTGAGACACTTCGCCAGAGGTTGTGCGAAGCCCCGGTATTAGCTCTCCCGGAAGGGATGTAAGATTTTGAAGTATATTGCGACGCATCAATTTCGGGACTGGGTGCAGTGTTGATGCAGAGGGGTCATGTGATAGCGTATGCGTCGAGGCAGCTGAAGCCTCATGAGGCGAGATATCCCATGCATGATTTAGAGTTGGGGGCAGTAGTATTCGCTCTCAAGATTTGGAGTCACTACTTGTATGGGGTTCGATGTACGATATACACGGACCATAAGAGCTTGAAGTATTTGATGGATCAGCCCAACCTAAATATGCGTCAGAGGAGGTGGTTGGATGTGGTCAAGGATTATGATTGTGAGATCTTGTACCACCCAGGCAAGGCTAATGTGGTAGCCGACGCGTTGAGCCGCAGGGCGGAGAGCACTCCATTGCGAGATGTATGCTTGAGACTGACTGTGATGACTCCAGTATTGGATGCTATTCGCGGGGCACAGGCCGAGGCTGTGCGACCAGAAATGCAGAAGAAAGAGCGGGTTGTGGGGCTAATTTCAGAGTTCGTTAAGGATGGACGAGGGCTTATGACGTTTCAGGGTCGGATTTGGGTACCGTTCGTGGGCGGTACGCGTATTACTTTGATGGAAGAGGCTCATAGATCGAAATTCTCGATCCATCCCGGTGCTACGAAGATGTATTTGGATTTGAGGAAAGAGTATTGGTGGCCCTGTATGAAGAGGGACGTGGCATGGTTCGTTGAGAGGTGCTTGACCTGCCGTAGGGTTAAGGCCGAGCACCAGAGACCGCATGGCAAGTTACAGCCATTGGAGATCCCCGAGTGGAAGTGGGAACAGATCACTATGGATTTCATCACCAAATTGTCGAGGACTGCTAGGGGAGTTGACACAATTTGGGTGATTGTGGATAGGCTGACGAAGAGTGCACACTTCCTTGCCATCAGTGAGAGTTCTTCAGCGGAGAAGTTGGCGGAGATATATGTGAGAGAAGTGGTATCTCGGCATGGAGTGCCGATCTCGATTGTTTCAGACCGTGATGTGCGCTTCACTTCCAGGTTCTGGAAGAAATTCCATGAGGAGCTGGGTACTAAATTGCATTTTAGTACCGCATACCATCCCCAGACAGACGGTCAGAGCGAGCGGACGATTCAGACGCTGGAGGACATGCTTCGAGCGTGTGTGTTAGACTTCGGGGGTAGCTGGGATGCATATTTACCCTTAGCAGAGTTTTCCTACAACAACAGCCATCATTCGAGCATTGGTATGCCACCTTTTGAGCTGTTGTATGGTAGGAGGTGTCGGACCCCCATTTGCTGGGGAGAGGTGGGACAGAGAGTGTTGGGCAGCACAGAGATCGTGCTTCAGACGACAGAGCAGATTCAGCAAGTTAGACAGAGGTTGTTGACCGCCCAGAGCCGACAGAAAAGTTATGCAGACAGGCGCCGATCCGAGCTTGAGTTTCAAGTCGGCGACTTCGTTCTCCTGAAGGTCTCTCCTTGGAAAGGAGTGATTCGATTCAGGAAGAGGGGCAAGTTGGGGCCCCGATATATTGGGCCATTTCGTGTGATTGCAAGGATAGGCCGGGTAGCCTATCGTTTGGAGTTGCCAGCGGAGTTGGGACAGATCCACGACACCTTCCATGTGTCGCAATTGAGGAAGTGCATAGCCGATGAGTCGGCAGTGGTTCCATTAGAGGACATTCAGGTGGATGCGAGCCTGAATTATGCCGAGAGACCAGTGGCCATCAGGGATCGGAAGATCAAGGTTCTGAGGAACAAGGAGGTACCTCTGGTGTTGGTTCAGTGGCAACACCGTAAGGGATCGGAAATGACTTGGGAGCCGGAACGTGAGATGCGGGAGCAGCATCCGGATCTATTTTCAGAGTGAGACTTCGAGGGCGAAGTCTAATCCTAGTGGGGGAGAGTTGTAACAGCCCGGAATCTCAGGTATTGTTAAATCATGTTTTTGGGGTGATTTAAGAGGGGACTTGGCGAGTTGGAGCCTAGACTCACCGAGTAGGATCGCAGACTTGGTCGCGGGTTCGCGACTGGACTCGACGAGTCCAGATATGGACTCGGCGAGTCTACGCTGTTTAGCGAAAACCCTAACCGTTCAGGTTTGGGACGTATAAAGGAGACTTATTGGCCGTCATTGTTCATTTTAGCCTTCTGAGAAGAACCCTAAATCGATTGTGTGCATCTGGAGCAAGGATTATAGGCCATTGTTGATCATAGAAGAGTTGTTGTGCAAGGAAGAGAAGAGATTGGCTAGAGGAACAGCAAGGGGGTCACATTCTGAGGATTGGGGACACAGAGAATACATCATCCAGGTAAGATTTCGAGTATGCCCTGCTATGTTGATGTGATTATGGAATTAGGGTTTATGGAACCCTTTTGTGAATAGATTGAATGTTACCCTAGTCCCCTAATTGATTGTAACCCTGTATTGGGACCTTTGGAGGTCCAGAATGTCCCATGTCTGTGCATTTCGGGAATTGATGAAGGTTTTGGATTGGAATCCTTATGCCTTAGTTCAAAATGTGAATTATGAACCATAGGGTGTATCACGAGCACTGAAATGAGGACCTTACGTGGTGGATCAGCCTAGGAAGGCCAGACCTAGGAATGGTCGGAGCGGTTCTGACCTTAGGATGCAGTTTGAGCAGTTGCATGGCATGGACTCGCCGAGTCCGACGAACAGACTCGGCGAGTAGCTTGAAGACTAACTGGGACTCGTCGAGTCGTTCTTCAGACTCGGCGAGTTGAGTCGGGGTGGCCCCGCGATTCTTCCAGGAGTAACTCGTTGGGTCAAGGAGGATACTCGACGAGTAGATAGGGAACCTCAGAGAGTTGGAGGACGTCTAGACTCGCCGAGTCGCCATGGCACTCGCCGAGTCCGGTCGAGTTGACCGTTGACCGTTGACCGTTGACCAGAGTTGACCTAAGTCTGATTTCTTAGGGATAGTCACACTTAGAAGATATAAGTGTTAATGAGAGATTTGTGATGTTATAGGGAGGTTGTAGCTCGTCGGATTGTGCACGAGTGATTTCAGGATTTGCTAGCTTTCAGCATTCACGAGGTGAGTCTTCTCACTATACTGTACCCGGAAGGGTTTGATTGTGTGACCGGAAGGTCAGATATGATATGTGATATGTATGCTATATGTGGTAAGTTATTTGTTATATGTGCTATGTATGTTATGTGGGCTGGAAGGCAATATGTTATGGGCCGGAAGGCGATTATGTTATAGGCCGTAAGGCGTTGTGTTGAGGACCGGAAGGTCAGGGCCTGGAAAGGCGTATGTGCGTAAGTTGTATATTGGGGAACTCACTAAGCATTTATGCTTACAGTTGTTATGTATGTGTTTCAGGTACTAGCGAGGACCGTGGGAAGGCGCCGGCGTGATCGATACACACTGAAGGATGTTTTATGATCTTGGGATTTAGACAGTTTGTATTTGACATGACACTTAAATTATTTATGCCTTGATTTGAATGGAAATACTTTATTTTAAAATGAAAAATTTGTTTGAAAATTTGCGTTGTTACACATATCAAGGTTTGGGGTTGCAAAGCTTTCGTAAGACGAAAGACTCACGACAAGCTCGAACCTCGTAGTGAGCGATGTATTTTCATCAGCTACCCGCAGAAGTCCTTTGGATATCTCTTCTATAGACCGAGTGACAATGTTGTCTTTGTTGCGAGGAGAGGGATTTTCCGAGAGCGGGAACTCATAAGCCAAGGGGACAGTGGGAGGGAAGTCGATCTTGAAGATCTTCAAGAATCGAACAATGAAGGAACCTCTAACACTAACACTCAACTTGAGGAGGAAACTCCTGTTGAACCAATTGACGAGTCCTTACCTCTTAGAAGTTTCCAAAGAGTTAGGGTTCAACCCCAGTTTTATGGTTTTCATATTACTACTAAAGGGGATACATTTATTAGTGATAGTACAATAGTAAATTTAGACAAACCCAATAGCTACAAGGAAGCCATGGCAGGCCCAGAGTCCGCAAAATGAAAAGAGGCTATGGACAACGAGATTCAATCCATGTACGACAACCATGTCTGGAATTTGGTTGAAAATGTGCAAAGTCGTAAGACGGATGGGTGCAAATGGATCTTCAAGAAGAAGACCGACATGGATGGGAAGGTACACACTTATAAGGCGCGATTGGTTGCGAAGGGCTTTACTCAAACTCCTAGAATTGACTATGATGAGACATTCTCACCAGTTGCGAAGATAAAATCTATTAGGGTGATGCTAGCTATAGTTGTGTTTCATGATTATGAAATATGGCAGATAGACGTCAAAACCGCTTTCCTTAACGGGAAGTTGGTTGAGGATGTTTACATGAATCAGCTAGAGGGTTTTGTCGATGCAAATCCTCCTAATAGAGTGTGTAAGCTTGAGAAATCCATTTATGGATTGAAACAAGCGTCTCATAGATGGAATCTTTGTTTTGACGAGAAAGTCAAAGAGTTTGGCTTCCTGCGAAGCGATGCTGAATCATGTGTATATGTAAAATCCAGTGGGAGTATAGTTAGCTTCCACCTATTGTATGTCGATGACATGCTACTCATAGGAAACGACATCCCGACCCTGCAGGAAGTCAAGTCCTGGCTTGGGAAGTGTTTCGTTATGAAGGACCTCAGAGAGGCTGTCTATATTTTGGGAATAAGGATAGTGAGAAATAGGAGTAAAAGACTAATAGGACTTAGTCAGCATACTTACTTGGACAAGGTACTAAAATGTTTTAGTATGGAGAATTCCAAGAAAGGGGAGTTACCTATCCAAAGTAATGCCAAGTTGAGTAAGACTCAAAATACGAGTATCAAAGTCGAGATAGCAGAGATGAGTCGAGTACCTTACGCTTCCGCAGTTGGCTCGATCATGTATGCTATGACTTGCACTCGCCTTGATGTGGCCTTCGCTTTGTGCATGGTCAGCAGTCAATAATATTCTTAAGTACCTTCGGAGGACCAAGGAATGGTTTCTAGTCCTCGGTGGGAGTGATGACTTAAAGGTGCGAGGGTATAGTGATGCTAGTTTTCAGACCGACCGAGACAACTATCGTTCTCAGTCGGGCTGGGTCTTTACCCTGAAAGGAGGAGCAGTGACTTGGAAAAGTTCCAAGCAGGAGACCGTAGTTGATTCAACATGCGGATCATAGTACACAGTGGCGAGTGAAGCGTCAAAGGAGTCAATATGGTTGAAGAACTTCATCGGAGACCTTGGAGTTGTGCCAGCCGTAAAGGTGCCTATGGAGATTTTATGCTATAATGAAGGAGCGATTGCCTTGACCAAGAAACCGATGGATCATGGAAGATCTCGACATATCGACAGGAAATATCGTTTTATTTGACATTGGATAGAAGAGGGACTCCTTGTAGTGAAGAGGGTATCATAAGAGGATAACCCAGTAGATCCCCTCACGAAGAGCCTGAGTAGGGTTAAGCACTTGCAGCACGCTAGGAGCATTGGGCTGAAGGACGATATTAGTTTATATTAGATAGCTTTGAACCATGTAATAGATAAATTGTAATTGACATTTGATGATTAAATAAAGGAGTATTATTTATGAGTAAAGTTACTGTCCTATGTTAATTATTAACCTATTGTTTCATTTTGCTTGTTTTGACTTCCTGAATAATAAGATTATTTGAACATTCCACAGTCGCTCATACTTTGGAAGTAGGTATGAAAGAAGATTGTCATGAATTGGTTTGTAGACTGCCTAAAGTGTATTAGACATAGCAAAAGTTTGCTGCAGAGTTCATGAGTGATTATAAATAAGATTTGAGCATTGGATTAGACCCACACTTATTGGTATCACTTCATGGAATTTATCACGAGTGATTGCAAGATGATAATATCATATGGTCTTGAAACCTAGATATATGGTTTATTATTTGTGTATAATTTGATGAGTGAGTGGTAAATAAATATAATTCGAAGTTTATTTGTTCCTTTTATCCTAAGAGGGTAAAAGTGATATCTGGGCCCCTCAATGATTTGGTTTGACTTATGTGTCGGGCCCGATCAGGACTGAATTGATGTGTTCAATTAAGTTCTATGTCAGACAAATCAGAGATCGAGAAACAAACTGCTGGACAATAAGTATGGCTATGTTCCATGTAATCGTCTGCACGATATCTAAAACAGAGGACTATATGATCCCTTATCTAAAGGACAAGTTCCTGATAAGATCAGAGTTCGACAGCGTCTTTGAGAGCTACGATTGCTAATCGGATCTTGAAGTTGTACTTATAGTAACTAGACTTTTCCAAGTGGGAGACTGTTGGATTAGTGTCTAAGCCTGTAACTATATTTGGTATGTACTTGACCCAGTTGTGCATGGTCCTTTTAGGTTGTCTTCACCAAAGCAACTTGACAGGATGATTTATAAAGAAAGAGGTTATTATCGTTTACTAATATATTACAAGAGTAATATATTAACGGAAATCATATTCATTAACTAATGTTGGTTAAATAATTAATTAAGAATTAATTATTGTGACTAAAAGAGATTAATTGATCAAAGGGGACTGGAACTGTCAATTATAAGATAATTGATTTTGGGCTGAGAATCCATAAGGATTAGGGCATGGATGAATTTTAAGGTGGAGTCCATCTTGAATTCGTCCAAGGGGGGCTTATTCTAGAAGGTTCTCTAGACTGCTTAAGGCCTAAGCTATCCAATTAGGGTTTTGACTGAAACCCTAGCAGCACAAGTATATAAGGACCCCTAGGGCTAACAAAATTGGCCACTTGATCCCTTGGAAGCTTGGAGCTGATTTTTAGCCTCTCATCCTCTCTCCTAAACATCATCCTCTTGCCTTGGTGTTTGTAAGCCATTAGAGGTGTTACACTTGTGACACTAAGCTTCTTAAAGATCAAACACTCTTGCAATTATTGAAAGGTATCACCTAAACTAGTTATATTATAGATCTCGTTTTTAATAGTATGATAGATTAGGGTTTCAAGTCTTGGATTAATTGCATGTAAAATAGAGAAACCTAGATCCAAGCTTTAGGGTTTTGTATGAGCATATTGGATTGTTCTTTTGTATAAAACCCTTAATATAAAAACTTCATTTGTTGTTATAATCTAACAACATCTTATAAGATTTAATAAAAACATTACAATACATAATAAGTTAACAAATCTTCAATTTAAGGTTGTTTTATATCAAAATCGGCGTCATAGGTTTGTGAGCAACTCGTAGAAGCACCAATATTAAATGTCATTTCTATAGTAGAAATTCTCGTGTGACGTGCTCCACTACCAGATGCCCTTCCAGAACAGTTGTTTCTTGTATGTCCTGTTTGACCACATGCAGAACACTCTTTTCTAATTGGACCTTTGCCTTAGGATGGAATGCGGTCTGTGTTTCTTGTCCTGCCTGACTAACGTTTATCCATTATAGGTGGCTTAACAATCATCAAATCATCGGGGATCTCCCATTCGGATGGATTTGGCAAAGGGTTTATTGATTCTTAATACGTTTTCCTCAGTGTTTTGATATAGTAAGCATTTAATGCAATCTTCGAGTAGCCTTGGTAATTATTGACTGTTAACGCTCTTATGACATGACCACAAGCTATGCCATCAAGTTGTCAATGTCGACATGTACATGACATTTGTTGGAAATCAACAATCATGTTTCGTGCCCCTTTTTTGACCTCGCATTTCTTACTTGAGATCATGCGAACATCCTAATTACTAAAAGATTTTTTGTTTTCTTTTACAATATCATTGGCCCAATGGATGAGTGTTGTTGTTGCTTTCACTTAAAAATAGAAAAAATTACACAGTTAAGATCAATAACATTTAGCAAAAACATTAATATTAAAACTTAATACCTGCAAAGTTACGTCTTTGAAACCATCACTGTTGCATTGTTGCACAAAAAAAATTGATCAACATAAGTATTGGCACCTTACGTGCGTGTCTAGATAATGCATTTATAGACTCCGCACTATTGGACGACATAAGATTGTATCGGTTCCTTCAAAAATATGCCCTAGACCAAGTTTCAGGATTCATACTTTTTAAGTATTCCCATACCGGGTCTTTTGTCTTTTTCATAAGTTCCATGGCAGCATCAAAACCATCAGTTGTATATGCCCTACAAGCATCCCAAAAAATTCCTTTAATTGTCTTACTATTCCCGTATCTAGCTACTATGTTGAAATACAAATGACACCATATATGGCGTGATGAGCGTAAGGAAAAATGTTGGCAACGGATGTCGCTATAGATGGAGACCTATCAGATATAATTGTAAGCTCCCCCATATTGCCTATGCAATCATGTAGTTTTTGAAAAAACCATGTCCAAGAATCTGTACACTCATTTTTGCATATACCATATGTAACCGGTAATATTTGGTTTTGTTTGTCCTTAGTAACTGCAAGTAACATGGTACCTTTGAAGTCGCCCTTTAGGTGGGCTCCATCCACTATAAGGGTCAGTTTACAAAAATTAACAAAAGCACGTACCTACATTAAATTGTATATCTATTCAAATACACCAAAATAAAAATAAAAAATAATAATAAAATATAATAATACTAACCGAGCAATCAAGTGTGACATACAAAAACTCAAACCGATCATCACCATCTGTTTGAGTATGTGTCACTGTACCCGGATTATGTTTGACCAAATTGTGGAAATAAGTCGGAAGTTTGGTAAAAGAATCTTCTTTCATACCCCTTAACAACAACAATGCATATTGCTTCGCACGCCAAGCTGGATGGTATGAGATATTGATTTTCAATGGAGCATTTATATCATTAATAATATGTTTTCCCCGATATACTCTACTATAATCTTCAGCCAAAACATCAACAAGATATTCATCCAAAACATATTTGTGTTGCTTGTCGATGATTAGGTTGCCAAATTGTTGAAGAACAAGTGTGTACATCAACAAATTTATTCACTTGGAAAAGTCCACCAAAATTTTAATTCCTTTTGATCTTAGTAACCAAGAACAATTTTTCGCAACACACACAACCTCGTACCTTGATTTGGTGGATCTACTTGTCCTCATCTGAAAAGCTTCACGAAGACATTTTTTCTCATTAGCCCATTTTAGAAGGTCTTTTTTCTTAAATATACTGAGACATTCAATCTTTTGAAGATTGATGTCTACCATCTGTGTTAGGATATCTTAATTAATATCAACTGGACATGCTGGTATATGGGGCATACCGTAAAAAAGGTTATCGGGAAACTTAGCTTTAACTTCATCACCCAACTCATCTCCATCAGAATTGCTTTCTAAGTCGGTTATATCTAAAGCTACATCAGCAACATCAACATAATCCCCGTAAACATGCACATTTTCATCTTTTTGAATCATAACTTTTTTCTTTTTACTTTTATCTACTACACGCCTATTCATAACTTTAACTTCTTGTTCGGGAGCATCAACACAACGACCACCTACGTCATTAAGATATGTACCAACATCATAATCACCAACATACTTGTAATTCTCATGATCCACATAGTAAATACATGAATACCTAACATTAGCATTTTCAGCAACACTATGAAATTAAGGTACACTAGGAGTATTGAAAGTCCCTATTGGATTGTTGCTCCCTTTATCGCTGCATAAATTAGCAACTGACTCATTTCCACTCTGGCCACCCTCCGAACCGCATTGCCTTCATCAACCACCACAAACACTTTCACAACCCTTCATCCACTACATTTGATTACATTAATCCACATTCTAACATCCATGTCTTCAACCATTGCTATATAATGATTGAATTCAGGATGATGGAAATGAAGACTAATTTTATATATGTCTAACAAACAGGTTTTGATTCTCACTAAAGATACAAATTCACTGTAACATCCGGATTCCCAGGTATGACATTTTGTTCCTTTATTTTTGGGTTTTGTGGGGGAACTCGACGAGTTGGCGTCTAGACTCGCCGAGTATGGTCGCGGATTTGTACGCGAGTTCACAGCTGGGCTCGGCGAGTTCATGAGTGGACTCGGCGAGTCCATGCTATTTAATGAAACCCTAATTCTCAGGGTTTGAGACCTATTTAAAGGCCCTTATGGCCGTCCATTGCAGCTACCACACCCCAGAGAGAGTCCTAGATCGCTTGTGAGGAGAAGAGAGGCCATTGTTGATCTTTTGTTGGTGAAATTTGAAGGAGAAGGTGACCAAGGCAAAAGAAGGCTGAAGGAAGTGCAAATCTAGTGTCTTCAGAGATCAAAGGCTTCATATTAAGGTATTCCTTCGGACCTTCTGCAGTTTTGGGTGTTGATTCATAGAGTTAGGGTTTTAAACCCTTTCGAAGAAGATTATGTAGAGCATTTAGTCCCCTCTCGGGTTTGTGCTTTGGATCTGGACTCAAAGAGGTCTAGAGACTTTAACCCATGGAGCTTTATGAGTCATTTTGGGGTTATTGGACTTAGGTTGCCATTTTTGGGACTAAATCACCCTTTGATGCCATTATGTTAATATATAAGCATCAAGTTTCAAGCTTTACGTGACTTTCGTGCTTGGGGAGGCCAGATCTGTGGATTAGGGGCACAAATCTGACCCAAGGAGGCCAATAGAGTTGGTGCATGGCTTGAACTCGCCGAGTTGTTCTTGAGACTCGACGAGTAGGGTGAGGGTTTCACGCGAATAGCTCTGTGAGTAGACTTGCTGAGTTGGGGGATAACTCAGTGAGTCAGAAGGGGATTAGAGGACTGGGGTTCAAGGCGGTACTCACCGAGTTGTTCTTGAGACTCGGCGAGTTGAGTCGGGGTGGCCCTGCGATTCATGCCAGTTGGAACTCGTCGAGTCCAGGGAAGTGCTCGACGTGCCAAGAGAGGGTCTAAGAGAGTCAGTGGACACGTGTAGACTCGCCGAGTCGCCTTTGTGCACTCGCCGAGTCGGGTCAAGTTGACCGTTGACCTTGTTGACTTTTAGGGTTGAGTACAGTTGTATTTATGAGAGTATTACTTTGTGTGATTAGGCGGAGGCTAGATCATACTTCTTCCGAGTCAGATATTTCCGAGACATCGAGGTGAGTCTTCTCACTATACGTTACCTAGAGTGGTACTATGTGATGACCAGAGGGTCTTACGTGTTATGTATGAGATTATGTGCTATGTGATATTTGTATGTTCTATGATGATGTAGACCGGACCAGAGGGTCCAACAAGCTGTGACCGGACCTAAGGGTCCAACGAGCTATGGGACTGGAGGGTCCCGCTGAGACACATTGACCAGAGGGTCGTATTATAGCCTTGAGTGGTGTATGAGATGTATGTGGTATTTTGGGGAACTCACTAAGCATTTATGCTTACAAATGTTGTGTTATGTGTTTCAGGTACTAGTGATGAGCGCGGGAAGGCGCCGGCATGATTCGCACACACACGCATTGGAGTTTTTGTAGACATTTTGGGGAAAAGTTTTGTGATAATAACATTTGATACAATGTGTTTGACATTATTTATGAATGAATGAATGTTTTAAAATGAAAAATTATATTGAAAATTTTACGTTGTTACAAGTTGGTATCAGAGCCTTGGTTTGAGGGATTCGGATGCATCTTCGGGCGTATCTGAACTCAAACTGAGGATTTGAGGAAAAATTTTGATAATGAAGTAAAACTTTTGAAAAGAGTAAAAAAGAGTTTTGAGACAAACAGAGCAGAGCCGTGTGTACGATCAGCCAGCGCCCGAACGGTGAATCCCCAAAAGTACCCTTACTTTATGTGTTATGCGATATGTTATGTTATGCATGCTAGAGTAGCCTAGGTATACCTATTAGGACTAGAGTGGCCTGATTTGTGATGCCTTAGCCTAGGAGATTTCTGCTGCTGAGATGTTTTGAGAGTAGAGTACTTGTAATCCAAGATCCAAGGAGGAGGACTTGGAGTGAATACTGATGCGGTGTGGTCAGTAGTATTGGGCCCGTACTATTGGAGACACCGGATTAGTGGGCATTCCAAGTAAGAATCTTTTGGACAACGGAGGACAAGTAGGGTTGCATCATCGAGTATGTGTATGCTCGATTGAGTCTCTGATAATTTTTGTTGTATTTCAGAAGCATCATGGTTGGGACTCGACACACACCTGAGAGCAGTGGTGTCAGCGACGAGGAGATCCGTCGATTGATTCATGAGGAGGTTGCTACTGCCATTCGGGCTGAGATTCCCGAGATGTTTGGGGACATCAAGACCACATTGATTGAGACTTTTGATGAGCGGTACGCAGCATTGACTGAGTCTGCTGCAGCTGCAGCTACTGCTGCTGCCAGACCTCAGGGAGGTGACTCGTTGTTGTTCCGGGAGTTCAGCAACATGAAGCCACCAGAGTTCGACGGGACGCAGGACCCGATTGCCGCTATGAGGTGGATCTCTGACATCGAGGGATGTTTCTATACGTGCTCTTGTCCAGAGCACTTGAGGGTTCAGTTTTCCTTGAACCATCTCCGCCTGGGAGCGAATGATTGGTGGAAGTTCGTGACGGCGAACTTCACTTTGGCTGAGATTTCCGAGGTGACCTGGGAGAGGTTCACCGCTATGTTCAGAGAGGAGTATGTTCCCCTGGTGGAGAGGGAACGGTTGATTCAGGAGTTCTTGACCCTCAAGCAGGGTACTGATTCTGTGGCAATCATCACCAGGAAGTTTCATGAGAGGGCGATGTTTTGCCCTGAGCAGGTGTCGTCTGAGCAGGCTCGTATGAGACTTTATCTGAGTGTGCTGAGGAGAGATATTCGGGAGTTCGTGGCGAACTCGACTTATCGGACATTTGCTGAGCTCCAGGCAAATGCCCGGAAGAGGGAGATCGAGTTGGAGACTCAGGCCAGGGAGGAGGCCAAGTCTCAGAGGATGGATCGGCGGCCGGCTCAGTCTCAGCTGGAAGCCAAGCGGGCTAATCCCGCTGATTCGAGGTCTGGAGGCGCGAAGGGCCGCACTTGTGGGAAGTGCGGTAAGATTCAAGAGGGGTCATGCAGGGCTGGGTATGCTACAAGTGTGGGAAGGAGGGGCATATCGCAAGGGATTGCCCCAAGGGATTCTCGGTTTGCTTTCATTGCAACCAGACCGGCCATCGGAAGGCCGAGTGTCTACAACTTCTTCAGGGATCAACACAGGGATCTGTGCCTGCTGCTAGGACTACCGAGATTCGGCTGGTGAAGGTCGAGACCCCGAAGGCTCGTGGGAGGGCATTTTAGTTGACCGCGGAGGAGGTCCGCGAGGCGCCCGATTTTGTGGATGGTATGTATTCTCTTTTCATCTTTTGTTTGAGTTGAGTTTTTATGCTTATATGATGATATGCGTAGGTACTTTTCTTGTGAGTTTTGTGCCTGCGTTGGTATTATTTGACTCGGGTGCGAGTCGGTCGTTTGTTTCCATAGCATTTAGTCAGCATATTAGTGTCCGTCGAGAGGCGTTGGATCATCCTTTGCGAGTTTCCATAGCTGATGAGCGAGCGGTGTATGCTTCGGATGTGATTCGAGGATGTGTCCTTGAGATCTTCGGTGTGGAGTTCCCGATAGATCTGGTTCTGATCGCGATGGGGGACGTGTGTGTTATAGTGGGTATGGATTGGTTGAGCCGATATGGAGCTGTGATAGACTGCGAGCATCAATTAGTGACGATTCGAGACCCTAGTGGGGGAGTTCTTACAGTGCACGACGAGGGTACGCGTACGGGGTCAGCTTTTTGTTCGGCCGCCAGAGCGAGGCAGAGTCTACAGCAGGGCTGTAGAGGATTTGTGGCATATGTGATGGATGCGAGGGTTGTTTCAGAGAGACCGAAGTCAGTGGATAAGGTTCCGATAGTGCGCAAGTTTCTAGATGTGTTTCCAGAGGAATTGTCGGGTGTGCCTCCGGAGAGGCAGGTAGAGTTCGGTATTGAGTTTGTTCCAGGATCCGCGCCTATCGCTAAGGCGCGGTATCGCCTTGCGCCTCCGGAGATGCAGGAGTTATCCTCGCAGCGTCAGGAGCTGCTGGGGAAGCGGTTTATTAGACCGAGCAGTTCGCCATGGGGGGCGCCTATCCTTTTTGTCAAGAAGAAGGATGGCTCGCTTCGGATGTGCATTGATTATCGTGAGCTGAATAAGCTAACGGTCAAGAACCGTTACCCATTGCCGAGGATCGATGATTTGTTTGATCAGTTGCAGGGAGCATCGTGGTTCTCCAAGATCGATTTGAGGTCTGGGTATCATCAAGTGATGGTGCGGGAAGAGGACGTCCAGAAGACAGCATTCCGAACTCGTTATGGGCATTACGAGTTCGTGGTGGTGCCTTTCAGACTCACCAACGCACCGGCGGTGTTCATGGATCTCATGAACCGGGTGTGCAGACCGATGTTGGATCGCTCAGTGATCGTGTTCATCGACGACATTTTGGTGTATTCGAGATCCAGAGAGCAGCATGAGGAACATTTGAGGGAGATCCTCGGAGTTCTGAGATCGGAGAGACTTTATGCCAAGTTCTCTAAATGTGAGTTCTGGCTACGAGAGGTTCAGTTTCTGGGACACCTCATTAACCAGAATGGGATATTGGTCGATTCGGCCAAGATTGAGGGGTTCATGAGATGGGAGGTGCCGAGGTCACCCACCGAGATCAGGAGTTTTCTGGGTTTGGTCGGCTATTATCGGAGATTTATTAAGGATTTCTCCAAGATCGATGTGCCACTCACCAAGTTGACCCGGAAGGGTGTTGCGTTTTCTTGGGGTCCGGAGCAGCTGACCTCGTTTGAGACACCTCGCCAGAAATTATGCGAAACACCAGTGTTAGCTCTTTCGAAAAGGATGGAAGATTTTGTGGTTTATTGTGATGCATCGATATCCGGATTGGGATCGGTGCTTATGTAGAGGGGGCATGTGATTGCTTATGCATCGAGGCAACTTAAGCCTCATGAGTTGAGATATCCCACTCATGATTTGGAGTTGGGAGCAGTAGTGATCGCTCTCAAGATCTAGCGACATTATCTGTATGGGGTTCGGTGTATGATATACACGGACCACAAGAGCTTGAAGTATTTGATGGATCAGCCCAACCTGAATATGCGCCAGAGGAGGTGGTTGGACGTGGTTAAGGATTATGATTGTGAGATCCTGTACCACCCATGCAAGGCTAATGTGGTAGCCGATGTATTGAGTCGTAGGGCGGAGGGCGCCCCAATTCGAGATGTTTGTTTGAGATTGTCAGTGATGACCTCGGTGTTGGATACCATTCGTGGGGCCCAGGCTGAGGCTGTGAAGCCATAGAGTCAGAAGAGGGAGCGAGTTGTCGGGCTGGTATCGGAATTTATTACCGACAGCCGGGGGCTTATGACATTTCATGGCCGGATTTAGGTATCGTTTGTGGGCAGAACACGTACCATTTTGATGGAAGTGGCTCATCGATCGAAATTCTCGATCCATCCTGGGGCCACTAAGATGTTTTTGGATCTGAAGATGGATTATTGGTGGCCCTGTTTGAAGAGGGATGTCGCATGGTTTGTAGAAAGGTGCTTGACCTGTCGCAGGGTGAAGGCTGAGCACCAGCGTCCACATGGTAAGCTGTAACCATTGGAGATTCCCAAATGGAAATGGGAACAGATTACCATGGATTTCATCACCAAGTTGCCAAGAACCACTATTTGCTGGGGAGAAGTACGGCAGCGTGTGATGGGCAGCACCGAGATTGTGCTTCAGACGACAGAGCAGATCCAACAGGTCAGGCAGAGGTTGTTGACCGCTCAGAGTCGTTAGAAGAGTTATGCAGACGGACACCGGTCCGAGCTCGAGTTTCAGGTCGGCTACCTCGTGCTCCTGAAGGTCTCTCCTTGGAAAGGAGTGATCCGATTTAGGAAGAGGGGCAAGTTAGGGCCCCGATATATTGGACCTTTCAGGGTGATCGCGAGAGTAGGCAGAGTAGCCTATCATTTGGAGTTGCCAGCAGAGTTGGGTCAGATTCATGACACTTTCCACGTGTCGCAGTTGTGAAAGTGTATAGCCGATGAGTCGGCAGTGGTGCCATTAGAAGATATTCAGGTGGATGCGAGCCTGAATTATGCCGAGAGACCGGTGGCGATCAGGGATCGGAAGATCAAGGTATTGAGAAACAAGGAAGTGCCGCTGGTGCAGGTCCAGTGGCAGCATAGGAAAGGGTCAGAGTTGACTTGGGAACCAGAGCGTGAGATGCGGGAGCAGCATCCGGAGTTGTTTACAGAGTGAGACTTTGAGGGCGATGTCTGATTCTAGTGGGGGAGAATTGTAACACCCGGATTCCCAGGTATGACATTTTGTTCCTTTATTTTTGGGTTTTGTGGGGGAACTCGGCGAGTTGGTGTCTAGACTCGTCGAGTATGGTCGCGGATTTGTACGCGAGTTCACAGCTGGACTCGGCAAGTTCATGAGTGGACTCGGCGAGTCCACGATGTTTAATGAAACCCTAATTCCCAGGGTTTGAGACCTATTTAAAGGCCCTTATGGACGTCCATTGCGGCTACCACACCCCAGAGAGAGTCCTAGATCGCTTATGAGCAGAAGAGAGGCCATTGTTGATCTTTTGTTGGTGAAATTTGAAGGAGAAGGTGACCAAGGCAAAAGAAGGCTGAAGGAAGTGCAAATCTAGTGTCTTCAGAGATCAAAGGCTTCATATTAGGGTATTCCTTCGGACCTTCTCCAGTTTTGGGTGTTGATTCATAGAGTTAGGGTTTTAAACCCTTTAGAAGAAGATTATGTAGAGCATTTAGTCCCCTCTCGGGTTTGTGCTTTGGATCTGGACTCAAAGAGGTCCAGAGACTTTAACCCATGGAGCTTTATGAGTCATTTTGTGGTTATTGGACTTAGGTTGCCATTTTTGGGACTAAATCACCCTTTGATGCCATTATGTTAATATATAAGCATCAAGTTTCAAGCTTTACGTGACTTTCGTGCTTGGGGAGGCCAGATCTGTGGATTAAGGGCACAGATCTGACCCAAGGAGGCCAATAGAGTTGGTGCATGGCTTGAACTCACCGAGTTGTTCTTGAGACTCGGCGAGTAGGGTGAGGGTTTCACGCGAATAGCTTTGTGAGTAGACTTGCTGAGTTGGGGGATAACTCAGTGAGTCAGAAGGGGATTAGAGGACTGGGGTTCAAGGAGGTACTCGCCGAGTTGTTCTTGAGACTCGGCGAGTTGAGTCGAGGTGGCCCCGCGATTCATGCTAGGTGGAACTCATCGAGTCCAGGGAAGTGCTCGACGCACCAAGAGAGGGTCTAAGAGAGTCAGTGGACACGTGTAGACTCGCCGAGTCGGGTCAAGTTGACCGTTGACCTTGTTGACTTTTAGGGTTGAGTACAGTTGTATTTATGAGAGTATTACTTTGTGTGATTAGGCGGAGGCTAGATCATACTTCTTCCGAGTCAGATATTTCCGAGACATCGAGGTGAGTCTTCTCACTATACGTTACCTAGAGTGGTACTATGTGATGACCAGAGGGTCTTACGTGTTATGTATGAGATTATGTGCTATGTGATATTTGTATGTTGTATGATGATGTAGACCGGACCAGAGGGTCCAACGAGCTATGACCGGACCTAAGGGTCCAACAAGCTATGGGACTGGAGGGTCCCGCTGAGACACATTGACCAGAGGGTCGTATTATAGCCTTGAGTGGCGTATGTGCTGTATGTGGTATTTTGGGAAACTCACTAAGCATTTATGCTTACAGTTGTTGTGTTATGTGTTTCAGGTACTAGTGATGAGCGCGGGAAGGCGCCGGCATGATTCGCACACACACGCATTGGAGTTTTTGTAGACATTCTGGGGAAAAGTTTTGTGATAATAACATTTGATACAATGTGTTTGACATTATTTATGAATGAATGAATGTTTTAAAATGAAAAATTATATTGAAAATTTTACGCTGTTACATTCACTATAACTAATATACTCAAAAAATATCAAAGCAAATTCAGAAATACCTTCCTGTGGACATACGTATTCGAGATTTGTTTCAATAACTTGCCATCTACCACTAGTTACAAGGCAAACCAAATATTCAATCATTTTTTTAGAGAGGTTTTAAACAAATTTTCCAAAAAAATAACAACTAAACTGATAATTTTTTGTAAAAGTTTTTATATAATAAAGTTATTTCGCAGTTTATGAATCTCTTTAAATTTTACAAAATCGATTTTTTTCTAAGACATTTATGATAACTTTAGATATATGTGTAAAGTTCTATTTTGTGAAAATGAAATCATCATTTCATACATTCACAACTATTCAAATCAACTTGAAATGCAATTTATCTCAATTACATTTGAAACGAGATACTTAAAAAGTTTGTATAATAGAAACTATTGGTATCTTGTTTCATAGATCGCAAAAACTTCTTTTACAAAATACACAATAAAATCATGATAGATTTTTTCTTTTTCCTTTTAGTTATTTAAATGATTAACCCATGCAATGCGAATAAAATAGCAGCCAACTAATAATATACTCAAAATCGACAACCTTAACCAGCAGGCAGAGTTCCGATTACAGTGCACCTACCAAACAGCTGAATCCAACTAAGTTTCTCTTTCTTACGTCATCCATGATCTTCAAATAGTGACAGGGGGTACTTTGGTCAGGTCATCCCAGCAGCCTATCCCTATCTTATGCAACAAGTTTAGGATTTTTGCAAAAAGGTCATCACCATTTCCAAAATTAACAATTAAACCCTTCTTTACTTTTCAAGTCATTATTTGATATTTTGAGTTAGTTATCTCTACTTTGAATAACTTTTAAAAATCCTAAATTTTTTTATGATGTCCTAACTTATTTTATCTCCTAGTTTATTGAGTTGGATCTCAATAATTTTAGATTATTTTGAAAAAAAGTTGCAAATGATGACAAATTAAAAATACTCGAAGCTAGAAGTGAATTCAGAGTTTGTAGATTAAGTGAGGGGAGAGCAATGATTGATAATCAAACATGTTAGTTTTTCTTAAAAACAAATATAACCTATTATTAAATTATTCATAATTATACATATGTTTTAAATCAACCTTGAGTTTTCAATCTCAAAAATGAAGAAAACATCAGATATTATTTATATTACTGAACTAAAAGCCATTTGATAACAGTTAATTGAAAAAATAGTCGGTGTCCTATAAAGTAACAGAGAAAATATAACGCTTGATAAAAGTTAGTTGATAAAATAATTGAAAGATATAAAATAATATAAATACATTTAAAAAAAACACTTATTTTTATAGTTAATTACAAATACTTAAGAAAAAACCTTATGAAGGGATTTTCTGCAAGATCACTCGGATGGGAACATTGTTACTATTTTTTTAGCTAGATGTTTTTTTACAGAAGCACTTCTATTCTATATGGTAGGTGCTACGGACTATCTTACTCATCATTATCCTATTTGTATAAGAGTGGTGTAACGTTGTTAAAAAATGCTCATGAAAAGCTTGTATTTAGACTATGTTTGAAAAATTAACTCTTATAAATTAGTTTATTGAATGAGAGTGAGTCCAATCCATCTTCCTTCCCTGGATATGTTGCCTCTACCTTCGCTTCGTCCTCCGCCTCTACTGCACAAAGATTTTGATCCCTCGTATAGTGAGTCATGAAAGCGCCTACCTTATGTTTAGACGTATTTGTTTTAGTGAAAAGCCAAATAGAGAGTTTTGCGTGTGCTGCTTTAATAAGAGTAAGGAAAAAGTTTGAAAAACGTACTTGCTTTAAAAATTAAGTTATTTCAAATTAGCTTATAAATTACTTTACAAACTATTTTATGGTTTAACCAAACGTTAAATTACAATAAAGTATCTTATTTTTAATAAACAAGGTCTAAGAATTTTTTAAAAAGCTAACTTTTAATATAACTTATTTGTTTAGTTTGTAAAACATAACAAATTAAATAGCTTAAAAAATAAGTTAACTTAGTGCACAAAACACATCTACAGTAATATGGATCAATTTAGATAAAATAAAAAAATTAAAAAAAAAAAAAAAAAAAAAAAAAAAAAAAAAAAAAAACTATATTCTTTATGTTTGTTTTAGGGGTTTCATGCCATGAGCACAAGTTCAATCAAATTCGGCTCTTTTGTTTCTTCCACAAAAATAATACACAATCTTTTATAAATTCATTTTTAAAATCAATTATGATGTATATGAGCATAAATCACATTACCCTTATGTCCTATACACGGGTAATAGCTTTTTAAGTTTGAAATCACCATCGATATGGTTGACTAAAATATCGCCATCTCTAAGTCTCAAGCATAAGGTTAACACAATATTGTATGAGTTCTTTCTATCTTAAATGTATATAGTTCAATATTTTATGAATACGAGTATATCCATATAGAATATTGCATGTTTGTATTAACAGTAATAAACAAATAAATAAAGTCTCTGTTTCAATTCTATGCATATTTACTATGTGAATTTGTCGTGAATATCTTGGTAAGCCTCCCCTCAAGTATAAAACCAAGTTAATGTGTGAACAAAAAAGTCAAAGGTCAAATTATCTGGAATGTTCTTCCATCCCACAACGATTTTATAATAAAGAATCAAGAAATTCAATCACAATTGCTCATCTTAAACAAGTGGAAAAACAAAGACTTTAATTCCACACCGATGTTTGAATAATGGGAGGCTTTGTCGTTCCTTCAAACCTATTGTAAATTTACATATTTGCCCTTAAAGATACCTGTTCCAAGTCATACGTGATGGCTATCCTCTTCGTATATAATTGATGCTCTGTTGACACAACTTGGCACAAACAATCATAGCAAATCACCACTAAAACCCTTCAAATTTTCCAATTTTAGTGTCACTTTTTCTTGTGTTCTTGAAAGAAAATATACAAAGTAAAGGATGACTTGGTTAATCGGATTCAAAGGACCATCAGGATTCTCAGCTAAACACACAGCTGAAGATGTTACCGAAGGAGTTGATGGCAAGGGCTTAACTGCCATTGTTACAGGTTTCTTTCTCTCTATTTCTCTAAGCTTTTGTTTTTTACACTTTCTGGAAGTTTTAGATCGTTTTTCTTCAAGATTTCATATGGGTTTTTTGATTTGTCCATTAGAACACTCGTCAAGATATAAACTTTCGAAATCTTGAGTTTTTGAACTGTTTTCGTGGGTTTTAATCGACTTTGTTTGTATATGGGTGGGTTTATCTAACTGATTCTCAAAGATTGTACAAGTTGACTAATTTACAAGAATCAAAGCCATCAACTTTTACACCCTTTTCTTTGATTGATTCTTGACTCAAGAAATTACGTTTGTATCTGTGTGGAGAGGTGATTAGAACAGATAAAAGGAACAACAATCATAAAATCTGGATCTGGGCTCTGTTAGTAGGGTCCAGTGGCTAAAAGACAACAAACAATTAACAACTCTTCATTTTGTCCATTTGCAAGAAAGTTTTCAAATAATCAGATATTTGAGAGATATTTTACACGTATTTATTATCTACATATATTTTTCTATATTGGGATATGACCTAATAAATAGTCGAACTTCGTGGAATTAATTAGCGACAATATGGCCACTTCCAAAAGTTAACTTTGAAAGAAGACTTCAATGATCAATCTTGCTTATCTTTCTAGACAAGAATCGTAAAACTCATGTCCTAAAAAAACTAGATAATTATGCACCTCTTTGTGGGTTTAAGCCAAAATCTATTAGATAATTGTCTATATATAAACATTATAAATTTGTTATTTTAAAATATTTCTTTTTTCATTACAGGACCAACAAGTGGTATTGGTCTAGAAAGTGCTCGTGTGCTAGCTTTGAGGGGCGTACATGTAATTATGGCAGCAAGGAATGTGGAATCCGCTACAAAATGCAAGGAAAACATTATAAAAGGTTGCGCTAGTGCTACCATAGATGTTATGCAACTTGATGTTAGTTCACTTGAATCTGTAAGAATGTTTGCAAATGAGTACATTTCCAAGGGTCTACCCCTCAACATCCTCATGTAAGAAACACTTTATCATTTATCTCGTATTAATTAGAAGTTAGAACATCCTACTTTCATTTTTTTAATATTACACTACGATTTTTTTTTTTAAATAGTAAGAAGTCTAATGGGTTGTTTGTTGTTATTGTTTGTAGTTGTAATGCAGGAGTGATGACTCCTCCATTTGGCCTTTCTAAAGATGGAATTGAGACTCAATTTGCAACAAACTATCTCGGTATGTATTGACTAATATTATGTTGTTTTTGTTAGGAAAAAAAAAAACATTTTCCTTATGTAAGACTGTTTTTTGTATGATCTTAGGGCATTTTCATTTGACCAATTTGTTGTTGGACACGATGAAAAGTACTGCTCAGAAATGTGGAATTGAAGGAAGGATAGTCATAGTTACATCAAAACTTCATGGTATGACTTACAAAGAGGGAATCCGGTTTGACAAGCTAAATGATGAAAAAAGGTACAAGTCATTACGTGTTATTCTCAATAAATGATGTTTCAAGATATTTTAAAAAGGATATTCTTTTCTAGATTTGCTTATTTTTACTAGCTATTTTCAAGAATTTATATGGCTGTGATACTAAAATTCACCTTACATTCGTGTTCAACTTTTCAGCTATAGTAGTCTCTCTGCTTATGGGCAATCAAAACTTGCTAACATTTTGCATGCTAAAGAGCTAGCAAGGCGCCTCAAGGTAATTCATAAAATAAATCATATTGCATATGTACTCAAGAAATACACTTTTAGTACAATGTTGTGACAAGTGGTATGTTTGTTGCTGAGTATAGGAAGAAGGGGCAAATGTAACTGCCAATGCATTGCATCCTGGAGTTATTGCAACCAATCTTTCACGTCACTCAACCTTTTCAGGTAAAAAACTTTTCGATTTAGATTGTTCGAAAATAAGACGTTTTTCTTGTTTATGATAATGTGATATTAACTTTACCTTGATATTTTCCCGACAGCTTGCTTTTATGGAGTCTTCGGTATCTTTCAAAAGAATATCCCACAGGTTTGTTCTTGTGTTTATTTGCATCTTTCACCATTTCTAGTTTGTGGGTCTCGTGATATGATGTTAAACTAAGATAATGTCCTGTTTTTTCTCAACGGATAAATGATGTTCAAAAAATATTCAAGGAAATGATGACCTATTTAGGTAAATGAATGTGAGCAAATTTATAGAAAAAAATAGATACGGAGAAAGTCTCTAGCTCTTCACTAACTTTTTTATATATTAAGTCGTTAATTTTGCATTAAGTGAAAATAAAGCAACACCTAAGACTCACAAATATTATAGTGATTGACATTGTTATTTGATTTGGGTTTTAGGGAGCTTCAACAACGTGCTATGTGGCATTGAACCCAAAGGTGAAAGGGGTGAGTGGCGAGTATTTTGCAGGTAATAATGTGGATAAACCCAGCAGTCAGGCTTGTGATGCTGAGCTAGCCAAGAAACTATGGGAATGTGGTATGGAGTTGACGAGTTCTAAGTGATTCATGAGAGTTTAAAAGTCGATGTTGTGTTTGTAACATAATTTGCATTTTAATTCTTTTGTATGAGTTTTCCTTGTGAATATGTTGTACGATTGTACGATTGTTGTTTTTTTCTTCATGTTTTTACAACGAGGTGTGGTGTGAGATTTTATTTATTTAATTAGTTGTGATATTGTATTTGAATTGTATACAAAATTGTCGGTTTTTTTCCTTCAATCTCGGTGATAGTGATTACGATTTAAGTATGAGGAACAAGTTAATGATGCCATGATTGATCGAATCATCGTCGAGCTCATTGGCAACCGTTTCTTTCTTTCATTATTTGCTTGTAACTTTAGATCTGGACTCCCTTTGGCCTTTAGATCCATAAAGTTATCAGCCTTGCCTAGTATGAGCCTTCCCCCGAGTGTGAGACTTCATTGCAAGCTTATTTTTGTCATTTAAGGGCCTTAAAGCTTTGCATGCACGTAAAGTTTGCAACTTTACGTGATAAGCAGGCTTTGGAAGGTTGGATCTGTAATCTGGAGCCTTTGCATGGCTTAAAAAGCATCTGTATGGATGAAGGATTGAAATGACTCGACGAGTCGTATAGTCGACTCGGCGAGTCATATGAAGATGGTCCAGGACTCGACGAGTTGGATGAACAATTCGGCAAGTACGATGAAGATTGTCAAAGACTCGGAGAGTGAGTAGAGTGACTCGGCGAGTCGGTTAGGATTTTTTCCAACCGTTGGATGCGTGTGAACTTGTTGAGTTGCAAGGGGGAAAACTCAACGAGTGGCCATGAAGCTTTGACCGCGAGCCTTTGGAACTCGACGAGTCATTCCGGTGACTCAGCGAGCGGACGAGTATTACAAGGAACTTAGCGAGTAGCTGAGAGTAATCGACGAGTTGAGGTTAACATGGACTGTTGACTTTAACTTTGACCATAGGTTAACCAGTTGACTTTTAGAGGACATTTTAGAAAGATTGGAAATTTACAAGTATGGTTTACAATGAATATAGGTGGTGGAGTTCGTGGCAGTAATCCAAGAGCTTAAGTTTATCTACGAGTCGACAGTACGATGTGAGTTATCCTCACTATATCAACAGGGTCTAAGGCACCAAGGCTAGCCCTTTATGGATTGTATCTAGTTATGGCATGATATGTTTATTGATTACATCCTAGTAGTTAGGATGGTGATATGCTTATGCGTAGTAACCTGATTAGGTCAATGTTCTGGTTATAGGATGATGTTATGTTAATGACCGGTTAGGTCAATACCCCGGTTATTGGGGATGTTGCTATGATTAGTGATCTGATAGATCGGTTTGACTGTTATATGATATGAGCTAGCATATGATATTTATGTGCACATGTTTGTTTGATGATTGGGGGTTGGGTTGAGGCAGTCCTGCTTTGTACTGTAGGCCAACATACCCGGTGAGCGGTCCGGATAGGCTGTAGGCCCTGCGAGGTGGTCCAGTCATGCCGAAGGCTCGGGAGTGGTCCAGATAGGCTGTAGGTGATGGGTTTTGGTCATAAGACATCCTATGTGCTCATACAAACCCTAAAGCTCGGATCTAGGTTTCTCTATTGTACATACTTTGAATCCAAGACTTTGAACCCTAATTCTAGCATATGGAAATCAGAATTCACATGTAAATAGGTTTAAGAACATACCTTAATTGTTATATAGCAATAACAATCCAATTCCTCCTTGAATTGACTTTGGAAAGCTGAGAGTCACAAGTGTCACTCCTCTAATGGCTTACAAACACCATAAGCAAGTGGAGAAGGTATAAAGAGAGAGGAGAATGGTAGGAATTCGTCCTTAGATGCTCTAGAGATCAAGTACACGAATTCATGAGCCTTGGGGTCTTTATATAGGTGTAAAGATAGAGTTTCAGTCATTATCCTTATCTAGTTGCTTATCCACCAAGCAACCCATAAGATAATCCTTGAATCCTTATCATAGTCGAATTCTAAGTGATTATCACTTCAAATTCGTCCACCATATATATAAGATAATTCTTACCTTATTTTGTAACTATCACATAATTACAATTCAGCCCCTCTAGTTTAATTAATTACACTTGATCACAAAATTAATTCTTAATTAATTATTGACCAATATTAATTAAACAAATATGATTTCTCCTTCAATATATTATTCTTATAATATATTAATAAATCATAATAACCTCTCTCTCTTTATTTATTTCTCCAATCAAGTTGCTTTGGTGAAGGCAACCAAAAAGGACCATGCACTATCGGGTCACGTACATACCAAAATAGTTATGGACTTAGACACTAATCCAACAGTCTCCCACTTGGATAAGTCTAACAACTATTCTGCGTATGACTTCGGATCCCGGTCTGCAATCGTAGCTTTCCAAAGCCGCTGTCAACTCTGATCATATCAAATACGCGTGTCCTTAGATAAGGGATCATATATTCCTCCATTCTAGATATCGTATAAGATATGATTTCAAATCATTCTCTTTGTACTATATCTCGATTTCCGATTTATGACGACTGACTAATTGAACAAATCAAATTAGCCCTAGCCCGGCCGAGCATTTACGTTTGTCATCACTAAACCATCGAGGGGCCCAAAGATATCACTTTTATCCTACTTTGAATAAAAGGAACGGATAAACTTTGATACAATGCTCGCTTGCACTCACACACCGAATCACACACAACAATATGTTTTATAACACCAAGTTACTGATGCGTTTACATATTATCAATGTGTAACCGATTTGCAAGATACAACTCACACATCTCGGTTTCAAGAATATAAGATGTTATCGTCTCACCAATCACTCGTGATACAATTCATGGAGTGATCCAAGTGAGCGTGGGTTTAATCCAATGCTCAAATCATATTCGTAAGCACTCATGAACGTTGCAGCAAACATTTGCTTATGTCTAATACTTTTCTAGACAATCCACACACCAATTCACGACAGTCTTCATTCATATCTACTTCCAACATATGAACAACTGTGGCCCGTTTGAATAATTCGATTATTCTTAATAAACTCAATTATTCTGGAAGTCAAAACATGCAAATGTGAAACACAAGAATAATACTAATCCCATATGGCCTCAACCCTTTGAGCATAAATAAAACACCTTTTATTTATCACCATATTGATTACTCATTATTTGTAGTTCCGAGTAATCAACTTCTTAATTGAATTACAACACTTGTCCCATGCTCCTAGCATGCACACAATGTTTACCTATGGTTCTTACTTTATGAAATAGATCATATTGAACACATTTCCAATCATTCTCATTTCTCAACTCCAAATCCTTTTTCCATAAATTAAAGAATATCAAATTCTTGCTACTTATAGAATATGCTAGATTCTAACATTCTATGCAACTATCCTTTCGTAATGTCACTGCACCAAAGTCACAAAGACCATTGCCAATGATATTACAAAGTCCTCTATCGGAGATTGTCACAAGACAATTCCATAGACGTGATGTCTCTCACTCAAAGTACATTCTTTGAACATCCTTTTGCATAGAAGTTTCTAATCTAGTCATAGATTTTCAATATTCAATTCCCAATATGGACAAACTTCCATATGTTCCATATGACAACTCATTCTTAATAGAATCTTATCTATTCGTAATGATGTCGATATGGTCCATCCAATATGGAAACATTTCCATATTTTCCAATACTATACTTCCAACTACTCACAAGCGACCAATCCTCGTCGAACTTGGATTGTCCTTTGATAGTTGTTTAATTATTTTAGTCAAAACCAATTCTAGTCCCTTTTCCCTCTAAATGCGCTCGACATTTGGAAAATTTTAGAATGGTCAAACATTAAAGTATTTGCAATCGATCCTATACCCGAAGCGTATGGGACACGACGCATAATGTTTTATTTGCTATGTTCTCAAAATTCGAATTGTGAAGAGGGATGCCGTAATCATAATTGAAATTTTAAGAACACACTATGTACCTTTAACTAAATTTATTAACATTTCTCAATCTAAACCTTTAGCTTTGAAATGAAGCATAATATTCTCTCCCTTAATTATAGCAAAACAACTCTTCAACTATTGCGACTTTGCAAAGTATGACTCATGTTTTCTATAATTAATATTGCTAACCTTGCAATACTTTCCTTAATAATCATACAATCATAACATTTATGCTCCCACTATCATGATGATTATTATAAAACATAACACATATGCTCCCACTAGCTTCGACATGTATTCATAAACATCTTAACTTTCAGAAAACAATGCTTATTGAATTTCTTAAGTTCATGTTTTTAATACTTAGTGCTTTGATAATTCTTTATCAATGCTTCTTGAACTTATACACCTTTGCCTTCGATAGTTCATATGTTTGTCTAAACAATTAAAACTAATTGCCAAACTTCACAATTCAAATTATGGAAAGGGATATCGTAACCATAATCGAATTCGAGAATGCAATTTTACAATCACTATCTTCTTAAATCTTTCTTAGTGAAAGCATTTCCTCACAATCATTTTCATGAAGGAGGAAATCTTATGACACTTAGATTTCAGCGGTGTATGTGTTCCTATCCATGTGAATTTGTCAAAACCAAAGTTTACGACAAATTCAAACTCTTATGGATCGAACTTTCTTGATCTCGATTTCTTGCCTTTATGGTAGCACAGCTGCCCACCATGTCTTCCAAGTAGTTAAGCAGCTCACCCTTTCCTATCAATGTACCTTTCATTGATTAAGGTGCTTTGCCTTTTATGCGTTCAAAATGAGAACTCATAGAACTCACATGCATAATTAACTCGATTGGATTGGCACAGAATCAAAATAATGTCAACACGATAGGTTGTAAACCTCAACTCGTGTGCTAGTGATGATCGATAAGGTTTATTTGATTTGTTCTTGGAACCTTTCAAGACCATTAAGACTCCCACTGACTCCTTGACATATAAGATTCTCTTGTCAATAAACATTTCTTGACAAACAAATATTCAAGAGTTAATGTAGTTTTTATCAAAACACTTCATAAATTGGTCCTAGTTGGTCTTTGTCTTATCCAAGACATCACAACTTTCCACATTTAATGAAAGTTACAAACCTTCTTAATACCTTTCACTCAATGTCACAATCTTAACTTTAAGATTTGTTATTGGAACGAAGTATGATTGACTTATTGATTTAACCATTTCTTCAATTCTTGATTCCTCTTCTTAGACATACAATTGTACTAAGACTCACTTAGAGGATCAATTGAGATATGGTTCTTAATCATTAAGACCTATCATAAAGCATAAAAGGTACTCTCCCTTCATCTTAGAACGGAGTAACTTTTATCTTTCTGCCTACTTGATTCTTCTTATTCGTTCTGCTATTGATTTAAACCCTTTAATCAATTCAGAATTACACCTAATCATGTAAGTATAATCATATTTACTAAATCTTTAGTAAATCATGACGAATATCATTTTTACTCTTATGGTGGATTTGATCAACATGCAACATTGTGTGTTCGATCTCTTAGTCCTTCACCTGACACCTTGTCAACGAATTAGTCTAATTTCCATATATGAAATTTCTCATTCATCGTGCAACCAAGTTGCATGGTTCCAAATTTCTGTCCAATTGAAACTTGGGCGATGAGAAAACTCTCCCTATTTGGTAAATTCTCGACTTTTCCATAAACATCATAAATAAGAATCATATCCATTTGTTGTAGAAATATGCAAACACCAATTTTCATAATGATTTCATTGCAAGGAAATAAACAAACAAATAAATAAGTCAAACGAAAATTTATTTTATTTATAAAGCAGCGGAAAAATTTGTCCTTACAATGCAAAATCCATTGAAAACTATGTAAAAAGAAAATTTCTAACAACTTTATCATAACTATCTAGGCTCAAAATCTAATCTTCAAGTCCATGCGATCAAGATCCATTCCTTGTGATTAGATTCATCTTGCTCTTTTCACCAAGCTTCCTTTCTTTTCACCGATCCTGCAAAACATTCAAATGCAATCTTATCACATTATATATTAAGAATCAATGAATAGGAACTTAATTGAGTTAGATAGTGGATTTTACCTGAAGCGCAGCCATACCCTTTGACTCTCCCATCTTCTGGACTCTTCAGGCTCTTTAGGCAGACGTGTATCCAACGCCCTTTCTTTTGGCAGCAAACGCAAGTCGGTTCTCCTAGAACGTCCTCGGAAGTATGGTCGGTTGACTCTCCTAACAAATACGCTCCATTGCTTCGCCAAATCATTTCTGATTCAGCAGCAATGAGCATGTAAGTTAGGTCAATGAGGTTGTCGTCATGATCCATCATATAATACTTTCTTTTGAACTCATTATATGATTCTGGAAGTGACTGCAAAACCCAATTCACAGCCAACTCATTCGGGAATGACACACCCAACATTATCAACCTATCAATGTGTGATTTCATTCCTAGAACGTGGGCACACACGGGTTTACCATCTTCATGTTTCATTTCCAATAGGGCTTTAGTGATATTGAACCTTTCAATTCTTCGATCTTGTGGGTTGGGGAGAACAATAGGAGGAGGAGGAGGAAGTGAAGCATGATTTCTCGTTCCTCGATTGAATCGTGGAATACCATCTTCATGTGGAATGCTTGTTCCACGGGATTTGGGAAGACCATAGTTGTCGAACTTTGACATCTACAAAACGGGAGAAAAAAAAACAAATTCAAGTTAGTTGATTGATTTGAGTCCTTAGTAAATCACCCAAATGAAATACTAAGGCTAGGACCCAACACAATATTCTACAACTCGGGAGAGGGATGCCGTAACCCAAATTGCAGAACATTTGAAGGTAAGTGAAAGACGATTCACTAATTTCCACCATGAAAAACGAAAAGAAATTTAAGTTTTAAATCTATGAAAACTCCTAGATCCTTTGAGATTCATTGAACTTTCAATGGCATGTTTAAATCTCGATATGCCCCTCTAGTTTGTGACTGGGATGCCGAGGATCACAAAGCGGGTGTGAATAACCATGCAAACTTACATGGTGCCCTCACATGTTACAGTCACCTATTCGATGTGCCGGTAAACCACACACGCTCCACCGAACTATGACAAACATTGAGTCACCCTTTGCTACCATTGCTTAGAACCATTTAGTGTGCCGGTAAGCCACACACGCTCCACTAACGTCTTTGCAAGGGCACAAAGTGTAATTTCATGGAATTGCATCAATTCACTTTTGCCTAAGTAACTAAGATTGGGAATTTTATGAAACATTTAGTTACTTTAATAATTCATTATACTTATAATGGAAGGTTTCGTCCTATCCTACCCGTTCGGCTAACGACCCTCCACTAGTCAAGAGTGCGGTGGGTAAGAGTGGATACCCATTCAATCGCCATTTTATAGGCAATTTCCTTAAACACCCCTTATAGACCAGCTTCGAGAATGAGGCCTACTAATGGTAAGACTGACTTTTACTCATACATATATATAATGTTAGACTTTTAATGTTATATATAGTATAGGGTGTATTTTATACTTTCAAAATACTAGGTGGTCTAATTTAACAATTATACTTTTAATTCAATTAAATTGTAAACCTAAACTTTTATGGATTTATTAAACTTCTTTTAATTATACACCTTAATTAATTAATAAAACCATAAGGGTGTGATTTGAACTTTTTCAAAACTATGCAAGGGTTTTAGAATTTAACATTCCTAATTAAACTTTTAATCAACTTTTAAATTCCAAAACTTGAGGGAAAGTTTTGAAACATTTCAACACATTAGGGTTTAGAATTTAAATATACATCAAAATTAAACAATTAATCAAAATTTAAATTCCAAAACTTGAGGGCAAGTTTTGAAACCTTTTTCAAAACATTAGGGTTTCAACTATTTAAATTTTAAAACAACAAAACTTTTGGGGTTCAAATTTAAACTATAAAACCTAAAGGGCCAAATATGAAACTTTTCACAACAACAAGGATCAAATAACAAATAATTCAAATTAACATTTAATCACATAATTATCCATATTTGATGATTTCTTGCAAAATAATTTATCAATTTACTCAAAATAATTAATCAATTATCACATAAGGAAACAATTATCTTATTAATTGATAAATATCTTCAATTAGATCAAAATTATGGTCAAATATATCATATAATCGGATTAATATTGATCTAACATGATAAGGTAACTATCCATAAGAAAAAACAGCAAGAAATTCTGACGAGTTGACTCGTCGAGTCTGCATGGACTCGGCGAGTTCAGCCATGGACTTGGCGAGTCCAGCCTCCAGAATGCAAAAAATCGAATTTTTTCAGTTACAACAAGCATCAATACAATAGAAACCAATCTAGGCTCTGATACCACTGATGGGTTTTGGTTATAAGACATCCTATGTGCTCATACAAACCCTAAAGCTCGGATCTAGGTTTCTCTATTGTACATACTTTGAATCCAAGACTTTGAACCCTAATTCTAGCATATGGAAATCAGAATTCACATGTAAATAGGTTTAAGAACATACCTTAATTGTTATATAGCAATAACAATCCAATTCCTCCTTGAATTGACTTTGGAAAGCTGAGAGTCACAAGTGTCACTCCTCTAATGGCTTACAAACACCATAATCAAGTGGAGAAGGTATAAAGAGAGAGGAGAAGGGTAGGAATTCGTCCTTAGATGCTCTAGAGATCAAGTACACGAATTCATGAGCCTTGGGGTCTTTATATAGGTGTAAAGATAGAGTTTCAGTCATTATCCTTATCTAGTTGCTTATCCACCAAGCAACCCATAAGATAATCATTGAATCGTTATCATAGTCGAATTCTTAGTGATTATCACTTCAAATTCGTCCACCATATATATAAGATAATTCTTACCTTATTTTGTAACTATCACATAATTACAATTCAGCCCCTCTAGTTTAATTAATTACACTTGATCACAAAATTAATTCTTAATTAATTATTGACCAATATTAATTAAACAAATATGATTTCTCCTTCAATATATTATTCTTATAATATATTAATAAATCATAATAACCTCTCTCTCTTTATTTATTTCTCCAATCAAGTTGCTTTGGTGAAGGCAACCCAAAAGGACCATGCACCATCGGGTCAAGTACATACCAAAATAGTTATGGACTTAGACAATAATCCAACAGTAGGCCCTACGAGGTGGTCCAGTCAAGCTGAAGGCTTATTATGCATGTTGTTTTGTAATTGTTATATGATGTGGTTATATTTGTATGGCGTTGGTATTTTGGGGGATCTCACTAAGCTTTCGGGCTTACAGTTTTAGTTTATTGTTTCGGGTACATAAGGGGATTGCGGCAAGACGAAGGCATGATTGTACAACTCCTCAGGATTTGTTTATGTTTCTTAGAAATCTCCGATATTAGATATTTTGAAAACAAACTTTGTAATGATGAATGGTTTTAAATGTTTTGAAAAAGTTTTAATTTGGCATGAAACATAAACAAATATCTAATATCAAAGTTTTCCCATAAACATAAACAAATCCTGACGAGCTGTAACATCATATCCCCTGATGTACCTGAAACAATAAACTGAAACTGTAAGCCCGAAAGCTTAATGAGATCCCCCAAAATACCAACGCCATACAAATATAACCACATCATATAACAATTACAGAACAACATGCATAATAAGCCTTCAACCTGACTGGACCGCCTCGCAGGGCCTACAAGTTACAACCTATCTGGACCGCTCCCGAACCTTAGGCATGACTGGACCGCCTCGTAGGGCCTACAGCCTATCCGGACCGCTCACCGGGTATGTTGGCCTACAGCACAAAGCAGGACCGCCTCAACCCAACCCCCAATCATCAAACAAATATGTGCACATAAATATCATATGCTAGCTCATATCATATAACAGTTAAACCGATCTATCAGATCACTAATCATAGCAGCATCCCCAATAACCGGGGTATTGACCTAACCGGTCACTAACATAGCATCATCCTATAACCAGAACATTAACCTAATCAGGTTACTACGCATAAGCATATCACCATCCTAACTACCAGGATGTAATCAATAAACATATCATGCCATAACTAGATACAATCCATAAAGGGGCGGCCCTGGTGCGTTAGACCCTGTTGATATAGTGAGGATAACTCACCTCGTATTGTCGACTCGAAGATAAAATCAAGCTCTTGGATTACTGCCACGAACTCCACCACATATATTCATTGTAAACCATACTTGTAAATTTCCAATCTATCCAAAATGTCCTCCAAAAGTCAACTGGTTAACCCATGATCAAAGTCAAAGTTAATTGTCAAGGTCAACAGTCTCGTCGAATACCCTCAGCTACTCGCCGAGTTCCTTGTAATACTTAGGGATGAGCATCGGAAGCGGGTACCCACTTTTGGAACCGGAACCGCCTCGGAACTGCCGGTTCTGGAACCTGGACCATCTTCATATGACTCGCTGAGTCGACTATGCGACTCGTCGAGTCCCTTCAATCCTTCATCCATACAGATGCTTTTTAAGCCATGTAAAGGCTCCAGATTACAGATCCAACCTTCCAAGGCCTGCTTATCACGTAAAGTTGCAAACTTTACGTGCATGCAAAGCTCTAAGGCCCTTAAATGACAAAACTAAGCTTTCAATGAAGTCTCACACTTAGGGGAAGGCTCATACTAGGCAAGGGTGATAACTTTATGGATCTAGAGGCCAAAGGGAGTCCAGATCTGAAGTTACAACTTCAGATCTTAGCTCAAACATAAGAAGCCTTTCATAAAACCCATCAAAATAGATTTTTTGTGAACATGAGCCTAGGAAAATAGTCTAATACCTTCAAGAGAATGTTCACTGATGTAGATCTTGAATCCCACGAGTTCTTGCTTCTACTTGCTTGTTTTCCCCAATTGTTTCCTCCTCCAAATTTCCTCCTCCAAGCTTGAACACACCAAAAGAACACACACTCGATTTAGGGTTTGAGAGGGACAAGAAGCAGTAAATGGGAGGCTGGGGGAGGCCAATGATCCTTGAAATAGGGTGGAATTCCCCGAAATTTAAGGTTTCATCTGCCAGCTCCTACTCGTCGAGTCTGCTCTTGGACTCGACGAGTAGATCACTAAAACACGTGGACCAACCCGCTACTACTCGACAAGTAGGGCGGCCAACTCATCGAGTAGACCCAAAAACCCAAAAAGATTCATACATAAATCAATACCTGAGAATCGGGGTGTTACAAAATTAGAAAAATCATTCAAATAAATACCTTCGATCTTCAAAAAAAATTGTTGGTGAGATCACGTGTAAACCCTATAGCAAATTAATGATATCAATAACTCAGGTATCTTATTGTATTTCGATCCTATAAATGTCTAGGCTTCACGGATCACAGAGCCAACTGTAGGATAATCGAAACGAAAACAACTTCAAATTTGAAATGAGTAAATTCATCAAATTTCAAATTTGTGCAAGGGTTTGTGTCTTCAATATCATGAATACCTAAATGTTCATCACTTTATATAATAGCTAGCAACTTATTAAAGGAAAAATCATGTCCAATAACGATTTTTTTTTCTTCAACATTTAACAGTCAAATCAGCCAAGGATACTGAGGTCATGTCCAGTAATGAATTTTTTCTTCAACATTTAACCGTCAAATCAACCAAGTATACCAAAATGTTATAGAGAGATTCATTGCCTTCGTTGGAAGGATATTCCCCCTTTGTCCTATAAAGAATTCAAAATACTGCCAAAGGCAATCCAAATATATCTCAACCAATGCAAAGCACACTCAGAAAAAATATCAAACACCCGATCTCATAAACAAGTGTAAAACACAATAATGAAACATATAGAAAACTAGGATACAAATAATCAATGACAATGTCTAATATTAAGAGTAATACATACCAAGATAAAGCAAATGTAATTGTCTAAGGTGAAAAAAGAATTTAACATGATTCCACAATAGGGTGATTGTGTACATCCATGGGGAGATACATACGACTTTTATATGTTGATCAACACAAATGGGGGTTAGCAACCATTTACAAGTGACCAGAATGGAGAACTAAGTCTTTATCTTCAAATAAATTGCTAGAGGAAAGGGAGGAAAACTAGACTTAAATTTACTAAAATCTCATATTTAAAGAAAACATATAAGATGCAAAATGACTGCTTGCCGCCACCTCAAGTGGCCATTTCACTCAACAATCACCACTTGAAGTGGCGAGCAGGTGGAAACAAATTAGTTGTGTCAAAATACTTGGATCACAGATACTTCTAATGGCCAACAAATGATGATTTGTAGTGGTCCACGATCCTTATGATGTTTTCCTAATTATTGAATGCTTGTATATATGAAGCATTGTGTATCACCAAAAAACACTCCACCTTGATACCAATGTGCATACAACCCTAAAAACCAGATATGCCTTGAGTCTCATGTTGTTGTGTATAGATAACAAAGTGTATCATAAAAACTAAAAGAAAAGATGTTAATGCACCCACAACCCAAAAAAATCTAGATGTTCAAAGTAACCCTTCCCAAAAAAAGTCAAAGAAACATATGTCTAAAACTTAATAGAAAAAACTTTCAACCGAGCTTTAGCATGGCCAACACCTGAAATACACTTGCACTCTATCCCATAATGGTTGAATCTACACAAAAGACATACCTTAAGAAACCAAATCGACTACTATAAAAACAAGCCTAAATGCATAACAAGACATATATGCCTTAAATGACTTTTTGGCTAAATGTATTTCCAATAAATGCCTTACGGCTAATTACCTTTTGGTACCAAATGCTTGAAAAAAACTATATGACCTTCAAACTATTCTACATAACCACCCATATGAACTTTCTCCAGAGTTCAGTGATAGTAAAACTTTTCAACCTGCAAAGCAAACCTAAAAGATTTCCAAGATGTGTGCATGTTTTCGTTCTTGAACTGAGTGACAAACACCAGCAATAATAAATTACAATTGTCAAGTGAAATACCATATGAACCACTTTAGAACTTATAAGGACCTGAAAAAAATGTGTCAAATTTAATGCAATCAGTTTCCTAAGTTGAGAAACAACATCTCTAAAGATACACCATTATTCACCGATATGAGTTTGGACCTTAGTTGTCTACAAATGATCAATGTTGAATATCTATCAAAAGCAAACAAAGAATACCAAATGTGTGTAAAAGGTAAATAAGTGTCAACACCCTATAAACATTTAGGATAATAAGAAAAGATCCTTAATGCAACAAATAAAGCTATGAAAGCGTTAAATCTCTAATACATTATTGTCATGAAGATTGTCCAAATCACAATACGGCTTAAAAATTTACAAGCTCAAAGATTAACTCTAATACAAAACCCCTTCAAATGGTCTTTGCACCAAAATATTGCATAAACCCCATGGCTAGCAAAAGCAATACAAACCAAAGTGAAAACCTAAACGACAACCAGCATAGTAATGTATCATCCGTCATCCAAAATCTAAGAAGATCCAAAACATAGTTAAATTGAGGTGCTTTTAAATGATGGTAGCAAAAAATGGTCACTTTAAAGACAACATAAACAAAATCAAGTATGGTGAGTGAATACTTAACACCAAAATGTACTTATTTCACATCTCGAATTAATTATGGCAATGCACTTTGAGTTAGACGACATTTCCCTTCAAGACATCACCACTCTTCAAATATACCAACAATTAGCTCATGCAAACAACTTTAAGTGTCACATTTAATAAAATTAATAATATTTTAAAATATTTTTTATGGGTAGGAGGATAAGTACTAGGAACAAAAGGTATGAAATATTTAAATTTTCTTTAAAATATGATTAACATATAATGAAAACACTCTCTCTTTAATCCTTGTAGACACAAACACATATATTATTCTTCCATTTAAGCATGTACATTCAACCAAGGCCAACATTTACAAGCCACCATCATAACATATATTTACTTTTAATTATGCTTGATTATCAATGAAATGTCCTCTTATCTTTGATACTATAGATTTATCACATTATTCTAATGTACTTCCATCTAAGTAAGATACATATTTTCTTAACACATCTACTCCTACAACAAAATATATATCTAACACTCATTTATAGTATTTAAAACCACAAGTCCACAGAAAACTTGGAAGTTACACAAACTAACAAAATTATGCTTACTTAACTAGTTTCATAATCATAAATAACATCTTAATATATAGAATCATTGTTGGATTATTTTTTGGCAGGAAAAACCTATTTTACATCATAAAACATTTGACAATTGTCTCAGGGAGTTAGGAGATGTTTGGTTTGCCTCTTATTAGGTCCAGAAAGAGGTAATTTAACTCGATCAACACTTAGAGCGTTTATTTCGCCAAAGTAAAAGGTAATCTCTTACTCGGTTAGCATCCTCTTACTCAATCAACTGAAAAATATTATTTTTTATCACTTTTTACACCTTTTTTACTTAAAATTGTTATTATTAGAAATTAAATATTATTTTTAATATATTATTCTGTTACATGTATGTTTATACATAATATAAATATTAAATATATTTTAACAGTTCTTATTATGTGTTTAATTTTTATTTTTAGCTTATAAACAAGATCAATGAAAATTATTTTATAATAAGAAGATAAAACCCATTTTTTATCTTATGATTTCATATAAGAAAAATATGTTAAATAAGTAAACAAGTATATAGACTTATTTATAAACTTACAAGCAGTTTATGGATAATGAGAAAATCTTATAAAATATAACGATTTATATATTAATTATGTCATCCAAAAAGGGCTAGCGGCGCAGCTTGTTGCCCGTTTGCCTTCAATCGATATGTATTGACTTCCAAAATGTTCAAATTTTAGATTTTGGATTATGCGCCATCACGTAATATTGTTATTAACCTTATAGATATTTCTAGGATGGTTCTAATACTAATTTTGCAATAGTGACTTAGTTATAAACTTATAAGAAGTTTTTGGATAAGGAGAAAATATTATGAAATATAACGATTTATATGTTAAATATGTGACATTACGTAATGGTTTTGACGTTCATAGTCTGTAATTATAATTATTCGGCGTTCAATGTTTTTTATCAATGCATTAGTTGGTATATTATATTATTTTAAACAGAAAGGTAAAATGATAATTTTCATCATTAAATACAACTAGTCACATCATAATCAAATAAGATGCAGCCAAAAGTAAAATCGGTCGGACTTTAGACCCAATCAAATCTGATCCAATAACAACTATTGTGAAATTGATAGCAATTTTAATCTATTAGCCGAAAAGTGATTATTTTTTAAAGAGATTGGTTAAAAAGACACCTCATTTTACCATAGACATCATAATTTAATTTTAAAATATTTTTATTGGTGCAAATTGTATTATTTTCCGAAAAAAACTGATTACAGATAGTTAACTATAGGTTAACTTTAAATAGTCAATAAGTGTCTTATTAGCAACACCCTTTTTAAATTTTTTTTTTCTTTTATAGAGTATAGCAGATTTTTAGTACAATGGGTCAAACCTTAACCAGCAACTTGAGTCATTGCACCTATCAAACCTCAGCATCAATTAAAACTATTTATCTTACGTCATCCTTAACCTTTCAAATAATTATAGTGGGGCAGGTCATCCCACCAACCTATCATCGATCCTCTGCAACAAGTTTAGGGAAAATTTGCAAAATAGTCCTCATAGTTTGACATTTTAAGAATCAATACTTCACTTTTCAAGCCATCTAGTTAGACTTTTGAGTTATAATTATTTATCCTACGAATTTATTGTTGGGTTCAATCATAAAGTAACACAAATATGCAGGAAAGATTAGGGAAAGAGTTCACATACGTAGAGGGTGGTTCTGGACTTGAAAATAAAGACTTTTTATTATATCACACCACAACCAACATACAATATTGCAGATACTAAATATAGAAATACATGAACCGATGCAACATTTAGAAGGAAACATCATAACGCTTAAGGCGTGTTTGTTTCACATAATTCTTAAGGAATTAGAAGGAATTGAATATTAAAATCGGTGGGAGATTATGTTTAGGTTACCAAAGAAATGAAATTAGATTTCAATAATTACCATTTAATTCCTCGTTTGAAAAAATTATAATTTTTCCACTATGCATCATATCATGAATGTAGATTCAATTCTTTATCATTATTCTAAATTACACTTCCTATTATTTATGAGATTAAAAAAAATCATCAACGAAGACTTTTGCCTCTACTTTTGTTTTTCTTTTATTTATTTTTTTTCTTTTTTGCCTATGATGAATTTTTTTGTGTTCCATCTTTTTACCACTTATGTTTGTTTTTTTGGAAAAGATGAGACAAAAGTCTTTAAATTATTTAAAATTCATGATAGTTATTTTTTTAATTCAAAATTTATAGAAGAGCTCAATAAAAAATATTGAAATTAAATAAAACTTTGTCGTGATTATTAAAAAATATAATCAGTTACAAAAATCATTAAGGGTATTTATGTCTTATTATAAAATTTAATTTTCAATTCCTTTATGAAATCAACAAACCAAACAGAAAATATATTTCATTTCATCTCAACCAAACGCATGCAGCTTCTAGTACATTTAGATTCCAATTCATTTAATAGATTCCATTCCTTCCAAAAACATTCTCTCAACCAAACACCCCCTTAGAAGAAACAGGTTACTACTTACCATACCCCCATAATTACTTTACAATTGTCACATTAAATTACCACATATATTTAAATATTAAGTCTAGCATATATATATATATATATATATATATATATATATATATATATATATATATATATAGGCACACTCCTTTTACACACGGGGTGACAGTTTTTGTAAGCTTGAAATCATCATCCATGTCCTGATGTGTGAAATGAAAAGGTCAAAGCTCAAGTTATCAAGAATATTATATACCTCCATAAAATTTCTTAACTAAAGAATGAAGAAATCTCATAACTTTTATTATCTTAGTAAGGTGGAAAAACAAAGACTTTCCAAACCGAAATTTAAATAGTGGAAGGACTTGTTGTGTATTTACATATTTACCCTTAGAGATACATGTTCCAAGTCATACGTGATGGCTAACCTATTGGTATATAATTGATGCTCTGTTGACACAACTTGGCACAATCATATTCATAGCAAATCATCACTAAAGAAAACCCTTTAAAATTTCCAATTTTAGTGTCACCTTTTTTCTGTGTTCTTGAAAGAAAATATAAAAAGTAAAGGATGACTTGGCTAATCGGATTCAAAGGACCATCAGGATTCTCAGCTAAACACACAGCTGAAGATGTAACCGAAGGAGTTGATTGCAAGGGCTTAACTGCCATTGTTACAGGTCTATTTCTTTCTCTTTTCTCTCAAATATTTACAATTTCTGGAATTCTTAGATCATTACGCTTCAAGATTTGATCATCTGGGGTTTTTGTTTATTGTCCATTAGAACAGTAGTAAACGCATGAAGTTTGGAAATCTTGATTTTATCAAGTGTTTGATTGATTTTAAATGACTGAAGTTTGTACATGAGCGGTTTAATATAGTTGGTGCTCAAAGCTTGTAGAAGTTGACTTATTTGGTTCAATCAATGCAACTTATACATATCTGATTAAAACTTGAATCAAGATTAATTGTGTTTATATTTATCTGAAGAAGTTATTAGAACAAAAAAGAAATGGAGAAACAAATAAAAAAAATGTGGATTTGGGTTCTGTTTGATGGGGTCCAGTGCATAATAAAACTATAAAAAACTCATAATTCCTAAAAGACAGCATACATCTCTTCATTTTGTCCATTTGCAAAGTTTTCGAATAATTATCTTATTCTGTGATCATTGAAAGATATTTTAGACATATTATATGTTATATTTTCAATAAAGGATGACATGCACAAATCTCGGAATCCAAATATATTATATTTCAATGGGATAATCTAATAAAATGGTCAAACTTTTTGGATCCCATTAATTATCTTTATGACTAGTGGAATAGAATGGACTAAGCAAAAGAACATATTTAACAAACTTTAAAGAATCTTTTATGGAGATTTAGAGTCGTTTAAGACATAAAGCTAGATAGAGTCGTTTGAGACACAAAGCTCGAAAGTTTCACCTCAATGTTCGTGGGTTTTAGCTAAAATCTATATATAAACATCATAAATTTGTTATTTTAAAATATTTTCTTTTTCATGACAGGACCAACAAGTGGTATTGGTCTAGAAAGTGCTCGTGTGCTAGCTTTGAGGGGCGTACATGTAATTATGGCAGCAAGGAATGTGGAATCCGCTACAAAATGCAAGGAAAACATTATAAAAGGTTGCGCTAGTGCTACCATAGATGTTATGCAACTTGATGTTAGTTCACTAGAATCCGTAAGAAAATTTGCAAAGGAGTACATTTCCATGGGTCTACCCCTCAACATCCTCATGTAAGAAACAAACACACCATTGCAATCGTATTAATAATTAAGTTTATTGTTACGTGCAAGAAATAACAACGTACTTCCATTTATCTGATATTATAACATTATACTTTCGTTTCTTTGTATAAGGTATCGTAGTTTCAATATTTTTTCGTATTAAACCATTACACTTTGAAAAATCACACAATTATAGCAGTGAAAAGTACTTTGTATTTGAATGACATTGCAATATACTGATAAGGGAAAATACATTGTTATTTCTTGCATTTGACATTATAGTGTACAAATCTAATAGATTTTTTGTTTGTTGTTGCTTGTAGTTGTAATGCAGGGGTGATGACTCCTCCATTTGGCCTTTCTAAAGATGGAATCGAGAGTCAGTTTGCAACAAACTATGTTGGTATGTATTGACTAATATTATGTTGTTTTTATTTGAAAAATAAAAGCATTTTACATATGTAAGACATGTTTTTTTTCTTATGATCTCAGGGCATTTTCTTTTGACAAATTTGTTGTTGGATACGATGAAAAATACTGCACAAAAATGCGGAAATGAAGGAAGGATAGTCATCGTTTCATCAAAACTTCATAGTATGAGTTACAAAGAGGGAATTGTGTTTGACAAGCTAAATGATGAAAAAAGGTACAATTTTTTTTCCAGTAATAAGTATTGTCTAAATAAATGATGTTTCAAAATATCTGAAAAAATGATAGACAAATAAGTGGGAAAAGAAAAAGGGAAAAATAAGAGGTAAATCATAAGAACTTAATGGAGAGATTCTCTTAATTTTCAAAGAAACACTCATGTATAGCTTAATAAATTAAGCATTGTTCATGTGTATTAAGTAAAAGAAAGAGTCAACATTGAGATAAAAATAGGACCCATAAAGGAGATGTGGTCCATAAAAATGGATATTCTTTTCTATATTCGCTTATTTTTATCATTTTCAAGAATTTATGCGGTTGTGATACTAAAATTCACCTTACATACGTGTTTAACTTTTCAGCTATAGTAGTCTATCTGCTTATGGGCAATCAAAACTTGCTAACATTTTGCATGCTAAAGAGCTAGCTAGACGCCTCAAGGTACTTTCAAGATAAAGAATCTCACACTCATAATTATTGCATCTTGTTTATTATGTAATACTTAACCAGAATGTTGACACCATTTGTAACAAAAGTTCTCAAAGAAAAACCACACAACAGCTAAATTGTCTAAAACCCCCATCACAAATAATCATTTTTGTCAATACAAATCATTTTTGTAATGGATCCATATTTATTCAAGAAATACACTTTTAATACATGTTATGACAAGTGGTATGTTTATTGTTGAGTATAGGAAGAAGGGGCAAACATAACTGTGAATGCATTGCATCCTGGAGTTATTGCAACCAATCTTTCACATCACTCAACCTTTTCAGGTAAAAGTTTTTCCATTTGGACTGTTAAAAAAATAAGATCATTTTATTATTCACGAGAATGTGATATTTAACTTTACCTTAGTATTTTCCTGACAGCTTGCTTTTATGGAGTCTTCGGTATCTTTCAAAAGAATATCCCACAGGTTTGTTCTTTTGTTTATTTCTATATTTCACCATTTCCAGTAGGTGGGTTTCATGATATGATGTTAAACTAAGATAATGTATTGGTTTTTCTCAATGAATAAACGATGTTCAAAAAATATTTAAGAAAAAGACAGCCTACTTAGGTAAATGTATGGAATAAATGAATGGTAGCAAATTTATAGAAAATAGATACCACAAAAGTATTTGTTCACTGACTTTATCTAAATCTATTAAGTCGTTCATTTTGTATTAAGTGAAAAAGAAGTAACACTTAAGAGTCTAAGATTCACAAAGTACAAATATTAGTGATTGACATTGTTAATATTTGATTTGGATTTTAGGGAGCTTCAACAACATGTTATGTGGCATTGAACCCAAAGGTGAAAGGGGTGAGTGGCGAGTATTTTGCAGGCAATAATGTGGATAAACCCAGCAGTCAGGCTTGCGATGCTGAGCTGGCCAGGAAGCTATGGGAATGTGGTATGGAGTTGACCGGTTCAAAGTGATTCATGAGAGTTTAAGATTCAGTGAATACTATTGGCAACATAATTTGTGTTTTGATTATTTTGTATGATTTTTCCTCGTGAATATGGTGTATGATTGTTCGGTTGTTGTATCTTGTATTTATTTTTTACAACCAGGGTGTGGTGTGAATTTTTTATTTAATTAGTTGTAATATTGTATTTGAAATGTATAAAAAATAGTTGGGGAGTTTTATGTAAAAGTATAGTGAAAATCATATACTCCATATCTTATTGGATTGTGTACGGTATATTTCCTAAATTTGTATTTTGAACCTATTGGGTCTCACGTACAAAGCCAACTACATGATAAATGTCTGGCATTCACCCTAGCCAATTGTCATGAGATCAAAATAGTTATATGAGCGCGCATCCCACACCATCTAACTCATATGTGAGCATAACTTTCGGTATTTGTGTAAATCTCAATTAACTCAAATATTTGATGACACTAAAATTACAGGCAAAAAAATAAAACAATTTACATTTTAAGCTTTGTTTATTTTATCACATTGACCTTAAATTGTAACTTGCATAACAAAAAGTAGAATAATTCATTTGAAAATGTATACAAACATGAATTGAATCTTATTTATTTTTGTATGATCATAATTTTTCAGAAACTTTCATACATTTAGAACTAAATGTTTTAGGTGTAATAGTTTGACTTGTGAGGCCGGACGGAGTGGGAGCGGAGAAGGGTCGCAGGGAGGTTCCCGCCTGGCGGAACACCGCACGTCGGTGCGGGGAAGGGTGGTGCGGGAATGGATGAGGGGACGATAACCCGCGTTCTCTCTCTTCTTGTGAATGGCTGAAATTTCTTTTTTCTTTTTTCTTTTTTTTTGGAGTTGCAGGTTTTAAACACGAAGAAGACGAAAGTTTCTGGAAATAGCATATTTAGCCCCTATGTTTTGGTTTTATGGCAGAATACACTCAACTTTGAATTCTCTTCATAAAAATAGTTTTCGAAAATTACAAAATAGACTCTATATTTTTTATTTTCCACTAATTTAAATATTAGGTTTAATGTAATTTTTATTTTAATTAATTAAATGCTTTTTATTTTTAATTAAAATTTTTGGTTGTTTTTAATTTAAAAATTATAAATCATAAATATCAATTAATTTTATTTAAAAAAAAAGAGTGAGGGAAGGGCTTCCCACTCATTCCTTGGGTTTTAGGTGAGGGAAAGAAAGGTATGACCCACAAAAAGTGAGGGAAACTTCCCTCCCACTCATTCCGGTCTGAAGCATGATATCTGCTCTTTGACCTCATTGCAATAGCATTTGAGGTGTGGACCGTGGGGCTAGCAAGGTCTATAGTACTTTGGAGTAAGGTATGCGGTGTTCTATAGCAAGGTCTGTGGTGCACAGACCATAAGGAAATTTTCAGATAATGACGTCGTTTTTAGGCCCATACCCACAAACATTGTAGGTAAAATCATAGTGTAAATAGATCTCTTTTTTACCTTTGTAACGATATTCAGAAAGTGTGTGTATTACGGAAGACGAGAACGTTAGTACGATCATTTTGATCGTGTAAACCACATTAAATCAATGTTTTCTTAAAATTTTCTTTGCATCTTTACCGTGTGTTGTGTTTATCGATTATTTATCCCAACAGTTGGTATCAAATGTATGATTAAGAAGGAAAGCTTAAGATCTATAATTTGAAGGTAGCGATTTTAGCTTTTGGAAAATACAGATCGAATATTGTCTCGATCAGAAGAAGTTACACAAACCCTTGTCTTAGGTGAAACTTGAAGAGATGAAGTATAAGGATTTGGACCAGTTTAAACATCCCTCGTATGGTCTAATATTAAATTGATTATCTTTTGAAAACATTTTATCGTTTAAAATAATAGTTGTGGTAATTTGTTCCAAATAGTTAAACAATTAATATCTTTAAATTGGCCGAGTCAAATGATGGTGCAATGAATAAAATCAAAAGGACTCATTAAAGTACATAATCTACATACAATAAATTCTGAAAATACAATCTCTTTTAAATATCCAAAATTTAATACTTCAATAGTCTTCACTAATCCTTCAACTTGAGTACATGTCAAAATAATAATGTAAGGATTGATGAGCCTAGTGAGTAAACCTGAAGTTGGAATTTCAATGGTTCAATTATATACGACTTTTTCTTTTTTACTTAATGCAAATAGAATGTTATAGTGAGTTAAGTTAGAAAATAAGTGTCCTTAACATTAATTCATGATTTTATATTTAGTTTTTTGGAATTACCCTTATTTCTTCTGATTTAATACGGGGTGTACATTTTAATGCATATTTATTTAGTTATTAACTAGTCTATGAGTAAATATGATACAAATTTTATTCTACTGTGGTACACTTTCACTTATGTAAAAAAAGACAATATCAATCTTTGGACATCCCTTAGGTAATACATCGATCTCTCATTTGCAATTTTCACTCGAGTTTTCAATATCATCAAGACATTGATAAAAACATGTCCACTTAAACTCATTAGCATGCACGAGACTATCGAGTTTATGAAGGTCAATTTTTGTTACCCAAATAGTCCAAAAATATTTGTGTTGTTTTAGGGTGAAAATCGGCGTCAGACACATTGTGGGTGTAGTCGGGATTTCCGGTTCCGAGAAAAGCACTATACTTTCTCCAATTTAAGACTTTACAATATATTTCTAGGAAGATTCTTCTAGATGGAGAAGATTTGAGAAATTTCAGTCTATGATGGTTAAGAAACCAGCTAGGGTTTGTCCAGCAACAACTCGTAATCTTCTTGAAGACAATTAAACAAAATATAACCTACCGAATCAAAGAGGCGGCAAACATCACAAACGCACATCATTTCATAAGTCGTTCACTGAACAAATACGACACTCAGGTAAGTCCCAACAGCATGGAGTTAACACTGGGGCAGAAACTGATAACTATGGTTGCACGTGTGGTGCTGAAAAACACATCAATTTTGTTGCTTGATGAAGTTGATGGTACAATTAAACATGAGTCGAGGCGTGTGGTGCATGTGGCTCTTAATATGTTTTTGATCTCAAGTAAAACTACGATATTGGTCGTGAGAAAAGCGGATATTGGGTACCTTTCACCATTTTGTATGACATAGGTTGTGACTAGACAGGTTAATATTTAAAAGTGATTACATGACATTTTAAACATTTTAAACCAGTTATATTAAGTTAGGGTGACCAAATAAACATGTCAAAACCAATTTGCTCTCTTACAATGATACTAAGATTTTTTTTTTGATCATTTCGTGAAACTTAAAGGACCATTCTTTTATAATAATGAGATTAACCCTTGTTTTATATATCGTCTAAATAAAATGTTTTATATTGTAAAAATATTCATTAAAAAATGGGCTTTGGATTTATCAAATACTATCAAACAAAAAAATTGTGTTTTTCAACCTTCGATTTAGAATTCAGTTTGTTGGTGTGATCTTTAGGAAGAGCAAACATGTGGATTTTTGGGAGAAAAGGGGCATCTGGGTTTTCGGCTTCTTCAACAGCTGAAGATGTCACTGAAGGTATCAATGGAACTGGTCTGACTGCTATTATTACAGGTAATCTTCAATGCTTCTGAACTTCTCTTTCTCGTATGCAATTCGTACTCCTATTGCAAGATATATCACATGGGTTCTTCTTAATTTTTGGTTTTATGAATCATAATTTGGAATTGAATACGAATTTTAATGAATAAGTGGTGGGTCTTGAGTTTATGACTCAATCAAGAAAACTAATTAACAAATTAGGGTTTGATTGCTGGATCATGGATTCATTCTCATGTTTACAATTTACTCTTTTTGGAATCATAAGGAAAAGTCAACTTCTGTTTCTGAAATTCCAAAAATAGTAATTGCTAATTCAAAATGAACCCAAAATAATTTCGCAGAGAAATTAGACCTTCCCATTAACTTCAAACTTTCTACAATCCATTCCCCATTTATGATGTCATACAAGAATTCACTTTTTTATTTGTTAAATCTTTTTCTGTATTTTTAGGTGCTACAAGTGGAATCGGCATGGAGACAACACGAGTCCTCGCCTTACATGAGGTACATGTAATTATGGCAGTAAGAAATACCGAAAGTGGTAGAAGCATTAAAGAAAATATACTTAAAAAAATTCCTAATGCTAAAGTTGATGTAATGGAGTTAGATCTTAGCTCTTTGGCATCTGTAAGGAATTTTGCAGCTGAATTCATTTCCTCGGGTCTTCCCTTGAATCTTCTCATGTAAGGAACCAATTATTTTATCTTTTTAAGATCTGGTTTTGAGGTAGTGTTTGGTATGATGGAATCAGGAAGGGAATGGAATCGGTCATTCCATTGGAATCAGGAAGAAATAGTTAAGTTGTAAAAAAACTAATTATTGTTCCGTTTTTTGGAAGTAACAACGCAGGGGTTATGGCACCACCATTCATGCTTTCAAAAGACAAGATCGAGCTACAATTTGCAACTAATCATTTAGGTATTTTGAAATCATAATTCATAGCATATGCTTTTTATTTTCATGAAATTTTAATTCCTAAAGTAGAATTACATCACGTGATATATGTGTCATTTGTTAGGTCATTTCCTTTTGACACAACTTTTACTCGAGACAATGAAACGCACTTCACATGAACAAAAAAAAGAAGGTAGAATAGTCAATGTATCATCAGAAGCTCATCGATTTGCATACAAAGGCATATACTTTGATAATCTCAACGATGAATCAAGGTACATAAACAACACAAAAAAAAAAAGAAGGTAGAATAGCTTAAATTTCTTTACCCATAATCGCAACGTATGATGCAGTTATAGCCCCATATATGCATATGGACAATCAAAACTAGCCAACATCTTGCATGCTAAAGAGCTAACAAGACACTTCAAGGTATTTCATTGATTAGACATAATCCCAACGTACTTACATGTCTTCATTTTGTGGGTCCCACAAGCTATCAATTATGACAATTTTTATTACAACAAACCAGGAAAATGGAGTGAATTTAACTGCAAATGCTCTTCATCCCGGATCTATTGCAACGAATCTTCTACGTTACCACAACATTGTAGATGGTAAAGTTAAAACTCAAATTTTTTTTTTTTAACTTTCATTTTTAAATATTCTTCATCGAATTTTCATTCAAAATTTACATTGTTCTTGATTCAGGCATGGTTGATTGGGTTGGCAAATACTTTCTCAAAAACATCCCACAGGTTTGATAAATCTTTACGGCCACATTTGTTACAGAACAAAACAAGTTGTACTGTATTTGACATGCTTTTGAGTTCCAGTAATGTCATGTCCTGTATACTGTCATGTCATGTCAGGTCAAGTCAGGAAAGGTAATTTTGTTTCTAATCATGTGATATATATAGGGGGCAGCAACCACGTGCTATGTAGCATTGCATCCACAAGTGAAAGGGGTGAGTGGTGAATATTTCATGGATAGTAACATAGCCCAGCCCAATTCGTATGGTAAAGATGAAAAATTGGGTAAAGAGTTGTGGGATATCAGTTTGACCATGGTGGCTCCATAGAAGACTTTAATCAAGACTGTAAATTTTTGTTAAATCTATGTTGGAACTTGGAAAGGATATTTGAAAGGGGAATTCGACTGATATTCATAATGTATGTCTTAACACGTAAATTTTGTCTGATCTTAGTGTGTGTTGTAGGAAGGATTGCTAATAGTTTTTACACTTCAAATTAGAATGGGTAATTTTGGCTGATTTATGTGAAAATGGTTACGAAAAGATTTAGTCGTGACTTTTTTTATTAGTTTTCCCAATCATCATATATAATATATAGAGTATATTACAAGAAGTCCCTGTGTTTTACCCAAAAACGCAAGTTTCGTCTTTTTTTTTTTTTTTTTTGGAAAAAATCTCAATTTCGTCTCTAAAGGCTGTGTTTGGCGCGCCACAGCTAGCTGATAAGCTAGCTTATTTTTCGAGCTTTTTTATGTTGTCGTGTTTGGTAAGCCAAAAAGTAGCTGATAAGCTAGCTTTTTGAAAAGCTATTTAGACTACCTTTTTAGGAGCTTTTTTAAAATTTTCCAAATACATCCCTTAGTTAATTATAGAAACACATATTCTTACATGTCTTTTTATGTAATTTTATATATTTCAGCTAGCTTTTCAGCTAGTTTTACCAAACGTTATTTTTTATCAGCTAGCTTTTTATTTAACAGCTAGCTTTTCAGCCATCAGCTAGCTTTTCAGCTAGTCCGCCAAACATAGCCTAAGTTTGACTTTTGTTAGGTATTGGTCCCGACTAATTCGAAAAGACTTCTTTATCCTTGTACTATTAATTTTTTTATTTTTATTTTTATTTTTTTTATCTTTATCTTATTGTTTGTTGAGTAAACAAAAATTTTGGTTCCTAATTTTTCTGGATAAGGTCTAGTCCAAAACAATATTTTTTTTATTTGGTCTCGTAAATTAGAAAAATATCTGTTATATTCTATTAAATTCATTTTTGTCTTTTTTTAAAAATATTTTTTTTTAATAATTTACAACTATATAATAAATATGGGTCCCAACCCATGCCACAACACAAAGTATGCCCACTTTATGCCCTGTGATTTGCATGTATCTGAAAGTCTGTAAAATTGAAGAAATGTCGTAGATTTCAACTCTTTCTTCATTTCTGGTAAAACAAAAAAGTCCGAGTACGAAGTTTAGGCACCCCTAATGGTGGGATTTGATCTAATCTCTAGGGTTATCAATATGTTTTGGAAATATAGGAATTATTTGGAAACCAATCAAATTATAAAAACAGGGATCTTGATTTTATTATTATTATTATTATTATTATTATTATTATTATTATTATTATTATTATTATTATTATTATTATTTAAGTTTCAGTAGGAATTAAAGATTTATGGAGAATAAGGGGTCATATTACCATTTGATTACACTTCAAGGGAAATCAATGTACTTGTATAACTTACATTGTAAAAATGAAGAGAGAAGGAGGATGAAATTTTAGACTCTTCAAAGTTAAACGTGGGTTAAGGGAAAATGGATCAACAAGTGTCTAAGGGGCAAAGAGGAAATCAGGTTATCTTTTATTTTGTTCAAAATAACCGATTAAACCCGACAAAAATAACTTAATTCCTTCGTAAAAGCACGAAAATAAGTGAAAGGACTGATAAGTTCAAAATACATTATTGGGCTAATGTATCATTTTCCCTAATAATAAGAAAAAATAAAAAATAAAAAAGTAAAAAAAACTATTATAAAAAAAATAAAAGAAAAATATGTTTTTGTTCATGGGCTCTAGGCTATAAAAACATTTTTCACCCGTTAAAATATAAAAAATTGGGTTAACCGGTGAAATTGATGATAGCCGATCATAAATATATAGTTGTGTTTTGTACACCACAACTAGCTTGATAAATTAGTTTATTTTTCGAATTTTTTTAAAAATATAACAAATGAATTTATTTAAGGAACCCAACTAGCTTGATAAATTAGTTCATATTTCAAATAATTATTTATTATTTTAAAATTAAATGTTAATTTATAAAAAAATATCAAATAAAATCATGGGTTGATCGCAAAAAAATCTAGATATTTTCATAGTTTTATTGATCAATCTAACATATTTTGAATCATTTTATATAAAATATTATTAAATTTTACATAAAATGATAATATAATAAAAAAGAATATTACCATATGATGGTTAAAATGTAAATATCGTGTATTCTTTAACGGTTAGTTTTTAAATCTTTTACTACTTTCGGTATGTTTGGAAATGAGTTTTTTTAACCTTTAGTGTTTTTATTTTATTTTATTTTTTTTTAAACCCTTAAAATAGGAGTCGTTAGTTTCAGAAGTATGAATTTAAAGATTTTATTTTAACAAAAAGTCATAATACAAAACTACCCCAAGTAATTTTTTTTAGAGGTTTTACCTTTTGGAATTTACAAATTTAAAAGTACAAGAGTAAAATCTAAAACATTTAACTTCCAACTTACGCCTACAAGTTAATTTGACAAAACTTTTTTGAAATATAAAAAAATTGAAGCACAAACAATTCACTTGATATTAATCAAATGAATTGTTTGTGCTTCACTATTTTCAGTGACAAGTTCCAAGAATCTATGACAATATTTAAAATATCGGTTTAAACCGGTCGGTCGAATTGGTTGGATCGGAAATCGGAGGAGAGAACGGTTCAACTATTATCGGTTTTACGTCAATATCTGAACATGAACAAGATTGAACCGGAGGATTTTTAGAAAACCCCGGTTAAAGCAGTCAAAATAAACCGGTTAAACCGAATAAAACACATGGAAAAACCATTTGCATGTTAAATTTTGATATTTTTTCAAATATATTTAGTTTTTCTCTAAATAGAAACATATGGTAAATGTTATAAAGTTTTTTGATATGTTTGTATTCATCTAAAACTATATTTTATTTCGGTATTATATTTTATTTTCTTTTTGACGTATATGAGTTGATGTAAAACACTAAAACTTATGGTTATGTGTTATTTTAATGTATTTGGATTGATTTACAACTTACTTTTATGTAAATTTTTAATGTTAAACGTCAAATTCATGATTTATATATGTATGTATGTGTATGAAAAAAAAAAGATGAGAATTATAGAAACCGGTTGACCCGGCGTTCAAACCGGTTCAACTAAAAAACCGGTTTTTAAAACATTGATCTAGACCCATCAAGCCCAAGCTTTATCAGCCGCCATTTTTGGTCCCTCTAGGGATGTATGTTTAGGTAGATCGGTTTGATTCGATCCAATCAAGTAAATCCAAATGGATTTCGGTTTCCAATACACGGATCCGAATAGTCCAAACTAATTTCAAATCCGATCCGATTCAACCAAATTCCAGTTCCGTTGGATCAGTTTTTACAATTCGGTTTTTAAGAGGCAAGATATTTTAAATAATGTATAACTTAAATATGAGCTAACTCTTTAAAAGTAACTAAATAAAACTTTTTAGCTATCAATTATAATTTAGACAAAATTGCAAAAATGGTTCCTATGGTATGCATTTTTTTTTAGTTTTAGTCCAAACCTCGAATTTTTTGGATTGGTGGTCCTTTTGAGGTAATTTGCTTGTGGTTTTGGTCCCTTGCAAAATTGAAAAGACTAAAATGCCCTTTCTGATATATATATATATATATATATATATATATATATATATATATATATATATATATATATATATATATATATATATATATATATATATATATATATATATTGTTTTTCATTTAAATTTTAAAGAAAAAGAAATTAATTTGGCCTCTCTCTCTCAAAAAAAAAAACCCAGATTTTCTTTTCTCCAACTTCACTGAGTTCTACTTCTCCAACGATTAAATGTGCCCTTATAATACTCGACTACACCCATCCCAGAAGTTGCATCTGAGTCAAAAGTGGTTATAGATTGCAAGTTTAGATCGATTACCAATCAAGTTCAAGGTAACTGGAGGTTAGTTTGAGTAGATATGGTCAAACTCGTCATGTTGATTTGTTATTCCAACTAATTGATCCGGCTAAAATCAGGCATGGAATTTGGGGTTTTTTCGTGGGGTTAACTTCATCCAATGGGAACTCTTCACAATGTTTTAATATGTATTCATGGAGCTTTAAAACAAGGCAATCACCAGATTGGATGCATTCTGAACCGTTGGGTCCTATCGTTGTCAAAGAAAGGGAAGAAAATGAAATGAAGATTTATAAGAAAAGTGAATGTGTTCTTAGTTCTTCTTGATTGACAACGTTGCTTTCGTATTACTCTTGATCACCAAGTTCTGATGCAATCCAAAAGTTTGATTGGTCTGTAAGTGTTTCTGTGAATTCAAGTTGTAATCCCTGCAGTTCTGATGTAGCTTGAGTTTTGGATTTTGATTTCAGATTCATTTTAGTTTTGGATGATATCATTTGATTTGCTGTGGTGGGGGTTATTGAGAACGAGGAAAGCAAAGAGGGGTTTCCGGTGATGGTTATGCATATTTCTTGGTGTAGATTTTCCGGTGGTAGTGGTGGGTATCGTTCTTAAACGAGAGAGAGAGAGAGAGAGAGAGAGAGAGAGAGAGAGAGAGAGAGAGAGAGAGAGAGAGAGAGAGAGAGAGAGAGAGAGAGAGAGAGAGAGAGAGAGAGAGAGAGAGAGAGAGAGAGAGAGAGAGAGAGAGAGAGAGAGAGAGAGAGAGAGAGAATGTGGGCCCTTATTTTTTATTTTTTATATATAAATACTTATAGGAGAAAAAAGAAAATGAAAAATAAATTAAATAAGGGCAATTTAGTCTTTTCAGTTTACTGAAGGACCAAAACCACAAGCAAACTACCTCAAAAGGACCACCAATCCAAAAAAGTCGTGGTTTGGTCTAAAATCCCAAAAAATTGCATACCATAGGGACTATTTTTGCAGTTTTGTCTATAATTTATAAAGAACTATTAAGAAAAATAGTTATAGTTTAATATTTCATTGACAAAAAAAACTTTTGATAAGAAGTACATATTAAAGTACTATCTTGGTTGAAAGTTTCTAATAATTAAAAAATAATTTAGTAAATTTATAAATGATTAAAGATATAAAGTAAAAATTAATAATAAGTTGTTCGGTTTTTTGAACTATTCGGTTCTTATTTTATAAACCAAAACCAATCCGAAATCCAAAAATAATAATTTAGTTTAGCTTAAAATCAATCCAAAAATCCGAATATTCGAACCAAATAGTTCAATCCAAATTGTCTGATTGGACAATTCGGTTTTAACCAAACAGTGAACAGCCCTAGGTCCCTCTCTATGATGGATGCTACTCCGTCCGTCCCAAAACTATAGTCCATCTTTCCTTTTTGGTTTGTCCCAAAATAATAGTCCACTCATAAAATAAATAACATTTTTACCAAAATACTCTCTTATTATTATTTAATCAACTAAGCATTTAATTGAACATTAAATGCAAAGTAAGGACAAAACTGTCATTTTATTGTATAAAGTTAGTGGTAATTAATGTTTTCTTAATCTGTGTGTTTTTATCTGTGGACAATAATTTTGGGACGGAGGGAGTATTAGACTTGAAGCGCCTATGTCAGGTGAGGAGATCAAGTATGTAGTGTGGGTGTGTGGCAATGATCAGGCCCCGACCCCGATAGATTTACCTTCAAATTTCTCAAAAATTTCTGGAACACTATGTCTAAAGACGTTATCCGTTTTGTCAGACATTTCAAGGACCATGGTACCTTATCCCGTGGTTGCAACTCGTCTTTCATCACATTGGTGCCTAAGTGCAAAGACCCGACTTCTTTCAAATATTTCCGCCCTATCAACTTGATTGTATGCCTTTACAAGATCATTTTTAAGATCCTAACAACTAGACTAAAGACGAGTATTAGCATGGTTATTGACGAGGTTCAAATCGCCTATTTTGAGGGTCACTACATTATGGACGGACATCTAATTATTAATGAAGTATGCTTTTTGGCCAAGAAGTTTAAAAACAAGGTGCTTTTATTCAAGGTTGATCTTCGACAGAGCTTTTGATTCCATTAAAATCGGGGTTATCTTGATTCAGTGCTTCTACAAATGACTTTTAGATCTAAATGGAGGTCGTGGAAGCATGGTTTCCTGTCTTCTTCTTAGCCTCGATTATTATGAATGGGTCTCTCACTGGTGCATTTAAAGTCACCAAAGGAGTTAGGCAAGGGGATCCTCTATCACCGTTTATTTTTAAAATTGCAATGGAGGGGATAAATGACACGCTTAAATCTGCCAAAGAGAAAGGTATTTTCAAAGGTGTCAATATTCCCTCTTGTGAGAATTCCTTGTCCCATATGTTTTATGCTGACGACGCCCTATTTGTTGGTGAATGGTCCAAACCCAACTTAAAAAACCTCGCGCTCGCATTCTTTGTTGTTTCCACGTGTCATCAGGATTGAAAGTCAATTTCTCTGAATCAAAAGTCTTTGGCATTGGGGTTAGCTCATCGGAGACTAGTATTTCTCTTTCGGTGGTCGCCTCACCCTTGTCAAGGTTGTTTTGGGCAGCATTCCTACCTTTTACCTCTCTCTTTTCAAAGCTCTTATTGGTGTGCCTAAGACCGTTGAAAAAATTAGAAGAAAGTTTCTTTGGGAAGTAATGGCGAGAATAAAAAAATACATTGGTTTCCTGGGAAAATATTATTGCTCCAAAAGATAAAGGTGGGCTCGGAGTTGGGTCGATCTATGCCCTTAATATTGGGCTCGTTCTCAAATGGTGGTGGAGGCTAAAATTGCATCCGGACTTGTTGTGGGCCAAGGTGATTGCTATAGACCTGAGGGTAAACCGGTTGACCATCTTTCTAGGAAATCCATTATTGGCATGTGGAACAACATTAAGAATGCGGCCAAAGACATCCAAAAATTGATCTTAATTTCCATGACACACACACATACACACACACACACACTCTCTGTCTCTCTCTCTTGTTTCTTTGGTTCATAGTCGTAACAGGTGGAACTGCTTACTCTCTCATGATGGCTGATATACGATTGATGTTCTAAGGGCTAAAATTGATCACAATCCTTCTCTTCCCAATGGTTCCAAGATGACCTGGTACAATGAAACTCCCTTTAACGTTTCTTGCTTTGTTTGGAGAGCTTCTCTCAGGCGTATTCCTTCAGTTGCCGCTCTTGCTCACTGTGGAGTTCCTTTAGCTTCTACTGCTATGGTTATTGCGAGGTCTCTTTTGAAAATGCGGATCATATCCTTATCAACTGTCCATTTGATGTGAATGCTCAGAATTGGATATGGAATTGGTGCGGTGATATTCAGTTCACTCCTTCGAGTGTTTGAGATATCATGTCGTTTGCTGCTACTTGGGGAAGGAATCCAAAGATGCGAATGCTTTTTAGTGTGATCTGTCATGGCTTGATGTGGAGTCTATGGATATCCAGAAACGAGAGAGTGTTTAGACAACGCCTTATGTCCCGTGCTCATGTTACTGATGAGAACCTATCTTTGGTCTTTTTTTGGATGAAATGTAGGGGCAATTTATGGATTTGTAATTGGGCTTCTTTGTATATTTCTCCTTTTTGTTGTTTGTAACTCTGTTTTGTCCTTTTTTCGCTCCATGTAGCTGCTTGCTAAGGCGTGAGTCCTTCTAATGCATTTGTCGTTTAAAAAAAAAACAAAAAAAACAAAAACAAAAAAAACTAAAAAACAATTTACATTATGCCCCTTTCATTATGATTTAAACCTAGAATATGAACCCGCATGCCTTATAGTGAATATATCCCTAATAAATACATAATGGATCTTTATACGACATACTCTAAATCAAGCTAATAAAGTACTGAATAATCCGATACGATCGATCCAAATAGGAGTATATATATTGGTCCCCAAATATACCACCGGACATTCTTTCAAAATACTTTAATTTTTTTTCAAAATATTTTAATTAAAAAATCAAATCTGAAAGATAAAAATATTATTGTTTATGTAATATTTACACAATTATTTTCAATAATTTAGTATATACACAAATTTTATAGTATGAAATCCAAAAAAATCCAAACCACTTGACAAACCAATTAAGCTCGAAAATTCTGTTGAAAATAGTCAAGAAGTTGGTTGAAGTTGCATTTAAGGGGTTAAGTTAGTGGCTCACCAAACTGAACCGGTGGTTCTTATTTTCTTGCAAGTAATTAAAACCGACACTCTAAAAGAAGAACAATACGACCGGGCTTTCTTTTTAACACATGCATATGCATGCAACACACAGAAAAACAATACTTATTATCTAATTAAAGTTTAAGATTTCCTAACGATTTAATTAAATGATATTTTTTTATATGGCCAATGTATTTTTTTAAAGAGAATAAGAATAGTAACACTTTCAGAAATGATAGACATTTTTAACGTGATTGACAAGATAGACTATAGAGGACTTTTTGATCCAAACGTACGTAAGGAGTGTATCAACCAATTTCATTTATTTCACTTCATTGAATGCTTCACATGCATTTATATATGAGCATATGTAACTTATTTTTATAGAAAAATATAAAACATATATATTAACACATCGTGTTTAACACAATATATATAGAAGATATTCTATTAACTTTTGTATGCAATGAGAATAGAATACAATTAGTTTACGATTTGCAGTTTGTTGATCAAGTGATATATATATATATATATATATATATATATATATATATATATATATATATATATATATATATATATATATATATATATATATATATATATATATAATCGCCCATGTAAATCATTTGCCACCCATTAGATTAATAAATAACATGATATAACAGTTGAATTAAGTGTTTATATACATGTATGTATAAATGTTATAACTAGCTCGTCTTTTTTTTTTTTTCCAATTTCTGTTTATTATTATATTTATACATTACCTTACTAGTTTATAATCCATGAAACCACGGCTACAAAATTAAACTTTAATAGTTAAAACACAAAATTATTAATCAATTATAATCGTTAATTTAAATAAATATGTGGAATTATATCACCTTATAATTTGTATTAATTTTATTTTAATTTTTATTCCATTGTTATTAATTTATTGTAATTAAAGTGATAAATAAATATGTGGAATTATATCACCTTATAATTTGTATTAATTTTATTTTAATTTTTATTCCATTGTTATTAATTTATTGTAATTAAAGTGAAAATTTTAAAATTTGAAATATAGAATTAATAGGTTGACAAGTGGCATGCATTAATTAATAGGTTTAATAGGGTGACACATGGCAAAAAAAAATGTGTATTAATTAGGAGGTCTAATATGATGACACATGTCAAAAGGAAATTAAAACTATTCTTTTATTAGAATATGGACTAGGGATTAGTGATTTACTAATAAATCTGCAACTTATTTTGAAAAAATTGGCTTAAAAATACACTGTTATTATGTGCATATATATATAACCGACTAAAAAAATTATGGACATTAATATTTTTACCCTATGGACAAGATAACGTAAAAGACTTTGATCCAAAACGTACTAAAGACTGTATCAAACAATGCTTTAAATTATTCGAATCTTTGTAGAAATCTTACTAACCAAATTGAGTAAATCTTTTAACATAATCAACTTCTTATTATAGAAATTTTGAATCTTATGTAACTTATAGTGTTAATAAAAGTATTCAATAACTTTTGTACTTATATTTGATTTGAGAAAATATATTACATTATTTTTAGTTTGTTGAAATGATTGGAAATTAAGATCAATAATGTTATTAATGCATGCAAGGAAAAAAACAAGTGTGTATATATATATATATATATATATATATATATATATATATATATATATATATATATATATATATATATATATATATATATATATATATATATATATAGGGTTAGGTTAAAATGTTTTTTACATTTATTGTGTGCTAGAATGCACCAATAGGAATTTAGTAAAATTATATTATTATTTAATTAAATAATGATAGATATTAAATGACTTCCATAATTGTATGTATATTAAATGATATCCATAATTATAATTTTCTTTTTATGAAAATTAATTAAATGCGTCATTAATGTCAACAATAACATTCTTTCATTCTTTCAGAATGAATTCGTATCTAGGTTTTTATGTCAGCAATAACATTATTTCAGGACTCACTCACTTAAAATATAATAAAGTTGTATGGAATATGAAGAATGAGGGTGTATTCTAGTAGAATATACTCTCGTTCTCCTAGAATACACTCTTATTATTTTATATATGAATTTATTCTGAAAGAATATTATTATTAACATTAATGACGAATTAAATTAGTCTCCATAAAAAAGAATTATAAATATGGATATCATTTAATATATATTTAATGTTTACTCAATTCTTATTGGTGCATTCTAACACACAATAAATGTGAGAAACATTTGAACCTACCTCTCTCTCTCTCTCTCTATATATATATATATATATATATATATATATATATATATATATATATATATAGAGAGAGAGAGAGAGAGAGAGGGAGAGAGAGAGAAAGATTTAGGTTCAAATGTTTCTACTATTTATTGTGCATGTAAAATTGATGTTGGACCAATCATTTTACATATTTTAAAAAAGAAATTAATGCATATTAAATGTTGAAGATTAAATTAATACTCATTTTATCTTTAACATGTAATATGTATTAATTACTTTATTAAAATAATTAAAATGATTGATCCATAATCAATCCTACATGCACACAATAGATAGTTAGAACATAATAACCTAACCATATATATATATATATATATAAAGAGAGAGAGAGAGAGAGAGAGAGAGAGAGAGAGAGAGAGATGAGAGTTCAATTGAAAAAAAAAGGTTGGGAATGAGGAAATCTTTCTCAACCATACATTTATTTTGGTGCAAAACACTTAAGCGTACCGGTGGAATTGGACAATGAATAAACATGTGTTTTCCAACCAAATATGTTTCATTAAACTATTTTAATCATTACTTTAATATAAAAAAAATTGTTTTTTTTTTATTTTTATAAAACCATTTTTATCGAAAAATTATTTTAAATATATCAAAATTCATAATTTTTTTATTTTCTATAAATAGACATCCATATTGATATAGTTTTAAAATAAAATAAAAAATTTATTTTATTAGAGTTTTAGTTCTTGTTATTCATAAGTGAATAAAATCTACCAGATTTTTATTACAATACATTCGTTATTCACTTATGAATAAAACGTATGCTTAACTTTTTTTTTTATAGTTTAAGTATCGTTTATATATGAATATGACACGTAATAAAGTTTTGTTATTTAAAATATATTTTTACATCATCTTTCGTCACATATTCTATTTATATTTGAATAAAACGTGTATTAGTTGTCGTCATATTTTATATTCATATATGAATAAAACATTTATCAGATTTTTGTTACAGTTAATTTGTTATTCATATATGAATAAATAGTATAAATGATACTTAAACTATAAAAAGGTTAATTATATATTTTTATTCATAAGTGAATAACGAATGTACTGTAGCAAAAATTTGATGCATTTTTATTCACTTATGAATAACGAAAACTGAAAATATAAAAAACAATATTTTATCTTAAAACTATATCAATATTGATGTCTATTTGTAGAGAATAAAAAAATCATGATTTTTGGTATATTTAAAATATTTTTCGATAAAAATAGTTTCTTACAAATAAGAAAAACGAAAAAAACTATGTTTTTGTATATATTAAGGTAATGATTAGCATAGTTTAAGGAAACATGTTTTGTTGGAAAACACATGTGTATTCCTTTTCCATTTTCGCTGGTACGACGGAGGCTTTTGCGGCAAAAATAAATGAGTGGTTGAGAATGATTCCCCCATTCTCAACCTTTTTTATTTTCTTAATTAAACTTATGTGTGTGTGTGTGTGTGTGTGTATATATATATATATATATATATATATATATATATATGAGTGTGTGTGTGTGTGTGTTAAATGTGACTTGAGCATTTGGAGCATTTAGAACTCAATGGAACATTTGACAAAAGAACGAGTCATCTTAAAGGTGTATGGAGTACTTGGGAAAAGAATGGACCATCTCGGAGCATAGATGCGTCATCCATGATGAAGATGCACCACGTTAGGTGTGGATGTGCCACTTAGAATGTTGGATGTGCCATTTGGGAAGAGGGTGTGCCACCTATAGTCAAGGTGTGCCACTTTGGATTCAGAATGTACCATCTTGAAGGAGGATGTGTCATCTTGAAGGAGGATGTGCCATCTAGAAGGTGGATGTGCAATCCTGGGAACAAGGTGTGTCACTCTAGTGTGTCATGGTGTATTCCGAAGTATTAATGTTTTGTTGATGTGTTTTTGAAACATGGATGTAGCACTAATGATCATGATGTGACACTAGTTCATCACGATGTTCCATTAGGTGGCTTGATGTGACCCACATGTTCCTGGTGTGACACATGTGTTCCTGATGTGCCATGACATCCCATGATGTGCCACTTATGCTATGATGTACATTATGATGCTCAAGTTTATTCGAGGATGCTTAGAAGATGAAGATGCTCAAGGATATGCACAATAGGTGCCACTCAATGGCACCTGATTTGTCGTCATGACACCTCGCTGAAGTGTCATGCACTAGAGGTTCCGCGAAGTTTGAAGGTGCCACTCAATGGGACACTGATGTTTCGTCATGGCACCTCAATGAAGTAGCATGAACTAGAATGCTACAGAGTGATAGGAGGTGTCACTAAGTGACAAGGTGTATCATGCAATGACACCTGATGTGCCAGTGGTGCATTGCTGGTGCAAATTCAATGTTTGTCAAGGATGTAGGTTCCAAAAGTTGTTGTATGGTGGATTGTGATTGGTTGATACCTTTCATGGGGCTATGGATTAATGGGTTTTGCCCATTACAGTTTTAGGTTTGATCTCTAGTCTATATATAAGGATGATTGCTAGTCATTGGTTGGAGTACGTTGTATCCTTAATGAGTAAGTCGAATCTCTTTTGGTTGTACTTGTAATCTATGTCTGAGAACTCTATGAATAAGAATATTTATCTCATTCCCGTGGACATAGGTCACCTTGACAGAATTGCGTAAATATAGTGTCTTTATGTGCTTTTGGTTTCGTGTGTTACCCATATTACTTCCTAACAAGGATAATCAGAGCTTGGCAAGTGGCATCAGATCTTTTCTGATTCTTGACAAGCATCGTATGATTTCCTAACAAGTGGTACCAAAGTTGCGGTTGGTAATCTGTTGATTGAAGATGACACCTCACAAATCCAATTTGGAGAAGTTCAATGTTTCAAATGATTTCACTTTATGGAAGGTGAAGATAAAGGCTCTTTTGGTTCAACAAGGATGTGCAACGACACTAGAAGGAGATGCAAAACTGCCAAAGGACATGAAGGCTAAAAGGAAGGTGGATATTAGGGCGAGAGCGCATAACTCGATTTTTTTGTGTTTGACAGATGAAGTACTGAGAGAGGTCATGTATCAAACGAGTACATTTAGGTTTTGGAAGAAATTATGTGACAAGTATCAAAATAATTGTCTGAAGAACATGTTGTATCAAAGGTAATGTGTGTATACTCTTAAGATGTTTGAAAGTACCCTAGTGAATGATCATCATGATAACTTTAGTAGGATCTGATGGGTTTTATGTAAAACAAAAAAACTAGAAAAACAATTCCTAAGTTCACATGCAACCTACTTTGGATCTATGTTTTTTACTTATTGACCATATAACTTTGAATTGCAAAACAAGAACCCTAAGAGAAGAGGCTATTTTCAAATATAACTAATTAGGGTTTAGAATCACATACCTTTCAATTGTTAAAGTAAACAATTGATAATTATTTTGATCGTGATCTTCTTGGAAGCCTAGCACCACAATTGTAATGCCTCTAATGGAATCACACCCAAGAGCTAGCAAGAAGTAAACTATATATATATATATATATATATATATATATATATATATATATATATATATATAGAGAGAGAGAGAGAGAGAGAGAGGATGAGGAGTATGCAATTTCGGCCTAGGGTTTCTTCAAGAGTAGTGATGGTCGAAATTTGGAGCTAAGAAGCTCCTTAAATAGTTGAGGTAGCTAGGCTTTAAGGGATAAACCCAATGTTCCTTTGCTTAAGGACCAAGCTAATCCAGAAGCCTTATCCAAGGCCCTTGGACGAAATCATTAGGGTTTCTCCTAAGAATTTCATCCACCTCCTCCAAGGAGGTTCTGGAATGTTCCTTCCAACTATTTAACAATTGAAAACTAGTCCTTGTACTTTATAATTAATACAATTAAACCCAAAACTAATTCCAATTAATTTTTGGTTAACTATTAATAAAATATTACGATTTCTAATTAATATATTATTTTCAAAACACATTAATAAATCATTTATATTAATTTATTAATCTTATAATAAATTAATTTCTCTCCTTTCATAATTTCCTTGTCTAGTTGCTAGGTTTGAGGGCAACCTAAAATGATTGTGCTACTATCAATTCAAGTATCTACCAATTATAGTTATGGGCTTAGACACCTAATCCAACAGTCTCCAACTTGGATAAGTTTGTAACTATAATTGCTAGTATATAGCTTCCAAAAGCTGCTGCCGACCCAGTCAGTTACGTTTCCTAAGATAAGTGATCATATAATCCTTCGTTCTGCAAGATATTCCCGGATATAAGACGTGGAATGCAATCAATCTCCTAGTCCATAATCTATGTTTCTCGATTTCTGATTCGTGATGATATAGGACTTCTAATTGAACACATCAATTTTGCCATGGTTGGGCCCAACATATAAGTCAACACCAAATCTTCAAGCGGCCCACAAATATCGCTTTTCCCGTTAGGTAAAAGGAACGAATAAACTTTGACTCATATACTTGTATTATTTACTCGGCAAACCATACATGACAATACTTTTTATAACACCAAGTTACTGATGCGTTTTCATATCACCAATGCATAACCGCCTTGTAAATTACAACTTGTATTTCTCCGTTTCAAGATTATAAGATATTATCGTCTCAGTATTATGCGTGATGAATTCCATGAAGTAATACTCTGAGCAAGGGTTTATCCAATACTCAAATCTCCATTTCTAAGTACTCATGAACATTGCAACAATTCTATTGCTATGTCTAACTCCCTTAGACAATCTGAAATCCAATTCATGACAATCTTAATTCACTACTTACTCCCAAAAGTATGAGAGACTATGGAATTTGAATAACCATACCATTCGGTATAAAACATGCAAAATATGAAACACAGTAATAAACAATTGACAAAAGGCAGTAAACAAACTCATAAATAATACTTTAGAGAGCCAATAGCTATTATAGAAGGACTTAACAATTCATGGCATGAATTAGAGTTGAAGGAAGAAATACATGAAATGCTAGAAAGATGGAATCTATGAATGAGCTCTTTCTTCTTATTTAATCACCAATAATCGGTTACATTTACTTGTTACAAGTTTCAGAAATAAAACTAATATCATCTCTCAGCCCAATGCTCCGAGCATGTTGAATGTGCTTAACCCTACTCAGACTCTTTGTGAGGGGGTCTGTTGGGTTATCCTTCGATGATACCCTCTTTACGACAAGATGGCATTCTTCTACTCTATGTCTGATGAAATGGTACTTTCTATCGATATGTCTGGTTTTACCATGATCTTTAGGTTCCTTTGTTAAGGCAACCATTCCTTCATTATTGCAAAACAGTTCCATAGGCTCCTGAATGGTTGGAACAACTCTGAGATCTCCAATGATGTTCCTCAACAAAGCTGCTTCTTTCGACGCTTCACTCGCTGCTATGTATTCTGACTCACAAGTAGAATCAGCCACCGTATCTTGCTTGGAACTTTTCCAAGTAACTGCTCCTCCGTTCAGTAGAAATACCCAGCCAGATTGAGAATGGAAGTTGTCCCTGTTCGTTTGAAAGTTGGCATCACTGTAACCATCTACTCTCAAAGTATCATTGCCACCAAGTACAAGGACCCAGTCCTTTGTCCTTCGCAAATACTTGTGTATATTCTTAACTACTATCCAATGAGCTCTACCCAGATTTCCCTGATAACGGCTGACCATGCTTAAAGAAAAGGTCACATCATGGCGAGTACATGTCATAACATACATGATCGATCCAACAACAGAAGCATAAGGTACATGACTCATGTAAGCTATTTCCTCCTATGTACTCGGGCATTGAGTCTTACTCAATTTTGTATTGCTATGGATAGGTAGCTCTCCCTTCTTGTAGTTTTCCGTACTAAACCTCTTTAGTACCTTGTCCAAGTATGTGTTCTGACTAAGTCCAAATAGTCTCTTCTTTCTATCTCTCAATATTCTAATCTCAAGAATATAGGTAGCTACTCCAAGGTCTTTTCATGGCAAAAAACTTTGCAAGCGAAGATTTAACATATTTCAAGGTCGGAATGTCGTTACCAATGAGTAATATGTCATCGACATATAACACCAGAAAAGTTACTATACTCCCACTAACCTTGATATACATGCAAGATTCATCTTCACTCCTAGAGAAACCAAAATCTTTGACTTTCTCATGGAAGCAAAGATTCCAGCTATGAGATGCTTGTTTCAATCCATAAATGGATTTCTCAAGCTTTCACACTCTATTGGAAAACTTTGCATCAATGAAACCCTCTGGCTGATTCATGTAAAAATCCTCAACCAACTTCTTGTTAAGGAAATCAGTCTTGACATCCATCTGTCAGATTTCATAATCATGAAAGGCAGCTATGGTATAGCAATATTCTAATAGATTTAATCTTAGCTACTGGTGAGAAGGTCTCATTATAGTCAACCCCCGGGGTTTGAGTGAAACCTTTTGCAACCAGTCGAGCCTTGAATGTATGTACATTTCCATCCATGTCGGTCTTCTTTTTGAAGATCCATTTGCACCCAACTGTCTTTCGACCTGGTGCATTATCAACCAAATTTCAAACCTGGTTGTCATACATAGACTTTATCTCGCTGTCCATCACATCTTTCCACTTGGAAGCCTCGGGGCCTACTATTGCTTCCCTGTAATTAGTTGGTTCATCCAGATTTACCAGTGTCCTATCATTTATAAATGTGTCACCATCTGACGTAATATGGAAACCATATAACTCAGGTGGCACACTAACCTTAGTGGATCTTCGAAGAGGTAATGTGTTATCAACTTACTCAACAGGAACTGTTTCCTATAGTTGAGTGCTAGTGTCATCTAAGGTTCCTTCATTGGCTAACTCTTGAATTTCTTCAAGTTCAATGGTACTCCCACTGTCCTCTTTGAATATGAGCTCTCTTTCTAGAAAGACTCCTCTTAGTGCTACAAAGACCACTTTTCACTAGGTTTGTAGAACAAATATCCAAAATATTGTTTTGGGTAACCAATGAAAACACATTTCTCACCTCTAGCTGCTAGCTTGTTGTGAGTTTCTCATCTTACAAAAGCTTCACAACCCCAGACTTTGATATGTGCTAACGAGGGAACTTTCCCCGTCCACATCTCGTGAGGTGTTTTGGCAACCTTCTTTGTAGGGACAAGATTGAGGATGTGGGTGATTGTCTCTAAGGTATACCCCCATAAATGAATAGGAAGTGAAGCATAACTCATCATAGAATGAACCATGTCTAGCAAGGTTCGATTACACCTCTCAGCCACACTATTTAATTGTGTCGTCGTAGGAGGAGTTAATTGTGAAACTATTCCACATTCCTTCAGATGGTCGTTGAACTTGATATTAAGATACTCCCCGCCTCTATTGGATCTAAGTATCTTTATCTTCCTGCCCAATTGATTCTTGACTTAAACTCCTTGAACTTTTCAAAGGTTTCTGACTTATGCTTGGTTAAGTAGATATACCCATATCTGCTATAATCATCAGTGAAAGTCACATACAATCGATTAGCATCCCTTATGGTTGATCTGAAGGGTCCACACACGTCAATATGTATGAGGTCCAACAAACCTTCACCTCTTAAACACGATCCTGTGAAAGGTGATTTTGTCATCTTTCCCAAAAGACAAGATTCACACATATCATCTGATTTTAGGTTAAATGAGTCCAACACTCCATCCTTTTGGAGTTGGGCTATGCGTTTCTTGTTAATGTGTCCAAGACGACAATGCCACAAGCATGCCTTGCCTACAATATTAGACAAGTCAATATTAAACACACTATTACCTAAGCTATCAACACAAGTCACTGTTTCATTCACACCGTCACAAGGTAAAGCTTCAAACACAAATTTGCCAGTCTTATAAACATAAATGGAACCATTTAAATCATTAAAAGAATACTTAAAACCTTGTTTGAACAATGCATGAAATGAAATAATGTTTCGTATCATTTCTAACGAATAGCAACAATTCAACAAATCTAATCTGACATCATTACTAAGAAAAAGTTGATAAACTTGTTGGAATAGTGTCTAAGGCTGCAACTATATTAGGCAAGTATTTGACCCGATTGTGCATGGTCCTTTTGGGTTGCCTTCACCATAGCAACTTGATAGGATGATTTCTTATGAGAGAATAAATATTATTAATATATTATGAGAGTAATATAAGGAATAATAATATTGTTATTTAATTAATATAAGTCATAGATTAATTAGTATTAATTTGGTGACTTAAAGAGATTAATTAAATAAGAGGGTATAAACTGTCAATTGTTTGATAGTTTTCACTTTGGGCTGTAAATCCTTATTGGATAGAGGATGGACGAATTCTAGGGCTTGGGATAGCCTCAAATTTGTCCAAGGCTTATCTATGGAAAGGATTTGGATTGCTTTAAGGAAAGATTATCCAAATAGGGTTTAAGGGTGAAACCCTAGGAGCCTACAAGTATATATAGACCCTTAGGGCATGTGAAATCGGCATCTCTTCTAAAGAAAGAAAACCCTGGCCGAATTTCTTTCCTCTCCTCTCTCTCAAATTATCCTCCTTGCTAGTTGGTGTTTGTAAGTCATTAGAGGAGTGACAATTGTGACTCTAGAGCTCCAAGACAACAAGATCAAAACAAGAGATTCAAAGGTAAACCTCTAGATCTGATTTTGTATTGTTCTTATACCTAATTAGTCATTAGAAGTCTTGGATTCAAAGCATGTTTAATTAGAGAAACCTAGATCCAAGCATTAGGGTTTGCATGTGCACATAGGAATGTTCATATGGCCAAAACCCATCAGTGGTATCAGAGCCTAGATTGGTTTCTATTAAATTGTTGCTTGTTTGTTTGAATCTTGCTGGAAAAATTCAATTTTTATGTTTCTGAGTCATGGACTCGGCGAGTTGGCCTGACTCGGCGAGTCCCATGGTGCACTCGGCGAGTCCAAGCGTCAGGAAGGACCAGATTCGGGATTTTTTTTTTTGATATTTATCTTATGGAAACTTGCCTTTATCATATTAGATCAACCCTAATCCGATTTTTTGATATATATGACTATAATCTTGATCTAATTAAAGAGATTTATCAATTAATAAAATATTTAATTTCCTTATGTGATAATTAGTTAATTATTTTGATTAAATTGGTAAATTATTATGCAAGAAATCTTAAATAAATCAAATATAGATAATTATGGAATTAATTGTTAATTGAGATTATTTGTTATTTGATCCTCCATGTTTTAAATGTTTAAAACTTGTTCTCAAGTTTTGAAATTTATGTTTTGTGATTAAAATTTTTAATTTAGAAAATTTAAATTTCAAACCCTAGAATTTTACAAGTTTAAAATACAGTCCGATACTAATATAATATTACAAGATTAATATATATATATATATATATATATATATATATATATATATATATATATATATATATATATATATATATATATATATATATATATATATATATATAACTAAAATGCTAGTCTTACCGTTAGTAGGCCTCATTCACGAAGCCGATCTATAAGGTGAGTATAAGGTTGCGGCCTATAAAATGGCGCTTAATGGGTGTACATTCACACCTACCGCTTGCTTGATCGGTGGAGGGTCGTTAGCCGAACAGGTAGGATAGGGCAACCTCATCCTCTCATTAAAAGTATAATATGAAATACAAAGTAACTACATTTTTTTTTAAAAATCTCCCAATCTTAGTTACTTTAGGAAAAGTGAATTGATGCAATCCCATGAAATTACACTTTGCACCCTTGCTAAGAAGTTAGTGGAGCGTGTGTGGTTTACCGGCACACTAATTGGTTCTAAGCAAAGGTGGCAAAGGGTGATTCATTGTTTATCATAGCTCGATGGAGCGTGTGTGGTTTACCGGCACATCGAATAGGTGATCGTTACAATGAAGGCACCATGTGAATTTGCATGGTAATTCACACCCGCTTTGTGATCCTCGGTATCCCAGTCACAAACAAGAGGGGCATATCGAGATTTAAACATGCCATTGAAGAGTTTCAATGAATCTCATCCAAACCTAGGAATTCTCAATACATTTAGAACTTAAAGTTATGTTTACATGGTGGAGAATTAGTGAATCGTCATTCACTTACCTTCAAATTGTTTGCATGTTAGATTACGGCATCCCTTTTCTAATATGTAAATATTGTTGTTGGATCCTAGCCCTACTTTTTCTTATTGGGTGATAATTAGGGATTCATATTCTAATCTATCTTTGTCCTTTCTATTTGTAGATGTCGAACGCAAACAACGCTGCTGCTAGTTCATTCACATTGATGAGCCTTTGTCAAAAGGTGACCTTCGATGGAACGAAATTTAGCGAATGGATAAGATACATTCGCACTATTGCTCGCTATGAGGATAAGGAGTATGTCCTCGATGAGAAGCTCGAGAAGATCAACCCTGAAATCTATACTCCGGCTGAAATGACCGCTTTTGAAACTCACGAGCGAGATGCAACGAAGGTACATTGCATCATGATAGCCACTATGAACTCCGAATTCCAAAAGTCCTATGAGGACATGTACCCGTACGAGATGCATCAAGACTTATTGGAGAGATACCACCAAAACGCGAGACAAGAGCATTATGAGATTTTCACTAACATGATTTCCGCCAAGATGGGTCATGGAGAGTCTCTTACCGTGCACCTGCAAAAGATGCAAAGGTATGTCGACCGTCTTCGCAAGTTGAATGTTGACTTTAGGGAAGACTTGGCGATCGACATGGTGCTTCACTCTTTGCCTCCAAGCTACAATCAATTTAGGATGACCTACCACATGAACAAAGAAGAGGTCACCCTAAGCAAACTCCAAGGTCTCTTGAGGGTTGCTAAGAGCAACTTCAAGGACAAGTCTGTTGCACCAACTCCCAATCCACCCGCTGCTCCTGTCTTGGCTATTGGACAAGGAAAGGGAAAGAAGAAGAAGGCTTCGTCTAAGAACTATCGCAAGGTTAAAGCCCGAGATGGTGCCTCTTCTAGTGGGACCAAAGTTGATCCTGCTAAGCCCTGCCCTAACCCAAAGGAGGCAGAGTGCCACCACTGCCACAAGATAGGACATTGGAAGAGAAGCTGCCCAGAGTACCTGCAAGCCATCAAGGAAGGAAAGATCAAGCCGTCTTTCGCAGGTATATACACAATTAAATTTAACGATTCATCTCATGCTATTTCTTGGGTTCTTGATACCGGTTGTGGTTACCATATTTGTTCTAATGTGCAGGGACTAAGAAGAAATAGGGATGTGGAGGCTGGAAGAATTAATCTAATCATGGGGAACAGAAGATCGTCGCCTGTGACCAAGATTGGAGTATATTCTTTAGTGCTTAGGAATGGTTTAAGTTTAGATTTGAAAAATTGTTGCTATTCGCCAGAAATGGCTAGAAACATCATTTCATTTCATGGTTTGTTTATACAAGGTTTTAGATTTTCTTTTAATAATGAGAATGGTTCTATTTTGGCCTATCTAAATGGTGTCTTTTATTTTGAAGCTATAACATGTAATGGAATTTATGAAACTGTTATGATTGTTGATAACTTAGGAAATGATGTTTTGAACATAGATTCTTCCAAAAGTATGGATAGAGCATCCTTGTGGCATTGTTGTCTTGGACATGTCAACAAGAAACGCATAGCCCAACTCCAAAAGGATGGAGTGTTGGAGTCATTCGACCTTAGGGAAGATGACACATGCGAGTCTTGTTTACTTGGAAAGATGACCAAGTCACCCTTCACAAGTACATGTGAAAGGGGTGAGGGTCTATTGGACCTAATACATACCGATGTATGTGGACCGTTTAGATCAACCATGAAGGATGGGAACCGCTTCTACGTGACTTTTACCAATGACTATAGTAGATATGGGTATATCTATTTAATCAAGCAAAAGTCAGAAACTTTTGAAAAGTTCAAAGAGTTCAAGAATGAAGTGGAGAATCAATTGGGCAGGAAAATCAAGATGCTTCGATCCGATCGAGGAGGAGAGTACCTAAGTCTTGAATTCCACGATTATCTCAAGGAGTGTGGAATAGTTTCACAATTTACGCCTCCTAGGACACCGCAGTTGAATGGTGTGGAAGAAAGGCGTAATCGAACCTTAATGGATATGGTTCGCTCTATGATGAGTCGTGCTTCACTACCTATCTCTTTTTGGGGGTATGCCTTAGAGACTGCCGCCCATATCCTTAACCGAGTCCCTACTAAGAAGGTTGCCAAAACACCTCACGAGATATGGACAGGGAAAGCTCCCTCGTTGGCACATATCAAGGTTTGGGGTTGCGAGGCTTTCGTAAGACGAGATACTCACGACAAGCTCGAACCTCGTAGTGAGTGCTGTATTTTCATCAGCTACCCGCAAAAATCCTTTGGATATCTCTTCTATAGACCGAAGGACAATGTTGTCTTCATTGCGAGGAGAGGAGTTTTCCGAGAGCGAGAACTCATAGGCCAAGAAGACAGTGGGAGGCAAATCGAGCTTGAAGAGATTCAAGAGTCGATAGATGAAGGAACCTCCACCGCTGGCACTCAACTCGAGGAGGAAACTCCGGTTGAACCGATTGACGAATCCTTACCTCTTAGACGTTCCGAAAGAGTTAGAGTTCAACCCCAGTTTTATGGTTTTCATATTACTACCGAAGGGGACACGTATATTAGTGATGGTACACTAATAAACCTTGATGAACCTAATAGCTATAAGGAAGCCATGGCAGGATCAGAGTCTGCGAAATGGAAAGAGGCAATGGATAGTGAGATCCAATCCATGTATGATAACCAAGTTTGGAATTTGGTTGATAATGTACCCGGACGTAAGACCGTTGGGTGCAAATGGATCTTCAACAAGAAGACCGACGTGGATGGAAACGTACACACATATAAGGCGCGATTGGTCGCGAAGGGCTTTACTCAAACTCCCGGAGTTGACTATGATGAGACCTTCTCACCAGTTGCGAAGATAAAATCTATTAGAGTGATGCTAGCGATTGCCGCATTTCATGATTATGAGATTTGGCAAATGGATGTCAAGACCGCTTTCCTTAATGGAAAGTTGGCTGACGATGTTTACATGGCTCAGCCAGAGGGGTTTGTGGATCCGAAGCATCCGAATAGAGTGCGTAAGCTTGAGAAGTCCATTTATGGACTGAAGCAAGCGTCTCGCAGATGGAATCTTTGCTTCGATGAGAAAGTCAAAGAGTTTGGATTTGTACGAAGCGAAGATGAATCGTGTGTATATGTCAAAGCCAGTGGGAGTATAGTAAGCTTCCTCGTTCTATATGTCGATGACATATTACTCATAGGAAACGACATCCCCGACTCTGCAGGAGGTTAAGTCCTGGCTCGGGAAGTGCTTCGCTATGAAGGACGTCGGAGAGGCTTCTTACATTTTGGGAATAAGGATAGTAAGAGAAAGAAGTAAGAGACTAATAGGACTTAGTCAGAACACTTACTTAGAGAAAGTACTAAAACGTTTTAGTATGGAAAACTCGAAGAAGGGTGTGACAACCGTCAATTTTCAGTCAAGTCAAAGTCAACGAAAGTCAACAAGTCAAACCGGTCCACTCATCTTGCCGTAAGTGCTAGAGCTTATGATAAGTAACTCCTAAACAACTCTCTATTCTAACGAGAGATCCTAAATCAAAAAGTGCGTACATCTAGATCTCCTTAACCTAAAACGGTGGTACGTAGAAAGCCAAACCAATACAACAATGGTACATACTCATCGGGAGTATGCAAGATCCCTAATCAAGGCTTAACAGGGTTTACGGACCTTGCAGTGCGTAGCTGGACACTCAAAAAGGTCACCAATGAAACCTCTCCCACATATCTCTAAGTATGTGAAACCTCTCCCACATATCTCTAAGTATGTGAAACCTCTCCCACATATCCCTAAGTATGTGAAACCTCTCCCACATATCCCTAAGTATGTGAAACCTCTCCCACATATCTCTAAGTATGTGAAACCTCTCCCACATATCCCTAAGTATGTGAAACCTCTCCCACATATCCCTAAGTATGTGAAACCTCTCCCACATATCTCTAAGTATGTGAAACCTCTCCCACATATCTCTATGTGAAACCTCTCCCACATATCCCTAAGTATGTGAAACCTCTCCCACATATCTCTAAGTATGTGAAACCTCTCCCACATATCCCTAAGTATGTGAAACCTCTCCCACGTATCTCTAAGTATGTGAAATCTCTCCAAGTACGTCAAATCTCTCCCAAATCTCTCTAAGTATGTGAAATCTCTCTCACATATCTCTTTGTATGTGAAATCTCTCCAAGTATGTCAAATCTCTCCCAAATCTCTCTAAGTATGTGAAATCTCTCCCAAATATCTCTCCGTATGTGAAATCTCTCCAAGTATGTCAAATCTCTCCCAAATCTCCCTAAGTATGTGAAACCTCTCCCAAATATCTCTCCGTATGTGAAATCTCTCCAAGTATGTCAAATCTCTCCCAAATCTCCCTAAGTATGTGAAATCTCTCCCAAATATCTCTCTGTATGTGAAATCTCTCCAAGTATGTCAAATCTCTCCCAAATCTCTCTGAGAATGAGGAATCTCTCTCAAATCTCTCTCGAAATCTCTCCCAACTTTCTATAATCACTCGGGGCATCCCGACCCTCGAATTTGGCGAAAAATAGCCCAAGAACGGAAGTCTACGCGAAAAACGGACTTAAGGAAACGAACCCTCCGAACCGAAAGTACTATTCATGAACCGAACCGAAAGCACTATTCATGAGGGTCCGAACCGAAAGTACTGTTCATGAGCTGGACCGAAGTTACTGTTCATCCGAACCGAACCCGGCTTTGAAGGAAATCCGAACCGAACCATGCTAAGAAGAAAGGTCCGAACCGAACCTTGTGTAGAAGGGAAATCCGAACCGAAGGTACTGTTCATTACTGTTCACAACAGTCCCTTCGGTTCTAGCCTGACCTCGGACCGAACCCTTGCCTTCGCGTCGGACTGCTTCTCTTCGGACCGAGCCTCGGACCAGATCCTCGCCTCGCTCCTTCTTCTGGCTCGCGCCTTCGCTTCCGAGACCAGCCCCTCCGAGCCGTGCACAGCTGACCGAACTTCGGCCTAGGGACCGAGTTTCGGCCTAGGTCCGAAGAATCTCGTTGGAAATTACGTTTTTCACCCCGTTTTTGCGTATTTTTGCGTTTTAAACCCATTTTTAATTATTTTAACATAGGATTTTCACCCAAAACTTTATTTTTAATTATAAGACCCCTAAATTAATGATTTAATCACATTTTAAGGATAAAATCTTATTTAAAAAGGAGTTGGTAAAGTACAAAAAGAAGAGTGTTGACTTTACCTTATTTTATGACGCAAGCAACCCCCATACCCACTCCATGACAACCCACACTCCTCCCCACCATACCTTGTACTTTTTACCTCCCACACAAGCCATCTCCATGTTGTGAGAGCTGGATATTCATCCTCTCTCCTCATTTTCTCTCATTTGTTCTCATTTCACAAGAAGATCAAACTTCTTTCTCTCTCTCACTTTCTCTCTTTAGAAATCCGAAATTCAAGGGCTGATCTTGAGAGTTTCCTCCACCTTTGGTAAGCATAATCCATTTCCTTTAAGATTATCTCAATTATTTCCACTCAAATCATGAGTATCTTACACAAACTCCATTAAATTTGTGTTAAAGCTTCGAATCTTCAAGCGATTCTTCAAGTGTTCTTGGGTTGAACACTTCTCTTCTTCAACACTTATCTACTGAAAAAACTTAAGGTGAGTTCATACCCCTACATTTTCATGTTTTCTCAAGTTTTTAGGGGGGGAATACAAGCCAAAACATCAAGAACATATCTAAATTCTTCTAACAGCTTTCATCAGAAAAGTTTCACTCCATTCACGGACTGTTTTGGACATCTTAAATATTTTTGTTTTCAAAACTGTTTTAGGTGCATGTAGTTCCACTTCTTAGCTTTAAAATGACTACTTGCACATCTCCATACGATTTTTCTACAATTTATGGTGATTTTTAGAAAACTGCCTATCATTTCAAACATCAATCTGGACCAGTCTGTGATTATGGACTTTTTCACCCAAGTTAGAGGTCATTAAAAATCATGATAAAAATTATGAACAAACTAGACTCATTTTCCAAACTCTCAGAAGTTACAGAACCTGATTTGGACATTTTATGATTTTTCTACAATTTTTCCAATAACAGTTACAGAAAATGTTATTAACAGAAAAACACAATAAATTTCATTTCACCTTGTAACATGTTGAGCAAGGTATACATCGTTATGTGATTATGTGTAGTTGCAATATATAACAAATTTTGTATTCTTACATAGACATACATCAGAAAACAAATGGATTTACATCTTCACAAGTATGACAAATATATATATATATATATATATATATATATATATATATATATATATATACATACGATATTACGAGGCTATATCCATTAAAATATAAACATTGATAAATTATGACAAGTAAGGCCTATGCTCATTTCCCACGAAATAAATCGATAAACTATAATAGGTATAGTTTAGGGTTATTCATATAACAAACACAATATTAAAGGTCTTACACTTACAAAAGAGTTATTGCCGCTATGGACGATTAAGATAATCTATAATAAGTATAGTTAAGCCATTATACCCCCACAAACGAACGCGTTAGTTATAATCGGTATAGTTATGGTAAATACATATTACAAACAAAGTAATAAACTATAATAGGTATAGTTTATGTTTCATCTACCCTAGGAACTTAATTACAAGAAAGGAATTCACCATCACTTTCGATAAGCTATTCATATGCATAGTTCAGGTTCACTAATCTCTATTGCTCCCCGGTGAACTATGATATGTATAGGTTATATTCACATTCACCATCACTTTTGATATGTATAGGTTATATTCACCATCACATCACTTTCGATAAGCTATTCATATGCATAGTTCAGGTTCACTAATCTCTATTACTCCCCGGTGAACTATGATATGTATAGGTTATATTCACATTCACCATCACTTTTGATATGTATAGGTTATATTCACCATCACATCACTTTCGATAAGCTATTCATATGCATAGTTCAGGTTCACTAATCTCTATTACTCCCCGGTGAACTATGATATGTATAGGTTATATTCACATTAAAGGTTCACATTGTTAGACTTCAACTATAATCGTTGAGCGTATATGCTTGAGTCATACAAGAATTTAGTCTGGATTGGCTTAGAATTGGTGGTGCCCGCCTCATCTCCTGTTCCTCGTTGGGTTGTGGACCTAGGGCAGACCCACTACATTCGACGTTTTATCTAACTTAAATCTTCTATAACTTATATACGCTGGACAATTATAGGGGAAATCTACGGGTCAATCTAGGATACATTAACACATCATATAGGTTATATTCACCATCACTTTTGATAAGCTATCATATGCATAGTTCAGGTTCACTAATCTCTATTACACCCCGGTGAACTATGGTATGTATAGGTTATATTCACATTAAAGGTTAGCATTGTTAGACTTCAACTATAATCATTGAGCGTATATGCTTGAGTCATACAAGAATTTAGTCTGGATTGGCTTAGAATTGGTGGTGCCCGCCTCATCTCCTGTTCCTCGTTGGGTTGTGGACCTAGGGCAGACCCACTACATTCGACGTTTTATCTGACTTAAATCTTCTATAACTTATATACGCTGGATGATTATAGAGGAAATCTACGGGTCAATCTAGGGTTCATCAACACATCATATAGGAATATTTTGTTTACACCTGACTAAGAAAATATTGGATTTTCTGGATTCATATCCTATCGCTTTTAAAAAGGAAAACGGTTTCTACTCCAAACAAAACTCTTATGAACTCACCAACTTAATTGTTGACACTTTTCAAAACTACTTGTATTCTCAGGAAATCAGTGAAACAGGAAAACTTCAGCGCTTTGAGGATGGGACGTTAAACCGTCAACAATTTATTTTTGTCATCATATTGTAATTGATTTTGAAACATGTAAACATATACTTTGATGTAACTTTTTCAATTATATTTATGATGGTTGTATTTACTTTGAGCACTATTATACACGTTGCTGTGATACTGTACATGAAGTCCTCCACCCCTGGACGTTTCCGCCATCCTTGGTTTGGGGGTGTGACAAAGGGAGAGTTACCGATACAAAGTAATGCCAAGTTGAGTAAGACTCAAAGTCCGAGTACCGAAGCTGAGATAGCAGAAATGAGCCAAGTACCATACGCTTCCGCAGTTGGCTCAATCATGTACGCTATGAATTGTACTCGCCCTGATGTAGCCTTTGATTTGAGCATGGTTAGTAGATATCAAGGGAACCCTGGCAGAGCCCATTGGATTGCGGTTATGAATATCCTTAAGTACCTTCGGAGGACGAAGGAATGGTTCTTAGTCCTCGGAGGGAGTGATGACTTGAAGGTGCGAGGGTATAGTGACGCCAGCTTTCAGACCGACAGGGACAACTACCGTTCGCAGTCGGGCTGGGTCTTTACCCTGAATGGAGGAGCAGTGACTTGGAAAAGTTCCAAGCAGGAAACCATAGCTGATTCAACGTGCGAATCAGAGTACATTGCAGCGAGCGAAGCGTCGAAGGAGGCAGTATGGTTGAAGAACTTCATCGGTGATCTTGGAGTTGTACCCGCCATAAAGGAGCCCATAGATATTTTCTGTGATAATGAAGGAGCGGTTGCCTTGACCAAGGAACCGAGAGATCATGGTAGATCATGACACATCGACAAAAAATACCACTTTATTAGACATCGTGTAGAAGAAGGACAACTCGTAGTGAAGAGGATATCATCAGAAGATAACCCAGCAGATCCGCTTACGAAGGGACTGAGTAGGGTTAAGCACTTGCAGCATGCTAGGAGTATTGGGCTGAAGGATGATATTAGCATAGATTAGATAGTAGTAGAAACGTGTAATAGATAAATATAATTAACATTTGATGATTAAATAAAGGAGTTTTATTTATAAGTAATGTTACTGTCTTATGTTAATTGTTTAACTATTGTTTCATTTTGCATGTTTTGACATCCAGAATAATTAAATTTATTAAGAATAATCGAATTATTCAAATTTTCCACAATCGTTCATATGTTGGAAGTAGATATGAATGAAGATTGTCCTGAATTGGTGCGTAGATTGTCTAAATGGTATTAGACATGACAAAAGATTGCTGCGACGTTCATGAGTGCTTATGAACTGGTTTTGAGCATTGGAACAAACCTGCGCTTGCTGGAATCACCTTATGGAATATGATATATAAAAGGATGATCGTAAGACGATAATATCATATAGTCTTAAAGCCTAGATATATGGTTTGTTATTTGTTAATTGGTTGTACATTGATAATGTGGAAACGCATCAGTAACTCGATGTTATAAAACACATTGTTGTGTATAGTTGATTAATGAATAAGTAAATGCATATAAGTCGAAGTTTATCTGTAACTTTTATCCTAAGAAGGTAAAAGCGATATCTCGGCCGCTCGATGATTTGATTTGACTTATGTGCCGGGCCCGGTCAGAACTAAATTGATGTGTTCGATTAAGTTCTATGTCGAATAAATCAGAGATAGAGAAACCTAAATGCTTGACTAATCATTCCATAGAATTGTCAGCATGATATCTAACAGAGGAATGTACGATCCCTTATCTAAAGGACAAGATTGATTAGATCAGAGTTTGACTTAAACTCCTTGAACTTTTCAATTGATTAGATCAGAGTTTGACTTAAACGCCTCTATCGGATCTAAGTATCTTTATCTTCCTGCCCAATTGATTCTCGACTTAAACTCCTTGAACTTTTCAAAGGTTTCTGACTTATGCTTGGTTAAGTAGATATACCCATATCTGCTATAATCATCAGTGAAAGTCACATACAATCGATTAGCATCCCTTATGGTTGATCTGAAGGGTCCACACACGTCAATATGTATGAGGTCCAACAAACCTTCACCTCTTAAACACGATCCTGTGAAAGGTGATTTTGTCATCTTTCCCAAAAGACAAGATTCACACATATCATCTGATTTTAGGTTTAATGATTCCAACATTCCATCCTTTTGGAGTTGGGCTATGCGTTTCTTGTTAATGTGTCCAAGACGACAATGCCACAAGCATGCCTTGCCTACAATATTAGACAAGTCAATATTAAACACACTATTACCTAAGCTATCAACACAAGTCACTGTTTCATTCACACCGTCACAAGGTAAAGCTTCAAACACAAATTTGCCAGTCTTATAAACATAAATGGAACCATTTATATCATTAAAAGAATACTTAAAACCTTGTTTGAACAATGCATGAAATGAAATAATGTTTCGTATCATTTCTAACGAATAGCAACAATTCAACAAATCTAATCTGACATCATTACTAAGAAAAAGTTGATAAACTTGTTGGAATAGTGTCTAAGGCTACAACTATATTAGGCAAGTATTTGACCCGATTGTGCATGGTCCTTTTGGGTTGCCTTCACCATAGCAACTTGATAGGATGATTTCTTATGAGAGAATAAATATTATTAATATATTATGAGAGTAATATAAGGAATAATAATATTGTTATTTAATTAATATAAGTCATAGATTAATTAGTATTAATTTGGTGACTTAAAGAGATTAATTAAATAAGAGGGTATAAACTGTCAATTGTTTGATAGTTTTCACTTTGGGCTTTAAATCCTTATTGGATAGAGGATGGACGAATTCTAGGGCTTGGGATAGCCTCAAATTCGTCCAAGGCTTATCTATGGAAAGGATTTGGATTGCTTTAAGGAAAGATTATCCAACTAGGGTTTAAGGGTGAAACCCTAGGAGCCTACAAGTATATATAGACCCTTAGGGCATGTGAAATTGGCATCTCTTCTAAAGAAAGAAAACCCTGGCCAAATTTCTCCCCTCTCCTCTCTCTCAAATCACCCTCCTTGCTAGTTGGTGTTTGTAAGCCATTAGAGGAGTGACAATTGTGACTCTAGAGCTCCAAGACAACAAGATCAAAATAAGAGATTCAAAGGTAAACTTCTAGATCTGATTTTGTATTGTTCTTATACCTAATTAGTCATTAGAAGTCTTGGATTCAAAGCATGTTTAATTAGAGAAACCTAGATCCAAGCATTAGGGTTTGCATGTGCATATAGGAATGTTCATATGGCCAAAACCCATCAAAACTCCTATATTGGTTAGTAGTGAAGACTTTCTGTTTCCCATGATCAAGTTTATCCTCCCTTGCTCCACCTCCTCACTTTCTTTTAGCCCCTGCATATCAGAACAAATGTGAAAACCACATCATGTATCAAGGACCCAAGAACGAGAAGATAATGAGTTATTAGAAAAAATAGTGTAAATACCTACTGAAGATGGCTTCACTTTGCCATCCTTGATGTCCTACAGATACTTTGGGCAACTTCGTTTCCATTTCCCCTTGTCATTGCAATAAAAGCAATCAACATCTTTTGGGTCAGAAATATGGGGAATGGCAGCATTGGGCTTGGCCTTTGGGCCACTACCAGACGACCCAACTTGGGCCTTGCCCTTCCAATTTTGCTTAGGAGGACCTTTCCTCTTCTTCCCATTTCCTTGTCCTATAGCCAAGATGGGGGCACTAACAGGAGTGGAGGCTACAATTTTACCCTTCATTTCTGCCTCAACTGTCTGCAACAAGTTGTACAATTGGGCTAATGTATGCTCGGTGTTGTTCAAATGGTAAGTTAGGATGATCTGACCATAAAAACCGGGCAATGAGTTCAATACCATGTCAATGGCCAATTCCTCATCAAAATGCATGCTGAACTTGACTAAACGCTCTATGTAGTGTTGCATTCTTTGCACATGACTAACAATCGAGTCCCCATCCTTCATCTTGCAATCCATGAGTGACTTAACTACCTCAAACTTTTCTTGACGAGCTCGCTTATGGTACTTTTCCATAAGGTCTTTGTTCATCTCAAAAAGCTTAGTATTCCTCATAGTACCTCTACAGTTATGGATTCATGGTTGCGATCATGATGCAAGGCACTTTGGTTGCATCGTCATAGTGCTTCTTGTAGGCAACATATTCTTCAGGACTGGCTTTGGTTTCATCAATCTCTTTGAGCTCCTTCTCAAGGACATACTATTTGTCCTCAAAACGAAGCGCCATTTTAATGTTATGCATCCATTCTTCATAGTTCATACCATTAATAACAACTTCGGAGCCAATAGAGAGAATAGAGAAATCTTGGTTGGAGGATGATGAAGCAGAAGTGTTTCTAGGAGAAGACATCTGCAAAAGAAGATAGTTTTGGTTAGATTTTAGGATACCTCAATATAATAACCCAAAGATATAATATTAAAGTTAGGATCCAACTATGAGGGTTTACAACTTAGAAATGGGTCGAGATCCAAGTGTAAATTTTATAAAGGTAAGTGAATGACGATTCACAACGTTGAAATGGGATGGTTAACCACACACGCTCCACTAACGACTTATAAAGTGTAATGTGCAATTTCATGGGTTAGCATACTATTCACATTTTTCCTAAAGTAACTAGAGTCGGGATTTTGTAAAAATAATGTTCTAGTACTTTATTAATAGCATTATACTTTTAATGAGATTAACTTGTCCTATCAAATCCGTTCTACTAATGACCCTCTACTAATCAAGGAAGCGGTGGGTGAGAGTGGACACCCATTCAACCGCCATTTTATGGGCAGTTTTCTTATACCCCCTTATAGACTAGCTTCATGAATGAGGCATACTAGGGATTCGACTGACCAATTCTTATACATATATAATATTTAACTTTTAATTATAATATATACGAGGTGTATTTTAAACCTATTAAAAACTTTAGGTTTATATAAATTTTCGAAAATTAAACTATTAATTTCAAATTTAAAATAAACCAAAAACTAGATTTAATAATTATCTATTAATTAATTTATTAAATCTTGTGAGGATTATCTAATTAAATTAAATAATTAATTTAATCCTAATCCTTAACCCTCTAGATTTCGTAAATTTAGGGTATAGAATAATTTCCTTATTTACAATTATCCAGTTAATCTAATTAAGTAACAATTATCCAAACAAGGAACCCTAAAACCCTAAGGAAATTATCAAGGGATGGTGGCTAGGGTTTTTCAAAACCCTAACCCTAATTTCGATTAGGGTTTATGGAGGCTAGGGTTTTTTGAAAACCCCTCAAACCAAAACCCTAAAAACGAAAACATGTCCTTTTAGGGTTTAATAGCTATAAACCCTAATTTGCAATACAACTATTATAGAAATTCAATTTAAAACAAAACCAGATACCACTGATAGATTTTATGTAAAACAAATAAACCAGAAAAACAATTCCCAAGTTCATATGCAACCTACTTTGGATCTATGTTTTAACTATTGAACATATAACTTTGAATTGCAAAACAAGAACCCTAAGAGAAGAGGCTATTTTCAAAAATAACTAATTAGGATTTAGAATCACATACATTTCAATTGTTAAAGTAAACAGCTGATAATCCTTTTAATCTTGATATTCTTGGAAGCCTAGCACCACAATTGTAATGCCTCTAATGGAATCACACCCAAGAGCTAGCAAGAAGGAAACTATAGAGAGAGGAGGAGGAGTATGCAATTTTGGCCTAGGGATTCTTCATCAGTAGTAGTGGCCGAAATTTGGAGCTTAGAGGCTCCTTAAATAGTTAAGGTAGTTAGGGTTTAAGGGATAACCCTAATGTTCCTTTGCTTAAGGCCCAAGCTAATCTAGAAGCCTTATTCAATTTCCTTGGATGAAATCATTAGGGTTTCCCCTAAGAATTTCGTCCACCTCCTCCAAGAATGTTTTGTAATGTTCCTTCCAACTTTTTAATAATTGGAAACTATTCCCTATACTTTATAATTAATACAATTAACCCCAAAATTAATTCCACTTAATTTATGGTTAACTATTAATCAAATATTATGATTTCTAATTAATTTATTATTTTCATAACACATTAATAAATCATTTATATTAATTTATTAATCTTATAATAAATTAATTTCTCTCCTTTCATGATTTCCATGTCGAGTTGCTAGGTTTAAGGACAACACAAAAGGATTGTGCTACTATCAATTCAAGTACACACCAATTATAGTTATGGGTTTAGACACATAATCCAATAGGATCATCTTGGATTTACAATGTGTGTATGTAAAGATTGAAGATCAAGATCAAGTACTTATCCTCTTATGTTCACTGCCAAATTTCTGTGAAAATTTTGTTGATACCATGTTGTAAGGTTGGATAACGATCACTATGAATGATGTGAAGAATTTTTTGATGTCCAAAGAACTGAAAAAAAAAAAGTTTCAGTTGGTGAAGAAGTTTTCTATTCTGGTTTGTTTGTAGGCAGAGAAAGATTATCAGATAGAGGTGAAGGTAACAAAGGGAAGTCAATTTTTGAATCTAAGGCCAACATTAGATGTTATAATAGCAAGGAAAACGGACACTTCAGAAGAGATTTTCCATTGTTGAAGGAAATGAATAATGAGGTTGAATCAAGAAACAAAAACAATGTTGTTGTGGTTCAATAGAATTCTAATGAAAGGGATGATGGTGAAGTTTTAACTGTATGTACAACTAGTTTCATGGATGCTTGGATCTTAAACACTGGAGCATCTTATCATATGACGTACACCCTTTAAAGAGTCGAATGGCACGGTCAAGATGGGTGATGATTGGATGAGCAGGGTAAAGGGAAGTGACACAGTGCAGATCTAGATGCACGATGGTATGATCAAGAAACTGAATTGTTGGTTTGTCTCTGATCTTCGAAAGAACCTGATCTCTCTTGCCACTTTGGCGAAGGATGGACTGAAGTATTCTAGAAAAGGTGACTGGGTAAGAGTCTCCAATGGTTCTTTTGTGGTTATGAAGGGGAAGATGAATCATGGGATTTATTTCCTAGAAGGATGTACGATTAGAGGAACAGTGATTGTATCCCAATCCTTGGATCAATGAGATGATAAAAGAAAGTTATGGCATCATAAATTAGGATATATGGGAGAGAAGGGGTTTTTTCGATGGAGATGTAACTAGAAATGCTAAACATAGTGAAACTTGTTTTCAAGAGATACAATGCAGGGTGAAGTTCAGTTCGGTTCAACACTCAAGAAAGGAGATCCTCGAGTGTGTTTCCTCGGACCTATAGGGTCCCTCTCCAGTCAAGTCTCAAGGTGGATGTCAATACTTTATTTCTTTTATCGATGATTACTCAAGGAAGGCATGTGGTGTACTTTCCGAAGACAAAAGACAAAGATGAAATTTTTGGGTGGTTCAAGGAATGGAATACCATGGTTGAAAAACATATCGGGAACCTAGTTAGGTCATTTAGAACTGAAAATGGGTTGGATTTCTGCAAGGCTTTGTTTGAAAACTTATGCAAAACAGAAGGTATAGTGAGGCATCACACTTTATGACAATCACTACGAAAAAACGGAGTGGCAGAACAGATGAACCAAACATTATTAGAGCGTGCTTAGCACATGCGATTATCTGTTGGTTTATTAGAGTAATTATGGGCAAAAACAATCAACATTGCTTGCTATCTGGTTAATAAATAACCATCAAATGGAATTGATTGTAAGACTCCTTAAGAGGTGCAGTCTGGAAACCCTCTGATTATTCTGGTTTACGAATGTTTGGATGCCCTGCTTATGTTCGTGTGAATGATGGTAAAATAGAGTCGATGGCAACAAAGTGCATATTTCTAGGATATGCATCTAGAGGAAAAAGGTCATCGTTTGTGGTGTATAGAAGAAGTAAATACTTCAACATCCATTATTAGCCGATATGTGACCTTTGAATCTAGTATGTGTAACCAGAGAGGAGGTGCTATAAGTGTTGCAGGAAACGATCAAGGTGCTAGCCAGAAGGTGAAGTTTGCAACACAAAACACCACACAGATTTGTGATAAATAAGGAACAGCAGGGTAACATGGAACAATATAGACGTGAGGAATCCCTTGAACAACCCAAGGAAGAAGTGTATGGTGATGTTGATGTCAGGAAAGACAACTTGAAGAAGCTTATGGAGAATAAGTTTATGATGAACGATTTAGGCGCTGAAAAGAAGATAGCAAGGATGGAGATTCGGAGGGATAGAAGATCGGGATGATTATACATTCCTCACTAATTCGGGGGAAAGCTCATTAGGAAGTGGTCAAGTAGATCTTGCGACACTTGAAGAGAACACGTAATGTTTATCTAGTGTATGGCACTAATGCACAACATACGAACTTGGTTGGATCGATAGACTTAGACCATGAAGGTGATCTGGTGATAAGAAGCTCATTGGTGGTTGGTCTCATTCAAAGTCTTATTTTAAAGGTGGAGAAACCTATCTTGTTCTATGACAGGTTTCATATTCCAAAGTATGCTACCAAGGAGAATCTGGAATACATGATGATAAGATCGTTTCCAAAGATAAGTTCAAGCTTTGCTTGGACTTAGTTGATATACGTAGGAGTTAGGTCCTTTTGGGGATGGATGGGAAGAAAGAGAGAAAGTTCTTGGTTTAAGGTGGAGTTCAGAGGATACTCAAGTCAATGTGGAGATTGTCAAATGTGACTTGAGCATTTGGAGCATTCTTATGGAACACTTGGAACTTAATGAAGCATATGACAAAGGAACGGGTCATGTAACAATGGAACATATCATATTACAGGGGATAAGGAGCACCTGGTAAAGGAATGGATCATCTTGGAGCATGGATACGCCATCCTTGATGAAGATGTGCCACTTTAGGTGCGGATGTGCCACTTAGAATGTTGGATGTGCCATTTGAGAAGAGCGCGTGCCACCTATTATCAAGGTGTATCTATTTGGATTCAAGATATGTACTCTAGAAGGAGGATGTACCTTCGTGATGGAGGATGTGCCATCTTGAAGGAGGGTGTGCCATATTGAAGGTAGATGTGCCATCTTGGGAACAAGGTATGCCACTCTAGTGTGTGATGGTGTACTCCATAGTATTGATGTTTTGTTGATGTGTTGCTGAAGCATGGATGTATCACTAATGACCTAGATGTACCACTAGGGCATCATGATATTCAATTAGGTGGCTTGATGTGTTAAACATGTTCCTGGTGCGCTCTGATATTTCCATATTTATACATATTTTTAGGCAATATTGAAGTACATTTTTATATATTTTTTGATCATTTGCATAGGATAATGATACTTATAAGGTTAAAATATATTTTGCAGCCATAAAGAAGACATTTTGAAGAAAGGGACTATAAGCGTTAAGGGATGGAAATTTGGAGGTTGAAGGCTTGAAAGATAAGAAAAACACCCAAAAAAGACGTACTCACGACGTAAACAGTTGATGGTTCACGACGTGAGTGGAAAGAATTAGAAGATAAGCATTCGGGTGAAGGAATCCTTAACGATAACGATTACGCGAGTTAACAACTTGAGTTTTAAATGCTCACGACGTGAATGGTGATTTTACAGAAAATATATATATATATATATATCCTTCTCCATTACGATAGGGGTGAACTTTGGCTGGCTTAGGAGGATTCCTAGAGACGAAATTCAGAGGAAAAGAAGCTCTGGAAGTTGGTTTTAATACCAAGGAAGGAAGAGTTCATAATTTGTCATTATAGATTGGTACATTTAAACATGTTTTTGATTATAGTATTTTTTTGTTTAGCTGTTAATATGTCCAGCTAAATCTAGCTGCTTCTGTTAGCTAGATGAAGCTGGAACTCATGGTTTTAATGCATTAGACTTAACTTTACTTGTTGGTGATGTGCTTGTGTTGATTGGTTTTACCTAGCATTCTTGAATTAGTTATTTGATTGCTTTGAATCCTTGTTCTGTGTAGTTAGTGAACACAAATCTGCATGAACTTGAATACCTAACAATATAGTGAACACTAGTTTATTGGAGCTAAGATCAAACCAATCTTAGATTAGTAATTGAATCATTAAATCAAGTTGTGTTAGAGAACTCATATTACGACTGTAATTGTGTTTTGATTAATCAATCTTTCATGGCTCCAATCTTATTAAATAACTGATTCCGTGTTAACTATTGTAGGACCATAAATAGATTTACATGAATTGATTAATAATTAGTAGATTTAGAACTAAACTGCTAATACTTGCTTAATTGGTCACCAACAGTAATAGTCATAGCTAATGTATAACCATTGAGTGAAAGCGGATTCGAACTAACATAAGTGCTTTGTTTATTGATTGAGTTTCTGTTAAAGGATTAAGTTCATCTAAACTTGGAAAATTAGATAAAACCCCTTCTTAGTTTATTAATAGTTAGATTAATTTAGTAGTAAATAGATTAATTAATAACACTGTTCCCTGTGATCGACACCCAACTTACCAAACTATTCTATAATTCGACTAGGTACACTGCCTAGGTGCATTTTAGTTAGTTAGTTAGTTAGGTTATAAATTATAAAATTAGTGGGTACTATCATGCACATCAAGTTTTTGACATCGTTTCCGGGGAATGGCTTAGTTTATTATTTGTTTATTTGCTTTAGGTTAATCGATCCTTTTTTGTGGGATAAAACCTGCAAAAAGTTAATTTTCCAGCAAAGTTTTTATTAGCATAAGTTTTTATTATTCTGTTTGTCCAGTTTTGACGACGTGAGGGCACTTCTCACGACGTGAATATAGTAGTTATCTGTTTATTCATTTAGTAGATATTTTCATTAAATTTGTTTCTAGGAAGGTTTGATTTTTTTTCTGATTACAGAACTCACGACGTGAGTTTATAGACTCGCGATGTGAGAACTGTGATTTTTAGCTTTATTTAGTTTTTAGTTTATTTTTCTATTTTAGTTCGTTTTTATGTTATCTTTATAGATTGTCTGCAGGAGTTCATGACCAGAGGCTCAAACACACCTTTGGTGCCACCACTTGAAGATCCGGAGTCAGCCCTTCACAAAAACAAGAATAAGAACGCAAAGGAAGATCACACGCCAAAAAAGATGCCATTGCAAGAACTTAAATCAGCCTTTTCAAGGAAGTCGGGGAAGAAGACAGGAGAGTCAAGTTCAACCCCAAAGGAGAAAAGCAAGGTTGAAGAACTTGGTCCAGTTTCTAATCCACACGAATTTGAATACGAGTCAGACCCAGAATTTGAAATATTCACGAGTGAGCCCAAAGACGAGCAAGAGGACGAAATGGCAGACATTGAGGAGATGTCCATGGGAGCTTACAAGAAGCGGATCCGAGAGGATGTGGTCCCGGTTTAGTCCAACCCGCAATACCTGCCACTGCCACATTCGAGCTGAAGGGACACATCTTGACTACACTGAAGGATATCCCATTTTATGGGAAGGATCATGAGGATGCTTTTAAGCATCTTGATGAAGTCAATGACATTGCAGATTACTTCAATGTCCCAAATGTCAATAGAAACACCGTCTTGCTTAGGATGCTTCCCATTACTTTTAAGGGAGCTGCTAAATTGTTGTTAAAATCACTTCCACCGGGTACGATCACCACTTGGGCTCAAATGCGTGAGCAGTTTCTTGACCAATTTTGCCCACCATCCAAGATAGCTAAACTCAAGAAGGCAATAGCCAACTTTGAACAACAGTCGGGGGAGTCATTATACGAAGCATGGGAGCGTTATAAAGGCTTGCTCAAAAATTGCCCTCAACATGATCTTAATGTCCAACAAGAGATGTCAATCTTCTATGATGGGTTCAACGTTATGACGAGACAACTCCTTGATTCTCAAGGACCTTTGACAAAGAAAAATCCAAGGGAGGTCAAGGAGCTGATTGAAGAATTCGCGAAGCACTCTTGTGAGTACCACAACCCTAGGCAAGATGGAATCAAAGGCAGTGGAGGGGCCCAAACTTAAGAAATAGCAGCTATGATGGCTATGCTGAATAATATGGACCGGAGGTTGACACAAATGGACCAATAAATTCATGCTATAAGAGTTGGTTGCGAGAGGTGTAATGGTCCACACTTGACCAACGACTGCAATTTGGATGAGTATGGGAATAAAAAGGCTAAAGTATGCTACTCGAGTGGGGACAAGTACGATGAAGACTGGAGGAAACCGAAGAAAGAGTGGCTGCCATATGAAGAATATAAGAAGCAAAAGGAAGAGAAGTATAGGCAAACAAGCTGAGGCTTCTACCAAAAGGAGCAGCCTCCAGTTGAGAAAAAAACCCGATCTAGATACCATGTTAGTTAAGTTTATGGAGGCTTTAGAAAGGAGACACGAGGCTACTGATTCTGCTATTGATGAACAAAGAACTTTGATAAAGAATCATCACGCAATGATGGTAGAATAACACGCTCTAATAAAAAAATCAACAAGCCTCCATCAATAATCTTGAAGTGCAACTTGGTCAACTAACCACTTTGGTTCATGAGAAGCTTTCCCCGAAAAATCCTGAAAAGAAGACTCAATCTCACGTAATGGCCATAGATACTGAAGAAGAAGTCATCTATGAGTTCCTAGAAGCATTAGAAGTGGAGCCACCACAGCCTAATCAAAAGCCAAAGAAGCCAAAACTCGAAAAATGAAGAAGCTGCTGGAACACCCTGTTCACGACGTGAGCCCGTTATGCTCATGTCGTGGGCTCTTTCTGAATAGAAAAATTCCGTCCTTGTTTCAGATTATCAACCACCTTTGTCGTTTCCTTCCCGAGCTGCCCTTAGTCCACTAGAAAGAGAGCATATAGAGTTTATTAAGCACGTGAAGGGTATCCCGATTAATACTACCTTTGTCGAGTCGTTATAAAAAATTCCCGAATATGAATTTTTTTTACAAGACTTGATAGACACTCGTCAGCAACTAAAGAAGAATTCCAAAGTTATTCTAAGTGAGTCAAGTTCAAGGGCTGTATTGGGAGATATACCTAAGAAGATGGGGGATCCTGGATGCCTCACTCTTCCATGTGAGTTTGGGAACAACATGAAGGTTTATGCTTTAGCCGATTCTGGGGCTAGCATAAATTTGATGCCTTATTCATTTTATCAGAAGTTGTATATTTAGAAGTTGAAGGCTACAAGAATGACTATTCACATGGCGAACCGTTCAGTGACACAACCTCGGGGTATTGTGGAAGATATTTTAGTAAAAAACGGGAAATTCATTTTTCCAATAGACTTTGTAGTATTAGACATGAAAGAAGATCCCAATGTACCAATTATTCTTGGTCGGCCACTGCTAAACACTGCTGGAACTCTTGTTGACATTCGGGAGTCTAAGCTCACCTTGAGGGTTGGTAATGAAAAGGAAATTTTTGGGATAGAAGATGGCTTTCAAGGGAATCATGCTCACGAAGAAGTGTTCAACATGGATGAAGACAATGAACTTGTAGAATTAGAGAAGCTCATGGAAGAAGAGATCAAGACAATTCATCAAGTCAAAAGAACAAATCCAAGAGCATCTGTTCCATATTTAGTTGAAGTCATTGCCTACACGAGTCCAATTTATTGGGTGAGCAAGGAAGATGATGAGACAACGAGTGGTGAAGAGGAGGTTACTTCAAAAGTAACAACTCCAGTGGTGAAAGAAGAGAAGAATTCTATGGAGTGCAAGGAAGAAACTAAAGGGACTAAACTCAAGCTTGATGAAGATGAGGTCAAAGATAAAAAGGAGAATTCGAAAAAGGCGTACAAAAGACGAGTTCAAGCTTACAAGAGGCGCTTCAAGGAACAAAAGATCCAAGTGGTGGATTCTTCAGAGGACTCAACGTAGGAGGCACGGAGTCCAGCTCATGACTCCAAGAAAAGGAAGCGCTTCTTGGGAGGCAACCCGAGTTTGGTTTGCAATTTTTCTTTTCTTTTTAGTTTTTGCATTTTAGTATTAGAAACATAAATCATATCATCTAACTCGCTTTATTCATAATAAAACACTGAGTATGGGGTCCCTATAAATGAAGTGGTGATAATTAAGAATTTAGTTCATAGACAAATTTGACTTAATAAAAAAAATTTCGTGCAGGATTCACAACGTGAACTGTTAAGAATTCACGACGTGAACTGTTAAGAATTCACGACGTGAATTCTGAATAAACCAGATAATATAAAAATGATGTATATCAGCCCATTTTCTATTAAACTAATTGGCCCAAGATTAATCCATTATTGATAAAGAATGCATGGCCCAACATTCAGCCTAGACAGGACTCACGACGTGAATCCTTAAGGATTCACGACATGAATTTTGAAAAACACGGGACCACAGATTAAGGGGATAAGAATGACTTTGGCCATCTTTTCTTTATTCCCCATGAAGTGAAACACAAGATCTGGTCCCCCTTGCTCCAATTTTGGCCGACAATCACACAATTTTCATTTTTGCTTACCTCATACCACAATCTAATGTAATGATTCTTAATTCTTAAGTTTAATTTTTCTTTAATAGTTGAACTTAGGGTTAGGGTTTGCTACTTAGATGAAATGTCGAATTTTGGAATGTTTATGCATTGTGCTTAAAAGTGGTATAGGAGTAAACCCCATTAGTATTGTGACTGAATTTGCCCCTGATTTTTTCGATTCTGCTTGCTGAAGTTGCGAACTCACAACGTGAATCCTAAAGGATTCACGACGTGAATACTGGGACTGGACATTTTCAGTTCTGTTAATTTCTAATTTGTTGGATTGTTTCTTTTGGATATGTTTGTTGCTGTTTTTGTAGAAATGGCTCCCATAAGAGAGATTCTAGCTGGAGTAGCAAGTTTACATCCATTTTACAACTTCCCAACAACTACACCCCAGGATATATATACGCGATGGAATAATCGGTTGGGATGGCTTTACAACCGGGAGTTTGCTATTGCCCCCACTATTCAGTGGGCACGGTTGAGGGAGGTTGGGTTGGTGGATCGGATGTCCCAATATCTTACTAAGATATTTTTGGGCGATGGATTTTCCTTCACGTGCAAGGGGTGGTATAATTTGTTTGCCATCCAAGAGCGGGTCTATAAAGAGTTATGCGTGGAGTTCTTTTCGACAGTGACATTCCATGAGAATGTCCAGGATCCTACTTTTCCCCAAGCTTTGGTTTTCCGTCTAGGAGGGGAATATCAGGAGTGTAGTCTGGTGGAGTTTTCTCTCAGAATGAGGTTGTACGAGGCTCATGAGACCATAACTCATGAGTTTGTTTTATTTTTGAGGGACGCAACACGAGGTTATGCGAATGGTGTTTCAGGACCAGAGTTTTGGAGCAATATCGCAGCCGGTGTGTTCAATTCCGGTGTATCCCCCGAAAGTAGCATCAGATCATCGATACATCGCCTTATCCATCGCCTTATTACCTTTTCTATTCACCACAAACTCCATGGTGATAAGGTTACTAAGGTTAACCTGTTCTTTTTGTGGTGCATTTTATAGCCCGGCGTGTGCTGTAATATTCCATATTTCTTGGCCCGATACTTGGCGGAGTATGCTACGAGTGCTCATCCCAGGAGCCCCATTTGTGGAGGGCACTTTGTTACGCGCTTGGCCCGATCTTATGGCCTCATTGTTTCCGGCATCACTCGTTCTTTGACATGCTTGGAGGGGAATGAGTTTAGTATGGGGTATTTAGAAACAATGAAGGTAGTCAAGAATTATGGGACACATTGGGGAATTCTTGAGGATAATGATGATGGTGATGACCAGCCGGCCGACCAACCTGAACCACAACCGAGGCCGAGGCGTAGGAACATAAGAGGAAGGGGAGAACGAGGGCAACCAATGCATCCACCCGCATCCATGATGGGAGCACCTTTTGGGGGAGATATGGCTGGTTATTTTGACCAGTTATCTTTGAGTGTAAATTGGATTGGTGGCACCATGGAGAACGTTGTTTGATACCTTAGTGTGTAGCAGCCGCCTCATTTGGGGTATCATTACCCGATTTGCCCGAGGTGGATGGAGTATAGAGGACATGGAGCCGACGGAGTGAGCACTAACGGGGTGAACGAGGATGACGAGGATGATTGATCATTTCTTTTATTTTAGTTTTATTTGGTTTAGTTTTATGTTCTTTTTGTTTGTTTGGGATTGTAAAACTATTTAGATATTATGTTACTTTTTCTCTTCTTGGTTGTTATTTTTCAGCATTACTAGGAGCGCGTATAAATGATGACGAGATACGAGTCCATATGTGTTTAGCCGGGAGTGTTTAAAGTCGAGAGTCGAGACCCATGATTTAAATTAAGTGTGGGGTGAGTCAAGTGAGAAGAAAGTTGGGGAGAAGAGTTGAAATTAATAGGGTTAGAAGAGTCTTAATCCATTAAGACATGAGGTAAATATAAGAAGTGAGAAGAAAGGTTGAAGAAAATACATTTATGAGAATCTAGTTTTCACGTCGTGACCCTTTTGTTGTTCACATCATAAGTCAGTATCTGATGACTTTCACAACCCGCTTCCAATCGAATTCGCGTCGTGACCGTTTACACATTCACGTCGTGACTTTGTACTTTTCACAAAAATAATCATATTTTTGCATATTCCTTATGTGGTTCACCACCATTATTTTTGGGAATATTATGAAGATAATAATGGCCCATTTTATCTACCATACAATGTGGCGTTTGCTTTCCCACATTGTTCTTTCCATTGAGTACATTTTTCTGCACCACATTTGTTGAAGATTGAAGACTCGATTCCATATTTTGCCGGTACATTACTTATTCAAGATCCAAGTTTCTATTTCTCAAAGTCCGTATTCAAGATGCATATTCCATCCGCACTTTTGGAGATGATCACACCACTATCCTAGGGGAGTCTGTTCCTTTTTCTCCCTTCTCTTAATTTTTATATTAATTTAGGCATACAATGAGGACATTGTATGAAATAAGTGTGGGGTAGGGGGTAGAAAAAGTAAATTGCTAGATAATGGTAAATTTTGAAAATTTTAATAATTAAATCTAGTAATAATAATTTGAACAACTGTAGTTGTTAGTGTTATATGAGATGATCCGATAAGAGCTCAAATGTTTAGTTAAGCCAATACACGTTATTGTGCATTTGTGGGCTCCCTTATTTTAGTGAAATCATGGAACAAAAACATGACCCTGCTTAGTTTGAGAGATGCAAAATGTTTAGCAGCCTGAACCTGAAATGTATCCAAGAAAGATATGTCTTAACCAATAAAGGTTGAAGTTAAGCGCCCCTACTTAAGCATGTAGGTTTTTGAGTGAAAAATAAAAAAAGTGAATTATACATGTAAAAAAGAGAGAGAGAAATTACTAAAAAATAATTGAAGAATTTTGGAGCTATCAAGTTTGAACATCAAAGATCAAAATTCCAAAGAATCAAAAGTTGAAGATACCAAAAGTTATATATATGGTGAATTCAAGCAATCAAAGATTAAATATCAAAGAAGTGAAGAATTCCAAGAGCTCTAATGTGCTATCTAAAGTTGTAATTTCTAGATTATGTATGCTTGGGAAGCTTAACCAAAAATATCTTGAGGTTAAAAAGCTTTCTGAGGATGGATTCGGAGGGTTGCATAAAATGAGCATTGTTCGAAAGAAGTGGGTAATTGTTTATGAAGATTATGAATATTTAAAGTATGGGGGTACTTTAGGAAATAATTAGACACAAATGCATGCGTTGAGGTCTTGGCATAATGGCTGAGCTGGAATTGGATTGTTCTATGAAATGCTAGTGATGAAGGTTTGAGTTTAAATAAGTAGATTTGCTTGAGGGCAAACAAAGCCTAAGTGTGGGGCATTTTGATATTGCCATATTTATACATATTTTTAGGCAATATTGAAGTACATTTTTATATATATTTTGGTCATTTGCATAGAATAACGATACTTATAAGGTTAAATTATATTTTGCAGCCAAAAAGAAGACATTTTGAAGAAAGGGTATAAAAGCGTTAAAGGATGGAACTTTGGAGGTTGAAGGCTTGAAAGACAATAAAAACACCCAAAAAAGACATACTCACGACGTGAACAGTTGATGGTTCACGACGTGAGTGGAAAGAATTAAAAGATAAGCATCCGGGTGAAGGAATCCTTAATGATCACGATTACTCCGAGTTCACGACGTGAGTTTTAAATGCTCACGACATGAACGGTGATTTTCCAGAAAATATATATATATATATATATATATATATATATATATCCTTCTTCATTACGATTAGGGAGAACTTTGGCTGGCTTAGGAGGATTCCTAGAGATGAAATTCAGAGGAAAAGAAGCTCTGGGAGTTGGTTTTAATACCAAGGAAGGAAGAGTTCATAATTTGTCTATATAGATTGGTACATTTAAACGTGTTTTTGATTATAGTATTTGTTTGTTTAGTTGTTAATATGTCCAGCTAAATCTAGCTGCTTCTGTTAGCTAGATGAAGCTGGAACTCATGGTTTTAATGCATTAGACTTAACTTTACTTGTTGGTGATATGCTTGTGTTGATTGATTTTACCTAGCATGCTTGAATTAGTTATTTGATTGCTTCGAATTCTTGTTATGTGTAGTTAGTGAACACAAATCTGCATGAACTTGAATACCTAATAATATAGTAAACACTAGTTTATTGGAGCTAAGATCAGACCAATCTTAGATTAGTAATTGAATCATTAAATCAAGCTGTGTTAGAGAACTCATATTATGACTGTAATTGTGTTTTGATTAATCAATCTTTCATGGCTCCAATCTTATTAAATAATTGATTTTGTGTTAACTATTGTATGACCATAAATAGATTTCCATGAATTGATTAATAATTAGTAGATTTAGAACTGAACTGCTAATACTTCCTTAATTGGTCACCAACAGTAATAGTCATAGTTAATGTATAACCATTGAGTGAAAGCGGATTTGAACTAACAGAAGTGCTTTGTTTATTGATTGAGTTTCTGTTAAAGGATTAAGTTCATCTAAACTTGGAAAATTAGATAAAAACCCCTTCTTAGTTTATTAATAGTTAGATTAATTTAGTAGTAAATAGATTAATTAATAACACCGTTCCCTATGATCGACACCCAACTTACCAAACTATTCTATAATTCGACTAGGTACACTGCCTAGGTGTATTTTAGTTAGTTAGTTAGTTAGGTTATAAAATATAAATTAGTAGGTACTATCGTGCACATCACGCTCCATGGGTTTATGATGTGCCATGACATCCCTTGATGTGCTACTTATGCTATGATGTATACTATGATGCTCAAGATCGTTCAAGGATGATCCAAAGTTGAAGATGATCAAGGACATGCATAGGAGGTGCCACCAAATGACAAGGTGTCACTCCATGGCACATGTTGTGCTATCATGACACCTCAACGAAGTGCCATGCTCTGGAGGTGTCACTCAAGGGCACACTGATGCACCGTCATGGTACCTCGATGATGTGTCATGCACTAGAATGCCACATAGTGATAGGATGTGCTACTAAGGGACAAGGTGTGTCATGCAATGGCACCTGATGTGTCAGTGGTGCATTGTTGGTGTAAATACAATGTCTATCAAGGATGAGGGTTCCAAAAGTTGTTGCATTGCGGATTGTGATTAGTTGACACCTTTCACGGGCCTATGGATTAATGGGCTTGACCTATTATGATTTAAGGTCTGATCCCTAGTCTATAAATAAGGATGTCTGGTAGTCATTTGTTGGATTCTTTTATATCCTTAGTAAGTAGGTTGAATCTTTGTTGGTTGTACTTGTAATCTCTTTGTGAGAACTTTGTAAATAAGAATACGCATCTCCTGCCCGTGGACGTAGCTCACCTTGAGCGAACCACATAAATATTGTGTCTTTGTGTGCTTTTGGTTTCGTGTGTTATCCGCATTACTTCCTAACAATGGACATCAGAGTTTTGCAAGTGGGGTCAGATTTGTTCTAATTTTGACAAGTATCGTCTGATTTCCTATATATATATATATATATATATATATATATATATATATATATATATATATACAGGTAAATGTTCAAATGAGAGCCATTAAAATTTAAGAACCGTAAAACCCTCATTTTATAACCAGATCTACACACACTACATACATTCTTACATGGTTATTTTCTTTCTCATCTCAGACTTAAAGAACAGATAAACATTACCATCAGTTAGCCATCAGCCACCATCCTTGAGTGCCACCGTCAGCGAACCGCTGCCGCCTCCTATCGCCGACGAACCACCGCCATCAGATCCACAAGTTCCGGTTGGCTCCAGATCTACAATTTCAGCTTTAGATCTACGATTTTCCTCTTCAGATCTACAATTTCAGCATCAGATCTATAATTTCTCTCTTCAGATCTACAATTTTCGTCTTCAAGTCTACTATTTTTGACTTCAGATCTTCAATTTTCTCCTCCGGATTATGAGTTCCGACGAGCGGTGATAACCACCACCTTCCTCAATCACTGTTGATCGCCATTTGGTTTCAGATATGAAGTCAAGAAGTTGTTTCAGCTTCACTTTCTCTCTCTAAAACACAAAACATATAAGATCTGGTGCAATTTGGTTAGATCTGATAATCGACCTTATCACCACCGACCACCACCTAACATAAGCTATTGTGCTTCGTTGGAAAACCAAAAAACATCACACTCTGCTATGAAGTCCAGATCTAGTTCGTCTCCAGATCTTCAACATCGAAATCTGATGGAATACAAGAAAACTTCTCCGATTTGCTTCACCAGAACAATAGATCTGATGAAAATCATCGCCAACAGATTTGACATCCAGATTTGATGTTACCACTGTTGATGTGTCTCCACCTCTACAACAACCGACGTTGCACCACCATTATTTCTGCCTACCATCAGTGCTTATGGATATGAAGTAAGGGAACAGTCTCAGACCTGGATATAAGATGCATTGAAGGTGTTTGATGAAATGCTTCACCAAAAACAATGTATGTTTTTAAACATTGAATAATATGAATAAGCTTATAAACTAGTTTCTTAAGCTGTGAATAAACTTTTTTTTTATAATTATTAAGTTGTTAATGCATGGATTTTATACATATCTGATTGTTTCAATTAGAAAAAAAATTAAGGTATGAATGCATGGTTTTTTATAAGTATTAAGTTGTGAATACATGATTTTTTAAGTATTAATTTGTGAATGTATGATTTTTTTTCATAAGTTTTAGTTGTGATTAAAGGAATTTTTTTATAAGTTTCAACCAGTATATGTATAAATTTTTATAAGTTTTAATGTGAATTTAAACGTGATTTTATTTTATTAATGTTTTCTATAATAGTATGAATTTAAGTTTTTTAAGTTGTGAATTGTGATGAGTGTGTGAACTATAATATAATATAATCTCCAAGCTCCAAACATCATTAGATGTAATTTTTAACCTATAAACATATTTTATTAAACTGTGAATTTGTGTATTAAATTGTAAATTAAATGTATTAAGTTGTGAAAGTATATTAAACTACTAATTTTTTTACGAATTTTATTTTTGCTTCTAAAATATAAGATGAAAGAAGCATTATATATAGATTTTATTTTCTCTAATTTTGAATAACATGTAAAATTTAAATTGTGAATATTATATAAATTAAAATTTGAAAGAAAAACTAGCTCACATATATGAAGGTATAAATATAACTACTAAGTACAAAATATGAATGTGAATATATAGTTTTTGTGTATTAAACTGTGAATTTAATATATTAAGCTGTTAATTTTGTGTATTGATTGTATTAAGCTGTGAATTGATTTTATTAAATTGTGATTTATTTTATGAATTTTATGTTAAAATATAAATATTTGTATTAATTTTCTTGTGAATATTTTTTTTGTGAAGTAAATATGTAAGAATGTATTAGTTTTTATAATTGTTGCATTAAACTATAAATTAATGAATTAATATATTTATTAAACTGTGAATATAGTATTAAGCTAACAATGTATGATTTTATATATAGATTTGGTTTGAAAGGAATTTACGACGTTGACATAATGGATGGTGCTGATATGTGATAGTTAGTGGTGGTGATAGAGCTTGGGTTTTGTATACTAAACTATGCATGGATTGTATTAAATTTTGTATTTTGTATAATTTTTGTGTTAAAATATGAATCAATGTATGAATTAAAATATTAGACCGTAAAAATTACAATTTTTCCCTTTTCGTGCTAAAAATACAAAAAAATCCAAATTTTAACATGTTTAATAAGTATTGTCTACATATTAATTTTAAAATGAGGTTCTTACGGTTATTAATCTTTTGTGGTTCTCATTTGAACCACTCCCTATATATATATATATATATATATATATATATATATATATATATATATATATATATAAGAGTTAGGTTCAAATGTTTTTAGCAAGTATTGTGTGCCTAAGTGCACCAATGAGAATTCAAGAAATAATAAATCATTAAAGGGTATTTTGGACATTTTGTACTTTTAATTAAGGAAATCATTTAATTTAAATCTTGCAATTAAGGAAATAAAGTAATATATTTGACCTAGTCATTTGTGTTCTTGTTTATAGGCGTGCATATTGTTCCGTTCCAACCCTAGCACATCTATTTCTTTTTTGCGGCCTTCTTTAGCAACCAGCGAGAAGAGAGGGCAAGATCGGGAAACTCGCAGGAGCTACCTGTCGGAGTTGTAGAAGACAACCGGAGAGAAGAAAGTCTGGAAGGTCTAAGGCAGATTACTCGTTTGGTAAGTCTAGTATGTCCTTGTTTCTTATTCTGTCTTCTACCTGTCGGAGTTCTAGAAGACAACCAGCGAGAAGAGAGGTCCACTCCTTTTTTGTAACAACTCTTCTGCTTCATTTCCCCTCCACGAATCGTAAATGGCATCTCAGGTATCATGTTATCTTCTTTATTCAGGTATCATGTTTATTGTGGGTATTTGGAAGAAAGTAGAGTGACAAGGATAGCCCCATAAATTGTCAATTCTCGATTCCAATCAGCTGAGATTTTTATATGGTTCGATTTTTCTCTAAATTCCCAGTTCTTGATTTTAGGTTCGAAGATATAGAAGAATATCATAAACAATGGCATCTCTGTTGGTGGAATTGAAAATATTCCGATTTGCACACCAACTGTTTGTTAATATGTCTCAGTGAATTTCAGTTACTTATTCCAAAATTGGTTCTTTCTTGCTTAATGAGTCACTTTCAGTTAGAAGGAAGCATAGAAAAAGATGTAAGTTCGTATATGGTTCCAGCTCTTGTATCAGAGCCTTATAATGTAAGTAACATTCTTTATTCATGTGTTCAAGTTGATGAGTTTCAATTTCTCTTATATGGATGCTCTTCTTTCTTACAGAATAATGTTTTCAAATCTTATATGAAAACCACGTTTCTATGCTTTATTGGGTCTGACATATATTTTTTTTTCTTTTGGTTATGGAATACAATTCTATGTTGTTTGTGCCTTTTCATTTTTCATCAACACAAATTAATTTACTCTTTAAACTTTGTGGTATGCATTCTAAATCAAATATGTTGCTGGAAATTATGTATTCTACCAGAATAAAATCGATGTATTCTGCCAGAATGTATTATATGTATTCTGTCATATTCTATTTATTCTACCAGAATATATTAAGTGATAGTTAATTGCAAGTAACATGTTTTTAACAATTATTAGTTTTTGTTGTATTTGTGATAGGAATGGCTTGAAGAAGGGGTTGAAGACCTTGATATTCTTTTAGAATATCTATAATTATATTAAAATGTATATGTAACATCCCAAAAATATGAGCCAAAAATTTCATTTTTAAAACATACACTTTGCAAAACATTAGAAATAAAACATTCACGAATCATATCATTTCATAATAGATCTTGCGTGTCTGGAAACCATTTTATAAAACATAATACTGTCAGAGTACAAATCCCCAGGAAGATCTCATAGTGCAGAATACAAAGCGTGTGTGTGATGTGCCGCTACCGTGCCGGCTCCTTCCCCTTTGAAGAAGAGGTACCTGAAACCAAAACTGAAAACTGTAAACACGAAGCTTAGTGAGTTCCCCCATCTTACCACATACCATACAATCACATATCATACATACTGCCCGGCAATTCTGGGGTGCCCGACCTACCCGGTACGACCATTCTGGGGTGCCGACCTACCCGTGTCAAGCCGTTCTGGGGTGCTGACTACCCATGTCAGGCCATTCTAGGGTGCTGACTACCCATCGGTCATAACAACCGATCCTCGAGGACTATTTCACCCCCTACTGCTACTATCACATATATCATAACATAACATATTACCAGTCATATCTGGGGTGTCCGGTCTACGCTTCGGTCCTAACGACCGAACTTGGGGACTATTCCCCTCTTACTACCACTATCACATATAACATACCAAGCCAGCATATAAACATATCATCACATACTGTCAGCATATCTGGGGTGTCTGACCTACCCTTCGGTCCTAACAACCGAACTCTACTACTATTACATATACATATCATGCCAGCATATAACACATCAGGTAGTAGCAAACCTAGATGATATCACAAAGACAATCATCTAACATACAACTCCTACTGATGGGCCGACATTGTGGCCGTAGACCCACTGCTACTGGAAGGTAACTCACCTCAAAGTAGCCGTTGATCTGCGTGGGAACTGACCGCCTTCTGTTGCTGCTGCCCCGGAAGTCCTCCGGCTATAATCCCCACAAAACACTCAGTCAAATACTCTAATCGACCTCAGGGTAAAATGACCATTTACCCCTAACCAAGCCAAGAGTCAAAGTCAAAGTCAAAGTCAACTTCCAGTTGACCCGACTCGCCGAGTTGGCCTGCCAACTCGCCGAGTCCCTATCCCTTTGTCTGACCATAGCCCTGTCTCTACTCGTCGAGTTTGGCATCGACTTGACGAGTTTTCCTTCTAAACTGATGTCCAAACGTCCTTCATCCTACTCGCCGAGTTGTATGAACAACTTGTCGAGTTCGTCTTCATCCGAAGAACACTCTATGCTGAGACTCGTCGAGTTGTATGAACAACTCGCCGAGTCTGTTCTTGAGGAAAGAAGATTGCCTTGGACTCGCTGAGTCAGGGCATTGACTCGCCGAGTTTCTTCATGGGTGAGTCTGGCTTCCAACTCACCGAGTCACATCCCATGACTCACTACTCCACTCCGCAAACACAAAAAGGGGGAGAACTCGGGGACTCGCGACTCGACTCGCCGAGTCCGATGAACGACACGCCGAGTCTTTCGCATGCAAACACTATATACTCGATTTTGCTCGAATCCATCTCATGCCATACATAGATCTGGGTTTCTAGGGTCTGCTTAACACGTAAAGTTTCCAACTTTCTGTGTAAATAAACACCAATGAAGGTTTTAGGGCTCAGATTGCACTAAAAGAGTAGATCTAGGGTTTTCATGCAATATGGCTCCATAAAGCCAGTAGATCTGAGCTCCTGGAGCTCAATCATGCCTAGATCTAAGGGTTAATCAACTTATTACAAACCCTAATTCGTGATCAAGCTTGGAAATGGCTCAAGGAGGACTTTAATGGAGCTATAAGGGACTATAAGCATGAAAACAGGGGGAAACTGAGTTATACCTCAAGGAAATCATTGAGATAACACAAGGATGTCTGGCCCCCTTCTTCTCTTCTTGATCTACTCTTCTTTCTTCTCAAAATCTTCAAGAAATACACCAAAGCACATCAATCTCACAAGGAATAAGGGTTTGAATGATGTTGGGAGCTCTGAGGGTGAAGGGGGCGAGGTTGTGTAACAGCCTGGATTCCCAGGTATTATTCATTTATTTATTTTGTTAATTTGTGGGGAGACTCGGCGAGTTGGAGCCTAGACTCACCGAGTATGATCGCGGATTTGGACGCGGGTTCGCGCCTGGACTCGGCGAGTCCAAGGAATGGACTCGACGAGTCCGTGCTGTTTAATGAAACCCTAATTTCCCGGCCTTGAGCCCTATTTAAAGGACCTTAAACCCCTCCATTGCGGCTACCTTCGACCTTGAGAACACCAGAGCAGCTGAGAGTTCTTGTGAGTGAGATAAGAGGCCATTATTCACCATTTTTGTGTGTAATTGTAACAAAGGAAGAGGAAGGCCAAACTAGAAGAGTTGGGGAGCTTGGATCTACTCCCATTTCGGCAGAAGAAGCTATTTGAGGTAACGTTCAGAGCTTATTCTCGTGTTTTTCTTGATATGGTCAAATTTAGGGTTTCTTCATGCCTTGTTTGCCTTGTATTTGGAGTGTGAGAGGTCCCATGGGGATATGGTACCTAGATCTGGACCTTAGTAGGTCCAGAGAGTCCCAAATGCCATGCTTTATGCCTTTCCTTTTGAGTTGGAGACTTAGGTTGCCATTTTAGAGGTCATTTCTTCAAAAGAAGCCTTGTAGGTGTTGCATGGTAGCCAAGACTGTGACTTTACGTGATGAATGTGCTTGGGAGGGCCAAATCTATGAGTTGTTGGAGCGGATCTGACCTCAGAAGCGAGATTGAGTTGATGCATGACATGGACTCGCCGAGTCCGAAGAACAGACTCGGCGAGTAGCATGAAGATTGTCCTTAACCACTCAGCGAGTGGTCTTGCCGAGTTAAGGGTTGACTCAGTGAGTCAGGGAGAGTTAGAGAGGGCTGACAGGTGGACTGAGTCGAGCTGGAACTCGCCGAGTTGTTCTTGAGACTCGGCAAGTTGATTCGTGGTGGCCCCGCGATTCATGCCAGGTGGAACTTGTCGAGTCAGTGGAGTACTCGACGTGTCAAAAGAGGATCCTAGGGAGTCAGTGAACACGTATAGACTCGCCGAGTCGCTCTAGTGCACTCGCCGAGTCTGGTCAAAGTTGACCGTTGACCAGAGTTGACTAGTGATGACTTGATGGGGGTAGTCAACCTTAGTTGAGAAAATGTTAATTAGAGGTATATTGTGTTATAGGAGGATTATAGCTCGGAGGATCGAGCGCGAGTGATTTTTGGGATTTGCGAGTTATCGAGATACGCGAGGTGAGTCTTCTCACTATACTTTACCTTGAGTAGGTAATCAGAGTTATGTGATAGAGTATTTGTATGCTATATGTATGTTATGTGTTGTACTCCATTATTTCTATGTGATTTATGTTGTGCATGTTTACAGAGTTGGAACCGGAAGGTTCCCAGAGTTAGAACCAGTGGGTTCACAGAGTAGGGTCTACGGACCCACAGAGTTATAGCCTCAAGTGGCTAATATGTGTTATGTGTGGTATTTTGGGGAACTCACTAAGCTTTGTGCTTACAGTGTTAGTGCTGTTTGTTTCAGGTACTAGTGATGGCCGTGGGAAGTCGCCGACTTGATCTGTACACACACATGGGATTTTTATGATATGTGATCTTGGGATTTTGTATGATATGGATTGGAGTTTTAAACTTGATGTTTTATGAAAATTAAATGAAAATGTTTTTATATTATGCGAAAAATTATTTTGAAATTTTCGGTGTTATAGGTTGGGGTGCATAAGGTTGGTTTAAATAGGGTGCAAACCCTTGAAATTTAGGGTTTCATCAGACAGCGAGGACTCGCCGAGTCGCCAACTTAAACGTGCTCCCAAACCCATCTCCACTCGGCGAGTCGGGCCTACAACTCACCGAGTCCAAGGCTATAAATGTAAAATACTTAGATAAATTTTTACGTACCAAGAACCAGATGCTACAGTATAAGGATTTTAGTCTGTAGGAATATGTATGAATTTGTATTTAAGTTCAGATGTATAAGAATATTTTAGAATGTTTGTTATGTTTCAACATCAAGAATTTTGTTTTTCTTCAATGATATTCTATTAGAATAAAATTCTGAAAGAGCATCATTCTAACAAAAAATATTCTGACAGAATATAATCGGTAAAAATTGAAATTGAATTAATTAAAAAATTCATATTTTTTTAAATTAGGAGAATTAATCATCCCTAAAAATCCGAAAATTTCCTTTTATAAATATAGTTAATTGTCCAAAATATCCTTTTGCTAAAAATTGTGTGATTAAATGGTACATGTTACCCCATTGTAATATCATACACTCTCAAATCATGTTCATTGATTTATTTCATCCGTTGGTTCAAATTTGTGCATTCTGGCACACAATACTTAGTAAAAACAAAATCACCTAAGTCTATATATATATATATATATATATATATATATATATATATATATATATATATATATATATATATATATATATATATACTAGTTTATAACCCGTGAGAACTACGAGTTATAAAATTAATCAAACTTTCATAATAAAAATTTATAATTATTAATCAATTATTTTAATTAAATCATTTTAAATAAATTATTAATTAAGAGAAATATCAAATTTTTAAAGTTATTATAACTTCAAATTTAACATATAATTAGAAAACATAAATTTGAATTTTAAAATGAATTGTCTAATATATCTACACATGACATATGACATAATATTAATAATGAGTGTTATTAGAATGACACTTGACAAAAGGAGATTAAAACTATTTATTTATTAGAATAGGGATTATACATTTATACTTTAATTTATAGTATAGGTTATACGCATATTATATGTTCTTGACTAAAATTGGCTTTAAATATCTTGTTTTAAGACGTTGGCTTTAAATATATTTATATATCTTATCGACATGCAAGATAAGTTAAAGAACTTTATCTACTTAATTAATTGACTTCATTGAATGCTTTAAATTTTAAATTTAAAGTAAATTATGTGAATGGTCCCTGTGGTTTCGGATAATCTGCGTGTTTTGTCTTTTATTTTTTTTTTATAATTTGGATTGTCCTTAAAATGTAATTTTGTTACGTGTTTTGTCTATATCATACCTAAAATGACTATTTTGCTTTTTTTATTTTCTTATTAATTTGTTAATTATTTATTTCTTATTTATTTATTAAAAAAACTAGTTATAACTAGTGGGAACCATAATTATAAAATTAATTAAACTTTTATAATAACAATTCATAATTATTAATCAGTTATTTTAAATAAATTATTAATTAAGAGATATATTAAAATTTTAAAGTTATTATAACTTCAAATTTAACATATAATTAAAAAATGTAAATTTGAATTTTGAAATGAATTGTCTAATATATCTACATGACACGTGACATAATATTAATAATGAGTTGTATTAAAGTGACACTTAGCAAAAGGAGATTAAAACTATTCATTTATTAGAATATGGATATTATTAAAAACAATTGCATCCCACCTCTTACCTTCACCCTTCCCATCATCATTATTGACAAATTTCTTCCAAAAACAATTGGCTACAACCACTACATATTCCTTTTTCCCTCCTCCCATCCCTTGCCTTCGCCAGAAAGCTCCCCCTCCTTTACAATTGTCGGAAAGCTCCCAGCCACCTCCTTACCATTTCATGTCGTACGAGAATAAGTGATATCGAACGCTGATCGAGAAGAAGTGATATCGAACGTTGTAGATCTCCATCGTCGAAGAACATTGCTTATGGCTCCACATCGCTGCTCAACCCCTACATCAGAGGTCGTTTTAGCAACCCACCTTTGTTGCTTGGATCGTCGACCTTTAGACTAGTGTTGGTGGTGTTAGGGTTCCACCACTGCTTCAAATGTCGTCCCACGAACCGATCTATTTGTTTCCCTTCCATTTCTTTCCTTAACCTCCCGTTCTCCCATCTCTAATCACAACAACCCCACCATTTAACCTTCGTCCTTCTCAGTCTTCTACAACTCTGTCATCCTTCATTTCCGGCAACATAACTCCTCCTTTATCGCTAGCATTATTCACCCCTATACCCACCAGTTAATATCGTGCCAAGGACAAACATTCACCTGAGTAGACATTGGGTTTGAATTAGTTGGCATTGAATCGAACCATGGGTAGACTTGAAGATTTGAGTTTAGTATGCGTCTTTTATCAACAGAAGCACATTTTCTATAGAGGTGGATATTTGATCAACGGTGGCAAATTTTCTACAAAGGCGGGTCATCTCTGGTTCTTCCGCTTCTTAGTTCTCTAATCTTTATGGTGGATTTGTCCACCGATTTGAAAAAAATGAAACCACATATCTAAATTAAATTTAGGGACTCAAAGGTGTTTCTCGTCTAGATTTAATTGGTTTAAAGGTTTTTAGGTCTAGGATTTTATGGGTTTAAAGGTTTCATCGGAACTATGATTGAAGTTTTTTGTATGATATTGCATTTGGGTTATTTCTTGTGGCAACAATTGTATACGGTTTTTACTGATTTTTGGATCCTTGTTCATGATTTGTTGGTAAAATGAAAATTGATGGATTTTACCAAGAGAAAAGAAATGGGTGATGAAAGAGATGGTCCGATGGTGGTGGATAACCTATTTTAGTAACTTCTAAGTACGGTGGGTGGGACCCAATTGTTTTTAATAATATTTTTTAGTAAATAAATAAGTAATAAATAATAAAAAAAAATTAAAAAGAAAATAAAATGGCAAAATAGTTTTTTTTAAGTCAGGCAGAGACCAAATGCATAACAAAATTACATTTTAAGAACCGTCTGAGTTAAAAAAAAAAAAAAAAAAAAAAACAAACCCAAACCACAAAGATCATTTCCATAATTTACTCTTAAATTTATGTACACAGAGCTCCTATTTGGGTGAATCTTTTAACATAATTATTAACTTATTATCATTGAAAAGTTAAAAAAAAATGTGTAACTCATTGTGTTAATTCATCAATATACAAACAATTCATTTAATTAGTTTTCTACTTATTTAAAACATAATAATACAAATTTAGATCGTTTTTTGTTTGTTGAATAATAATCATGCATGTAAGATGAATGCATTGAAAAACAACTCTATAATTGGCGATCGAGAAATTAAATTAAAAAATAACATTGTCATGTATATAATTAATATAACAATCATATATATTTATTTGTACGTAATTTACGTATAGATGATATATCATACAACAACTTGTGGTGGCATTTAATGTACTTGCTTTTAAAGCCCATCTGTTTGTTCACCATATGAGCTCGATCACAGCTCTCTCAATATATATAACTTATAACTTAAATACCTCGAACAATATTTGACCAGTAACTTACAGCTTAAATGACTTAATTCCATTATTTAATTATTTTATATATATATATATATATATATATATATATATATATATATATATATATATATATATATATATATATATATATATATATATATTGTTTTTCTTATTATACACAGAAAAGAATATACGTGGGTGTCAGTAGTGTGTGTAAGAAGATCTTGCATCTTCTCTCATTAATAGCCTCCTCTCTCGTTGCTTATATTTTCTATAAATTTCACTTATCTCTTAGCTTCTTCATGTCTCTCAATCATATATCACTCATTTAACAGGTAAACATTCATAATTTTCATCATTTTCTTGCATCAATGAGTTGTACATATAGTACAACACTGCATCCAAAAAGTCTAGCATTTTCCGCAAGGAACTTATAATCAATGAATAATCTTATTAGGGTTTTCTGATATATATGAACCTTGTATGGTTTTTCAGGCGTTGGATGGATGTTACGGTGTGATAAGGAGCACTGTAAGTTTTGTATTGCCGCATTTAGGTGAACGGCTGAACGGTTTCAGATGGAGTTGTCAACGGGTTTGCTGATTTTATCATGTATTGTGATATATATGATCTGGTTCAAGACCATCGTACGGCCGTTAAAGGGGCCACGTGTGTGGCCGATATTAGGCAGCCTACCTGGCTTAATCCAGAACGCTAATCGTATGCATGACTGGATCGCCGATAACCTCCGCACATGCGGCGGCACGTACCAGACTTGTATATCTCCGGTTCCCTTTTTAGCCCGGCGACAGGGTCTCGTGACAGTCACGTGCGACCCCAGAAACCTTGAACATGTTCTCAAGGTCAAATTTGACAATTACCCAAAGGGTCCCACCTGGCAGGCTGTCTTCCATGACCTACTTGGTGATGGGATATTCAACTCCGATGGTGACACGTGGCTCTTCCAGAGGAAAACAGCTGCTCTTGAATTCACCACGCGTACGCTCCGGCAAGCCATGGCACGGTGGGTCAGCCGTGCTATTAAGCTCCGGTTTGTCCCGATTTTGGAAACGGCTCAGAAGGAAGGGACGCCGGTCGATTTACAAGACCTTTTGCTCCGGCTAACTTTCGATAATATCTGTGGTTTGGCTTTCGGGAAAGACCCACAGACGTTATCCCCGGGGCTGCCGGAGAACAGTTTTGCGGCGGCGTTTGACCGGGCTACTGAAGCTACTTTACAACGGTTTATCTTGCCGGAGACGATATGGAAGCTGAAGAAATGGGTTGGGTTAGGAATGGAGGTTGACTTAACCCGAAGCATGAAACACGTGGATGAATATATGACAAATGTGATTAACACACGTAAGCTGGAATTGCTGAGTCATACAGAAAGTGGGACGCCACATGATGATTTGTTATCGAGGTTCATGAAGAAGAAAGAGTCCTACACGGATGCGTTCTTACAAGACGTTGCACTGAATTTCATCCTAGCTGGACGTGATACGTCATCAGTTGCGCTGAGCTGGTTTTTTTGGCTTGTGATAAAAAACCCTAGAGTTGAACAAGAGATTTTGAACGAGCTGTGTTCTGTCCTAATGGCGACACGTGGACATGACACGTGTAAATGGGTGGAAGAGCCATTAGTCTTTGAAGAAGTTGACCAATTGACTTATCTCAAAGCAGCGTTATCGGAGACGCTCCGTCTCTACCCGTCGGTTCCGGAAGATTCGAAGCATGTGATCGCCGACGATGTTCTCCCCGACGGCACCGTCGTCCCCGCCGGTTCCTCCATCACTTACTCGATCTACTCAACCGGACGAATGAAATTCATTTGGGGAGAAGATGTTTTGGAATTCAAACCGGAAAGATGGCTATCGAAGGATGGAAAGAAATTCGAGATCAAGGATCAATACCGATTCGTCTCGTTCAATGCAGGTCCACGAATTTGTTTAGGAAAAGATCTGGCTTACCTTCAGATGAAATCGATAGCGGCGGCAGTGTTGCTCCGGCACCAGTTATCCGTCGTCACCGGCCACCGCGTGGAACAGAAAATGTCCTTGACGTTGTTCATGAAATATGGGTTGAAGGTCGATCTCCGCCCTAGGGATTTGACGCCGATTGTGGAACAAATTGCGAAACTTCAGGCACGGGGCTGACACGTGGCATGTGGTTAAACTCAAAGGAGAATAATGCTATATTATTATTGTTATTATTATCCTAATTTGTTTCTTTAAAAAAATTAATAAACACTTGTGAAGAAAACAAAATAAGGGAGCTTGAATTTTTGTGAAATACTATAAAAAGATTCAAAAAAAAGTGTAAAGTATGTCCAGTTACATTGTAAATTAAAGTTTTATGAATGCAGTAGTTACATTTTCGATTTTTTTTGCCTAACTTTTAACTTTTGCATATAAATTTTCGATATTGCATCTTTATTTTAAAATAAAAAATTGACACAGTAGCCTTACGATATTTTGCATATTTTCTTATTGAGTCCCTTAGTATTTTTCGTGATTTATGAAGAAATTAATTGTCTGTCTTTTTAATCCCTTTAACATGAAATAACCAGGGCTATCTACCAAATAATCAATTGAAAATCAAAGGACACTCATTGATCACGGTTGGAAACCGGAATCACGACACGGCCAACGGAACGTAAAGGTATGATCAATCTTGTTCTTCATCTTAATCAATGCATCGAGGAACATAGGACCACACTCCTTAAGGTTGATTTGTAGTTTTGGTGTTTTAGTTTTTTGTTGGTCAATCTCTGAAAAGTCAAAATTGGTGTTCTTGTTATTTTTATCATCGATAATTTTTTTTATCGGCTGTTTCATATATCTTAATGATCGATGTATACTTCTCTTGATCCCTTATTAGTAATCGATTATGATTTGTGAATCGATTTGAACTTGTTAATCTGCAATGTCAAAAATGATGTGATTCACAAAGGTTTTAATCAAAGTATCAAATTGATTAAAATATTGATCACGAATATGATCTGGTTTGATAATTTTTGGTCATCTTTAGGAATTTATGATGAATCGAAGTTTAGAGTTTGAAGAATACATATGAGGAACAAGCGATGAAAAATGAAAGAATTGGCTATAAATTTGGTTGACTTTGATATAAAAATATTTTTTCGAATTGAAAACTTGGTGATTATTGAAAGATTGAAAGTGATTGTTGAAGTCGATAGCCTTAGAGTGAGTTTGGGCTCATGATCATCTTTGGGAATTTATGATGAATCGAAGTTTAGAGTTTGAAGAATACATATGAGGAACAAACGATGAAAATGAAAGAATTTGTTATAAATTTGGTTAACTTTGATATGAAAATATTTTTTGGAATTGAAAACTTGGTGATTATTGAAGGATTGAAAGTGATTGTTGAAGTTGATAGCCTTAGAGTGAGTTTGGACTGATAATTTAATTCAATGATCTATATTTGAAGGAAAAGTCAAAATTGGTGTTCTTGATGCATATGAACCAAAAGTGAGACGAACTTAACCCATTCGCGGTCGGAGACGAATGAACCTTAAACAGAAATTGGTTTTTTGTTAGATAGATTCAGAGCCCGGTATTGGACTGGGTTTATCAAGATCCAACTAAAAGTCATGTGGTTTTCAAGATTCGATTGTATTACCTGATCATCGCTAGAAAACTTCACCACCGATGAGATGAATTATTTGGGATCAAGTAGGTCGATTCGAAACGGTGAAGATTGGAACCAATCGCTCGGTGTCATTTTCGTGGATTCAACGATCTTCAGTTGTGAGAATTTTAAAGTGAGAAAGAATTGAGAGAGAAAAAGTTGGAGGAGGAATTTTTTGACTTTTCAAAGTCAATGTAAGGGAAAATGGGTCAATGTTTATATGAAAAAAGGGTAACCAGTTACCCCTTTATTTTGTCCAAAGTGGCCAGATTGTAACACTAGTTTCAGGGAAATTCTTCCTTGGTGTTTTTGGCATTTAAGATTTTAGAAACGAGGTTTTGGGGGGCCACAACATGGTGGCGAGGGCACCATGACGTGGCCTCACCCGATGTGAATCACACCATCTTTTGGCCGTCACGACATGGCAAGGAATTGGTCTACGACGTGGCAGTCATCTATTGTGTAAAACCCTAATTTTCAAGGTTTATGCCTTTATTTAAGGGATGTGATGGCTAGGGTTTACTCACCCTTAGTCTCCATCACATCCTCTCGACCTAAAGCAACCATAGCCTCCATTGTAGACATTTTGAGATATTTTGGTGTTTTTGTAGTGCTCTGAAGAAAAAGAAGGTGTTCTTGGTGCATAGATCCAACAAGATAATCTCTCCATCATCTCATTTCACACATTCTAGACGATTGTAATGTTGGATTAAGGTGTCTAAACCCATAACTAAATTGGTATAAACTTGCAAATAGAAGCAAAGTCCTCTTTGTGTTGCCCTCATAACCAAAAATAACTAGAACAAAAGATATTATGAGAGAGAGAGAGAGAGAAATGATTTGTTAATATCTTATGTGATTAATATATTAATTGAGAATAAATAATTGATATGTTAATTCTTTATGTGATTAATAAATTAACATGAGATCAATAGTTAAATAATTAATTTGTTAATTTATATGGTTAATAAATTAATAAGAAATCAATTAGAATTAATTAATTATTAATCTGAAATTAATTCCGGATTAATTGGAATTAGTTAAAGGTGCAAGTTATGAATTGTAATTGTTCAATATTTGAACAAAAGAAGCAATTCTAGAACCTTCCATGGCATGGACAGTTTTGGAGGGGTTCTTAGGGTTTTTTGGAAGCCTCTTGGTTCCCGATAAAGAAAGGATTTGAAATGAGATTAATTCTATTATTTAATCGATTCAAATCTTGCTTGTTCTGCAAGTTACCTAAACTATAAATAGGACCCATAAGCTCATTATTTTCATTCATTCCTTTACCTACAAGCTTAGGAAAAAAATTTCTATCCCTCTCCTATTTCTTCTCTTCATTCTAGGGTTTCTAGGGTTTTGGGTACAAACCATTAGAGGCACTAAACTTTTGGTGCTTGCTTTCTAAGGTTTTCAAGAAGGATATTGGTGTGATTATTTATAATCAAGAGGTATGTAACTCTAATCCTATGTATATGTTAATTATAATAGGTTACCATTAGGGTTCTTGATGTTCAAAGTTTATTGTTATCAATAGAGAAAGCGTAGATCTAAATAGGTTGCATGTGAACTTATGATTAAGTAATTTTCCGCCTCATGCATAGACTTATAACCTATAAAACCCATCATGTAAGTCCAATCATTCAAATATTTATGTGTTATTCTTCTAGATCTAGGTTTCTACGCACTTTTCTCCATGTTTGGAATAGTTTGAGTGGATTGGTTCCCTAAAGTTGGCAACTTTATGGATCCTTGAGGCCCCTTTGAGGTTTATTGATCCAAATCCGAGGTTTGGTTAGGTTTTGGCTTCATGCATGAGAATTTTTGACCTCATTTCCACCATTTTTGTGACCTAGATTGGGAAAGACATGCATTGGACATGCATGTCTATAAAACAACAATTTTTATTATTCATTGGGTGTAAGAAAGCTTACTGGAATGTATAAATGAGTAACTTTAAGAATTAAGAGCTTAATGCATTAAGTTGGCCAGAACAGGTTACACGACATGGTGGTTTGGCCACCACGACGTGGCGATAGACATTCTTGTGACTATTTTGTCATGAGGCTATCACGATGTGGAAGATGCTTGGCCATGATGTGGTGGCCAACTAAGTTGACTTTTGACTATGGACATTGACCGTTGGCTTTTTTACCAGGTTGACTATGGGTTTTTAGAATGTAGATTGAGGATGTACCTCTAACTATTGTATAGGTGTGTCACACCCCCAAACCAGAATGGCGGAAACATTCGGGGGTGGGTGATTGCACGTAGTATCATAACAGTTGAATATTGTAAAGAAAGTAAACACAACCATCATATATATAACAAAAACTTACATTGTTGCGTGTAATACATGTTTCAAAAGAATATTACAAATATGATGATTTAAAATGTTTTGATAATAGACGCCTTAGCGTTCCTTCTCCAAAAGCTGATGGTTACCTGTATTACTGATTCCCTGAGAAATACAAGTAGTTTTGAAAAAGTGTCAACAATTAAGTTGGTGAGTTCATAAGCGTTTTTGTACTGAAATTTGTATGTCTTTTAGTAAAAGTAGTTGAACGTATTTTCCAGAAAATCCAATATTTTCTACCTATAGTTTGAAAAAGTTCCAAAGGCTGGAGTGCAATAGTATCTTTCGTGCTCAAATGGTGAAAGTGTATATATACTCAAATAATGTATTTATTGAATGCATTCAAGAGTCTCATAAATCAAACTTATTTTAATACTTCCGTGTGAGTTTTATAACCATGTTGTTGACCCAGACTGCCTGTAACAATGTTCTTCAGGCGTTGTAGTGTTATGACGTTTGTCACCCCAGACCTGCCGGTCTAACTGTAGCTAGCAGTTTAGGTGCGGGATTGTCAATCCCGTATAGATCTATACACAAGTATCACACTCTCCCTCCAAGAGATTATGGTTTATAATACATGGCTTGAAATGCGTACTTGAGAGTACGTTGAAGCTGAATGTCTCACAACACTTAGTATTAATAGATTTATGAAAAGAAAAGTCTATATTTCATGTAGATGAAAGTATTTCATTTTCACAATGTTTACGTAAAGATGTAATGAATCACTTGTAAACTATACCCATTATAGTTTTTGCGAAAGTGTGTTCCATTTGGTGATAAAAACTCGATGTAATTCTAACTTTGTATGTAAATTATAACGTTGATATCAAAGTTATTTAACATTTATAAAAATGTAGGTGGTGTATTTGGATCTGATAAAACGATAAGTTTTTCTTGTATTGCACTTGTATTCCCCCCCCCCCCCTTAAAACATGAAAAGACGTGAAAAGAAAGTAGGGGTATGAACTCACCTGGAAGGTGTGATGATTCGAAGAAAACGAGATTTTTCTCGGGCAGCACTTCGACCAGAAAGTGGTGAGATTCTCTGGAATCTCGGGGCTTTGGACCTTCGTCGGGGTTGAGGTATGAAACCGGGGTGTCAGGGTCGTCTCGGGATGCTAAATGGGAATTAAAAGTGAGAGAGAAGAGAGAATTGGGCAAGGAAATTCGGAGGTCTCGCATGGTATTTATAGGTGAGGAAAACTGCTCTCGTACGCTGGGCGTACACCGAAGTACGCGGGGCGTACCTTGTACATTGGGCGTACCCTCATACGCGGGGCGTACGTCAGCGATGACATCACGGTCTCCGGTCTTAGGATGGGATGGCAGTAGAGCGGTAGAGGGCGACGTGGCTGATCCGAGTCCATGCATCTCGTACGCTGGGCATACTCCGAAGTACGCTGGCCGTACTCCTTCGGATAAGCTTCGTAATGCGTGCCAAAAACATCAAAAATGCGTAATTTTCGCATACGAGCTCCGTTTTTGACGTTCTTTATATCCACGTGTAGGTGAGAATATAATCTACAACTTTCATTTAGACTTCGTCGGCTAATTTTGAATTTAATTTTTAATATTTTATTTTAAATAGGCCGGGACAGAATAATTCCGTTAAAAATCCATAACTTCTTTATCCGATGTCCATTTTCGTATGTCTTTTTACCATTGTACTACTATTGTAGAGACCTTCAACTCTCGTTTAGGTTGCATCGGCTAAAAATCACTCGATCTTTATTCCGAGTTTTTAGCTGTCTACCGCTGTTCCGAAACATAGAAAAATTGTAACTTCCTCATACGAAGTCAGATTTGGGCGTTCTTTTTATGCATGCTCACGATTTAACGTAATCTACGACTTTCGTTTAGGTGCCTAAGGCTAAAAAGTATTTTATTGAAGTTTCACTTTTTACGTTTATCAGTGTTTTACTGGGTGTGTCGTGGATTTTCGATTGGTCATAACTTCTTTATTATAACTTGGATTTGAGTGTTCTTTATATTTTTGGAAACCTTGGCACGATATCTAACACTTTATGCATCCCAATTTAGATTTTAGAACACTTCATTTTTGACGTTGATTTCATTGATTCTAAATAGTTCATTATATTTGACTTTTTGAATGTTACATTGGTTTGAAAAATATCGGGTTGTCATATCATCCCCCTGTTAGAGGGAATTTCGTCCCGAAATTTAATCTAAGATAGAGTTCTAGGAAAAAGATGCGGGTATTTTTGTTTCATCTGATCCTCGCGTTCCCAGGTGTATTCAGGTCCTCGCTTAGCGTTCCAACGAACCTTGACAATGGGTATGCGGCTTTGTTTAGTTCTTTTAATTTACCGATCCATGATCTCTACTGGCTCTTCTACGAATTGGAGATTCTCGTTGATTTCAATTTCGTCCAGAGGGATAACGAGGGTTTCATCGGACAAGCACTTCTTTAGGTTCGATACATGAAAGGTAGGGTGTACGTTGTTGAGTTCTTGCGGTAATCGAAGTTTGTAAGCCACCGGGCCGATCCTGGAAAGGATCTCGAATGGTTCGATATACCCGGGGTTTAGTTTCCCAGGCTTTTCGAAACGTATTAATCCCTTCCAGGGCGAGACTTTTAGTAGTACCCGGTCTCCAACCTGGAATTCCAAGGGTTTCCGTATTTTATCCGCTTAACTCTTTTGTTTGTCTCTTGAAGCCTTTAGTCGCTCCTGGATTTGAACAATCTTCTCCATAGTTTCCCTTATGATTTCTGGTCCAGTGAGAGTGCTGTCAGTTGTTTGTCCTCTTGCTAGTTTTGTGTCACCCACTTCAGCCCAGCACAGAGGTGATCTGCACTTTCGACCATAGAGGGCTTCGAATGGGGCAACCTTGATGCTAGTGTGATAGCTATTGTTGTACGAAAACTCGACCAATGGTAAATGGGTGTCCCACGCCTTACTAAAATCGATCACACAAGCTCTCAACATATCTTCTAAGGTTTGTACGGTTCTCTCACTCTGGCCGTTGGTCTGTGGGTGATAAGCGTTACTCATGTCTAACCTCGTTTCTAGAGATCTTTGTAGCGACTGCCAGAACCTCGAGGTGAATCTACTATCTCGGTCCGAGATAATGGATATTGGCACACCATGCAGTCGTACAATCTCCTTGATGTATGTTCTTGTTAGCTTCTCCAGTTTATCCGTTTCTTTGATTGGTAGGAAGTGCGTGGATTTGGTTAACCTGTTGACGATTACCCAGATGGTGTCAAATCCGCTTGCCGTCTTGGGTAACTTGGTTATGAAGTCCATGGTTATCCGCTCCCACTTCCACTCGGGTATTTACGGTTGTTGCAACAATCCCGAGGGCTTTTGGTATTCCACCTTGACTTTGGCGCAATTCATACATTTGCCTACATAGGTAGCAATTTCGGATTTCATGTTCGGCCACCAATACAGTTTCTTGAGGTCCAAATACATCTTATCTGAACCGGGATGTATGGAGTATCGTGTCTTATAGGCTTCGTCCATGACAACTTCTCTAAATCCGCCAAACTTCGGCGTCCAGATCCGATTCTTGAAGTAACGAAATCCGTCATCCTTGACTTCAAGATTCTTATCCATTCCTCTTAGGGCTTCCCCTACCACATTTTCGGATTTCAAGGCTTCTATTTGAGCTTCCTTGATTTGTGTGGACAGGTGTGAATGGATCGTCATAGTTAAAGATTTCAATCGGCGGTCCGAGTATTCCTTCCGGCTGAGTGCATCAACTACCACATTAGATTTTCCAGGATGATAACGAATTTCGCATTCGTAATCGTTTAGTAGTTCTACCCACCGTCTTTGTCTCATGTTGAGTTCTTTCTGGTTGAGGATATGCTGGAGGCTTTTATGATCGGTGAAGATTGCACATTTCGTGCCGTAGAGATAGTGCCTCCAGAACTTTAGAGCGAAAACGACTGCTCCTAGCTCGAGATCGTGTGCCTTGAGTTGTCTCAAGGCGTATGCGATGACCTTCCCTCGTTACATCAGGACACATCCAAGTCCCTGGTTTGACGCATCACAGTAGACCACAAAGTCTTATGTTCCTTCTGGTAAGGTTAAAATAGGTGCACTGCATAAGGCTTGCTTTAGTGTTTGGAATGCAATGTCTTGTTTTTCTCCCCAGCTGAAGGTTACACTCTTCCGAGTCAAGGTGGTAAGTGGTTTAGCAATCTTCGAAAAGTTTTGTATGAACCTCCGGTAGTACCCAGCAAGGCCCAAGAATTGTTGGATTTCCGTTGGAGTCCTTGGAGTTGTCCATTTCTCGATTGCCTTGATTTTGGAAGGGTCCACGTGTATCCCCTCCTTGGTGACCACGTGACCTAGGAAATCTACTTCCCAAATCCAAAATTCGCACTTTGAGAATTTTGCATATAGTTTCTCTGTCCTTAATGTTTCCAAAACTTGTCGGAGGTGTTGGCTATGTTCCTCCTTGCTCCTAGAATAGATGAGTATATCATCTATGAACACGATCACAAATTTATCCAGGAAGGGACGACATACTCGGTTCATAAAGTCCATGAACACATTCGGTGCATTTATCAATCCAAAGGGTATCAATACGAACTCGTAGTGACCATAGCGAGTTCGGAATGCCGTTTTGGGAATGTCTCCTTCCAGGACTCGCAGCTGGTGATACCCAGATCTTAAATCGATCTTTGAGAAGTAGTTTGCTCCTTGTAGTTGGTCGAACATATCTTCTTTGCGCGGTAAGGGATATCGGTTCTTGATCATGAGTTTGTTCAATTCCCGGTAATCGATGCACATACGAAAAGATCCGTCCTTCTTCTTTACGAACAGGACCGGTGCTCCCCATGGTGAGAAGCTCGGTCTAATTAATCCTTTGCTTAGAAGTTCGTTCAGTTGGCTAGATAATTCCTGCATTTCTGCCGGTGCTAAACGGTATGGCGATTTTGCTACTGGGGTAGCTCCGGGAATCAAGTCGATCCTGAACTCGACTTGACGTTCCGGTGGGACTCCTGGAAGATCTTCTGGGAAAATATCGGGGAAATTGCAGACTTCCGGAATGTCTTTAATGTCTTTCACTTCTCGTTTCTTGTCTACCACGTTGGCTAGAAAGGCATTATAATACTTGCGAAGGTATTTTTGGGCTTTGACGCAAGAGATTATTTGTAAATTTGTATTGGGATTGTCACCATAAATGACACGAGTTTTGCCGCTTGGCAGATTGAGGCGAACAGCCCTTTTGTGACAAAGTATATCGGCATGGTGAAGGCTTAACCAGTCCATACCGATGATGACATCAAAACTTCTTATAGTAATCGACATAAGATCGATTTGGAACGAGTGTTCATTTAAATTTAACGTACAGTATATGTACATATCGTTTGCGCTTTCCGTTTTACCGTTTGCCATTTCTACTGTGAATATTTTATTGAGTGCTTGGGTTTTTGATTAAGTAAGTGTTTGAATTTATGACTCACGAAACTTCTCTCCGCACCACAGTCAAAGAGTATGCATGCATAAATGTTGTCGAGGAGAAACGTACCCGTAACCACTGTGGGATCGACTATTGCCTCGTTTTGACCTATTTCCAGTACTCTTCCTACACCGCCAGCATCTTTGCTTTAGGGCAGTCCCTCTTGTAGTGCCCAGTTTCACCACACCCATAACATGTCTGGCTCACTCCAACACCAGGAACTTGGGTGATTGGTCGCGCCGGTGCCTTACAGAAACGGGCAGTGTGCCCTTTCCTGTCGTAGTTTTTACAGTGCATCTCCCGACCATTACCGTGGTGATGGTAATTGCATTTGTTGCACTTTGGCAGGTTCCCAACATATTGTTTTGTCGACGCGGGGGTAGCGGGAACAGCAGTGGGGGCAATATCGGCATGGACCGCCACTATTTGTTTCTTTGAAGGTTCTTCCGAAGTTTGACCTTTCCTCTTGTTCTAAATCTTCTTCTTGTTGTTGTTGTTAGCATTGTTGTCATTGTTTTTGCTTCCTTTAGTTAGTTACGGGACGACGGTTGTGACACTTTGGCAAACCCCATGATCAACGAGAGATTGTTTCAGTTCCTTGGCGCTGTCGAACGTTGTGGGTTTGGTAGCTAGCACACTTCCTCGAAGTTGGGGCGACAGCCCCCAGATATACCTTTCCACCTTCTAGCTTTCCAGAACCATCATTCTTGGGCAAAGTATTGTCAAGTCACTGAATCTATTTGTATAGCTTGTGATGTCCGAGCCTACCATCGTAAGGCCCCAAAGCTCCTGCTCAAGCTTCTAGATCTCGCCCCTTGGGCAGTATTCTCGTAGTAGCATCCGTTTCAGGTTCTCCCAACCCATGGAGTTTGCCACCACCAGGGTTAGTGACTTGACGTGGCTATTCCACCACGTTAAGGCTCGCTCGGAGATAGTACAGGCGGCAAATTTCACTTTGCTTTCTTCGGGGCATAAGCATATCTCGAACACAGCTTCCGTTTTCTCTATCCATTGGGATACAGCCATCACTCTCCCAGTTCCATTAAAGGAGATGGGTTTGCTGTTAGAGAATTCCTTATAGGTAGATTCCCCGAAACGACCTTGGTTTTGGCCATTTGTAGAGCTGTTTCTCCCTCCTCCTGATCCGTTGTTACTCATTTGTGCCATTGTTGTGGTTATGGTGGCTGTTACAACAGCCTGAAATGTAGCAACATCCATTGATGGAAGGGGTGGTGGAGGTGGTGCTGGTGCTTCGCTTGTATTGAAACGTCGGGGATTTCTTCTTGGTGGCATGATTCAGCCACAGGTTAAGAGACAAATACTTTATAAGTCATTTGAAATGATTATGGAAGGTTTATAAATTTTAGTTCTGAACATTTTTGGTTTTTTCATGTTAACGAAAACTTTCAAAAGAAAACAAGTGTATGATTCTTTTAAGAATTAAATGGGATACTCAAGGAAATAATAAATGCATGTCAATTTCATTGATATTAGTATATGATACAACGATCAGGAAAATTTGACCTTTTATAGGTCTAGGGTACATCAATGAAAATGGGAAAATTTGACAGCATTCCGGCCTCCGAATTGTGTACTCACAATCCCTCGTGTTTACATTTATACAAGAAAGGTAACACCAACACTTAGCCGATAGGTATAAATATAGCGTCAGTAGTACGCGTTCTACTCCGAGCAGGTAGCACGCAGCGGACCATGGTAGGTGGTTGGGGAAGCCTTAACTCGGGCTACCTGACGTTCAGCCTCGATGATACGCCTCTCCATTGTGGCTTGTTTCTCATGGAACTCCCTTACTTCGGCTCTAGCAACAATAATGTCTTTCTGAAGGGAAAAGGTGTGCTCTATTTTCCGATCGTGTTCTTCGTCCAGACGACGAAGACGTACTGCAGTGACAGCAACGGTGGCCCCAATGTCCAAGAGTTGGTTGGCATTTTCTCTTGCTTGCTCACCTTGGTTGGCAATGCGAAGAACCATGACAGGGAGTGCCCTGTCAGCCGAACCCCCGTTGCTGAGGTTATAAAAGCCTCGTGCCATGCCGTAGGGTGGGCGTTGCCCTTGTTCCCTACTCCATTGCTTCAAATCCACAGCCCAGTGCGGCGCCGGGCCCTGAAAGTTTTGTCGGGGAATTGCTGCTTCTTGGGGAGCATTGTAGGCCGCAGTGTAACATCCCCCTCTGGCACGTATCACAATATTGTCCGATTTGGGTCACTCGGCACGAGGACTTCCCAGGGGGTCACCCATCCTGGTACTACTCCCGCCCAAGCACGCTTAACTGCAGAGTTCTTATGGGATCTGCTGCCCTCACGGCTTTAAAACGCGTTGTGACAAGGAAGGTATCCACACCCCTTTATAAGGAAATGTTTCTTCTCCTTCCAAGCCGATGTGGGATCAGATCTAACCCACTTTCACCCCCCCCCCCCCCCATTATAGGGTTCGACGTCCCCGTCGAACACATCGACCCGTGCCCTGGCTCTGATACCATTTGTAACATCCCCCTCTGGCACGTATCACAATATTGTCCGCTTTGGGCCACTCGACACGAGGACTTCTCAGGGGGTCACCCATCCTGGTACTACTCCCGCCCGAGCACGCTTAACTACAGAGTTCTTATGGGATCTGCTGCCCTCACGGCTTTAAAATGTGTTGTGACAAGGAAGGTATCCACACCCCTTTATAAGGAAATGTTTCGTTCTCCTTCCAAGCCGATGTGGGATCAGATCTAACCCACTTTCAGAAAGTGGGTTAGATATGATCCCACATCGGCTGGGAAGGAGCACTAAGCATTCCTTATAAGGGGTGTGGATATCTTCCCTATCACAACGCGTTTTAAAGCCGTGAGGGCAGCAGATCCCATAAGAACTCTGCAGTTAAGCGTGATCGGGCGGGAGTAGTACCAGGATGGGTGACCCCCTGGGAAGTCCTCGTGCCGAGTGGCCCAAAGCGGACAATATTGTGATACGTGCCAGAGGGGGATGTTACAAATGGTATCAGAGCCAAGGCACGGGTCGATGTGTTCGACGGGGACGTCGAACCCTATAATGGGGGGTGAAAGTGGGTTAGATCTGATCCCACATTTGCTGGGAAGGAGAACTAAGCATTCCTTATAAGGGGTGTGGATACCTTCCCTATCACAATGCGTTTTAAAGCCGTGAGGGCAGCAGATCCCATAAGAACTCTGCAGTTAAGCGTGCTCGGGCGGGAGTAGTACCAGGATGGGTGACCCCCTGGGAAGTCCTCGTGTCGAGTGGCCCAAAGCGGACAATATTGTGATACGTGCTAGAGAGGGATGTTACACTCAGGCTCCGAGTCTGTGCTCCTACCATCTCCTTCCTCTTCTGATCATTCGTATGGGTCTTCCTTAGGATCCTCTTCGGATTCCTCTTCTGGTTCTTCCTCGAGAATTTCCTCTTCGGAATCCTCTTCGTGGTCGTCCTCAATCCAACCTCCATTTCCTTGGTTGGGATAGTAGGGGTCCCCGGGAATGTGAAATCCTACCATTTTGTCTAGTCGAGAAGTAGAGGTAAGAGAATTTTATAAAACTTGGGAGTAAAAAGGTATTTTTTGATAAGGATATATATATATATATATATATATATATATATATATATATATATATATATATATTGACAAATATTTATTTGATGATTTCCTAATTTTAACTAAATACTGAGGTTTGCACGATTACTATTGCATTTATAGTTTGTATATCTTATGTGGTTTGCTATACTTAGTTCACTATAAACAATGCTCTGATACCAATCTGTCACACCCCAAACCAGAATGGCGGAAACATTCGGGGGTGGGTGACTGCATGTAGTATCATAACAGTTGAATATTGTAAAGAAAGTAAACACAACCATCATATATATAACAAAAATTTACATTGTTGCATGTAATACATGTTTCAAAAGAATATTACAAATATGATGATTTAAAATGTTTTGATAATAGACTCCTTAGCATTCCTTCTCCAAAAGCTGATGGTTACCTGTATTACTGATTCCCTGAGAAATACAAGTAGTTTTGAAAAAGTGTCAACAATTAAGTTGGTGAGTTCATAAGCGTTTTTATACTGAAATTTGTATGTCTTTTAGTAAAAATAAATGAACGTGTTTTCCAGAAAATCCAATATTTTCTACCTATAGTTTGAAAAAGTTCCAAAGACTGGAGTGCAATACTATCTTTCGTGCTCAAATGGTCAAAGTGTATTTATACTCAAATAATGTATTTACTGAATGCATTCAAGAGTCTCATAAATCAAAGTTATTTTAATACTTCCGTGTGAGTTTTATAACCATGCTATTGACCCAGACTGCCTGTAACAACGTTCTTCAGGCGTTGTAGTGTTATGACGTTTGTCACCCCAGACCTGCCGGTCTAACTGTAGCTAGCAGTTTAGATGCGGGATTGTCAATCCCGTATAGATATATACATAAGTATCACTCTCCCTCCATGAGATTATGGTTTATGATACATGGCTTGAAATGCTTACTTGAGAGTACGTTGAAGCTAAATGTCTCACAACACTTAGTATTAATAGATTTATGAAAAGAAAAGTCTATATTTCATGTAGATGAAAGTATTTCATTTTCACAATGTTTACGTAAAGATGTAATGAATCACTTGTAAACTATACCCATTATAGTTTTTCGGAAAGTGTGTTCCATTTGGTGATAAAAACTCGATGTAATTCTAACTTTATATGTAAATTATAACGTTGATATCGAAGTTATTTAACATTTATAAAAATGTAGGTGGTGTATTTGGATCTGATAAAACGATAAGTTTTTCTTGTATTGCACTTGTATTCCCCCCCCCCCTAAAACATGAAAAGACGTGAAAAGAAAGTAGGGGTATGAACTCACCTGGAAGGTGTGATGATTCGAAGAAAATGAGATTTTTCTCGGGCGGCACTTCGACCGGAAAGTGGCGAGATTCTTGGGAATCTCGGGGCTTCGGACCTTCGTCGGGGCTGAGGTATGAAACCGGGGTGTCGGGGTCGTCTCGGGATGCTAAATAGGAAGTAAAAGTGAGAGAGAAGAGAGAACTGGGAAAGGAAAGTCGGAGGTCTCGCATGGTATTTATAGGTGAGGAAAACTGCCCTCGTACGCTGGGCGTACACCGAAGTACGCTGGGCGTACCCCCGTACACGGGGCGTATGTCAGCGATGGCGTCACGGTATCCGGTCTTTTTACCATTGTACTACTATTGTAGAGACCTTCAACTCTCGTTTAGGTTGCGTCGGCTAAAAATCGCTCAATCTTTATTCCGAGTTTTTAGCTGTCTACCAATGTTCCGAAACTTAAGAAAAATCGTAACTTCCTCATACGAAGTCAGATTTGGGCGTTCTTTTTATGCATGCTCACGGTTTAACGTAATCTATGACTTTCGTTTAGGTGCCTAAGGCTAAAAAGTATTTTATTGAAGTTTCACTTTTTACGCTTATCAATGTTTTACTGGGTGTGTCGTGGATTTTCGATTGGTCATAACATCTTTTTTATAATTCGGATTTGAGTGTTCTTTATATTTTGGAAACCTTGGCACGAGATCTAACACTTTATGCATCCCAATTTAGATTTTAGAACACTTCATTACGCTGATTTCATTGATTCTAAATAGTTTATTATATTTGACTTTTTGAATGTTACATTGGTTTGAAAAATATCGGGTTGTCACAAGGTGGCTCGTAGCACCAATCTTTGTTCCGAGAGAGCTGTGTTGTTTGTCTGCTAGCCAGCGAGGCGAGTTTTCTTAGTATACTTTATGCTACAGTATATGTCCTTTTATGTTAGGATGTTGATATGTTGTGGTGATATGTTAGACTTGTAGATATGTTATGATTACCTGTATTTTCCTGTTGTTGTTTATTTGCATATGTCGACATATTGTGGTTGGTTGGGTTGAGACGGTCTTGCTTTTTGTTGTAGGCCAAGATATACGGGCGGTCCAGTTGACACTCTAGACCCAAGGAGAACGGTCACGCCTCGTGCTGTAGGCTCAAGAGAGAGGTCTAGTTATATGTTGTAGGCTGAAGAGATCGGTCTAGACATCCTTGTGAGGCAGTCCAGTCAGATTGTAGGCTTGTGTATGCATGCATTGTATGTGTATTGGTTTGTGGGTATTTTAGGGAGCTCACTAAGTTTTGGCTTACAATTGTGGATTTAAATGTTTTGGGTACTTTAGAGGACCAGGGAAAGCGAAGATGTGACAATACACATCATCTTGTTGATTTATGTTTGAGAGATGTTATTGATATTCTGAATTTTATGATTATGTTTTTGAAATAATGAATTAGATAACTTGTGGTTTTATGAAGATGTCTCTTGAAAATGAAAAATTTTACTATATTTGTTGGGACATTACACAAATTGACTCGAAAAAAAAACAACTTTAATGATCTAGAAAGCACGACAAAACCTTAATGGACTGAATGAGAAGATATGCAAAACATTGTAGGACTAATATGCCATTTTTCCTTGGAGTATAAAGAAGATCGTAGTCAAATAGGGACTTGAAAATCAATAAAGGTTAGACAGAATTATCAAGGAGATGTATATATTTTTTTATTCAAGAAATGATTATATATATATATATATATATATATATATATATATATATATATATATATATATATATATATATATATATATATATATATATATATCATAAAAGTTCTTTACTTAAAACAATTGTAGTTTTTCCAAAGTAAAACAATTGTAGTTTTTCCAAATAAATTAATTTTATAAGGTTGTAAACATATTAGTAATAAATAATTATAGATAAATGAACTTTCACAGTATAATATTATTTTGTGTAAAATGATGACAATATATAGAAAGTGAATCATGATAGGATACATTAATTATGTTTAAAAAACAAAATTTAGAATATAGTTATGTTTAAGAATGATTTTTTGAAAATTTTAAAAGTTTTTAGCATTTTTTTAAAAGAAACTTGCATTAAAGAAAAATTTTCATTTCGTAGTTGTGAGTTTTTACTTTTATTTTAAACAATTTATAAAAGTTACTTTAAATAGGTCAAAATTGTAAAAATAGTTCATGTGATATGTAGAAAATTGCTAATTTGGTCTAAAATATTTTAGACTATGACCCTTGTTTCTAAACTTTCATTTTGTTGCGGTTTTTGTTGATTTTTTTGAAAAAATTCTTAAATTGACGATTATGCCTTTGCTTTTATTTTTTAAGTTTTTCTCTTTTATTTTTTCTATATTTATATGAAAATTAAAAATAAAAACAGCACCCACCCTTACTATCCTACCACACCCACACATTTCATCTTTCTATATCCTCCCAACCCCACCAGAATAGTCAGTCGTAAAAATCAAAACGTCGCCGCCTCCATTACCGGGAACCGCTATTATTCGTAGGAAACCACTACCATCGCTTGAAATCACTACCATTTAGAAACAGAGCTTACAATTTCCAAATCTATTTGTGGTCGTTGTTTCTTAGTGTTTCTTGATATGAACTCTGATGAACAAACATCCTAGATCTGAACTCATGTGAAACCTTGATGAAGACAAAGATGATGATGTCGTGATCCTTCACAATGGTAAGGGAATTACGAAACGTCAGGGAAGGATAAAAATGATGGCGGCAACGAGTTAAGGTTTGTTGAAGAAGATGGTGTTAGATCTCCCTTTCACAGATCGACGACATCAAAACTCCCAAGGGTATTCAACTCCACTTGCGGAGATTTGATAGGGTAGCGACTCCGATGAATGAAGAGGAAAATATGAAGGGTGGGGTATTTTGACATTGCCATATTTACACTTATTTTTAGGCAGTATTTAAGTACATTTTTATTAATAAATTGATAATATGTTTAGAATAATGATACTTATGAGTTTAAATTGTTATTTTCAGTTAATACAAAGGATTTTCGAAGAAAGGGACCAAAGGTGGCAAAATGGGGAACATGGGAGGCTTGGAAGACAAGAAAATAATAAATTCACGATAAGAACTAAATTCACGACGTGGCGATGAAGCCCACGACGTGGCATGGGTGTTCCAGAAGATAAGCATCGCGACGCGGAGGATTTCCTTGAAGGATACGGATTGCTTGAAGCCCACGACGTGGCGCAACCTGGCCACGACGTGGCGCGAGTTTTTAAGGATTATATAAGTTCTCCTGATTATTACGAAAAGGGAGACTTTTGGCAGAAGAAAAAGAGTTCCAGGAGACGAATAAGAACGAAAGAAAGGTTCTGGAAGAGGGTTTTCAACACCAAAAGAAGTAAAGGTTTATTTTTAGAACATGTCTTTCATTAGTTTTAGCTGTGTTAGTTTAATTACTATGATGAGCAGCTGAATCTAGCTACTCTTGTTTAGCTAGATAAAGCTTTGAACTTATGAATAGTTATATGATTATGGATTAAGCTTAGTTGGTGAAAATTTTCTTGTGTTTGATTTGTATGACCTAGCATGTTAATATTTGTTTATATAATTGCTTAATTACATGTTCTGTGTAGCTTAGTGACCATTGAACTGCATGAACCTGTGTACCTAATAATTTAGTGAATATTGAATTGTTAGAGCTAGGATTGACCAATCTTAGTTAGTAATTAGAATAAATAAAAGTTTAGCTGTGCTAGAGAACGAGAATTGTGATCATAATTGCGTTTACACAACAAATCTTATATAGCATATTTACAACTATAATTAGTTCTGTGTTTAATTATGTGTGAACATACATGGTTTGACATGAATTAGTTAATTATTGGTAAGATAGAACTAAATTACTAATATAATTAAAAACTAACTTAGTAATCCGTAATTGTTAGCTAGCCATAAGGGAAAAGTGGATTCAATCTAAACAAGAGTATGTGTTTTTACTTATTGAATTGGATTTAAGTTCATCTGATCTTGTAAAATCAGATAAAACCCTTTATTAAATTTGTTAATAAATTAGGTTAATTTAATAGTAAGTAAATTAATTAGAACACCGTTCCCTGTGATCGACACCCGACTTACCCAAGCTATACTGTAATCTGACTAGGTACACTGCCTATAAGTGCATAGATAGTTAAGTTTGTTAGGTTATAAATATTAAAATTAGTGAGTACTTTTGTGCACATCAAGTTTTTGGCGCCGTTGCCGGGGAACGGCTTAGTTTTTAGTTTATTTATTTGCATTAAATTAATAGATCCTTCTTGTGGAGTCACAGCCACAAAAAGTTAATTTTTCAGCAAAATAAATTTTTTTTTACAGAGTCCACGACGTGGCCACATACTTGCCACGACGTGGACAGGCAAAAAAAATTTAAAATTTTTTTTTAGTTGGTAGTTAGTTTTTCTTATTTTAGTTCAGTTTTACGTTTTAGTTTAGCAAGTTGCAGGAGTTCATGACCAGAAGCTCAAACACACACTTGGTGCCACCACTGGAAGACCCCGAATCTGCACTTCACAAGAAAAAGACGCCCTTGCAAGAATTAAAGTCAGCCTTTTCTAGGAAGTCGGGAAAGAAGACAGGAGAGTCCAGTTCATCAGCGAAGCACAAGAGCAATCTTGAACATTTGGATCACACACCCGTGCAAACCGAGTCCGAAAGCGATACCGAGCCAGAATTTGAAGAACACACAAGTGAACCCGAAAACGAGCCAAGGAACAAGATGGCAGCGATTGAAGAAATGTCCATGGGAGCATACAAAAAGTGGATCCGAGATGATATGGGTCCTGGGTTAGTCCAACCCGCAATTCCTGCCACTGCCACATTCGAGCTGAAGGGACACATATTGACAGCACTGAAGGACATTCCATTTTTCGGAAAGGAGCATGAGGATGCTTTTAAGCATCTAGACGAAGTCAACGACATTGCGGATTACTTCAATGTCCCAAATGTCACCAGAAATACAGTCTTGCTTAGGATGCTTCCCATCACTTTCAAAAGAGCTGCTAAGGAGTGGTTAAAAGCACTCCCACCAGGTACAATCACCACTTGGGCTCAAATGCGTGAGCAATTCCTGGACCAGTTCTGCCCGCCATCCAAGATAGCCAAACTCAAGAAGGCGATAGCCAACTTTGAGCAACAACCGGGGGAGTCACTATACGAAGCATGGGAGCGGTACAAGGGCTTACTCAGAAATTGCCCTCAACATGACCTAAATGTGCAGCAAGAGATGTCAATCTTTTATGATGGGGTCAATGTAATGACAAGACAACTCCTTGATTCTCAAGGACCGTTGACAAAGAAAAATCCAAGGGAAGTCAAGGAGCTCATCGAAGAATTCGCGAAACACTCCTGCGAATACCATAACCCGAGGCAAGACGGAAGTAAAGGCGGTGGAGGGGCCCAAACTGAAGACATTGCAGCTGTCATGGCCATGCTAAATAACATGGATCGCCGGATAACACAAATGGACCAGTCGATACATGCCATAAGAGTGGGGTGCGAGCGATGCAGTGGTCCACACTTGACCAAGGACTGCAATATGGATGAGTTTGGGAACAGAAAAGCTCAAGTGTGCTACTCTAGTGGGGATAAGTTTGATGACGACTGGAGGAAACCAAAGAGGGAGTGGCTGCCATATGAAGAGTATAAAAAGCAAAAAGAAGAGAAGTATAGGCAGACAGGTCGAGGCTTTTACCAAAAGGAGCAGCCACCAATCGAGAAGAAACCCGACCTAGAGACCATTTTGATGAAGTTTATGGAGACTTCGGAAAAGAGACATGATGCCACGGATTCCGCTATCATGGAACAACAAACATTGATAAAAAAACCAGCAAGCCTCCATCCATAACCTTGAAGTACAATTTGGTCAACTAGCCACTTTAGTCCATGAAAAATTGTCCCCGAAGAATCCCGAAGTAAAAGCCCAATCTCACGTAATGGCCATCGATACTGAAGAAGATACAATATCCGAGTTCCTGGAGGCGTTGGAAGAACAACCGCAGCATCCCAAGAAATCAAGAATCGAAAATGGAGAGAATGCTAAACCAGGATCGCCACGACGTGGCACACCTCTGACCACGACGTGGCGCAAGTCTAAGCAAAAATCTTTTGAGCCTATTCCAGATTATCATCCACCTATGCCATTTCCCACCCGTACAGCACTTAGTCAACTGGAGAAGGAACATTTAGAGTTTGTGAAGCATGTGAAAAGGATTCCAATTAATACTCCCTTTGTTGAGTCCTTATCCAAAGCGTCCGAGAACCAGAAATTACTACAAGACTTGATAGATACGCGAAGGCAATTAAAGAAGCAGTCTACAGTAATTCTAAGTGAGCAAATTTCAAAAGTTGTGTTGGGAGAAACACCAGAAAAGATGGGGGATCCTGGACGCCTCACTCTTCCATGCGAGTTTGGGAATAAAATGAAGGTTAATGCTTTAGCCGATTCCGGGGCTAGCATTAATCTAATGCCTTTTTCATTTTATCAAAAATTGGAGATTCAGAAGATGAAGGCTACAAAAATGAAGATCCACATGGCAAACCGTTCGGTGACACAACCCCGAGGCATAGTGGAGGATATTTTGGTGAAAATTGGAAAATTTGTTTTTCCAATAGATTTTGTAATCTTGGACATGAAAGAAGACACGGATGTTCCGATAATCCTTGGTCGGCCATTGCTTAACACTGCTGGTGCCCTGGTTGATATCCGCGAGTCAAAGCTCACTTTGAGGGTTGGGGATGAACAAGAAGTCTTCGGGATAAGAAATAACTTTCAAGAAGATAAAGAAGAGGTGTTCACGATTAATGAGGAGAATGAACTAGAAGAGTTGGAAAAGCTTATGGAAGAAGAGATAAAGGTAGTTCATCAAGACAAGAGGACAAAACCAAGGGCATCTGTTCCGTATTTGATTGAAGTCATAGCTTACAAGAACCCACCTTCTTGGGTGAGCAAAGAGGACGAGGAAATGACAAGTGATGAAGAGGAAGTCACTTCAAAAGTAACAAGGCCGGTGGTGAAAGAAGAGGGGAACGCTATAGAGAGCAAGGAACACACAAAGGACACAAAACGAAAGCATGAAGAAGATGGAAAAGCAAAAAAAGAAAATTCAAAGAAGGCGTATAAAAGGAGAGTTCAAGCCTATAAACGGCGGTTCAAGGAACAAAAGATCCTGGTGGTAGACTCTTCCGAAGAGTCAACGTAGAAGGCACGGAGTCCAGCTCAAGACTCCAAGAAAAAGAAGCGCTTCTCGGGAGGCAACCCGAGTTTGGTTTGCAATTTTTTTTTCTTTTTTATTTTCTTTTTAATTAGGAAAGACATCAATTCATCATCTAAAAACCGGTAATAAGCAGAGAAATAGCTGTAGGGGACTTTAAATAATGAATGATTTGCAAAGAAATTAGTTAATAAGATGAATATTATTAAAATTTGGCATATGACAACTCCCACGACGTGGGCATAGCCAGCCACGTCGTGGGTTAAACTATAATTCGCGATCTTAGGAAATTTAAGGCCCACAACGTGGGTAGAGCCCGCCACGTCGTGACCTTTAAAAATCAGGGGGGACCAATCGCTTAAAACCCTTTGACCGAGAAACCCCTTATCCCCCACTTGGAAGACTGCCGCACTCACGGGAACATCACGACCCTACTGCCAATTTCTTATTATTCTTCCAAATTCATTGCAAGATCTTGCTAATTACTCCATTTGGTATGTGTTTTACTCATTATTTTGCAATTACTTCTTCCAATTTCAAGTTTTCGTGATTAGGGTTTGAATGATTCACGAAATTGGTTGAATCTAGTGTCCGATTTTAGTTTGCATGTTATTTAAAAGTCCATAGGAACAAACCCCAAGAATTATTTTTATGGAAATCGCACGTAAACATGACCGATTCAGAATCTGGGTTCGACGTGACCCACGACGTGGCGCATCCTGGCCACGTCGTGACTTCTGGCAGACCATTTATATATGTTTTAATGTGTTATTTGTTTGCTGCTTTGCTTTGCTTTTGTTTGCAGAATGGGACCACGACGAGCTGTCCAGCAGGAAGAGGAACCGATAGATGTAGCAAGCATACATCCTTTATACCAGTTTCCTCAAAACATTCCCCGACCGTTGCTAACAACCTACGAGAATCGGCTTGGATGGTTATACAATAGGGAGTTTGCAATAGCCCCAATTATTGATTGGGGATGGCTTGGTAGAGTGGGAATGGTAGTGGAGCTGGACCGTTATTGGTCGAAGACTTATGTTGGAGATCAATTTTCGTTCACTTATTACGGCTGGAGGAATTTATTCGCCATTCAAGAACCCGTGTTCCGGGAATTGTCGGTAGAATTTTTCTCTACCGTTTGTTTTGAAGAGCGCACCCTTGATGTCACCTACAATAGGGCACTTGTGTTTCGTCTTGGAGGTGTATATCGTGAGTGTAGTCTTCAGGAGTTTGCTTGGCGTATGGGGCTCTATACGGAAGTGGAGACGCAATCTCCATTTTTTATTCCTTTTTTGCTTGGATGTGTGCGGGATTTTACTCCGGGTACTTTGGATGTGCAGTTTTGGCGGGGCATTTCTAACCATGAGTACAACACTCGTGACTCGAGTGAGTCACAAATACGGAATCCTGTTTTCCGATTTTTGCACCGCCTTATCACGTTTTCCATCAATCACAAGCATCATGGTGATAAGGTCCCCATCCAGAATCTATTTTATTTATGGACACTTATTACCTCGGGGGTTTGTTGTGATTTGCCTTATATGTTGGCAAGGTTTATGGGGAAGAAAGCGGCCAATTCTAGGCCTGGGAGCCCGATTACTGGGGGGCATTTGGTTCTCGCCTGGCTAGGTCATATCAAATTTTGACCCATGACTTTGTGAGGAATCTCACTCGATTCCCGGACACAGACTTGACCATTCAAGTCTTGGGTGTGATGCGCGTGGTGGTGAATATCGGGGGTCGCTTTGTTATACCACCGATCGATGACGAACAGGAGGAAGTGCAGCCGGGACAGCAGCCACCAGCCAGGCCGAGGCATCGGAATGTGCGGGCTAGAGGAGAGGTCGAACGAGAGCATGCTGCTTCGCAGTATGTGCAGGGAGTGCCCACCGACCCTTTTTAGAGTCGGGTGGGAACGTATTTGGATAATCTACGAGGTCATGCTATTTACCATACCCAGCTTACTGAGGGTATCTATACACATTTGGGTGTGACACGACCACCTTCTATGCCACCACAGCATCCCAATTTTCCGACATGGGAGGAGCTATGGCGTCCGCAAGATGATGGAGCAGGGCCGAGTGGAGCACAAGATTAAGATGATGATTGATTTTTTTTGTTCTGTTTTTGAGTAGTTTTTTTTATGTTAACTTAGTGTGTGATGTAAAACTTTATTAAGACTATTATGTTACTTTATTTTTCTTTTGGGTTGATCTAATTTTTCAGATTAGCGTTGGAATTCTAAGGAGCATAGAAGGTTAACTTTCGAGTCGTGTTTGTCTAGTCAAAGAAGCTTAGAGTCGTAAGTCGGAACCACAATTCAAGATAAGTGTGGGGTCTATTAGGAGAGAGGTTATAGTTGGGAAATATATTTGCATAGAAGCATTGGAAACCAGTTAGCCATTGGTCAAAGCTGCTAGAGTAAATAAAGCAAACAAGTCATTTTCTGTTGAGGTTCAGTTTCCACGACGTGGACTCCTTGTGCCACGTCGTGGCGCTCTTGCAATTTATAGTAGTTTAGCTTTTTGGTGTTCGCGGTTTCAACCCATTTCACGACGTGATCCAGTTTATCATTGCCACATTTTTCCTTACAAATACACACTATGACGAATTGACGTTTTGAGTTCGGTTCGTGGTTTATTTACGTATTCAACCAGTTCTACACCAAGTTTCTATTTTTGGAAGTCCAATTGTACATTGTCCACGCTTTTGGAGATGCTCACGCCACTATCCCAGGAGAGTCTGTTCCTTTTTCTCCCTTATCTTTAATTTTGATTTGTTTTTATACATACAATGAGGGCATTGTATGAAATAAGTGTGGGGTAGGGGTAGAAAAAGTAAATTGCTAGAAAATTTTGAAATTACAATTAAAATTAATTGAATCTAGTAATAATAATTTGAGCTATAATTGCTAGTATTATGCGGGATGATCCGATGAAAGTTCAAATGTTTAGTTGAGCCAATACACGTTATAGTGCATTTGTGGCCTCCCTTATTTTAGTGAAATCATGGAACAGAAACATAACCCCGCTTGGTTTGAGGGATGCAATATGTTTAGCAGCCTAAACTTGAAATGTATCCAGGAAAATTATTATCATTAACCAATAAAGGTTGAGGTTGAGCGCCTCTGCTTAAGCATGTAGGTTTTGAGTGAAAAAAAAGGGTACATGTGTAAAAAAAGAGAGAGAGAGAGAGAGAGAGAGAGAGAAAGAATTACGGAAAGAAAAGTGATCAAAAGATCAAAATTCTTAAGAAAATTGAAGATACCAGAAGTCAAATCAACAATGGTGGTGAATTCAAAGAAACTAGAGATCAAATGTCAAAGAATTGAAGAATTCCAAAAAAGAGCTCCATAGTGGTATCGGAAAATTGTAATTCTAGTTTATGTATGCTTAGGTTGCTCAACTAAAAATACCTTGAGGTTAGGAGGTTTTCTGCGGATGGATTCGGAGGGTTGCATAAAATGAGCATTGTTCGGAAAAAGTGGGCGAGTGTTTATGAAGATTGTGAGTATTTAAAGTATGGGGGGGGGGGGGTACTTTAGGAGAATTTTAGACACAAATGCATGCGTTGAGGTTTTGGCATAATGGTTGAACTAGAGTCGGATTGTTCTGTGTAGTTTTAGTAATTAAGAATTAAGTTGAAATTTGCTTGAGGGCAAGCAAAGCCTAAGTGTGGGGTATTTTGATATTGCCATATTTACACTTATTTTTAGGCAGTATTTAAGTACATTTTTATTAATAAATTGATAATATGTTTAGAATAATGATACTTATGAGTTTAAATTGTTATTTTCAGTTAATACAAAGGATTTTCGAAGAAAGGGACCAAAGGTGGCAAAATGGGGAACATGGGAGGCTTGGAAGACAAGAAAATAATAAATTCACGATAAGAACTAAATTCACGACGTGGCGATGAAGCCCACGACGTGGCATGGGTGTTCCAGAAGATAAGCATCGCGACGCGGAGGATTTCCTTGAAGGATACGGATTGCTTGAAGCCCACGACGTGGCGCAACCTGGCCACGACGTGGCGCGAGTTTTTAAGGATTATATAAGTTCTCCTGATTATTACGAAAAGGGAGACTTTTGGCAGAAGAAAAAGAGTTCCAGGAGACGAATAAGAACGAAAGAAAGGTTCTGGAAGAGGGTTTTCAACACCAAAAGAAGTAAAGGTTTATTTTTAGAACATGTCTTTCATTAGTTTTAGCTGTGTTAGTTTAATTACTATGATGAGCAGCTGAATCTAGCTACTCTTGTTTAGCTAGATAAAGCTTTGAACTTATGAATAGTTATATGATTATGGATTAAGCTTAGTTGGTGAAAATTTTCTTGTGTTTGATTTGTATGACCTAGCATGTTAATATTTGTTTATATAATTGCTTAATTACATGTTCTGTGTAGCTTAGTGACCATTGAACTGCATGAACCTGTGTACCTAATAATTTAGTGAATATTGAATTGTTAGAGCTAGGATTGACCAATCTTAGTTAGTAATTAGAATAAATAAAAGTTTAGCTGTGCTAGAGAACGAGAATTGTGATCATAATTGCGTTTACACAACAAATCTTATATAGCATATTTACAACTATAATTAGTTCTGTGTTTAATTATGTGTGAACATACATGGTTTGACATGAATTAGTTAATTATTGGTAAGATAGAACTAAATTACTAATATAATTAAAAACTAACTTAGTAATCCGTAATTGTTAGCTAGCCATAAGGGAAAAGTGGATTCAATCTAAACAAGAGTATGTGTTTTTACTTATTGAATTGGATTTAAGTTCATCTGATCTTGTAAAATCAGATAAAACCCTTTATTAAATTTGTTAATAAATTAGGTTAATTTAATAGTAAGTAAATTAATTAGAACACCGTTCCCTGTGATCGACACCCGACTTACCCAAGCTATACTGTAATCTGACTAGGTACACTGCCTATAAGTGCATAGATAGTTAAGTTTGTTAGGTTATAAATATTAAAATTAGTGAGTACTTTTGTGCACATCAATATGGTTTTTGTCGGTGATTCTCCCTTCTAGATCTTGAAACCAAAAAAAAACCATGATTCATAACCCATATCGACAACGTTAGGGTTACAGATAACCAACAATGACAGTAACTTTTCAGATCGGAGGTGTTCTTTTCCTGAAAACAAGGGTGTTCCGATCGGAATTTTTCCATGAGGTGGTGGTAGCGGTGTTCAGTTGTGGTGGTGGTGGCGATGGAGACAACTGTGGATAACGGTGGTAACTATGGCGATGATGGCGTTTATATCTTCTGAAGATTTGGGTGGTGGTGGTAATTCTTTGTAAAACTGGCAGAAGATGGGTATGGTAGGCTGTTGTAAAATAAGAGAATGAGATTGAGGTGGTGAGGTGATGGGTAGGGTGGGGTGTTTTTAATTACTTTAATATAAAATGGAAAAAGGAAATAATAGAGAGCAAATCTATCATTATAAAAAGTTTCAAAATTCTCTTAAAAAATTGCAACAAAATGAAGGTTTTAGACCAACGGTGCTAGTCCAAAGCTTTTTGGACTAAAATGACAATTTTCGATAAACACATGGACCATTCATGCAATTTTGTCCTTTAAATAGCTTTTGGAAGCTTTTAGTTTATGATTTTAAGTAATATTACATTTTTGTAGAACACTTTTACACAAATAAAATGTAGAGATTCCAGCTTTCTAGTTCCCACTTACCAATGTAACATCCAAATTTTCAAACCAAAATTTTCATTTTTAAATTCATCTGAAAACATTGTTTGTAAAAACAATCTCAAGAAAATCACAATGTCAAATACAAATGATCATCAAAATATCATAGTGTCCCAAAATATCCGGAATCAAAAACTGCAGGTGAATGTGTACAATCAAGCATTCACCTTCATGTGATCCTCAAAAGTACCTGAAACACATTTCATCAACAACTGTAAGCACGAATCTTAGTGATTTCCCTAAAATACAACATACAATAAAATAAAAAATATACACTTATGGTTTATCAATAACTTTGGAGACTACCCAAAGTCTCAGTGGGCAAACATCACGCAATGTGGGTTATTAGCAACCATAGAGACTACCCAAAGTCTCAGTACACACAATAACATATATCACAGTAATAGAACATAGAACCAGCTGGTCAACACATAGATTCTACCACACAGGTAAGAACATTGATGAGGCTCACCTCGCACAGATGATTGATAGAACTTACACTCGAACTGTCGGAACTAGACTCTGCCTAATAATTACACCTGTTAACCCTGATTAATAATTAAGGTAATTTCCATACTCCACGAATCCCAAGCCAAGTCTAATCCATATTTAGGGAAAAATACCATTTTGCGCCTTCCAAGAACAAAAGCCTCACTAGTCACTTAAGACACAATTAGCCCAAAAGTCAAAGAAAGTCAATCCCTGGTCGTATGCGCGGCGTACACAGCTCTACGTTGGGCGTAGAGCACTTAGCTATGAAGGAATGGTCTCGCAACTGGTTAAATTGGGTGTAGCCAGGAGTACACTCGACATACACAGTTGAGACCTAAAACTCTACTTTTAATCTCTTAGTCATTAATACATTTACTCCAACTTCATATTTGACCCTTAAAGGACGTATTAATCCATAAAGTATTTGACTTTAAGCCTTTGCATGGCTACAAAGAGCTAAATCCTAAAACCCTAACATTTTACTTCACTAAAAAAAACTCCATAACTCACGCATAGGAGAAAGGAAAGGACCATGGTAACATTTTTATGACTCTAAACACCTTAAAAATTTTGAAAAGACAGGTCATATGCTTTGTAGTATTATGTACTCACAAAGATCAAATTTTTGGGACAAAATGAACTTAAATCTAAGCCTAAATAAGATCTAGCAAAACAAGCTCCAAGGTATGAACTTTATACCTTCAAAATATGAACAAAGAGATGCAGATTCTGGATCCAAAGGCTTGAATGCACCACCATTTTTGGAATGATCTTCCTTCTCTATCAAGAACACTCAAGGATCACCTTCAAGCTTCAAATCTCACCCACAAAGGCAATGATTTCGATTTTAGGGTTTGGAGGAAATGGAGGCTAGTCATAAAGATGTCCAAGGGGATTAAGATGTTTAAATAGGGGACACAACCCTAAAAATTTAGGGTTTAGAAGTTGCACGAGTACGCCTGACGTACTCATATATACGCCCAACGTACTCTTCCTCCGCCATGGCCCTCATGTTGACTTATGCCCGTTATACAAGGCTGGTATGCCCAACGTAAAGGGCTTAAAAGTAATTTTAAAATGCTAAGGGTTTAAATGGAAATACCTGGAAACGAGTGTTACAATTCTCTCCTACTAGAATCAGACTTCGTTCTCGAAGTCAGCCTCTACGAACAGGTTAGGATAATTCTTTCGCACATTAGTCTCGGGCTCCCAAGTCCACTCAGAGCGTTTCTGGTGTTGCCACTGAACTTTGACCAAGTCCACTACCTCGTTCCTCAAGGTCTTCACATTCCTATCCATAACCGCCAGCGACCTCTCGATGTAATTCAGGCAACTATCGAATTGAGTGTCCTCCAAAGGAACCACAACCTCTCATTGGCTACACACTTCCTCAACTGGGAAACATGGAAGGTGTTGTGAATCAGAATCAACTCCTCAGGCAGCTCTAACCGGTATGCTACATTACCCACTCGGGCTATTACTCTGAAAGGGCCAATAAACATGGGGCCCATCTTGCATGACTTCCTGAATCGGATAACATCTTTCTAAGGTGATACCTTTAGGAGCGCCAAATTTCTGACCCGAAACTCCAACTCAGAGTGTCGTTGATCCATATAACTCTTTTGTCGGCTCTGGGTCGTCGACAATCTCTTTCTGACCTGTTGAATAAGTTATGTTGTCTTGAGCACTAACTCAGTGCTCCCTATGACTCTTTGTCCGACCTCACCCCAACAAATAGGATTCTGACAATTCCTCCCATACAGGAACTCAAAGGGAGGCACGTTAATGCTAGAATGATGGTTGTTGTTGTAAAAAACCTTAGCCAAAGGAAATTAGGAGTCCCAGCTCCCACCAAAATCAATGATGCTGACCCGTAACATATCCTCAAGCATCTGAATAGTCCACTCGTTCTGCCCATCTGACTGCGGATGATAGGCGATACTGAAATGCAATCGAGTGTCCAACTCCTCATGGAACCTCTTCCAAAATTTAGAAGTAAAACGAACATCCTGGTCTGACACAATAGAAGTCGATACCCCATGATGTGCCACTATCTCTCGAACATAGATCTCGGCCAATTTGTCGGAAGAAGAGCTCTCACTTATGGCTAAGAAGTGAGCACTATTCATCAAACGATCAACTATTATACATATAGCATCAAAATCCTTCACAGTCTTTGGCAATCTTGTAAAAAAATCCATCATGATCTACTCACACTTCCACAGTGGGGCCTCCAAGGGTTGCAACCTGCCGTGAGGGCGTTGCTGTTCGGCCTTGACCTTCCGGCAGGTCAAGCACCACTCCACGAACCAGACCACATCTATCTTCGTATACGGCCACCTATAGCTATGTTGCAGGTCAAGATACATATTTCTAGCCCCCAGATGAATGGATAATCTCGACTTGTAGGCTTCATCCATCAACACCCGTCAATCCTTGCCAGCATACGGTACCCAAACCCGTCCATGAGGAGTTAATAACCCCTACTGGCAATATCAAAGGCTGAAATCTGACCCATCACTCGCTCACTCTTCTGATTCTCCTCCTTGATAGCCTCCGACTGCACATCTCTGATCATCTCCAAGACTGGAGTCTTCATAGTCATCCTCAAACACACATCCTGAATCAGGGCACTAACTATCCTTTGGCTCAAGGAGTCACCCACCACATTGGCCTTGCCTAGGTGATACAAAATCTCGCATTCATAGTTTTTTACTACGTCAAGCCATCTCCTCAGCCTCATATATAAATTAGGCTGATCCATAATTTACTGCAGACTCTTATGGTCCGTGCGGATAGTACACCGAACCCTATAAAGATAATGGCGCCAAATCTTGAGGTCGAAAACTACCGCCCCAACTCTAGATCATGGGTGGGATACTTCGCCTCGTGAGGTTTCAGCTTCCTTCAAGCGTACGCAATCACATGCCCTCTCTACATCAACATAACACCCAATCCTGAAATGGATGCATCACAATAGACCACGCAATCCTCAACTCCCTCTGGGAGGGTAGGTACTGACGCCTCGTAAAGTCTCTATCGAAGAGTCTTAAATGATGCCTGCTACTCATGCCCCCTTGTAAACACAACATCCTTCCTTATCAACTTAGTGAGAGGAACAACAATCGTGGAGAAGTATCGAATGAATCTCTGATAATATCCTATCAAACCGAGGAAACTCCGAATCTCAGATGGAGACTTCAGAACCTCCCACCGCATAACCGCCTCTATTTTGGCTGGGTCAACCAAAATATCGTTCTGATTGACAAGGTGTCCTACAAACTGAACACCATGCAACAAGAACTCTCACTTAGAGAGCTTGCGTATTGCTTCTCCTTCCTCAGAACCCCAAGAATCTCGCGTAAATGCTCCTCACATTGCTCTCTAGTCTTCGAATAGACCAATATAATATCGATGAATATGATCGTTGACCGGTCCAACATGGGCCTACACACCCGGTTCATGAGATCCATGAACGCAGTCGGTGCATTGATGAGACCAAAAGGCATCACCATGAACTTGTAATGCCCATAACGAGTTCTAAAGGCTACTCGAACGAAAAAAAATCCTCTCATAACAGATCCCAAAGTTGAGAGGATAACTCTTGCATCTCGGGTGGCGCAAGGTAATACGGTGCCATGGAAATCGACGTTGCAACAGGGATCATGTCGATCTGAAACTCCGCCTACCTCTTAGGAGGTACACCTGGGAACTTCTCCAGAAAAACATTACGGAAATCACGTACAACATGAACATCATATATGGAAATCTACCTCTTCTCATCAATCTGAGTATCCACCGCATATGCCAGATAACCTATGCACCCATACTATAAACATTTCCTTGCCCTGGCGGCAGAACAGAAATCCGATCAATCCATTCCCACGATAACACAAATATCTCCCATCGTAATATGGATAAGGTCTCAAATCATCACCAATTGTCATTCACAGTCAATTAGAGCCACAAACCAGCTCAATCAATCCATTTACACGATAACACATATATCTCCCATCGTAATATGGATAAGGTCTATCGGATACCCAACACCAAAATTCTCTAATACACAACCCCGATAAATTTCCGTAGCGGAGACTACATGCTCGTCAGCTATAGAAATCCTCAATGGTCTACTCAAGGCCTCATGTGCAATGCTAAAATCATGACAAAAAGATGATGACATAAAAGATCGACTCACACTCGAGTCAAACAACACTACAGCAGGTACAAAATTCACAAGGAAAGTACCTAACAAGAGAAATATCATATGAAAACATAAAAAATCAACAGAAATAATAAAGAAACACATACCAACCATGACATTCGGTGCCGATTAGGCCACCTCTATCGTCAGCTGAAATGCTCTCCCTCGATCCCTCGGAGCCTTTACCTTCCCATGTCGGCCATCAATAATACGTAAGGTAGTAGGAACAGGAGCTTGAACTGTCCTTGATGCAAGTTGAGGACACTCGGACCTCAAATGACCTGTCTGGTTGCAATTGAAGCAAACCCGAAATCCCTTGGGGCAATCCTTTGCCATATGCCCTTCTTTGCCATACATGTAGCAAATAGTCCCCGACCGACATGTTCCCTCATGATCCTTGCCGCACTTGCCGCAAGTGCGGCCCTTCTGGCCTCCAACTCTTAAGTTAGTGGGTTTGAACCACTTAGTCTCTGACTGCAACTATACTGGCCTCCTATCTTTCCCTGAGTCTCCCTCACCTCTCTTGCCTAAGTCTCCAGCTCAATCTCCCTCATCCTGGTATTGATCTGTAGCTCAACTAATATCAGATGTGAAGTGTTCGCCACAAACTCACGGATATCACTCCTCAGGATACTCAGATGCTGACTCACATGTGCCTACTTTGAACACACGTGCTCAAGGGAAAATAGGTCCCTTTCATGGAGCATCCTTGTGATTTTAGTCAAAGTCTTTGTCTTCTGCTTGAGATACAGAAACTCCAGGGTTAACCTCTCTCTCTCTCAACCACTGGCACAAACTCATCTCTAAACATCTTGGTGAATTTCCCCCAAGTCACTGCAGAACATTCTGCAATAGAATATTCAGTCGTCACAAACTTCCACCAATCATTCACTCCCAGGAGAAGCATGTTCAGCGTAAAACGAACCCACAAATTTGCCGGACAGGAGAAAGTGTAGAAACAACTCTCAATATCAAAAATCCATCTCATTGCGGAAATTGGGTCCTGGGTCCCGTCAAACTCTGGTGGCTTCGTGTTATTGAACTCCTGGTACCACAATGAATCACCCCTTACGGTCTCGCAGCAACAACAATTGTGGTGGCTATAGCAGCAACAACCTCAGTGATAGAGGCACAGTGTTCGTCAAAAGTTTTGATCAGCATGATCTTAATAGATGTGAACATCTCTGGTATGGCCTCTCTGATCATCATGGCCACCTTAACGGCAATGATCCTATAGATCTCATCATCACTGGCACTCGGCCTCTCGGGATAACTAGAGCCTGAACCTCGGGTAACCACCATACTGAAACACACAAGAAAACTATCATAACACGCTAAAGTGCATGCACAAACTTTTGGGTTTTTATTCAAAAATTTGGTTTCACATCCGATAAAATGACAACGGAAGCTTTAAAATGTTGAATAAAACTAATACTATTTTTCCCACCAAGGATCATTTTTCAAGAGTTAGAAAGATTAAAACAACCATAGAAGGGAAAACATAACAACCTTTGAAGACTTTGATCCTCATGGGAGGTTGGAAGTTGATGAAGTGTGGAATGAAACTCTAAAGCAAGAGTTCTCTACAAGTATCCACCAAGCAAGAGTAGAACCATCAAAACATGCTAGTATTCACTTGTAATTTGTTGTTCAAAATCCTTTGAAATATATACCAAATATATGTTCAAAGGTGAAGCAACAAAGGGACTTTTTCTAGCATCAAAATGCAAGAGAATGGAGAAGAAAAAGAGCCTTCAAATTCCGAAATATGGTAATCCTCTAGATAGTATGGAGCTCCAGGATTTGGTTCTAAGAAGTGGAAGAAGAAGACTTGCAAGAAGTTATAAGAACTACTCCCAAAAGCCTTCCAAACCCTTCCTTATATAATGGCCAAAAAGGTGTAAGGATACCATAAAGTAAAAGGAGGGACAAGAACCCAAAAATAGACAAGAATGTAGGTCTGGGAATAGAAAATCATTACAACAAATCTCCATCCTGAAGTCCTTGGATACATGGGGGAAAGAGGGTGGTATCCCGAAGTTAGTTCAAAATACGTTAGACAAACCCGAGGTTGGAGCTATAAGACAGAGTGGAGGCATCATTCAGAAGGAGTCTACATCAAGTAACACCAACATCAGACAGTGTCTCCGTAAGGTTGCAGATGGTCATTTTATCTCAACGATGAAAAGTGTTATGCTCATCGGGTGTTGCACCATATAATGGTGATACTATTAAAGCTTTAGAGGACAAACACCCTTTCAGACCACTCCCATCCATGTCGAGCCCCATAATTTTTGAACCTCCCCTTGTTGCATACTTCGACTGTGTATTTGGTTGCATCAAATCCTTCCCTAAAGGAACTTCTTGCGGGAGATATGGCTTGAGGGCTCAACACTTACTAGATGCCCTTTGTGGAGAAGGTTTTGCTATTGCCAAAGATCTCATACATGCTATCACTTCAGTGGTTAATTTATGGTTAGCGGAAAGATGTCCAACCATTTTGGCAGAGTTTGTTGCATCCGCTCCTCTCACACCTCTACTTAAACCTGACAACGGGATCTTTCTGATTATAGTAGGCACTATATGGAGACGTCTGGTTTCCAAGGTTGCCATGAAAGGTGTGGGTAAAGAAATGGCCAAGTACCTTAATGATTTTCAGTTTGAGGTTGGCGTATCCGGCGTTGCTGAGGCTGTGTTACACAGTGGCAATAGGGTGTTGAGTGAACACCATGCTGATGGGTCTCATGTAATGTTGATTGTGGATTTCTTGAATGCCTTTAACCTGGTGGATCGATCAGCATTGCTCCATGAGGTTAAGAAGATGTGCCCTTCTATTTCTTTGTAGGTGAATTTCTTGTACGGGCAAGCAACGAGACTTTATATCGGAGACCAACATATATGGTCGGCCACTGGGGTGCCGCAAGGTGACCCCTTGAGCCCTCTTCTTTTTGCTCTCGTTTTGTACCCGCTTGTGCACAAGATTAGAGACAATTGTAAACTCCTTCTCCATGATTGGTATCTAGATGATGGGACTGTCATTGGGGATTCATAGGAGGTGGCTAGAGTGTTGAACATTATTCGATTGCATGGTCTAGGTTTGGGTTTGAGTTGAAAATCAAGAAAACAGAGATTTTTTGGCCCTCTTGTGATGGTAGGAAGCTTCATGTCGATTTATTCCCAAAGGATATAGGGAGACCTTCTTTGGGGGTGAAGCTCCTTGGGGGGGCTGTTAGCAGAGATGCATGGTTTATTAGCGGGCTGGCCATGAAGAGAGCGGTCAATGCTGTTGATTTAATGGGCCTTCTTCCACAACTATGTGACCTGCAGAATGAGCTCCTTTTGCTTCAATCATGTATGGTCATTGCAAAACTTTTCTTTGGTTTAAGGGCATGCCAGCCGGTACACATAGAAGAGGCAACTTTGTTCTTTGACAAAAGATTGTGCAGGTCTATCGAGGATATGGTGGTATGTGGAGGCCCCTTCTTTGGAAACATTCAGTGGTGCCTGGCTTCCTTACCTATTCATTTCGGTGGTTTGGGTTTGTACTCGGCATACGAGGTTTCCACCTACGCATTTGTAGCCTCGAGGGCATAATCTTGGGCATTACAAGACCACATCTTACGTGACAGTGGCGTATCTGGTATGGACTCAGATTACCTATATGCTATGACTCGTCTCTGCGATACGATTCCGGGATTTAACTGTAGCGGTTTCACTAATAAGGAAATGGCCCCCCTAAATCCCCAAAAGCTTTAGTGTGTGCCTATTTTAGCAAAATCGTCAAATATACGGAAGTCCACTTCGACATGACTGTCAGACAATAGCAGTATTTGAGTGTCTGCGGGGACCTCATGCTCAGGATTTTCTGCTAACTATCCCTATTGATGGTCTTGGTCAGCATATGTCTCCTGTGGAGTACCGAACTATCCTTCGTTACCGCCTTTATGATTCTCATATTCCCAATTGACAAGATATGCCCAATTTGCCGCAAGGCATGTTTGGATACCTTTGGGGAACATGCGGTTTATTGTAGAGAGCTCCCTGGTTTCAAGTACAAACATGATGTGGTTCGGGATGTTCTCTTTTGATGCTTGCCGGCGTGCTGGTATTTCTATGAAGAAAGAAGCGCCAGTGAACTTTTTGATGGACCCGCAGGATAGAAGGTCCACACTTAGACCAACTAACATTTTGGTCTTTGGATGTGGGGTCTCCTCTCGTTGGTTTGGGGAGCGGGGGTTTCACAGCTGGGCATGCCGCTTTGAAAGTCGCTGCGTGCAAAGTTGTAAAGCACGAGAATGCATGTATAGAAAATCAACATGCGTTTGTACCTTTTACATTCGATACATTTGGTTTTCTCACACCAGAGGTGGTGGAGCTCCTCAATGGATTCCAACGGGTCAAGCATTCTAATGTCATATCTCCTAGATCCACAAATGTTGTTTTCAAAAGAATTGGTTTTGCCATCCAGAAAGGGCTAGCGATGCAGCTTGTTGCCCGTTTGCCTTCAATCGATATGTATTGATCTTAAAAAACTTGATATATTTTTAAATAAAAAAAACCAACATTGTCCCAAGCATGGTAAAAGAAGACCATGCTTGGTATCCTTACAATTTTCGAAAAATCATGCACAAAAAAAGACAAAATTTGTCTAATGGCTAGTTTATATACACATACATCTTATCTTTATAAAAATTAATAATTTTTATAAAGAATTCCCAACATATATATATATATATATATATATATATATATATATATATATATATATATATATATATATATATATATATATATATATATATATATACCTTTTATATAAGGGTTAATGTCATAAAAACCATCAAGTTTTCAGGGTTTTGTCGGTTTTGCCCAAAGTTGAAATTTATGTTCGTTTTTACCCAAACATTTTCAGAAAAATGTTTGGTTTTACCCTTTTACCGGTGATAAAGGTTTTCTAGGTTACCATTATATTAAATTCGCAAAAAAAACCCTTAAGTTTACTATTTTTTTTACGTTTTTACCCTTAAATTTATAATTTTTTTTTACAGTTTTACCATAAGTATATTTTTTTTTCATAATATACATATTCATATGATTTTTCTGCTTGAATACGTATAATATGAAAAAAAAACATAGGGTAAAAGTGTAAAAAAAATTATAAACTTAAGGGTAAAAACGTAAAAAAAACTGTAAACTTAAGGGTTTTTTGCGAAGCTAATATAATGGTAACCTGTTATCATCGGTAAAAGGGTAAAACCGAACATTTTTTGGAAAATGTTAGGGTAAAAACGGACATAAAATTCAACATTGGGCAAAACCGATAAAACCCTAAAAACTTGAGGGTTTTTATAACATTAGCCCTTTATATAAATTGTAACTAGCTTATTAAGATATAAATATGAATATATAAATATCTTATTTTATATAAAACTGCCTTTTATATAAATTGAACTAGTTTATTAAGATATCAATATAACTTATAAATAATCATACTTTATGATATATTTCATAAGTTGTTATTTCTCCAATAAGTATTATTTCCATAAATAATAAATTCCCAATTAGTAAAATATTATTTCCATGAAATAATAATTTTCCAATTAAATACAAGTGTTGATATATTTATTAATAATCAAATTATACTAATAAATAATCAATTGACGGTAAATTACTATATGGTGTGACCCTATAGGATCATATATTATTAGCAATATCATTCGATAATGACTCTTGGGCATAAAAGATCTTTCAATCTCCCACTTGCACAAGACTTCATGATAGATTGATATAGACAGTGGTGAATGTCTAACAACATTCCGCTACCCTCAATAACATATGACGAAGAATGACATTCATCAACATCCAATTCCCAAAAGCTCTAAGCTCCAATGGATGTATTAAGGTAAGTTTATCAATTATCCCTTTGTTATAGACATCCTGTTCCACATGAGCCTTGGATCACAATCAATCTCATTTGTAATTCAACTTTGGGTAACGCGCGTTAGATGTCTAACTCTCAAAACATAAGAGGAACAAATCCTATCTTGACTACATAAGCCTCTTGCATAGTTCAAACCATACCCGAAAATGACTTTTATAATTCTCCGGTCAAGGAACAACATTTGGTCATATAAAAGCACATTACTCCCTACACTTAAGTCCCACTATGTATCTCAGGTGTTAAGGATACAAAGATAGTACCTTTTAATCCAGTATCACTTATAACTGGTATCTTTGAGATGATCTTGATGCATGTCCGTTCAGTACTAGTTCTCTGATAATTACCTATGAAACTTGGTTACAACCACTTGCCTACTTTCATCTAGTGAGAGTCAACTAACCCATTTCATATTAGTCTTATGTCAAAATTGTTCCCAGAATCATGACCGACTATGAACCTTTAGAATAATAAGATTATTCATGGATTAAACATGCTAATATAGAACACAACAAGTATTAATGTAATGATCATATCCCTGTATATCAAACATTATTTAATAGTTGTTGTAACAATGTTCCAATATCCAAATACTAAATTCAAATCAAAATCCCATTACTAGAATAATAAAGGTCTTATGGCTAAAGTGTGACCACTCATACTTAGCTTAAAAGGAAAGACTTTATTAATGGGTTCGACTAAATTTAATTTGTGTGAATCTGCGAATACATTCATCTCCATATTTAACATTACTCTAAGTATAGTTAAATATTTTGGAGAATATAATTGGTGCTCTTATATGACATAGAGTTTCTTAGCTTGATTAAGTACATTCTATTACTCACAAAAGATTTCTAGGTTATCCCTGAATGGAAGGATTCAACCTAGTTTTTCAATGATCTAGTTTATCCAATTATATTTTATTTCAACTTCTTAAAAGTAGTGTATTCTTATTTAGTAGATTATGTTATTTTGTTTTACTTGGATTTCATTCCACTAACCTTGCTCTTCATTCCATAATGAAGTCATAATCCAATTATAATTCATAATTATCTATATTTATTTAGAAATCATAATCCTATGTAGCTCTTTACATTCAGATTTTTATTCTAAACAAATTATCTCATATACATTCTATTATATCTTCTTAAGAACTCTTGGAATGTTCTCACAGTCATCTAGTGACTTAACCATGTATTCAATTTTGTATGTCATGATACGACATAAATGATGGATTCATTTGACAAGCAAATAGAATATAAATCATTTCATCTAGCTCAACCTATGTGCTAGGTCCTTTGAGACAAACTCAAAAGGTGTCATGTAACAATGCAAATAGTCATACAAAGGAATCATGTATCTTGACCTCTTTCAAGGTATTGTCATTTCACGCAAAAAGAATTTTAAAACCTTTAACATTCATCTTTATCTATCTCTTATAGATTTTACATTCCAAGAATGTATCTTGTCATTCCTAAGTCTTTCATTTTATAAATACTTTCCAAGTCAAGGAGAAAACCACCTTGCATAATCAGAATGTCATTTCAAATGATTAAGTATGTCTCTTTCATACAAGATTAGGAATATCACTATCCTCCCATTAGTTCTTAGTAAACACAGACACGTTCTTTTCATTTTGATATAAAAGCGTACCTTGTATCTTTATATTAAAATGACTATTCTAACCTTGAGATGTTTTCTTTATATCCACAAGTGGATCTTAAGACTTACATATTTGGTTAGGATAACATGGATTAAGAAAACCTCCAGGCTAAGCTATATAGATATCTTCTAGTAGATGTATATTAAGAAAAACAGTCTTTCTTGAAATCTATTTGCTATATATCATATTAAGAATATGAAGTTATAGTAAATAATATCTTTGTTGATCTAATCATAGCTACTTGTGAAAAGGTTTGATCATAGTCAATGTGATGAGTATGATAAGGACCATATTCAATGACATGAGTATGAGAAAATCTTTATATAATAAGTATTACTAAATGTGTGTGTGTGTGTGTGTATATATATATATATATATACTAGGTAGGTTTTGGGGCCGTGATAATCACAGCCCACCAGGGGTAATTTTAGTATATTCCTCTAGAATGGAGTGGACACAAAGGTGATTTGGATGTTTCCCATGGACGCTTCTTTTTGGGTACCCATAATGGGACCGCCAACGACTGTTTTTTCTATACACTGTGTAAATTATTTGATATATATATTTTTTTCTACTGTAAAATGTGTCACTGGCAACACATACTACGGACCGACAACACCTACTACTGAATCTTGCGTCTGTCCCTGGTGTTTCCAATGGTTCTCAAAATATAACATGGTCGAGAAATATCAATATTGTCATATGATGCTATAAAGGAAAACTGAATAAAAATTGAATGATTTAATATAAAAACAAATGACATTACATTGCTACTTTTTGCATTTAGCCCAAAATCTTTGATTTTCTTTTGTGTTTCTTTGAAAAGTTGGCATTAGTAATTTTAGCATCCATAGTTTTGAAATCCTGAAGTGGAAGCATCACTATGGCAGCTAATGGCATTAAAACCTGCGAGGATAACCAAAATTAATTCATTTCATGGACACAAGAATTATCCAACAAACAACTAAATCAAAGGAACAAAAAAATGTAATTCACTACACTATATTTCACGTACGAGTATTTGGCCCACTATAAGTAGCTAACCTTTTCATTTTGCTTCTGTTAGAAAAGAAAATTAACTATTAGCAAACATTAAAGCCTCATAAGAGAAAACAAAGAAAAACAAAGATATTGCATTTCATCGGAAATTCAATAAGCTTGATCTGTAACCCAGGCAGTGAATTCATATTCAACACACTTGGTAGATCTGATTCCTTAATGTTTTCAACTTATTCAAAAATCTCTTTCATAATGTTGCAAATGTAAATAGACAAACCATGTCAACTAACAAATACATTCTAAGAAATCAATAGTATTTCATTTATGCTATTTCACTTTCCCAGCATCCCATGAAGCAAGAAAATTTTGAATATCTTTTCATGAAGCATACCAACCTTCTACAACACAAAGCATATAAAAGTCCACATTTAGTAGCTTTTGCAGTTCTCTGTCATTTCCACTACTATCTTTTGCCATGTCCATGGATATCAGAAGCTACAAAATCATTATTGACATGTCAAAAAATATTTTCTCATCAATTTTAAAGAAAAAGTTAGTGATGATCCTTGTTACCAATTAAGTAAAAATCAAGGACACTCTAATAAGATTCAAGTCAAATTCAGCCCAACATGGAATCAGTAGAAGGTTCATTACTCAGTGATTCTTTGTTTGAAATTTTTGTGAGGATTATATGTTCTTTATCGATTTTGGATATGAAAATGTTTGTTATTAGCTTTCGGGCTGAGTTTTAAAATAAAAATACATGTTAATTACTTTATTTTGGTGTGCTGTTTTATATGTGATAGAAAGGTGCTGAAAAGTTTCTAGAAGGGTAAAAAGATAAATAAGTAAATTTCATTCATTTTTTTGGAATAATTTACAACTGAATGTGTTCCAATCATAAATCAAAAGCAACTCCATTCAAAATTTATAAGACTGCTATGAGAGTGTTCTAAGCTCATACCTCAAAAACAAACAAACAAGTTACCAAAAATAGCCCTGGAGATGAATAGTCACAGACACGAACACTTTTTTATAAAAGAACGAATTTTATCAAGCCTCTGTACATTGGTCTTAGGTGCTTCTACATTTGAAGAACGATTACCCAACTGTTTAAAAATGTCAGGTCAAAGATAAAAAAAAAATAACCTTCGTACATTATAGGATCGGAAGCCTTGCCGATTGCCATTTGAATTCGAGAAATCAACACCTGACGAAACGGTAAAATAAAAAATTTAAGAAAATAAAGGCTCATGTCTGCAATGACATGCTTTATAACCAATTGCACAAAGACAAAACCAACAGTATTGCTTGTTATCCACTGCATCAAGAAGTGTTTACAAACCTACTATAAAAAGTTCACCAGTCAAATGAAAAATTGTTGATGCCAAAAAGAATCCAATAAATATATGCTAATGAAAATATAACTTAATTGAAGAGGTTGATTCGTTCTGGTTGTATACTTTTCCATTTGATTTAATAACTTTTTTTCAACATATCTTGATCTCATTCCTCCATTCTTCCTAAGATTCCACAGGAACAAATTAGTTACACTCCACATTGAATCACAAGAAAAAAAAAGTTGTTATTCAATGTGTTATGGTTTGTTGAAATTACAACCGCCGCCCCATTGCAGAAAAAAAAAATTAATTGAAACCCAAATCCAAACTTGTGTAACTTGGAATCGAGGAAAACCATACTGACTATCAAAACTAAAATAAACATAAACAATCGATGAATTTCAATATCAAGAATGACCGTATTAACAATTAAGAAAAGAGAATTAGGATAAAGTCATGAACGTTAATCAGAGAAATCCAAAACCCAACTCCAAAATTGATTGTTCTTCAAACCCATAAACATAGAGAAGCAACACACAGTGAAAATGCAAAGACATATTTAGAAAAGGTACATGGTAATCGGGAAAAGGAACACCGACCATTCATATAGTTTATGGATGGAAGTGAAACGTGCTGCACAAAATTTCTTCAAAAATAACGAAATGCAATAGAAAAAGGAAAATACTTACCTTTTTCTTCGAACGGAGGGTCGATTTGCTTTCAATCTTCGGTGGTAGGGCTTAGCTATCGTAAGAGGATGAAGTCGGTGACAATACTCTCATAGACGATGATTGTTTGTGCTTGATTTGGCGAAGATGAGTTACATGAAAGAATTAGGGGTTTCTTGTACGTGAGATTAGGTGTTTTTTGTCGATGTTGTAGTTCGTATAAGTCAGGGGAAGAAGTCGGGAAAATCGTTAGAGGAGAAGGGAATCGCTGAGTAGATCGGTAGGAGACTGTCAAAAGGAGGATACGTTTTGATAAGTTGTGTCGTTTGTAGGTAGGTTATGTGCCGTTCTGAAGGTAAGATACGTGGCGTAATTGGAAGTGGGTAAACTTGATTTAGAAGGAAGGAGAATAAAAGGGTTTTTATATATAGTAATGATATATATACATGTACATATTCTTTCTAGAAGAATCTCTTACTCCTTCTAGCCTTGCTATAGAGAGGAAGATTAATCAAGCCCATACTTGATTATTAAACATGGATTACATCTCAATGTTCATGACTCTAAGTCATTTGTTAGATTCAAGATCTGATATAACATTTTGGTAGTTTATGGTTTAACTAGACACCATCAAGAACTCATCAATGAGAGATTCCGCATTTCTCAATTCATAGATGATTTCTACCATTATTATGAACAATTTGTGTTTATGAATAACTACTATTCATGTTCAACAATTCCTTGTTGAAACTAGTGCCAACAATTGTTACATTCAGCTATGGTTCATGAGCTGCTTCAAGTTCCACGTGCCTCCCACTTGCTTTGTCATTAGAAGCTTGCTTTCTGCTAACTTAGCTTTGAGAGGAATAAATGAACTTAATCTTGGTGAGTTGGTATATAATAATATAAATTCCCTTTTAGAATATTCTACAATTATGTAATTAGTTGGTGTTTGTATTCTAGATACAACTAATAGTGATTGAAGTATAATCCCAAAAAGGTTGAAAGGAGGACATTTCTACCGATTATAAAGTAAACTATATCAAGTAAAGTTTAATTCACCCTTAATCATCATGAAGGCTTTATATGGTACTACTGGGTTGTATCTTGTGCTCAATCGTAGTCATTCATTAGAATGGAAGTCATACACCAAAGTGTATAGTTCCTTAATAATTATTTTCTCTAAAATTTAGTGAAAATATTATTAGGAATCTTTTATATATAAATAAGATTCACATATGTCAAATAAACTACATTATTTGCTTTCAAAAATCTCTTTCTTGAAGTTGGAATATGTGGAGTTCATTTATACAATAAAGATAACAATGTCATGGATAAGTTTGATTTAAAACAAGTTTAAGTCAAAAGTGCTTGCATATAGAACTTAATTTTATAAAGTGTTGATATTTACTTTGTAATTCTATTAAGATATCAAGTCTCAGAAATAAAAGTCAACCATTTCAGAATATGAGTATTATCATTATGAAAAAACGATCTAGTAAACAATCAAACATTTAAATAAATAACTGAGACATAAATATTTAGATATGCTAAATTTAAAACATACATTGTTCCAAAACAAACATTGTTTTATATTACAAGCAATTTATGTTCTAAGCATTAATAATAAACTAAACTTCGAGAGTGTAGTTCCAACATGCTTGTGCTCAACTATTTAATCTTCTGTAAATATTTGCAATCAAGTTACAAATATTAGATTAACATTTAATTACCAAGTACTTGAGTGTTACACAAAAATTATGAGTTCTATGTGGGCCTTATTTGATTTCTTGGGCTTAATGGTGTTCATTCCATAAAACATTGGCCTTTTGGATCATACAAGGTGACTCTTTTAGCCTTGCATTATTCCAATGTTTAAACTAGCTTTAAATAAAATATCATTGTATTTATTGGAGTATTGCTTGATATGTTATATCATCAGATATATGTTTAAATTATCCAAGACTTCCTAGAAGTCATGAATAACTCTTCCTAGCTTGATATTAAAAGCATCTTGAGCATCACATTGATGTCTTTACTAGGTAACATATTTAGGTCTATTACTCAAAGTAATTTGTTTAGGATTAGAACCTTTAAGTGTATACCATTTCACATCTCTCATGAGATTTTCTCTTTAGACGTGAACCAATTCATTGAAGTTGCATTTATTGAATGTTATGGTTTCATTAAGTCATTTAATTAAGGAGAAATGACAATTCATGGTTATGAGAGTGGATTATATATCTACAAAATTTTAACAAAATCCATTTAGTATTTTCCATATTTAATCTTTATTAATTAATACCCTTTTAGTTTCTAAAAACATTAATTATCAAAGTCTATGATCCAAGTTGCAAAACAAATAAATGGTTAGGTATCATTTATGTCATTCATCTGAATTCAACCTGGTAGATATCGATTATCAATTATATCTTACCATATAATTCCTAGATTTATGGGATCGCTAATAACAAATTTAATTAGAGATGTATGATCCCATCTATGCCTCAAAACTCTCTTGTTTATGTATCCTTTATCACAAGAGATTTCCAAACAAATCATCCAATTTGAAAAACTTGTGTAATTGGCCAATAACTTGGTTATAGAAATCGCGAAAACACCCGACCATCAAAAGATAACACCAAGCAGTTAGGTATCCTTTATCCCACCAGTGCATACAAGAGACATACGAGTGTTCTTTAAAAAAGATTGTGTAGATTTGAGGTTTGTAAGGGGTCTTTGATGTTTTTATAATTCTAGTTTAAAAAACATGTTATATCATGGTTATTGCATGCATTCAATAAACCATGGTATACTTTAAAAAACTTATTTCATGTAAAAAATCACATTTTTTAACAATGTTCTATATATAAAACCCGATTTTATATAATTGACGCGATTAAAGTTTTTAATTAATAACTAGTATTAAGTTATATCGTTTGAGCGCTTTAGAACATTTGGAAACCTTTTAATAAAACTTCATTTTATAAACTAAGGTTTAGAGTATGATAAGTTTACAAATCTCTATTTTTAACCTATACAATTTTAATCCCGAAATTTTACCGGTTATTGGTTTTAACGATAAAGCTTGTTTTATTGTAAAACTATTTTTACCATCTTATGTTAAAGGCAAGTTTCATTAAAACCAAACCCCTTGTGATGTTTATTAATGTTCAAATAATATTTTGCATTTAAAAACTAATTTATCAACCAAAACATAATAATAATAACATAAAACACAAAACAACACAAGCATGCATAACAATTATAACATATGTGCATAAACCAAGCCATTGACTAGTAATAATTTTGTGAGCCATCACAAAATTATCAAGTCCATTCCTAAAGGGACATAATGGACCTTTATCTTGTAAAGTCTTCATGTGCTCCCACTTGCTTCAACACCTTGTAGCAAGTTTAAAAAAATAATTTTATAAAGTTTGAGAAACTTTAATAAAATCAAATTTATAAACTTTTGATCTTCAAAATGGCCACCATCTTCATTCTTGTTATATTTTTATAAAATTAAACTATTAATAAAACTAATCTTACTTACACAAATTAACAAAAGAAAACTATCTATTTAATTATTACATACCATGTGAATCACTAAATACTTACAACCATTTTAAATAAATCAACACATGCAACAACACAAAGGTCCATAGCTAGTTTATGCACATCATACATATTTATATACTAAAAAATATATAAAACAACTCTTTGTTTTACTAAGACAACTTTTATGACGAAAAAGATGCATGCAAACTTTTGGTCAAAAAATAACAATTATAAATATTTTAAAGTTGTAATAGAAAATATGTATGGATTTTTCTTACAAAGAGAAAATCATCCATGTTTTCCAAAAACAAAGATTTCATCTTCTAAAGAAATAATCTAACTAATCTTGAAAAAATGGCTCTGATACCAATTGTTGGGTTTTTATTCAAAAATTCAGTTTCACAGCCGGTAAAAATGACAACGGAAGCTTTAAAATATTAAATAAAACTGAAACTATTTTACCCACCAAGGATAATTTTGCAAGAGTTAGAAAGATTAAAACAATCATAGAAGGGAAAGCATAACAACCTTTGAAGACTTTGATCCTTACGGGAGGTTGGAAGTTGATGAAGTGTGGCATGAAACTCTAAAGCAAGAGTTCTCTACAAGTATCCACTAAGAAAGAGTAGAACCATTAAAACATGCTAGTATTCACTTGTAATTTGTTGTTAAAAATTATTTGAAATATATACCAAATATATGTTCAAAGGTGAAGCAACAAAAGGAATTTGTCTAGCATCAAAATGCAAGAGAATGGAGAAGAATAAGAGCCTTCAAATTCCGAAATTTGGCAATCCTCTAGAGAGCATGGAGCTCTTGGATTTGGTTCTAAGAAGAGGAAGAAGAAGACTTGCAAGATGTTATAAGAAGTACTCCCAAAATCCTTCCAAGCCCTTCCTTATATAATGGTCAAAAGGTGTAAGGAGACTATGAAGTAAAAGGAGAGGCAACATTGTCCCAAGCATGGCAAAAGAAGACCAAGCTTTGCCTCCTTATAATTTTCGAAAAAGCATGCACAAAAGAAGACAAAATTTGTCTCAAAGCTAGCTTATATACACATACATCTTATCTTTATAAAAATCAATCATTTATATAAAGAATTCCCAACACACACACACACACACACACACACACACACATATATATATATATATATATATATATATATATATATATATATATAAGACTACCGTTTATATAAATTGTAACTAGCTTATTAAGATATAAATATGAATATATAAATATCTTATTTTATATAAAACTACCTTTTATATAAATTGAACTAGTTTATTAAGATATAAATATAACTTATAAAAAATCATACTGTATGATATATTTCATAAGTTGTTATTTCTACAATAAATATTATTTCCACAAATAATAAATTCCCAATTAGTAACATGTTCTTTCCATGAAATAATAATTTTCCAATTACATACAAGTGTTGATATATTTATTGATAATCGAATTATACTAATAAATAATCAATTGACAGTAACTTGCTATATGGTGTGACCCTATAGGATCATATATTATTAGAATTATCATTCTATAATGACTCTTGGGAATACAAGATCTTTCACAAACACTTACACACTCCTGCAAGTTCCTCATTACCCCAAGATTCCTTTTTGAGTCGCATACGGTTCCGGTGCTTTCAGTAGTACGGGTCCAATACTACCTTCCACACGAATCCGTATTTTCCTAAGTCGTCCTCTTAAGTCCTTAAGTCACAAGAACTATATTCCCCAAGGGTATCTCTACACTCACCTTACAGGTTCCTCAGAACCTCTACTAAGCAATCTAGGCAATCATCCTAGACTACTCACCAACACCACTCCACCTTGCAAAGATCTCCATTATCCTCGCCATTTGCTTCGCACACGCCAATCATACACAATATGAGGACTCGATAGACAATCGAATAAATGATTCTACCTCGAGTCCATAACCAAACAAGGAACAGGAAAAAGGCTAAATCAGGCATTCGAAGGCTTTAAAATCCTAACTAAGTGCAATTACGCAACATACACTAAGCAAATAACAATGATAGGTTCGATCTTATAAAAAGCAAGCTCCTAGGCTAATGGCATCACAAATCAGGCAACCCTAACACACTCTTCCTGAAGGATCCTTAGCCTGTATTGTAACGACCCAAAAGTCATAAGGTAAAATTTTCATTTTAAATTCAACATATAAACACCATTTGTTCTTGTCAACCATTTAAAAGCATGTCATAGTGAAAATAGTTATCAGAATACAATCCCAAAATCATAAAGTGCGGAAACTGATGGGTTTTGAGCATTCTAACACTCCTATGGTGTACATGTAACCCTAAATACCTTGGATCTATGTTTTCTCTATTATACATGCAAACTTGAACTTTCCAAGGTATTACCCTAACTAGTATACAATCATTGATACTTGGGTAATATAAACAAGTTAGAAGACATACCTTTTCATGTAGCTTGATTCCATGGAGCTTAAGAGCCTAGTGCCTCAAGTGTGACACCTCAAATGGTTCACACAACATCACCAACATCTTGGAAAAACTTGAGAGAAAAGGTTCCTATGCTCAAATCGGCTAGCCCTCATGTGTACACACACTAGTGCCAATTTATTGAGCCATGGGGTCCTTATATATGGTGGTTATTAGGGTTACACCATGTAACTCATGTCTTTCCATATTCTTCATGCTGCATGGGTTAAAACCTCCATAGAGTATCCATAGGTTACTCCATGGGTTTAGCCCATAACTATGGATCATAAGCCCACATATATAAGAATGAATGATTTACACAATCAATCCCTATATATATTTAATTAGTCTCCTTTTGATCACAATATTAATTCCAAATTAATTCTTGATCAATACTAATTAAATAATATGATTTCATATTAATATATTAGAAATTATAATATATTAACAAATCATAATTATCCTTTTCTCACAAAAGTCTATCCAAATTGTTCCGATGCCATGCAACCCAAATGGACCATGCCAATCGGGTCCAGTACATACCAATTATAGTTATGGACTTAGACACTAATCCAACAGAAACATGGGTGGATGCACTGTGATCAAGCTAGACCCTACCATTTCGAAACGGACGTACCTGAAACCATAAACATAAACCATAAGCACAAAGCTTAGTGAGTTCCCCAAAATACCACATACCAATACATACAATGGGCCATGCCCGACAACCATCAGATCCCGCCTGAAACAAATCTATCAGTAACATGCGATGGGCCCCGCCCAACACATTCATCAGGCCCTACCTAGCATCGGGCCCCGCCCAACACATTCATCAGGCCCTGCCTAGCATCGGCCCCCACCCGATATACATACCAACACATACAATACATGCAAGGATCACAATGACAACTAACATACAACACACTCATCCAGACCCACCCGATATACATATCAACACATATAATACATCTGAGAGTCACAAAGACAGCTAGCATACTATAACATAATTCAATTGGTCGACATTGGTGCCTTCGACCCAGTAAAACATTGTAAGGAGACTCACCTCTCGGTTTGAACAAATAGCTTAATAGGTCTCGGATCCAAATATCAGCTCTACCATTCACCTATTCATCAAATAGTGACCAATCTCAATTATAAATCAAAATACCCAAATTACCCTTAGGTCAAATTTTGGTCAAAATCCAGGTCAAAGTCAAAAGTCAACCCAGCTAGTCGCCACACCATGACAAAAACCTGACAAAACAAGCGGGTCTTGACCAAGTCACCATGTCGTAGTGACCCCAACCACGTCATGGTGATGCGTCTAAACATCTTAAACCAATAAGTCCTTGTTTTTCTAACTACAACAAGCCCAAGGCTTAGATCTAGACCTTCCCATAGTCTTGATGGATAAACTTTCCAACTTTATCCCTTAAATCCTTCCAAAAGCCAAACTCCCCAACCTAATCACTAATGGTGACTTAATGCATCAACATTCTCATTAAGCACCAAATCCTTAGAGTTGCACCTCCAAAATTCCAAGAAATGATTCACACTCCAAAGTGACCATAAAAATCATGGAAAAACATCATTTTTCCATTTTAGGGAAAAAATAGGATTTAAGGACTAAAATCCCATGCATGACATCAAAACTTGATTATAATTTAGATCCAAGGCACTACTTGATAGTTATGACCTGGAGATTCATAATGTTGAAAACTTTATGAAATCCCATCACTTAAGTCCATCTAACTCATGGAAAAGGGGACAAAACAAGAAATCTATCACAATGGCAAGAAAAGGTTGAGTCGTGGGCACTCACCAAAGTCCAAGAGATAAGCTTAGTTGAAGAAATGATGTTTTCCAAGTAACCACCTCACCAAGAGCTTCCTTTTCATTCAAAAATAAAAAAGCACCAAACATGAGCTCACAACTTCAATGGAGGCTTGGGTTAGGGTTTCTAAGGTGAAAGGAGGTTTGGAGGTTGAGGATGAACCCTAAAATGGGATTAGAGAGGTTTAAATATGAAGGGAACCCTAAAATAATCATTGGTTTGGGCCTGATTAGCTGCCACATCGTGGTGACCTACACCATGTCATGGTGGTCCAAAAGTCACACGACCAAATTTGACCTAGCCATGTCATGGTGGTTCCTCCACCACGTAGTGGCCATCGCCAAAATCACAAATCCGCAATAGATATGTATCTCGAGAATTAGGGTGTTACAATTCTCCCTCACTTAAATTCAATTTTGTCCTCAAAATTGCTCCTTACTTCCTTTCAGGTACTCCAGACAACCTGGATGATACTCCCACAACCTTGATACAGACTGAGAAGTCGACTCAGACATATAACGGCCTTACAAAACATTAACCGCACCCAACCTTAGCAGCGCTCTCATACACTGACGACGAACAGATCCTTACCCAACTAGTGTTAACCACTGAAGAATAGCCATCACTACTCTGCCCAAAATCCAAATCCTAAAACCTTGTTCGACTTCCCGACAAACAGACCATTAGGAATCAGTGTCAAATTGACTCCACCCCGCAACCCAAACTGAGCATAAACCCTTCAAACCCTAGGCTATCTTTTTGTTTCTAAGGGGAGATCGAATCCCCTAGCCATTCATTGTTGCTGAAAACTTTTCACTTGATAACAAGGTGACTCCTAAAATGAGTCTTAATCTTGGGTACCATCACAGACTCACCTTGTCGTATCATAGCTATAATTTTGATGTAATCGATAACTTCCTGGTATTGTACTTACCTAACAATTAACCATAATATCGAATTTACAACTGGTTGCTGGGCTGATAACCACACATAATCGCACCACGCGACTCCTGAAAGAGGGTCTATCTGGCAAGAGTTGTCCTAGCTTTCTTGCCATAATGGTTCCAATAGCTCATGTGGTCCAACCAGGGATAACACAACCAACCATTCATCACTGTTGAATCCTTCAATTGAGATCAAGGGTTGCACCCAATACCAGTCTCACGCATAAGTGCCAAACCAATCTAAAGAAAACTCACATCCTGATAACCCACAAAAATTTCGCAAATTTGATCTATCTAAGATCTCCTGCATCGATGGTGACCTCCTACTAAACTGAGATGTAATGTAATGTCTCAAAAATCATAGAAATTTATATTTTTCAAAAACAACCGTTATCCATAACTTTTTACAAGAAAATCCATTGTTTCAAAAGTAAAATCATATCAGAGTGTCCCGAAAGTCAATATCCTGAAAATACGAAGATGTGGATGATCAAGCCTTTGCTTTCCCACGATCCTCTAAAGTACCTGAAACAATAAACTGAAACTGTAAGCCAAAGCTTAGTGAGTTCCCCCAAAGAACCATCACACAACACAACAAACAATAGCATGGAAATATGAGCCTTCAGCCTGACTGGACCACCTCGTAGGGCCTACAGCCTTCCTGGACCGCTCTATGGGGCTTCGGCCTTACTTGACTACCTCGTAGGGCCTACATCCTATTTGGACCACCCCGAGTCTCTTGGCCTTCAGCACAAAGCAGGAGGGCCTTCAGCGAAGCATATCCATGAGCGTCTGAATCGTCCGCTCACTCTGACCATCAGTTTGGGGTGATAAGCAGTGCTAAAATGCAAATGAGTTCCCAACTCCTCATGGAACTTCCTCCAAAACCTGGAGGTGAAACGAACATCACGGTCCGAAACTATAGACACTGGCACCCCGTGTCTAACCACAACTTCCCACACATAAATATCTGCTAACTTCTCAGCGGAGATACTCTTAGATATCGGAATAAAATTTGCACTCTTGGTCCAGATGGAATCCACACCCCGTGCCGTCCTAGGTAACTTCGTGATAAAATCCATAGAAATCTCTTCCCATTTCCACATGGGAATAGGTAGCGGCGTCATCTTTCTGTGGGGCCTTTGATGCTCGGCTTTGACCTTCCTGCAGGTCAAACACCGCTCAAGAAACCATGCAATCTTCTGCTTCATGGAGGGCCACCAATAACTCAATCTCATGTCTCGATACATCTTCGTGGACCACGTATGGATAGAAAACTTGGATTTATGCGCCTACTCCAAGATCTTTTGCCTCACACCCTCGAAAGCGGGTAACCAAACTCTGCCACATTAGGTCAATAGACCCCGACCGTCTCGAACAAAAAGTGGAATTTGTCCCCGAATCTACTCCACCTTCTAGTTCTCCTTCTTTAGTCCTTCAACGTGATCCTCCTTGATCATATCCAAAAGAGGTGAAATCATCGTCATCCTCAGGAAAACATCTCGGATCGGAGCACTCGCCGCCTTACGACTCAAGGCATTAGTCACCAGATTGGCCTTCCCAGGATGGTACAAAATTTCGCAATCATAAATATTTTACTACATTGAGCCATCTCCTCTGTCGCATGTTCAAATTTTGTTTATCCATCAAATACTTCAGACTCTTATGATCAGTGAAAATGATGTATCGAACTCCATACAAGCAATGTCTCCAAATCTTGATGACAAACATCACCGCCCCCAATTCTAGGTCATGAGTAGGGTAATTCGCCTCATGAGGCTTCAACTGCCTCGAAGCATAAGCAATCACATGCCCCTCTGCATCAGAACTGCTCCTAAACCCAAAATAGAAGCGTCACAATACACTACAAAGTCATCCAATCCATCGGGTAGTGCTAAAATTGGGGCCTCACATAATCTTTGCCTCAAGGTCTCGAATGCTGACTGCTGATCTGGACCCTATCGAATGGTCATGCTTTTCTTGGTCAATTGGGTCAAAGGTACGGCGATCATGGACAAATCCTGAATAAATCTCTGATAGTACCCTACAAGACCCAAGAAACTTTGGATCTCGGATGCGTTCTTCGGTAGTCTGTTGTAAATCATGGAACTCTCTCACCAAACGCTGCACCTCAATGGGTGGTGCAAACTCCCGATCAAACCTCCTCACAAACTCCTCCAAAGTCATCTCAACCACCCCGGCTGATCCCACCTCACGGGTCACCTCCTCCCACAAGTCTCATGCCCGATCCCTAATCATACAAGATGCGAACCCCAACTTGGCCACATCAGGGCAAGAACTCATGTGATGGGCATTCTCCATGTCTGCCACCCAACATCGGCTAGTGATGGGATCCCGGACCCTGAAGGACTCATGCGCTCCACACACCATGAACTCCCTAAACAAGGGAGCTCGGGCCCTAATCTGGCCTGCAGCAATCTCGACTCGAAAGGACCTGAGCCTTTCATCCATGATCTCCATGATGCCCTCCTTGACGGTACCGAAAATCACCAGGGTAGCATTAAGGATACCACAAGTAACCTCGTTTGCGATAAGGTTGCGCAACCTCTCATCCATGGGCTCTGCACCGGAGCCCAAACCTGATCCTGAACCTCGTGTGATCATCACCATCCTCAACTGCAAATATCACAAATAACCAAGATAAGGAATTCGAAAGGGATTCCTCCTTACTAGACTCTTAAGAACTACCAGGTCTGTCATTGCTTCAGTTACAGGTCCCGTGCTTTTGGTAGTACGGGCCCAATACTACTTTCCACACCAACCTATACCTTTCCTAAGGCCCTACCTGATATCCCCAAATCACCCAATCACAAATCATAACTCATAAACACATCACTAACTTTGATCCCATACTTCCCTAGGATTCTCAACCCTCACCAAACCAGGAATCCAAATTAATCATAACAGGTTGCCCTATGCATCCAAGTTATACAAAAAGAGAATCACATATACTGTCAAATAAAGCTTCTACCCTAAACCACAACCAAACAAGGAATATGAATAAGGAAGACTCCCTCATTCTAGGACTATGCAATCCTAAACATGTAGAACTTTGAAAGCATAGACTTAGAAAATAATCCATATAAGCATATTTCCATATATATCATAGCATGACTAAAACATTAGGAATACTTACTTGAGCTCGGCCGATTACGTGCATTTCATTCTCCTATTTTTCTTACAAAATTGTTTATAAGAAATTTAACTTTGGATTCTTTTTGAAAAGCAATTGTTACCATTCCTTCAGTTTGAGTTCTAACACACCTAGAAGTGTGTCCAAATCTCTCAAACCAAGGTTCTGATACCAACTTGTAACAACCCAATTTTCATAAAAAAAATTAACTTTTATTTTCATAACATCAACCATAGTAAATATAAAAATCCCAATACATATCCATGTTATTTAGAAAATTCAAAGTAAAAAGAGCTAAATGTGAAAACATCGGAGAATGCATGCCTCGTCATCAAGTCGGGCCCTTGCCCATATCAATAAAAGTGCTTGAAACATACAAATAAACTATAAGCACAAGCTTAGTGAGTTTCCCAATCACACAAATCATATAATCATATAATGTCATGCTCATACATTTACATACAAATTGCTATGGACTCCCTCAATGGTCTTCAATGGGATGACATGGGCTACCCCCATGGTCTTATATCCTCATGTCATGGGCTCCACCCATGGTCTTGACAAGTGTCATGGGCTCCCCCCATGGTCTTCACATAAACCTATACATAAATTAAATAACATACCATTTCCTATTCAATACAAACATATTACATAAATTAATGGGTTGGCCTTGGTGCCTTCGACCCATGAGTGTGGTGAGAAGACTCACCTCAATACTTGCACAGAATCTGACTAGGTCGAGATTCCAGTATCCACTCTACACAACCCCAAAAACATAAAAAAAAAAAAATCTTAATTGCAACTCAACATGCCCCAAAACCCATAAAGGTCAAACTTTGTCAAAAACCAAGGTCAAAGGTCAAAGTCAACGTCCTAAGTTGACCCAACTCGCCAAGTTGTCTCTTTAACTTGTTGAGTTTCCCTATTCTCTGATCAGATCGCAAAAAATCCCATCAACTCATCGAGTTCACCAATGAACTCGCCGAGTTGGCCAGGAATCCAACCTCTTAATGCATTAAGCTGTTTCCAATGGGTCCAAGGTCCACAAGCCTCATATCTCTTCCAAAATGATATCAAAAAGGATAAAGTTTCTAGCTTTACCCTCAAGAACCATCTAAAGATGTCAAACTCAAACCCTAGGTTCTTTAAAGAGGGTCTTTGACCCATTAAGCCCTGAAACTCACATATCAACGTCCCAAAACACATATATGATGTCCCACGGTTGGCAAAACATGTAAAGTCTCCAACTTTACATCCATGCATAATATAACACACTCTAAGGCTCATTATTGACTTGATAAGAGTCTTATTTCATAAATGGGACATAGGGACCAATAAAGTTTGCAACTTTAAGCCAATAGATATCATGAAGGGGTCAGATCTAGCTTAGCAACCCCTGGAATCCACATCTTCTTGGACAACTCAACCAAAACCCCAAAATCATGATTAAACTTCAAATAAGGAGATCTAGATGAATACAATGTTGGATTAGTGTCTAAGTCCATAACTATTTTGGTATGTACTTGACCCGATGGTGCATGGTCCTTTTGGGTTGCCTTCACCAAAGCAACTTGATAGGATGAATTATGGAGAGAAAGGATTAAATATGATTTATTAATATATTATTAGAATAATATATTAAAGGAGAAATCATATTGTTTAATTAATATTAGTCAAGAATTAATTAGTAATTAGTTTTGTGACTAAAAGAGATTAATTAGCCATGGATTGCTTTATATGAAGGAGTGGACGAATTCTATGGGGAAGTCCATAAGAAATCGTCCAAGGCCCTTAATTAAAGGAGTCAATGGGTTGCTTAGGGCTTAAGCATCCAAATTAGGGTTTCCTTGTTAGATAACCCTAATAGCCTCACTATATATAGACCCCTTAAGGTCCAAAAACGTGGCTAAGCTTTATTCTAGGGTTTCACACGTTTTAGGGCAGCCTCCATCCTCTCTCGTCTTCATCCTCTTGCTTATGGTGTTTGTGAACCATTAGAGGAGTGACATTTGTGACTCTAAGCTTTCTAAACTCAATACAAGGAGATTTGGGATTGTTATTGCTACATAACAATCAAGGTAACATCTTAAACCTATTCTCATGTTAATATGATTACTTGAATGCTAGAATTAGGGTTTATAGTCTTGGATAACTTGCATGTACAATAGAGAAACCTAGATCCAAGCATTAGGGTTTGTATGAGCACATATGATGTTCTTAGGACTATAACCCATCAGTGGTATCAGAGCCTAGACTGGTTTCTATTGTATTGATGCATTATATGATTGAAAAATTCGTTTTTTGTGTTTCTGGAGGCTGGACTCGCTGATTCCATAGATGAACTCGCCGAGTCCACCCTGACTCGATGAGTCCATGCCTGACTCGACGAGTCGGCTGGTCAGTGAGAAGGAAAACCGGGATTTCTTGTTGTTTTTGCTTGAGGATACTTGCCTTATCATATTAGATCAATATAAATCCGATTTTTTGATATATATATATATATATATATATATATATATATATATATATATATATATATATATATATATATATATATATATGACTATATTCTTGATCTAATTGAAGATATTTATCAATTAATAAAATATTTGTTTCCTTATGTGATAATTGATTAATTATTTTGATTAAATTGATAAATTGTTTTGCAAGAAATCATTAAATAAATCAAATATGGATAATTATGTGATTAATTGTTAATTTAGATTATTTGTTATTTGATCCTTGTGTTATGAAAAGTTTCACATTTTCCCCTTTAGGTTTTATAGTTTAAATTTGACCTCAAAAGTTTTGTTGTTTTGAAATTTAAATAGTTGAAACCCTGATGTTTTGAAAAAGGTTTCAAAACTTGCCCTCAAGTTTTGGAATTTAAATTTTGATTAATTGTTTAATTTTGATGTATATTTAAATTCTAAACCCTAATGTTTTGAAATGTTTCAAAACTTGCCCTTAAGTTTTGGAATTTAAAAGTTGATTAAAAGTTTAATTAGGAATGTTAAATTCTAAAACCCTAGTATTGTTTTGAAAAAATTTCAAATCACACCCTTATGGTTTTATTAATTAATTAAGGTGTATAATTAAAAGAGGTTTAATAAATCCATAAAGTTTTTGGTTTAAAATTTAATTGAATTAATAGTATAATTGTTAAATTTGACCACCTAATATTTTAAAAGTGTAAAATACACCCTATACTATATATATAACATTAAAAGTCTAACATTATATATATATATATATATGAGTAAAAGTCAGTCTTACCGTTAGTAGGCCTCATTCACGAAGCTGGTCTATAAGGGGTGTTTAAGGAAATTGCCTATAAAATGGCGATTGAATGGGTATCCACTCTTACCCACCGCACTCTTGACTAGTGGAGGGTCGTTAGCTGAACGGGTAGGATGGGACAAAACCTTCCATTATAAGTATAATGAAGTATAAAAGTAACTAAATGTTTTCATAAAATTCCCAATCTTAGTTACTTAGGCAAAAGTGAATTGATGCAATTCCATGAAATTACACTTTGTGCCCTTGTGAAGACGTTAGTGGAGCGTGTGTGGTTTACCAGCACACTAAATGGTTCTAAGCAAAGGTAGCAAAGGGTGACTCAATGTTTGTCATAGTTCGGTGGAGCGTGTGTGGTTTACCGGCACATCGAATAGATGACTGTAACATGTGAGGGCACCATGTAAGTTTGCATGGTTATTCACACCCGCTTTGTGATCCTCGGCATCCCAGTCACAAACTAGAGGGGCATATCGAGATTTAAACATGTCGTTGAAGCATTCAATGAATCTCAAAGGATCTAGGAGTTTTCATAGATTTCAAAACTAAATTTCTTTTTCGTTTTTCATGGTGGAAATTAGTGAATCGTCATTCACTTACCTTCAAATGTTCTGCAATTTGGGTTACGGCATCCCTCTCCCGAGTTGTAGAATATTGTGTTGGATCCTAGCCTTAGTATCTCATTTGGGTGATTTACTAAGGACTCAATCAATCAACTAACTTGAATTCATTTTCTCCCGTTTTGTAGATGTCAAAGTTCGACAACTATGGTCTTCCCAAATCCCGTGGAACAAGCATTCCACATGAAGATGGTATTCCATGATTCGATCGAGGAACAAGAAATCATGCTTCACTTCCTCCACCTCCTCCAATTGTTCTCCCTAACCCACAAGTTCAAAGGCTTGAAAAGTTCAAGATCACTCAAGCCCTTTTGGCAAGTAAACATAAAGAAGGAAAGTCGGTGTGTGCACACGTCCTTGGGATGAAGTCACACATTGATAGGTTAAGAATGTTGGGATCTGTTGTCTGTGAGGAAATGGCTGTTGATTGGGTTCTTTAGTCACTTCCTAACTCATATAGTGAGTTCGTAAGAGAGTACTATATGATGAATCGCGACGTGACCCTTATAGATCTCACTTATATATACTTATTGCTGCTGAATCAGAAATGTTTTGGTGCAATGGAAAAGCAAAGTTCATTGGTGAATCTGCCTTCAAGACCTCTATGGATATAGACAATGGCAACGAAAGACATGCTATGATCAAAAGGTTTGATCATAAGAGAAAGGCAATGTCTAAAGTAGTTCCATGTCATGTTCCAAAAGAGTCAATTTGCTTTTACTGCCAAGAGAAAGGGCATTAGAGATGAAGCTGCCCCATTTACCTAAGAGATCTAAGAGATGGAAGAGTCGAAACGTATGGCTCTAATATAGGTAAAATCCACTAACTAACTCTTTTAATCTTCTATTCTAGATTCTTAATACATAATGTGATAAGATTACAATTGATGTTTTGTAGAATCGAAGAAAAGAAAGGAAGCTTAAGGGAAGAAGTGAGCAGAATCTAACCGTGAAGGAATGGATTTCGATCGCACTTCTCGAAGATTAGATTCTTGAGCTACTACTTAGAGTTAGAATTAGATTGCTAAGAAAGAAGTATTAGCATAGTTTTTCAATGAATTGCATTGTAAGGACAAATTTTTCCGCAATAAAATAAATTTTGATTTTATATTATTTTTTTATCCTTGCAATGGCGTATATGAAAAATTGACGTTTGAATATTAGCAATAATGGATTTGGTTCTTATTATGTTATTTATGGAAAGTCGAGAATTTACCAAATAGGGAGAGTTTCTCATCGCCCAAGTTTCAATTGGACAGAAACTTGGAATCATGCAACTTGGTTGCACGATGAATGAGAAATTTCATATTTTGGAAATTAGACTAATTCATTGACAAAGTGTCAAGTGAAAGACTAGGAGATCGAGCACACAAAGTTGCGTGTTGATCAAGTCCACCATAAGAGTAACAAAGATATTTGTCATGATTTACTAAAGGTTTAGTAAATATGATTATACTTACAAGATTAAGTGTAATTCTGAATTGATTGAAAAATTTTAAATCAATAGCAAAACGAATAAGAAAAATCAAGTAGGCAGAAAGATAAAATTTTCTCCATTCTAAGAAGAAGGGAGAGTACCTTTTATGCTTTATGATAAGTCTTAATTATTAAGAACCATATCTCAATTGATCCTCTAAGTGAGTCTTAGTACAATTGTTTGTTTAAGAAGAGGAATCAAGGATTGGAGAAATGGTTAAATCAAGAGATCAATCATACTTCGTTCCAAAACAAGTCTTAGAGTTAAGATTGCGACATTGAGTGATAAGTATTAAGAAGGTTTATAGCATTCATCAAATATGGAAAAGTTGTGATGTCTTGGATAAGACAAAGACCAACTAGGACCAATTTATGAAATGTTTTAATAAAAACTACGCTAACTCTTGAATATTTGTTTGTCAAGAAATGGTTATTGACAAGAGAATCCTATATGTCAAGGAGTAAGTGGGAGTCTTAATGGTATTGAAAGGTTTCAAGAACAAATCAAATATACATTATCGATCATCACTAGCACACGAGTTGAGGTTTACAACCTATCGTGTTGACATTATTTTGTTTCTGTGCCAATCCAATCGAGTTAATTATGCATGTGAGTCCTATGAGTTCTCATTTGAATGCACAAAAGGCAAGGACCTTGATCAATGGAAAGTACATTGATAAGAAAATGTGAGCTTCTTAACTACTTGGAAGACATGGTGGGTAGTTGTGCTACCATAAGGCAAGAAATCGAGATTAAGAAAGTTCAATCCATATGAGTTTGAATCTGTCGTAAACTTTGGTTTTAACAAATTCACATGGATAGGAACACATACACCGTTTAAATCTAAGTGTCATAAGATTTCTCCTTCATGAAAATGATTGTGAGGAAATATTTTCACTAAGAAAGATTTTAAGAAGATAGTGATTGTAAAATTGCATTCTCGAATTCAATTATGGTTACGGTATCCCTTTCCATAATTTGAATTGTGAGGTTTGGCAATTGTTTAGACACTCATATGAACTATCTAAGGAAAAGGTGTATAAGTTCAAGAAGCCTTGATAAAAGATTATCAAAGCACTAAGTATTAGAAACATGAACTTAAGAAATTCAATAAGCATTGTTTTTCTGAAAGTTAAGCTGCTTCTGAATACATGTCAAAGCTAGTGGGAGCATAAGTGTTATGTTTATAATAATCATCACGATAGTGGGAGCATAAAAGTTATGATTGTATGATTATTAAGGAAAGTAGTGCAAGTTGGCAATATTAATTATAGAAAACAAGAGTCATCTTTGCAAAGTCGTAAGGATGGAACAGTTGTTTTGCTATAATTAAAGGGAGAGAATATTATGTTTCATTTCAAATCTAAAGGCTTAGGTTGTGGAATGTTAATAAATTTAGTCAAAGGTATATAGTGTGTTCTCAAAATTTCGATTATGGTTACGGCATTCCTCTTCACAATTCGAATTTTGAGAACATAACAAATGAAATATTATGGCGGAAGATTGATAAAGTATAAAATCTTTATGTAAGACATTATGCATCGTGTCCCATGCGCTTCGGGTATAGGATCGATTGCAAATGCTATAATATTTGACCATTCTAAAATTTTCCAAATGTCTAGCGCATTTAGAGGGAAAAAGGACAAGAATTGGTTTTGACTAAAATAATTAAACAACTATCAAAGGACAATCCAAAGTTCGCCGATGATTGGTCGCTTGTGAGTAGTTGGAAGTATGGTATTGGAAAATATGGAAATGTTTCCATACTGGATGGATCATATCGACATTATTATGAATAGATAAGATTCTATTAAGAATGAGTTGTCATATGGAAAATATGGAAACGTGTCCATATTGGGAATTGAATATTGAAAATCTATGTCTAGATTAGAAACTTTTATGCAAAAAGATGTTCAAAGGAATGTACTTTGAGTGAGAGACATCATATCTAAGGAATTGTCTTGTAACAATCTCCGATAGAGGACTTTGTAATATCATTGGCAATAGTCTTTGTGACTTTGGTGCAGTGAATTTACGAAAGGACAATTGCATAAAATGTTAGAATCTAGCATATTCTATAAGTAGCAAGAATTTGATATTCTTTCACTTATGAAAAAGGATTTGGAGTTGTGAAATGAGAATGATTGGAAATGTGCTCAATTTCGTCTATTTAACAAAGTAAGAACCATAGGTAAACATTGTGTGCATGCTAGGAGCATGGGACAAGTGTAATAATTCAAGTAAGAAGTTGATTACCCGAAACGACAAATAATGAGTAATCGATATGGTGATAAATAAAAGGTGTTTTATTTATGCTCAAAGGTTTGAGGCCATATGGGATTAGTATTATTCTTGTGTTTCACGTTTGCATGTTTTGACTTCCTGAATAATTTAATTGGTTTACAACAGTCAAATTATTCGAACGGGACACAGTCGTTCATATGTTGGAAGTAGGTATGAATGAAGACTGTCGTGAATTGGTGTGTGGATTGTCTAAAAAGTATTAGACATAAGCAAATGTTTGTTGCAACGTTCATGAGTGCTTATGAATATGAATTTGAGCATTGGATTAAACCCACGCTCACTTGGATCACTCCATGGATTGTGTCACGAGTGATTGGTGAGACAATAATATCTTATATTCTTGAAACCGAGATGTGTGAGTTGTATCTTGCGAATCGGTTGCACATTGATAATATGTAAACGCACTAGTAACTTGGTGTTATAAAACATATTGTTGTGTAATTCGGTGAGTGAGTGCAAGCAAGAATTGTATCAAAGTTTATCTGTTCCTTTTATCTAAAGTAGGATAAAAGCGATATCTTTGGGCCCCTCGATGATTTAGTGATGACAAACGTAAATGCTCGGCCGGGCTAGGGCTAATTTGATTTGTTCAATTAGTCAGTCGTCATAAATCGGGAATCGAGATATAGTACAAAGAGAATGATTTGAAATCATATCTCATATGATATCTAGAATGGAGGAATACATGATCCCTTATCTAAAGGACACGCATATCTGATAGGATCAGAGTTGAAAGCGGCTTTGGAAAGCTACGATTGCAGATCAGGATCTGAAGTCATACGCATAATAGTTATTAGACTTATCCAAGTGGGAGATTGTTGGATTAGTGTCTAAGTCCATAACTATTTTGGTATGTACTTGACCCGATGGTGCATGGTCCTTTTGGGTTGCCTTCACCAAAGCAACTTGATAGGATGAATTATGGAGAGAAAGGATTAAATATGATTTATTAATATATTATGAGAATAATATATTAAAGGAGAAATCATATTGTTTAATTAATATTAGTCAAGAATTAATTAGTAATTAGTTTTGTGACTAAAAGAGATTAATTAAACTTAAGGGACTGGAATTGTATTTATAGGATAATTGCAATTTGGGCCATGGATTGCTTTATATGAAGGAGTGGACGAATTCTATGGGGAAGTCCATAAGAAATCGTCCAAGGCCCTTAAAGGAGTCCATGGGTTGCTTAGGGCTTAAGCATCCAAATTAGGGTTTCCTTGTTAGATAACCCTAATAGCCTCACTATATATAGACCCCTTAAGGACCAAAAACGTGGCTAAGCTTTATTCTAGGGTTTCACACGTTTTAGGGCAGCCTCCATCCTCTCTCCTCTTCATCCTCTTGCTTATGGTGTTTGTGAACCATTAGAGGAGTGACATTTGTGACTCTAAGCTTTCTAAAGTCAATACAAGGAGATTTGGGATTGTTATTGCTACATAACAATCAAGGTAACATCTTAAACCTATTCTCATGTTAATATGATTACTTGAATGCTAGAATTAGGGTTTATAGTCTTGGATAACTTGCATGTACAATAGAGAAACCTAGATCCAAGCATTAGGGTTTGTATGAGCACATAGAATGTTCTTAGGACTATAACCCATCATACAAGACAAGGTGATGAATTATATACCTCAAAAATGCTGCCTTTGAAGAAGAGTTTCAAGATCTAAGTTCCTTCCTCCAAGCTAGATGCTTCCCTCTTCCAAGCTCCTTTCAAGAATCACCAAAAACTACTCTCTAAGCTCACCACACACAAGCTTGCAAGATGAAACAACAATCTAGGGTTTTCTGGACAGGGAGGCTGGTAAGGAGGACATCCAAAAGCGTTGAAGTCTTTTATATAGGGTGCAACATCCTAAAATTAGGGTTCATCTTTGGCCGTCAACTCGTTGAGTTTGATCCTTAAACTTCACGGCCAAAAAGATTCCTACGTGACGAGTTGGAGCTCCCCAACTCGTCAAGTTCCAACCCAAATCCTTAAATTATTTAGAAATGAATAATACCTGGACCAAGTGTTACAAATAGTTATGTATAATGGCATCATCACTAAGTCCCACTAATCAGAACTTCATTGTAGTCGATTTCCACTACAATGGAACGTTTGCAGCCAAGCCCTTAGTCTACTTTGATCCCGACCCAGCATCAATGCGAGATGTTGACTTCAATGCATTTGGTTACTAGCAGTTCATGGAGTTCCTTCAAAAGCTCACCAGAACGACAGGCAAAGACATCTACTTCTGCCTTCCACAAGAGTCTTTAGGTCAGGGAATTCATACACTGGTGAACGAGGGTGATTACAAGGAACTTTTGGATTTGGCGTATGCTAATGACAAGAGAATAAATATATATGTGGATCACCATAATGAACTTATCTTCGATTGGATTGAGGTTGAGGAAAGTGAAAGTGAAGATGAAGACCTAGATGAAGATGAGGATTCAGTTACTGAAGATTTATATATTGTTGATCATGAAGAAGATGATTCTACCTATCCATTTCCAACAAAAAAAACCGCACATGATAAATTTTTAAACATCCTTTGTGAACCTATAGAGAGTGAAGATCAAGATGATATATACGTGCCACCCCAATACCCTGTGCAAGATGACAGACAACTATGGGATCATATGAAACCAATGATAGGTATGCGATTTTCTAACCCTACTGAGCTTAAACATATGTTAAGAAACTATGCAGTTGCTAATGGGTATGATCTATGATTTGAAAAAAAAATGACTCTGATAGACTGTTAGTGAAATGTTGCAAAAAGAATAAGTCACCATCTTGCCTCTTCAAACCATGGGCCTCTTGGATGGGTAAAAAGAAAAAGACTTTTCAGATCAAATTTCTAGTGAGTGAACATAATTATTGTAGGGTGTTTAAGTTTGGGTCAATAGTAACTTACTGATGGATATGCAAACATTTTATGATTCAAATTATAGAGAACCCAAAAATGAGTGCAAGGAAGATGAAAGCTAAAGTGTCAAAAACATTCAACATAAATGTGAGTGTGGGGTAATGAAAAAATGCAAAGAAAATTGCATCACAAGAGATTGAAGGAAGTCTCATTGAATATTATGGGAGATTGTGGTCATATGGTGAGGAAATTATCAGGTCAAATCTTGGGTCTACAGTGAGGTTGGATGTAGACATTATGCCAGATTTCACAACCTTATTTTCCAAGTTCTATGTGTGTTTCAAAGCTGTAAGGGGTGGTTGGTGAGAAGGGTGAAGGCATGTAATTGGGCTTGATGGTTTCTTTTTAAAGGGTATAATTAGATGAGAAGTTCTTTCAGCTATTGGCAGAGATGCAAACAACCACATCTACCCTATAGCATGGGTTGTGGTATATTTTGAGAACAAAGAAATATGGAAGTGGTTCATAGATTTTCTTATGGATGACATTAATGGTGGTCTTGGTACAGGCATTACCCTTATTTCTGATGGACACAAGGTTAGTACTAGGTCCTTTTATGCTTTTTCACTCATAATGATGTTGTGATTTGTAGGGGTTATTACAAGCAGTTAAGGAAAGATGTCCGAAAGCTAAGCATAGATAATGTGTCAGACACATTGTGGCCGATTTTAGTAAAAGGCTTACTAGTCAACAATACAAGAAGTTGTTTTGGAGGGCTGTATGGGCTAGTATTGTGGAGAAGTTTAGAGGTTTAATGGATAATATCAAATCTATTGATACTCATGCCTATGATTACCTTATAAACATATATCCTACTACCTATTATAAGGCATTCTTTCAAGAGGGAAGAGATGTGTGATGTAGTGGAGAATAGGGTTAGTGAGAGTTTCAATTTTGCTATTAGGCATGTGTGACAACCCGTAAGTTTCTATCTTGTAAGTCAAGCAAATCAATCAAAAGTTAGACTTGTTTATGTTACCTTTTAGCCTTGCTAAGGGTTATTCTATGAGTTTTTAAGCCTTGTACACTTAGGTTTTAATACTAAGAAGTGTGAGTAATGGATCTATGGAATGAATTCAAGCCAATAACATCAAAAAGGATGTTCACGACCACAAACTAGGTTCACGGCCGTGAACCCAAGTATAGCCGTGAACCCCTCACTACATGTATAGATTTCCCTCTTTTTTCTTAAGTTTCTTACATCTTCCAACCAAGAACTCAAACTCTCTCAAGTATCATCAAGGGAAACCTTCCTTTCTATTCAAAAATGTAAGTAATACTCGCCTATTTACTAGTTAATATTCATATACAAGTGAAGCCCTTTGATAACATCCTTTAATTCATCACTTTTCCTTCAAGATCTTCAAATCACTATCTTTTCACCAAGAACACCAAGAACATACACTTGTTCTTGGGCCGTGAACACCTTAAAAGCTTCCAAATCGTAAGTAGTTCATTCATCTACTTGTTGTCCATTAGAAGCTCTTGAATCCCCATGAAACAAACACCTCTTTGGCATGATTCTTCAAGAGTTCACGGTTGTGAACCCTTCATTGGGCCGTGAACCCTACATAGGATCATGATATGGCTGTGAACCCTTCATCCATGGCCGTGAAGACTTCATAAACCAAGGTTGTGCTATGAACACCTCATGTGTTCTTGGCCGTGAACACTCTAAGGTCGTGAACACTTCATAGTGTGGTCGTGAACTCCCTTCAATCAATCATATGTGATTGTAACACTTCATTTCAAGTGTTTCCTAGTTCCTAAGGTTGTTTACCTTAGCATGTTAGTTTATATATACACTAATTGTATATATATGTGTCATTATATTCCTTATAGGATCCGTTTGTGCTCAAGACTTCACTTGGCATGCTTAGCATCTTATATCAATTTTCATTCGAATCACTCACTACAGGTAAGTTAATACCCCTACAACTATGCTTTTAAATACTTTTAAATCATTTTAGGGGGGGAGGGAATACAAGTATAACACAATGAAATTGTGATAATGATTTACATGTGAAAATAACAGTTCAAAGGATTTCTTATACTCAAACTTGTTGAAAACTCTTTTAAAGCTTTAATAAACTCCTTTTGTATCAAATCATATTCATCTATCTATTTACGTATAAGTATTCTTTAACAAACTTAGGACTACTGCTAGATACCTTGACTCCTGTTCCTTGTTTGGTTGTGGGCTCGGGGTAGGATCACTAGTCTGAGTGTCGGTTAAATCGTAGTTATACTTATTGAATAGATATGTGAATATTAAACCCATTTTAAGGATTTTACTTAACTTAGTTGCTTGGTGAGTAATTGAGTCTTTTCTATACGTCAATAACAGTCAAACAATCATACTAGTAAACTATAATAGGTATAGTTTAGTGGATTACTACTTACTATTTCTAAAATAGTGAAACTTACAAGAGTCAGTTCTTACAAGAGTCAGTTCATACATGAGTCAGTTCAAACATACTATAACTAGAACAAGAAGCAACATACTATAACTAGAACAAGAAGGAACATACTTTAAATAGAACAAGAAGGAACATACTACAACAAGAATAGAAGGAACATACTATACACCGGAATAGGAAGGAACATACATACAAATACAAGAACAAGATAACATTAATATGAGACACAACTTCATGGCATGACAATATACTGAAGTGTCACGTTTTGTAACTAGAGTCTCCTGGAGGGAAAGCGTGAGTTTGTGTATAGATCTATACGAGATTGACCATCCTACACCTTGTTGCTAGCTACAGTGGGACCTACAGGTCTATGGGTGACAAATGTCATAGCATTTCGATGTCTTTGGAACGTCATGTTTTATACTAGTCAATCAAGCATGGTTATAACCTCATCACATTTTACCTTAATTAAACAAATTGGTTTTAAGGTAGTAGCACTTCAGTAGTTACTATATACAATACTACTGTACATCTTTATTTTTCCCATTACATTCATATAGTGATCTTCTCACATAAAAGGTAATGTAAACTATTTTATGGTAATGATAGTCACACTTGGGGAAAACACTCACTTTTACAAAAGAACAAACATACAGAACAGTCGGGTCTTGGTAGAAGACTACTTTCCATTTTAGTAGAAAATATAGGATTTTCTAGGAAGCTTACAAACATTTACATCAAACACTTACAAACATTTTCATCAAACTAAAGCAAACTTTTGACACTAAAATACTTATGAACTCACCAGCTTAAATGCTAATCTACTCTTTCAAAATAACTTGTATTCTCAGCTCACCAGTAGACAGGTACAGATGGCCAGGTTTTGAGAAGATAGATCACTTTCAAGACTCGTCTTTTATTTTGATATATATAATTTTTGGTGTCTTGCAAATGTTGGATAAGGTGTCTAAGTCCATAACTTATTTGGTATATACTTGACCCGACCCGGCATGGTCCATTTGGGTTGCACTTCACCCGAACAATTTATGGATAATTTTATGAGAGTTATACACATATGTTTATTAATATATTATAAGTTATAATATATTAATATGAGGTTATGTTATTTAATTAGTCTTAGTCTTAAATTAATTATGAATTAATTTAGAGATTAAAAGGAAGACTAATTAGATTATGGGCTATTTGTTTTATATGGTGTGGGCTAACACTCATTTGTTAATGGGATAGGCTTGGATGGAAGTCCATGGATGATCCATGGAGCTTTTAACCCATGGATCCTTGGAAAAGGAAAGGTCATGGGTTATTAGGGTTTCACCCTAACCATGTACACTATATAAGCATGCTTATGGTGCATGAAATGGAAACTAGTGAACTAGTGTGTGTGCTTGTGTGTGGCCGAAATTAGTGTGTGTATACACTCTCTCAAATTTTTCCAAGAGTTTGTGGTGATTTGTGATTCCATTTGAGGCATTCACATTATTGGTGCTTGGCCCTCAAACTCCCTAAGAATCAAACTCATCAAAAAAGGTATGTAATCTCTTCTAACTCTTTTATGTTTAAAAGTACCCCATGCCATGTTAGATAGGTTATGAACCTTGGAAAATTATTATTTTGCATGTATTTAGACAAACATAGATCCAAGGTTTATTAGGGTTGCATGCACACTTATGAAGTGTTAGATTGCTCAAAACCCTACAGTGGTATCAGAGCCTAGGCTTGCTTGTTTGATACTTGATGCAAAATAGTTGAAAAAATCGAAAAACTTGCTGTCTGACTGATGAACTCGCCGAGTCCATGGGGGGACTCGCCGAGTCCATGTATATCTTCAACCTACTTGCCGAGTAGGTTCATGCACTCGACGAGTAGGAGCCACAGAGTGCAGATTTTCGACTTTTGCTGCTGGAAATGGACTAGAAACATTACCCTAAACTGTTTTGGTGTTTTAAAACTTGTTTTAGTTGGTGTAATGGTTGTTCTAATCCATTTACAATAGCATATATCAAAATTCCATGATTTTATGTGTTCATATAATTCTTGAAATTTTGATGATCATGTTCATGTTCTTATGAATTTAGAAGATGATAGGAATTATTTGCTAAATTGTTTAGAATTAATTCTTGATCATTTATGTGTTTTAATGGAGTCCATAATTTGTCCTCAAGTTATGGATATCCAAAGGTCACTTTCTTTAACACACACATTTAAACACATAAGTTACATGAAAATGAAGAGTCTTCATTTTTATGAACCTTTAATTCATAAGTTATGAAATGAAAAGTTTTGGATAGTTACAAAACTTCCCCTCAAGTTTTGGAATTTGTAAAGTTTCACACACTTTAATAAACTTTAATTCCAACCCTTTAGAATTTTAATAGTTAAAATTCAACCCTTATACTATTTATAACTTAATGGTTAATTATTATATATATGTATAAGAATAAGTCGTTCTACCGTTAGTAGGCCTCATTCACGAAACCGGTCTATAAGGTGGGTATAAGGTTGTTGCCTATAAAATGGCGACTTAATGGGTGTCCACTCTCACCCACCGCTTGCTTGACTGGTGGAGGGTCGTTAGCCGAACGGGTAGGACAATGACTTTAAATCCTCATTAAAAGTATAATGATTATTATAAAGTAACTAAACCTTTTTAATTCCCAATCTTAGTTATTTTAGGAAAATGTGAACATGGTGCTAGTCCATGGAATTCACACTTTGTACCTTACCAAGTCGTTGGTGGAGCGTGTGTGGTTAACCGGCACACTAACTTGGACTAGTAAGGATCACGAAGGGTGACTTAATGTTTGTCATGGATCAATGGAGCGTGTGTGGTTTACCGGCACATTGATTAGGTGATAAGATTAAGGGTACCAAGTGAATTAGCATGGTTATTCACACCTTGTTTTGTGATCCTCGGCATCCCAGTCACAAAACTTGAAGGGCACAATCGAGATTGAAACATGCCATTGAAAAGTTTAATGAATCTCAAAAGAATCTAGGAATTTCAAATCCAATTAAAACTAATAATTCATTTTGTTTTTCATGGTGGAAATTGGTGAATCGTCATTCACCTACCTTTCAAATATATTATTACTTAGATTACGGCATCCCTCTTCTAAGTATAATATATTGTGAATGGGTCCTAGCCTTAATATTACATTTGGGTGTCTTATTAAGGATTTTATATATCTAATCTAAACTTGCTTTCTTCCTTCAGATGTCTTCCAACACTAATGCTTCAGGCTCTAACCCAACTGGTTCTTTCTCTCTCATGAATCTATGTGGGAGGGTCATCTTTGATGGTTCCAACTTCATGGATTGGATTAGGAACATCAGGATGGTTACTTGTTATGAGGACAAGGAATATGTCTTCGCTAAGGAGTTAAAAGAGCTTGATGAGTCTACTGCTACTCCTGAGGAGATCGCTGAATTCAAGACACATGAGAGAGATGCTACTAAGGTGGCATGTATCATGATGGCCACGATGACAGCCGAGCTCCAAAAGTCATATGAAGATTTCTACCCTTTTGAGATGCACCAAGACCTGATGGAAAGGTACCATCAGAGTGCTCGTCAGGAGCGGTATGAAATAATCTCCTCCATAATAACTACCCGCATGAAGGACGGTGATTCCGTCACGGCTCACATGCAAAAGATGCAAAGGTATGTGGACCGATTGCTGAAGCTGAATGTGAACATCCCTGAGGAGTTGGCAATTGACATCATTTTGCACTCCTTACCTTCTTGTTATGACCATTTTCGTATGACATATCATATGAACAAGGAGGAAGTTACCCTCAGCAAGCTTCAAGGACTCTTGAAGACCGCGGAAACCGGTCTTAAGGGCAAGGTGGTTGTTACCTCTCCTACTCCTACTCCACCATCTACCCCTATTTTAGCTATTGGGAAAGGCAAAGGGAAAAAGGGGAAGCACCCTTCGAAGGGTACCAAGGGAAAGTCTCTTGAAGGCTCCTCATCGAAGACCAAGAGCGGTTCTGTCACTCCTTCTGCCATTCCCAAGGATGATGAATGTTTCTATTGCCATGAAAAGGCACACTGGAAGCGAAACTGCCCTAAGTACTTGCAGGATCTAAAGGATGGGAAAGTGAAACCCACCCATGCAGGTATTTACACAATATTGTCTAATTACTCATCATATTCTAACTCTTGGGTGCTTGATACAGGATGTGGTATTCACATATGTTCTGATATGCAGGGCCTAAGAAGAAGTGAGGATGTGGAGCACGGGAAGATAAACTTGATCATGGGGAATAGGAAGGCTTCACCTGTTTCCAAGATTGGAGTTTATACTTTGTTGCTTAATAATGGGTTAAAATTAGATTTGAATAAATGTGTGTACTCGTCTGAAATGGCGAGAAATATTATTTCTTTTCATGCTTTGTACAAACAAGGTTTTACCTTTTCATTTGATAATGAATGTGGTGGTATTAATGCTTTCTTTAAAAATGTGTTTTATTTTAAAGCGTTACCTTGTGATGGTGTGTATGAAACTGTGTCGATTGTAGACAACTTAGGAAATAATGTGTTGTATATTGATTCTTCTATTAGCCTAGATAAAGCATCATTGTGGCATTGTCGTCTTGGACATGTAAACAAGAAACGCATAGGCCAACTCCAAAAGAGTGGAGTTTTGGAATCATTCGACCTTAAATCGGATGATAGTTATGAATCTTGTCTACTTGGAAAGATGACAAAATCACCCTTCACTGGAACTTGTGAAAGGGGTGAGGGTTTGCTGGACCTAATACATACTGATGTATGTGGGCCATTTAAAACCGCCACAAGGGATGCTAATCGGTATTATGTGACTTTTATTGATGATTTTAGTAGATATGGGTATGTTTACTTAATCAAACATAAGTCAGAAACCTTTGAAAGGTTTAAGGAATTCAAACAGGAAGTAGAAAATCAATTGGGCAGGAACATTAAGATGCTTCGATCCGATCGAGGTGGTGAGTATCTTAGTACCGAGTTCCTTGACTATCTTAAGGAGTGTGGGATTGTCTCACAATTGACTCCTCCCAGGACACCACAGCTGAATGGTGTAGCTGAGAGGCGTAATCGAACCTTGTTGGACATGGTTCGCTCTATGATGAGTCGAGTTTCGCTACCAATATCTTTTTGGGGGTATGCCTTAGAGACTGCCGCCCATATCCTTAATCTAGTCCCTACAGAGAAGGTTACCAAAACACCTCATGAGATGTGGACTGGGGAGGTTCCCAATTTGAACCACATCAAGATTTGGGGCTGCGAGGCTTTCGTGAGGCGTGAGACTCATGATAAGCTTGAACCCCGAAGTTAAAGGTGTATTTTCATCGGCTACCCACAGAAATCCTTCGATTACCTCTTCTACAAACCCAGTGAGAATGTGGTCTTTGTAGCAAGAAGGGGGGTCTTTCGTGAGAGAGAATTTATAAGCCAAGGAGACAGTGGGAGGCAAATTGATCTTGAAGAAATTCAAGAAGCAATTGGTGAAGGAACCTCAGTCACTAGCAATCAACCTGAGGAGGAAACTCCTGTTGAGCAAGCTGACATGTCTGTACCTCCGAGGCGTTCCACACGGGTTAGGAACACACATTCGTTTTATTATGGCTTTCATATTACTACGGAAGGTGATATGTTTATCAGAGATAGTACACTGGTAATTTTGGATGAACCTAGCAGTGTTAAGGAAGCCATGGCAGGCCCGGAGTCTGCTAAATGGAAGGAGGCTATGGACAGCGAGATACAGTCCATGTATGACAATCAAGTTTGGAACTTGGTTGACAATGTACCAGGCCGTAAAACAGTCGGGTGCAAATGGATCTTCAAGAAGAAGACCGACATGGAAGGAAAAGTGCATACTTATAAGGCTCGACTGGTTGCGAAGGGTTTTACTCAGACTCAGGGTATTGATTATGATGAAACCTTCTCGCCGGTAGCAAAGATTAAGTCTATTAGGGTTATGCTAGCCATTGCTGCATTTCATGATTATGAAATATGGCAAATGGATGTCAAAACCGCTTTCCTTAATGGAAAGTTGGTTGAGGATGTGTACATGAATCAGCCAGAGGGTTTTGTCAGTGCAGAGTACCCTAATAGAGTATGCAAGCTTGAGAAATCCATTTATGGATTAAAACAAGCATCTCGTAGCTAGAATCTTTGTTTTGATGAGAAGGTCAAAGAGTTTGGCTTCTCGAGAAGTGAAGATGAGTCTTGCGTGTATGTCAGGTCTAGTGGGAGTATAGTTAGCTTCTTGGTACTGTATGTGGATGACATACTACTTATAGGAAATGACATCCCAACCTTGCAGGAGGTTAAGTCCTGGCTTGGGAAGTGCTTTGCTATGAAGGACCTAGGGGAGGCTGCCTATATCCTAGGGATAAGGATATTAAGAGAAAGGGGTAAAAGACTAATTGGACTTAGTCAGAGTACCTACTTGGATAAGGTGTTGAAAAGGTTCAACATGCAGAATTCCAAGAAAGGAGATTTACCGATCCAAAGCAATGCCAAACTGAGTAAGACTCAAAGTCCGAGTACAGAGGCAGAGATAGTTGAGATGAGCCAATTACCGTATGCTTCCGTTGTTGGCTCGATCATGTATGCTATGACTTGTACCCTCCCTGATGTGGCATTTGCTTTGAGCATGGTCAGCAGGTATCAGGGGAACCCTGGCAAGGCTCATTGGACCGTGGTAAAGAACATTCTCAAGTATCTGCAGAGGACTAAGGATTGGATCCTTACCCTTGGTGGGAGTGATGACTTGAGAGTATTAGGGTATAGTGATGCTGGTTTTCAGACTGATAGGAATAACTTCCGCTCTCAGTCAGGCTGGGTCTTTACCTTAAATGGAGGGGCAATTTCTTGGAAGAGTTCCAAGCAGGAGACGATGGCTGATTCGACTTGTTAATCAGAGTATATAGCAGCGAGTGAAGCAGAGAAGGAGGCGATATGGCTAAAGAACTTCATCGGAGACCTTGGAGTTGTACCAGCTATTAAGGAACCTATGGAGATTTTCTGTGACAACAATAATGCGTTTGCCTTAGCCAAGGAACCAAGAGATCATGGCAGATCCCGACACATTGACAGAAAATATCACTTCATAAGACACAAGATTGAAGAAGGACTCCTCGTGGCAAGGAGGATATCGTCGGATGAGAATCCTGCAGATCCCCTTACGAAGGGACTGACGAGGGTTAAGCATTTTCAGCATGCGAGGCGCATCGGGCTGAGGGACGATATTAGTTTTACAGATTACATAGTTTTCCTGAAACTTGTAAAATGTAATCGACGTTTGATGATGAATAAAATTTGTGATTTATTTATGAGTAAAGTGTTACTATCATTGTCAATTATTTACTATTGTTTCAGTTTTGCATGTTTTGACTTCCAGAATAATTAATTTATTCAAACCTCCACAATCGGTCATACGTCGGAAGTAGGTATGAATCAAGATTGTCATGAATTGGGTTTGTAGATGGCTAAAGGTGTTTAGACATGGAAATGGTTGCTGCAACATTCATGAGTACTCATAAGTTATGAGTATTGGTATAAACCCACGCTCACTTGTATCACTTCATGGAATTTATCTCGAGTGATCGTGAGACGATAATATCATATAAGTCTTCAAACCTAGAGATATGAGTTGTTACCTATGAGTTGGTTATGCATTGATTGCACGTAAACGCATCAGTAACTTGATGTTATAAAACGTGCCTTTGTGTACAATTCAACAAGTAGTAGAACAAGCATATGAGTCAAAGTTTATCTGTTCCTTCTAGAAATAGAAGCGATAGCTGGGCCCCTTGATGATTTTGTGTTGACCCATGTACCGGGCCCGGTCAGACTAAACTGATGTGTTCAATAAAGTTCTTTGTCAAACAAATCGGAAATCGAGAAACAACTGCCAGACAATAAGCAAGACATAGTTCCATGTGTTTGTCCGGCTGATATCATGAGAACAGAGGATTAAATGATCACTTGTCTTAAAATGGCGCTTCATAGTTCAACAGAGTTTTCGAGAGCTACGATTGCTGGTTGGTTCCTGAAGTTATATAGGCAAATACAGTTATTAGACTTATCCAAGTGGGAGTCTATTGGATAAGGTGTCTAAGTCCATAACTTATTTGGTATATACTTGACCCGACCCGGCATGGTCCATTTGGGTTGCACTTCACCCGAACAATTTATGGATAATTTTATGAGAGTTATACACATATGTTTATTAATATATTATAAGTTATAATATATTAATATGAGGTTATGTTATTTAATTAGTCTTAGTCTTAAATTAATTATGAATTAATTTAGAGATTAAAAGGAAGACTAATTAGATTATGGGCTATTTGTTTTATATGGTGTGGGCTAACACTCATTTGTTAATGGGCTAGGCTTGGATGGAAGTCCATGGATGATCCATGTAGCTTTTAACCCATGGATCCTTGGAAAAGGAAAGGTCATGGGTTATTAGGGTTTCACCCTAACCATGTACACTATATAAGCATGCTTATGGTGCATGAAATGGCAACTAGTGAACTAGTGTGTGTGCTTGTGTGTGGCCGAAATTAGTGTGTATACACTCTCTCAAAGTTTTCCAAGAGTTTGTGGTGATTTGTGATTCCATTTGAGGCATTCACATTATTGGTGCTTGGCCCTCAAACTCCTTAAGAATCAAACTCGTCAAAAAAGGTATGTAATCTCTTCTAACTCTTTTATGTTTAAAAGTACCCCATGCCATGTTAGATAGGTTATGAACCTTGGAAAATTATTATTTTGCATGTATTTAGACAAACATAGATCCAAGGTTTATTAGGGTTGCATGCACACTTAGGAAGTGTTAGATTGCTCAAAACCCTACAGCAAATACATTCAGAACACACGTGTGCTAACTATATTATTAATGTAATGGATGATGTTGTTGCTTGTTTTACTATTATGCATTGTTATGATACTGAACATGACATCCTCCACCCCCGAACGTTTCCGCCGTTCTGGTTTGGGGGTGTGACATATTGGTATCATAGATTTGTTTATAGTGAATTAAGTATATCAACCCATAAAAGATATACAACTATAAACACATCGGGATTACTATACTCTGACCAAGAGTTTGTACTTTTTAAATAATAAAATATTTAACAAAAGTATGCATACATGCATTTATACTAGGATTAGTGTCATACTAGAACAGAACAAAAGTATTGCAGTTGTTGGACAGCACAAGTAGGCTTGGGGACATATAACCAGATATGGGAGTGATATAGCCTGATCAACTATATCATTCCGAGAAGTAATTAGCATGTGCCTAGGAATGGTTGTGGTGTTGCAGCAAGTCTAAAAACTTACCAATTCTATTACAATGAAAAGTTTAGAACATAACATAAACTTAAAATACTATAGGAGTATTTTGTGATACTATAATTACTTATTTGAGAACTAAAAGGTCTTTATTAGTAGGTCAGTAGTTGATGAGTGGATACGCTAAGGTTATATGTGACTAGGGTGTCATAGACTTAGAATTTGTGATCTTTGCTTTACTTCTTGTTCCTTGTTTGGTTGTGGACTTAGAGTTAGGGTCACTTATTTGAAGGTCTATTTTATCTTGGTTACATATAACAGGTATGCACTACGCCAGTATTGAAGTAACTGGTAGAGATCATCCTATGATTATCTTAAGTAGTACGTCTATTATATGTTTCTTACATCCCTTTTCTCGCTTGGATAACATGGTTGAATTCCATCTCCCTATAGACCCGTACTTTCCCAATCAAGGAGTCGAAGGATGGCTCGAAGCTGAACCCAAGAATGAGAACCCAATGGAACCAGCAGAAGAAGAGCCCGAGGAGAGTTCTGAGGAAGAGAACGAGGAGGAAGTCCAAGAAGAATCAGACTCAGAACCCGAGGTCTATAATCCAACCCAAGTTGCTGAAAATCCTAACCCTCGTCCGGCTTTTCAAGGCCCAACACCTTTGTGAGCAGTGAACTTGGGTAGGTGGAGCCTAGAACATGGACAACCACCTCCCTAAAACAGATATCAGAGTTACTACAACCTGAATGAGGGAGGCTCAGTAGACAGAGTCCTTCCTATTATGGTTCGTCGTGTTCCTTGCAATGATGAGCAGGGAAGAGCGAACTTTGACCAAGTCATGGAGATTCATTCCAACTCCGGAGTCAACATAGTTCGTCTTCGTCATCTGACTGATGACCAGGACTTTGAAAGGTCTCGTATTGACGCCCTACAGGTGGAGCTGAATGCCTGTCGATCTGAAACTAGGGATCTTCGTCAGAACCAGGTGGTACTGCAAAGACGTGTTTGGGAAACGGAACAGCAAACTGGCTGAAGCCAGGGCTGAATCAAGTACCAACCAGAACAACTCCCCTTGCGAGTAGAGCCTACTCTTCTCTCTCTCTCTCTCTCTCTCTCTCTCTATATATATATATATATATATATATATATATATATATATATAATTTAGGTCTATGTATAGACTCTAGTATTAATTCCCTGTTTATGTTAAGACCTTGAACTTTCAGTCTGTTAGGTCTTAGTGCTGTCAAATTTTCTCATTTTTGGTTTGATGTAAGACCTACTCCAAGGTCATTTTTCCCGAACTTGTTACATCTTTAATGCCAATGATATTGAAAGACATCTAATCTCATGGGAAATCTTTATCCAAATGCTTTCATCCTTCTATTGTTAGATCTCTATTGCAAGTACACTCTCATCTATTTGTTGAACTATGACGAGTTAGTTCATGGATCACTCTCATTATTCTCACTATTGAACGCTTACTATCGTATTCATCTTTGTAAACTTTTAGTTGAGCGATGCCTCCACGTAGAGTAACAAGACGCAATCCCCTGATAACTCCAACTCAACAACCACCTCCTCCACGTAGAGTAACAAGACGCAATCCCCTGGTATCAGAGCATTGTTTATAGTGAATTGAGTATATCAACCTATAAACGATGTACAACTATAAACACATCAAGATTAAAATACTCTGACCAAGAGTTTATACTTTTTAAATAATAAAATATTTAACTAAAGTATACATACATGCATTCAGACTAGGATTAGTGTCATACTAGAACAGAACAAAAGTATTGTGGTTGTTGGACATCACAAGTAGGCTTGGGGACATATAATTAGATCTGGGAGTGATATAGCTTGATCAACTATATCGTTCCGAGAAGTGATTAGCATGTGCCTAGGAATGGTTGTGGTATTGCAGCAAGTCTAAAAACTTACCAACTCTACTACAATGAAAACTTTAGAACATAACATAAACTTAAAATACTATAGGAGTATTTTGTGATACTATAATTACTTATTTGAGAACTAAAAGGTCTTTATTAGTAGGTCAATAGTTGCTAAGTGGATACGTTAAGGTTATATGTGACTAGGGTGTCACAGACTTAGAATCTGTGATCTTTGCTTTACTTCATGTTCTTGTTTGGTTGTGGACTTAGAGTTAGGGTCACTTATTCGAAGGTCTATTCTATCTTGGTTACATATGACTAGTATGCATATAGAAGACATGAAGGTTAAACAGAGGTAAGTTTTTTTAGTTTAATATGCATATATTAATTATGGAGATGTGTTATTGATTTGTAGTTTTTTTGCCTTAAATAGATTGTGGGGGGTTACTCCTTGTGGTTATCAAAAGTATGAGGTTAGATTCACTGATTTTGCATATGGAGTGGATCTAATTACAAAGAAGTGTGCCTATAGAATATGGCAACTTACAGGGATACCATGCTTACATTGAGTGGCTGCAATCTCTTACCTAAATCAGGATGTAGAGACATATGTGTTCTAATCCTACACTAAAGAAGCTTACCTAATATGATACAAATATTACATTAATCCTCTCAATGGTAGTGATACGTAGCCAGATGTTCCCTACCACAAGCATTTGCCTCCCAAAAGAAGAAGATTACCTAGTAGGACACCAATGAAAAAGAATATGGATGCAATTGAAAGAGGGATGAGTAGACCAAGTAGAAAAACGGTCACACGAAAGAGAGCCCTGATAAGGTGTGGTATTTGTAAGGAACTAGGTCATAACAAGAAAAAGTGTCCATCTAAACCAACAAAGCAATACATCAGGTAATTTTTTTTAAACGTTACATCATTTGAACAAAGAATTGATAGTTTAATTTTTCTTTGCAATACCAAGTTCATCCAGGGGCGGTGGAGCATGTCCAAGTTCATCCAGACCACCACCGCCACCTACAACCCAACCACCTCCTCCACTTCCACCACCACCACCTGCAATTCCTGTGCCAAGAAGAAGGGCCCCAGTTAGTAGAAGTGGAAGGAGAAAATATTTTGAACGGATCATCAAATAAGCATTGAGGAGGAAGATACATGGGGTTGGGAGCAATGCAGAGAACCGTTCAATTATTGATTAAGTTTAGGTAGTGGGTGGGTGGGAATATCTGTTGTGATTCGGTTGTGATGTAAAGACAAAGTAGCAGTCTTTTTATTATGCTTTTCTATGAACTGACAAGTGGGTGTGTGGGCACATGGTGGCCCTTCTTTTGTGTATGAGAGAATCTTTTGTGTTACCTAGAAACTACTTTTGTGTATGTAGACACAAACTTATTTAATTTCGAATAGTAATGGAGTATTTTCAATGAATCAAGCCACCACATTCAATTACTTCTTTGTTATATGTATGTACTATTGTCTCAGTGATTCCATTCCAGTCAAAATTACTTCTTTGTATTCATTACAATCAAAGAATTAAATCATATATGTATGCATTGTTATATGTATGCTTCCATTTATTCATTGTTATTGATTTCATTCCATTCAAACTTGAAGTTAAGATAATGATTCCATTCCATTCAAACATCTTTCAACACATCATTTCATCATATACACGATGATCAAAAAAGAAATCCTATGGTAAACTTATATATTTTTTCCTTCATTGCAATGTCATGAGAGTACTTTTCCTTCTTCATTTGCTCCATGTCTTCCTTCACCTTCTCTATTTCGGTTTTTAATGCTACTAATTCAGGAGGAAGCACATACGTCCCTCTTTTAATAACATTAGCCCTACATGCCACGTAGGATCAAACTGACACATAGGATAGACAAAACCATTGAAACCAGCAAAAAGCAGTCTGAAGGGGGAAACTTACACAATTCAACAAGTTAAAGGGTTAATAGAGCATGAAAAAAATTTAGTGACCAAATGTGACCAATCGCAAAAGTATGTTACCCTCTTAAATCATTTTCCCAAGATCTAAATGTTGATTTGAAATGGGATAAGAGTCTAAGATGGGCGATATGTACAAATAGAGAATTCCTTTACAACCCAAAATAATTACAAAAAAACATATGCAACCAATGAACTGGTAACAAGGCACACACGAATACCGTTTAATCTACAACTATTATGAATTTTTCATTTAACATATTATATATATATATATATATATATATATATATATATATAAACACTATTTTCAAATTGAGCCCTCAACTTTTATGGGGCCTGGGCCATTGCCCAGCCTACCCCACCCCTTGGGTCAGACCAGATTATAAGACGATGGATGTATGTTATTATAGTTTCACCGACATTTGGCAAACCTGAATTTCTAACTTTACATATAGAACCTAAAAAAATAAGATAAGATTAATGTTAGAAAAAAGAAGATGTAAGATTATTTGAGGTTATACTAGTCCATAATGTTAGAAAAAACGGGATACATATAAACTTGGATCAATGAGAGTTGTGAAACACTTTCAGATTAAAGCATTTCGAGGGTACACTCAAAATCTCTAAACGGATGAAACTCACTGTTTTTCTAGATTGGAGAATGAAGAAGATGTTATGAAATCTGTACCCAAAATGAATCTGAAATTGATCATATAACAGAAACTAACTTCCTGTCCTAAAACTGTCATATGGTAGTTACATGAAAACAACTTCATGTCCAAAAACGGTCATATTACCTGTCAAAAACTAACATAAAACTGAATCTATAAATGGATCACAAAACTGGATGTTTTTACAAAAAAATACGAATTTATGAGACATTTTTTATATAGTAACATAACTCATATGAAAAATTTCCGCACTAAACTGGCAGCTCGACCCCGGCCAGGGGCTCTGCCCCTTGGACCCCATCAGGGGCTGCCGCCCCTTTCACCCCGCGCCCAGGGGTGCTGCCCCCGGACCCCCATCAGTTCAGGGGCTTCGCCCCTAAATAGTAGTATACTTTCAACAATGACAAAATCAAACAAATGTGCACTCCGCACCATACTAATTTGTTCGATAATCGTCAAAGTGACATTGATCAACAAATTAACCCCAATACACTTGAATAATATTAGTGATATAAAATCACCAACACATAAAACCAGAGGGAATTGTGTCATGTCTTTTGCAGTGTTCATTAGTTTTTTGGAAGTCACGTCACTACAACATCAATTTTGTCATACTAGAGGTTCAACATGTCATTTAAAGAGGAGGGTTGCCAACTTGCCGTGGAAGTATTTTTGTTTTTGAAAACCTTAATACACGTGGAAGTATTTTTGTTTTTTGAAAACCTTAATACACATACAAACGCAAATGTTTTTCTCTCTCCTCTTCAAGACAATAGGAAAAACTGTGTTTTTGCAACATGTTAAGGTGTGTGTATGGGTGTGGGTGGTGAAGGAGGGGTGTTGGGGGTGTATATAATGATAATGCTCCCGACTCCCTTCGGCCTAATAACCAAGCCATTGTGATTTGTGAGTATTCGAGCATTATCCATCAGACTTTTTCAGCAAAATAATCAAATATGATAACATAATGATAATGCTCTATGCGATTATCTGGTCCATTTCATACTTTTTTATCGCCCATTCCATATAATCAAACCTAATCATTCAATTAAAAATGTACTCAAAATACAAAAGATTACAATCAACACTAGTTTTATTTGTAGTGATCAAACAAGAATCAAAGAATCAATATAACACAAAACCACTTTACAAATGAACAAAACATTAATCATATAAATCACTTCAAAAAATCAAAATCTTTTCCCTGAACTTTGCCAAACTTCAACACATTGTTGATCTTTCCTCGTCACAAACATCTTGTTTCCTCCAAATCCTACATTCGTGATCCTATTTCCACCCAAATCCTTCACTCTCCCTAAAACATTCTTCCTAAAAATTCGATCTTTTTCATTGTTCAAAGAACCCATCAAAACCTCCGACCATAACTCCAATTCCCCTTTCTTACCACAAAAAACTTGATTCCCATGGCTTTCAATCTTACACCCAAACCCTTCTTTCTTGCCATTGTTAACTTTTCGAGTGTCACCAAGACAATTCCATGAGTTATTAGATCCCAAATTTCTTAAATCAATGTAAGAAACCTCCCCTGAGTTTACACCAATCTTGAAAACAGCCAAAAGGGCATCAGAAACTGTTATATCCGAAAAACAATCAACATTTTCTTTAATTTCCCAAACTGCCCTCCCAGATCTTATGTCCCAAAACTTTATGTTTCCTGAAACCCCAAAAGGACCACTATGAGACCCAGAAGCCATTAACAGATTAACACTAGGAACCCAATTCAATTTTGTAGATGGGATTGCGGAATCAAGATCAGCACCAAAGATTTCATTACGGGCAATTTCTGAAACAAGTTTGAAATCATCTTTAAGATCATAAACCATGATTGAGTTTGAATTTCTTCGACCTGATTCGAAGCTAGTGAACAAGAATTCAGGGGAAATACCAATTGCTTGAACAGTTGAGCTGGATTTCGTAACATTTTCCCAATTTAGAGTTTGTCTAACGAAACCCAAATCGAGATCAAGAATCTGCAACCCAGAAAAATCTGTAGCGCCAGCTGCTACGATATTTGGGGATAAAGCTAATAAAGAATCGATAGCTGTGAAATTGGTCAAAGTTGTTGACTTTTTTTGTAAAGACCAATCAAAAGATGTGATTTTGCTACCATGGGAAACATGAAGTGACCCGTTTGGTGTTGTTGCAATCGCAGAAGGTGAGTCTCTACCACTCAGAGGCAAAATTATTGATTTTTCGAGGTCGAAAGGTTCAAATTGAGATGGGTTTGATTGTGATTCAACTAGAAGATCATTAATTCCGTAAAACTTTGCTTCGAATATGATATCTTGAATGTCGAATGCTTTTGCTTTTGATGGAAGATTACCTGTTCTTAATAACGAAAGAAGAATCGAGAACAGTTCAGGGTCTCTATCAATAAAAGGGACGCCATTATTGTCTTGATCACATGAATCAAAGAGATTAGAGAAAAGGGTCTTAGAGCCAGCTAGGGTTAGGGTTTGTTTGGTGGTTTGAAAGAGTTGACCACCCACATCAATGGTGATGGCATTGGTGGAGGGTTGGTGGTTTGTTTGGTTGAATTTGTTGTGATTGAGCGAAAACCCATTTGATATAGGGGTAGATTGTGAGAAAGGAGGCATTTTTTCAAGATTGAGGAAGCGGTTTGATTTCTGTTGAAGAATTGAGAGGGAAGATTTGGGGTTTGAGAAGAAAGAATGTGTAATGATTGGGAAAAGGGATTAGTTTTGTAGAGGAGGGATAACGGTGGTCAACAGAGATGGCTGGTAGTTTGTTTTAGAAGAAAGACGAGCTGGACGAAAGATACTTGGAGATTTTTGTAAAGTTTTTTAGTTGGTGTTTGGATGCATGTGTTGTAATTGATTATTTAAATTTTTTGTAATTGATTATTTAAATTTGTAGTGGTTGATAACTAATTATTTAAATGAATCTCAATTATTTATTTTTCATTTTGAATTAAGACTGCTTGATATGTTTCTTATAGAATATGGTAAGAGGTTGGTTTAGTCTTATTCGATCGGATTGAAATTGTTTGATATTCTAATTAGAAGCTTCGGTCAGATTCAAACTATCTGATACTCTAATAAGAAGACTCTTATTCGGTTATATTATTTATGATATGTATTTTTATTGTTATGATAAAAGGTTGTGTTTAGTTTTGACTCAAGTATTCAATTTGATCTCAAAAACTATCAAACAATCATTTAGTACAACCTAAATGATAATGTTCATTGTTAGAGTTTTCGAACAAAAGGAAGAAAATAAAGTAGTCTAAAGTACTTATACAACCGAATTGACCCAATTTGTTAAATAATCAAAACATAATATGAAATCACATGAAAGAGAAAAGACATTTCACCAAAAAGGTTTGAAGAAAATTTTGGAAGATGTTGCGGTTTTTACATGTTTTGAGGATATTTCATATTTCATTACACAAAGCCACAAACTCGTTGCTAGAATAGGTTTGTGAAAAATGTATTCGAGAGAATTTGGGAAGCGTGTTAACGGTTTGCAAACAATTGTCACGAAACAACAAAAAAAGATGGATTAAAGTATTAAGGACCATTTTGCAAATCATAAAAATCCTTATTCGCAAACGACATGCTCATTTTGTAATAAATGTTGAAAAAGATGGACAAATGATGATATCACATCCTCCATTTGACCTAATGTTATGATTAGCCTTTTCAAATTAGTTAAACTTTACATTTAAAACGGATAGTTGTGACTTTATCTCGTAATAGTCATTTCAACTATACATAAACGCCATCATCTTTTCATTATAATGGTCTTTACATATGTATTTCTAACAAATTATCCAAGATATATAGCAAATGTCAAAATACAGGTCGAATAACGAATCAAAACATATATTTTTAGTACCCAATGAAACAGGTAAGTCATATATGTTACAAAGATGACCTGTAACAAGTTAGCATGGTCAAACCAAACTTAACCATGGTTGAGTAAGAATTTTGACTTTGACAAGAATAATGGCCACTCATGCACACTTAGAGCATGCTTCTTTTTATATTTTCTTGCGAATATCTCTGCAAATTCTGACCTAAGTTTGACAACAAAGATAAACCATCCCAAGATTCCATTATTCATGATCATTCACCAGCCAATATTATAGAAAATTCCACACGATTGGTCAAACACCAATAGGATCATATCTAATTCAACAAACATATACATGTTTTTAACATAAAAGTTAAAAGTGGAAATCATAATCACCTTTAAGAAACCAATTATAGAGCAAAGGAGATGATTTATATATAATAATTTTTGGTTATACATAATAATTTATATTTTAAACAACTATATAATATATTGTATAATCTTTTAAAACATAAATTATTATGTATGATAAAAAAAAATATTGTATATGGATACTCGAGTTAATGGGGCATCCCCAATTCCCAAAAGATCTTTTAACTATGTATCATAACATCTAATCATATACACAAAATCTTATAAATACAATTATACAAGAGAAGATTTTTATACTATACAGAATGCATCATAACTTACACTTTCTACTCACTATTCTAATACATGTAAGAATACCAACACCTACGACTTCAAACATTCATAACTTTCAAACCACTTTCAAACCGAACAAAGTCACATTAATATATGAAATTAGTAAATATCATGAATAGAAGGAAAACCATTTCTGTAATTATCATGTTCATATGACTAAACTCACTGTGAAGGTTATCAATGTTTGCTCAATGAGCTACAACAGTCATGTCCGAGCTCACAGGTTTTAATCTTGAACCGGAGCCGAGTTTCCCTACTACCCGCAAAAAAAAAAAAAAAAAAAAAAAAAAAAAAACATATTTATTTTACATATATATATATATGGTAAAGTAAAGTTCCAACTTCCATGCCACTTTTTAGGCAGAAAAAAGAGTTCTTTTCTGTGTAGGAACACCAACCCCAAAAGGGTCATTGACTATCTAATTCTTGATTCTTGATTTCTTGGTTTCTTGGTTTCTTGTCGGGTGGTGTCCAATCATTAGCTGACACCTGGCTGCATCATCGGGAAGAAAGACCAGTTCTTGATTGACCCGTTTTCCCTTCCAAGAACTTTCTCATTGGTCCACCAATCCGATTCGGCTCCATCCGTACTATCAAAGTTGAACTCTTTAACAGATCCAAGCGTTGTATTTGATCTATGCCTCTGATGTTTTGCCATGTCATCGCCATGCGAATCCCGTCCATTTGCCACGTCAGCACACCGTCTCCTCTCCACACATCTCACAACTTGTTCCGGAGTAACCTCAAACGAAACCCTATGATCAACTAAATGTTGTTGATCTTCGTTTCTTGTTCCATAAGATGGTCCCATACTCGTGAGCAGGAAACCCTCGCGAGACCTGGGACCCACGGGATCCGGAGTAAGAGCCTCGGATCCCTGTCTTGATTCCCATTGACAAGGATAAACCTTGCCATGAAGGAAGTAGGGCCCGCCAGGGCCCCGAGTAAAGTCTCCGTCCGGAAACGGAGACGAGTTGCCGGAATTTGAGATTCCGGAGCTCGGTGATATCAGATTACCCATCGGGCTTCCGGGGTATAACTGATAAGATTGAAACTCATACGGTATAACATCGTTTTGGTTACTAGATCCGAGAAGCCGGGCATACGGAACTTCCGGCGAGGATGGGGTGGTCAGGTGGACGGATTCCGGCGGCGGTGTGAACGGCGCGGTGGATGGCTCGGTGGTGTAAGTGGAGAAAACGGGCGGTGACACCAGCTGGGTTTCGTGTGCGTATGGTCCAATGGCAAAAATGTTGGCTGGGCCGCCAGGTGAGTACATGCTGGCGGACACAGAGGTGAAGGAAAGGAAGCCGCCAGGGGAGTGGGTGGCAGACGGTGGTTCTGATTGGAGGAAGGATGCCGGAGATGAAGGAGGAGCAATGAACGGAAGGACTATTGATGATGGTTGTGACATGTGTGTGGTGGTCGGAGGTTCTGTTCTTGAGGAATTAGGCTCTGGAACAAGAACTGCGTGTCCAATTCTTTTGCTTTGCTTTTGAGATCCGAAACACCATGAAATGTTCCAACATCTTCCCCATCTTCTTTTCTGTATTAAGTCAAAAATTAAACACCTTTGAATCAAACAGAGGAACCACAGAATGTTTTGATATTTCTGATCAAAATCAACATTTTTTTTATCTAATACTGATTCATTCAGTCTTCCAGATTGTAAACTTTCTGTATTTCTCTATAATGATGGTAATTTTTAAGCATAAAAATACATTAATACTCAGAAAAATTCCAGTTAAAAACCAAAAAGAATCGGCTTTATTTGTTAACTAAAACTCGGAATACAAGAACAAATCACCTTAGCAATAAACAGCATATACATACATAATATACGAGCTAATAGTATAATTACATATATACCCTTTGCTATGATTGACACCCTTAGCTATGATTGACATGTATCAAGATCTATAGCTATGGAAATGATCAAACAACGAATCCCAGATCTTAAATTTTAAAGAAAACATAAACCCGTGAAACAATTTCATCAAGAAGGAAAACCCATCAAATAACTGATTCAAAATAGCAGAATCGAATCAAAAAGATTGAATTTTTGTTTTCACCTGAACTGAAGAAGATTGAGTTGCTCTATTCTCCGCCGACTGGATCGCCGTCGCGGCGGCGTTAATGGTCACCATGGTATCATTCACACCTCTCATCTTCCAAATCAAGGTACCAAATAAAAATCAATCTCTCTCTCTAGATGATTTTCTCTCTTTCTCTCTCTAAAAGTATGTATGATGCTCTATATCACGTTTGAGGTCAAACACGGCAATGACTTGAAGATTTTCTATAATTATTTGTATGTAAAAGTAAAATATTATTGGAAATATAAGCTAAAAAGTCTAAAAGGTGCTTTCGTATATATAGGGTTGCGCATTGTGAAATTACATAGATACCCCTTTTTTATTTCATGAATTGGTAATTTAATAGATGCACCTGAATTTCACTTGCCTCATTGAATGATTCACCTTATTTACTTTGCATTTAAAAAGCTCACACCAAATGGGCATTGTTCCTGCCATTATTAAACCTTAGCTTGCCAATGGCATGAATGTGGGCTGGCTTATTGTTGTGGAGTTATTGTGAGGGTATAAATGTAAATTGATGCAAGAAATTTTTAAAAAATGATTGTGGATGAATTAGATGTTCATACTTCATAGTTGATATATGAATTTGAATGTTGGGTTATTATCTTTGGGCATTTTGATGTACTAATATATAAGTATTGTTAGAAGCATTTGTATTGACATAATTTATTCTTATAACAAGATTCTTTATCATATCGACTTAAGGGAACTTAATGTCTTGTAAGATAATTTTAAAAAAAAAATCTTTATTTTTTCGAAATATAAACTTACAAAGAACTGGTATCCAATTTACTCTTAATTTATTGTAAGAAAATAATTAGTGATATCGAAATATTTAAGAAAATTATATTTTTCTAACGCAAGCATAGCAAAAAAGCCAACAAAAAACTGGACATCAATATAAAAAAATACAAAGTTAAGAGTAGTAACAACCAAGACAAACCCAAGCTAAAACAATAAGAAAACTATAGTAAAATATAAACGTATATAAAATATGGTAAAAATTATTTTAATTTATGAATATGTAAAAAGGTTACAAATGCAAAACCAAAAAATTATAAAAGTAATTTTTTATAAAATACTATAAAACCTCTTGTTACATATTTTGTTCAAAATAAGAAATATACACAATCCATGTGAAGATGGTGTTTTGCATCAACAGTTTAGGTTTGAATTTAATTGCTCAGGTAATTTAAAAGAAATTGACCCACCTTTTTTCGTTAATAAGGTTAGATGTTCTTTCTCTTCAATTATTTGGGTTTTGTGGGTTATTATGAAGAGGATAAATTAGTCATTTCAAAAGAACATGACCCTGTTTTGAAGCAAGAATGATAGCAATTAAATATTTATTTAACAAATCTTTAATATTAAAATAAAGAGGATTCTTTATAAAGTTGGAGTATAATAATGATGTGCACGTGTGTCCATCCACTTCTTTTATGGCTTTTCTCCCCTGCCTCCCTCCACCCTCTCTAGGTACCAAGTGGGTCCTACCCTTAAAATATTCTGACCATTTTACCCTTCCAAAGTATATTTACTTTATTCACCCTTTTTAAACTATTTTACTTAAAAGTTTAGTCGTAAGCCAAATAGTTGTTTTGGGAAAAATACCAAATTGTATCCTTTAATTTGTATTACGGAGAACTAAGTTAAAAAGATTACCATTTAAAAAGGTTTATATTATAAGTCTACACAAAAGTTAAAATTCAGAAATTCTTTTATTGAAACTAAACTTATTTGTGTTGGTCGGTCGTTGATAAACTAAACTTAACTTAGATTATAAAATTTTACGTTGAAAATTTATTTAATAGTTGAAAAATTAGCTTATTAATTAACAGTATTTGATAAAAACTAATTGATAAGGTTCTATATACTTTTTAAAAGTTATTTCAAAATAGTTTATCAAAACTAGCTTACAAAATAAATAAGTTACTTTTTTGTTTTACTAAACAACAAATTACAATAAACTAGTTTATAAGGTAGTTTATTTTTATTAAAGATTTAATATTAACTTTGAAAATATGTTTTTTTTTAATATGAATCAACTAAAACTATGCTTTTACATGTAATTTTTCCATGTACGAATGTCAAACATATATTATTGTTTGAATGTTTGTAGTAGTTGTTTGTATTTAATATTTTTTTCAGTATAGCATTAATTTATGTTTGATCAAACTTTATTTTAAACGATATATTTAGTTATACAAAATAATGATTTATTTAATGAATCAGCCACTTCAAGTTGCATGTTGTTTTCTCAAAGAGATATGCATTTTCAAAGAAACCAGTTTCAGTGTAACGGTCTATTATTTGCCGAATTATGGAAACCTAGTCTCCATGGCATTGGCCTTTTTCAGCCGCCTATGAAATTGAAAGATCATACAACTTGTTTAACTATTTTTTATAAATGTATATCATAAAATAATCAAATTAAAAAATATCTAAATAATTATAAAGTTCAACATTGCATTTTTTAACTTTATTATTATTATTATTATTATTGAAGTTAATAATTGTTTCCTCGCTATTTCAAGTTGTGTGACCTTCACGATCACAAGTTCAAAATTTTCATTCACTTGTTTTCCTTTTTGTTTGTAAATAGCTTTTCATACAAAGAAAAATTATGAAAATAGAAGAAAAACGTAAAAAAATATTTTTATTTGAATGATTTGTAGTAAGGTCTACGTATTTATATATCTTATTTTTAAGTAAAAAAATGATGAAAACTCCTAAAAAAGAATATTTCGAAAATCATAAACCATGAAGAATATATCTATTAATTTTTAGCATGTTACTAATCTTCTGTTCGTAAAATTTGTTAGGTTGTTTGCGTTCGATATATCATCAAACCAAGAGAAATGAAGACAACTATTGAAGTATTCATGTCTACTAAATGAAACATGTAGCATCTTTGTGGCCACCACCCACCAAAGTTGAAGTCAGATATGAGATGTTCATTGGAATCCTTCACCCAGTTGTGTTGTTGAAGGGACACAACATTAGTAGATAGAACATCGGGTGAAAGGTCCCTATTATGCATTATCTAGATGTCGAGTTTTTTTTTCCAATGTTTAGATGCAAAGAAGATGTTAAATGAAGCATATTCCTTACAAACACCCATGAATGGTTATCTACACTTTTTGGTTTGATATTTTGATAATAACTTGGGTGGAGTGTGTCTGAAACTAATCTTTTACGGAAGTTATTCGACTAAAGAGGTAGATATTTATTTCTAGTTTTCGAAATAACATGGTAGATGATTAGGAAATATATCCCTTGTATTAGTCATAAAAGTTCTCTTTGTTCTTAATACTTGTTCTAGATGCATCATCAATTCTAAAGGGTTGCAACAAGGGTTGCCCTAGAGCCTGAAACCTTTAGAGATCAAATGGAATTTCCCGAGCTTTTGAAAAGTCTCACATTGGCTCTCTCGTGGCTACGTGTGGAGTCTAAACTAATGAATATGAGTTTTAACATTTATAATCAAACAATGGGCCCAATTACCAATAAATCTCTTCACATTTCAAGCTACAACTCATATCGTTTGGTTCGCTGAAATCCACTGGAATTAGAAGGAATTGGAATTTAATTCTATCACTTTCTTTTGTTTGGTTCAAGCTTTCAAAATGAATTGGATTCCATAATAAGTTAAATTTTCCTTCCAATAAGAGAAAATAAATTTCATTCAAAAACTTAAGGAATTAAAATTTCTTTCAAGTGAAAATGTTGAATGTTACCATATTACCCATTTTACTTTTAACACTACATATGAAAACCTCTTTGTCTCCACCACCACCTCCACCGCCACGCACCATCACCACTACCGTTACCTCTGCTACCACTACCACCCTCCACCCACTAGCACCGTTACCTCTACCACCATCGATCACTGTCGCCGCTATCACCACCTCTGCCACAACCACCACCACCTTCACTACCATACATCATTGTCGTCACCACCCGCTATACACCACCTCTACCACCGTCGTCACCACCCGCTACACACCACCTATACCACCAAACTACATTCCACCTCCACCACCACTCACCACCGCAACCATACCACACGGCCACCATCACCTCCGCCACCACCACCAACACCTTTGCCACCACCTTCATCACCACCACTGTTACTACCAACATTGCCACCTCCACCACTACACCACCCATCACCTCCGCCACTACTCATGACCACCACCATCACAATTACTACCGTTACCACCATCATCACCTTCGCTACTACCCACCATCACCTTTGTTGTCATCATCATCGTTATTGTCACCGTCAACATCACTGCCACCATCATCATCACTTACTAATTTTATAATTTATATAATATATTTTTACATATAAGTTATAAAACAAAGTAAAAATATGCAAAAAAAAAAAAAGAAAAAAAAGAAAGAAAGACAATTTTGTCATTGTATATTATTTCAGTTTCATTTTCTACCAACCAAACATAATTTATTGGATTCAAATTTCAATCCTGCCAACCAAACTGAATATGGAATTTGATTGCAATTCCTGACAAATTTCAATTCTCTAACAGATTCTAATTCCTTCAAAAACATTCTGCGAACCAAACGACACCTATTATAAATTAATAAAATTTGCCAAACATTAATTTTAAACATGTGTTTATTAAATTAAAAACCGACACAAAAACATGTCTTTTTATGTGCAATTTTCCGTTTTAAGTCCAATTAAACAACCAACCTCGTCCATATGATGTTTATGTACTCGTATCTAATATTAAATATATCTAAGTTACAAAAATTGAGTGAAAATACATTGTTTTTGTTTGATATCATAATGCAATCATAGGTAGGGCAACAACCGTCTTTATTGGAGAAAAAGGTTCTTTTTCCAAACCAAACTTTTCATCAAGGAGTTCACATAAGGGAATAGCTAAAATTGCTTTATAGTAAGTACTACCTTTTACGATCCTTATAACAAAATTTACCAAAAGGTTAAAGGATTAAAAGCTTTTTGGATATGGATCCCACAAGACCATAACACATCTTTCACCACATAAATCATGTAGGCAACACCATCTTTCAACACATTGATGACGTATACAACACTTTGAGAAGTAGGATAGATTATGGTATTCTTTTTATAAATTATAAAATTCTTAAACAACCTCACAATAAAGCTTATAAAAAAACAAAACTTAACACACTTTGATTTATATAAATAAATTACTATCGATAGAACTGATCATCGAACTGTTGATATTTAGTTATGAAAGATCAAAACATGTTAAACTAGACCCCTAAATTTATAAAAATGTAAAAATTTCTCCACATGGACATTACCATCCTATATTCCTATGTGCCATGTCATGAAGGCAAATTCTTATCTATCTTCATCTAGGTGGTGATCACATGACGGCTATGTGGATTTATAAGAAAATACTATTTTATTATATATATCATTATTATTTAAAGAGTAAATTACAAGAATGGTCACTCTGATTTTGGGCAATATCTTCGTCCATAACTTTTTTTCCATTTGTACGGTACAAGTGGTTTGAATTTGTTTTGGTTTTAGTCACTACTAAATGTAAAAATATCAAATTTCTCTTATTATGTATTTTATTTATTATTATTTATCTATTATTATAAAAATAACATAAATTGAAACAAACTAAAAAATAAAATCAAAACAAAACAAAAAGAAAACTTAAACCTAATCAAAAGATTATAAACACTCTCTTTGTCTATTGTCTCACCGTCGATTCCATATAGCATCGTCGGAGATACCCTCATCCATTCTTTCTCAATCTCTTGTCGAAAACTGTCATCGACAACCAACACCAACATTTACTCTGCATCCTTCTAATGCACATGAATCCCTCCAAAGTCCAACCTTACATCTTCGCTGATTCACCACCATTTGCATCTTGAAGCATCGATGATGTTGGTCGAGCCAACCATCTTCGGAAACCCTCTAACCCCACATTGTCGTCGCCCCTGAAAATCGATAAGAAAGATATCGAGAGATAAGGTTGTGACTTTGATGAATGTTTTATTTTTGTAGTGGTATCATTTTTTTTCTACGGGAATCAATGGCTTGTTGGTATATTGGAGTTGTGTTGATAATTTTGAGCTACATTGATGGTGGTATTTCCATCATCTTCTTCCTTCAAGGTTTATTCATCACTCTAGTTGTGTCTTCTTTCAACTATTTTCTATATAATCATGATCTTCTTCATTCAACATTTATCTATTCTTGGAATCTCTTCTAAGGTGCATCAAAGTTGCCTAAACAAAAAATATTAAATCAAATAGTACAAAGATGATTTCTTTTCCCTATTTAGGGTCGTTTCAATTTGATTTGTAATGAATTCATTCATGTTGTTGATATTGCACCAACCTATGTTATGTCTCTTTGTTTTTCATTGTAGTTCTCCTACGAAAAAAATGATGCATGTTTTATTCAAAAGTGAACATAACATTTGACAAAATCTAATTTGATACACATTGTATACATATGTTATTATAACATTTAATGAAAGTTGATAAAAAAAAAATTAGTTTTTATACAAAAAAAAAAAAAAAAAAAAAAAAAAAAAAAAAAAAACTATATTACGTGTGTGTTATAATCATATGTGAATAAAAAGTGTATTAGATTTTTATTACAACACATTCATGATGAGTCACATAACAAGATAAAGGTGTAGAGAAAGATGGTTCCTTTCGAGGACAAGAGATAGAAGGTTCCTTCGAGGACAGAGTATAGTTCCTACGGGAACGAGAGTACGGTTCCTTTGGGTATAAAGAGTATGATTCTTACGGGAATATAGTAGAGGTTACTTCGGGGACAAGAGTTAGAGGTTCCTTCAGGGGCAAGAGATAGAGATTCATTTATAGAATAGAGTAGAGGGTCCTATAGGGACAAAGAGTATGATTCCTTCGGGAATGAGATTATGTCCCTACGGGGAAAGAGATAGACGATCTATTTTGGGGATGTAGATAAATGGTTCATGTGGGAATCCAGATTGGTATGGTTGTAGAAGATAAAGAAAAGGTTCCTTGAGAGGAACAAGATAAGAGAGTTCTTTGTAAGAACTTAGAAGTAATCCATGAAGGATTAAGAGTAAGGAATATGTGAGGGATTCAAGAATAAGAAGAAAGAGTAAGGAATGTATGAGCGATTCAAGAGTAAGAAAGATTAAGGGTCCACGAGGGATCACAAGAGAGAGAGAGAGAGAGAAAAGAGAGAGAGAGAGAGAGAGAGAGAGAGAGAGAGAGAGAAAGAGAGAGAGAGAGGTAAGATCATATGAGTGTGTGCGGTAATGTAGTGAGAAGTTGTTCCCTTAGAGTAGAGTATATGATGTGATTCTTGGGTCTAGATGAGAATAGAGTGTTGAGGCATTAGAGATGAGAATAAAGAGAGATGAAGAGTAAGTAGAGCATGTGAAGGCATGCTAAGAGTTAGAGCATAGATTAGAGAAGAGACATGTGACTGTTGGGTCTAGATGAGAACATAGTGTTGAGGCACTAGAGATAAGAGTAGATAAGAGATAGAAAAGAGAACATACCAAGAGATATGGAAGAGATGGATTAGAGAAGAGACGAAGTTAGAGTATGGGAAGAGCATGATAAGAGGCTAAGAGAAAGAGATAGATGAATGAGAAGAGTAGCAATGTATGATACTAAGAGAAAGAGATCAGATGATAGAGTATAAGATAGATAAGAAAGATGAAAGATAAGAAAAGATAAAATGATAACTCACCGAACACTATGTGTCTGATGTTGTAGATATGTTCAGATGTAGATATGTTCACTATGTGTCTGATGTTGTAGATATGTTCTTGTTTTGTAGATATGTTCTTGTTTTGTAGGTTCAGAAGATGTAGTAACAAAAGAGATGGCATGAGCACAAGAAAGATTTAGATAATAGGATGCTATTAATGTATTTCCTTGTTCTAATGTGTATGTAGATTTTTTATGTAAACTCATGATTATTCCTGGGAAGTAAAGTGTTTTAATTTTAGTAGAATTCCACATTTGTAAGAAAACACTGATATTTCCTTTTAATTAGATGTATAAAAATTTAGGTCGTTACAACATGTGAGTCATCCACCTCTAGGTTCTATGTATATCTTGGCGATAATCTTGTATCCTAGTCTTATAAACAACACGCTGTCTCTCGTTCCATTGCCTAAGTTGAGTATCAGGGGATGACTAATGTGGTGACAGAAGTTGGTTGGCTTTCTTTCTATCGAAGCTTTCTTGTCCACTTCCACAAGCCACTGTGGTCTTTTGTGATAATGTCGACATCATGTATTTAGCTTCAAACCCAATACAACACCAACATACCAAGCATGTAGAAATTTATTTACATTTTAGGGAAAGTGTAGCAACTAGTCATGTTCATGTTTTGCATGTTCTGATAAGATATCTTATCAGTATGCGTATATTTTTACAAAGAGTCTTCCTACATAGTTATTTTTAGACTTTAAAAACAATTTAAGTGTTCAAAAACCTCCTATTCCTGTTCCAACTGCAGGATCGTGTTAGACTATTATTTGTTTGTTTATTTATATTGAATTCTTGTATATAATATAGGGATCCTCATATAACCTGTACTTTATTTATATTGATATCAATATAAGCATAAATCCTACAAGGATTTTCCACGTTATCAAACAATATTAACTACCAATATTTTTGATCCATCAGTAACATTAATTGGTTTTGCTTGGTACAAATAAAGAGTCGTATTGTATGAATTGTTACATCACACATAAAGAGCAAATAATTTTGTTTTATCCTAGCTTTCAAAGTCTTTCGTCACAAAAGCATTACCCCACCTTTTTTACTGTATCCATCTTTAAATAACTAACAAATAGTAGAAAATTTTGTCCATTTTTACATACTCGACCAATTAAGATTATCAACCAAACCAAACGGAGCTAAAACGTCTTCGTTTACATGGGTTAATGACTTTTGTCATATGCATCCCCTATAACCATGATACATACATCATACATCATACATCATTTTCAAGTCATATTCGAGTTGAAATTCTAACCCTAACCTTGCCCGTTTTGTAAAACAGGTGACCTTGTTTTTTATGTTAAAATGATCAAATGCAATAAGCATAAAATGTATTATATTTGTTGAAAATTTCGGAACATAAGGACTAGACCAAGAAAAATAGCATTTCTTTTTCACCTGAAGATCTTCAACAAACTCAAAGGAAAAAGTTGTAAAATTATTCATGTTCTTACCATTTCAGGGGATTTTACCAGTACATAAGTAACTAAAACATCATTATTCTAATTCAAGTTTTATATGATCACCACTTTGATTCTTTCATAAAAAGAAAGATTCTAAACAGCCAAACTCTTTGAGGCGATTTCAAATACGTTCTCTGAGAGCCCGTTACAACACACAATCATCTCCAGCTGTGCCTGTTTTTCCAATTTCATCAAGAATTAGCAAAACATACTTTCAATTATTACTATTTTTTTGTTTATTATATATAGCATACGATAATTAATTAAAGATCAAGATTCATTACCTTGGCAAGGTTTTGGCGGGTATCATCATATCGCTTCCATCTGGAAAAGGCTGAAACCATCCTAGACGCCACCTGGATCAAGACAAGGGTAAAATGGTAATTTCAATCAACCCCAGAAGATTCGTATTGTAAAAGAGTTGGATACAAGAATGATGCAATTGCAACATCTTGCATCCAGCCCTATTGTAAAATGCTTTACAAGGGTGTTTTAAAAATCTGATTTTGGTCCTACTCGAATGAAGAAAGATAAAAGAAGGGTAATTAAGTCATTTTCACCTGTGGGTTCAGTTTGTCAAGCTGCACCACAAGGTCTCCCAAGAATTTGTAGCCTGAACCATCTTTAGCATGGAAGTTAACAGGCGATGCACAAAATCCTCCAATCAGTGAATAAACCTGTCCAAAATCAAAGTTCAAGAAAATAAGACTTCTAAACCATTTTGACCCATTTCTCTTTTTGCTTTTTTTTTCCATATAAAATGGTGAGTAAAATAAGAGTAAAGTTGTGACCTTGTTGGGATTCCTTAGGTCAAATGCAGGATGATTCAAAAGTTTCTTAACATTCTCAACATTCCCAGGAATATCCGATGCAGATTGAAGTGAAAACCACTTGTTAACCACCTAAAATTCAAGAAAACAAAACAAACATATAAAAAAAGATCCCTTTTTTTACTTTAATATATCCAAATTAAATTACATAAAATAACAATTTACCAAGTAATCATGCTGCCATTTGTCATAAAAGTCAGCCAAAGCATCTTCACGGGCTTTACCTGGTTTTTGAGCAATGGCTGCAAGAGCTGAGAATTGATCTGTCATATTTGTTGCACTTTTGTATTCATTCACCACAAGCTCGTTGATTTCTTCATCTTCAAGAGTCGCAAGATACCCTTTTTTTTCCAAAAAAAGTCAAAATCATAAACATCAACACTCACCAATATAAAAAAAAGGGTACTTAAGAGCAAAAATACATATATATACCAAGGGCAGTGTTCTTAAGAGCACGTCTTGCCATATTAACATGGTCAAACTCATACTTCTCTGAGCTCCTATTTTCTTCCACCTGTCAAAGTCAAACATGTCAACATTAATTCACACAATGTTCATATGTGGAGTGGGGTGGGGTGGGGTGGGGTGGGTAGGAGGCATATTTTTTACCTTGTTTATGAATTCTTGCTTCAACTCCAAAGCAAGTTGTTTTCTAATAAAAGATTGAACAGCATGAACAGCATCAGGGTCTGCTACTTCCATCATGTCCATAATCTCACCTTCACCAGGGAGTGTTATTGTTTGTGCAATAAACTCCTAAATATAAATGAATTGATTTAGTGTTGAGTTACCTCAAATCTAGAAAACTACGACAACTTCAAAAGAAAAATACCTTGTCTAGGCTCGAATCCAAAAGAATACATTTGATCCCATGAACAAATTGTGGATCAAGAACCAATTTATTATCTTTTTGAAAGTTAACAACTTGGCTTAGCATCAGTTTCCTTGCCAATATTTGTCCAGCTTCCCAACTAACAATAATAATAATAATAATAGTTTAATAAGAAAACCTTGAAAGTATAATGATGTAATAGAAAGAAATGAAAGTATAACACACACAAATATATGAAAGTAGATTGCCATTTCTTACCGATTAAATTCATCTGAATCATGAGCAAGAAGGAAAAACAGATCGTTTTCTGTAAGATCAGAGTGTAGGTGAATAGGAGCACTATAACCCCTTAACAGTGATGGAATTGGTTTTTCAGCAACATCTGTGAATACAAATTCTTCTTCAGCCTAAATTTAAGACACGAAAAATGATTTAGTTAGTAGATGGATAACTTGTATGGGGCCCTACGAAGTGTAAAATTACCTTTGTAACCCTGAGAACAGTAGTGTAGACAGGCTGAGCACCAGATGTGATGGACACTAACTTCCCATCTTGATAGAAAGATGATAATGGCATGTCTTTTCCACTTGAATCAAGAAGCCCCATAGCCACAGGAATGAACATTGGCTCTTTTGTAGGCTGACCTGGAGAAGGTGGCAACGTTTGACTGAAAAAAATAAAAATAAAAAAATATAAATACAAGCTTTCTAGGTTGTTTTTTAGGAAAGTTATTATAATAGGAAAGTATAATTGATTTACAACTTTTTTCCCTATTTTTAAGAATTTGAATTAGACAGCCCACTTTCGTATCTAGCCCATTGTAGTCCATTTGTATTTTGTGGTATATATACTACACGAAAAGCATAATGCCATTTTATGGGAAAATGTTTTCATAACATGTTGTAGATATTATGTAATATGAGAAATCAGACCAAGCCTTGTTTTCCTGTTTCATGTGTTGTTTTTATTTTTAATGACAAAAATTCAAGCATCGAATTACATTTACGAATATAGCAACAATCTTTTCTAAGACATAAGATTTAATGTTGTTTTCAAAAATTCAATAAAAAGGTATAGTTGAAAGAATTTTAAAAAAGTTCATAAGCTCGTTAAAGCACTAACCTTGCTAGCTTTTTAAATAACTAGCTTACAAGCTACTTTTTGGTTTGTCAAACATGTTAAACTAAAAAAGATTTCAAAAAAAAAAAAAAGCTAGTTGTGGCATGCCAAACATAACCTTAGTCACACCAGGGATTTTTTTTGGGAGGGACAAAAACGTACTTTTGTCCCATTGACATCAGCCCCACTCAAAGAAAAAACTTACCTAAACTTCAAAGAAAAGGTATGAGCTTCAACATTGTAAGAAGATGTAACCTTCACGATAGGGGTACCAGCTTGTGAATACCTAAACACAAGTCATGTTTGTTAACATAACAAATCTTTAAATAAAAACCATAAAAAAATATATATTGTAAAAGTAAAATACCATAATAAGAAATTAGCAAAATCCGTATTGTTAGCATCTCTCATAGCAGCAAAGAAATCTTCACAAGTTACTGCTTGCCCATCATGCCTTTCAAAGTACAGATCTGTCCCCTAAAACAACAAACATTAATTCTACAATACAACTAAGTGCTAAACACAAAAAATAGCAAAATATTTTCATTTATTTTTGTATTATAGCATCTTACTTTCGTTTTTTCTATTATAGAATTGTATTTTGTAAGTGAGAAGATTTTCAAACTACATGCTTTAATAGAAATAAATGAAAGTAGGATGCTAATTGAAGCACATTGCTATTTTCTACATTTAACCCTAAAAATAATCAGATTTGGTTCAGTCATTTAGCCATCTCTCCTTACCTTCCAGAACCCTTCACTTCCTAATAAAGTTTTGTACATACGGACAACTTCAGCACCTTTTTGGTACACCTGTCAATATTATATATTAAAAAATTAAATTCATTGACTTTTTGTGTTTTCATGTCAAAATAGAACAAATGGCAAACCGTGGGTGAACGAATCAGAAGCATACCGTTACTGTATAGAAATTGTCCATCTGGAGGGAAAAAGAAAAAACAGTTGAAAGTTGAGGGTAAGTTTTGAAACTTTAATAGACAAAAGAGAGATTACAAAAAAGGAAATAAGCTCCAGACCTTAATGTAAGAGTGAGGCCTAACAGGATGAGCCATGGGTCCTGCATCCTAGAAAAGACAAAGATTACGACATATCCAAATAAAAAATAAAAGGAAAAAACAATATTTAATTGATGTCCAATTTAGATTAAAGATGAGAACCTGTGAAAATTGGTATATACGAAGCTTTGAAACATCACCAATTCTCTTAACTGTTCGACTGCCTAAATCAGATGAAAATTCCTGCAAAACATGTTATAATCATTAAACGCATATTAATGATATAAATATAATGATTTTTTTTTTTAAATCTGCAACAAGATCTTACTTGATCACGAAAAATGGTAAGACCTTCTTTCAAACTCAACTGGAACCAGTCACGACATGTCACTCTATAAAGATTTATAAAAAAAAATCAGAACGATATTTCATATTTTTTTAGAATATGATCAATAAAAGTTTATATAATCAAACCTGTTGCCAGTCCAGTTATGGAAATACTGCAATATATAGAAAGGGTTATATATAATATACACGTTACTGTTTAAGCAATTAAAGAATATAAAACCTTTTTTTAAAAACACAAAATGATTAAAAATCTCAAACCTCGTGACCAATACAACTCAAAATTGCAGCATAATCCGCATCTGAAGCCGTCTCCGGTGATGCCAAAATAAGCTTAGAATTGAAAATCTATTCAAGAACGAAAAAAGATTAATAAAAAACTTTTTTTATGCGGAAAAGAGATTAGTTATATAATTTACTACTATATGTCTATACACACATACATTCAAGCTCTTGTTTTCCATGGCTCCCCTGCCAATTTAAAACCACAAAAAAAATGTAAGGAAGGAAATTAAATCTGGATAAGAGAACAAAATAAAAAGGGGTTTTGCCTACAAGTTGAAATCGGGAACAACCACGATGTTGAAGAGATCAAGATCATACTCTCGACCGAAAACCTAGAACAAGAGATGAAAAGACGAAAACACCCTTGAGTCAAGATGTTAATAAAGATGGAAGGAAGTGGGAGTATGGAAGAAGAAGAAGAACTAACATCTTCATCCCATTTCATGGCTGCTTTGAGAGAATACATGGCATGTAGGGTTTTAGGGAGATCTTGTGGTGGGGTCCATATTCTTAAATCAACTTTTCGACCCGAACATGTTATGAAAGTGTCATCTCTGCTCTCTAATTCTCCTGCAACCAATGCAAAAAGATAACAAGGTTTCTTGAATGGATCCTCCCAAACAGCAAAATGCTTCCCACCCTGCAATCAACAGCTTAATCTCTTACTTAATGCAGAAAAAGAATGACTTGATTTGTTAAGACATATAAGAAGACAAGTTTCACCTCTAAATCTCCTTGATCAATGAGGTTTCCATTGGACAATAACACAGGGTAAAGTGACTTGTCAGCCTCAATACGAACAGTATATTTTGCCATAATATCAGGGCGATCCTGAAACCAAAATAATAATATTAATAAAATATTTAAAAAAAAAAAGGGAGAAAGAATAACTAGAAAACAAATCAATATCAATAATCACTTCAAATAACAAACCTGAAAATAAGTTATCTTTCTGAAACCTTCTGCTTCACATTGTGTGCAGAAATTACCAGACGACTTGTAAAGACCCTACAATACAAACATTAATCAAATTTTACCAAAGCCCTAAAGAGAAGTAGAGAACAGAAATAAATAGTAGATTTTTTTTACCTCTAATGATGTGTTATGTTGTGGTGAGATTTCAGTAACAGTTTCCAAGGTAAAACTCCCACTTGGAGGTGCTTTGAGAATTAGATGCCGAGCATCTATATCATAATCTCCCTCCTGAAATTTAAAAAAAAAAAAAGTAAGGTTTAGCCTTCGGTGTTGTTTCTTTTTTACTTGATAAACTTAATGTGGACATGACTTAATATGAAAAAGAACGACTTAATAAAGAAGCTCAAGGAAATGAGGCTTTCAATATTAAGTACAACTTTTCAGAAATTTGTTGTATTTATCTTTTCGTAGCATTTCCAAAGTTTATCATCATTTTCTCAAATAAATAAACATCATTTATCAAGAAAGGACTTAATGGGAAATCAAATGTAAACTTTAGTGTTCCATACCTTCAGTTCAATACCATTAATCCTAACCGAAATCAGCTTGAGATCAACCCCATCCAAAGCCAATGGAGCAGCGACACCTGTCGCAAGTCAAAACAACATCCATTCACTAAACAATCAAGAAAAGAACGTAACTTTGACTCTATTAAAGGTCTTTTCATTTAATTAATATATGTTATTAGAAGTTAATAGACTTATTTTGGAAAGAAAAAAGTGTATGTCAATGAAAATCACAAAGCATATATACCATCAACTCTAGGGACAACTCTGATTTTTGCACACACAATTGTCTTTTCTTCACCCAATGAAAAGCTTAGATCCACCTGAATTAACAAATCATTAACAAAAAAACCATAAAGATGCAAACTTTAAAAAAATAACATGCATTTTAGTTGAACAAAGTACAAACTGTATCAAAGTAGTAATCTGGTAATTTGTAATCTTTTAGGAAAATCTCTTTAGGACCCTCCATTTTTGATTCTCCAACTGATTCTGACATGGATTTGGTTGCCACAGAACAAATGAGTCTCCTACTCGTTTGATTAGTTCTCTAAAAACCAAACATGAATCATTATTAAACAAAATGTACTCATTTAATAACAAGAATCTTATGAGTTATGAGTTATGACTTATCTTATGTGGAGTCCTAGATCATATATAGTATATACAGGGCCAGTCCAAACACAGAAGAAAAAAATGACCCCAATGTCAAATATCTCAATGCCAAATATAATAAAAATTTCAAAAAAAATATCATTTATAATAATAATCAATAATATCATCCAAACCAGAAATATAGTCATAGTATTTACAAAAACACCACCAATATTTACAAAAGACAATAAATTTCTAGCTTTATTAGATACAAAACTAACAAGATCAATTTAATCTAACATTTTTTTTTCTCTATACATAATATTGCCAATATCTTTCTCTATACATCTATACATAACTTTCACCTAAGATGTTTCTTCAATAACTTTAGCTAGCTTTGAACAACTTCAAGGTAAACTTCTCTCTATAGATGCCTTTTGACCTAGGTCATTTTAAGTTCTTGAAAACTTCTAACTTCTTTAAACTTCTTTATACAGTTGTAGAGATGCATCTACAAATGCAAGCTGTCAAATAAAACCACTATGTAATAAAAGTCATAAAAATGATAACTAAACTAAAATAAAAAATCTAATAAACAACTCCTCAAATTACAATATTAGCTTGTTAAACGAGATATGGAACTCTGAAAGAATAAAGTCATAATAAAAACAGTAGAAAAATTGGAAGATAAAACTTTTCTTTAGATAATTATATACAAATATCTAGAAACATAATACCTAATTGAGTGGAAATTCTTAAATTTAAAACATTGATTATCAGAACTTTCTGAATAAGTAGACTTCAGAAATCTGAGAAACAAAAAATCTGATAACATAGAATGAGAAGCAAAAATCAGGAAAAAAAAAAAATCTGATACACAAAGCTATAAGCTTTCAGAAACGAAAAATCTAAAAGAAAAATCATACCTTCTTAAATTCTTATCTGATATCAAGGAAGTCGCAAAGATTCGAAATCAGCATAGAGAATCGAGAGTGCGAATCATAATGAAAATGCGAGAGTTTGTGAGAAATAGGGGTTAGAAGCCGGGAAGTCGACTGCGACTGTAAGAGAGAACAGAGTGAGTTGGAAAGATGCGTTCTATTCATTTGAGTAATTCTTGAATCCCCTTATCAGAGGTATGTCGATTCACGACGTCGAGGTGGAGATATCTATCAAGTATGTCGATTCGATTAATGATTCATAAGACGCCCTGATTGGCTAATTCTTGCCTCCTTCGGTCTTTTTCCATTCCACAGAGGCATTCAAATAGAAGTAGATAATTTATACACACCAATCTACAACACCATCCTATACCAGCTTACTTTTTAGGTAAATGATGACTATATAATTATCATTTGCATTATTTTTTAGGTTATGATTACAATATAATTATTATTTTGAATAATTTTTATCGTTATTTCATTATAACAAAATCAATAAAATTTTATTATTTAATAATTATATTTTTATTACTAACTTTATTAATATTAACAATTTTAAACTTATTTTTAATTAAGATTAAAAAAAAAAAATTTATTTTTATAATATAATAATATAAATAGTATTATAAAAAATAAAATTCAAAATAAATTTTTATCCATATTTTTTTTACTTTATCCACGACAAAAACAAACGACAATAATAATTTTGTGCGGCTATGCACCTACGAAAGATTTTGGGTTTGTTAATGCCCAACATTGAGTAAATAAAAAGGGTTATAAATGTAATATTTGGAGATATCATTTCACTTCATCAACAAATTTGATTTAACAATTTAATTGCTTGATATAAAAATATAAAAGATTAAATAAACACATGATTAAAAAAAATAGTCATAAACTCATATAAACTCATATGTTAAAGAATAAATGCTTTTATGTAATGTTAATACATTATTATTTTATTTCAAAAATTATATATATATATATATATATATATATATATATATATATATATATATATAACTAAAAAAAGATCAAAGTAATGATACTTAATGTTTAAAAAAAATAGAAACCAATATAACTAATGAAGTATCATACATGTCGAATTTGTTTATATGCGAGATAGATTATTTATATTAAAAATAACACAAAATAAATATATCCAAAAATAAATTAATAAAAAACAATATGTTGTATATGTTTGTAAAGTTAAAGGGAGGAAAATAGAAAATAATATATAAATAAAGGGGCATAAACATAATATTAAATTAAATGTATTTTATTGTTTTCCTATTCTTATAGTTAATCATTGCGTCACTAGTGTTAAAAGTTGTGTTTAAGAAATAAAGAGAAAGTTAAAGTCAAATATATAGGTCAACACAATATTAGGTTGGTGTGCAGTAGACTTGGAATAGGATGATGTGTAAAAAGTAAAACCCTTGTTTTTTTTTTCTTTTTGCTAAATTGAGTTTGGGGCCGACCCTAGGGCGCTAATAGAAGAAAAGGTAAATATAGTCCCTCTACTATCAATATGTACAATGTAGGCTAAAAGTAATTATTAAACTAGTTTGTGTAAAATTTGCAAAACAAAATACAATTACGCCATGAAAACTAGAGGTGAGCGTGGTGCGGTTCGGTGTGGTTATTAGCCAAAACCTTACTACTAACCGCAAATGCGGTTAATCCATTTTCAAAACCGCTTTGTGTGGTTATTTTTGCGGTGCGGTTTTATTTTTTTGTGTTGCGGTTATTTTGTATTTTTTTTAACCACAGTTTAGAGCTCAAACGGTTTTCAGAGTTCAAACATATTACTTTTATGATAAAAATAAAAAAATAAAAAAGAAACATAAGGTATAAAACAATTAATTTAAATCACAAACAACTAATATTTTAAAAATGTCAAATCAATAGTAATTAACAATAAATATCTTTAAATTGTTTAATTTCATCATTTTCCAAAGTTAAGCATAACAAAAAACCAACACTTTTGTCTTCTAGTATTTTATCTATCTTTCAACCATGAAACTTGTCTTATTTTTAATATTTAATATAGTAATAATTAATAAAAAAATTATATGTAATATATGCGGTGCGGTGCGGTTTTTTGCGGTTTTTGAAAACTGATAACTGCACCGCACCGCAATTTGCGGTTTTTGAAAAATAGAAAACCTCACCATCGTTTTTTATTACGGTTGCGGTTAATTTTAGTTGTGGTACGATTTTTGCTCACCCTTAATGAAAACATATCAAGATTAGTTTTTAAAACACAAACAGGAAGATTATTTAATTATTATTGATGCGAACCTTTGACTTATGATAATATATGTATTTAGAGATGGTGTTTGAGCATTTTACTAATGGGATACGACACATAGGCTGAAGCTACAATGTTTCAATAAAAAAATTGTAAACCTTGCGTGAAACGTTTTAAAAAACATTAAAATATAGGTCGAGAAAATAAGTACGAAAACATAAAATAATAATAATAATAATAATAATAATAATAAATACGTCGAAACGTAGACAATCTCAAAGGTTTCTGGTGTCTTTGTCCTCTCCGGTCACCTTCTTCGACAACTCTCGCCTTCTCCGGCGAAACATGATATTCCGACGAGTTCTTGGCAAAGGTCGCACAAATATGAAGCAATTCATGTCGGGTAAGAGAGTTTTGATGGAAATTTTACACATACACAAACACAAAAATCTGATCCAAACTCGAAATCAGAAAATCAAAACCCCTAAAATCTAGGGTTCGTTCGTTCTTGAATCTCCTACCTATAAGAGAATTTTAGGTGTGTGTTGTGTGGAACAAATCGATTTCAAACCATTTGATTTCAAGGGTTTTGTTTCTGGGTTTTCAAAAACAAAGAAGAAACCCTTCGATTTGTGTGGAGTGTGTTCTTCGTATGTATTCTTCAAATTTGGAAACAAAATGTAGAAAATATTCTTCGTTAAGATCAACTTTGAGGCTTGATTTTGCCATCTTGTTCATATGAAAACCCTATAAACGATTTCAGATTTTGATTTCTCACACACAAACAAGATTTCATATTTTAGTTTTCGCGTTTCTGGGTTTTCAAAAACAAAGAAGAAACCATTTATTTCTCCATTAACAAGAACAATGAAGCTTCCATTTGCGATTTTCGATCTCGATCTTAGATTTTGAAACTCGATTTTGGATATGGAGTGTGTTCTTCGTGTATGTTCGTCAAAACTAAACAACTATATGTCGACAAATGTTCATCGTTAAGCTTGATTTTGAGGCTCGATTTTGCCATCTTCTTCAAATGAAAACCCTAAAAAACGACTTCAGCTTTTGCTTTTTCACACACAAACACAATTTCAGTTTTCAATCTTCGACATGTGTGGGTTATGATGTGACAATGCTTAAAACGATTTCGGATTTGACAAACAATAACACATATCTGATTTGCCAAGAACTCGCCGGAATATTCATGTTTCACCGAGAAGGTGCCGGAGAGAATAATCACCAGAAACCTTGAGTAACAGGTGATAGCCGTCAAAATGGTTATTGCGAACACAACTAATAAGTTGTATGGTATATTTGATACAAAAAAAAGAGTTCCCAAAAAAAATGATCTAAAAGTTAGTTCAAATAACTTTTTGGTAGCTTTTATGTTTTAGTTTTAATGTAATTTTACATCTTTAAAAGTTGACAACTATTTTTGTCGAACACTACTTCACAGATAAAAGTTATAGCTTTCGGTCATCAGTTAGTTTTGCCAAACAATATCCTTATCGATAATAAATTTTCTATCAACTAAATGTAATAATAATTATTTTATAGTTAATATAAATGACATAAATATTTTCAATAACATATGATTACCAAAAGTTTAATTGTATAATTTTATTCCGAGCAACATGTATAGGTTTTTATGATAAAAACGTTATAAGTTATAAAGTGTTATTTATAGCGTCATTAATACTCTTTTTATATAAAAATGAAATTAATATCATTTTTATGGCAAAATATATAATTTTCTTATTAGTAGAAAATCTATATAAAATTTAATACACTATATAACTTCAAATACACAAAAATTCTATTTTGTGATAAATACTCTGCTGTATATTATTCATCTGGAAAAATACCAACTTGTATATAAATAATCCTTTATGTAAAAATCCATTTTTACAGAAAACATAAAGTTTCATTGTATACTCAAAATCAATTATACATAGGTTATGTTAAAAATACATAATACGGCTAAAAAACTCGTATAATTAAAAACTCATTTTTGGTTTATTTTACTTTTCCAATTGAACCAAAACTATAGAATAAATATATATTTTATTTTTTAGATGATTTTTACAGAAAGTATATCTATAACTCTTTATATAAAACATACTAAAAGTACATATAAATAGGATTTCAAGTGTGTTTTATACATATTTTTGTGACTCCAAGTGAGTGAATGTAAACTTGATGGTATAAAAATATAAACTTTATGAATTTAAAAAGGGGAGATCTTAGACATATGTATACCTTAAAATGAACACAACTTCAGATTTTGAAGCTTCAAAGACCAAGCTTGCGAAGTATGTTACCTAAATACCTCTCTTGATATACCAACTCCTTGTAGGTGTATTTTTGGGGTTTTGCTTCAACAAAATAAGCCCCAAAACTCGAGAAATGTTGTTATATATTTAGAATGTATTGGGGAAGAAAGATTATGGTTATCTTGGCTTAGAACTCACTTAAGTACTCTTTTTCATGCATGCAAAAACTACATATGGGTTTTGAAGTAAATGAGAAACTATATCGACTCTTTCTCTTACTTGTGATCAACTAATGACTTAAGTAGATGTAATAATTAATGCAAGCCTATCTCACCTTTTTTCCTTTCTGTTTCTCTAACTGACACATATGGAATTCAAACTCAAGTTTGCTTGACTTAATGGTTAAAGACAAGAAGAAAGGATTCATTGTGGAAAAATGAAGCAAGAAGAAATTATGGGACTCTCCCAAGCATTAAATGCAAAAGAAAAAGACAAAGATGACTTAATCATTTATATTTACTACTAGTTTATAAATTTTCGCTTGAGTTATATATATTTATTAAGATCTCCATAAAATATGTGTCTTAATTCACAACCGTTATTTCCTTTTATGAATTTTTGAATGTATATATATCATTTCCGGCATAAAGAGATCAAGCAAAAGAAGGGCTTAATCAATTAAGTACTTGGATGTTAAGGCTTAATGATGTTAGGAACTAGTTTGGTTCAGAGTTTGTCCATTAAGTACTTAAAATTTGACTTAATCTCAATGTTGAAAAGGAACACACATCATTGGAAGCAACACAAATCCTCTGTTATCTGCAAATCAAATTCCAGTAGTTTACAATCTCGTCTGTTTTAATGATTAACAAACAAAAATACCCAGAAAAACTAAGATTGAGGAATTGTTAGCAAGTGAACATACAAAGATAACTAAAACTTATACCTATAAAGAATTTTACCAGTTGATATGAACAATATGTGGTCAAAGGGATTGTATAGTTTAGAAGAGAATGAAAAAACTGAAAATAAAGTTTTGATCTTCACGGCTAAGTCATTTCAGAATTACAAAAACGACTCGACTCGAAGGTTTTCTTTTCCTTATGGTTTTGGTTTTGTATTTTTCTAGTTTATTCGAAAAACTTGCATATAAATAAACGGGTCATTTTCAAGTCATATTCGAGTTGAAATTCTAACCCTAACCTTGCCCGTTTTGTAAAACAGGTGACCTTGTTTTTTATGTTAAAATGATCAAATGCAATAAGCATAAAATGTATTATATTTGTTGAAAATTTCGGAACATAAGGACTAGACCAAGAAAAATAGCATTTCTTTTTCACCTGAAGATCTTCAACAAACTCAAAGGAAAAAGTTGTAAAATTATTCATGTTCTTACCATTTCAGGGGATTTTACCAGTACATAAGTAACTAAAACATCATTATTCTAATTCAAGTTTTATATGATCACCACTTTGATTCTTTCATAAAAAGAAAGATTCTAAACAGCCAAACTCTTTGAGGCGATTTCAAATACGTTCTCTGAGAGCCCGTTACAACACACAATCATCTCCAGCTGTGCCTGTTTTTCCAATTTCATCAAGAATTAGCAAAACATACTTTCAATTATTACTATTTTTTTGTTTATTATATATAGCATACGATAATTAATTAAAGATCAAGATTCATTACCTTGGCAAGGTTTTGGCGGGTATCATCATATCGCTTCCATCTGGAAAAGGCTGAAACCATCCTAGACGCCACCTGGATCAAGACAAGGGTAAAATGGTAATTTCAATCAACCCCAGAAGATTCGTATTGTAAAAGAGTTGGATACAAGAATGATGCAATTGCAACATCTTGCATCCAGCCCTATTGTAAAATGCTTTACAAGGGTGTTTTAAAAATCTGATTTTGGTCCTACTCGAATGAAGAAAGATAAAAGAAGGGTAATTAAGTCATTTTCACCTGTGGGTTCAGTTTGTCAAGCTGCACCACAAGGTCTCCCAAGAATTTGTAGCCTGAACCATCTTTAGCATGGAAGTTAACAGGCGATGCACAAAATCCTCCAATCAGTGAATAAACCTGTCCAAAATCAAAGTTCAAGAAAATAAGACTTCTAAACCATTTTGACCCATTTCTCTTTTTGCTTTTTTTTTCCATATAAAATGGTGAGTAAAATAAGAGTAAAGTTGTGACCTTGTTGGGATTCCTTAGGTCAAATGCAGGATGATTCAAAAGTTTCTTAACATTCTCAACATTCCCAGGAATATCCGATGCAGATTGAAGTGAAAACCACTTGTTAACCACCTAAAATTCAAGAAAACAAAACAAACATATAAAAAAAGATCCCTTTTTTTACTTCAATAAATCTAAATAAATTACATAAAACAAGAATTTACCAGGTAATCATGCTGCCATTTTTCATAAAAGTCAGCCAAAGCTTCTTCACGCGCATTACCCGGTTTTTGAGCAATGGCTGCAAGAGCTGAGAATTGATCTGTCATATTTGTTGCACTTTTGTATTCATTCAACACAAGCTCACTGATTTCTTCATCTTCAAGAGATGCAAGATACCCTTTTTTTTCCAAAAAAAAAAAAAGTCAAAATCATAAACATCAACACTTGTCAACATAAAAAAAAGGGTACTTAAGAGCAAAATATATATACCAAGAGCAGTGTTCTTAAGAGCACGTCTTGCCATATTAACATGGTCAAACTCATAGCTCTCTGAGCTCCTATTTTCTTTCACCTGTCAAAGTCAAACATGTCAACATTAATTCACGCGATGTTTATATGTGGGGTGGGGTGGGGTGGGTAGGAGGCATATTTTTTACCTTGTTTATGAATTCTTGTTTCAACTCCAAAGCAAGCTGCTTTCTGATAAAAGATCGAACAGCATGAACAGCATCAGGGTCTGCAACTTCCATCATGTCCATAATCTCACCTTCACCAGGGAGAGTTATTGCTTTTGCAATAAATTCCTAAATAAAAAGGAATAAACTTAGTGCTCAATTTTACCTCAAATCTTGAAAACTACAAGAACAAAAAAAAAAGAACTTCAAAGAAAAATACCTTGTCTAGACTCGAATCTAAAAGAATACATTTGATACCATGCACAAATTGTGGATCAAGAACCAATTTCTCATCTTTTTGAAAGTTAACAACTTGGTTGAGCATCAGTTTCCTTGCCAATATTTGTCCAGCTTCCCAACTTCAATAATAAAAATAATAACAGTTGAATGGCTAAATCAACAAAATGGTGAAACTATACATAACATTTTGTCTTTCTTACCGATTAAATCCATCTGAATCATGAGCAAGAAGGAAAAACAAATCGTTTTCTGTGAGATCAGAGTGTAGGCGAATAGGAGCGCTATAACCCCTTAACAGTGATGGAATCGGTTTTTCATCCAAATCATGGAATACAAATTCTTCTTCAGCCTAAATTTAAGACACAAAAATGATTTAGTTTGTATGATGAATAACTTATAAAAGTTTTCACGGGCCCTACAAAGTGTAAAATTACCTTTGTAACCCTGAGAACAGTAGTGTAGACAGGCTGAGCACCAGATGTGATGGACACTAACTTCCCATCTTGATAGAAAGATGATAATGGCATGTCTTTTCCACTTGAATCAAGAAGCCCCATAGCTACAGGAATGAACATTGGCTCTTTTGTAGGCTGACCTGGCGTAGGTGGCACTGTTTGACTGAAAAAAAATAAAAATTACAACGGTAATTTATAAAAATAAACTAAAAATAGTGTCTTGAAAACTTACCTAAACTTCAAAGAAAAGGTTCGAGCTTCAGCATTGTAAGAAGATGTAACTTTCACAATAGGGGTACCAGCTTGTGAATACCTAAACACAAGTCATGATTGTTGACATTATAAAAATCTTTAAATAAAAACCATTAAAATATATATATATATATATATATATATATATATATATATATATATATATATATGGTAAAAGTAAAATACCATAATAAGAAATTAGCAAAATCGACATTGTTAGCATCTCTCATAGCAGCAAAGAAATCTTCACAAGTTACTGCTTGTCCATCATGCCTTTTAAAGTACAAATCCGTTCCCTAAAACAACAAACATCAATTCTACATCACAATCAAGTGCTAATATGAAGAAATGAAAATAGGAAACATTGTTATTTCTTGCATTTAACCCTAAAAATAACCACTGAATCTCTTCTTTCTCCTTACCTTTCGGAACCCTTCACTTCCCAATAAAGTTTTGTACATACGGACAACTTCAGCACCCTTTTCGTACACCTGTCAATATAAAATATATATAATAAAAATTTAAATTCATTGACTTTTTGTGTTTTCTTGTCAAAACAGAACAAATAGTAAACCGAGGGTGAACGTATCAGAAGCATACCGTTACTGTATAGAAATTGTCCATCTGGAGAGGAGGAAAAGAAAAACAGTTGAAAGTTGAGGGTAAGTTTTGAAACTTTAATAGACAAAAGAGAGATTACAAAAACGGAAATGAACTCCGGACCTTAATGTAAGAGTGAGGCCTAACAGGGTGAGCCATGGGTCCCGCATCCTAGAAAAGACAACAATTATTATAAAAAGGAAAAAATAAAAACAATATTTAATTGATGTCCAATTAGATTAAAGATGAAAACCTGTGAAAATTGATATATACGGAGCTTTGAAACATCACCAATTCTCTTAACTGTTCGACTGCCTAAATCAGATGAAAATTCCTGCAAAACATGTTATAATCATTAAATGTTTATTAATGAAAAAGATACAATGATTTTTTTTTTTTAAAAAGTCTGCAACATGGTCTTACTTGATCACGAAAAACAGTAAGACCTTCCTTCAAACTCAATTGGAACCAGTCACGACATGTCACTCTATAAAGATTTATAAAAAAATCAGAACGATATTTCATATTTTTTTTAGAATATGATCAATAAAAGTTTATATAATCAAACCTGTTGCCAGTCCAGTTATGGAAATACTGCAATATATAGAAGGGGTATATATACAAATTATTATTTAAGCAAATTAAGTAATATATATTTTCTTAAAAAAAGACCAAATGAATAAAGAATCTCAAACCTCGTGACCAATAACACCCAAAATTGCAGCATAATCTGCATCTGATGCAGTCTCAGGTGATGCCAAAACAAGCTTAGAATTGAAAATCTATTCAAGAACAAAAAAAAAAGATTAATAAAAAACATTTTTTTATGCGGAAAAAAGATTATATAATACTACTATATGTCTATACACACATACATTCAAGCTCTTGTTTTCCATGGCTCCCCTGCCAATTTAAAACCACAAAAAAATGTAAGTAAAGAAATTAAATCCAGACAACAAAACAAAATTAAAAAAAAAAAAAAAAAGTTTTGCCAATTTGCCTACATGTTGAAATCGGGAACAGCAACGATGTTGAAGAGATCAAGATCATACTCTAGACCAAAAACCTAGAACCAGAGATGAAATGACAAAAACGCCCTTGAGTCAAGATGTTAATAAAGATGGAAGGAAGTGGGAGTATGGAAGAAGAAGAAGAACTAACATCTTCATCCCATTTCATGGCTGCTTTAAGAGAATACATGGCATGTTTGGTTTTGGGGAGATCTTGTGGTGGGGTCCATATTCTTAAATCAACTTTTCGACCCGAACATGTTATGAAAGTGTCATCTCTGCTCTCTAATTCTCCTGCAACCAATGCAAAAAGATAACAAGGTTTCTTGAACGGGTCCTCCCAAACAGCAAAATGCTTCCCACCCTGCAATCAACAGCTTAATCTCTTACTTAATGCAGAAAAAGAATGACTTGATTTGTTAAGACATATAAGAAGACAAGTTTCACCTCTAAATCTCCTTGATCAATGAGGTTTCCATTGGACAATAACACAGGGTAAAGTGACTTGTCAGCCTCAATACGAACAGTATATTTTGCCATAATATCAGGGCGATCCTGAAACCAAGATTAATAATATTAATAAAATATGAAAAAAGGGAGAAAGAATAACTAGAAAACAAATCGATATCAATAATCACTTCATATAACAAACCTGAAAATAAGTTATCTTTCTGAAACCTTCGGCTTCACATTGTGTGCAGAAATTACCAGACGACTTGTAAAGACCCTACAAAACATTACAAACATTAAACAAATTTTAGCAAAGCCCTAAAGAGAAGTAGAGAACAGAAATAAATAGTAGATTTTTTTTACCTCTAATGATGTGTTATGTTGTGGTGAAATTTCAGTAACAGTTTCCAAGGTAAAACTCCCACTTGGAGGTGCTTTGAGAATTAGATGCCGAGCATCTACATCATAATCTCCCTCCTGAACATTTAAAAAAAAATGTAAGCTTTAGTCAAGACAGAACTTAATGGGAAATTAAAGATAAACTTTAGTGTTTCCATACCTTTAATTCATTTCCATTAATCTTGACCGAAATCAGCTTGAGATCAATCCCATCCAAAGCCAATGGAGGAGTGACACCTGTCAAAACAGCATCCATTCACTAAATAATCAAGAAAAGAACATAACTTTGACTCTGTTACACGTCTTTTCAATTAATTAACATCTGTTATTACCATTGACTCTAGGGACAACATTGATTTTTGCAAACACGATTGTCTTTTCTTCACCCAACGTAAACTTTAGATCCACCTGAATTAACAATTCATTCACAAAAAAACCATAAAGATGCAAACTTTAAAAAAATAACATGCATTTTAGTTGAACAAAGTACAAACCGTATCAAAGTAGTAATCTGGTAATTTGTAATCTTTTAGGAAAATCTCTTTAGGACCCTCCATTTTCGATTCTTCAAATGATTTTGACACGGATTCGGTTGCCACAGAACAAACGAGTCTCCTACTCGTTTGATTAGTTCTCTAAAAACCAAACATGAATCATTATTAAACAAAATGTACTCATTTAATAACAAGAATCTTAAATGTTTGTTAGATATGTGGAGTCCTATACTATCAATATATACAAAATGTCGGCTAACATTATTTGATATTTATTAAAACAGTTATGTGTAAAAACTAACCGGTGAATAAAGGTATGGAAATCGGCAACTTTTGCGTATAATTTGCTAAACAAAATACAATTATGCCATGAAAGTGGATCAATATCAGATTTTAAACACAAATGGAAAGATAATTTAATTATTATTATTGATATAAATACAAACCTGTGAATTATGATAAAGCCTGTATTTAGAGATGGTGTTGGAGTATTTTACTGATGGGATACGACATGTAGGTTGAAGCTGCAATGTTTTCAATCAAAAAATGTAAAAAAAACTCGTGTGAAACGTGTTAAAAACCATTAAAGTATAGGTCGAGTGAATTAGGAAAATATAATATAAACGTTTTATCGCACACTTTATGGGAACTTTTAATTATATAGATGAAAAAGTGTTGCATTTCTTAGGCTCCATAGAACATGGTTGACTTGGAAAAATTAGTCAACACATGTAATCTAGCACACTTAAATTTGACACCAAATATGACATAAAAATCTTATAAATGAATCCTGGAGGGGAAAAAGATTAAATTACGAAGAAAATCAACTTATAAAGATGTAAATAGATCAAAAGGGTAAAAGAAACATAAAGATGAACTTAAATTACAAAATATTGCATTTATGGAGTGTTTCAATGTGAGTTTAAACTAATTCTTGTAATTTGAAGTCACGATAATCAGTTCCATTTCTTTAGGTAAACTAAATATTATTCTGAATTTCTGATTATTAATTGCCAAAAAAGTAAGATTTTCTGCAAGAATACTGCTCCAAATAATAGTCAGATTATTCATGTAAAATTACACGATGCTCAAAAATCCCACCACTGAGAGTAACACACTAACACGTATCCTTAATCTTCACGTATCTTGAAAACAAAACGCTAACTGTGGAAAACTTTTATTAAGTTAATTAGATAATAATCAAGAACACAAACGAACATAAAAATTAATAAATGGTATTCGGTAATCACATGTGCAGACGAAATCAAACCCAAGAGACAAGTCCTCGGCAAGCTCGAACCTTTGCAGGGAATAATCAATCGAGCCATCGTCAACTAATTAAGATTCGAGTAGAGATTCGCAAAAAAAGGTATAAATTATTTCAAAAAAGATATCCAGAAAAACAAAACCCCATAAAAAAAGCTAGCCCTTTTAAACCCTAGTCCCTAATTGATACAATCGACTGTGAAGTGAGCTCTACCAGTTGGGTGTTTCTTATACGGCTTGTATACAAGATAGGGTTAATTTGAAATAATGGACAAGAAAAATCTGATTAAAAACACGAAATGAAAAATGAAATTACCTTTCTTTGATCTGAGTGATCAGTGATGAGGTGGGAATCTGATAGCCTCGATAAAACCTACGATGAAACAAGGATAAAAAGAATCGGCCCAATGAAGGGGTATTTATATAAAGTTTTGATGATGATAACGTATAGATGGGTATGGCCAGCGTGATAGATTCTTAGTTGGATTTGTAACGTTTTACAAATTAATTACATAACCTTTTTCTTAATTAAAACTTAAAAGATTTATTTTGTAAATTGTAATTGTAATAATGTATAATCCCTAAAATAGTATCGGGCATCTTTGTAAAGCAAGGGGTGTAAAATGTTCAGGAACCTGGAATTTACATTTTAATAGAATTAAGAATCGGAATGATATAATGAAATTGGTTTCGGGGATTTGGATTTGGAACCGAAATTGGGTTTTGGGCATACTGTGTCCCTTTTCCAATTTAAGGTAAAAAGTTAACTCTTAATTCATTATTTTTGTAGTTTTTATCCATCTTTTTCAACCAAATTGTGTCTATTGTGTTTTATTCGATTTATTCAATTTGCGGTTTTTATTCATATTTTGGGTGTTTGATGGATCAAATCATACGTTCGGACTTCGCATTGTGTTGGGAGGTATGAGGATAAGATCAGCGGAATTCAATTATGTTTTAACAAATAACGTGGAAGTGATGGTTGTCAAGTTCGTCGATATGGTCGTATCGAAAGGGTTTGATATCACACTTGAATTGATTTTGAACATATTCACAAAAGTGAAGAAATTTGGTAAAAACACCAGACTTGTTGTGTAAAGGATACACCGAAAAAAAAAATAAGAATATTAGTTTAAAAACATGATATAATATTATATACCGGGCCATTTTAGTCAAGTTACGAATCTTGATAATTGAAAAAGTTTTGTACCTCGACATCATTATTTGAGTCAAGTTTTACTTTTACAGTAAAGTATGTATTTGATTATAATAAGAAATAAGAATCTTTGTTTCTTTTCAAATAGAATTGTAAATGATTTAAAGCAAATAAGCTAAATAAATTGAACAATAATAAGAAATATCATTGTTAAATATTTAAATTTGAATATTTTAGGATTAATTGCAAATTCTTTCTCACAAAAATAGAAAGATTATTGTTACTGAAATAGGATGCTAATACATATTCATAGGCTAAGCACTTTCTTGTTTTATATGTATTTTCATATTTTGTTTAACCTGATGTTAAGTAATCTCTCTACAATTGTGCTATATGTCACATCTTATCTTTGTGTGGATCACAAAAGGATTCAAATGTCACTAAGACTAGTAATAGGTGAATTTCAAATATCATAATGAACCACATCAAACATAGAAGAAACATTTATATTTAAACTAATAAAAGGTAAATGAATGTGTTTTCTAAAATGACTTGCATGACATGACAGACTAGCAATGTTTTTTATTACAATAAATAAAATGACTTTACATTAATGACTTAAGTGCATGAGCACTGAGGTGGACCAAACTTTGATGCGCAACTGGAGACCAAGACTCGGTGGTCGGATATAGGTCACATGAGCTTACACATCGAAGAAGGATCTAGCGGGTGCAGAAAGCCTTCATAGAAAATCCAAATTTGTCAAATTCAAAGGTAACCTTATTGTCTCCGGTAAACTATATGAGATTTTCAAAGGTTTCTGGGATTTTGTAAGTTTGGATTGCACGACATGGGTGACTAATACGTACGACCATTACCCACTAATATCATCTTTACTATGTAACACCAAGTTCCAAGTAAATAACACCTTTGAGTTTTGGTAATTCAAGTCATAAATAATGAATTTTGTGGTGACCACAACGTGGCAAATGATGCACCACGACATGGTTAAGGCTAGATGAAACGCCCATTCATTTGGGTCCCCACGACATGGCATGATGTTAGCTACGATATGGCGACGGTCAGGTTGTAAAAACCTAATTTTCGGGCTTTAAGGCCTATTTAAGAGATGTGATGGTTAAGGCTTGCACACCCTCAGCCTCCATCGGCTCCCTTTCGGCCTAAAAGCACCCATAGCCACCATTGTTGAGTTTTTGAAGTTTTGTGGTGGTGTTTGGTGAAAAAAAAAAAGAACAAGGCATCTATTGTGTGAATATTCAGCAAGCAAGCCACTCCTCCACTTTCTAGCTCATTTTCTAGACCATTATGAGTCTTCAAGTTTCAACCTTTATGTTTCATTGTAACGCCTCGATTCTCAAGTATTGATTTTATAAGAATTTTCTTGTTTTCAAGGTCTACTCGACGAGTTGGTTGCCCTACTCGTCGAGTAGCAGCGGGTTGGTCCGCGTGATTTAGTGACTTACTCGCCGAGTCAAAGAGGGGACTCGACGAGTAGGAGTTGGCAGATGAAACCCTAAATTACGGGGTCTTGCACCCTATTAAAAGGATCATTGGCCTCACCCAGCCTCCCCTTTACAGCTTCTTGGCACCCTTAAACCCTAAATCGTGTGTGTGTGTGTGTTTCTTTGGTGTGTTGAAGCTTAAAAGATGAATCTTGGTGAAGAAACATTTGGGAAATAAGTAAACTGAAGCAAGGAAACTCGTGGGAAGCAGAGATCTACTCTAGTGGACACCCTTTTTGAAGGTATTAGGTTGTTACCTTGGCTCATTTCATTCTAGATCTCTTTTGGGTGGATTTTAGGGTTTTCCTAGTGTGTTTGGAAGCTTTGCTTGTGTATAAGCTAAGATCTGAAGTTGTAACTTCAAATTGGAACTCTCTTGGTTCTTTAAGTCCATAAAGTTTCCAACTTCTACAAAGACGAGACTCTCCTTAAGTGCAAAACCTCCATTGCAACTTTACGTGATAAACATGCATTGGGGGACTGGATCTACAATATGGTGCATTTAGGTGGTGGAGTTGTACCGGCAATCCAAGAGCTTGAGTTTATCTTCGAGTCGAAAGTGCAAGGTGAGTTATCCTCACTATACCAATAGGTCTAAGGCACCAATGTCGGCCCTTTGTATATTTGTATTTGGATTAAGGCATGATATGTTTATTGATTACATCCTGGTAGTTAGGATGGTGGTATGCTTATGCTTAGTGACCTGGTTAGGTCAGTGTCTTGGTTATAGGATGATGCTATGTTAGTGACCGGTTAGGTCTGTATCCCGATTATTGGGATGTTGTTATGAATAGTGATATGTTAGATCGGTTTGACTGTTATATGATATGAGCTAGCATATGATATTTATGTGCAGTTGTTTGTTTGATTGGGGGTTGGGTTGAGGCGGTCCTGCTTTGTGTTGTAGGCCAACATACCCGGTGAGCGGTTGGGATAGGCTGTATGCCTTGTGAGGCGGTCCAGTCATGTCGAAGGCTCGGGAGCGGTCCAGATAGGTTGTAGGCCATGCGAGGCGGTCCAGTCATGCTGGATGCTCATTATGCATGTTTTTCTGTGTTTGTTATATGAAGTGGTTATATTTGTATGGCGTTGGTATTTTGGGGGAACTCACTAAGATTTTGGGCTTATAGTTTTAGTTTATTGTTTCAAGTACATCAGGGATCGCGGCAAGGCGAAGGCATGATCGTACAGCTCCTCATGATTTGTTTATGTTTCTGGGAAAACTTTGATATTAGATATTTTGAAAACAAACTTTGTAATAATAAATGGTTTTAAATGTTTTGAAAAAGTTTTAATTTGGCATGAAATTTTTGGGTGTTACATGTTGGTATGAAAGCCTTGGTTTGAGTGAATTGGAGGAACACTCGTGTGACTCCAGTCTCAAATCAAAGGAAAGATTTAAAATGATATTTTTTTAAAATGTTTTTCAAAATAAGTAAGAAAGCATGCAAGGTGTACGATCAACCAAAGCCTGTAAGTTGACCCCAAAATACCATACAATTATTTGATATTATGATATGATAGAACAACATGCTAGTACTCGGCTAGGGATCCTCAGGAATTACATGATAGAATTGCATGATTACGTGATGCCTGCTAGCATAGGGTTTCTTTACATGAGATTGACATCATGACTGTAGTTACTTGTGTATGTATCACGATTGTACATAATTAAGATCTTATAGCCCGAGAATGTTTGATTTGACCTTATGTTCTGCTCTTATTGATTAGGGCTTAGGGTAGGGTCGGATATTCGAAAGTCTATAGGGTCTAGCGTTATGTATGATTAGCATACACTAATGTTGCAGGGTTTGTGGAAGTTTCATGAATGGGTGGGTTATGTGAGGCCGGTAGGTCAGTTGTGATTCAGTTAGACTTCCTCTAGGAGTGAGGATTGAGCGCTCGCTATGCTTATGTATATTGTTAGGGTGTTGTGGTGATACTTGAGACAAATATGGGTAGGTGTGGAAGATAGTATGGGCCCGTACTACTGAAAGTACAGGACCCATACACGTATCAAGGAAGTCACAACCCCTAGGTTTTAGTCGGGGGTTGGTTCCCAGGTATTTATGTGGATTATCTGATATCTTGTGGTATGTTTCAGAATGGTGATGACGAGACGCTTTGTAACTGTATCCGGTTCAGGATCAGGATTAAGAGACGGAGGCCAGGAGGGGCCAACAACACCTGAGCCCATGGTGCAGATGGGTACAGAGGAGTTAGATGTCAGGATTTGGGAGATCCTGCATGATGAGGTTGTTGCTGCATTCTGGGCACAACTGCCGGATATGTTTGGGTCTATTAAGACCGCCATGGTCGAGTACTTTGACGAGCGATACGCAACCCTTGCGGAGATGGTTGTCGTTGTAGTTGCATCGGCTGTAACAGCGGCAGGGGGAGGAGGAGCCACTAGGGGCTTCCAGTACAAGGACTTTGATAACACGAATCCCTCTACTTTTGATGGGACACAGGACCCCATCAAGGCTATGAGGTGGATTTCAGATGTGGAGGGGTGTTTATTTACCTACTCGTGTCCTACTGACCATAAGGTCATGTGTGCCCTGAACCTGCTAAGATCCGGGGCCAAGGACTAGTGGAGATTGGTGACTGGGCCGTACACTGATGATCAAAGACCTGCTGTCACTTGGAGCAGTTCAGGGATATGTTCTGCGCCCGATACATTCCACGGGTCGAGCGGGAACGTTTGTCACAAGAGTTTTTGAGTTTGAGACAGGAGGGGGTCGGTGACGGAGATCACTCGCATGTTCATAGAGAGGGTGATGTTCTGCCCAGAGTTTGCTTCTGAGCATGCTCAGATGACTCATTGTTTGAGCATGCTCAAGACTGACATCCGTCAGTTTGTGTCTACCTAGCGATGTGATACTCTTTTGGAGTTACAGGAAGCCGCTAGGCGGCGTGAGTTAGAGATTGAGCGGCAGGTGAGGGAGCAGCGGTAGGCCCCGACGCAGTTGAAGTCGGCGCCTAAGCGATATAAGATCGCTAATTCTACGACCGGGGGACAACATAGTCGTACTTGTGGAAAGTGCGGCAATAGTCATTCCAAAGTTTGTCGGACGGGTAGTGGATGCCACAAGTGTGGCAATGAGGGGCACTATGCTAGGGATTGTCGCCAGTCAGCCCTTGCATATGATATGAGGATATGTTATCACTGTCATCAGGTTGGTCACGTGAAGACCAACTGTCCACATCTCGCAGCCAGACCGGCGCAGGCTCCAGTGCCGACTACATTTAGGATAATGGATGGGAGGCCAGTCAAGACAGAGCCTTCGAAGGCTCAGGGGCATGCCTTCCAGCTGACCGCAGATGAGGCCAGGGCAGCACCAGATGTGGTTGATGGTATGTTTCTCTCCTTTATTTCATTTATTATAATTGTATTATGTTAATCTGTTTTACCTGTGATTAGGTACGTTTTTAGTGAACTCTTTGCCTGCTTTGGTTTTATTTGACTCGGGGGCGAGTCGGTCCTTCATATCTCAGTCGTTTAGTAAGGAGTTCAGTGTGCCAGTGGGCGAGTTAGAGTATCCGTTGCGAGTCTCTATCACTAACAAACACGGGGTTTCTGCTTCTTCGATCTACCTAGGGTGAGAGTTGGAGATTTCCGGGGTGTCCTTTCTGATAGATTTGAATCTGATCCCCATGGGGGAGGTGTGTGTGATCGTAGGCATGGATTGGCTCAGTCGGTTCGGTGCTATGATTGACTGTGAGGGCGAGTTGGTGGTAGTTTGAACCCCAAGTGGGGGAGAACTGGTGGTATATGGTGAGGGCACTAGAGTGGGATCAGGATTTTGTTCAGCTGTCAGGGTTCGGCAGTGTATTCAGCACGGGTGTGCATGTTATCTAGCGTAAGTGGTGGATACACGTGTTAGGGATCAGATTTCAGTTTCAGAGGTTCCAGTGGTTGGGAGTTTGTTGACGTGTTCCCGGAGGAGTTGCCAGGGATACCTCCGGAGAGGAAGGTCGAGTTCCGGATCGATCTGGTACCGGGTGCGGTTCTTATCGCCAAGGCGTCGTACCGGTTGGCGCCACCCGAGATGCAGGAGTTGTCTTCACAGCTGTAGGAACTGTTGAGCAAGCAGTTCATTCGACCTAGCAGTTATCCATGGGGAGCACCGATCCTCTTCTTCAGGAAGAAAGACGGTTCACACCGGATATGCATTGATTATAGGGAGTTGAACAAGTTGACGGTGAAGAACCGCTATCCATTTCCTATGATAGATTATCTCTTCGATCAGTTGCAGGGTGCATCTTGGTTCTCCAAGATTGATTTGAGGTCGAGATATGATCAGGTCCGGGTCAGAGAGGAGGACATCGAGAAGACCGTGTTTCGAACTATTTATGGTCCTTACGAGCTCGTGGTGATGCCATTTGGGCTCACCAACGCACCAGCAGTATTCATGGACCTGATGAATCGGGTCTATAGACCGATGCTTGATCGCTCGTTCATTGTGTTCATAGATGATATCTTGGTGTATTCCAAGACCCGATAGCAGCACGAGGAGCACCTCGGGGAGTTGTTGGGAGTAGGGGTGTAAACCAAGCTCGAGCTCGGCTCGTTTAATTTGAAGAAGCTTGAGCTCGAGCTCGGCTCGTGAACAATTTAGTGAGCTTGCAAGCCTAAACGAGCTTAAACGAGCCTATATATATATATATATATATATATATATATATATATATATATATATATATATATATATATATACACACACACACTCTCTCTCTCTCTCTCTCACACACACACACACACATATATATATATATATAGGCTCGTTTAGGCTCATTTAGGCTCGCGAGCCCACTAGCTGAAGCTCGGCTCGAGCTCGTTTAATAAACGAGCCTCATATTTGGGCTCGAGCTCGGCTCGGGCTCGTTTAATTCGATCTCGAGTCGAGCTTTTAACGAGTCGATCCCGAGTAGCTCGCGAGTAGCTCGACTCACTTACACCCCTAGTTGGGAGTTCTGAGACGAGAACGGTTGTATGCTAAGTTCTCGAAGTGTGATTTTGGTTGCGAGAGGTCCAGTTCCTCGGACATCTCGTTAACCAGGAGTGGATTTTGGTCGACCCAGCTAAAAACGAGGAAGTCATGCAGTGGGAGGTGCTGAGGTATCCTTCGGACATCAGGAGCTTTCTGGGTTTAGCAGGATACTACCAAAGGTTTATTCGGGATTTCTCTAAGATTGCAGTACCCCTCACTCGTCTGACGAGGAAGGGAGTGGATTTCCGGTGGGAACCGGATCAACATAGGGCATTTAAGACTCTCCGTCAATGTTTGTGCGAGGCTCCGTTCTTGACACTCCCAGAGGGAGTGGAGGATTTTGTGGTGTTCTGCGATGCATCCATCACGGGTTTAGGGGCGGTCCTCATGCAGAGAGGACGAGTGATAGCCTACGCATCGCGACAGCTGAAGTCGCATGAGACGAGATATCATACTCATGATCTAGAGCTAGGAGCGGTGGTGTTCGCTCTCAAGATATGGAGACATTACTTATATGGGGTTCGTTGTACCATATATACGGATCACAAGAGTTTGAGAAACATCATGGATTAGCCGAACATGAACATGAGACAGCATAGGTGGCTGGATTTAGTCAAGGACTACGACTGCGAGATCCTTTACCACCCCAGTTAAGCGAACGTGGTGGCGGATGCTTTGAGCCGCAAGGCAACTGGGTCTTCCACCCTAGTAGTGTTGTATGAGGATAACGGTGGATTTAACGCTTATGAGCTTGATCAGGGGTCCTCAGGTTGAGGGCATGCGACCGGAGAACTGGAAGTTGGAGAGGATCAAGGGTGAGAACACCTGGTTTGTGCAGGATAGTCGGGGATTATTGACCCGATGCGGTCGGGTGTGGGTTCCGATGTCTGGTGGGGTCAGACAAACAGTCATGGAGGAGGCTCATAAGTCTCACTTCTGTATTCACCCGGGACCACCAAGATGTACCGAGACTTGAGTTTGAGTTACTGGTGGCCATGTATGAAGCGAGAAATCGCTTGGTATGTCGATAGGTGTTTGACCTGCAGGATGGTCAAGGCCGAGCATCAGAGGCCGAATGGTATGCTACAGCCTCTAGAGATTCCCATGTGGAAATGGGAACAGATCACGATAGACTTCATGTCACACCCCCAAACCAAAGATGGCGGAAACGTCCGAGGGTGGAGGACTTCATGTATAATATCACAACAACGAGTATAATAGTGCTCAAAGTAAAAACAACCAACATAAATATAATTGAAAAAGTTACACCATAGTATGAGTTTACATGTTTCTAAATCAATTACATTATGTTGACAAAAATGAAATGTTTAACGTCTAAGCGTTCCATCCTCAAAAGCCGCTGATTTCCTGTTTTACTGATTCCCTGAGAATACAAGTAGTTTTGAAAAAGTGTCAACAATTAAGTTGGTGAGTTCATAAGAGTTTTATTTGATAAAGATGTCATTTTCCTTGTAAAAGTGAATGAGTATGATTCCAGAAAATCCAATATTTTCTTTATAAAATGTGTAAGGAAAACTCCTATGTTATGCAATAATGTACCCTAGAAGGACCTATAGATTTCCTCTATAATCACCCACGGTATATAAGTTATATAAAATTTAAGTTAGATAAACCGTCGAATATAATGGGTCTGCCCTAGGTCCACAACCAAACAAGGAACGAGAAGTAAAGCGGGCCCACCAATTCTAAGTCGATCACAGCTAAATTCTTATATAACGCTAACATATACACTTAGCAATTATAACCAGAAAACTAACAAATTCAAGATGGATTGTAGTTCTAATATCATAAAACCATTTTGTGTAAACCCGGTACTTTGTAATGTACCCCTTTAGTTATGAAAACCCGGTACTTTGTAATGTACCCCTTTGTATAGACCCGATACTTTGTATTTGTACCCCTTTTATATGAAAACCCGATACTTTGTAATGTACCCCTTTGTATAGACCCAATACTTTGTATTTGTACCCCTTTTATATGAAAACCCGGTACTTTGTAATGTACCCCTTTGTATAGACTCGATACTTTGTATTTGTACCCCTTTTATATGAAAACTCGATACTTTGTAATGTACCCCTTTGTATAGACCCGGTACTTTGTATTTGTACCCCATTTATATGAAAAGAAAACCTTTCGTAATGAGTTTGAAATGTAATTGTAACATAAACTATACCTATTATAGTTTATCATAATGTTTGTAATGCATATGCAACCTAACTATACCTATTATAATTTATTAATATTATTTGTAAAGGTAGTAACCCCTTGTATATGATTCGTACCTTTAGACTAGGGTAAATAATATGTACTATCAACAACATGTATATATATATATATATATATATATATATATATATATATATATATATATATATATATAATAAAACACACCTTGCTCAACAAGCTACAAGGTGCAAATGAAATTGTTTACCATTTTCTAGTTTTAACCTTGTTGTTTATGTTCTTACAAAAATCATAGAAAAATCATTTGAAGTCGAAATCAGAATCCGTAAATTCTGAGAGCTTATAAAATATGTCTATTTTATTCATAATTTTTATCATGATTTTTAGTGACCTTTAACTTGTGTAAAAATGTCCAACTTCACAGACTGGTCTGAAGTGGTTTCTAAAATGATAGGATGTTTTGTAAAAATCGCCATAAATTGTAGAAAAATAGTGTGGAGATGCGCAAGTAGTCATTTTAAAGGTATTAACCTAAACTATTTGCATATTAAACAGTTTTGGAAAATAAAAAGTTTATGAAGGTCAAAATAGTCCGTTAATGGGACTCAACTTTCCTGTTGAAAGCTGATGATAGAGTTTAAGTTATATTATGGTGATTTAACTTGCATTCCCCCATGAAACTTGAAGAAAACATGAAAATGTAGGGGTATGAACTCACCTTGTGTGATTTCAGTGGATGTATGTCGAATAAAAGAAGTGTTCAACTCAAGAACACTTAGAAGATGCCTTGAAGATTTGAAGATCTAACACAAATATGAACGAGTTTGTGTAAGAAATCTATGATTTGAGTAGAAAGGAGTGAAATGATCATATGGAGGATGATAATACTTACCAAAAGTAGAAGAAAAGTTTGGAGAATAGCCTTGAATCTCAAAATTTAGAGAGAGAAAGTGAGAGAGAATGGAGTTTGTTCTTTGGTGGAAAAATGAGAGAAATGTGAGGAGAAAGGGGAGTTTTCCAGCCTTTGATCAAGGATGTGGCTGGAAAAATGATGGAAGGAGTACAATCAAAGGACTAGGTATGGTGGAAGGACAAGGGTTGGTCATGGAGTGGGAATGGGTGGTTGCTTGTGTCATACTCTAAAGTAAAGTCAACACTCCACCAATAATATCCCACCCACTCTTCTTGGATAAGGATTATACCCCAAAAACGTGATTAATTATGAAGTATCGGGTTCTATATGTTAAAATGTGATTTCGGGTGAAAATCCCGTGATAAAATCATGTAAAACGGGCCTAAAATGAAGTCGTAGTCGAAAACCAAGTGAATTTGGCCTATCTGCGAGAGTTCTCGGTACTGGGCCTTGGTTCAGTCCCTACTGTTGTTGGGCCCGAAGGCGAAATGGAGCGAAGGGGAAGGGGAGGTTTGGTCCGAAGGGACCTTCGGGTTTAGCTCGCAGGCAGCTTCGGGTTCGGTCCAACACAGGCAGTTTCGGGTTCGGTCCTTAGCACCTTCGGTCCCTATGGTTTTGGTTCTTAATTGAGAGGCTTCGGTTCTAAAGGCTGTTTTTCCAATAATTAGTCTGTTTTAAGTGGTTTTTGACCCGGTTAAGGGTGGGGATGACCCGAATGATTTCAAAAAGTTATAGGAACTTCTGAGAGAGATTTGGGAGAGATTTTTAATAGAGAGAGATAGAGTGAAAGAGATTGGGAGAGACTTCTTTTGTGACCTTTTTTAGTGTCCGGCTTCGCAACGCAATGCCCGTAAACCCCGTTAAGCCATGTTCAAGGATCTTACACACGCCCGATGAGTATGCAATAGTGTTTTATCGCTTTAGTTCATTACTTACCACAGTTTTAGGTTAAAGAAATGTAGATACACGAACTTTCCAAATGATGATTTCTCATTAAAATAGTGAGTTGTACAGTAAATACATAACGTAAACCCTAGTATACCAGGGTTAACGGAGTTGACCGGTTTGACTTGTTGACTTTGTTTGACTTTGACTTGACCAGAATTTGATAGTTGTCACACTTCATTACAAAGTTACCGAGGACGGCGAAGGGATTTGATGTTATATAGGTCATCGTTGATCGATTGACCAAGAGTGGCTATTTCTTGGCTATTTGGGAGAGTTTGTCAGCCGGGAGGTTGGCCGACATGTACGTTTGCGTGATCGTGTCTCGCCATGGGGTTCCGGTCTCCATCATGTCTCGCCACGCGGTTGCATTTTAGCACGACGTTCCATCCATAGACCGACAGTCAGAGCGAGCGGACCATTCAGACCCGCGAGGATATGTTGAGTGTGACAACCCAAAAATTTCCATTCTGTAAAACCATCCATAGCAATCGAAGTCAAATCCGTTCTGCTAACTTTCAAACTTTTGGGATAAGTTTGAGTATTTCAGGATTTACACTTAAAGGGATATCAGGAGAGAGGATGCACTAGGGTATTGTGCAACTCTGTTTTTCAAAAACTCATTGATATTAGAGTTCAATGCCTGAATAAAATATTTTCTGCCAAAAACCCTAGGGGTATATATATGGTTCTTAGCCATATTTATTCATTTCTTACATTTCCAACTAGAGAAAAGTCGATTTCTCTCTCAAGGATCTTCATCCGTTCACCCCCAATTGTAAGTACATCGACCCTAGAGTGTATTAAAAGGGTACTACATGACTAGATAACATGGAAATCATCCATAAAACCCAAGGAAAGGGTGTTCATGGCCCAAGATCCTCTTGGACCGTGAACACTAAATTTGAGGCCAAAAGTGTGCCTTATGCCCCTATAGACCTTGGAACCGAACATAGAACAACCCTTGACATATATAGGCCTTAAAAACACTAAGAAACAAGGGTTAGAAGAGAGTTCACGGCCAAGGATGTTCTTGGGCCGTGAACTCCCTTTCATGGTGCCAAAATGCCCCAAATGCCTTCCTTAAGCCAAGAGGCTAGCCTAGCACTTTACCTTGATGTGTTTAGGACTCAAAACAATCAAAATACCATCACCCATAGGTGATTACGGCCGCAAACACAAGCCAAAATGGTCGAATGGCCGAAAACTCAAGTTAAGGGTGTTTTGATGCCACAAACACTTCCTAAGGCTTAGACTTGAATTTAGGATGCTTCATTATGACCTTTAGGACCCTCATAAACATAAATGGCCATGATTTTACGGTTGTAAACTCATTTGGGCCGTAAACACCTCAACAACTCCAAAGAAGGTGGTCTTCCTCATCCTAGGGTAGAGTTAAGGTCCCTAAATCATTCCCTAGCCTTCAAACTTGCCTTCATACATGAGTAACCATGAGTTTACGGCCGTAAACTCCCTTGGGCTATAAACCCATGGTAGTAAACTCATGTGAGTGCCATTCTACCTTCCTTTGTTGAATCACATGTGATTCCAACACTTGGTCAAGGTGTTTCCTAGTCCCTGAAGGTGTTTCCTTTCATATAGTTGTTATAAACACTATATTCATGCCGATGTGTGTCATTATATATCATTTAGGACTTATTGTGTCTCGGGACTTCATTCGTGGAACTTCTCATCCTTACACGCATACCCGTTTGAATCACCCACAACAGGTGAGTTCATACCCCGTAATGAATCATTTAACTATTTTAACTGTTTTAAGGGGGGGGGGGAATACAGGTTGAACACAATGATAATTGTGTAAATGTTTGTTGTTAAACATACTTCAAAATGTTACTTATGTTATTTATAATTTGTCAACACATTTCAAAACTCGTTTAAGGTTATGTTACTTTATTGTTATACAAAACTTCGTTATTAAAGTAAAAGCATAACTTAGTAGAGAAATGAGTCATTTCAGTAACAGTCCAAGTAGAGCATTAGTAAACTATTATAGGTATAGTTTAGGAGAATGTTATTCATTACTTCTAGTACAGTGAAGCACACAAAGAAACAATACCACAACAGAACAAACAGTGAAGAGAATCAAACAATACCATAACAGAACAAATAGTGAAGAGAATCAAACAATACCAGAACAGAACATAACAAACAAGTTAGGTTGCTATAGCATGAGAACACACAAACAGGATTTAATTATACTAATGAATCACTAACGCATTAGTGATAGTTATATTGGGTATACATGATCATATAAATTTAATGTGAATTACACAGCTTGTAAGAAATTGTTGGGGTCGCGTTTGGTTCCCTCAATCTCTTTACATTAAGAGCGTTTAGTAAGGGTTCTAGCTTTCACATTATGACCGTAATAAAACAAATATGTTTTTAGGTTATTAGTACATCCGCAGGTCATTATAAACGACATATGTGTACTTACTTCTCCCATTACTTTCATAAAGTGTCGGTACCACTTGAAAGTTGATCTATTTTCTAGTCAAGATAGTTATAAAGTAGGGAGAATATACTTCTACATTTGACAAAGGAACAGTCGGGTTTAACTCAAAACAGAAGATGCCTTGGTAGAAGGCTACGATTAAAGGTTAGGATCATGATGCTAACTTTATGATTCCATAATGTATACCCTATAGGATACATATATGCTAGTAGATTCCGACAACTAATAGGATGTGTGCTCTTTGCTGCAATTCCTGTTCCCGTTGGATGTGGGCTTGCATTGAGGTCACCCAATCTATTATCTACCCGAATCTATATATATCTATGCTTAGTATACATTAAGTCATCATAAGGGTACCAGGTATGGATCAGGTCATAGGACACAAAGTCAACGCACAGTTATTCTAGTACAAAACTTACTTATCAAAGTCAGTATTTTTGGTAGACAAAACTAGAGATTTCCCAGAAAAGGGCTTAATCCATTTTATTAAGCCAGTACAGTTTTAGAGACTTTAGGTGAGTTAACTCTATAACACCTTAGTTTATACACCATGTTTATATATAAAACTAATATCCAATAGATAGCTAAATGTGTGTTTTCCCCCCGACGTCTTGTTCCTGTTGGATTGTGGGCTTAGGGCAGATTCACCCAATTAACTTTCTACCCGATATCAGATTATATATAGCAATATAAACAAAGCTATTATAAAAGTAATCACCGTAGTCATTATTTTACTATAAGAAATATAGGTTTTCTTAAAAGAACTCTCCATTAGATATAAAGGAACCATTACAAATAACTCCATGAGTAACAAGTGAATACACCAAGGTTATGTATGACAATGATCTAACAACCAATGGAATGTGTGCTATCCACCTTACTTGTTGTTCCCCATTAGGTTGTGAGTTTAGGGCAGATGCGCACAATCGATTGTTTATTTACTCTAATTATATATAACTTGTACCCACTTAGTACGCATAGAAAGGCTTGTAGTGTCATTTTACTTAACTTCCATTAAAGTAGGAAATATAGGATTTTCTAGAGGAACAGGCGAACATTTCAAAACAGAACTTACCACTTACATCACTTGTGCATATACATTTTCAACCACATTTTATAGCTTACTCATATCACTAAAATCTTATGAACTCACCAGCTTAATTGCTGATCAACTCTTTCAAATAACTTGTATTCTCAGGAGACTATTAGACAGGTGCTCGTGCTGGGACTTCAGAAGATGGAGCTTTACAACTTCAAGTCATGTTTTGTTATTTGTTTATGACTTCTATGTTTTGTGAACACACACATTGTAAACACTTTCTTTCTAAATGAAATGGTTGGTCATTACTTGCTTACCCTATACATATCTCGTGATACTTGACATGAAGTCCTCTACCCCTGAACGTTTCCGCAGTTCCGGTTTTGGGGTGTGACATTGAGGGCATGTGTCATTGACTTCGGTGGGAGTTGGGATTCCCACCTACCGCTTGTAGAGTTCGCTTACAACAACAACTATCATTCCAGCATTGGCGCCCCGCCTTTCGAGCTGTTGTATGGGCGGAGATGTTGCACCTCGGTTTGTTCGGGTGAGGTTGGACACATGGTGATGGGGCGGACAGAAGTAGTCTTGCAGACTACCGAGAAGATTCAGCAGATTAGGCAGCGATTGCAGACCGCCCAGAGTCGGCAGAAGAGTTACGCCGACAGAAGACGATCTGAGTTAGAATTTCAGGTGGGTGATATGGTACTCCTGAAGGTCTCACCCTGGAAGGGTGTGATCCGCTTCAGGAATATGGAGAAATTGGGTCCCCATTACATTGGGCCGTTCAGGATCATTTCCAGGGTTGGCAAGGTGGCTTACAGGTTAGAGCTACCAGAGGGGCTTTGTCGGATCCACAACACTTTCCATGTTTCGCAGTTGCGGAAGTGCATTATGGATCCGGAGGCAGTGGTGTCGTTGTAAGATATTCAAGCTGATGAGCGCCTGAATTACATTGAGAGGCTTGTGGCCATTCTGGAGAGGAAGATGAAAGTTCTGCGGAACATGGAGATACCTCTGGTGAAGGTTCAGTGGGAGCATCGGAGGGGGTCCGAGTGGACATGGGAGCCAGAGGCAGAGATGCAGGAGCACTATCCGGAGTTGTTCGCCACGACAGACTTCGAGGACGAAGTCTAGTTCAAGTGGGGGAGAATTTTAACGCCCCGATTCTCAGGTATTGATTCTATAATAATTTTCTTGTTTTCAAGGTCTACTCGACGAGTTGGTTGCCCTAATCGTCGAGTAGCAGTGGGTTGGTCCGCGTGATTTAGTGACCTACTCGTCGAGTCCAAGAGGGGAATCGACGAGTAGGAGCTGGCAGATGAAACCCTAAATTCCAGGGTCTTACATCCTATTTAAAGGATCATTGGCCTTCCCCAGCCTCCCCTTTACAGCTTCTTGGCACCCTTAAACCCTAAATCGTGTGTGTGTGTTTCTTTGGTGGGTTGAAGCTTAGAAGAGGAATCTTAGTGAAGAAACATTTGGGAAACAAGTAAATTGAAGCAAGGAAACTCATGGGAAGCAAAGATCTACTCCAGTAGACACCCTTTTTGAAGGTATTAGGTTGTTACCTTGGCTCATTTCATTCTAGATCTCTTTTGGGTGGATTTTAGGGCTTTCCTAGTATGTTTGGAAGCTTTGCTTGTGTATAAGCTAAGATCTAAAGTTTTAGCTTCAGATTTGAACTCTCTTGGTTCTCTAAGTCCATAAAGCTTCCAACTTTTACAAAGATGAGACTCTCCTTAAGTGCAAAACCTCCATTGCAAGCTTAGTTTGTCATTTTAAGACTTTAGGGCCTTGCATGCACGTAAAGTTTGCAACTTTACGTGATAAACATGCCTTGGGGGACTGGATCTAAAATATGGAGCCTTTGTATGGTTTAAAAAGCCTCTGTATGGATGAAGGACTTAATGGACTCGGCGAGTCGGATGAACGACTCGGCGAGTCTGATGAAGATTGCCTTGGGCTCGGCGAGTCAACCGATGACTCGGTGAGTCGGCTAGGGTTTTCCCAACCTTTGGACATGTATGAACACGGGGATTTGTACGGGAAAAACTCGCCGAGTTGGCCAAGGAGTTACGACCACTGACACTAGGAACTCGACGAGTCACTCAAGTGACTCGGCGAATTGGTGAGTATGCAAGTAACTTGGCGAGTGGTTGGCTGTACTCGACGAGTCGAGGTCAACATGGATTGTTGACTTTGACAGTTGACTTGGACCTTGACCAAGGGTTGACTTTTGGACTTTTGGGACATTTTGGGAAGTTGGAAATTTACAAGCATGGTTCTATGGTGCATTTAGGTAGTGGAGTTGTACCGGCACTCCAAGAGCTTGAGTTTATCTTTGAGTCGACAGTGCGAGGTGAGTTATCCTCACTATACCAATGGGTTTAAGGCACCAAGGCCGACCCTTTATATATTTGTATTTGGATTATGGCATGATATGTTTATTGATTACATCCTGGTAGTTAGGATGTGGTATGCTTATGCTTAGTGACCTGGTTAGGTCAGTGTCTTGGTTATAGGATGATGTTATGTTAGTGACTGGTTAGGTCTGTATCCCGGTTATTGGGATGTTGCTATGAATAGTGATATGTTAGATCAGTTTGACTGTTATATGATATGAGCTAGCGTATGATATTTATGTGCACTTGTTTGTTTGAGTGGGGGTTGGGTTGAGGCGGTCCTGCTTTGTGTTGTAGGCCAACATACCCGGTGAGCGGTCCGGATAGGCTGTAGGCCATGTGAGGCGATCCAGTCATGCAGAAGGCTCGGGAGCGGTCCAGATAGGCTGTAGGCCTTGCGAGGCAGTCCAGTCAGGCTGAAGGCTCATTATGCATGCTATTCTGTGTTTGTTATATGAAGTGGTTATATTTGTATGGCGTTGGTATTTTGGGGGAACTCACTAAGCTTTCGGGCTTACAGTTTCAGTTTATTGTTTCAGTTACATCAGCGGATCGCAGCAAGGCGAAGGCTGATCATACAACTCCTCATGATTTCTTTATGTTTCTGGGAAAACTCTTGTAACGACAAATTTTTCAAAACAAATTTTCATTTTTAAATCATATTTTCAATCACCAAAAACAATATCCAACAACTGTATCCAATGTCATCATAATAAACAAATCTCAGAATCTCAAAAGATCTCAAATACATAAATCCTCTCAGTGTGTGCGGATCATGTCGACTTCTTCCCGCGATCCTCACTAGTACCTGAAACACATAACACAACACTGTATGCATAAATGTTTAGTGAGTTCCCCAAAGTACCACATACAACACATACACCTTTCTAGGCCATAACTCTGTGTGACCCTCCGGTCCAAGTGTCTCGGGGGACTTCCGTCCCAAATCTCGGTAGACCTTCCGGTCCTACCCATATCGACCTTCCGGTCCGTAACCTCCTGACCTTCCGGTCCATGTCCTCTCGACCTTCCGGTCCATATCATCTTGACCTTCCGGTCATTATCATACATAGCATACATAACACATACATATCACATATCAGCATATATCACATATATCTCATAGCATATAAGACCTTCCGGTCACACATAGGTACCTTTCTAGGTACAGTATAGTGAGAAGACTCACCTCGGGTGACTCGATAATCTCGAACTCGGTAAAACTCGGTCTAGCCTCCGCCTAATCACATGGAATAAGCACTATAATTAATACCACTCTCAAGGCTGGACTATTCCCTTTCTTAGCACCCTCATAAGGGTAAAAGACCATTTTACCCCTCTCATGGCTCAAAGACCCTAAAGTTGATCAAACCCTAAAAGTCAACAAAAGTCAACTCTTCGGGTTACGTTGCGCGTACCAAACCTGTACGCTGGGCGTACCTGGTGACCTCATTTAAACGGGAACGCGACCCCCTACGCCGCGCGTACAGGGATTACGCCCCGCGTAACTCCCGATTTCAGACTCCTTAGCTATTGGGGTCTTAAACAGTTAAGACACACGTCCAACTTCTAGATCTGACCATTTCTAAGCCTCTTAATCCATAAAGTTGGTGACTTTAAGCCTTTGCATGGCTGGACAAGTCACTAACACCCATAACATTCTATTTCCAACCCTATAAAAGCTCATAACTCAAGCATGACCCCATAACAATGACCAAGTTGGGATTTTTATGGATCTTTAACACAAATATCACTGAAATGGGACAGATCTAGGTCCATGGAGTCTCTTACACTCATAAAGTCTCCACCTTTGGGACTTTTAACCCTAGAAATGGTCCATGCAACACCAAACCAAAATAAAGTGGAAAGTTTTGAACTTTATACCTCTAGATGAAGCTCCTTCCTCTGAAGATCTCATATCCAAACTTGCACTTCAAGCCCTAGCCTCCACAACCTCCTCTCCTTCTTCTTCACTAACACACCAAGGCACTTTTAGCTCAAAACACTCACACACAAGCTTAAGGACGAAGGAAGGCTCTCTTAGGGTTTCACTCTATGATATGGTGGTTGAGGAATAAGCCTTAGCATCCCTTATATAGTGCACAAGCCAAATATTAGCGTTTGCATCTGGGCCCTCTACGCCCAGCGTAACCCTGGGTACGCCCACCGTACCTAGGCGAGTCGACGTCCAAATTAAGCGCATGAGTACACGCAGCGTACTCCCCAGTACACCTAGCGTACTCAATTGCCACAAAATTCACTCAAGGGCTAAACTTGACAACTTGACAAAAGAGAAGGGTTAAATAGATTTACCTGAATTTTGGGATGTTGCAATTCTCCCCCACTAGAACCAGACTTCGCCCTCGAAGTCTCATGCCGAAAACAACTCTGGATGTTGCTCCCGTATCTCTGACTCCGGCTCCCAAGTTAGCTTGGACCCCCTACGATGCTGCCACTAGACCTGAACTAGAGGCACCTCCTTGTTTCTCAGAACCTTGACCTTTCAGTCCAAGATCGCGATCGATCTCTCAACATAATCCAGACTTGCGTCCACCTGGATATCCTCCTACGACACCACTGCCGACTCGTCGGCTATACACTTCCTCAGTTGAGACACGTGGAAGGTATCATGAATTTGGCTCAACTCTGCAGGTAGCTCCAAACGATATGCTACCCTGCCCACCCTCGCGATCACCCTAAACGGTCCAATGTACCGGGGCCCCAACTTTCCCCTTTTCCTGAATCGGATCACTCCTTTCCAAGGAGACACCTTCAGGAGTACAAAATCTCCAACCTGAAACTCGAGCTCGGATCGTCGCCTATCCGCGTAACTCTTCTGGCGACTCTGGGCCGTCAGCAACCTCTGTCTAACCTGTTGTATCTGCTCTGTCGTCTGAAGCACTATCTCAATGCTGCCCATCACTCGCTGCCCTACCTCTCCCCAACAGATGGGATTCCGACACCTCTTCCCATACAACAACTCGAAGGGAGGCATACCAATGCTCGAATGGTGGCTGTTGTTATAAGAAAACTCAGCCAATGGCATATACGTGTCCCAACTCCCTCCGAAGTCCAACACACATGACCGAAGCATATCCTCAAGTGTCTGAATCGTCTGCTCACTATGTCTGTCCGTCTGAGGGTGGTAAGCGGTACTGAAAGCCTTCTGGGAAGTATGGATGGGTAACTTGAAGGATTAAGAGTTTAATACATTAAGATGGCCATAACAGTTCCCATGACGTGGAGGTTTAGTTCCTAAGACGTGGTGTTAGGTGGTCTTCGCGACTGTTTTGTTGTGAGGTCACCATTGCGGGGAAAAATCTTGGCCACGACATGGTGACCAATTGATGGAGATTTTACCGTTGACTTTTTGACCAAGTTCGCTTTTGGTCAACTTAAGGGGTTTGGGCTTTGGATTGAGAATTGGTCCCTGGTTGTTTTATATGTGACTCGTAGTACCAATTATTGGATTGCGTGAGTTGTACTCTTATCTGTTATGTTGTAAGGTGAGTTCTTTCATTACACTTTGTACTACAGTATGTATATTTGTGTGTAGGATGTTGGTATGTTGTAATGATCGAGTAGATTGGTAGATATGTTATGATTAACTTTATTGTTTGTTTGTTTGCATATATCGACATATTGTGGTTGGGTTGAGGCGAACCTGCTTTGTGCTGTAGGCCAAGATAATTGGGCAGTCCAGGTGTACGGTAAGCCTTGCGAGGCGGTCCAGCTTCAGTAGGCATTACGAGGCGGTCCAGTAGACTGTATGCTCAGTAGAGCGATCTAGTATCTTGTAGGCCTTGCGAGGCGTCATGTGTGCATGTGTTGTATGTGTATTGTTGTGTGGGGTATTTCGGGGGCACTCTCTAAGCTCTGGCTTACAGTTGTGGGTTTAAATTTTTCAGGTACTTCGGATGATCAGAGAAAGGCGAAGACATGATTGTACATATCATCATATGGATTTATGTTGAGAGATGTTATTGAATACTCTAATTTTTATGACTATGTTTTAGAGACAATGTTTTGTATGACTTATGGTTTTTATGAAAATGACTTTTGATAAATCAAATTTTTTACTATGGTTTTTGGGATGTTACATACTACCTCCTGTCCTTTCTCATCAATATAGTCATATCGCGTCTATCTTTATCATTTCCTATGTGTGATTTTGGTCCATTATCCTAGTCCTGGCATTTCTGCCTCTCCCAGCTCCAAGGGAAATTTTTTTGTCCCGTGTTGCTTTTGCTTAAGAGATTCCTGTGTGTGTTGACATAACCACGTGTAACCCATGTAGTACCCCCACTGGCATGAAACCCAAGCTTTCCAATGTTGGATATATGATCTCTAACCCCAAGCGCGTAGCTTTTTTGGAGCTTTATAATATTTGGCATTCACTCATCCGGATATATCTTATGTTGTCTAAGAAGTTTGTCCTCCATGTTATGCACTTCATCACTCTCAAACGCATCCTACGGTACCTCAAAGGCACTTTGATGCACGACATTGACATTCTTCTGCTATTCATCGACCACTTGGTCTCATATTCAGATGTTGATTTGGTTGGTAGCTCCATGACATTTCAGTCCACCTTTAGGTTAAACATATATCTTGATGATAAGATCCTCCTTTAGGTTATACATATATCTTGATGATAAGCTCCTGGTCCTCCAAATGACAACATGTTTTTTCCCGTTTCAGTGTCGAGTTTGAGTATTAGGGGTAGCTAATGTTGTGCCAAAAGTTGGTTGCCTTAAAAATCTTCAACTCAAGCTTTCTTGTTCACTTTTCTGAGCCACTGTTGTTTTTTGTGATAATGTTAGTACCATGAATTTAGATTCAAACCCAATACAACACCAACATACTAAGCATGTAAAAATTGATTCACATTTTTTTATATTGAGATCGATACAAGCATAAACCATACAAGGGTTTTCTATGATATCAAACAATAATACAATACTAACTACCAATTTTTTTGTTCAATTGATAACATGTTGATTGGTTTTTCTTAGTACAAATAAGATCCCTAGCCCGTATTGTATGAATTGTTACATCACACATGAAGAACAAATACTTTTGTTCTATGCAAACTATCAGAGTCTTTCATCACAAAAGCATTACACTGCCTTCTCTTATTGTATCCATCTTTTAATATGTAAGAACTAGTAGAAAGTTTTGTCCATTTTCACACTATACTCGACCAATTATGATATCGATCAAAACCAAACCAAGCAAAACCATCTCCATTTACAAGGTTTGATGACTTTTTTCAAATGTATCCCCTCTAACCGTGATACATAATTCATCACATATATTATACATGACACACTTTGTAAAACAATATACCTTGTTTTTTTATTGTTAAAGTGATCAATTCAATAAGATTATAATGTATTATAATTATTTTAAAAATAAGAACAAAAGGACTAAACCAAGAAAATAGCATTTCTTTTTCACCTAAAGATCTTGAACAAAATATAGGAAATTTTTTGTAAAATTATTCACGTTCTTGCCATTTACCATTATTATAATTCATGTTTATGTGATTACCACTTTGATTCTTGATAAAAAAATATAGATTCTAAGCCAAACTCTTTAAGGCGATTTCATATACGTTCTCTGAGAGCCCATTAGCCGACACAATCATCTCCAGTTGTGCCTGATTTTCCATTTTCGTCAAGAATTAGCAACATACTTTAAATTTATTATTTTTTGTTTATTATATCATATGATAATTAAAGGTCAAGACTCATTACCTTGGCAAGATTTTGGCGGGTATCGTCATAGCGCTTCCATCTAGAAAAGGATGAGACCACCCCAGATGCCATCTGGATCAAGACAAGGGTAAAATGGTAACTTCAACGACCCCATAAGTTTTGTATTGTTAAATGGTTAGATGCAGGAGATGGCAACATAGTTTTGTTTTTTTGATCATTATATACCATCCTACTTTCAGTTCTCCCTACTATAACATTGTACTTTATACAATCTACCTAATTATAGGAATTTACTTTCAATTTTTTTTTTCTTATTAAGACATTGTAATTTGAAAATCTACCAAGTATAACGATGTCATCAAAATACAAAGCAATTTTCAGAGTATAATGTCCAATAAGAAAAAAAACTAAAATACAATGTTGCAATATAAAGAAATGTAAGCAAACAACTACAACAAAGAAAGTACGTTGCAATTCGTTTTTTCTTGCATCTATCCCTATTGTAAAATGTTGTATATAATTTAAGGGTATCTTAAAATTCTTATTTCGATCTGACCCAAACAAAGAAAAATAAAAAAGGTAATTAAGTTATTTTCACCTGAGGGTTTAGTTTGTCAAGCTGTAGAACAAGGTCTCCCACGAATTTGTAACCTGAACCATCTTTAGCATGGAAGTTAACATATGATGAACGAAATCCTCCAATAAGTGAAAACATCTGTCCAAAATCAAAGTTCAAGAAAATACATAATCACATTTAATATATTAAATGCAATCACAAAAGCTATCATCAAAACAGTGATATTCAATTTTAATAATTCTTATTGTAGCCTTAATTGGGATTGGGTTTTAATCATCTTTTATTATGAATTTATTTAGTTTATAATTACAACATGTATAAAGTAGTTTAAGATAATATATAATGTTTAAATATAATAAAAAATTCATATAAAAAATCATTCCATTCCTACATGCTAACCAACAAGCGTACTAGACATTTGAATGTAATTCCTCATTCCATTACCTTGTCCATTTCATTCTTTCCAACTAAACACACCATTAGAGTATGCTTCAACTTTTAAATCATTGAAACCCGTTTATTTTTTCAGTAATTGTTTTCTTTTTCTTCAAATTCTACCCAATTGGTCCTTATCATTCATATATAAACTCAAACCAGCTCATATTCCCATACAAAAAATGGTGACCAAAATGAGACTAGAGTTCTGACCTTGTTGGCATTTGTTAGGTCAAATGATAGATGATCCAAAAGTTTCTTAACGTTCTCAACGTTCCCAAGAATATCCGATGCAGATTGAAGCGAAAGCCACTTGTTAACCACCTGAAAAATCAAGAAAACAAAACCAACATATAAAAAAGATCCCTTTTTTACTTTAATATATCCAAATTAAATTACATAAAACAAAATTTTACCAGGAAGTCATGGTGCCATTTGTTATAAAAGTCAGCCAAAGCATCTTCACGGGCATTACCTGGTTTTTGAGCGATGGTTGTAAGAGCTGAGAATTGATCTGTCATATTTCCTGCACTTTTGTATTCATTCAACACAAGCTCACTCATTTCTTCATCTTCAAGAGATGCAAGATATCCTTTTTTTCCAAAAAAAAAAAGTCAAAATCATAAACATCAACACTTGTCAATATAAAAAAGGGATAAATGCAAGAAATAACAACATACTTTCGTTTATTTGTTTATGGTACTTATAACATCCTACTTTAATTTCTTTCGACTATTAAATTGTACTTTTGATTTTGATTAAGGCATTATACTTCCAAAATTCTACCCTATTATAACATTGTACTTATAACTTTTTCTTCTTATCAGGACATTGTACTTCAAAAATTCTATCAAACTATAGCATTGCATGTGAAAAATAAAAAATATAAAGACACTTTAATTTGAAAAAAACCTACCCTGTTATAAAAAATGATGTGGTTGGTTGGCATTTGTATAATTGGTTAGAGTTTTCAACATATATCATTTTAATAGGAGGAAATTAAATAAAAAAATAAATGAAAATGTTGCTATTTCTTGCATTTACCAAACCACTATCAACAAAAAAAGAGAAAAAATAATACCAAGGGCTGTGTTCTTAAGAGTACGTCTTGCCATATTCACATGATCAAACTTATACTTCTCCGAGCTCCTGTTTTCTTTCACCTATAAAAAATGTCAGCATTAACTAACACAATGTTCACAATTCAAAGGGGGTGGGGGTAGGTAGGAGGCATATTTTTACCAAGTTTATGAATTCTTGCTTCAACTCCAAAGCAAGCTGCTTTCTGATAAAAGATCGAACAACATGAACAACATCAGGGTCTGCTACTTCCATCATGTCCATAATTTCGCCTTCACTAGGGAGTGTTATTGCTTTTGCAATAAATTCCTAAATATAAACGAATCGATTTAGTGTTCAATTACCTCGAATATTGAAAACTATACGAACTAAAAAATCATTCAAGAAAAATACCTTGTCTAGACTCGAATCCAAAAGAATACATTTGATACCATGCACAAATTGTGGATCAAGAACCAATTTATTATATTTTTGAAAGTTAACAACTTGGTTGAGCATCAGTTTCCTTGCCAATATTTGTCCACCTTCCCAACTGCAATAGTAATAATAGTTCAATAGCTAAATCAATAAAATGGTGAAACTACATAACATTATATTCTTTTGTGTTTTGTCCTTTCTCAAAAGTTGATAACTGGAAAAATGGTTTCTTTAAAGTGTCACGTAAACGTATGATGGTGTATTACTAATTTACTACAGAATAGTAGAGTGTCTGCAATGATAATACGGGTTAAATCCAACAAATAACTTGTTTATTATAACATCATTATTTCATTTATTCTATTACAACATTGTATTTTGAAAAGATCACCCTATTTTACAATGCCTTAATAAGAAAAAACTAAAAATACAATCATGTGATATAAAGAAATGAAAGTAGAATGCTATAACACACAATTATATGAAAGTACGTTGCAATTTCTTACCGATTAAATTCATCTGAATCATGAGCAAGAAGGAAAAACAAATCGTTTTCTGTAAGATCAGAGTGTAGGTGAATAGGAGCACTATAACCCCTTAACAGTGATGGAATCGGTTTTTCAGCCACGCCATGGAATACAAATTCTTCTTCAGCCTAAATTTAAGACACAAAAATGATTTAGTTTGTAAGATGTATAACTTATAAAAGTTTTCAGGGCCCTTACGAAGTGTAAAATTACCTTTGTAACCCTGAGAACTGTAGTGTAGACAGGCTGACCACTAGATGTGATGGACACTAACTTCCCATCTTGATAGAAAGATGATAATGGCATGTCTTTCCCACTTGAATCAAGAAGCCCCATAGCTACAAGAATGAACATTGGCTCTTTTATAGGCTGACCTGGCGTAGGTGGCACCGTTTGACTGAAAAAAAAATTACAATGGTAATTTAACCTTAGCCCCACATGATTTCTTTTTGGGTGAGACAAAAAATATAATTTTGTCCCATTAACATCGGTTACGCTCAACCTTTTTGGGTGGATATGACAAAAACTTATACTTTTTGTCCCATTATATATCAGTCTCAATCCAATGCATAGAATGTCTTAAAACCTCACCTAAACTTCAAAGAAAATGTATGAGCTTCAACATTGTAAGAAGATGTAACTTTCACAACAGGGGTACCAGCTTGTGAATACCTAAACACAAGTCATGATTGTTAACATAATGAATTTTTTAACAAAGATTGTAAAAATAAAGGTAGTAAAAGTGAAATACCATAATAAGAAATTAGCAAAATCCACATTGTTAGCATCTCGCATAGCAAGAAAGAAATCTTCACAAGTTACTGCTTGCCCATCGTGCCTTTCAAAGTACAAATTTGTTCCCTAAAACAACAAACATTGATTTTACAATAAAACTAAGTGCTAAACGCAAAAAAAAATTGCAACATTCTTTCATTTGTTTCAGTATTATAGCGTCCCACTCTCGTTTTTTCTATTATAGTATTGTCTTTTGTAAAATTCTACCAAATAATAGTTCTGCACTTCATTACCTCCAACTTTTTCCTTATAAAAATCTATTACCTTCCGAAACCCTTCACTTCCCAATAAAGTTTTGTACATGCGGACAACTTCAGCACTCTTTTCGTACACCTGTAAATATAAATTACACAAAAAATAGGAATTCCTAATTTATCATCTTTTTGTTTATTCATGTCGAAATAAAACTAAGAGTAAACCAAGGGTGAATATATCAGAACCATACCGTTGATGTATAGAAATTGTCCACCTAGAGGAGGGAAAAGAAAAACAATTGAAAGTAGAGGGTAAGTTTTGAAGCTTTAATAGAAAAAAGAGAGGTTTAAAAAACGTAAATGAATTATAAACCTTAATGTAAGAGTGGGGCCTAACAGGGTGAGCCATGGGTCCCGCATCCTAGAAAAGACAATGTTTACTACAATTATTATAAAAAGGAAAAATAAAAACAATATTTAATTGATGTCCAATTAGATTAAAGATGAAAACCCGTGAAAATTGGTATGTACAAAGCTTTGAAACATCACCGATTCTCTTAACTGTACGACTACCTAAATCAAATGAAAATTCCTGCAAAACATGTTATAATCATTAAACACGTATTAATGATATAAATATAATATATTTTTTTTAAATTCTGCAACAAGATCTTACTTGATCACGAAAAACGGTAAGACCTTCCTTCAAACTCAATTGGAACCAATCACGACATGTCACTCTATAAAGGTATATAAAAATTAGAAAGGTATTTCATATTTTTTAGAATATAATCAATAAAAATCACATAAGCGAACCTGTTGCCAGTCCAGTTATGGAAATACTACAATATATAGAAGGGTATACATACAGGTTATTATTTAAGCAATTAAGTGATATAATTTTTCTTTAAAAAAAGGACCAAATGAATAAAAAATCTCAAACCTCATGACCAATAACACCCAAAATTGCAGCATAATCTGCATCTGATGCAGTCTCCGTTGATGCCAGAATAAGCTTAGAATTGAAAATCTATTAAAAAATGAAAAAAAAAACATTAATAAAAAACATTTTTTTATTTGGAAAAAAAAGTTTATAGACTTTATAGCTATATAATTTACTACTACATGTCTATACACATACATTCAAGCTCTTGTTTTCCATGGCTCCCTGTCAATTTAAAACCAATTAAAATGTAAGTAAAGAAATAAAATCCGGACAAATAAAAAAAATTCGCTTACAAGAAATCGGAAACAACCACGATGTTGAAGAGATCAAGATCATACTCTCGCCCGAAAACCTAAAGTAAGAGATGAAAAGACAAAAACGCTCTTAAGTGAAGATGTAAGAAAAAAAAAGACAAAATGAGTATATGGAAAGAAGAACGAACATCTTCATCCCATTTCATGGCGGCTTTGAGAGAATACACGGCGTGTTCGGTTTTTGAGAGATCTTGTGGTGAGGTCCATATTCTTAAAGCAACTTTGTGACTCGAGCATGTTGTGAAAGTGTCATCTCGGCTCTCTAATTGTCCTGCAACTAAGGCAAAAAGATAGCTAGGTTTCTTGAATGGGTCCTCCCAAACAGCAAAATGCTTTCCTCACTGCAGTTGCGAGGACTTAATTTGATAAGCTATATATGGGTGTTTCTTTTTTTTACTTAATGCAGACAAAATGACTTGATTTGGTAATGTATGTATAAGTGTTTTTTTCTTTTTTACTTGGTGAAGAAAGAATGACAAGATTTTGTAAGGTATGTATAGATGTTTCTTTTTCAGTTAATAAAGAATGATAAATCTTGGTAAGGTTTTACATGAGTGTTTCTTTGACTTAATGCACAAACAACGACTTAATTTGGTAAGGTTTAATTAAGTTTCAAGTGCTCCATTGAATTCAAATACTCCATGAGAATGCTCCAAATACTCAAGTCACATTTAACACACACACACACACACACACACACACACACACACATATATATATATATATATATATATATATATATATATATATATATATATATATATATATATATAGACACACACACATACATATTCGCAAAAAAAGTAGTTATTTTTCGACCATAACGTGTGTGTGCAACTTTGCGATGCATTAAACCCGGTTCAAAGTTACAAACTGATAATGCCCCCCAATTTTGCCTCAACCATCCTTTAGCCTCGACTCCACAATCCCTACCACGTTTCTCTTCCAGTGTTATTTGCTCTTATTCCCACATTCTGCAACCACCACAATCTCTCAACCTCTCGTTATATACTCGATCTAAACCATATTTCTCAAGTTAGACTCTCGATCTTCTGCTTTGGATCCCTCTTTCACTTGATTTTCTCTTGTTTCATTTGATTTAAATACATCAAGTATACATTTCTAATTTGATTTGATTTTTTTACAGGTTAATTTAAAGAAAAAAAATGAACAATAATTACAAATATAAATATACCGAGGGCTCAAATATGTAATTCACTCAATTTTAATTAATTGGTAGACTTAATATAAAGAAATGTTAAATATGATTATACATAATAAACGTTTTCAACCGGTACAAATTGTTTGTTATAAAATTATAATAAATGAATTTATATATAAATGTGATGTGGTATGTGATGTGACAATTTTATAGTGTTATACCTATACCTACTAGTCTAAGCCGTAAATAAAGAAGACAGAGATGTGAATGACTCAATCAAAGAGGAATTCACATTCTTAGCTTTGAAATGTATTTGGTAGATTTTCGTGCATGCTAAAATTTCAAATCTTTGCTTATAGATACAATCTCTACTTTTCAATCAAATAGTTTGAAGAAAATGTTCATCTGAGCCTCCTTTTTTTTATTCCATAATCAGTTTTAGCTGATAAAACATTTTTTCCCCCAATTTCTTGCTTTTACTATGGGAATAAAAAGGTAATTTCTCTCATTTTTTTTATGCAAATTATTCTGGAACAAGTTTTTGATGCCCATCTGAATCAGTAGTCTACAATTCCAATCACCAATCCATCTAAAATCAAGAGAGTTAAATTTATTTACTTGTGATATCTTTCTATCTCTTTTTCTTGTTCTTTTATTCATCCCCTGTTTGCAACATTTATTAAACCATGTTAATATTCCAATTTTCGATTATAAAATTGTATTTTTACCTCATTTCCTTTATTTGTAATGCTAATAGAACTTAAGCTTGACAGATAAGTAGGTGTTTAAGGGAATTATTTTTTTATTTGACTGAATACCCAACCCCATGATAGATGGAAGAAGAGGTAAATGTAATATAGCATCTCTTTGTCTGAGACGTGTATGTAATATAATTCAGACACCATATTCTATTAAAAAAAAACAATATCACAATTCAATCCTCCTCTGACTATAATAATACCACAATCCAAAACTCCATTTCACTATATATGTCTTGATTTGTCATGTCTAATAATATCACGATCCAAAACTCCCTTTCATTATGGTGTATCCATGCATTGTTTGTCATGTCTTAAAAGACCAAGTGACGATATTTCCATTTCAAACGTTTATAATTCCATTTTCCAATTTTACCCTAAATTTAAATGTACCCTTTTCAACATTTAGTGGAATGTTCAGTCTAATATCATCATTTGATATTTATTGTTGGTGATATCTATCTTTTCTAATATTTTAAATGTTTTTTTTTTCACACGTTTGATGTGGTTTTCCCGATGCTTAGAGAACTTATGGATTTTAAATGCACAAATTCGTAATAAAATAAAACTGACTTTCGTGGGTCCATAAGTATAAAATATAAAGATGTATTTGGGAAATGTATATGGGAAAAGAATCGGGAAAACAAGATGGAGAAAAAAGTAAAAGAAATGAAAAGAACTTTGAGGGGTGAGGGCAAATGTATATGGGAAAAGAATAGGGGATGTGGGGTTACTTATTCATTTTAGGTCTATTTGGGACTATTTTGTGACGAACAAACATTGAAGATGCTCTATGTCCAAATTAAAAACTTAGGACTTAATTCAAAAAAATATATAATCATATGAACAATTTTTGTAATTTACCTTAATTTTAATGATAAAATTAAAGTAAGACAATTATATAAATAGTCCACATGCTTGACAAAAAATCACATGTTCGTTCCTAACCCATGTAAAATATCCGTACTATCCTTTTTTAATACTTTTTTTTTGTACTTATTTCTGTTTATATTAATGCTATATTAGAAGGCCATCCCGCCCCTTTTCTCCTTTCCCTTCACCACCACCACGATAAATCACCAAAAAATTAGATATTTGGGTTTTTGGATTCGAATAATAACGTTTACAATTTCTAATATTCGGGTTATCACACACACACACGCATATATATATATATATATATATATATATATATATATATATATATATATATATATCGGATATTCAAATTAGTTATGGTAGTTAAAGAGTCGAAAAGTTGGACATCATATGATTTTGAACATATATAAATTGCTAACTCATATAACACATTCACTTGCTTTTAACCAAAATAACACTGTATTTATGATTGGTTTACCAAAACAACATACTTAGTCATTAAATATAGAAATCTAAAAAGGGTTCAACTGGAATAATTAGTTCCAGGTCGTGTGTTTTATTCAATTGATAAAGAGTACATATATACCAAAGACCCAAACAGATAAACATGAAAGAAGAGATCATAATCCTATCAGGAAACTAGGAATAAATAAATATAAGATAAACAAAATAGAAGATAAGATAATCTCGTTCATATTCTTCACTTCCCCTCAAGATGGAACGTGGAGATCACGAACGCCCATCTTGCCCAACAGAGAACGAAATCTGTCAGTCCCAAGTGGTTTGGTAAAAAGGTCGGCTAGTTGATCTTTGGTGTGAATAGCAACTGTAAATATTTCCCCAGACTCAACTCGCTCTCGAACGAAATAACAATCCATCTCGACATGTTTAGTACGTTCGTGAAATACCGGGTTGTTAGCTATATGCCGTGTAGCTTGATTATCACAATAAAGTCGAGTAGCAGCCGTCTGAGAAGCTTCAAGGTCCGCTAACAACCAACGAAGCCATAAAATTTCACTCACTGTAGTGGCCATGGATCTATACTCAGCTTCAGCAGAAGAGCGGGACACAACGGACTGCTTCTTTGTTTTCCAAGAGATAGGAGCACCTCCAAGAGTAATAAAATAACCGGTCTTTGCCTCGTGAAAGGACAACCAAGCCAATCGGAATCACAATAAGCAACCAATGTTAAATCACTATCAGCCGGAAGAAAAATGCCTTGACCAGGCGTAGCTTTAAGGTATCGTAACACACGAAGAGCAGCGATCCAATGAGTTTCCCGAGGGGCCGAAACAAACTGGCTGAGCGTATTTACAGCAAACGCAATATCAGGTCGGGTGACTTGTAGGTATAGAAGACGACCAACAAGCCGCCTGTACTTCCCAGCATCAACTAGGGGTGAATCATCTTCGGTAGTCAAACGAATATTCTGCTCCATATGAAAAGAACTTAGTCTACATCCTTCCAAACCACTGTCAGTAAGTATATCAAGAGTATACTTCCTTTGGCTAAGAACCATTCCATCCGGTGTCCGGGCCACCTCAATTCGAAGAAAATATTTCAGCGTTCCCAAGTCTTTGATGCTGAACTTGCTATCGAGAAAGGTTTTAATTTTAGCAATGTGATGATCATTATTTCCCAAAAGAATAACATCGTCCACATAGATGAGTGCTGAAATAAAGATATCTTTTTGCTTAAATATAAAAAGAGAGTGATCAGCCTTAGAATGTTTGAAACCAATTTGCAAAAGTGCTTCAGTGAACTTGTTGTACCAATTTCGTGAGGCTTGCCGTAAACCATACAAAGACTTTCGTAGACGACAAACTCGAGTATCCCCTTCCTTTGCAAAACCTTGTGGGAGCTTCATATATACTTCTTCATCTAAATCTCCATTAAAAAAGCATTATTTACATCGAGTTGATGAATTACCCATCGTTTCTGACAGCAATTGCTAATATGGTTCTGACCGTCACTAGCTTGGCGACCGGTGCAAACGTCTCATGGAAGTCAACGCCTTCAATATGGGTGAAACCCTTTGCAACTAATCTTGCTTTGTAGCACTCTACTTCACCAGTCGGTTTTATATTTGATTTTGTAAACCCACTTTGAGTCAATGGCTTTCTTTCCAGGTGGCAAATTTGTCAACGTCCATGTGTTGTTATTTTCAAGAGCTTGAATCTACCTTTGCATAGCATCCCTCAAATGCTGATTTTTAACTGCTTTAGAAAAGTGTTTGGGCTCATCTTGAGAAGAGATGGCACTCAAGTAAGCCTTGTGGGAGTTAGTAAAATTCTTATAAGACACAAAATGTGATAAAGGATGTACCGTTGAAGAAGCCGTGTTGACATGAGAGTGAGAATGGTCAATGGAAGGTGGTAATTCGACTTCAAATTCTTGCAATCGTGTAGGTTTGGTTCGAGTTCGCTCAGGACGAGTGTTTTGGGCTGGATGACGGGCTGGGTCAATATCAGATTGACTTGTTTGGGATAATGTTGGCCCATCGGTAGAAGACGTCCTGTCTGGGTTGTGTTGTGGGCTAGCAGAAACACTCGAAGTGTTGTTTGGAACCGGCTGATCAACAACAGGCGCATGATCAGCAGTATCAAGAATGGCAACTGTCTCATTATCATAAGTATTGTCAAAAGGATTTGAACCTGTATGGTTCCTATTTTGATTTTCATCCTCAATATTTTGGAAAGGAAAAATGCCTTCTACGAACTTCACATCTCGAGAAACAATGATCCCTTTGTTTTGGATATCAAAAACTCGATACCCCTTTTTTCCTTGTGGATATCCTACGAAAACACAAGGCCTCCCCCTTTCTTCAAACTTGTCCTTTCTAGCTTTATTCTCCTTGACATATGCCAAGCAACCCAAAACTTTCATATGATCATATGAAGGCTTACTTTTAAAAAGAATTTCATATGGGGTTTTATTTTGGATGGATCGAGAAGGTAATCTATTTATGATATAAGTGGCCGTAAGAACACATTCACCCCAGAACTCGATAGGAAGACTAGCTTGAAAACGTAAAGCTCTAGCTATCTCTAAGAGGTGTCTATGTTTCCTCTCAATTATTCCATTCTGTTGTGGGGTATGGATGCATGAAGTTTCGAGCAAAATCCCATGTTCTTGATAGAATTTCTGCATATAGTTTGAAACAAACTCTCCTCTATTATCACTTCTAATTCTTTTAATTTTTCTCTCAAATTGGGTCTTGATCATTTTGTAGAAAGTTACAAGACCCGAGCTTGCATCTGATTTGTGCTTTAACAAATAGACCCAAGTGGAACGACTATAATCATCAACAATTGTAAGAAAGTATCGGGCCCCAGAAAGTGAAGGAACTCGATAACCACCCCATATATCACAGTGAATTAAGTCAAAAGGTGCAGAAGTTTTAATAAAACTATCTTTAAAAGGTAATCTAGTTTGCTTGGCTTTAATACATGAATCACAATGATCTGTTTCTCCTAAACTATTCAAAAAACTAATATGTTGAAGTCTAGAATTTGAAGCATGTCCCAACCTTCTATGCCAGATTTCAGCATCAACCTTGACTGCCATAGCCTTGATGCTTGCATCCATCTCTTCCATCTTATAAAGACCATCCTTACACCTCCCCATGCCAATCAGCTTCCTCGAGTGTAAGTCCTGTATGTAACAAAAATCCGGGAAAAATGTTACAAAACAATTGTGATTTTTAGTGAATTTACTAACAGACAAAAGGTTGCATTTGAAATCTGGAATGGAAAGGACATTATCGACACTCAAATCACTTGGCAAGCAAGCACTCCCTATTCCTTGAACGGGGATACTGTCACCATTTGGTATTTTAACAGGAGCACCATCAGGTGATTCCTTTAAATTGATTAGGACGGAATCATCACAGGTGATGTGTTCGGTTGCTCCCGAGTTGATGACCCATGGCCGATGAAAGCTAATCTTACCAGCCATGTTAGCCTCATGCTTAGTTTCGCTGCTTAACTGTTGTAGCAACCTTTTATATTGTTCAACATTAAGCCCGGGAATGGGACTGAATTCAACTCCAACTGCAACAGCCTTGGGTTTCGGTTTTATCAGTTTCTTCTGATCGTTTGGAGCTCTTCGTTGTCGATTTTCCCACCAGTCAGGATACCCGATCTTTTCAAAACATCATCAATCGTGTGTCCGCTTTTATTGCAGTGCTTACACTTAAGGTTTTCACGACTGACGCGTTTTCAGGATAATTGACTTCAATTTTTGGTGGTGTTCGTATCTGATAAGCTGCTGCCTCCACCACTGTTTTCTTTGTGGTGCTGATGTTCTTTTGCTGTTCATCTTCGGATACCAAATGGTAGACAGTACCCAAGCTTGGTATGGGTTTAGTGCTGAGAATTTAGGTCTTAATGGTCCCAAAGATGTCATCAAGGCCCATCAAAAATTCGTATATATGTTCCTTTTCTTTGGACTCCATGAGTCTTTTTCCTAAATTGCAGGAACAATTGTTGCAGGTGCATGTTGGTGGAGGCGAGACAGAATCAATTTCATCCCATATTCCTCTCATCATTGTGTAGTAGGCAGACACTGATTGATTGTCTTGTCTTATAGTTGTTAGAGTTCGTTTTAACTCATAAGCCCTCGGAGCACTTTCTTTTCCGAATCTCTCTTGGAGGTCTTCCCAAATCTGTCTAGCAGTCATTGCGTATTTTACGCTATTTCTGATTTCCTTTTCCATGGCGGTAGTGATCCATCCCTTCACAATAGCGTCACTGCGCAGCCATGCTTTGTAGTCTTGTGCATCCTCTGCCGGTTTTGGAAGAGTTCCATCGATGAAGCCGACCCTATTCTTGGCGATAAGAAAGTCACTCATCTCCCGAGACCAGTCTGCGTAGTTGTTGTCGTTTAGAGTATCATTCACATGCATCTGACGTGGATAATCAGTGGGGTGAATGTAATACGGAGAGTCTGGATCAGAAGAAGGATTCTTGGTTTTGTCTTTCCCACTCCCTTCAACGCCATCTATTGGTCCTGCCATGGAGAAGGTTTCCGATTTTGCGATTTTGGCGGATCAGAGGACCCGCTCTGATACCATATAGAAATCTAAAAAGGGTTCAACTGGAATAATTAGTTCCAGGTCGTGTGTTTTATTCAATTGATAAAGAGTACATATATACCAAAGACCCAAACAGATAAACATGAAAGAAGAGATCATAATCTTATCAGGAAACTAGGAATAAATAAATATAAGATAAACACAATAGAAGATAAGATAATCTCGGTCATATTCTTCATTAAATGAAAACAATTCGTTGAAGTTAAACCATCGTCGTTGTATTTTGCTATTATATACATGGGTGTTTATTTTTTACTTAATGAATAAAAAATGACAAAATTTGGTAAGGTATACATGGGTGTTCCTTTTTTTACTTGATGTAGCAAAAAAATTGTAAGCTATATACGAACTATTTCCCTTTTACTTGATAAATAAAGAATGAAAAACTTAGTAAGGTATATACAATTATTTTTTTACTTAACGTAGAAAAAACGATTTAAAACAACTAATACTAATTTGTAAAAGTGTTTATTAGCTTCTTCGGTGTAAAACGGAGATTAAAAAAGTAATGAGATTAGCTTATCCAGTATCAAAACGTAATAATGTGATAAGTTGTTTTTTAGTATTTGACAATTTCTGCTTATAATGTAAAATGAATATATATATATATATATATATATATATATATATATATATATATATATATATATATATATATATATATATATATATATGTTAGGTTCTTGTGAGACGACCTAATTTTGTGAGACCGTGAGACGCAATCCTAGCCACTCATTTGGTAGATAAAAAAAACATTTTAAAATGCAAAATAATTGAAAATTTTTGATTTTTTTTTCAAATATTATTTTATGAATTTATATTTTCCAAAAACAAAATAAAAAAATACCAAAAATAATAAAAAATACATTTTTTTTACATATTTTAGTAGAATATTAGATATTAGTATAATCTACATATTTGACAAATCTAGTAGAATATTCTAACATTCTAAAAATCACATTAGAATATTTACAGTGTAATATTCTATTAGAATATTTCACGTATTTTTCAAAAAAAAAAAACGATAATTTTTTTTATGTAATTAAAGTTCCGAAAATAATAATTTAAAAAAAGAATTTTTGGATTTTTCATTTTATTTTGCATTTTAAAATTATTTTTAGATTTGGTCTCACTGTCTCAGAAAATTAGCATGTCTCAAATGAACCTGAACATATATATATATATATATATATATATATATATATATATATATATATATATATATATATATATATATATATATATATATATATATATATATAGGGCTAGATTATTTTGTTTCTTACATTTATTATGTGTTAGAATACACCAATAGAAATTTAGTAAATTAAATAATTATTTAATTAAATAAATATAGATATTAAATGATTTCTATAATTATACGTATATTAAATGATATCCATAATTATAATTTTCTTTTTATGGAAACAAACTAAATTCCTCATTAATCTCAACAATAACATTCTTTCAGAATGAATTCGCATCTATGTGTTTATATATGAGTTCGTATTTTGTTTCAGGACCCACCCACTTAAACTACAATAAAGTTGTATGGAATATGATGAACAAGAGTGTATTCTACTAAAATATACTCTCATTCTGCTGGAATACACTCTAATTCTTCTAGATATGAATTCATTCTGAAAGAATATTATTGTTGACATTAATGACAAATTTAATTAGTTTCCATAAAAATGAGTTATAAGTATGGATAGCATTTAATATACATATAATTAATACTAAATTCCTATTGGTGCATTCTAGCACACAATAGATGTGAAAAACATTTGAACCTATATATATATATATATATATATATATATATATATATATATATATATATATATATATATATATATAGAGAGAGAGAGAGAGAGAGAGAGAGAGAGTTAATATTGTAAATGGTGTAAATAAGGCATACTTTTAGGTATGTTAGAACCCATTAACTTATGAAAAACTCCTTATTTACGTAAATAAGCACTTATAATTTTAATCTAGCCAAACACTGAAAACTACTTATTAATGGTGTCAAACTATAATAAGCACTTATATATATATATATATATATATATATATATATATATATATATATATATATATATATATATAGAGAGAGAGAGAGAGAGAGAGAGAGAGAGAGAGAGAGAGAAAAGTAGGTTTGTTGAGATTCCGAAAACATAAAGATATTGAGATTCAACCTCAGCCATATATTTCTCATATAGTGCTTCGACGCATCAGTGCGACAACAGAGTTATAATCATAAATGATTATTCAGCGATGACAATTCCTTTTTTCCCCACCACCATAACCGCCATTACTGCCACCTTCGTCGCCTATACCATCGTCATCTCTGCACTAACCACCATAATCATATATGATTAATCAATTTGTGAACAAACATATATATGTATAATCATTTATGATTAGACATAGATCTATAAACATGTATAATCATATATGATTATACATCTCTGTTATATAGACATTTATGATTATACATATCCCGTTGCTGTCGGTACGATGGTGCATTAGAGATGCAATGAGAAATATATGGCTGATGTTGAATCTCAATATTTCTACTTTTTAGAATCTCAAGTAATATATATATATATATATATATATATATATATATATATATATATATATATATATATATATATATATATATTGAGAGAGAGAGAGAGAGAGAGATCTGCACAAACATATCTATGGGTGTTGTTTTTTAATTTAATATAGAAAGAATGAACTAATTTGGTAAACATTGTATTATTTATATGGAAAGAATTTTCACCTCTAGGTCTCCTTGCTCAATGAGGTTTCCATTGGACAACAAAACAGGGTAGAATGACTTGTCAGCCTCAATACGACAAGTATATTTCGCCAAAATATCCGGGCGATCCTGAAAGCAAAATAATAATAATAATAATAATAATAATAATAATAATAATAATAATGATAATAATAAAAGAAAAATAATAACTAGAAAACAAATCAATAATCCCTTCATATAATGAACCTGAAAATAAGTTATCTTTCTGAAACCTTCCGCTTCACATTGTGTGCAGAAATTACCAGACGACTTGTAAAGACCCTACAATACATTACAAACATTAATCAAATTTTATTAATTTTTATAAAGAAAAAACTTGCATAGTAACTTTTCTTTTACCTCAAATGATGAGTTCTTTTGTAAAACTTCGGTTACGGTTTGCAAGATAAAACTTCCACTTGGAGGTGCTTTGAGAATTAGATGCCGAACATCTAAATGATAATCTCTCTCCTTAAGAAAAAGAATGTAAGATTTGGGTGTTGTTTTTTTAACTTGATGAACTTATTGAGGACATAACTTAATTTGAAAAAGAATGACTTAATAAATAAGCTCAAGGAAACGAGGATTTCCACATTAAGTAAAACTTTTCACAAATTTTCTCTTTATCTTTTCGTTCCATTTCCAAAATGCATAGTCATTTTCTCAATTTACAAATAATTAACATCATTTATCAAGAAACTTAATGGGAAATTTAGTGTTTCCATACCTCCAATTCATTTCCATTAATCTTAACCGAAATCAGCTTGAGATCAATCCCATCCAAAACCAATGGAGCAGGGACACCTGTCGAAACAACATCCATTCACTAAACAATCAAGAAAATAACATAACTTTGACTCTGTTACACATATTTTCCTTTAATTAATACTATACGTTATTAGAAGTTAATATACTTATTTTGGAAAGAAAAAAAGTGTATCTCAATGAAAATCACAAAGCATATATACCATCGACTCTAGGAACAACACTGATTTTTGCACACACGATCGTCTTTTCTTCACCCAATGAAAAACTTAAATCCACCTGAATAAAGAATTCATTAACACAAAACAAAAACCATAAAGATGCAAACTTTAAAAAAATAACATGCATTTTAGTTGAACAAAGTACAAACCGTATCAAAGTAGAAATCGGGTAATTTGTAATCTTTTAGGAAAATCTCTTTAGGACCCTCCATTTTCGATTCTTCAAATGATTTTGACAAGGATCCGGTTGCCACAGAACAAACGAGTTTCCTACTCGTTTAATTAGTTCTCTAAAAACCAAACATGAATCATTATTAATAAAGAATCTTATCTGTTAGTTAGATATGTGGAATCCTAGTCTCCTAGATTATACCTAGATTATTATATATAAAGGTAGCATTAATAGGAAAAAGACAAATATAGTCCCTATACTATCAATTTATTCAGCTTTTTCTATAAAAAAAAGTATCTAAGTATTTACTTAAACTAGTTTAAGTAAAAAAGACGAGCAGCTGAATAACGATATGGCAATCGGCAACTTTCGTGGAAATTTTTATTAAGTCAACCAGATAACAATCGTCAATCAAGAACACAAACGAACTTAAAGATTAATAAATGGTATTCGGTAATCACATGTGCAGACGAAATCAAACCCAAGAGACAAGTCCTCGGCAAGCTCGGACCTTTGCAATGAAAATCAATCGAGCCATGGTCAACTAATCAAGATTCCAGTAAATTCGCAAAAAATGTATAAATGATTTCAAAAAAAAATCCAGATAAAAATAATACTTAAAAAAATCTAACCCTTTTAAACCCTTCCCTAATTGATATAATCGACTGTGAAGTGAGCTACCAGTTGGTGTTTCTTATACGGCTTGTATACAAGATAGGGTTAATTTGAAGTAATGGTAAAAAAAATCTGATTAAAAACATGAAAATGAAAAATGAAATTACCTTTCTTTGATCTGAGTGATCAGTGATGGGGTGGGAATCAGAGAGCCTCGAGCAAACCTAAGATGAAACAAAGATAAAAAAAGAATCGGACCAAAGAGAAAGAGGGGATATTTACATAAAGTTTTGATGATGATAACGTAAGGATGGGTATAGTCAGCGTGTTAGTTGGATTTGTAATTTTTTACAAATTAATTACACAATTTTTTTTCTTAATTAAAAGATTTATTTTGTAAATAGTAATAATCTATAATCCCCTGTAAATAGTATTGGGCATTTTTGGCAACGTAAGAGGTGTAAACGGACCGAACACGACTAAAATGATCCAACTGGAATTGGCATTTTACTAGAATCAGGAACTTGATCGGTATCAGGAAACCGGATACATCGAGTTAACGCTATAAATGAAGTGAACGTTCAGCGAAGAGTTCTGCAAAAAATTTGTTTATGTTCATTTATTTAATAAATGAACGCAATGAACACAAATTCTCGTTCGTTTATTTAAACAAACGAAAAAAAACAATGGTCTCGTTCGTTCATTTATGTTTGTGAACGTACGTTAATGTTGTTCATTTATGTTCATTCGTTTAAGTTTATTTATGTTCAATTGTTTTTATTACATTATTATATTATATATTTGTTTATGTTAATATACGTTCAATTGTATTTGTTTACTCCGTTCGTTTATGTTCGTTTAGCATGTTTACAAACATAAACAAACGAACACGAACAAGATAATTTGTTAAACGAACAGACATGAACAAGAAAATCGTTTGTTTATCCATTCGTGTTCGTTTGTTTGTTCGGTTATATGAACAAACAAACATAAACAAGCATTTGGTCAATTCGTTTACAACCATATATCAAGTTATGGAACCACTTTGGATTGTTTGGAACAAGGTTTGGATTTGGAATCGGAATTGGTTTAGAACTGGAATTAAGGCATATCACGACTCTTGAAAAGGAAATGAACTACATTTTAGAAAAGTTTTAGAAAAATCAAATTTGTCAAAAATCAACGGTCAACGGTCAAAATATTGCAACTGGTCCGCACAATCCCCGACAACGAACCGAAAAGGGGGCACACAAAGACTGTGAAACCGGACACAAAGGACTTGTCTAGAAAAAAGAATTGGATCATTCTAAGACTGGTCTTAAAAAGATTAAAGATACGAGACCGGTATGGAGCCGCCAATCATGCAATTGGGCCTCTAATTTTCCTCGATCTTTTATTTGGATTAATTATTTATATTATGAAATTAAACAATTTCCCACAGAAAGATATAAATCAACATATTTTTAGCTTGAAGGTGCGTGTAGGTAAATTTTATTCCTCATGCATATCATATTGGTTTCCTAAAAAATCCATCTGAATTATAAGAAATAAACATTCCGCAAATTTGATGAAGTTTATATCAATATTCCAAGAAACAAATATGCATTAAATTCTTAAGTTAGATAAAATTTATGATTTGGATTCATATCATTGTTACATGAAATAATTACAACTATGAGTCACTGTCATAGAACTTTGTTATGATAGAGCTTTGTAATGTTCACTAGCAATGTCATAGAACTTTTGTTATGATAGAGCTCTGTAATGTTCACTAGAAATGTTATTTTCGTTTATTTAGAAAACTAAAATCCATAAATAAGTTGGGTATAATTTTTTATCAATTGATTAATGTAACATGACATATCATTTTTATTAAGCATTATTATTATTTAAATATTATTGGGTATTGACCCCAGTAGATAAAGCAATTTGGGTCAAGAACTGACGATGTAAATTGTTTGGTGAATTGTTGGTGTTTTTAGTATATTTGTAAGCCCACTATCAAGTAAATGGAGTGATTACCTAATAGCACAATGCACATTCCTGTCAAATAGTTAATGAGGATATATATATATATATATATATATATATATATATATATATATATATATATATATATATATATATATATATATATATATATATATATATATATATATATATATAGAGAGAGAGAGAGAGAGAGAGAGAGAGAGTGTTAGGTTCAAATGTTTTTAATAAGTATTGTGTGCCTAAATGCACCAATCACAATTTAACAAATTATTAATTAATTTTTTTTAATCCATAAGGGTAATTATGTAATCTTTCATTTTAATTCCTTATTTAATCTAGATATTATCCTTTTATATTAGGCAATTTTTTTTATTGATTTATTTATCTTTAATGTAATTTTCTCTATATAATTGATTTTAACGTCCGGTCCACAAATACAGATCACAATTCTCGAATACATACTCTGCCGATCAATTTGTGTTAATCATTCGATGGATGTTCATTCTGGAAATCAGAACCAGGTATTGCTACATATATACAAGCTTTTGTCAACGATATTACTGATTTTGTTTCAGATGTATTAAATCTGATAATCTTCCAGGTAAACGATGATCAAAATCCAAGGAAGGATTTGGGTAATGTCAATGATTCTAAGAATCCGATGAATAAAGTTGTGAAGAAAATAAGAAGATGTAAAACATGCTTTGGAGTTGGTCATGATAGTAGGAATTGTCCTTCTGGATTGAAGAAATCATAAAACTACAAGAAATTCATCAAATTGGACGTTTTTAGATATTATTTAGTTTGATTTCAGTAAAATAAAAGTAATTTTTGATGAATTATATGGTATTATCAAGTTTCAGTTCAGTGTAATAAAGTTGTCGTTTGATGAATTATATGTGGTTTTCTTTAAGTATTATGGTTAAAATTAATAAGATGTTCGTGTTCTATGATATATTTATGTGTTATATGATCATACATGTTATCTTTCCAATAGAATATCATAGCAGAGTCGAGTTAACAAAAGTTGTTAATGCTTGCATTGATTCGAGTTAACAAAAATTGATATGTTTTATAAGTCATACTTGCGATAGTATTCTGATAGAATTATTTCATTCCGATAACATGCAGAGTTTTGTAATGCATATTTATATATCATTCTAATAGAATACTTTCGTCAATAAAATATTCTGCAACTTTTCTTTTAAAAAAATAGATAATTTTATTGTTAAATAGTTAATATAATGTAATGTTGGAATTTTTTATAATTGGAATGTGAATATAGTACCGTTTTCATGTTTTTCCCTTTATCATGTTTTTTAAAAAAAATCAAGTCGGAATCATTTATTTTTATCACTGATCCCTAATATCAAGGCTTTTAATTTGCATGAAATCCGTTTTCATCCCTATCTAGTTTGTATGACATTTTTAAATATTTTGATTTTTCAACTAACAAAGCATAGACAAACACTCTCGGAATTTCTTAGCAATGGGCGATCAAGAACTAGATGTCAATAATCATATTTATGAGGAACATTATTTGGCTAGTGATGATGGCAATGGAATTGAAGATTTCGATTTTTCTGATAATGATACACTATATAATGACGGATTTCAAACAGGAGAAAACAGTAATCCTAATTTAGGTTAGTTTTTTGATTTTTTTGTTTGAGTTCTCATTCTATTTTCAGATTCTATATTGTTCATACTTTCATTGCTGAACATACAGAGGACGCAAATAATGATGAAGACGAAAATCACTTAGTTGATGAAGACATAGAGGTTAATATTGATTACAGTGAAGGTAATAAATCCAATTCATGATACTGAAGTTGCTACAGAAAAAAGTTAATGTTTTCAGAATAATATTTATATAATTCTTTCAGAATGATTATGTATTCTCTATTTTAAACAGGACAACGTTACTCATGAAGATACAGAGTTTAATATTGATTTCATTGAAGGTACCAATTTCAATTCAGATTTTTTTTTTTTTTACTTTTTTACATAAAAAATAAAATTGTGTCAAAATAAAAGTTATATAATTTTTTCATAATAATTTTGTATTTGCTATGTTTAAGCAGGACAACCACATGTTACTCATGATTATGTTTCTCCTGGTGGCACCTTGTATTGGACTCCGATTGTTTTAGACGACATCAAACCAAAAGTTTCATCAAAATTTAATTCATATGGTGAAGCAAAAACAATGTATAGAAAATATGCATTAGAATCTGGTTTTGATGTCAGGCTTGGAAGAGTCCAAAAAATGAAAAATGGGATTATTACAAATAGACATCTTGTGTGCAATCGGGAAGGTAATCCGAATACTAGTAACCTAGATACTCTAGATATTCAGCATAAGAAGACTCAAAGAAGGAAAGATCTATTTAGGAGGAATTGTAAAGCGAAAGTTGTTTTAGAAATAATTCCCGGTACTCTTACATATGTCGTGAGTGATTTTGTAGAGCGACATAATCATGAGTTGTTTAGCAAAGGCAATATGCACTTATCTCGTTCAAAAGGAAAACTTGATTATTCCCAGGAAATTTTCATTCATAATTTGTCAAAACAGAACATTGGTCCTGTAAAAGCACATAGATTGTATAGTGCTCTTCAGGTTGCTCCTTCGGTTCGAGGTGGATTGGTTACTGATTTCAAGAATGCTAGGAGGAATCTTAATTGTTACATAGGTGGGAGGGACGCAAAATTCCTTGTTGACAAGATGAATGATAGGAAGAAAAATGTCCCATCATTTACTTTTGAGTATAAAGTGTCGAACAAGAGATTGAATTCTTTATTCTGGGCTGACGAAACAGCAAAGTATAATTACAATTCATTCGGAGACGTTATATCACTCGATGCCACATTCAGCATGAATAAGTATTTATAACCTTTAATACTTTTCAATAAGAATTTCATTATTTCCATTTATGTAAACTAATATTTTATTTTTTAAATAGGTATGATATGGTTTTTGTACCGTTTACTGGCATTGACAATCACAAAAAATGTGTAACATTTGGTGCTGGTCTTTTAAGTAAAGAAGATGGAGTTTCTTATGAATGGTTGCTTAGAGCTTTTTTGAAAGCTTTTAGAAAACAACCTCAATTGGTTTTATCTGATCATGTGACATCCCCAAATTTCTCGGCCAGAAAAGACCGATTTAATTTATGCTTTTTAAAAATCAAATCAGAGAAATCTTTATAAAAGATGTTGCGGAGTTGGTCCCCAAAACAAAATATGATAAAAGTTTGTCAAAATCTTTCTTTAAGAAATATATCATTTCCTTTTATATCAAAACCTCGAGATGTCATGTTCCAATACAGATCAAAAGCATAAACAAGACATTATAAGCCTTACGACAATTATTTGTAACTACTGGCCTATAATCCAAAATTCACTCATCATCATCATCCGACTATGCTCGGGGTCCTCTACCTGTAATATAAACAGCTGAGTGGGTCAGGCTTGGAAGCCTGGTGAGCATATAGGGTTTTCAACCCATAATACATAAATTTATTATGTTTATACATCAATCAATCAACCTAACTACCCCAAACCCCATTATTTTATTTATTTCTTAAGGGTTTACCCTAAGAATCAACTATCACTCCTTCCTAAGGATTCATCCTAAGGAATAGACACAAAGTCACCTCGTGACCGGGGTTTATACAACGGGCACTAATTCCATAGCTGCCAAAGTTTATTCAACATGTGCTAAGTCCATAGCTCTCATTTATCGACAGTATTATTTACAGGTGTTCTCTCCTGCAATACATGTCAATGGGTTTTTAGAGTACAGCAAATGAACATATAGTTCATTACACCTACAGGTTGCGGGCCTGCTAGTGTTCCATAGACTGTCTAGAATAGTCCATGGTTGTCATCCATACTCTGCTGAATGACGGGGGCCAACAATTTGGGTAAGTGATTCTCTCAAATTTTCACCACTCACCCTTAACTCATGATCAATATTATTGATCATCTCCTTTATCCAACTCACCTTTCATCATACCCACTATTTCATCTACCCATGTTCTACCCAACATATTTTGTAGATAAAAAGCATATACAGTTTAAAACTTGTATAAAACATCAATTCAACAGTCACATCAGTCAAACAATTAATATATTTACACATAACACGTATTTCAAGGTAAATACTTCATATCTATGTGTAAATTGAAAGTAACTACACACTCACTTATTTTGGTGAAAATCGGGCAGCAATTCGTTTCCTAAAACGATCGTTTCTAATAAAACCGGGAGTTTTATTGAGAAACCGGGCTCTGCGAATGGTCGGGCTTTGAAACCGAAAAGATAAATTTTCCGGGCTTCTCGGGCACTTCGTGGGGTATTCCGGGCTTTACAATCGATACCGGGGCTTTGCGGGATGTTAAGATGGAGAAAATATGGAGAAAGAGGCTAAAAGTGGCAAAATTCCAAAAGTAACCGGAAACCCTCGCAGGTACCCTTCTATTTATAGGGTCCAAAGTTTGATCCAACGGCTGAGAAGTCTCCGGATCCGACGGCTAAGAGGCTTCGCAGAGGGTCTCGCACATGCCTCGCACCTGGCTCGCACATGCGAGGGCTCGTTGTCGGCTTCTAAGTGGACCGCGGCTTGCTGGCGCACCTGCGAGGCTCGGAGCTAGGCTATGCGAGGCTCGGACACACGCGGCAGCTGGGCGAAGCTTCGGCTGGGGAGCTGGCTGCTTCGGATTGGGCCTCCTCCTCGGTCGAATCAGAAGAGGACACGTGGCTCGCATGACTCAGCAGCCTCGGTGACTCAGCAGCCTAATGAATCAGCAGCCAGGTGACTCAGCAGGACACGTGTCACTTTCTAAGCGAGGGTGACGTGGAAATTGTGTGACTATGCGAAATTTCTCGATTTTCGTGCCAAAACTTCTAAAATCCTTAACTTTCGCATACGAACTCCGTTTTTGACGTTCTTTATATGAACGCGTAGCTAAAATTACGATCTACAACTTCCGTTTAGACTTCGTCGGCTAATTTTGACTTTAAATTTTATATTATTATTTTTAACAGACCGGGACAGGAAATCCGTTAAAAATTCATAACTTCTTAATCCGACGTCCGTTTTTGTCAGACTTTTTACCGTTGTGCTCCTAATGACGAGACCTTCAATTCTCGTTTAGGTTGTGTCGGCTAAAAACCGCTCGATCTAAAATTCGAGTTTTTAGCTGTCTACTGCTACGCTGAAACTTCGAAAAATCATAACTTCCTCATACGAAGTCAGATTTGGGCGTTCTTTTTATCGAACTTTTCGGTTTAACGAATACTACGACTTTCGCTTAGATTACTAAGGCTAAAAAATATTTTATCAAAAACTCACTTTTTACGACATTCAGCACCGTGCCGGTTTTGTCACGAAACTTCAATAGGTCATAATTTCTTCGTTATAACTCGGATTTTGGTATTCTTTATATCCCCGAAATCCTTGTTTCGACCACTACAACTTTATGTAAAGATATCGGGCTTATCTCACACTTTAATTTTGATGCTTGTTTTTATTTTTAATTAATCAAACCCTAATAATTAAGCATAAAACACATAATTCACATAAAATTCACATAATTCCTTTTCATTTCTTCTAAATGAGTTACAAAGGTTAACTTAGACCATTATGTCAATATTAATGCCTAGCCTAGAAACACGGGCGTTACAGATCAAGATCCAGCTTTGAAAAAAGCTATAGATAAGGTTTTCCCATTGACACATCATAGGTTATGTATGTGACATATAACGAAGAAGTTGCCAAATAAGGTATGCATAAAAAGAATATTATTCTTATTTTTTTGGTATGATTCTACAATTGTTTTTTCATATTCTGCCAGAATGTTTTGTTTTAAACAGAATCAATTGCATTAACTCTTAATTTTTCTTATCATTCTACAATTTCTTTTAAAATTCTGCATTCATTATCTCATATTCTAACAGAATCAATTCATTCTGACAAACCCATTGTCTTTAAATGTTCCTTTTTGTTATGATTATACAATTATATCATATTCTGACAGAATCAATTGGTTTAACTCTTAGTTTCGTTCTGACTCTAAACTTATTTTTCCACATTCTCCCTTCATGATATCATATTCTAACAGAATGAATTTATACAGATTTTATCAATTGAAGATGCAACAACCTATCAAAAATTTCGAAAGCGTTTTCACTCTATAATTTGGAATTCTAAGCTGGAACCACATGAATTCGAGAATGTGTGGCGTCAGATGTTGGAGGAGTTTAAAATTACTGATAACACTTGGATGAATACAATGTATGGATTGCGAAAATCTTGGATCCCCGCATTTTTCAAGCACATTCCAATGTCTGGTCTTATGCGGACTACATCGCTGTCTGAAAGTCAGAATTGGTCATTTCAAACCACGACACTAACCGGTTCTTATCTTGTCATGTTTATGATGACATTTGAATCAGTTATGGAACGGCAACGACATAACCAAATTCTCAATGATTTTAATACTGCCACCACTTTTCCTAAATTCATTACCCGTACTCCGTATGAACCTCATGCTTCAAATGTATATACACGAAAGATTTTTTATCAGGTTCAGAAGGAGATATCAAGATCTGAAGATAATTGTTTCCAAAAGAATGTGATATCTTCCAACGGTGTTGACACGATTATTGTTATGGAGAAAAGAAAGAACATAACTATTAGGCAAACAAATGATGTCGATGTTGATGACAAAGATGAGGAATACAATTACGATTGTCTTATAAGGGATACTGAATACACGGTATGTTTTTTTTCACATTAATTGTCATTTTATCAATTACATTTAAACACTAAAATTTTACAACTTAATTATTCTCAATAATCATCTTATATTTTCCAGGTCACACACTCAACCAAAGATGATTCGTTCAAATGTACTTGTATGCATTTTGAACATTTAGGTATCTTATGCAGACACATATTCTGTGTGTTTAAGTTTTATGGCATCAAACAAATTCCTGAAAAGTACATTTTGAAACGTTGGCGTAGGGATGTCATTCCAACAGAATTACTGAAAAGACGTTTCACTAATTCTTTCGCCGATTCTACTTCCGACATGACTGCTATTGATATTTTTTCAATTGTTGACCGTTGTGTGTCTTTTTGAGTCACGATGCAGCAAAGTTAAAGTTATACCTCGACGAACAGAATAACTTGAAAAAAAAATTCGTAGACGACTGTCCAAATCATGATCTACCGACCAGAGCAGATCATTTCAAGCAGCTTTTAGGTGTGGTTGGTCCTGATGTAGAATCTGATGTTAATGACATTCAGAATCCTACATATATTCGTAATAAAGGCTGCGGTAGTCGTGGGAAAAGATTAAAATCTACAAAAGAGATGATAGAGAAGGAAATCTCGAAACCTAAGAGAAAATGTGCTACATGTGAACAGATGGTTCATCATGACAAAAGAAATTGTCCTCTAAAGAACACCAAGAAATAAGTTCCTTTTTTTTAGTTTATTAGAATGACATTTGATTTAATTCTGTCGATTCATACTTATTGTTATCTTTTATGTCGTTCAATAAAGTATTCACTTTTATTACTATTGACTATTGACGATGACATTGTCAATCAACATAACAATATTTATATTATCTTATTACTTAAAAATACTCATAAAACGTAATACAAAAATTCATTCCATCGACTGTATAAATTCATTATTTTCAAAAATTCTAATACAAAATTTCCATCGATTGTATAACTTACAGCAACATACACAAGTTCTTTCAATCATTTTAAGATTGATTTTAATGTTAACAAAAATGTTTTATTATTTACTGTAATATACAAACGATACATGCAATTTGCAGACAAGAATTCATTATATTTATATTCTATTTCATAATATCTACATAACATATTCTAACAGAATCATAACAAATACTATTTTGCATCATCATCATATAATTTGTAAAAAAAATATTCTGGTCACAAAACATTATTAACCACAGCATTGAATTATATTAACAACATTATTAGAAACAAAAAAACATCAACACATGCATTAGTAATGTTAACTTGCATTATATGAAAACTACATTACTAACAAGAACCTTTGATTTTCACAATGCACAACGTCAACATCCCATATTTTAAACAACGCATCAAGACACCCATTATACGAAAATTAACATTCCATTATAACATATATCGAATACTACTGATAACATTACTTCATAACATCTGATAGACAAACTACTATTTCAAACATCTAACATAAGGCAGATTCATGTTTCAACATTCAAAAAAACAACTTCAGCTCATGACATATCAAAGTTTATCTGTCAACTTATTAAATACCACGCCAAATTCTTACCTACGACCCTTTGTTTTTATTTTTTCTTCCTGTTTTCAGCTGACTTTCTTAGAAGCATATCTTGTTCCAAAATATCAAGCTTACGAAACGATTCAAAATCTTTAACTATCATACTCTTGAACTTATTGAAATCAGATGTCAACAATCTTGCCATGTATTTCGTCCTTAGCTTAATTGCAGCACTCACATCAGCAGACATTTTACCTGTAAGACCACACTCCCAACGCCCTTCATATTCCCCCATGTACGTTTCCATATGCCTCATGAGGTATATTCCACATTCTGTTCCAGCTTTTTCGACTAGCCAAGATATGTTCATCACACGTGCTGCTTTAAAAGTTAACGTTTTTGCCATTGGATGATGTTGTGATGTCAAGTAGTTGCAAAACAGTTTTTTCTGGCATTAATTACAACAGACACATATAAAATACTCTTATAATATTAATTAGAATGGAAAACTATTAATCAGAAATTTATTGATTATCTTACCACCAGGTTTGGTATCATGCCATACTTTCTTTCCAAAGTTCCTGTTCTCTTCACATGATCTACTATGTAGTACAAACTTGATCTCAGATCAAAGATGAGTAAGTAATACTTTCCATCATCAACTATTGGGAAGAAAACCTTGTACACATTAAAAGAAGAGGTTAAGTTAATATTAATTGATGCCACAAATATTATATTTATAAAAGAATCTTACAAGTGCAACGTCTCTAAAACTTGGCTTCACATCAAATTTCTTAGTGTAGATTCGCAATAAAGTAGCAAAAAGCCTACATTTCATATCTTCCGACTTTAGCTCATTCAATATATCTTCTGTCTGAAAAACCCCAACTCAACATCAATATTAATTCTACAGAAATACATTTGAATTATTAAATTTTTTTACAAAATAAATTCATACCACAATAGTTGTATCGAAGAAAAATCTCGAAAGCGATGATTCATCCTTGTAGTTCTCCATTTTATTTAAAAACGCAGCCCAACAATCAATTATTTTAGAATGCAAAAACATTCCTTGATTAAATTGATATGCAAAACCCTGGTGCAGCACCGTTTATATGCCCAATAAAAGGAAACCTTTTGTCTATCTTGATAGAATACTTCATGTTATACACGTACACCAACTGAATAAAAAAAACATTAACTTAATCAATACATCAATAATAAATCGATACGAAATATATACATTCATATAAAAATATTTCAAACTTACAATCAGAAGTGTAATAGGACCACTGTATTAGCTTGATTTGTCATCCATTTTCCATAGTTTTTTTCTAGATCCCAAACAATCAAGCATATATTTACACCAATTTAACTTTGAGAAGTCTTCTACCAACACCAACTTCCTTACCACTTTTATTTGATTTGTTCCCATCAACATTGACTCTATGAAGTTGTTAACAAATAGGGTCAAAAAATTCAGCCTAAACATCAAATTATCCTTCGTTGTAGCCTGAATCCTTCTTAAATACTCCTCACCATTGAACTTATCACCACTATATTGTCCCCTCCATTCTTCTAGAATTTGATTTCCCTTATCACACAATGGTAAGTCATTGATGTCTTCTCCACCAAATGGCAACCCCATCATATCATGCACTGTTTGTTCTGTTATCTCAATAACAGAGTTTTGTAGGACAAGTCTTTTACTATCTGCATCATAAACATCTAAAAGATAGTAGCTAAGTTGTCTCGGATAACTTGTAATATTCACTTGCAGAATTGATCCAAAACCCATTCTCAAGATTGCTTGTTTCTGTTCCGGCGACATTCCCATAACAGCTGCAGTGATGTTATCACATTTCATTCTGGTTGGAAGGTATCTTAAACCAGGTGGGTATTCCTTATTTGTTTTTCTAACATTATCTTCTTTTTCTTCTTTGATAGTTTCAGCAATTCCCTTATTTTTTAAATGTTTTACAATTGGAACTCTATCAAATTGCCTCTTCGACCTTATCTCTCTTTCCAAAATTAGTGCATTTAAAGGTTTAGGAGTTGTCTTTTGTTCAACTGATTTATCAAGTTTTTTCTTTGACCTTCTTTCTCGGTTCAAATGTTCTTCTTCCTGAATTTGTTCGTCTATAACTGTAACAGCCGGAATTCCAGGTATCTTTATTGTTTGATTATTTTGTGTTTTGAGAGGGGACTCGGCGAGTTGGAGCTCAGACTCGCCGAGTAGGGTCGTGATTCTGGACGCGGGATCCGTCTGGACTCGGCGAGTCCAGGATATGGACTCGGCGAGTCTGCGCTGTTTAATGAAACCCTAATTTCCCGGTCCTTAGCCCTATTTAAAGGACCTTATGACCCTCATTTGCGGCCACCTTGAACCCTAAGAGCCCCCATACGTCTGTGAGCCCTTGTGAGTGTATTTGGAGGCCATTGTTCACCATTTTGTGTGATATTGCAAGAAAGGAGGGAGAGGATCAAGCTTGAGGAGTTGGGGAGCTTGGATCTGTTGCTAATTCATCAAGGGAGTCTTCTTGAGGTAAATTTCAGAGCCAAACTTCGTGTTTTGTGTTGATGTGTCAAATCTAGGGTTTCTTCTTGCATTTTTTGGCTTAAATTGGAAGTATGAAAGGTTCCATGGAGATATGGAACCTAGATCTGGGCCTTAGCAGGTCCAGGAGACCCCATATGACTAGCTTTATGTCCATCCTTTTGAGTTAGAAGCTAAGGTGGTCATATTAGAGGTTGTTTCCCCAAAATAAGCCTTGTACGCATTGCATAGCAACCAAGACTGAGACTTTACGTGACAAATAAGCTTGGGAAGGCCAGATCTATGAATGTATGGAATGGATCTGACCGCTAAAGCCAGTTTTAGCTGGTGCATGGCATGGACTCGTTGAGTCTGATGAACAGACTCGACGAGTCGCTTGAAGATTGTCCTTGAGACCACCCATTGTGTAGTCCTGATCGAGTTATGGGTGACTCAGTGAGTCGCAGAGAGTTGGAAAGGTTTTGGCAGGTGGCCGAGTCAAGCTGGGACTCGCCGAGTTGTTCTTGAAACTCGGCGAGTTGAGTCGGGGTGGCCCCACGATTCTTCCAGGTGGAACTCGTCGAGTCAGGGGGAGTACTCGACGTGTAAGAAGGGAATCCTTGGGGGTTGGCGAAAACGTCTAGACTCGCCGAGTTGCCCTGTGCACTCGCCGAGTCCGGTCAAGTTGACCGTTGGCCGTTAACCAGAGTTGACCTATGTTTGACTTCTTAGGGATAGTCAAACTTAGAAGATAAAAGGGTTAATAAGAGATGTATGATGTTATAGGGAGATTGTAGCTCGGCGGATCGAGCACGAGTGACTTCGGGATTTGCTAGCTGTCGATATTCACGAGGTGAGTCTTCTCACTATACTGTACCCGGAAGGGTTTGACTGTGTAACCGGAAGGTCGGATGCGATATGAGATATATGTGCTATATGTGATAAGTTAATTGTTATATGTGCTATATATGTTATGTGGGCCGGAAGGCATTATGTTATGGGCCGGAAGGCGAATATGTTATGAGCCAGAAGGCGTTGTGATGTGGACCGTAAGGTTGGCATGGGTAGGACCGGAAGGTTTACCCAGCAGGGACGGAAGTCCCCTGAGACACATGGACCGGAAGGTCAGGGCCTGGAAAGGCGTATGTGCGTAAGTTGTATTTTGGGGAACTCACTAAGCAATAATGCTTACAGTTGTTGTGTATGTGTTTCAGGTACTAGCGAGGACCGTGGGAAGGCGCCGGCGTGATCTGTACACACTGATAGATGATTTGGGATCTTGGGATTCATATGATTTGTATTCTGTTATGACACGTGGAATGTTTATGCCTTGTTTTGGATGAAAACACTTTATTTAAAAAAAAATGAAAAATTTAATTGAAAATTTACGTTGTTACAAATTGGTATCAGAGCCTTGGTTTGAGGGATTCGGGTGCACCTACGGGCGTAACTGAACTCAAACCGAGGATTTGAGGAAAACTTTTAAAATAAAGGCATAAACTTTTATAAATGATTTTGTGGTAAACAAGAAAGAAGCAGTGTGTACGATCAGTCAGCGCCCGAACGGTAAAGATCCCCAAAATACCTTACAACGCTATGTTAAGAGATAAGATATGATGTGAACTGTTATGCATGCTAGAAGACTAGGGATTCATGATAGGACTAGAGTGGCCTGATTTGTGATGCCTTAGTCTAGGGAAGTTTGCCGATATGAGATGCTTTGATAGCGTGCGGGTAGTTAGTGCATAACAAAAGTAGAGTACTCACTATCCGGGGTTTGGGGAGGAAGACTTGGGATGAATGCTGATGCGGTGTGGTCGGTAGTATTGGGCCCATACTACCGAAGACACCGGGTCAGTGGGAAACCCAAGTAAGAATCCCTAGATATCGGAGACTGAGTAGGGTTGCGTTATCAAGTGCAATTATACTCGATGGAGTCTCTGATAGTTTTATGTTGTATTTCAGAGACATCATGGTTGGACCACGCCACAGACCGAGTACGAGCGGTGTGAGTGACGAGGAGATTCGTCGGATGATTCATGAGGAGGTGGCTGCAACGATCCGGGCTAAGATTCCAGAGATGTTTGGGTCTATTAAGACCACCTTGATGGAGACTTTTGATGAGCGGTACGCCGCAATGACTGAGGCTGCAGCCGCTGCAGCTACCGCAGTTGTGGCCGCTGCCAGGCCACAGGGGGTGACTCGTTGCTGTTTCGGGAGTTCAGCAACACGAAGCCACCTGAGTTTGATGGGACGCAGGATCCGATCGCTGCAATGAGGTGGATCGCTGATATTGAGGGATGCTTCTACACTTGTTCATGTCCGGAGCATCTGAGGGTACGGTTCGCTTTGAACCAGCTCCGTCTGGGAGCGAAGGATTGGTGGAAGTTCGTGACGGCGAACTTTACTTTGGCAGAGATTTCAGCGGTGACATGGGAGAGGTTTACCTCTATGTTCAGAGACGAGTACATTCCCCCTGGTGGAGAGGGAACGATTGGTTCAGGAGTTCTTGACCCTCAAGCAGGGTACTGATTCGGTTACAGTGATCACGTGGAAGTTTCATGAGAGGGCGATGTTCTGCCCCGAGTAGGTGTCCACAGAGCAGGCTCGGATGAGCCGGTACTTGGGTGTTTTGAGGAGGGATATCCGGGAGTTTGTGTCAAACTCCACCTATCATACCTTTGCTGAGCTTCAGGCGAATGCCAGGAAGCGCGAGATCGAGTTGGAGACCCAGGCCAGGGAGGAGGTCGAGTCTCAGCGGGTGGACCGGCGGCCGGCTCAGTCTCAGCCGACAGCCAAGCGAACTAAGTCCGCCGATTCGAGGACGGGAGGTCCGAAGGACCGCACTTGCGGAAAGTGCGGCAAGGGTCACGAGGGGACATGTCGATCTGGTGCTTGCTACAAGTGTGGCAAGGAGGGGCACATCGCTAGGGATTGCCCCAAGGGGTTTATGGTTTGCTTTCATTGCAACCAGACCGACCATCGGAAGGCCGAGTGCCCTCAGCTTCTTCAGGGATCTGCACCTGCTGCCAGGGCTGCTGAGACTCGACCGGTGAAGGTTGAGGCCCCGAGGGCTCGTGGGAGAGCCTTTCAGCTGACTGCGGAGGAGGTCCGCGCTGCGCCCGATGTTGTGGCAGGTATGCTTTATTTCATGTATTTATTTTGATGATGAGATGTTATGCTTATGTTATGTTATGCGTAGGTACTTTCCTTGTGAACTCTGTGCCTGCTTTAGTGCTATTTGACTCGGGTGCGAGTCGGTCTTTTGTATCTTTGGCCTTTAGTCAACATATCAGCGTTAGTCGTAAGCCGTTGAGTCGGCCTCTGAGAGTTTCTATAGCTGACGAGAGGGTGATTTGTGCCACGGAGGTTCTCCGGGGTTGTGTGTTAGAGATTTTCGGGGTCGAGTTTTCGATTGATCTGATTCCTATTGCGATGGGTGATGTCTGTGTCATTGTGGGCATGGACTGGTTGAGCCGATTCGGCGCCGTCATCGACTGTGAGCGTCAGCTGGTGACTATACGAGACCCTAGTGGGGGAGTTCTTTCGGTGTACGACGAAGGTACCCGTTCAGGATCAGCTTTTTGTTCGGCCGCTAGGGCGAGGCAGTATCTACAGCAGGGCTGTAAGGGTTTTGTGGCGTATGTGATGGATACGCGGGAGGCTTCCGGGAGACCAAGATCAGTTGAGGAGGTTCCAGTGGTGCGTGAGTTTCCAGATGTTTTTCCCGAGGAACTGCCGGGAGAACCTCCTGTGAGGCAAGTGGAGTTTGGTATTGATCTGGTTCCGGAGGCCGCACCTATCGCTAAGGTGCCCTATCGTCTTGCACCTCCAGAGATGCAAGAGTTGTCCTCGCAGCTTCAAGAGTTGCTGGGGAAGGGATTCATTCGGCCGAGCAGCTCGCCGTGGGGAGCACCTATTCTGTTCGTCAAGATGAAAGATGGTTCACACCGGATGTGCATTGATTACCGGGAGTTGAACAAGTTGACGGTCAAGAACCGTTACCCGTTACCGAGGATCGACGATTTATTCGATCAGTTGCAGGGAGCATCTTGGTTTTCCAAGATCGATCTGAGGTCGAGGTACCATCAGGTGAGAGTGCGGGATGAGGACGTCCAGAAGACAGCGTTTAGGACGCGATATGGGCATTATGAGTTTGTGGTGATGCCTTTCGGGCTCACCAATGCCTCGGCTGTGTTCATGGATCTCATGAACAGGGTATGTAGGCCGATGTTGGATCGGTCAGTGATTGTATTTATCGATGATATTCTGGTGTATTCGAGATCTAGAGAGCAGCATGAGGAGCATTTGAGAGAGGTCCTTGGGGTATTGAGATCGGAGAAGCTTTATGAAAAGTTCTCCAAATGTGATTTCTGGTTGCGGGAGGTCCAGTTCCTAGGACATCTCGTTAACCAGGAAGGGATTCTGGTCGATCCGGCCAAAGTCGAGGCGGTGATGAGCTGGGAGGTGCCGAAGTCACCATCGGAGATCAGGAGTTTCCTTGGGTTGGCAGGGTATTATCGGAGATTTATCAAGGATTTCTCCAAGATCGCAGTGCCGCTCACCAGATTGACCCGGAAGGGTGTTGCTTTCTCATGGGGTCCCGAGCAGCAGACCTCCTTTGAGACACTTGGCCAAAGGTTGTGCGAATCCCCGGTATTAGCTCTCCCGGAAGGGATGGAGGATTTTGTAGTATATTGTGATGCATCGATTTTGGGGCTGGGTGCGGTGTTGATGCAGAGGGGTCATGTGATAGCTTATGCGTCGAGGCAGTTGAAGCCTCATGAGACGAGATATCCCACACATGATTTAGAGTTGGGGGCAGTAGTGTTCGCTCTCAAGATTTGGCGTCACTACTTGTATGGGGTTCGATGTACGATATACACGGACCATAAGAGCTTGAAGTATTTGATGGATCAGCCCAACCTAAATATGCGTCAGAGGAGGTGGTTGGATGTGGTCAAGGATTATGATTGTGAGATCCTGTACCACCCAGGCAAGGCTAATGTGGTAGCCGATGCGTTGAGCCGCAGGGCGGAGAGCACTCCACTGCGAGATGTATGTTTGAGATTGACCGTGATAGCCCCAGTATTGGATGCTATTCGTGGGGCACAAGCCGAGGCTGTGCGACCGGAGATGCAGAAGAGAGAGCGGGTCGTTGGTTTGGTTTCAGAGTTCGTTACGGATGGACGAGGGCTTATGACGTTTCAGGGTCGGATTTGGGTACCGTTTGTGGGTGGTACGCGTATTACTTTGATGGGAGAGGCTCATCGGTCGAAATTTTCGATCCATCCGGGGGCTACGAAGATGTATTTGGATTTGAGGAAAGAGTATTGGTGGCCCTATATGAAGAGGGACGTCGCATGGTTCGTTGAGAGGTGCTTGACCTGCCGTAGGGTTAAGGCCGAGCACCAGAGACCGCATGGCAAGTTGCAGCCATTGGAGATTCCCGAATGGAAGTGGGAACAGATCACTATGGATTTCATCACCAAATTTGCCGAGGACTGCCAGAGGAGTTGATGCAATTTGGGTGATTGTGGATAGGTTGACGAAGAGCGCTCACTTCCTTGCCATCAGTGAGAGTTCTTCAGCGGAGAAGTTGGCGGAGTTGTATGTGAGAGAAGTGGTACCTCGGCATGGGGTGCCGATCTCGATTGTTTCAGACCGTGATGTGCGCTTCACTTCCAGATTCTGGAAGAAATTTCATGAGGAGCTGGGTACTAAATTGCATTTTAGTACCGCATATCATCCCCAGACAGACGGCCAGAGCGAGCGGACGATTCAGACGCTTGAGGACATGCTTCGAGCATGTGTGTTAGATTTCGGGGGTAGCAGGGATGCGTATTTACCCTTGGCAGAGTTTTCCTACAACAACAGCCATCATTCGAGCATTGGTATTCCACCCTTTGAGCTGTTGTATGGTAGGAGGTGTCGGACCCCCATTTGCTGGGGAGAGGTTGGGCAAAGAGTGATGGGCAGTACAGAGATCGTGCTTCAGACGACAGAGCAGATTCAGCAGGTCAGACAGAGGTTATTGACCGCCCAGAGCCGACAGAAGAGTTATGCAGACAGACGCCGGTCCGAGCTTGAGTTTCAGGTCCGCGACTTCGTTCTCCTGAAGGTCTCTCCTTGGAAAGGAGTGATTCGATTCAGGAAGAGGGGCAAGTTGGGGCCCCGGTATATTGGGCCATTTCGTGTGATTGCAAGGGTAGGCCGGGTACCCTATCGTTTGGAGTTGCCAGCAGAGTTGGGGCAGATCCACGACACTTTTCACATTTCGCAATTGAGAAAGTGTATAGCCGATGAGTTAGCAGTGGTTCCATTAGAGGATATTCAGGTGAATGCGAGTCTGAATTATGCTGAGAGGCCTGTGGACATCAGGGATCGGAAGATCAAGGTTCTGAGGAACAAGGAGGTACCTCTGGTGTTGGTTCAGTGGCAACACCGGAAGGGATCGGAGATGACCTGGGAGTCGGAGCACGAGATGCGGGAGCAGCATCCGGAGCTATTTTCAGAGCGAGACTTCGAGGGCGAAGTCTAGTTCTAGTGGGGGAGAATTGTAACAGCCGAAATTCCAGGTATCTTTATTGTTTGATTATTTTGTGTTTTGAGAGGGGACTCGGCGAGTTGGAGCTCAGACTCGCCGAGTAGGGTCGTGATTCTGGACGCGGGATCCATCTGGACTCGGCGAGTCCAGGATATGGACTCGGCGAGTATGCGTTGTTTAATGAAACCCTAATTTCCCGGTCCTTAGCCCTATTTAAAGGACCTTATGGCCCTCATTTGCGGCCACCTTGAACCCTAAGAGCCCCCATACGTCTGTGAGCCCTTGTGAGTGTATTTGGAGGCCATTGTTCACCATTTTGTGTGATATTGCAAGAAAGGAGGGAGAGGATCAAGCTTGAGGAGTTGGGGAGCTTGGATCTGTTGCTAATTCATCAAGGGAGTCTTCTTGAGGTAAATTTCAGAGCCAAACTTCGTGTTTTGTGTTGATGTGTCAAATCTAGGGTTTCTTCTTGCATTTTTTGGCTTAAATTGGAAGTATGAAAGGTTCCATGGAGATATGGAACCTAGATCTGGGCCTTAGCAAGTCCAGGAGACCCCATATGACTAGCTTTATGTCCATCCTTTTGAGTTAGAAGCTAAGGTGGTCATATTAGAGGTTGTTTCCCCAAAATAAGCCTTGTACGCATTGCATGGCAACCAAGACTGAGACTTTACGTGACAAATAAGCTTGGGAAGGCCAGATCTATGAATGTATGGAACGGATCTGACCGCTAAAGCCAGTTTTAGCTGGTGCATGGCATGCACTCGCCGAGTCTGATGAACAGACTCGACGAGTCGCTTGAAGATTGTCCTTGAGACCACCCATTGTGTAGTCCTGATCGAGTTATGGGCGACTCAGTGAGTCGCAGAGAGTTGGAAAGGTTTTGGCAGGTGGCCGAGTCAAGCTGGGACTCGCCGAGTTGTTCTTGAAACTCGGCGAGTTGAGTCGGGGTGGCCCCGCGATTCTTCCAGGTGGAACTCGTCGAGTCAGGGGGAGTACTCGACGTGTAAGAATGGAATCCTTGGGGGTTGGCGAAAACGTCTAGACTCGCCGAGTTGCCCTGTGCACTCGCCGAGTCCGGTCAAGTTGACCGTTGACCGTTAACCAGAGTTGACCTATGTTTGACTTCTTAGGGATAGTCAAACTTAGAAGATAAAAGGGTTAATAAGAGATGTATGATGTTATAGGGAGATTGTAGCTCGGCGGATCGAGCACGAGTGACTTCGGGATTTGCTAGCTGTCGATATTCACGAGGTGAGTCTTCTCACTATACTGTACCCGGAAGGGTTTGACTGTGTGACCGGAAGGTCGGATGCGATATGAGATATATGTGCTATATGTGATAAGTTAATTGTTATATGTGTTATATATGTTATGTGGGCCGGAAGGCATTATGTTATGGGCCGGAAGGCGAATATGTTATGAGCCGGAAGGCGTTGTGATGTGGACCGTAAGGTTGGCATGGGTAGGACCGGAAGGTTTACCCAGCAAGGACGGAAGTCCCCTGAGACACATGGACCGGAAGGTCAGGGCCTGGAAAGGCGTATGTGCGTAAGTTGTATTTTGGGGAACTCACTAAGCAATAATGCTTACAGTTGTTGTGTATGTGTTTCAGGTACTAGCGAGGACCGTGGGAAGGCGCCGGCGTGATCTGTACACACTGATAGATGATTTGGGATCTTGGGATTCATATGATTTGTATTCTGTTATGACACGTGGAATGTTTATGCCTTGTTTTGGATGAAAACACTTTATTTAAAAAAAAAATGAAAATTTTAATTGAAAATTTACGTTGTTACAATAACAAACAATAGATAGCATAAATTTTCATTACAGAGTTAACTAATAACACAAGTAGGCTAAATCTACAAGAATCAAATACATTTAATTTAGAATTCTATCAGATTCATACAATCAAATTTCACACTCATATATAATATCACATTCTATTTAGGAGTGTTTAATAGTCAAACAAGTAGACTTATGCTAGCAGAATATCAACCATTTTCAATCTCATGTACACAGAACATTCTTTTAGAATATGAAACATCTAAGCTTATTCCACATACAAAAACAATGAATTTTTCATTTTAAAATGCTAATTAACTACTTAAATATAGAAACTTAGATTACAATTCTACCAGAATATGAAACATGTTCTATATTGTACATACAGTAACTTTCCATTCTTCAGTATCAGTCATTAAACATCTACATACTGTGGTTCCATTAGAATTAAAATTACATATAAAATGCTACTTAACTGCTTCAGTATAGAAATTTATCTTACAATGCTAACTAGTAAAACAAATACACTTATGCTATCAGAATATCAACCATGTTTAAGTTCTTATACACATTACTTTCTAATAGAATGTGTTTTTTGCATACTTATTCCAAAGACAAGATCTATGAATTTTTCACTTAAACATGCTAACTAACTATTTAAATATAAAAAATTAGATTACAATTCTACAAGAATATTAACAATATTTAGGTTGTCATACACAAAACATTTTATTATAATATGAAACATGTAAAACAACTAGACTTATACACATTATATTCTAACAGAATATGTAACATGTATACTTACTCCACATACAAGAACTATGAATTCTTCAGTTTAACATGCTAATTAACTATTTAAATATAAAAAATTAGATTACAATTCGACCAAAATATCAACAACGTTTAGGTTCAAATACTAAGAACATTCTAACAGAATATGAAACATCTATACTTACTCCACATACAAGAACTATGAATTCTTCAGTTTAACATGCTAATTAACTATTTAAATATAAAAAATTAGATTACAATTCGAACCAATTATTGAACAGGACGATTTATAAAGTAAAATTGGTTGATTTCATTTTTATAGCGGTATTTTTAAGAAAACAAATTTCCAATATTTTGAATTTATTTTCAATAAAATCTAATTCTTTTTTAATAAATCAAATAAAAAACTTAATCATTTTTTTAAAATCCAATATTTTGATCTGTTTTTCCGAATAAAATCTGATTCCTTTTTTATAATTCAAATCAAAAACCTATCAATTTTTTCTTTCTACAAGGTTTTCAAGATCACTATCCAGTAAAAAGAATCAATTTTATGCAAATAAGAATCAATTTCAAGAGTGGTCCATGGGTTATAATAAGGTTGAAGGTTTATTTTAACAAGCTTTTTTGTAACAATATTGTCTAAAGTATAACCCATCTAAAATGATATTTTTATCCCTTTTCTAATATACTTTGCGTATCACCTTTTTTTGACTTTGAGTTAAGTAAATTCCAAAGGGAATAATAAGACCGTGTATTAACATTTTTGTGGGATGTAATGTTGCGATATTTTATGGCGTTTTAATTGGTATTTTATGAAATATTCAAGTCTTGTATTTTGTTATTGCTAAAGCTTTTGTTTGTTGGGTTGATCATTTAACACTATTTTTCTCTAAAAATAAATGTTTCAATGTGGCGTTTCTCGCAGATTTGAACCATTTCGTCTTTTCGCAATACATTAATTTTCAACACTCAAAAAACGAGAAAGGAAGACATGTAACATGTTGAATAATATTGTGCATCAGTCGTTTTGGTGAATCTCTAGTACATTTCCTATAACGAAATTGGATCTGATTGGTTGGATTGAAGATCCAGTAACATTTTTATATTATTTTGAATTTGAAGCAATGAAAAAATTAATAAGTCAATATATCTCCTGTTGTTCGATCCGTATAGCTTGCCTCTCTTAAGTCTGCTCAACTAACAAAGACTTCTTTTAAATTTGGACTTATAATTGGAAGCACTTACTTCAACTCTTGAGTCAATTTGTTTTTGTTTATTGTTATAGCAATGATTAATGATTATTGGTTTATATATTTAACAATTTCCTTTTATGTCCTTGTTTGTCTGTATGTAATTTGGTTATTCGTAATTGACAAATTATTTGATTTTTTTATTGATTTCTATGTTTAGTTTCTTTAAATGGTTTTCTCTTACGAAGTTTATGTCCAATGACTTTTTTTTTTCCTTTTTTTTTTGAAAACGTCAGACGTTTTAGTTTGTATATTATTTTATATGTAATATTTGTGTTAATTATCGAAGACATAAAGTTGCAGAATTTTTTTTTTTGAATTTTAAAGTTGTAGTCGCGGACTTGACTCAAGAAAAATTATACTTTTAGTATTTAAAATCAACTTTTTAACAAATGTAAGTTATGATAGGTTAATTGATCTATGCAACCTTTAGTTTGTATGGATATAATTTTATTTTCAATAAAAATGAGTTGTATTTTTGTTTCATAGATTTATGTTATATGTGAGATTATACATAAAAAGGGTATTATTATCATTTTTTGTATGGGGTATTGGGGTATGAAAAACCAATAATTGAACTTCTAGAACAAAATGATTGATGTAGTCGTTGAGTTCTGCATATATCTTTAATTATTTGGTGTATTCAATGGATAAATGTGTCTTTGATTTTTTATGTGATGGAGGATTGGAGGGTATATACTATGTAATAACACTCACTTTAATTTCACTATAAATTAATTTATTAAGTGATCTAATTATTTTAAATATATAATAATAACCAAAAGATATAACCTGAAAGTTCGCGCCAAAACCATATCCATATGGAGGGAAAATAACAAAAGGAAGATCATAAAAAGGAGAAAAACACACACACACGAGATAACGTTTGGCTCTTTTCCCCCTTTCAATTTTCTTGGATCTCCTGTTTAAACCTACCATTTATACCTTGAGTCAAATTTTGCATACTCTTTTTTGTTTTATCAAATAAAACAATGAAAATATTTATTGCATTTCACTACTTAAGATACCTGAAAGTCCGTTTTTTTGTCGATATGTTTCATCTTTCATATGTTCGGAATGTATTTTTCAGAACTTTTAGTTTTTATCATTTAAAAAAAAATTGGTAGTAAGAGCTTATAGTTTTTCTCTTAAAACAAAGCTCTTTAAATTCAATAATTATTTCAAATAGCATTTAACAAAAAAATGGTAATTTTATAAATTAACTTATTTTTTTTTTAAATGACATGTTTTATACAAGTTCTTTATATAATTTTATATGTTTTAAAAGTTTTCAATTATTTTTGTCAGACATTTGTATACAAATAAAATCTACAACCTTCAGGTTTCAACTGGTATTGTAGAACACACCTATTATGTAATTTTTAGATAACAATAACTACATGTACTTTGTTCGACCTCATATACGGGATTAAAAAAATCCATACATGTTTCGCTTTTTACATACTACATATAAGTTGTTTAATGAGATATGTGTTTAGACTATAATCCACATTATTTTTCCATATATAGATACACTACAACATAATAATTCCACATTATTTTTCCATATGTAGATACACTACAACAACACAAGTATAAACTCGTCAATAATTAATAAACAATTATTTCCAAGCATATGTATATGATTTGCTTACATTTCTATAACTTTTATATAATGAAACTATGTCATTTGGTTTCAGTTACACTTTGTTTTACAATGTTTATCGTACTAAATGCATACTCAACTACAAAAGAAGTAATTCAAAATTTAATAATGTTCTCTAAGTGATGGAATATGTGCATACAAAACAAGATCCGCAAAGGCAGTGAAAACATACAATCAAAATAACAAAAACATATATCCCATGAGAGGATCACATGTTCAAACAACATAATGCAACATAACATAAAACAAAGATCAATATCACATACCCTTATAGTCTTTATTTTCCTTGTTCTAGCTAGTGGAGTGGATGTATATAATCCAAACTAGGATTCTTCTATCCAAGTCGCACCCAAGAAGCATAACAGTATATAATCACTTGGCAACTTTGGATCTTCTGATCACTAAACCCTAAATGACACCGTGTAGAATGGTGGAACATGACACGTTCTTCAACATATCGGCATATAGAGAAAAGGGGAGAGAATGGAAGCCGAATGAGGTATTATCTACCCATAGATCCGATTTCATCACTATTATTTATGGGGTGGGGTTTATCAAGATGATTTAATGTAATGCCTATTTTTGTCAGGTATGATTGTTTTCAAGTATTTTTATATATGTTTGAGTGTTAGGGTTTTTGGTTGAACGCGACGTGTGTTTTTAATATCGTGATGCATGTCACGTCTTTAAGTATCGACGTATTTAAGTGTTGTCCATGACGCGATGATGGTTGGGCTTAAAACCTTATATCTCGGGATTTGAGCCATATTTAAGCAATGCGTTGATTATGGTTTGTTCTTATCTCAACCTCCAACTCTCTAAAACGAAACCCTAGCCTTTCCCGTATGCCTGTGAAGAACCTTGTGCCTTTTGTGTGTTTTATAAAGGATAAGTGGAATGTGGATATTGCAGGAGTAGTTTGTAGTTGAAGTTCCACCTTCTAGAAACTTTATATGTTCTTTAAGTCATAAAGTTTCTTGATTTTCTCATTTACATGCATAGATTTAGGTGTAAAGTGAGGTTTTGGTCCCTTTTGGTGTTTTCCTTTGAAGTTCTTGGAGTTTGGAGAACTACATAACTTTATGCTTGATCTTGGATGATTTCAATACCATAAAAAGTTGTGTTAAATGCTTATTTTAACACATTTGTTGTCATGCAAATAATTCAAACCACTTTTGGACATATAAAGGAGTTAGGGTTTGAGTTTCGATCATTAGTTGGGTGGGGAATGGATAAAGTTGGAAACTTTATCCATTAAGTCCTTCAGAAGAATCAAATATGAAGTTTTGAGTGTTAGACTTAAGCATTTATGATCTTAATGAAAAGTTGGTTTAATAACGTGAACCGCAACGTGACTGCTGGCGGTGTCGCGGCACGAGTGATTATGGCTAATTATGATTGTTTTGTCACTTGGTGATCGCGACGCAACCAAGATAGTAGTCGCGATGTGGGGCCATTGGCCATTGTGTAACATCCCGATGATGAAGTATTTTCAATTTTAACCCTACGTATGAAGAATTATTGCATTTTGGCCCTTGTGCATGAGAAAGCTTACAAAATGGCCCATACTGGCGTTTTTTGTAATTTTGGGGCGAGCTCACGTATGCAGGGCTTACGTACATGATTCCCAAACCCTAATTTTTAGAGTTTTTACCCTATTTAAACATCCTTAAGTCCCCAGCCTACCTTCTTTCATCAGCCTACAACTTGCTTTTCCCCAAACAAACCCTAATTCACTTTCGAGTACTATTGAGCTTTGTGTATGTGTGTGTGTAGGAATGGCAAAAGAAATCGAACCCGATAGTGAAAACCGAAAAATAACATATTAGGGTCAGGTTTTGGGTCGGTTAATCTGGGTTGGGATCAGATTTGGTATGCTTTTAGAAAAAAAAAATTGGGTTCGGTTATGGGGATAGTAAACATAATACCCGCCCCGATTACCCGAAACCGAAACTGAAACCTAATACCTAAAACCGTTCATATGATTATACACACACACACACATATATATATATATATATATATATATATATATATATATATATATATATATATATATTTCCTTGAGTTATCTTCTTTGTTGTGAACGATTTGAAGATAATTTCTTGAGATAGCTTCCTATTTTATTTGTGGTGCTAGTGTTTTTCCATTTTTTTTTATTCCTAGTACTTAGAGTAATAGTGATATTATGATTTATGAATGTTAGTGTCTTTATTGCTTTTTTCCCCTGGTAACCACTTATGTATCACAACAAGTACGTCTCTCTTAATGGTTTTATACATTATCAAAATTATTCTGAATATGAATTTTTGCTTGCATCACTGAGTCTATTGGTTTTGTATTCTCATTGCGTCAAACTTATTCTTAATTTGAATGTTAAACGGGGATCTCCACTATCCCATTGGGATACCTGCAAACCCGATAGTGTTTTGTAAACGGGTACCCGTAGGGCATCGGGTCGGGGATGGGATGAGTTTTCATATTCAGGAACAAGGTCGGGATTATCACAACCCGTCCCAAACCTGCCCTATTTCCATCCATATGTGTGTGTTTTGGTCACCTTGAAGAAGAGAAGAATAAGAGAAGATCTTCTTGGAGGAGTAGGACACTTTGGATCCGGAGTCTCATCACCATTTGGCATCATTTAGAGGTAAATTTTTTTGAACTTGATGAAGCTATGCATAGATCTAAGTTAGTTATGAAGTTTGTGTCCTTTTGGTCCCATTAGTTTGGTATTTTGAGTATGAGCTACTCCAATCCATTTAAGTTATCCTTTCAGATGTTTGAGGTGTTTAGAAGCATACAAATGTGGTCTTGATCATTTCTTCCCTTCCATGCATGTGCTACAAGGTCTTAATGGTTTAAGTAGTTAAGGACGTCATTTGGGGCTTGGATATGACTTTGGACGTAAGGACTTGAAGTATTAAACTTTAATGAGAAAATGGCTCACCAAGTGCGTACGCTAGGCATACCAAGTGGTACGTTGTGCGTACGCGGTCAAGGTCCCGACTTTTGGGTCAATCGGAGTATTCCCCGCGTACAGATGAGTACGTCCAGCGTACCGGGTTGACTCGGTTGGTTTGTTGACTTTGACATTGACCAAGTTTGACCTAAGGGTATTTTAGGTCATTTGAGTAATATTTGAGATTGGTCATTATTTGGTGTTTAGGTGACCAGTTAAGTTATCATTTGGAGCAGTGTTCTGTCAGATACCTTTTTCAGGCTGAGAGATGAGTTTCCTCACTGTACTCGTGGGTTGAAGTTACCAATGTCAACCCACTGGATTATTTATCCTGGTTATAGGATAGTGTTTTGTTAGTAGTAGATTTGCATGGTTATTTGTATTTGTTGGTTATGTGTTTATGTTTGTTTGTTACATATGTTGACATATTGCAGTTGGGTTGAGGCAGTCATGCTTTATGCTGAAGGCCAAGACATCGAGGCAGTCCGGATTGGCTGTAGGACTTGCGAGGTGAGCCAGTCAGGTCGAAGGCCCGTAAAGCGGTCCAGATATTACAAGGCGGTCTAGTCAGGATGAATGCTCATATTTGTATGATTTGTTTGTTTTGTAGTGTGTTGGTACTTTAGGGGAACTCACTAAGCTTTGGTTTATAGTTTTAGTTTATTGTTTCAGGTACTTTCAAGGATCGTGGGAAAACGAAGGCATGACCGTGCACATCTTCCTGTTATATGTTATTGGGTCTTGGGAAAACTCTGATTTTGAATAATACTTTTGAAACAATGACTCATTTTTGTAAACAATGCTGGTTAATGGTTGATTTTTTTTTTCAAAAAGAAATCTATGATTTTTGGGGTGTTACAAGTTGGTAGCATAGCCTTGGTTTGAGAGAATTGGATAAACATTTGTGTGAATCCAGACTCAAACTAGGGAACTGTAAAAGTTTTAAAACTAGTTTTCAAAATTGTTTTCAAAAGTAACTAAGGAAGGATGTGATGTGTACGATCAGTCGGAGCAAGAAAGTATACCCCAAGTTACCCACACTATTATTGATATTATATTTATGTTAGAACAACATGATAGTGGTAAGCAAGGGATCTCAAAGAATTGCATGATAGAATTGCCTGATACGTGATGCCTGATAGACTAGGATTATTTCTTATGTGGAATTAATGTGACATCCCCATTTTTGTGACATCCCCATTTTAACGGCCAGAAAAGACCGATTTTGTTTATGCTTTATAAAAATCAAAGTACCTCTTTTAATAAAAATGTCGCAGAATTTGTTCCCAGTAAAACATGATAAAAACGTTATCAAAGCATTTCTGAAGAAAATTATTTTTATTCATTTTAAAACATTTGGGATGTCATCGTCAATACAGAAACATAAGCATAAACAGAACTTACATTCATTATCACTAATGATTTATATCTCCTTAATCTCTCAATGTAATGTGACTTCCTATCAGCACCTGTGATATAAATAAACTGAGTGGGTCTGGTTGGGAAACCTGGTGAGTACATAGGGTTTTCAACCCACACTAATATAATTATTATGTTTAATCATCAAACTGTTAACCCAATTACCCATCCCCATTATCTTCTTTACTCTTAAGGATCTACCCTAAGAATCAATTATTTCTCATTCATTCATTCCTAAGGATCATCCTAACGATTAGGTACGAAGTCCATCGTTGTCAATGACACAGCTGTCAAGCACACCTGCTAGTTCTATCACTTAGGCGCAGCTGCCAGAATTGTGACATTCTACATGAGGCGCAACTGCCAGTATTGTCCTTCGAGCATAGTTGCTAGGGTTATCTCGTTTATTGACAGTATTGTTTTTGAGAGTCCACTCGCAATACATGTCAATGGGTTTTTAGAGTACATCGGTGAACACATCGTTCACAACACCTACAGGTTGTGAGCATGTTAGTGTTCCACTGGACTGTCTATAATAGTCCGTGGTTGTCATCCATACTCTGCTAGATAACGGGGCCAACATTTGGGAACAACACTTCTCACATCGTCCACCTCTCACCCTTACCTCATGGTCTATATCACTTCTTAACTCATCATCCAACTCATATTTCATCTACCCATGTTTTACCCAATATATTATGTAGATATAAATACATATACAGTTTAAATCATATAAAAATTGTATAAAATTGTTCATCCAGCATAGATAGCAAGTATACAGATAATATGTACACATAGCACGTAGTTTATATAAAATACTTCATATCTATGTGTAAGATGAAAGAGACCATGCACTCACTTGAAAAGGTGGTGATTTCGAACTCAGATAGCGCTTCGTTTCTTAAAAATAATTTCCTTCGACGAAACCTAGTATTATTACCACTAGAGTTTAGTCTATTATTCGTCGAGACTAATTAATAGTCTAGCTATAATTGCTATTATACAAGTGTTAAACAATACTTATATAACCCATAATAATAGCCCAAGTACTTATTATAAGTTCCTAGTAACGTTACTATAATTAAATAAAAGCTATATTAAAAATAGCGTAGGCGTAGCTCACTTACAACGAGTTTTATAGAAAACCGGGATTTGCTTGGAGCAACGTTCCCGAGCCGAAAAGCTCTTCTTCACGGAGCCGTCGAGCACTCCGGGGCTTCCGCCTCGTGCTAGGGAGGTTCCCTAGGCTTTTCGGAGGGTTTCGGGGCTAGAGAGAGGCTCTAGAGAGAGAGAGAGGGTAAAGAGAAGAAAGAATGAGAAGGTGTGAAAAAAATGAGGGTGGGAGAAGTTCTATTTATAGGGTAAAAAATGGCTGAACATGGTGTCACATGTCACCATCTAGTGGCAAGACTTGGGGAGAAAGTAATGACCAAGATTGTGCCACATCACCCATTTTTGCACAGCACACTTCTGACTTTTAAAATTCGTAACTTTCACATACGAACTCTGTTTTTGATGTTCTTTATATCCACACGTAGGTAAAAATAAGATCTACAACTTTCATTTTGACTCTATCGGCTAATTCTTGACCGATCTTAAATTTAACAGTACGAGGAGATTATACTGTTAAATGTTCGCGTAAAATTCATAACTTCTACATACAAACTATGTTTTCGTCTGTCTTTTTACCGTTGAGTTCCTATTAATGAGATCTTCAATTCTTATTTAGGTCGCGTAGGCCAAAAAAATCGCTCGATCTAAAATCTGAGTTTCGGGGTGTGCACTGCTAAGCCAAATCTTAGAAAATTCATAACTTTCTCATACGAAGTCAGATTTGGGCGTTCTTTTTTTTTTTTTTGTATGTTCTCGGTTTAACGTATACTACAAATTTTGTTTAGATTTCTAAAGCTTAAAATTCCTCCATCGTTAATTCACTATTTACGTCTCCCGGTGTCGTGTCGGTTTTGCCGTAAAACTTCGATGGACCATAACTTCTTCGTTATAACTCGGATTTCGATGTTCTTTATATGTACGGAACCCTTGAGACGTATTATAAAAATTGTTTAAGATTATTTATTATAAATAATCTTTTGTCGAAAAGTCATTTACGACCCATATTATCTCTAAATTCACTAGCTCGGATCTACGGCCGTTACAATTTTAATGGCCAGAAAAGACCGATTTTGTTTATGCTTTATAAAAATCAGAGTACCTCTTTTAATAAAAATGTCGCGGAATTTGTTCCCAGTAAAACATGATAAAAACGTTATCAAAGCATTTCCGAAGAAAAGTATTTTTATTCATTTTAAAACATTTGGGATGTCATCGTCAATATAGAAACATAAGCATAAACAGAACTTACATTCATTATCACTAATGATTTATATCTCCTTAATCTCTCAATGTAATGTGACTTCCTATCAGCATCTGTGATATAAATAAACTGAGTGGGTCTGGTTGGGAAACCTGGTGAGTACATAGGGTTTTCAACCCACACTAATATAATTATTATGTTTAATCATCAAACAGTTAACCCAATTACCCATCCCCATTATCTTCTTTACTCTTAAGGATCTACCCTAAGAATCAATTATTTCTCATTCATTCATTCCTAAGGATTATCCTAAGGAATAGGTACGAAGTCCATCGTTGTCAATGACACAGCTGTCAAACACAGCTGCTAGTTCTATCACTTAGGCGTAACTGCCAGAATTACGACATTCTATGCGAGGCACAGCTGCCAGTATTGTCCTTCGAGCACAGCTGCTAGGGTTATCTCGTTTATTGACAATATCATTTTCGAGAGTCCACTCGCAATACATGTCAATGGGTTCTTAGAGTACACAAGTGAACACATCGTTCACAGCACCTACAGGTTGCGAGCCTGCTAGTGTTCCACTGGACTGTCTATAATAGTCCGTGGTTGTCATCCATACTCTGCTAGATGACAAGGCCAACTTTTGGGAACAAGGCTTCTCATAACGTTCACCTCTCACCCTTACCTCATGATCTATATTACCTCTCAAATCATCATCCAACTCATATTTTATCTACCCACGTTTTACCCAACATATTATGTAGATATAAATACATATACAGTTTAAATCATATAAAACTTGTATAAAATTGTTCATCCAACATAGATAGCAAGTATACAGATAATACGCGCACATAGCTCGTAGTTTATATAAAATACTTCATATCTATGTGTAAGATAAAAGGGACCATGCACTCACCTGAAAAGGTGGTGATCCGAACTCAGACAGCGCTTCGCTTCTTAAAAAATATAATTTCTTTCGATGAAACCTAGTATTATTACCACTAGAGTTTAGTCTATTATTCGCCGAGACTAATTAATAGTCTAGCTATTATTACTATTATATAAGTCTTAAACGATACTTATATAACCATAATAATAACCCAAGTACTAATTATAAGTTCCTAATAACGTTACTATAATTAAATAAAAACTATATTAAAAATAGCGTATGCGTAGCTCACTTACAACGAGTTTTATAGAAAATCGGGCTTTGCTTGGAGCAGCGTTCCCGAGCCGAAAATCTCTTCTTCTCAGAGCCGTCGAGCACTCCGGGGCTTCCGCCTCGTGCTAGGGAGGTTCCCTAGGCTTTTCGGAGGGTTTCGGGGCTAGAGAGAGGGTAAAGAGAAGAAAGAATGAGAAAGGTGTGAAAAAAATGAGGGTGGGAGAGGTTCTATTTATAGGGTAAAAAATGGTTGAACATGGTGCCACATGTCACCATCTAGTGGCAAGACTTGGGGAGAAAGTAATAACCAAGATTGTGCCACATCACCCATTTTCGCACAACACACTTCTGACTTCTAAAATTCGTAACTTTCACATACGAACTCTGTTTTTGATGTTCTTTATATCCAAATGTAGGTAAAATAAGATCTACAACTTTCATTTTGACTCTATCGGCTAATTTTTGACCGATCTTAAATTTAACAATACGAGGAGATTATACTGTTAAATGTTCGCGTAAAATTCATAACTTCTACATACAAACTCTGTTTTCGTCTGTCTTTTTATCGTTGAGTTCCTATTAATGAGATCTTCAATTCTCATTTAGGTCGCGTAGGCCAAAAACCACTCGATCTAAAATCTGAGTTTCGGGGTGTGCACTGCTAAGCCAAATCTTAGAAAATTCATAACTTCCTCATACGAAGTCAGATTTGGGCGTTTTTTTTGTATGTTCTCAGTTTAACGCATACTACAAATTTGGTTTAGATTTCTAAAGCTTAAAATTCCTCCATCGTTAATTCACTATTTACGTCTCCCGGTGTCGTGTCGGTTTTGCCGTAAAACTTCGACAGACCATAACTTCTTCATTATAACTCGGATTTCGGTGTTCTTTATATGTACGGAACCCTTGAGACGTATTATAAAACTTGGTTAAGATTATTTATTATAAATAATCTTTTGTCAAAAAGTCACTTTTGACCCCTATTATTTCTAAATTGACTAGCTGGGATTTACGGGTGTTACAATTAACATCATTACTGTAGTTGCTTAGTGTATGCATCATAGTTGTACATAACTAATATTCTATAGTCTGAGAATGTTTGGTTTGACCTTATTTTTTGTTTTTGTTTGATGAAGGGCTTAGGGTAGAATCAAGTATTCGATTGTATATAGGATCTAGTGTTATGTATGATTAACATATTGTAGTGGTAATTATATGTTTTGATACCAATTATAGTGGTGTAGATTATGATGATGAATGCAACATATGAAATAATTTAGTGAATCATTCAAGAATCATGAACATGAAGAACAAAAGAGTAATTAAATCTCGTTTAAGCTCTCATTAGTTCTTAGAAAGAGTACAATGGGTTTGCAATAATTCTCTCTCTCTAAACTAATCTCTCATAAATGTTCCTTACCTAAAATGAGTGTCACTCATTTCCTTATAAAGGTAAGACAACTCATTACACACATACAAAGGAGTAAGCACACATGACATCCAGTAAACTTTTTAGGTCGCTCAACATGATCAACCATAGTATTTGGCACAATTGTGGTAGTAGTTGAGTTCATAACAAAAGGGGTGGCAACAGGAGTCCCATAAATTCTAAAAGAATCGAAAATCACATTTAAATAGTTTATAGCAAAATGAGAGTCTGGTTTACAAAAACAAACAAATTCGACATACACTTGATTCAGAAAATAAAAAGAATAAAAAAAAGAAACGATAATCTACTCAAAATTTATAGTTATAGGCTCTGTTTCTTAATCGAATAGCCTGCAAAAATAAAAGTAACAAACATAGTGGCCGAGGATCGAGTTGGGATCGATTCCCTTAAACAGATCCACCGTCTGTTCCTAGGGCACAATAACCGTAACAGTGTGTACTGCCATATATGGCTACTTTCCTGAAAGAATCGTTGGAAATAGATGCAGAGAAAAGGAAGAGGAAGATGAGTATTTTCATGTGTATCAAATGAGGCATTGGAGGTCTGCTTTTACACTGGTTCATGTAACAATAATAAATTAATTTGTCATTTAGGAATTAATTGTGCAAATAAATGTGTCAGTTACAAGGACCAAAATTGTAAAATTTAGCAAAAATGAGGCTTGCACGAGCCCGAGTTGCATTCGTGTTTGCAGGTCACGCCCATGCACAAGTTCAGTTAATTTGGCCTATGAAGTCCAAGATTTGCACCCCTTGCGAGTGGGTAGGAGTTGGAGTAAAACCATATGTACAAGTTTGTAAGCCTATCATACATTCAAGCTTATAAGCTCACTAGTTTATGATTTTTCTACCAATGTGGGACTCATTCCCACACCCACCTTACTTACTAACTTTTATTCTCAAATACTCATATTTGAGTATTGATATCTCATTCACATATACTCCATTTTGGACATACGGTATATCACTTCGAAGCTCTTACGGACTAGAACACAAACCCACTTAGGGTTAACTGTATATACAACATATGTATATATTTATATCAGTCCAAAGTAAGTAAAAACAGAAATATGTATACTGATATTTGCAACACGTATAAGCATTCAATGATGTATAGTAAAAAGTTATAACATAAACATAATACAACAAGAACTAAAATATAGAAAATGGAGATTAATACCTCATAATGCATTTCAACAGCTTGCTACAACAACAATAAGATTAAGATCTCTATTTTATTCATTATTGAGTCCAAAAAGTTTATCCCGATTTTATGACATTCCCTTTTTTTCACTGCCAGAAAAGACCGATTTGTTTATGCTTTGTTTTATAAATCAGAGTAATCTTTTAAAGAAAACAGTTGCGGAATTTGTTCCCAAACAAGATATGATAAAACTTTATCAAAACATTTCTCAAAGAGAATGTACTTTTCATTAAATAATAAAATCTCAGGATGTCATGTTCCGATACATACCAAAAGCATAAACAGTATAAAATAGACCTTACAACAGTTATTTATAACTACTGATCTATCATCCAAAATCTCTCGTCATGTCAACCAACTTATGCTCTTGTGTCACTACCTGTGATACAAAGAAAACCGAGTGGGTTAGGCTTGAGAGCCTGGTAAGCATATATGATTTTCAACCCACAATAATATAATTATTGTATTTAATCATCAAATAATCAACCCAATTACCCATCCCTATTATCTTCTTTATTTCTTAAGGTTTTACCCTAAGAATTAACTATCTTCCTTCATTCATTCCTAGGGATTGACCTAAGGAATTGGCACAAAATCCATTGTTGCCCGAGGTTCATCTACACAGTACTAAATCCATAGCTACCAAGGTTCATCTACACAGTAATAAATCCATAGCTACCAAGGTTCATCTACATAGTACTAAATCCATAACTACCAAGGTTCATCTACATAATACTAAATCCATAGCTACCATTGTATTTATATAAGACACTAAATCTATAGCTTCTAGGGTTTTTAGAGTACACCGGTGAACACATCATTCACAACACCTACAAGTTATGAACATGCCAGCATTCCATTGAGCTGTCTAGAATCGTCCGAGGTTGTCATCCCTACTCTGCTGAATGACGGGGCCATTGTTTGGGTAAAGGTTTCACTCATTTTTCACCTGTCACCCTCATCTCATGATCTATATCATCTTACGTCTCATCCTCAAACTCATCTTTCATCACACACCAACTATTTCATCTACCCATGTTCTACCCAACATATTTGTAGATATAAATTACATATATAGTTTAAATCATATACAAACCTGTATAAAACATTCATCCAACATCCATCTCAAATAAACAAACAATATATAAACACATAACACGTATTTCATAGCAAATACTTCATACCTATGTGTTAGAAGAAAGTAATTACACACTCACTTGATTAGACGATGCTCGGATAACACTACGTCTTGTAAAGTAGTATTCTTTGATGAAACCGGGGTATCTTCACACACCGGGCTTCTCGTGGGCAGAGCTTCGGCTTTGAAACTCTTTTTACCTCGGGATATTTGGGGCTTCGGGACTCGCTTCGGATGTCGGGATGATACCGGGGCTTCAGGGGTACTTTAAGAGGGCTATAGAGGGTATCGGGAGCGAGAGAGGTTGAGAAATTAGCAACCAAAACCGATTGCCTTCGATTTCTATTTATAGGGCTGATCTTTCGATTTTCACGTTGTGAACCCTTATTTCACATCGTGGGCTTGGTCAGACATAGGTCATTGCGTTCTTCATCCGTCCACTTGATCCGTCAGGCTCAAGAAGGCTCTAGAAGTCAGTTCACGTCGTGGTTTCTGACACAACTTTGGGGTTCGCGCCCCGAACTTCAGAAATTCACATATTTTGCATACGAGCTCCTTTTTTCGACATTCTTTATATTGACGCGTAGGTGAGATTATGCTCAACAACTCTCCTTTAGAGTCCGTCGGCTAATTTTGACTTTAATTTTTATTATATTTATTTTTAGTATGCCGGGACAGGAAAACTCCGTTATAAACTCATAACTTCTTCATCTGACGTCCATTTTCGTCTGTCTTTTTATCGTTGAACTACTATCGACAAGATCTTCGATTCTCGTTTAGATTGTTCCGGCTAAAAAATACTTCATCATAAATTTACTATTTACGTCGCCCTGTGTCGTGCCGGTTCTGTCACGAAACTTCGACAGATCATAACTTGTTCGTTATAACTCGGATTTCATCGTTCTTTATATGTACGGAACCCTTGTAACATATACTACAATTTAGTTAAGATTAATCCTTCTAAATAATATTCCATCGAAAAGTCACTTTTGATGCTTATCGTCTTTAAATTGACTAGCCCGGATCTACGGGCGTTACAGATTTCGTCGCTTAGACCATGATCTAGCAACTAGTTGGGTATCTTTCAACTCAATAGGTCCATCTTCAAAAACTTGGGCTATAAGTACATGTGCTACAACTTCATATGGACTTCTCATTCTTTCCCTGTGGAAACCTAACCTTATTTTGCATTGCAATGCATCATCCAAGTCGATCATATCAACCACCTCCTCCCCGTGTCTCGAGGCCTGAGGCCTGACCTCTAACAAAACCCTCGAGACTTCTAACCAACATACTCATATGGTTCTGAACCACTCAACCCACATCAATATCACCACAGGGGCCTGAACAAACACAAAACCCATCCTCATTTGAGCAGCCCAAGCCAAAAGATTGACGGATACATAACCACTGCCTCGAATCATGGTATCCAACCTTGCTATCTTCCCTGACTAGTCCTTAGAGTCCCCGAAATCCTCCTTGAATCGAGTATGGATCATGCGCTTTCAGTAGTATGGGCCCAATACAAACTTCCACACCTATCCATACTTTCCTCAAGAATTATCTCAGGTCCTCTATGACCTAGTCACAATATTCATGAATCCTGCTTAACAACGAAACAACCACACTAAAGGGCTCCCTAGGCTATCCTAGGATTCCACACTTCTCTGCCATTAGCTGCTGAAGAACTCCTCACAATGTCAATTAGCCATTCCATGAAAATAATCACATGCGACAAATATCAGATAATCCTATGTGTAACAGACTCATCCTTACAACGGTTGGACTCATATGAGAGCTGCGTAGCAGGGTCAAATCCGTTACTTTGAGATTATCCAACCTTTTCTATATGTGACTTGACATATTCACTTAATGGCTAACTCACATCATTCATGAGTTCCACAAGCACAAAGCAAGCTCATTCGTGCAAAGGAGTCGACAAACACTAAAATGCAATAAGATCTGGCAGATCCTCATATGAAATCCTCGATCTCACATTCCCAGCATCTCATGCGTATCTTCTCCCTGCCCTCACTCTCTCAAGAGTGGCTAATCCTTCCTCATGCCGACCCGTTATGAATCGTACCCAAACCAGGGAAACCACCGCTACCTCATCCAATAACACGAATGGCCGATAGAACCCATACGACTCACTATACCACCTTTTCCACACAACTATCCATCGGTGCCAGACGACTATCACATGAATACAATTACATGCCCCACAATTTAAAAAATATTAGGCTAAAAGATTCAATCCCACAACAGTTGGAGTCAGACAAGAGCTGTAAAGCAGGACCAAACCCATCAGCCTAAGATCATTTAAACCATGTAGCATGTGACTTAGCGTATCCACTCAATAGCCAGTTCACACGCAAAAGAGTCACACAACAACCAAACAAGGGAACTCTATAGGAACTAAGGCCTCACATAATCAGACAATTCTATCATATAATTCCTGAAGATCCCTAGCTTATCAATAGCATGTTGTTCTAACATATCACAATACCAAATAACAATATGGTATTTTGGGGTCTACTTACTAGCTCCGGCTGATCGTACACATCGCATCCTCCTTAAGTATTTTGAAAACCATTTAAAAAAATTCATTTTGAAAATCTTTTACCTTAGTTTGAGACTGGATTCACACGAGTGTTCCTCCAATTCACTCAAACCAAGGCTCTGATACCAACTTGTAACATCCATAAAATTTCAATAAAATTTAAACTTTTCAAAAAAGCTCATTTATTAAAGATGTTTTTACAAAACTGTTGCTTCCAAAACCTTTATTTAAAACTGAAATCATTTACACAACGTTTTTAAAACAATAACGTTATCAGAGTATCCCATAAACCATAAGTTCCAAAACACAAGGATGTGTACGGTCACGCCTTCACCTTGCCACGACCCACTAAAGAACCTGAAACCATAAACCAAAACTGTAAGCACGAAGCTTAATGAGTTCCCCCAAAGTACCAATACACAAACAACAGCACATATATAAATAACAACATGCAATGGGTCCACAGCTAACAGACTGGATTACCCCTGAGCCCACATCATTAGTTTGGCTTGCCGCCTGGGCCCACAACTTATGTTTGGCAAGCTCCCTGGCACTCAGGACGAGTCTGGCATGCCCTACCCGGCCTTCAGCTCGTATCTGGAATGCCCATGAGCCCTCAGTATGAGTATGACATGCCCTTCCTGGCCCTCAGCTCACATTTGGAGTGCTCCAATACCCTCGAGCCCACAGTATGAGTCTCGCATACCTACCGGGTCCTCAGCTCGTATATGAAATGCTATTGAGCCCTCAGTATGAGTCTGGCATGCCCTACCTGGCCCTCATCTCATATTTTGAATGTTCCAAGGTTTTTTGGCTACATCACGAAGCAATACTACCTCAACCCATCCACACAATATGTCAACATATAGCAGATAATATCATAAACAAATAAATAGGCAATTCACAGGTAGTCCTACAGATCTACCAGACTAGCATAACACGACTAGCATGCATAACCATATCATACTCAGCATATCATCAATATCAAGTTATCAATCCAATGGGCCCGCCTTGGTGCCTTCGACCCGGAAGTATAGTAAGGAAAACTCACCTCGTACTATTGATCATACAGACGATCCCTGGCTGTTGGCTGCTAGATTCCGAACCGCCACATCAAGACAACACTGTGACATCCCCATTTTCTTGGCCAAAAAAGACCGATTTTGTTTATGCTTTATAAAAATCAGAGTACCTCTTTTAATAAAAATGTCGCGGAATTTGTTCCCAGTAAAACATGATAAAAACGTTATCAAAGCATTTCTGAAGAAAATTATTTTTATTCATTTTAAAACATTTGGGATGTCATCGTCAATACAGAAACATAAGCATAAACAGAACTTACATTCATTATCACTAATGATTTATATCTCCTTAATCTCTCAATGTAATGTGACTTCCTATCAGCACCTGTGATATAAATAAACTGAGTGGGTCTGGTTGGGAAACCTGGTGAGTACATAGGGTTTTCAACCCACACTAATATAATTATTATGTTTAATCATCAAACTGTTAACCCAATTACCCATCCCCATTATCTTCTTTACTCTTAAGGATCTACCCTAAGAATCAATTATTTCTCATTCATTCATTCCTAAGGATCATCCTAACGATTAGGTACGAAGTCCATCGTTGTCAATGACACAGCTGTCAAGCACACCTGCTAGTTCTATCACTTAGGCGCAGCTGCCAGAATTGTGACATTCTACATGAGGCGCAACTGCCAGTATTGTCCTTCGAGCACAGTTGCTAGGGTTATCTCGTTTATTGACAGTATTGTTTTTGAGAGTCCACTCGCAATACATGTCAATGGGTTTTTAGAGTACATCGGTGAACACATCGTTCACAACACCTACAGGTTGTGAGCATGTTAGTGTTCCACTGGACTGTCTATAATAGTCCGTGGTTGTCATCCATACTCTGCTAGATGACGGGGCCAACATTTGGGAACAACGCTTCTCACATCGTCCACCTCTCACCCTTACCTCATGGTCTATATCACTTCTCAACTCATCATCCAACTCATATTTCATCTACCCATGTTTTACCCAATATATTATGTAGATATAAATACATATACAGTTTAAATCATATAAAAATTGTATAAAATCGTTTATCCAGCATAGATATCAAGTATACAGATAATATATACACATAGCACGTAGTTTATATAAAATACTTCATATCTATGTGTAAGATGAAAGGGACCATGCACTCACCTGAAAAGGTGGTGATTCCGAACTCAGACAGCGCTTCGCTTCTTAAAAAATATAATTTCTTTCGATGAAACCTAGTATTATTACCACTAGAGTTTAGTCTATTATTCGCCGAGACTAATTAATAGTCTAGCTATTATTACTATTATATAAGTGTTAAACGATACTTATATAACCCATAATAATAACCCAAGTACTAATTATAAGTTCCTAATAACGTTACTATAATTAAATAAAAACTATATTAAAAATAGTGTAGGCGTAGCTCACTTACAGCGAGTTTTATAGAAAATCGGGCTTTGCTTGGAGCAGCGTTCCCGAGCCGAAAATCTCTTCTTCTCGGAGCCGTCGAGCACTCCGGGGCTTCCGCCTCGTGCTAGGGAGGTTCCCTAGGCTTTTCGGGGGGTTTCGGGGCTAGAGAGAGGTTCTAGAGAGAGAGAGAGAGAGAGAGAGAGTAAAGAGAAGAAAGAATGAGAAAGGTGTGAAAAAAATGAGGGTGGAAGAGGTCCTATTTATAGGGTGAAAAATGGCTGAACTTGGTGCCACATATCACCATCTAATGGCAAGACTTGAGGAGAAAGCAATTGCCAAGATTGTGCCACGTAACCCCTTTTGTAGCAGCACCCTGCCGACTTCTAAACTCTGTAACTTTCGCATACGAGATCCGTTTTCAACGTTCTTTATATCCACACGTAGGTAAAAGTAAGATCTACAACTTTAATTTTGACTCCGTCAGTTAATTCTCGTAAATTTAACAGTACGATGAGATTATACTGTTAAATGTCCGCGTAAAATTCATAACTTCTACATACGAACTCTGTTTTCGTCTGTCTTTTTACCATTGAGTTCCTATTAATGAGATCTTCAATTCTCATTTAGGTCACGTAGGCCAGAAACCGCTCGATCTAAAATTCGAGTTTCGGGGCGTGCACTACTATGCCAAATCTTAGAAAATTCATAACTTTCTCATACGAAGTCAGATTTTAGGCGTTCTTTTTTTTTTTGTATGTTCTTGGTTTAACGTATACTAAAAATTTTGTTTAGATCACTAAGGCGAAAAAGTACTTTATCTAAAATTCCCTATTTACGTCTCCCGGTGCTGTGTCGATTTTGCCGTAAAACTTCGACGGACCATAACTTCTTCGTTATAACTCGGATTTTGGCGTTCTTTATATGTACGGAACCCTTGATACATATTCTACACCTTGGTTAAGATTAATCCTTCTAAATAATCTTCCATTAAAAACTCATTTTTGACGCTCATTGTCTCTAAATTGGCTAGCCCGGATCTGCGGGCGTTACAAACACCCTATCAATAGTTGATTCCATGAATAACCTCTAGCTGTAGATCCACTATTAGCCACACGCTAACAAATACCAAAATGACAGTCCATCAACATCTAGTCGCTGACTCGTAATACGAGTCCAAGTCAAGTTAAAAGACCTTTTTACCCTTCCTTAAAATTGGCCCAAAGCTAAGGCCCAAACTAGATGACAAAAGGCCCAATATCAAGATAAACTCCTTAAGTCTAATTATGTCCCAATTTTCCAAATTGGCCCTAATTCCTTTCATGGCCTTCACTCAAGAAGATCTAGTAAGCCAAAAGTCCAAACCATAAATACTAGACTGCCCAACACAACCCAATGTAAACCAACCTGAATCTTGATCATAAAAAGACTCAAATTTTCAAGGCCTACACTTGGCCCAATTTTAGAAATTAGGCCCAACTCCTTATTGGGTCTTTTCCAAGTTCTGATCCTCTAATTAGCCTAAAACACACTTATCCAAATAGTCCATTAGGGCCGAAGTATCAAAGCCTAACAGATGGTCTAATACCCGAAGCCCAAAGCAAAGGATCCCAAAACAGTCGCATACGCGGGGGTACGCCGGAGGTACGCTCAGCGTACACGAGACCTCGCATTGACTAAGTTACGAGGAGACTGACCAAGTACGCGGGGCGTACCCTTGCTGACCCAAAAGTCCAATATGTGCTTAATGGCTTAAGCACTTCCGCTCAAACTTCATATCCATGGCTCAGAAGCACTAAAGAACCATAAAGTCTCAAACTTTAAGATTTTGGTCGTCCAAAAGGGGCTTAATGCATGGTCTTAATCCATTAAGACCTCCTATTAGCAACATGAAGCCAAACCAACCAAAGGGACCTCATTTTTATAATTTAGAACCCTTCCTAGGGTCTGAAAGGACAACTCAAAACGTCCAAAACAAAGCAAGCATAACAATAGGACTTTTGGGACAAGAAGAACACCAAAAGCTACCAAAATAAGAACTAAACAATGCAAGCATAAAGGTAGAAGCTTTATACCTCCTGAAGCTTCCCAAGAAGATGATAATCCCAAATCTACAAGCTTGTGTCCTTCCTTGACTCCTTTGATGTATTAACTTCTCCTTCAACCATACAAGAAACATACTCTTAACCCATACACACACACTATAGGAGTTTGGGTTTGCCAAAAACGATTTCAGAACTTGGAGGCTGAAGAGATGGGTGAAAAAGGGCCATAATGATGCTTAAATACTCCACAAACCCTAAAAGTTAGGGTTTCACCCAGACACTAGTATGCCCAACGTACATATGTGTACGCCTAACGTACTAGGGCACGCCCTAGTACGCTTAACGTACTCACATGTACGCTCCAAAATTACCATTTTGCCACTAGGGCTTCCCGTGGCTGCTCCTTTCCAATCCAAGGACTAAAAATGACATAATTACAACCCAAAGGATGAATTTGAAATTACTTGAAGATTGGGGTGTTACAGCGAATGCTCCTTATTACGATATTTAAAGATATATGATAGTTTGTGAAGACAATGGACATCATCGAAGAAGCATGTAGGACAAGTGTAACAGTAGAAGGACCATTCCAATTGACTGATAATGGGTTCGACCTAATTGAGATCTACATGGAATTGTTTAAAAAATCAGGTAGATACTCTTAGTTTGCACCGGATGCAAGTTCTCGGTTATCCTTAAAATGTACTCTAATTTCAAATATTGTAATGTCTTTTCAAACTTAATTATGTAAAATAAATGGCAGGGTTATCTAAAATTGCAATGTGTTTCATTAGCATTAGTTAAATCATTGTTATAAAAGATATTACATATTTATATTGGTTTCCACAAATTAGGAAATTGTAGGGGATACATATTTTGTTCCCGGTCGATAAAATCTCCTCTAATTATAACAACATCTGTTATACAGTCACGTTTTTCCCAAAACTTATCAATATCCACATTTGCATTTCGAATCCACTTCTCAGCTTCTTTGAACTTTTTCATAGTTTAAGCAACTTGTTTTTCTTTTTCATTTACTTATTCTGCTGGATTGTTTACATGTTGATTGAGTGATTGAATTATTTCAAAGTCTCTTTCGTTGGCTTCTTCGGCAGCCTTCATAGCTTCGAAAATGTCATTAGACATTTATCTGAGAGTGAGAAATTTGGGCCTTCTGGAAAAAAGTTAATATCCGAACAAACATATCAATCTTCTTCTTCACAATGCCAAACACCAAACTCATATGAAATCGTTCTCAAGTTTTTACTATGTACTACGTTTAATAGTGTGAGGTTGTAAGAAAATATATGGTGTCTGGAACGGGGTGTCTATAATGGTTTCTCTAATTTACACTCATAAGTATCCATAATGTGTGTCCGTGACTCTGAAATGTCAAGAATGTATGACGTAGTTATGGATTTGATTTGACATAATGATTGATTTGACGTCTGAAATGTCAGTCTGGAATGGCAGTTAGTCCAGAATGACACTATAAATAAGAGATTGGAATTCAAGAACTTTTACAACTCCGGAATGACATTTAATGAACCCTAACCATGGACAACACAAGAAGAGATCATGCTCGTTCAAGATTGGATAAACATTGAGGATGATTTGGTTGTCATTGGTCTGCCACATCTCATATACGAATCATGTTGGACCCGAATGAAAAATATGTTTCACTTCGAGTTATATGTTGCAGAGTATCGAACTAAAGACTAAGTTTCCACACATACGATCAACGGTGAATAATTTTATCAAAATTTATCACAAGATCGACAATAAATTATTAGATGAAGATAAACAAGTAATTTTGCAGTTGGCAATGGTGGAATATACACACAACAATAACAAGATTGATTTTCCATACAAACATGCTTGTGATCTTATAAAGGTAGTCCTGTATTTTTAAATTATGTATTTTGTTATCTGTAAGTTAAATAACTTTATGTTATTTGTAAATTATGTTTATTTATCTTTGTAAAATGTAAAAAATATTAGGCCAATAATAATTTTCATTAGTCACTCTAAATCGATTACAAACATAATTAATTCGATTACATGGGCATTAAAATGACCATCAACGAGTATGGTATTTCCCATTTAGATGGAGGAGGAATATGATGCACAATTTGTGTCTGATAGGTAGTTCGAAACACAACAATCTAGTAATATATCTAAACCATATTGACTAATTATGTGATGTTTGAATAACATGATGTCGCAATAGCATGAACATGTATGGCGGTTCGGATCTACAACACAAGTTGTTTTAAAATCAAAAACTCGATAAAGGTCGGATGAGAACGAAAATGGGATATTGGGTGGGATCTTTGTTTCTTGCCACTATAACATGATGTCGCAATATCATGTTTGAATAACATGATGTCGCAATAGCATGAACATGCATGACCGATGTTGGCAAGCACCTCATGTACATCATGGGTTAGCCAACATAATGTCTGATGAAAAATAGACATAGTATATGATTTGCATGAAGGGAAGATCAACTGTTCCAATTGTTTGTATCCACCAATTCTTGTTCGCAAAACCATTAACATACTCTTACAACAATATCCATAATAAGAATCAAAGAATACCTGACATATGCAAGAACTAATGACATTGTCCATATTAGTTATGGACGATACTTCCCTACCCACTCCGAGAGCTTCCTTTAACCTAATCAGGAACCAGGTACAAGAGTCAATATTATTTGCCATGCCGATACGAAATGTTATATGCACAGTCTGGTTGCTTCTGTCCATAGCAACCACTACAAACATTGTCTTTAGGTAGTTTTCTCTTAGATGGACACTACCTATAAAGATGACAGACAACAAGCAACCTATGAATGCATTGGGCTATATATATATATATATATATATATATATATATATATATATATATATATATATATATATATAAACAATTAGTTTTGGTTGTAGATACTTTGTTAATTTTAAAAAATAATTAATATATGAAACATAAAAATTTTACCACACATCCAATAACCACAAAACAGAGTTGGAAACGATCCATCACATCATTTTGATGCCGTGTAAGTATGAGAGTTGGTCCATCTAAGGTTGTGTAGATAAACATGTAGGTTGGTAAAGTTTTTTCGTGCTCACTCTTTGAGAAACTCATCTTGAAGTAGTTATAAGAGATCATTACAAATGATCTGAGTAATCGTTATCTACATGGGGTATCATTTGTATATATGAGATGAAAAATGATGTTTTTTTAGTCCGGAATACGAGTATGAAATGTGTGTGTGACTCCGTAATGTAACATCTAAGTACGATGCTGTCTATCGTACTCCATAATGACCTTTATCAGTCCGAAATATACGAAAATTCCTATTTCAGACCAGTAACCCCAGAATGAATAATGCTACTCCGAAATGTTATATTCTCGGGATATTGGTCATTTTACGAAAAAAAATAATAAAAATAAATAAATTGTATGTTGGTTATTATTATTAAAATAATTATTTATATGAGTTAGATTACTCGGTTTTCCTTTAATTTATATTTAAAATAATTTATATATATGGTCCATGTAGTTTACATTTTTTAATAGTTTTGGACAGAGGGTAAAAATGTATTTTTACGTTGTAGTTAAGGCTGAAGGAAGTGGCTAAGCAACCAACTTAACATTGCTGATGTGTACTCGACAATCATTGCACCGTGAACTTGGCATGTCGAATTCGGAACCATAACTCGATAATGGTATGTCAAATTCTGATCTTCTTCCTCCCTTCTTCCCCGCACTTAACACCCACACCATCTATTCATCTGTCTCACTTTTCCCATCTTTCTTTCTTGTTTTGGCTGATGTGGAGTTCCGGCACATGCAACATGACTCCCCCAACCTAACAACAAAGTTAGACGATAATTAGACTAGGGACATACTATGCAAGATGTGAAAACCACAGGGATCGGCCATATCAACTTTTGAATATTTGGATGAAGTGTGTAATTTTATCCAAACCAAAGTAGGCAAAAACATAAATTTGAAAAGGTCAATTGATGTGATGATAAAGATCGGAATGTGACGTGGGTGAATCAAGGTCGTACGATTACAATATGGTTTTGGGGGTGCATGTCAGTATGAGAGGACTCCTCGTATCAGAAGTTGGTACCCTCCATACCGTATATTTTGTTTTCTTTTCGTATCACATCAAACATTTTACCATTCAAATAATGTAATATTTTTAAAAAATAAAATTTTTATTTAGAAAAAGATATTTTGAAACTAATATTAAGAGTTTATATTTAATGGGTTTTTTATTCATTTATAAATAAACATACATACTTTTATCAAATTATGTAACGGTTTTTTTCCTTTATTTTTTTTTTTCAAAAATACATGCTTTGTTGTAAATAAAATACAAGTGTATCGTATAAATAATTCAGTAGAGAATCTAATATAATTTATTATATAGGTTGATAAAAACATATAAATACATAATTATAAGGATATAAATATTATTCCACTCACAAAGGTATACAAACAATTTGAGGGATATGTATATAATTACCCTAAAGTTAACAATAGTATTTGAATATTTAATATATGATTATCAAGTTTATGAAAGACAAATGACATCGTAAACATGGAAGACCGAAAACGTTTTATTAACAAACTGTGATTTATTTATTTATTAAATATGCTGATGTTCCATTAAGAAAAAATTACATTAGAGATTGAAGAAGGTTTTGGAATATTAATTGTTGATTTTTTTTTTTTCTTAGTTATCATCATACAATGAATGTGAAGGCAAACGGACAACAAGTTGCGCTGTTAAACCCTTTTGTATGGTAAAACCAATTCTTTTGAAGACTACATTCATAGATCTAGGGGATATAACATTGCTATGCATGATCCGTTGTAGTCTACTAAGAAGTTCCACCGCATCCGGCGCAAAAAACTAAACGTATTAAATGCAAATGGTATGAACGCGTGTTGAAACCCCCGACCCTCAAACTTACGAGAGGGGATACCCCTATAAGGTCCACACATGCGTGTTTCCCTCCAACCCATCCAAAAATCAAAATTTCAGCTGGTCTAAGGGTTGACCTTCCTTCTGTCGGGTCAGTCAGGAAATTCACTGGAGCCTATTTCTTGTCAGAAACCCCGACACGCTTACATATGTCGACCAAAACATCCCTAACCATATCGTGCCTGTATTTTAACCCCAGGAGTTCTTTGCAATGAACTGCATGGTCGCCGAAAGAGTCCAAACATGTCTTGCGGCACACCGGACATATCCCATCGGTTGGGAATATTAGAATCACGAGTCGATATCTGAGGATGGTACGATACTCCACCAGAGACATATGTTGGCCAAACTCATCTATAGGGATAACTAGAAGAAAATCTTGAGCATGTGGTGCACGTAAACACTGGAAAAATGATTTCTTCCGAGCCGTCATATTAAAATTTACCTCCATATCTTGGATAATTTTACTAAAAAGGGCACTCGCCAGTGTATTCTGGGATTTAGAGGGGGCGGTGTCCTTAGTAGTAAAATTGCTAAGGTCAATGTCCGGAAGCTTGTTACGAAGAGAATTTAAGGCACAAGCATAATCAGAATCTATACCTTAAATACCGCTATCCCGTAAGACGTGGTCTTGCAATACCCAAGATTGGGCCCTTGAAGCAACAAAAGCATATGAGGTAGCCTCTACTGTCGAGTATAAACCTAAACCACCAAACTGAATTGGTAGGGAAGCAAATCGCCACTGTAAGTCGCCAAAGAAGGGGCCACCACAAACCACAATGTCCTCAATCGCCCCGCTTAATCTATTATTGAAGAACAACGCTGCCTCCTCCATGTGAACGGGTTGGTACGTTCTCAACCCAAAGAAAAGTTTGGCAATACCCATACAAGACCGAAGTAGAAAGGAGCTCACTCTACGGGTCAGACAATTATGGAAGAAGGCACATCAAATTCACAACGCCTTTAGCTCTCTTAATGGCTAAGTTGCTAATGAAACTAGCATCTCTGCTAACAGCTCCCCCGTGAAGTTTCACCCCCAAAGGCGGCCTTCCGATACCAACCGAGAATAGCCCCTCACGCAGCTTCCTTCCATCACACGAGGGCCAAAAGAGCTCGGTTTTCTTGATATTTAACTGAAGGCCCAATTTTGGGCCAATAGCCTTAATGATGTCTAAGGCTTTGGCTACCTCCTCAGAATCTCCAATAAGTGTGCCATCATCCAGGTACCATGCATGGAGAAAAACTTGTAATTGTCTCTAATATTATGCAAGAGCGAGTGCAACACAAGGGCAACGAGAAGTGGTCCCAAGGGGTCTTCTTGTTGAACTCCAGTAGAAGACCAAATATGTGTGTCCTCTAGATATAACCTTGCTGCTTGACCATATAAGAATTCTACCTACAAGGATATAGAAGGACACCTCAATCTGACCTCATGAAGTAATGCGGATCTGTCAACAAAGTTAAAGACATTGGAGAAGTCTACAGTAAGTAGGGGTGAGCGCGGTGCGGTTCGGTGCGGTTATTAGTCAAAACCTCACCACTAACCGCAAATGCGGTTAATCCATTTTCAAAACCGTATGGTGCGGTTTTTTTTGCGGTGCGGTTAGGCGGTTATTTTTGCGGTGCGGTTTTATTTTTTTTGTGTTGCGGTTATTAACCGCATGGATTTGGTGCGGTTATTTTATGTGGTTTTTAACCACAATTTAGAGCTCAAATAGTTTTAAGACTTCAAACATATTACTTGTAATAATAAAAAAAATCATAATGTATAAGACAATTAACTATTTAACTAAAAACACAAACAACTAATATCTTAAAAAAAGTCAAATCAATAGTAACTAACAATAAATGTCTTAAAATTGTATAGTTTCATCATTTTTCAAAGTTAAACATAAGAAAAAAACTAACACTTATGTTTTTTAGTATTTTATCCGCCTTTCAGTCATGAAACTTGTCTTATTTTTAATATTTAATAAACTAATAATTGATAAAAAAAATTGTATATAATATATGCGGTGCGGTGCGGTTTTTTTGCGGTTTTTGAAAACAAATAACCGCACCGCACCGCAAATTTGCGGTTTTTGAAAAACAAAAAAACCTCACTATCGGTTTTTATTACGGTTGCGGTTTTTTGGTTGCGGTTTATGCGGTCTTTGCGGTTAATTTTAGTTGCGGTGCGGTTTTTGCTCACCCCTAACAGTAAGCATGGAAAAAGACCTGCCATTGTGGCATTCACTCAACATCCTGTTGAAGCTATGTAATATGACTTCAGCGCCACCCGACACCCCGAACCTGAAGGCCAAAAGAAAATCTAACTTATTTTAAACAAATAACAAAAAAAAAATGAATATTAATTTTTACCTTTGAAAACCTTCTTATCATGGAGACATATATTATATGAGTTTTTATCAATAAAATATGTTTTTCTAACGTCAAAAAACATTTTTTTAATAACCTGGGTTATTAATGTTTGATAGATCATAAACTTTTTTATAATAGTATATAAACTAAATTTTTAATAAATTATTTAAAATAGCTTATTAATAAATTATCTTATAAATTTTTTGTTTAAGCGTCAAATACAACTTTCTATCTTTAATATAAAGGTTTTTCAATAAATAGGTGAAACTAATATTTTCGGTTAATTAAATGTTGTATTTATAAATTAAATATCATTTTGTTTAATTAAAATTATCTTTCTTCCTAGATAATAACTCAAACAGGCAGCAACCGGCAATAGCAAGTAAAACCGGTCAACCCGAAAGCAAAATTATCAATTATGTACCGTACACACACAGTCTCTCTCAGTGTGTGTTTTATTCATTTGCAGGTCGTTCCAATGGCAGTTGGTAAGCATTTAGTGTGTTTATGTGAGAACTGTCTCTCCTCCCTTTCTCTCTCTAAATCATATGCTCCATATTTTCCAACAACAAAAAATCTCAATTGATCGAAGAATTTTACCTCAATCGTCATAAAACCAAAACCACTTCGAAATTCATGCATTGCTTCCCCCAAAACCCAAATCAAAATCAAATGTTTTACCCCAATCTGATCCGAAATTTGAGTTCTCCATAGTTCACCCCGAAATCCTTATTACCTCTGTTCGTGAATGCTCTCTGCTAATGGTTCCAGGTAATGAGTGTTTAATAGTCAATGCTTTTGATATTTTGATATCGATTTAAGCTTGATTAACAGTTCTAATTTCATTCTGTTGAATCAATTTGAATTTTTTTTTTATCAATGGGATTCTGCAGTGAATATATGCTGCTGTTTTGGTTCAATTTGCATTTTATATTGCTGCATGTATTCATTTTCAGTGATGTAAATCATTTGATGTCATAATTTTGCATCAATGTTTGTTGGTTTTACTCTTCTTAACCTAATTTAAGACTTGAGAGACTACCATTTCATAAGATTCATGTCCATTTATTTTAAAGAATCCTTTTTCTGTATTCACCTCTTGAATAATCAAAACTTGGCTTTTTATTTTTATTATCACAACTTGACAAAAATCTAAACTTTATCTCCTGTGGCCTATTTTACTATATTTTTTTAATAGTAAATTGATCATGTCCCTCAGATTCTAGTTGTTTAATACTCACGTAATCATTTTTAAAACTAAAATATCAAGGGACAGGATTAGGGCTCAAAATGCTATGCAATTATTTGTAAACCAACCACCTTATTAAATACGAAAAACATCAATTTATTTATATATTATAGCATACTCTTCTCATTTCTTTATACAGACATTATATTTTGAAAATTTTACATAAGTTACAACTTTTTTTTACCATTATAATTTGAAACTTTTTATCCAGTTTTAGCTATTAACATTTCAAAACAAGAAAACTAATGACAAGAATCACTCAAAGCTAACACACGAATGATGTAAATTTTACAATTTAACAAGTACAATCATTATCTTGTAACAAAAAAGAGAGTCATTATTATATCTTCTTTGATTCATTTATTGGTTCATTTATTGCTACCAAACAAGAGTCTGTGAATGATATGGAGATTAATGAATACTCTGTGGGGTCATCTTGCATTCAACATTCCCTTAAACTGTCTCATGTCAGAATTTTTTAAAATATTCAAAATCTTTAAGCATAAAAACAGAAAACACACACACACCCTCTCTCACACACTAACCATTTCAAGTTGGCTTTATCTCAAAAGGGTCTGAATTTCTTTGTTGGTATACCCTTAATCTTTATTCCTTTTCAGGTATGAAGATTTAATGAATATTATCATATGTGACATGTTATTATTATTTTTAACTTTATTTGAAATTTGTAGTTATGTTATCTAATCATATAACTAACTGTTCGTTTCTGGGAAAATTTCAGATTCTTGATTAATTTTGATTAGCTGAAGACTTATAAGAAAAGAATAAGATTTGTGGGAAAGATTTAAGGGAAATGGTGGAATCTGAGGTGTATTCTTCTAGAATCTTCTCACATTTTCGAGAAGAAATTGGTGAAGAAGAGCTTTCTGTTCTTCCAAGACATACAAAAGTTATTGTAACTGGAAACAACCGAACAAAATCGGTTTTGGTTGGTCTTCAAGGTGTTGTCAAAAAGGCTGTTGGCCTAGGTGGTTGGCATTGGCTGGTTGGTATTTTGTTTATTCCCTTTTTACTCATTCCATAAAAGGAATGGAATCGATCATTACAACGGAATTGAAAGAATCCCACATAGGAATGGAATAACATTCCATAAAAGTAATGTTTTTTTTTTGTTGTAGGTTTTGAAGAATGGAGTGGAAGTGAAGCTACAAAGGAATGCTTTGAGTGTTCTTGAACCCCCTACAGGTCATGAAGAAGATGGAGAATATGAATTTGATAATTCTAGTTGTGGCTCTGATGTTGGTGAAAAAGACAATTTCTTTTGTAAGTTTTTATAAAAATAATTCTTGCATTTGGAAACTATTTTCATGTTAATGTTTTTGTTTAATATATTTTTTTGGTTGCAGCTGGTGCTATGGAGTTCAGCAAAGCAAGCAAGCCTAGGGTTCGATACACAAGACCATGGGGTCAAGGTCAAGGTCAAGGTCAATCTCAGTCAACAAAACATTTTAATCGTATTGGTTCCAAAGAAGTTCAATCCAATACGAATCCATCTTACACAGTAAGTCAAAGAAAGATCTTGTAAAGCTTTCTTGAAAACAACACTTATTTTACAAGAAACAGAATCAAGATGCAATTTTGACTTTTCAAGTCAAACTTATATATTTCAAAGGTAAAACCCACGATGAAATAAGTAAAATTTTGAAAGAATTCGGTGGAGTATAAGTAACTTTGTAACATATATTGATTTAAAAAGTGGGTTTGTTTGACTTTGACCTAAAAAGTCAAAATGCATCTTAAAACATGAACACGGAGTCAACAATTGGAAAGCAGGTGACTTTTGTAGTGGGTTTTATCCATATAATGAATATAAGCATTGCATCGGATCTTGTCATGCATTTTCTTGATTTTCTTGATTTTTTTTGTGTGTGTTTGACCAGAAAGTCAACTTCGCGAAGCTTGGATTTGACACACTGTGGCGATATTATAGCACCTTCAACCTTGTAAGTATACACCCCTACCCTACCCTACCCTACCCCACCCCACCCCTAACAAGATTCACATATTGGAACTGATTTTAATTTCTTCAGGGAAACATACATTCTAATCCAACAAAGGAACAACTGGTGATTGCAATCCAAAAGCATTTTGCTTCACAGGTATATCTGGTTTAGGGTTTAGGGTTTAGAGTGATTAATTATGAAGCTGATTCATGTGTGTTGTGAATGGAACAGCGAGTGAGTGAAGTGGAAGTGATAATGGAGTTCGTTCATGCTGCAAAAAGACAGAAAAAAGGAAGAACACACAGGGAAACAAGTTGAAAGGATCCGTGTGCTTTGTTTGTATAATCTAATCTAATCGAACACGTAAATTGTTTGTGCTAACTGATTTAGCTCTTACTTAGGAACCAAGTAACTCTAGAGATAGGAAAACTTATTAGTCAAGCAATTCGATACTCTTGCGAGATTTAACCGTGTAATATATCGCTCTATGCCTCGGTTTATAAAGCTTAATTTCCTCTATGTATTGCTTTGATCGAGTGTTGAATGTTTAAATAGCATCTTTTGGAAATATCGTGATTAGAAGTTGTGACATTCCTAAATTTTGGCCCAATTTGAAAACCATTTATGTTTTAAATCATCTTATTTGCAATGGAAAAACCGTGTTATTTTCAAACGATAATTAGTATGTTTCGATACTAGGTGTGACACCGTGTATTGCACGAGTTGATTTAAAAAAAAAAATTAAACATTAAAGTATAAACATAAAATATTTTTTTAATGTACAACTTTAAAATAAGAAAGAAAAAAAAAACATATTTATTGCAATTTAATATCATATATACGATATTTAATATTTTACATATATATAAGTATATGACTTTAATTTTAAAAATTGAAACAAACCAAAAGTTGACAAGTGGATAATATTTATTTCAAAAATACTACAAAATGACAAGTGTCAAAACTCATGAGAGATTAACATGTGACAAAAAAAACCTTCATTTATTAAGAAGGATTAGGATACACTGAGTGATTAGGTTGATTTACAACTATGTATTGTACTATTATTGTTCTCTCGATAGACTTGATGGTTGGTTCCGCCCATTTGCCATTTTGAGGTATGATTTGATTCTAATAGTATTTGTGTGTAAACTCTTAATTTCACGGTTTATATTTAATGTAAAGAGGGTTTTCAGAATAAATCTCTCTCCGAATTCAAAACTTTGAAAATTTTATAGGCAAAATTATAAGGTTGCTCTATGTGATTTGTCAAAACATACTAGTTTGAGGACAACTATCTAAACCACTACTCGCTCGGTCTTGTAGTTTCATTTTTTGCGTAATGCATATTTAAAAAAAATCTACTTTTTTTTTTTTTTACATTTTTGGTACATTGTTTATTTATTTCTTATTAAATAAATATAAAATTAGAAGGAAACCCCTCTCTTTTTGTAACATTGTAAAAATCATGATAAATTTTTTTCGTTTTCGTAAAACATTTCCACAACCAAAATATAATCAACCATTGTTTCAAGACAAATCCATAAAATCAAAGTATCAAAAATCTCTCAAAACATATATCAGCAGGAGGATGTGTACGATCACACCCTCGCCTTGTCCCGATCATCTGATGTACCTGAAACAATAAAATCAAAAACTGTAAGCCAAAACTTAGTGAGTTTCCCCAAAATACCCCACATAATAGTACATACTCAATGCATACACACTGGGCCCACAACAACAGACTGGATTGCCCCTGAGCCCACAGCATGAGACTGTATTGCCCACTCTCGGCACACAACTCATGACTGGCTTGCTCTCGAGCCCACACCATAAGACTAGATTGCCCTCTCGACCCTCAGCTTATGACTGGATTGCTTCCAAGTTTGTTGGCTTACAACACAAAACAATATTGCCTCAACCCAACCGCATAATGTCCACATATGCAACAGATAAACAATATCTAACAAATACAGATAATCATACAAATCTACCAATCTAACAGATCACTACAACATAGCAACGTCCTATACACAAGGGTACATAACACAAATCGAGTGGGTGCCTTCGACTCACGAGTACATTGAGGAAAACTCATTTTGAAGCCAAGAAGATAGTTAAGCTGATCATTGATCCAAATATTGACTCTACATGCCACCTATACAACAGACAAGGACCAAGTCTCATTCTACAGCTCAAAATACTCCAATTAACCTAAAGTCAAACTTGGTCAAAGTCAACAGTTAATAGCCCAAAATTCCAAATCAGTGAGTCGTCACATCGTGGCCATCCATCGGCCACGTCGTGGCAGCTTAAGGACAAAACAGTCGGATCCTTACCCAGTTGTCATGCCGTGGGGACTAGTCTGAACAACATAATGTGTTAAGTTGTTTCCCAGCAATTCCAAGAGCTCCAAAGCTCAAATATGGTCCTTCCCAAAGTCTTGATGGATAAATTTTCCAACTTTATCCATTAAGACATACCAATAAGTCAAGATCTCAAACCTTATGTCCTTAAAGGCAATTCAAGGCATGCAAATACTCATTAAGCACTTAATCACTAGAGTTACTCTCCCAAAGTTTCCAGAAGGGTTTCATACACCTAATGGACCATAAAAATCACAACTTTATGGACATGCATGTCTAATGCATGTTTCTTCCATTTTAGGTCAAAACATGGCAATTATGAACTCAAGGATCGTACAAGGGACCAAAACTCCAAGGATCCTCAAATCTGGAACATATAACACTAAGATGACCACAATGATCAATAAAGTTGCCAACTTTATGGAATCCAACCATCCAAACTCCCTCACCATAAAGATTAAGGGACAGAAGGGCTAGATCTAGAATCAAGTAGCATAAAAATCGGATCTTGAAGGATTACAAAAGTCTATAAACGTGCACAAGGAGAATGGAGAGAGTTGCTTGCTGAACAAAGCTCAAGAGGCACCTTTTTCTTCTTTTTCAAAACACCACCAAATACCATAAAGCTCAAGAGTTAGCAATGGAGGCTAGGGTTTGCTTCAAGAGGATGAGGGAGAGTGTTTGAGGCCGAGGGTGGGCAACCCTAGCCATCACATCCCTTAAATATGGGCACAAACCCCGAAATTAGGTTTGTCATTAAATAGTGGCCACGTCGTGGTGAATAGATTGCCACACCATGACACTTACTTAGCCTCCACGTATTTACCGGCCATGGCCACGTCCTGGGATTCATTCACCACGTTGTGGCCACCAAAATTCAAACTTGAAATTTAATACTTTTTAAGATGGACATACCCAAAACTAGTCGTTACAATTCTTCCCCACTTGAATTAGATTTTGTGCTCGAAATCCACAACTGAAAACATATATGTATAGTGCTCGTACATCTCTACCTCGAGCTCCCAAGTCCACTCAGAACCCCTTTTGATGCTTCCATTTAACCTTGACCAAAAGTACCACCTTGTTGCGCAAGGCCTTCGTCTTCCTATCCAGTATATCCACTGGTCTCTCCATATAATCCATATGCTCATCGACTTGAATATCATCCAAAGGAACCACCACCAAATCATCAACCATACATTTCTGAAGCTAAGAAACATGGAAGGTGTTGTGATCTGACTAAGCTCCTTAGGCAGATCCAATCGGTAGGCCACCTTGCCTATCCTAGCCATTACCCGAAACGGCCCAATGAATCGGGGACCCAACTTGGCCCTTTTACTTAAGCGTATTACACCCTTCCAGAGGGATACCTTCAGCAAAATCATGTCCCCGACCTAGAACTCTAACTCAGATCGTCTTCTATCAGCATAACTCTTTTGTCGGCTCTTAGCTGCATGTAACCTCTTCCCGATCAACTGGATAAGCTTCATCGTATGAAGGACCACCTCAGTCCTCCCTATGACCCTGTGGCCGACCTCTCCCAACAAACTGGTGTGCGAAACTTCATCCCATAGAAAAGCTCGTACGACGGTGCACCAATACTAGAATGATAGTTGTTGTTGTAAGAAACTCAACTAGAGGGAGGTAAGAGTCCCAACTCTGAAATCGATAACGCAAGTCATAAGCATATCCTCGAGCGTCTGAATGGTCTACTCACTCTAACCATCAATTTGAGGGTGATAAGCAGTGCTGAAGTGCAGTCTTGTACCCAAGTCCTCATGAAACCTTTGCCAAAACTAAGAAGTAAATCGTATGTCACGATCAGATACGATAGAAATCGGCACCCTGTGGCAAGTGATATCTCACGCACATACACATCGGGCAATTTCTTGGGCTAAGAGCTCTCCTGAATGGCAAGAAATATCATACCTAAATTTGTTTATTTCTTGTCGAGTTAGCGTGGCATGTCAGTTTTTCCACCTCTACTCATGGACATCTTTGTGACGACACACACTCAAGAACACACACCACCCTCTATCACCAATTTCTGCCACCACCATCTACTGCTACCACTACCACCCTCTGCCACCACCAGACCTGGAAATCGACACAAACATACACCTAGAAATTTGTTTGTTCTTCAACACACACACACATTTAAGAACTCCATGGATGAACACGCGACCTCATGGGTTTTTGTTTGAAATTGTTCTTCAACCCAAATGAAATATTTTTCTTGATTCGAAAATCACGATCTCAAGGCTTTTGTTTTCTAAAACTGTGAATAGGGTTTGAGTTTGCAGCTAGGGTTTCGTCCGTTAGGTTTTGCGGTGGCTAGTATTTGGGTTTGTGATTAGCATTATGTCGGTGGCAGTTCTACATTTCAATCCAACTATGAAGGTTAGGGTTTTCAAGGGTTTGAACAAATAAAAACAAGATGAGATTTCAGCATTGGTAGTTCTACATTTCAGGGTGTTCGACAGTGGCAAGGTGGCGGTATCCGAAAGAAATGAAACCATGGTGGTGGCCGGTTCTTGAGAAAGAAATAAAGGAATATGGTTAGGTGCTTCTTTTTATTAATAAAATATTATTTTAAAACTGAAAAAATAATAATAATAAAATCTAATCAGTCATAAAAACGTAAGATCAATTATGAAAAAAATGAAACAACATGGACTACTCATGCAAGAAATGAAAACACATTGACATATGTAATGATTTAGATAGTTGTACTCAACTAGCCTGTTTTGACAAACCACAAACAACTTAATTTTTCCTTCTTGGCCGACGCCTCTATCCCTCTCTTTGTCGAGTGTTTATATATTTCATCTCTCATGTCAACAGGTGGGTGAAACCGTACGATTCCCTACATATACATTAATTGACAATTTTAAGCCCATATGGATACATCGAAATTTCCACATTGTCAATCTTAAGTTCTTAACTATTCCTCTTAGACTTGATCAATTTATACCCATTCCTTAATGGAAAATAATTTTTTATGACACTAGTTAATTAATTGGAAGCTTGATATGATTAATGATACATACCTAATGTACATCGTTTACCCAAATTTGTCCCACCATCACTACATGAATTATACACCCTTTTAACCTACCAAATTAGACTCCAAATTAAAATCAAATTATAGAGAATAGTTATTCTTTAAGGTTAAAACATGTGACTACAACTTCATGGGTGTTACATAAGTGAATAATTTCATTAACAACACATATGTGTGGAAGGGGCTTCATCATAGATTGACAGTCAGCTTGTACGATTGTGCTTTGATTTTGGATGGGATTGCTAATGGCAATCATGGGGTGCCAATGTGCCATGGTCCATTCTTTTTACTGATGCTAGATGCATTTTATGCATCATTTTACATGTCTAATTTAGCCAATTGTATTGCATTTAGTTATCACAACTCATAATTTTCACATCCTATGGATGCAAATAACAAAAGATTCCACCATTGTGAGGGGATGCCATATGAGACACCTTGTTGTGGGAGAGGTTCTTGTGACATGTCCAAGTATCAAATTCAACAAATTGACCCCGAAGTCTATGACATCCTTTGAAGCCTACTACCACTGTTTTAGGGACTAGTATATCACCTCAATAACATCGATAACACTGTGTCATTGAACAACGCTTGGTCCTATAACTTATGCTTGGTTTCTCATCCGAATTTCACATTTTCGTACTTTGTCTTCTACTTCTAGGCCACTCACAAATTCAATTTATGGTCTTGTTTTTATAATGATTTAGACTTAGGTTCGTTTGTTTTTGGTTTGTTGAAGATTAATATCAATGGAAGACGTTTTTTTTTAAATAAGGAACACAGACCCAAATAGTTAGTTTGAAGAGGATGAATAAAACGGTATTGTCACATATATATAAAATATGTTGTATGAAGACGGTCAGTTTTACTTCCATTAGCACTGTCTGTATGGAAGAGGAAATAGTAATAAGCTTGTCTTACATATTAAATCCAAAAAGATAACCCAAACACGAAAAGTATAGTTTACTCCTAACAAAAAGACAACAGACAAAAAGGAAGTGTAAGAATTCTACTGTAACCAAAACGACATGGTTTTGATATTGTGTACATACAAATTTGTATACAACACGTACCTCATAATATTCAGAGCCAATCATGCTTTTGGGTTTTCATCATAAACATTAAACAAGGTAGCATTCTTACAAACACACAAACAAAGAAACACGATAACTTTAAAAAACAAACAACTCTCAAAGTACAATGATTCCCTATACTTATACTATATATCAAAATGCAAAACTTATGCAAAAAATAAAAAAGAATGACCAAAATCAGGGAATTACGAATCAACCCCTGTGGCTGAGGAGAGTCTCAAGGGCTTCAAAGAATAAGGGGCCCATTTCAGGGGTAGGAGATTTAATCGCACACTTGAGTCCCGGAACACCGATAACCGCTGTAAGTTCAATCAAGAACGGGATTCCTTTCGGGATTTTAGCCGACAGGTACAACACCTCTTGATTCCCGTTCTTACGTTTTGCAATGAAGAACATGTTGGAAGAAGCTAATTGCTCAATTGTTGCGTCTACATTGTTTATTGTAATTCCAGGAATCTCCTTTGACACCTCATTGGAATCAGGCAACGACTTCCATGTCTGGAATAAATATGTATACATCAACCAACAAGTAATAATATAAAGTTTCCATGGGTAAAGAAGTAATTTCACATTTTTACGTTACCTCAAGGAAAGCAGATCGTTCCATTCTTCCATCTTCCATGAACAACACAAGCAACGATAATCGATCGCTAAAATACCACACAGGCTGTTGATTGTTCTTCACCGCCACTTGCAAAATTGAATTCGGTGGGCCAGGTGCTATGTTCTGGAACAGAACCATTGGAAGAAGCGTTCTTGCCGATGTTCCTGGTTGAACTTGAGGGACCTGATTGTAAAATTGTAATTATTCATTGTTTTGAAAAATCAGCAAGAAGAGGGGGGGTTGATTGTAAATATATATACCTGGAGGGGTCCACCTGCTGCGAGACCAAATGTGTTTTTGTTGAATTGAATCATGAATCCATCGAGTGGAATATTTGTGTTGTTTTCCAAGTTTAAACTGTAGAATATTTGACCGTCTTTTCGTACTAGTTGACCGCTTATTTCCAGACCTTGACCGCTTGCTGCTGGTAATACAACCGGTAGAGGAGGGCTGAAATTGTAAATAAAACAAAAATTAAATTTAATATATAACAGGGGGTATTTTGGTACTTTAGTAAAATAATAAAAAAAAAAATTGGCCTTACCCAGCTGCAGGCTGATCAACGGGGACAATGGCATTATTATCGTCACCGCCATCAAGGCCCATAAGATCAAGTAAATCCGGCACAGGGGCGGCAGCAGGTGGTGGTTGTGGTAGTGATGCACCACCATCAACAACCAGTGAAGATGAGGTTTCGGTATATCCTCCTTCGATTCCTTCCGGAAACTCTTCTTCTTCTGTTTTTTGAACAGTTCTGACACGTGTTATGAATGTTTCAGGGGGTTTGTGGTATACAGAGGACAAAGTAGCAATGTTTGCAAGAAGCTCATCCAGGAGAGAGGAATCCAATTGATTTGAATCGTCACTGATCACTGGCTTCTCAGCTAACACAACATCTTTAGCAGCCTAACATACATTACAAAAACAAAATAATATTAATAATTTAATTTAAATTTTCTGAATAAAGCAATATAAAATTTTATCAACCTCCGGATCAGTTGATAAAAGACGCCAATATATGTAAGCACGATCCCTAAGATCTGGATTGTCAGTCTCCACAGTTGCATTATTCAAAACAACCTGTAAAAGTGTAAAATTTAAAGTCTACATTATAAATAAAAAGTAAAAACACAAAATTGTATTCAACAATCTTACTACCTGAATCATCTGTTGTGGTCCTTCGGTTGGCTTCTTGAGAAAAAGCTTAACTGTGGCAGTTAATAACTGCAATTGAACTTGTGCAGGTTCTTCAGGGAAAGTCTCAAGGAAGCTTTCAAGAAGTTCATCAGCATTATCAATTCTTTCAGCATATTCACCAATAATCCAAATCATCGACGCCTGTTTAAAAAACAATTTTTACTAAATCTCTACATAAAGCAAAAGAGAGAGAGAAAGGATAACATCATAACACTATACTTTGGCCTCTGGTTCATCCAAAGTGTCCAAACTCTCGCAAAGTGTAGCAATGATAGATTCATAACTGTGGTAAAAATTTGAGTTAGTTAATATAGTATTATGATTAAGAAAAAAACGGGGGAAAAGAAAAAGAAAAAGTTACGTGTTGGGGTATCTTCTGAAAATATCTTTGATGACTATAATTGCTTCTTGAACAACATAATTGACTTTAATTTTGATGAGTTCTAGAAGAACACTAATGCAACGTTCAGCTGCTCTTTCTAACTTAATAGCACAACGCCCAATAGCACGAACAGCTTTTCTCACAAACTCTACATCTACTTCTGTAGCATATTCTTTAAACTCCAACAATACCTAGACACATGATTATGAAACATCCATTTAACAAATATAGTCCTTTGTCTTTTGTCTTTTGTAAGAAATGTTTTAGTCACCTGATCGATATTTCTATCTGAAGCAAGCTTAATCATGATCTCTAACTTCTCCATCTTCACATATATTGGATCGTTGTACTTGCAGAAGAATACCTACAAAGTAGTTGTATTTTTAACAAGGGTATGAAAAGAAGCAAATACTAAAGCATGATACCTTAATTTCATGAGCAAGAATTGTAGGACGCCTCTGTACAATAAGGTTGATGTTCCTTAATGCAACATATTGGATCTCAGGTTCTGCAGAAAGTAATGTTACAAGAGGAGGAGCCATTTTCTTGCAGAGGTTTCGAATCACATCAGGACTGCTGATGAGTTCCATTTGTTGAAGGATCATCTTTTAACCCAATCATGTTGAAAAGTAGAGAAATCAGAACATGGATATATTAGAGTAAATTACAATACTGTCCCTATGCTTCATGAAAAGTAATTTATTTAAAAAAAAAAATAAGTAATCAAATCCACCTTAACAGCTGAAAGAACAACAGCACAATTTGCATGTTGCAGTCTTGGAGTGACTCTCTCTACTATATTTTCAGCTTCACGAGCATCAGCTGCCTTGTATTTGGAAAGAGCATCTAATATGAAAACTTGACCCCACCTATAAATATATAACAACAAAAAAATTATAACAGATAGCATATTATGATAACATATATATATTTCTTAGCAGATTTTAGTAAAAGATAAGTAGAGTATTCAAGAATCACACTCACTCGGTGCATTCATTGAGAGCAGTAAGAAGTTTTGTAAGTGTACTTGTGGTAATATCAAAGATGGGTTTACTGCTGTTATCTTGAATTTCTGCAAGAGCTGCAACAGCATTTGCTACAACCATAGGGTTATTGTCAGATATCAACTCCTTAAGAGCTTCCAGAAAACCCCTATCTTCAACTAACTCGGCATTAATGTCATAAAGTTTAGCAACACATATAGCTGCTGTCTTTCTAACATAAGGGTCATCATCCTGATAGAAGGGAGTAGAAAGTTAAATCATTTTATATTTATATATAAAGATTCCAACAGTAAACAGATGTGTTATGTTACCTTGAGACACCTTTGGAGGGGGTCACAAAGATATTCTGTAATCTTATCAACTCGGATGCATCCCATTGTTCTAACAGCTAAAGCACGAATCAAAGGATTTGGGTCCTGTGAATCCTGCAATGTTCAATGCAAATCATATTTTGGTTACTTTATTAATTCACTTATGAGATAGAATGATTATACAGTATCATGCATAGTATGGATCTATAGCTTCTCCTACTTCTTGCCTTCACAAAAGTATTGACTGCAAGTATTGCTAGGTCAGGCTGACTTTTAGCATAATTGATGAGATACAAGTAAACAAGCTTCTTGAGCTCCAAATTTTCTGTCTGCATACAGTTGAGGACATCTGTGAATAGTGATGAAACATCCTTGCCAACAGTCATGGCAGCAATCACCTTTTTAACAGCATCTTTTCTCTTATCCTGGATAGCACAAGAAACAAATCAAGGTAATGAGCTAAAATAGTATCTGAATAAGCCATCATTAATTCATTATGCATAAGAAGATATTAGATTAGTCATGCATTATGCAGTGATTATGATTTCATACTGGTATGCACATAAGGCATGTTAACCACCACACCTAGAAGAATTTACATGTTGGATATGTACTTTCAGCTATCCCAACTTGTTAAACAGCATTTAATTTTAACTCCATCTTTCTAAAGTTTTGTGTAAGCATGTGCTCACAGTAATGGTAAGCATCACATGCTATTTGAAGCTATTTGAGAAATAGTGACACTCTTGTGAAGTTCCGTATAGGAGATAAATAACACTCCATGTCATGTAGATGAAAAGACTTTTCATGATTTCCAACAACCTTTGGTTTCAATTTGGAATTTCACCAGTTCAAATTATGAATGTTTTTCCAGTGTATCTTCATACACATTATGCGGCCTAATTTCAAACAAAAGCACCAAATCTCCCCCAAAATGAAAGCATGTGATTGTAGAGTAAACAGTAATCAACATTTGAGGCTATTGTAAAGCATCTCACTCGTTTTAGAATTTTAGGCAGTTGCAGTAATACCGACATGTAAATGCTAAAATGCGTAGAAAGATACTTCATTTAGATGACTGAAACTAGGGTTCATTCTATTTGATTTTTTGGTTATCACTCCATGTAAATACACATAATGAATCAACAAAGCTCCAATAAACACCTAGAAACGACCTAAATAACTAATGGCGTAACACGCTTATAGATCTGATGATACATCTAGCATTATGACGAATATTTTCAACCGATCAAACACGAACGGGGGAATTTATATGAATTTAAGCTATTCTATCATTGGATCAATATGCATATCTACAAAGAGTAGATAAAGATACATAAATATGTATTCATAGCGGAGAGTTGTATCTAAAAGACTAAAACCTTATACTGAGAATTGAGCTCTTCTTTAAGCTCAGGGATTTCTCCTTTTTTAGTTGTGGAAAAGTACTTCGAATCGTGTCCGCTCATCTCTGCCGGTGATCGGAGTCAGCGACGTTGATTTGACGGAGCAAAAGATGGATTACAATGGGAGAATTTGACAGAGGTCGAAGGGGAGAGGTGTGGAAATGGCGATTTGATGGAAAAGTAGAAAACGGGAACTTTGAAAAGTCAAGGTAAAACTGAAAACGGGTTTAAAAATTAAAACCGACCCTAACCCGATTTTCTTTTGCAATATTAACCGAATAACCGTTTATATTTTGTTAATAAAACTAAAATTAATAAACATGTTCTATGAAATATAATTATCAAATTGTTGTTCTTTTTGTTTGTGTATCTAAATATAAAAAATATGTAAAAGGACTTTATCTTGTAGACATGTATTTAATGTTATTATAATATACCTATAGAAAATACCCAAATAAAACGAAAATTCATATTATGGATCAACCTTAAACTCTAAAAATAAATTCTTCAACTTAAACAAGATCCGAAATCTTATATGGATCTTTTAAAATACAACTAGAATACAATGAGTGTTATGATTTTATTAACCCAATATATCAATTGTTTTTATCTAGATCATTTTAAAGGCTTTTCCTAATTGGTTTTCAACCCTTTTTTCCTTTAAATAATATAGTTTAAGTAGAATTATTTTTAAACTAAAGTAAGTGGGATTTAGAAAGTTTTATTTTCTTTGTGCTACTTATCTCATGTTAATGAACAAATTCAAATATTTATTCAAAAAAACATTTTATTTATAGTTAAACGGAGTAGCTAAAAAGTTAATAACAGTCACATATAAAATATAATTAACAAAAAATGACATATATTATAATAATAGATATTAGGTGAATGTTTGGACGATACGCATGAATAAAGTTATATAGTTAAAATATTGATAAATATATATTATAAAAAATAACTAATTTATCATCATGAATTATGAAATAATTATTTTTATATTAAAATAGAAGGATGATATAAATTATTGACATTAGCTTGAAACATATGATAAAATAGCCATGTATTAAATGGTTGAAAGTTGAAATTTTAAATAGAAAAAACATCATAAATGGTCCCTATGGTTTTCCTAGATTTGAAGTTTAGTCTTTAAGTTTAAAAAATTTCACAGATGATCATTGTGCTTTCAAAACTTGTGAAAATATTAAAATGATCGATAGATTCTATATTGCGAGACAAATCGATGATATGGAATGATGATGATTGAAAAAAGTTAGATTCTATTAATCTCAGCAATAGAATAGTCCGTGAAGACGAAATTATTCTTTTAGTGTTGTAGGAAGACATGACCCTAGATGTTAAATGAATATGCTATATATAGACAAAACAAGACAGCAATTCTGAAAATAGACATGCCCCATTTCGGAATCGGAATTGAACATAAATCCGAAAACAAACATTTGACACAACACTAAATTAGACTTAACAATCTCCCCCTTTGTGTTAAATCGGAAGAAGGTCTTCTTTATTGCCTTTGAGCTTTGAAAATCTTCGACATGATCTTCAGGAAAAAAAACTTGAGTGTGATGGTCAAAGATGAAGATACCTTGCGATTAATCACACTCACATCACGAAAAGTTTCCTGGAGTAATACTTCATCTGTTTGATTATGTTGCCAAAAAGAAGGGAAAATAAGGAAAATGGCATATTATATGGAGCTCAATACTTCTTCTGTTTGATTATATTGCCAAAAAGAAGGACATATTACCTGAAGATCATTAACTACTGAAAGAAAGAATATGGCGAGAGGCAAAAAGGAAGACGACAAAGTGAGCAACAAAGTTTGTAAGGAAGAAGACAAATGCATAAAACCAAGGATATGTGGAGATTTCCTTGCTTTTAGAAGCAAAGGGTAAAATGGTCCATTTTGTTTTTCCTTTAATTTTAATAATTATAAAATATAAAAATGGATTATTAAATATTAAAAACTATTAAAAAATTGATTTTGGTAAATCCAATATTTTAAAAGATTAAAGATGGCATATATGATATTTATAGTTTAAGCGGCGCAAATATGATATTTAGACGTTGAATAAGGGTATATACGAAATTCTCCATTATTAAAATTAAATTGATAAAGAAAAATAAAGTGTGGCACCACTCCTTGAGTGTGTCAAGGAACCACACTTTGGTGGTAAAATCTAACGTGACGCCTACTTAGCAGTGAAGAGAATATGGTTTCAGTAGCACCACTTCTTCTGGTCTTAGACAAAACCAAAAAGAACTAAATGAATTGTCAATTTCTAAAGTGAATAGGAAAGGGTGCCATGTGACTTTTTTTTTTATGCTTTTTTCGTTCGACTTTGTATCCTAAAATTGCCACCTAAAATTGTGCATTGGTTGTTGTTGCTGAAATTTAGAACTCCTCCTAGAAATATGTATATATGTTATAAATAGAAATCTCAATAGTAAATGAATCTACTGACAACCTTTTATTTCAACGACTTGCACAATTTATATTTTGTGCTTTCTTGAACCATTTATTTTTATCGGTTAGTTGATGTATTATGTCACAGATAACGCCAAAGATGGATTCTACTGTTTTAGACATATATTTTTTATTGGACACAACATTTTTGTAAGTGAAACATATCATCGAACGAAATTATGCGCCCCCGTTGCTTTGCACGGGTCCACCACTAGTATATATATATATATATATATATATATATATATATATATATATATATATATATATATATATAAGAATAATGTAGTGTATTTTGTAACCGTTTTTCATATCTTTACGTTTTTATCAAAACGTTGTATGTAAAATATATGAGGTTGGTAGTAAAATCAATTCGCGCATTTAACACTTTTCGTAAAAATAGTGAAATAACGTATTGAAATGTTTGCATTGTAATGTAAATTTTCTTGTGTGTTACTCGTATTTCCTCTTAAAACATAGAAAAAGCCTTGAAAAATGTAGGGGGTAAGAACTCACTTTATGTGTGGTTGCGGTTTGATAACGAGGTGACGATGACAATCTTTAAGTTAGAACACTTGAAGATGATTGTATCCTATGAGTTTTAACACATACTAATGTGTAAATATAATGAACTAACATAAACATGTTTGCATAACACTAGATTATAAGAACTTACAATGATTTCCTAAGGAAATAGCTTGAGGAAATAAAGCTCTAGGAGATGTTTGATCTTTGAATTTGGAAGGGAAATTGCTTGATATTTGAGAGAGAATGGAGATGAATTTTGTTAACTGCGAATGGTTTTTAAAGAATGACTCGTATCTGTGTATTATATAGGATATAAGAGATAATGAAGTGACACTTACGTTGGTAAGTGTATTATATCACTTTGGGAAGGTAAATAACCAATCAACTTGCATCTTATCTTGACTTTTAAGGAGGATTTTGGTCATAAAGAGGGTGATGACCGAAATCATCTTAAACACCATTCACAAGATAGATTTCGGTCTTAGAATGGTCCAAAAAATGAGATTTCAGTCCATGTATGAAGGGTTTTCAGCCTTAGTGGGCTTTAGCTAGGTGTTTTCGGTCATGTTGTGGTTTTAGCCTTGTGTTTTCGGTCTTGGCTTATTCCATGAAGAAGATTCCGGTCCTATATGACCGAAAACTCAAAGTTAGTGGCCTAGAAATTGAAGACACTCAAACAATGTAATTCATTTGACTTTTGTTGACCCTTTTGACACCTTAATGTCTTGTTAACTTGTATTAACTTCAAAGGTTTATTACTACATGATTTTCCAAGGTAATATATATATATATATATATATATATATATATATATATATATATGTTAACTTATATAAGCATGGTTTTCAACGACAATCATAGTTCTATTGCATTAAGTTACATTGTGAATTCATTGGTACATGATTGAAGATTAGACCTAGTTTGCTCTGGAATTTTTCAAGTTGTCACAGTTCCTACTTGGTACGTCATGCGTAACCAGTTTGGCCCAAAAACCCCTCTAACTTCAAATGGCCATAACTTTTTCGTTATAGCTTCGATTTTGATGTTCTTTATATCTACGGAAAAGTAACGAGAAGCCCTACACTTCTATTAACTTTATTTAGGTCAACCGAACTAAAATCCAAAATTCATAAAAGGACCGAACCAACGCTTTTACTAATACCCTTGGGCTCCAAAACACAAACCGGGTAATTGGATCATCCAAACTACATCATCCACCTCCAAATGATGCCCAAACTCGATTCTTCAAGGGTTCTAACTCAGCTAATACCCACTCCTTGCTCACCATACCACAATAGGAACGATTCGAAACAAGACGTTATGAACCGTTTGTTACCAAACTAGTTAAGTTTCCAAATATAACTAAAAAATGAATTTAACCCTGTAAGTCGTTGTCCAATTGACGATCCTGGTAAATTAGGGTTCATAACCTTTACTGACCAAATTAATAATTTCGTCGATGAATTCAATGACCAAACAAGTACATAGTTCATAATAGCACTGTATTAAGAACCCTACCAATATGGGTAACAGTTAATTACACGACACGATAAATATACATGATATGAAACAAAATTGAGACGAAACTGAAATTTGAATTCGTGTTCGTGTCAAGTGTAAAAATACGATGTCTTGTCGTGTTGTCTTCGTGTTTAAAATTCGACACGAAATTGACACAATTTAACATTTGTTTGTTGTGTTTGTTGTGTTTGTTGTGTTATGCATGATTAAATATTAATTAAATAAATTAATTGTCATTTTAGGTTATCTTTGTCGTGTCATGTCTGTTTATTGTTTTTTAAATTATTCGTTTTTGTGTTAGTTAAAAAACACGACATCGTTTTGTGTCGTGTTCGTGTTATAAAAAACGTTGTCGTGTCATGTCATGTACACGATTGCTCGATTTTCCACCCCACCTACAAACTAAATTGGGTTTCAATAACCCTTATACAACTATGTTAAGAATTTATAGTCGCATAACGATGGGACAAGAAACTACCTTGTCTTGTTCAAAGATCACATCGTCAAATTATATCGTTAATACGCTCATCCACTCGCCCTGCTTCCTCTCCCGAGTTCCTCGAACTTCAATTGCCAACACCTCTACACAACGACAACTCACTACCTTTTGTACCAGGTTGATCATGCGATGATGCACTGCGTCCATAAGGCCGACACGTCAGGTCTATTACCACACATCGTCTTATCTTGTCATGTGTCATGTTCATTCACCACGTGTCTCACCCGCACTACACATTTTCACACCTAGACATCTCAAACACATCGCGACAATCAACACTCGCACCACGATTTAGGTTGACTTTCGTTGACCACGACTTGACCAGACGCACCACACATATGCATAGGCGTGCCGCACCTTTCCAACAATAGCATTCTACTAATAAACTTGTCATATTCTTCTTACACTTTAACATAGTAGATTACATGTTCTTATACAATTATATATGTTTTGAAAAACATGTTACATCAAGCCACTTATAAAACAAGATTTTCAAAGACGAATCAGAAGAAGGGCAACGAAAGAGTCATCATATACTAACACTGATGTTGCGTTAAAAAACTTTATTGTTGACACTTAAGAAAAAAAAGTTACTCACCAAATAAATCACCCAACACCACCTTCGACCAAATAACCTATTTAGCGACCAGACTACAACTTTTAGAATTTTCCTCTAGATATGTTGTTTCAACTAGATTATAGCCCGCGTTAAACGCGGGAAAAGCATAAAAAAACATATAATCGTTTATAGATATTGTATAATGATTATAAAAAAATATGGTTATTGATATTATTGAAATGCGTAGAAAATACATTGAAAACGATAAATATATATAATCATTGAAAGATCTCTTTGTAGACATCATTTTTTGTTTTATTAGTTGAACGACTTTCCTCGTCTCATATAGTTATGATATTTATATATTTATAAGCATTTTAATTAGACGTTTCTTGCATAATAATGTTACCTAATTTAAACATATATTGACAAACAATATACCGTTTTTTCTATTGCATTAAATATTGACAAGTATTTCATTTATTCTAATAAAGTTATGCAATATAATTTATAAAATGTTAAATGTTATATAAATTTAATTTTAGTATATCATCAATGAAGATTCTTTTCTAAATCATGATTGGTTTATTTTAAATTGATTATAAATATAAATATTAGCTTTTATGTTTGTTCTTATTTATTTGGTTTGTTCTTATTTATTTGGTGTTCGCAAGAACTTTCCATTAGTTTTGGCGCAACTTTGAATAATTTTAGTATATAATCAATGTAATTTGATATATCTTTCAATTATATGAAATATCAAATAATGAAATTTCATTACTATTGTGATAATTTAGTTTATATATTGTATTTTCACTAATCTTAACGGTCTTATTTTTTCTAATAACCGTAACGCTTTTACTAAATGTACTTTTTACAAATCTCCTAATATCTTATAATTTTTATCTTACTTTATAATTTTCATAATTATGTTATTTTCAAGATTGACTACTTTAATAGTGTTTTTTTTTCAGTCTATTCAATTTTATATTTCATTGTACAACATCATCGTTTGTATGTATTCTAAAATTTCACTTTAAAAATGTTTAATGTTTACACCTTGATATTGATTTTTTTTAATAAACTCATGTAATAATTATGGAATATATATATATATATATATATATATATATATATATATATATATATATCTCATTTTAATTATCATTCACTTCCTTTATTATATCAAATTTCTCATTAAACGGATATACTTTTGGAAAATAATAATTATAATAGGGCAGCATTATCTAAAACGTAAATGTTTGATATACTTTTGGAGAAAAAAAATCAGGATCATTAAAAAAAATTTATATAAAGAAAATACAAATTTAAATTTGTTGAAATTATGGATGAAATTACTGGCGAAAATTTATTTTGGAGGGAGTTGTATTTTGTAAGGTATAATAATATTACAAAATTTGAAATATCTATATTTGTTGTGTAAATTAATAAATTTTATTGTTACTATACAAAGATAAAAAAAGTAGTTTGATATGATATACAAAAACATAATAATTTCAATGATATTTTAAAATCATGCCAAAATTAACCGGATTTTTATATATAAAAATTAAAAAAAAAATCATAATCATCTTTAATATATAAAAGTAATATTTTCGTAATTAATGTCAGTTCCGAAGATAGTTAATTTTTGTTTTGTTAAAGGTACCTAATATCTTTTCATATTTATTTGAAAAGTTTCAGAAAAGTAGTTAACTGATTTCATGTAATTTGTGACAAAAAAAATCGAAATATATGAATACATACATTTGATATATGAGCAAAAAATAATCGAAAAAAATATAAAAAGCGAAAGAAGGTACTGACCTTCGAGCGCACAAGAGCGAATGTTTATAGCAGATAATGATGATGGAAGTTATAAGCAATATTAACGATGTTGTAGGAGAAAGTTTGAAGAAAAGAAACGATTGAAAATAAATGTGAGTCGCGGATTCAATGATGAATCGTATATGTATGTGATAGTTTGAATATGATTTTTCGGTATTAATGATTTCCTAATAAAAACAGATTTTATATTAATGGTTTACTAATATAAACGGATTTATATTAATGGTTGATATTAAGGCTTTGATTGAAATAATTTGTTAGTAATATGTTTTTAAAATTGACCATATTAAAATCTTCATAACTGAAAATTCAAGATGTAAAATATGGAAAGCTTTTATTGGAATTAAATATATTCCATTTCAACAAATGTAAGTTATTGATTGATGATTGGAAAACATTTATTGAAATTAAATACATTCCATATGGGGAAGATGATGTCAGCAATTTGATCTAAGGGTGGAAAAAATAAGATTGAAATACAATCAATGGTCCAGATTATTTAGAATGATGTCATAAGGTTTCTCTTTTAATAATATTTAAGATGATATGTTATGTTTTACAAATTATGTAATTTTTATTCAACAATTTTAAAGTTTTTTTTATAATAGTGAAATACTTATGTTTTATATGTTAATGTTATGAGACAAACCACCCAAAAAAAGGCTAGACCAAATAAATTTCAGAATTGACGGACAAAACACAAATCTGAACAAAAAAAACGTGAATATGAACCAAAAACCGACACTGAAACCTCAAAACCAAACTGGTATAAGTTATACTTAGACCGAAAAAAATCAGACAGGTCTCGTCCAAACTATTTAAAAAAAAAAAGACCCTACAAATCTAAGAAAGATTTTAGTAACTACTTACTAAGATGACCTTAATGTACATTTGTTTTTCTTTCTACTAAGTGCTTATATATTGGACTTTCTTACGTATTTTTAATCTTCCTGGGCTTCTTTAATCACTTTGTTTTTCTTTGAAGACGCAAATTCATGCGACTTAACACTTCTTTTCATATATGTATAACTTCATCAATTTTAATCCGTAACAAATAAGGAGTTTAGAGCCTATCTATTGGTTGGCCCATAAAAAGCCTCAATTTCGTTTGCAAAGACTTCGGATAAAAAAGAAAGAAGCAATTTCTCAAATGCAAGTAATTTTTTTTTAAGATAAATGTATTCTTCTTTTTAAATACTCCTACTTTTACTACTTTTACATAAGATACTTGTACATGATAACATCCATAATACATAGTTTAATAATAAAATGTCTAATTAGTATTTAATGAATTAAACTCTATCATTATAAGATGTTATGTTGATATTCAATGGGTGTGAAATTCAATGACAGTTAAAATGTTTAATGAAAAAAAACATTTTAATTATTAAAAATATATATTCTATCGAACTTTGTAGAGTTAAGTATAGTAATGTATTTTGGGTTTAATTTATGTTGGATTTTTGTTTAGCTCATTTAAATAGCTTAACCTTATATAACTTTCATATATATATATATATATATATATATATATATATATATATATATATATATATATATATATATATATATATATATATATATATATATATATATATATATATATATATATATATATATATATATATGGAAGGTTTATTTGGAAAACAAAAAAAACCCTAAAAATCATAAAAATACATAAAAAAAATACTTAGAGATCACAAAACTTTTTTTTTGAAAAAATCACAGTTTTTTATACAAAATTGGTGAAAAAAAATTTGAAATTTTTTTTTCCAAAAAAAAAAAGTTGATTTTTTATTTTTTTTTTTAGCGAATTTTAACAAAAACTTGTGATTTTTTATAAAAAAGTTCAATTTTTTTTTTGTGATCACTAAGTATTTTTTTTATGTATTTTTATGATTTTTAGGGTTTTTTTTAGATTTTTTTTTATTTTCCATAGAAACTATATATATATATATATATATATATATATATATATATATATATATATATATATATATATATATATCAACATTTATAAAGTAGTAATTTTCAATGTTTTAAAAACTGGGTTTTTAGTTAAACCGGTATGGTGACCGGTTTCCGGTTCGACAGGCGGGTCAACCGGTTTTCTATAATTTTCATTTTTTTTTCCCATACATACATATATAAATCATGAATTTGACGTTTACAAGTTAAAACATTAAAAATATACATAAAATAAGTTATAGATCAATCCAAATACATTAAAATAATACATAACAGTAAGTTTTAGTGTTTTACATCAATTCATATACGGCAAAAAGAAAATAAAGTATAATACCGAAACAAAATATGGTTTTAGATGAATACAAGCACATCAAAAAACTTTATAACATTACCATATGTTTTTATTTGGAGAAAATTAATAGATTTGAAAAAAAATCACCAAAATTTATTATGCAAATGGTTTTTGTCCCTGTGTTTTTATTTGTTTTACCCGTTTTATTTTGACCGGTTCTACCAGGTTTTTACTTAAAACCAGCCGGTTCAATCCTGTTCAAAAATCGACGTAAAACCGGTGATAGTTGAACTGCCCCCTCCTCCGGTTCACGGTCCAACCGGTTCGACCTACCGGTTCAGACCGGTTTTTAAACATTGGTTAAAACATTAAAAATATACATAAAAATAGTTATATATCAATCCAAATACATTAAAATAACACATAACAATAAGTTTTAGTGTTTTACATTATTTATATATGTCAAAAAGAAAATAAAGTATAATACCGAAAAAAAATATAGTTTTAGATTAATACAAACACATCAAAAACTTTATAACATTTATTATATGTTTTTATTTGAAGAAAACTAAATAAATTTGAAAAAAATCACCAAAGTTTATTATGTAAATGGTTCTTGTCCACCTGTTTTTATTCGTTTTACCGGTTTATTTTGACTGTTTCAACCGTTTTTTTTTCTAAAAACCGGCCGGTTTAATCCGGTTCAAAAATCGACGTAAAACCAGTGATAGTTGAACCACTCATTCTTCCGGTTCCCGGTCCAACTGGTTCGACCGACCCGTTCAAACCGGTTTTTAAAACATTGGTAAGTTTGCTTCATAAATCGTAATTCTTAATTGTTACACCTTTTTGTCAGGCTATTTAAAAGAATATGAAAGCATAGTTTTTTCCAAAACAAATTTGGAATTTTGTAATGTAAAAGTAAGAAGAATACAAATTTGATTGAACTTAAATATGAAAGGGAATGCAAAACATATAAAACATGAAAGTGACCATTTGTGATCATCTTTTGGGTTGGTCAAACTCCCACCAAACTCCAATAAACTTGAAAGAGAAAGACAACTAATGTTTGTGTTTGTTAATGGATTCTTTTCAAGATTCGACAAAATAAGACACTTTTTGTCTAAACGTAATGATTTTGATGGAATTTTCTTTTTTAAGGCGATTCTTTTATGCCTTTGAATCGAAACTTCCATCACCATGGCATATGGAGTTATTCTCTTGTGCTACTCACAATAACAATAACTAGAGTTTTATTAATGATTTGTTTTCGCATAATTTTTAAATATATAATAATAAGTAGTATGTTGATTTTATATATCAACTAAAAGAAATATTTTCTTCAACAGTCTTGTTAAAAGTAAAACATGTTGTCCTTATCGAAAAAATATAATAATCGTTTTCTTAACAAATATAATAATTCAACAAATTACAATTTTATACAAATATGTTGTTATTTTAAACGGCTTATGGACTAACGAAATAATTGGAAATCGAAGTCTTCGACATGTAACCATTTAGTTTTTAAATTTCAAAAAGAGTTAAACTAAACAACAAACAATTTCAATTGTATCTATTAGGCTCTTGAGACATGTTATTCCAAGTCTATTTGGAGTCTGTCACACATGGCTTTGAGTTGGCATCTAATGTGAAAACAAAGAGAAATAAGTTCAAATGTAAACGAAGAACGATGTCATTTCATTGATCTTTGCATGGGTAATACGCATTCCTAGCATCACTTTTCAAACCAAACAACAAACCCTCACAAACACTGAAAAATCTTCTAAGTCCGTCGACTCTGTTTTTGCATTATGGAGGGTACAAAGTTGTCCTTACGACCGAAAGTAAGAAAAATCTTAAGCATTTAGCTTGTTCATTGCAATTGTGATTGACACTTTAACTTAAACAAACAAGATCGCTAGCCGTTGTTAACACAATTTCACTGCCTCGATTTTGTGTTGTCTAAGGGTAGATTATCTTTATTGAGAATTTGTGTTACCCAGACATAGAGAGCAAATTACTTAGCAAAGAAAATGATCACACGATCTGCTCGAACTAATCCAGTACTCACCATTTTTACCCATTTGCCTAATATTTTCCCAAGAGCTATGGGTATATCATAAGATACCAATAAGATACAAAAGAAAGTCATTATATGACTATACGGACATTCTATAAGGTACTTGGGAAGAAATAGAGAATGTTTATGAGTTAATCAATTTAGAAGAAGATCTTTATGTAAATTGATATATAAGATGCTAAATTAAAAAACATAAAAAGATAATTGTGAATTATAATTGGATAATAACGAATGAAGATAAGTTTTGTTGGAATGAGAGTCAAACAAAATATAATTGTACAATCTTCTATAGAATAAGAATGCATTGCTACTTTAGAAGCTGCAATCTAATATGATTGGATGAATTAGTTAATTGAAAAACTAGGTTAAGTCCTTCCATTCAAGGATCACCTAAAAATATTTTATGATTTTAAGAGTGTACTTAATCAAGCTAAAAACTCTAAGTAACATCAGAATGCCAATCATATTTGTCAATATATTTAACTATACTTAGAATAAAGTTAAATATAGATATGATCGTATTTGCAGAATTCACACAATTTAAATATAGTCATAAACACTAACAAAGGCCTTCCATAATCTAAGCATGAAAGGTCAAGCTTCAACTATATGACTTCGTTATTCTAGAAATGAGATTTGATTTGGATTTTGTTTTGGATATTAGAACATTATGACAACAATTATTATATTGTTTTGATATATTAGGATACGATCTTTATATTAATACTTGTATTTTATATTAACATGTTTAATCCATGAATAACCTAGTTATTCTAAAAGTCCATAGTCAGTCATAATTGTGGGAATAATTATGAGGTAAGACTAATTTGAATAGAATTGGTTGACTTTCATAAGATGAAAGTATGTGTGACATCCCCATTTTCACGGCCAGAAAAGACTGATTTTGTTTATGCTTTATAAAAATCAGAGTACTTCTTTTAATAAAAATGTTGCGGAATTTGTTCCCAGAAAAACATGATAAATCCGTTATCAAAGTATTTTCGAAGAAATGTATTTTTATTCATTTAAAACATTTGGGATGTCATCGTCAATACAGAAACATAAGCATAAACAGAACTTACATTCATTTACACTAGTGATTTACATCTCTTTTAAATCTCTCAGTGCAAAGTAGCTTCGTATCGACACCTATGATACAAATAAGCTGGAGTGGGTCAGGTTGGGAAACCTGGTGAGTACATAGGGTTTTCAACCCACAATAATATAATTATTATATTTAAACATCAAACAATCAACCTAATTACACATCCTTGTTATCTTCTTTGATATTCCTTAAAGAATTATCTTAAGGGTCATCTCCTATATCATATTTACCTCTCATCTTTTTACCTCACATTTCCTTATTTGCTCGTTCCTAAGGCATGAATACGTAGTTACAACGTCACATGAAATCGTAATTCATAGTAAGGGCTAGAGTATCATCACATGAATATACAGTTACAACATCACCTGGACTCGTAATTCATCACCTACAGGTTATAAGTCTGTTGGTGTTTCCACGGGTTGTCTAGAATAGTCCGTAGTCGCCATCTATACTCTAGTAGATGACTACATCTCCAAATTGCCGGACAAGGTTATAATATCTTTCATCCTACATCACTGATTCATCATCACCTATCCATCACCTATCTCTCATCATTTTATTTCATCACACACCAACTATTTCATCTACCCATGTTTTATCCCAACATATTTGTAGATATAATATAAATATATATTTAAATCATTTAAAACATGTATAAAATAATTCATCCATCATAGACAACAAGTATTCAGATAATATGCACACGTAGCACGTAATTTATATAAAATACTTCATATCTATGTGTAAGATGAAAAGGACCATGCACTCACTTGAAAAGGTGGTGAATCCGAACTCAGACAGCGCTTCGCTTCTTAAAAATAATTTCCTTCGACGAAACCTAGTATTATTACCACTAGAGTTTAGTCTATTATTCGCCGAGACTAATTAATAGTATGTATAAAATAACTCATCCATCATAGACAGCAAGTATTCAGATAATATGCACACGTAGCACGTAATTTATATAAAATACTTCATATCTATGTGTAAGATGAAAAGGACCATGCACTCACTTGAAAAGGTGGTGAATCCGAACTCAGACAGCGCTTCGCTTCTTAAAAATAATTTCCTTCGACGAAACCTAGTATTATTACCACTAGAGTTTAGTCTATTATTCGCCGAGACTAATTAATAGTCTAGCTATTATTACTATTATATAAGCGTTAAACAATACTTATATAACCCTTAATAATAGCCCAAGTACTTATTATAAGTTCCTAATAACGTTATTATAATTAAATAGACGATATATTAAAAATAGCGTAGGCGTAGCTCACTTACAATGGGTTTTATAGAAAATCGGGCTTTGCTTGGAGCAGCATTCCCGAGCTGAAAAGCACTTCTTCTCGGAGCCGTCGAGCACTCCGGGGCTTTTGCCTCGTGCTAGGGAGGTTCCCTAGGCTTTTCGGGGGGTTTCGGGGCTAGAGAGAGGTTCTAGAGAGTGAGAGAGAGAGAGAGAGTAAAGAGAAGAAAGAATGGGAAATGTGTGATAAAAAATGAGGGTGGGAGTGGTTCTATTTATAGGGTGAAAATGGTTGAACTTGGTGCCACATGTCACCATCTAGTGGCAAGACTTTGGGTGAAAGCAATGGCCAAGATTGTGCCACATCACCCATTTTCGCACAACACACTTCCGACTTCTAAAATCCGTAACTTTCACATACGAGCTCCGTTTTTGACGTTCTTGAAGAGAATTGTAATCGAGATTTAGAAAGCAATCATGATTATATGAATGAAAAGTAAGAACACAAGAAGTAAATATTAATCAGATCTTATATTGATGAAGAAACTGATTACAGACTTAAGCAGAGAAAACATGCGAATGATTAATGAATCACTCGTGTATTCGATTTCTCTACTTCTAACCTCAGTCCTTATTTATAGGAAACCTGAGTGTACAAAAAATATACTAAGTCCTGAACTATACGTTTCACACAAATGAAGACTTAGTAAAATAACTAACATGCGAAACTAAAGAAAACAAACACTTTGACTTTTACAATATCTAGACTCTACATTCTCCCCCTTTGTAAACAGCCGAAGCTATTTAGTTTGTGAGATTCTGAACAGCTGAGTGCATTGTTCTTCGGATTTCTAAATACCAGGTGATGATCTTTTTAAGCTCCTTCCTGTCTCCTTCATTATTCTTCGTCCAATTATTCATACGAACAATGAAATTCGTATATTGCGAAGTGGTGTATCTTTCTATCTCTGAGACTTTAAACAAAAATCTCTTAGGCTTCCCCTTCGTATCTTTGCCTGCGAAAACCATGCCAAAAGGTTTAAGGCATATTTCCCCGTCTGCATACTTCTTCAATTCAGTTTGAGGCAGTGTTGATTCCTAAGAAACTGTAACTTTTCTACCAAGGCCTGATGCAAGTTCTTCATCAGTCAGTTCCAAGCAATCATAGTAGTTATCTATGAATATCTTGATATGTGCGAAACCAAATCTGAACACATCGGTATCATATCCTTTGAGCTTATTTTCTTCCATGTCTTTAAGGATAAATGCTACTTGAATGAGATCATTTAGATTCATCAAGGGAAAATCAGCAATGGTAAAATCAAATGCCTTGTTATCTGCATGAACAACGAAATATCGAAAGTTTTGAAGCATGTTCTCGAACATTACATCCTTCTTGACTGTAAGTACTTTCTTGATTTTCATTAAAGGCCAAACTTCCTCTTGATCCTTCACAAGTATAGCATGAAATCTGATCTTCAAGTAAGTGTATTCATCAGCATTTTCAAAATTTTCACTGATCTTGTACTGCGCTGTAATAAACATCATTTCGTTTATTGGAAAATCAAGTTGGCATCTATCTGAATTCGCAACATCATAACTTCTTCTAGGCTTTTTCTCAAACTCGTACAAGTGATTTCCCAAAACTTTGGATTCAATGGTTTCAAATGAGTACAACTTCGCAGGATCACCCTTGTTCAAAGTTGGTGGATCACTTGCTCTTTGCCTTAATATGCTCTGAATTTGTCTTTGTTTTTCCATTTCAGCTTCAGCCTCAGCTTTCTTTTCTTTTGTTGTCTTTTCAATAACCACCTCTTTGCCTTTTCCAGTATGCACTGTTTGAGGTTTCGCACTTGAACTCCCTCCTTCTGTTGAACCAATTGTAATTCCCTTAGAAATTAACTTCGTAATTGGCTTTGTTGTTACTATTGTTGAAGGAATTGGTTTCGTGATTACAGCCAAAGTTGTTTTAAGTTGAGTTGAATGTATCTTTCCAACAGTTTTCGCATCCTCTCCTTTACTTCCTTTTGTTTCTCCCCCTTGCACCCCTGTGAAAGCAGGCGAGGCATTCTTCGGTAAAACGGAAGTAAAATTTGTAATCGGGGCCAATGCCTTCTGAATAGCTTGCTCCAAAGTGTTGACTTTAAGCATTAAAAATTCTGGAGTAAGAATTGATTGTTGAGAAGGCTGCGAAACACAACTTTTTAATTCAGTTACCAACTGAATTAATTTTGAGAACTGCTCCTTATTTTCTTGATGCTTGGCTTCGATAATTGGAGCAGACGATTGATAACCAGTAACAAGCTTGGTAAGTGCTGCAGCAACAATATCAACACGTTTTTGTACATCCGAATTTTGCGAATTAAGCTCTTGAAGCTTCGTTGCAATTTCCTTCTTTAACTCCTCAATTTTGAAGTTAACATCTTCCCCGACCTTCTTCACATCTTGTACAAAAAGAACATGTCATTCTTTTGTAACAATTTGCAAATCTTTTATAACACCATCAAAAGATTTTCCTTGAGCTTGAATGCGAAGCTCATTATTCTTATCTGAATCATCAACTTTGGCAATTATTCGTTTCTCTATAGCTTTGATCATGGATTCAACCTCCAAACCCGATATAGATGACTTGGTACCAGAATCAGCTTATGATTGAATAATTGCATTCAACTTTCGATTCAGAATTTTAAATTGCTTACCTGACATAAGCATATGATCAGGTATTTCCTCCTCCTCTGAATCAAAGTGTAAAGCTTCAAACATTCCTCCAAAACCTCCTCCTTCGGTTTCTTCATCAGACTAAGTTTGCGAAGGTATAGGTTGTTGTGTTTCAGGGGATTGAGATGGAAACAATGTAGTAAAGGGATGTTTTAAAGGATGATCAAATATGGATGATGTGGTTATATTTGTATTCGGAAAAAGAAATGGTGGTAATGAAGTAGATAAGTTGATTGGCACTGTAAAAGTAACATTCGTGATAGGTGTCCCCATATCAGATACGTTAACAACCTTATCAGAAATAAGGACCTCCTCATGAACTGATTTATTAGTGACTACTTTGAGTGGAATGGATGTGGTAGTGGGAATTTGCAAAGTAATTGGAAGAGAAATGTTTACCATTGTTGTAGTGGAAACAGGTGGAGTCTCTGGAACCACTTCATCATCTGATGATTCATTGCGAATAATCATCTTCCTTTTCTTGTAGAGATTTTGAGTAATATGATTCGCAACCTCTTGAGCTCTTCTTCTCTTTGAACCAGGAGAAGCAGGAGCCGAAATGTCTCTAAACATAACCCCCTTACTACTCACCTCAGTCTTGCGAATAGTAGGAGAAGTAGTCGTCTTTTGTGATGATTTGCGAAGCTTCTTTAATACCCCTGACTTTGTCGGTATAATTTCCTTCATAGTTTTGGTAGAAAGCTCAACTTTCTCAACCTCTTCAGCCTTTGATACTTTTGGAGATTCGTGTTTTTCCTCCTTTTGAGTCTTCTTCTTCTTCTTTGATGACTCAGCACTGACTTTAAGTAACACTCCAGTTTGCACATTAAGATCAACGGTCTTCATATATCGAACTAACACCTTGTGAGTAGAGGATACTTTGCGAAGCATTGCATCAGGAATTCTTGCGACACTTGTGAAGATATTTTCATCATCTTCAACAACTTTGGCAATTTGATACAAAGAAAATTCTGCAACTTCTCCTTCTTCAGGAACTTGAATGCCTTCTTTTGCATATACCTTTTCTAAAATCAAACTCCAATACCTTGCACAAGAAATCCCTTTTTCAACACTTGTGTTTTCTAGGCTTTTGTTGAACTCCTTCCAAAGCTGAGTTCCATAATCGATACGTAAAGACCCATAACCGTGTCATAAACCTCCATTCGTCCCCTGTCTAGACCTACACTCCTTCTGGTCAAACATCTTAGAAAGATACCAAACAAGAAATTCCAAATACATGGTAAGCTTGATTTTCTGAAATCACTTATCTTTTCAAGAGTGGGTTGATGTCCCATCTCATTTAACATAAAGATAATCTGTGAGTTTGTTGGTTTAAAGAACGGTGGGTTATGAGGAATGTTCAGGAAGTCAATGAACATGTTCTTGTTAAGACGAACCCTCTTGTTATTCACCAGATTGAAGGTTATGACGTCTGTTGCATAGTTGTATGACGCAGTTGATGCCGTCATTGACAACCAAGTCATAGGAACAGGAAAAGAATTGAACATAGTAGTTGATAATGGTGATCTTTTCAGTGCAACGATCAACATCTTCAATTCTTCTGGGTAGGATGAGACATTAGGATCAACTTGGTAGTTTGTGCTTTGAATATTCATAAGAGACTGTGAGATGACTTCTTCTGTGTTGGATTGAGTAGCATCCATTGTTATTCTGAGAAATTTCTTGAAAGAAAAATTAGGGCTTTTTGTTCTTCCGAGAATTTTGAATCGTGTAATGATTATCAGAAAAGATTATCCCTTTTATATGTTAATCTCAAAGATGAACCGTTTCCAAAAATAGAGTAGGCTACGTGTTCCTGAAACTTGCAATCAATAGCCGTTGTAATGATCATGCCCCATAAAGTGCCTTGAAACTAGGGCCAACGGTTACTGGAAACTGTTCATGAGTACAACTGTATGAATGAAGCCCTTTCGGTATCGAGGTTGGGCTCTTTCGTTCATGGGATTTTAAACGAAGTCATTTACCAGTCTTGCGAAATCATCAGCCTAAGTTGGTATTACTTAGAACCTCAAGGATTTCGTGAGTGCATGTGATTCAAAGAAACGAGATAAGAGGCAAGGTAAATTTTTTTTTTGGAATTCTGTGATGTCAAAATTTATTGACATAAAGCAGTAAAACCCCATGCAAAGGTTACTTCATTAATTACCAAGAGAGATAATCAACTGCTTTCGCGTTTTCCCGTGACATACAATCGAATACTTATAGAAAAGTATCGAAGGGCTTCTTTTATAGGCTTAATATGTTGGTTTGCGAATTTCGTTACATATCATCCTAAACATAAGGTGAGTAATTGTAACCGAAATTACTTGTTTGAACATTGTGTTCAGGAACAAGATTGCTTTGGATTATTTTGAAAAGTGACAAGAATTTCAAATATATACTCACTCGGAAATTATATTCAATAAAATTTAAGTGTTGGATCCTGTTGGGAAACAAACTTCGTGGGTTTCGAAAATTTGATCAGGATCACTCATAAGAATGAATATAATTTGGAGTATATGAAATATCAGGTACAGAAACAAGTGTTTTCGTAAAAATCTGGAACATAGTTCCCCGTCAATTCCTTAACTTGCGAAGTTTTTGGGTTTCACTTAATTCACGGACTCATGAAACAAGATCATAAACACAGGATGGTGACATGTCTAAATCACGGTTGGTTTGATCAAGTGACCTCTTGGACATGTGTCTTTGTGTGTGCATCGTGTTAAGAAATTTTGTGATGAAAAAGATTGGTTATAAGATCGAATGTACCTTTGTTATTTGTAGACCAAACAGAAAACTCTTTACTCATATGAGAAGAGTAAGGTAGCTCTTTTGACTAATGCGAATATAAGCCTGATTGGGAAGAAATTTTCATAAGATAATTTCATTAAGGCTTTCGTTTCTCACACATAGAGTCATATGAGGCTTGTGTCAACATACAGCAGCATGCTTCTAGGGACATCCTAACTAATACATAGTTAAAAGAAATGATACCTTCCCATAGACATATAAGCATGACCTCTTCACATTTTGCACTTGACTAAAACTAAAAACACACAAAACTTAAAGAACAAAGTTAAAAAGAAAAATATTTTTGTGATTTTGTATTTTTTTTCTAAATTAAAGGAAAAAGAAAAGAAAATCTTTTTGTTGTTTTTGAATTTTTCAAAAATAGACAAACAAATGAAAATATTTTTGATTTTTTGTGTTTTTCGCAAAGCAGAAAAGAACAATATTAGATTGAACCTTAGTTACCAAATATGCGAATGCGAAGCAATGCGAAGCCTCTTAACGCACAGTAACTTCTGAATGATTCTGATTCAGAGCTGCTGAATGGAACTTTCATTCTTGAGTTATTGATTTTGGCACTGAATTCGCATCGATCATCCCTAAACCTGCTAAAATTCTCACAAATGATTTTTCATCAAGAGGTTTAGTAAAAATATCAGCAAGTTGTTCAGTGGTTTTAACAAAATGTATTTCGAATATTCCCATCTTCCACATGATCTTTGATAAAATGATATCGAAGAGCAATATGTTTTGTTTTTGAATGTTGTATTGGATTATGACAAATGCGAATTGCACTTTGAGAATCACAATACAAGGGAATCTTTTACATATTTATAGCATAATCACGAAGTTGACTCTGAATCCAAATGATTTGCGAAGTGCAAGCAGCACCTGAAATGTATTCAGCTTTAGCAGTTGATATAGCAACACAAGTTTGCTTCTTCGACTGCCAACTCACCAATTTTCCATCCAATAGTTGACATCCACCACTTGTACTTTTTCTATCCAAAGTACATCCTCCTAGATCAGAATCTGAAAAAGTTTGAATGAAGAATCCCAATTTTGATGGATACCAAAGTCCTAACGAAATTGTCCCCTTAAGATAGCGAAAAATATTTTTCATTGTAGTTAAGTGAGGTTCTTTGGGATTAGCTTGATACCTAGCACAATTACATACTGAAAACATAATATCAGGTCTGCTTGCAGTTAAGTACAATAAAGACCCTATCATGCTTCGATAAAGAGTTAAATCAACTGCAGGAATATCTAATGAAGGAGTTAGTCTTGTTCCCACTGCCATTGGTACTCTCAGCTTTGTGCTGTTTGTCATTCCAAACTTTTCGAGCAGATTCTTTGTATATTTTTCTTGGTTGATTAAAATTCCATCCCTATTCTGTCTTATATTTAAACCAAGAAAATTATTAATTTTTCCCATCATGCTCATTTGAAATTGACTCTTCATGAGATTTTCAAATTCAATCGACAATGCTGGGTCAGTTGAGCCAAAAATAATATCATCAACATAAATTTGAACAAGCATAAGATGATTCCCAACTTTCTTACGAAATAATGTGGGGTCAACTGATCCTTGTTTAAATTTAGGTTGTTTCAAAAAATTTGTAAGTGTTGTGTACCAGGCTCTTGGTGCTTATTTTAGCCCATAAACTGCTTTGTCTAGTATGTAGACATGATCAGGATGTTCCTCATTTATAAATCTTGGTGGTTGTTCAACATAAACTTTTTCTTTTAGTTCTCCATTTAAGAATGCACACTTAACATCCATTTGAAAAACATCGAAGTCTTTATGGGCTGCAAAAAGCTAAAAATATGCGAATTGCTTCGAGTCTTGCGACATGAGCAAATGTTTCTTCATAGTCTATTCCTTCTTGTTACGAATAGCCTTTGACAACTAGTCTAGCTTTATTTCGAATAATATTGCCATCTTTGTCGGTTTTATTTTTAAAAATCCATTTTAATTCGACAATCGAAACATAAGAAGGTTTAGGAATTAATCTCCAAACCTTATTTCGTTCAAATTCAGCCAGTTCAGACTGCATAGCAACAACCCAATCTGAGTGTTCCATAGCATTCTTTACTGTCTTCGGCTCTATTTTCGAAATAAAAACATTAAACATACACAATTCTTGGTTCGCATTCAGTACCATATTTTTCACACGAATTTGAGCTCTTGTCAACACACCATCTTGTGGATTCCCAATCACTTGTTCTTTGGGATGATTCCTTGTCCATTTCTCAAGTGGTGGAAAATCAGGATTAAATTCCAATGGTGCATCTTCGTACATATCTTCATTTTCAGATCCTGCAACAGAAAAATTATCATTTAATTCATGAAATTCATCATTTTCATCAAGATTAATTGTCTCTGTTGCATCATGCTCCCCCTCAACATGATGTTCATCTTGATGCTCCCCCTCAAAATGATGTTCCTGTTGAAATTGCGAATGCTCCCCCTCAACTTGATGATTCATAGTTTCATTCTCCCCCTCGAAAGTTTGCTCTCCCTGTACATATGTGGTCGTATGCTCCCCCTCCATACAAACTTCAGGCACACTTCGGCAAGATATTGACTTTGTAGTAATTGTTGAATCATCAGTATGTTTTGAGGATTCTGATGTTTGATTATCAGGAGCATGAACTTCCGCATCAATTGCCCTGTCAGGAATTTCGAAAATTAGGTCATAATCAAAATCATTGATATCAAAATTTTCAATTTGAGTATCTGAATCAACAAGAATTGATTTATTTTGAAATTTACTATCCGCTTGCTTAAGATAGTAATCATCGAAGGTTAAGTTGAAAGTTTCTTCAACTTTTCTTGTTCGCTTGTTTAACACCCTGTATGCAACTGAATTTTGCGAATATCCTAAGAATATGCCTTCATCAGCTTTAACTTGGAACTTGGTCAAATTAGCTTTTAGATTCATTATAAAACACCTGCAACCAAAAACATGCAAAAATTTTACATTAGGTTTTTGATTATTGAGTATTTCATATGGAGTGACATTGAATCTTTGATGAACGAATGAACGATTCTGAGTAAAACATGCAGTCGACACAGCTTCAGCCCAAAGATATTGAGGTAAGTTCGCATATGTTAGCATGGTCCTTGCTGCTTCGCATAGAGACCTATTTCTTCTTTTAACAACATCATTTTGTTGTGGAGTATATGGTGATGAGAAATTATGCGAAATGCCTTTGGCTGTGAGAAATAAATCCAACGTTTGATTTTTAAACTCAGAACCATTGTCACTTTTAATTCTGCGAACACTCTTTTTAAGACTTATCTCAATCTTTTTGATAAAATCAATCATCGTCTGAGCAACTTTAGATTTTAACCTGAGAAAAAATACCCATGTAAATCGAGAAAAATCATCAACAATAACTAAAATGTACCGATTTTTATTGATTGTAGCAACAGTCGACGGTCCACATAATTCAATGTGAAGAAGTTCCAACGGTTCTACGATCTTTGAATCTATCACAATTGGATGACCTTTTCTATGTTGTTTTCCTTGTTCGCAAGCTGCACACAAAGTATCATTATCAAATTTTAGTATAGGTAAACCTCGAACCAAATCTTCAGTGACAAGCTTGTTAATATTGCGAAAGTTCAAATGAGACAATCTTCTATGCCAAAGCCAGCTAACATCATTAGAGGCCTTTGACAGTAGACACACTGCAGGTTTGCCCACAATCGGTTTGATGTCTAGTGTAAACATGTCTCCATATCTTCTGGATTTGAGAAGTACTTCATTTGTCTCTGTTTTTGAAATGATACTTCCTTCTTCATTCAACATAAGCAACCCTGTTAACTGTGAATTGTCCATTTGTGACTTTTCCATAGCCTTTCACTTGACACTTGTGATTATTTCCAAATTTGACTACTCCAGCATTTTCCAAGCTTCTATAATCTCGCAAGTTTTCCTTTCTTCCAGTCATGTGACGAGAGCAACCACTATCAATATACCATTTCGCATCATATTGCTCGTCACATATCACCTGCATTTATTGAAAGAATTTAGGAACCCAAGACTTATTGGGTCCTTCATTAGTAGTATTGAACAAATTCTTTGAATTTAAAAACCATGTTTTCACTTTGTCTGTGACACTATCAATTAAATCAACATCATCAGATCTAGATATTGAAATATAGTTGTTCGATAGTTTTGGATTTCCATTGACTTTCATCTCATCCTTCACAACTTTCACAACTTTCATAACTGGTTTCCACATTTGTACAGGAACTTGTGAATCATGAGATGATGAACTACCAGTAGAAGACTCATTCACAAACTTGTCAAATGTAGTCTTTATTTGTTGCTTTGAAAACTTCCCATTTTGGTATTGTTTTCCTTTCCCTTCCAACCAATTGCTGATCGTATATACATCAGATTTTCCTTTTGTATACGAAACTTTGGTAGGTTTTGAGATCGAAGGATTTGGAAAATTGGGTTGTTTGGCTAAAAATTTTGGTTTTGCTTGAGTTTTGACATTCAAAGTTGGTGAATTATTCGTTAATTTTCCAACATTTTGAAACTTACGATCATTCACAAAATTTTGCGAAGTCTCAAATTTTCTAATGTTGTCAAATTTCCGAACATATTTATCGTTATTTTTCATTGAAAATTTGTCAACAGAATATATTGGTTTGTGAAAACTTGTATCATTTTGTTTGTTTATTCTCTGAAATTTTGATGGTTTTGTCTTTGAAATTTGTGCTTTCTCAACTTTTGGTTTATCATTAGACACAACTTGCCAAAAGATTGCTTTTCTTGCTTTTCTTTTTGAAACATTGTTTTCTTTTGAATACTGTCCAACAATTAACTTAAATTCATGAGAATTTAATTTCACTTCCATCTTTAGTTTTTCATCTCTTTCAAAAACTTTGTTTTCTTTTTCACTTTTAACCACCCATTTTTGTGATGATTTTTGACTTTGAAAAACATAAGAATTTTGAGTTAAATTGTTTTCTACTGTATTTTGATTTGCAAAGAAACCTTCAGTAGTTGACCTTTGGTTGTCATTTTCAACCATTTTGTTGAATTCAGGTTTAATATTCTTAACATTTCCAGTTGTGACAAAGACTTGATTTGGAAAAATTATGTTATCTGTACATGTAAAATTTGGATAAACCACAGTGTTGGTTTCCAAATAATGTGCACCTTTGTCATTAAGAATTTTGTCGAATTCTTTTGTATCACCAAATACTTGATTAACAACAACTCGTTGAGGTGTTTCTTGCGAATCCTTCACTTCTTCTTTGTCTTCATCAGTGTTATCAGTCTTACAGCTTTCAACTTCCACATTATCAAAGTCACAAGTTTGCAAAGTAGAGGGTTTATCATTTTCATCCTTTACTATCGAATCAACTATAATTTCTTTACCTTTGACCTTAGATGTTATATTAATGATAGACAATTTAGAACAATCAACCTCTTCTTCCTCTTCGATCTCACTGATTTCACTCACATTATCTGAATTGTCATCGACATCAGCATAATTGTGCTGAGAATCAAAAGTTGAAGTTTCAGTTTTCTTTAATATTTTCACTTGTTCATTCCTTTTCAAGCTATCATTGACAATATTAACCAATTCATTCGAATTCAAAAATTCATCAATTTTGACAATACCATATGCGAATCTATCATCAGGTATTTTGTCAAATTGAGCAATTGTGTTTTCGCAGTCATAAGAAACAACATCAACTTTTTCGCGTTCATATTCAAGAAAAGGTAAAAGTTTCCTATGTTGTTCTTTGCTTATCTCAGATGAATGATGTAAAGCTATTAACTTCGCATATAAACGTTTAGCAGAGTTACAATAAATGTTTCTTTGTGCTAGTAACAACCTAACATCTTTATCAAAGATTGTTCCTATCACAATTTACATTTTTCATTTGTAATTCAAGTTTATCTACTCTGCTTCGTTTTATTTCTAATTGTCTTCTTTTCTCAACTAGTTGCAATTTTAGATTTTGTGCTTCTGTACTAGCAGACACAATAACAGAATCAAAATAAGCAACAGTATCATCAAATGAAGATATTTCAGCATCATAAGCGGATAACGGAATATTAAAGGATTCAAGAATAACACGTACCTTAGTGGTCATTGGAGATTTATCAGTGGACTTGGACACAAAGCATCGTCCAGAAACATTCTCTTCGCAATTATCTTCATAACTTGCGAACATTGCACCATGAGTTGGGTGCCTCATCTCTTCATCATCAGATCCTGAAGACCAGATCTGATAAGTTCCACTTTCTTCTTCATCAGAATCTCCTTTCGCAACTAAAGACAATCCTTTTGCCTTCGCACGCACCTCTTCAAGCTTCTCTAAGTAGTAGGCTTCATCTTTGATTTTGCTTTTCTTCTCCTCTTTCTTTCTCAGCATACAATCAGCTACGAAGTGATTTGCACCATTGCAGTAATGACAATCAATTCCAGAATCACCTTTTAGTTTATTCTCAGCCTTCGCATCTTTCTGCTTTTCTTCAACTAATTTCTTCTTCTCCTCACCTCCAGCTTTTATGAAACCACTCTTTGCATCAGTTGACTTTCCTTTTGGATTGAAAGGCTTTTTGAAAAATTTCTTAACTCTGTTGTTTGAATAAAATGCAACTGCTTCATTATCAGAATTCATTAACTCTGTTGTTTGAGTATTAGCCTTGTGACACATGAGAGATAGAGAGTGAGAGAGAGACATGTAAACACCTCTATAAATAGTAGGTTCATACCACTTGTAGAGGTGTGCTTGAGAGATGTAAAAGTGAATGTGTAAGTGTGTGTTATTTATGTAGTCTAGATCTAGATCATTTTTGTGTAACACCATATACAATCAATACATCTCTTAAACACCCAAATCACCATGTTCAATTGTGCAAGCTTTAATTCCGCATGCCAGACCATGTTCTTATGTCACTACAATTGGTATCAGAGCGGGTCTTCAAGATCAAGGTGATTTTTGAAGAACGATTCTCAGTTTGGCAATTTTTGTCGCAATTTGAGCAATTTTGGTTAGTCTCTCTCTGTGATCTTTCTTAATTTCATTGAATTCGTGCGTTGCGTTTTTGATATGTGATCATTTGACTCATTGGATCATTTTTTTTGAAAAACCCATTTGTTGTGATCCAATAATCTTTTGTTGATCAAGTCCCGATCCAATCTAAAATCCGTTTGTTGATTCGATTCTAAATTTTATATTGTTCGTTTGAATCGAGATTTAAGCCCAAAATTCATTGTGATACATTTCTTTTTGACTTAGCCAAAATTTTTGATATATTACTGTTCATATTTCGTCTATTGAAGCCCAAACAATCAATCCGATATTGTTCATCAATTAATTCATGTTTGAGCCCATAAATGTCTAATGATCCAATATCTTTAATTGAGCCCAAAGATTTAGCAAGATCAGATCGATGCATATTATCATCTGTGTGCATCGTTGTTGTCGTCATACGGTTCTTCATCTGTTGTACCCTCGGATGATCATGTCTCGTTTTATTTATCACGAGTATTCTTGAGTTCTAGTTTTTGTTTTAGCGATTTTGAAAATCGATTTGGATTTGTTTGTGATTATAAACTTGTGAATCGATTCTATGTATTGAGTTCTATCACAAAGATCGGTTATGATCAAGTCAGAACTAAGAGTTCAAAAATTGACTTTTTGATTTTGATAAAATTGATCACAAACACTTGAAGGAGATGAAGAACAGTTGATTGAACAAGTTTTGATCTGAAATTTGTTGTTAGAAATGTCAATTTTATGTTTGTTGATCTTTGACTTCGAAAAGTCAAATCCAGAAAAAGTCAAAGTCGATTTTCAGGTTATGAATCAATGAATTGGAGGTTGAGATCGTTGGATACGAGCTGAACATTGGCTATGAGGGTCAAAATCGAGTTTAATATGGGTTTAACTTTGGAAATGAATGGGAGTGTGTTCATGATGACGAACACTATGTTCGTTCCTTTTTTCTTCTTGAACGAATTTTAAGGATCGAATAGTTGAATTGAAAAGCAAAGAAATGGAATCGGATTTGGTTATTCTGAGTTCGAATGGTTTGGTTGAGAACAAATTTGCTTTTATGATGCATCGATGAAGAACAGATGATCGATGTGAAGTCAAGAAAAATGGAATTTGGGCTAATCGGTTTTAGATTCGCATACTATGATTTCGATGATTGCGAATTTGATTTTGAAAATTGATTGCTTGGTTTGAAGTCAAAATCGTTTGTTGTTTATGATGAATGCGAAATTGTTTTCTTGGAAACGTTCGCATCAAATAGGGATCACTTCAGTTAGAGATTGACAAGGGTTCGCATTTGGTTAACAGGTTTGAAGGCCAAGAATGTTCGCATACAAAGTTGTGATCAATTGAGTTCGCATATGAGGTTATATTGATTAGGCTTCGCATCTAAGATCGATGATTGGGTTGATGGTCAAACATGAGTTCGCATACATGCTCAAGAACGTTCGCAGGTTGTGATATGGGTCGTTCGCACCTAGTAGCAATTTGTTTGTTTGTCAAACAAGATTTGCAATCTGTGATGTTTTGGAGAAGTTTGCATCTGGTAACAAGCGTAGAAGAAAGCAAAAGTGTCAATTCGCATCCATAAACTTTCAATGAAATGACGGTTTATACCCACTTTCGTAACGAGGGTTAAAATTTGTGTTTAATGCTGAATTTCCATTTCGCATCCCTGCAATCTTCGCAAGGTGAAAAATTTTACCCAGTTTCGCGTTTGGGGTATTTTTGAGAAATGGGAATATTTTCGAATCTGGTCCCTGCAGTTTGTACGAATTTACACATTCTACCTAGTTTCGCAAATGGGGGTGTGTTTCGTATATTTGGTTGTTTTTGGCGCAACGGGTCACTACAGAATTTTGAAATTGACAATTTCTACCCATTTTGAGAAATTTTGTCAAAGACGATCCGTGAACGAAGCTAAAAATTGAATATTTTTTGGGTTTTTCGGATTGAAGCACAAAGTTTATGCCACATGTTAAGGGGGAGTTTTGACATGAAAAATTCCAAATAGAGCACGTTCTTTTTCCTTTGGAGTTTTATAATCAAATTTCGATTATAAAAAGGGGGAGAAGTTTTATATGGAAATTCGAACTTGAATTTTTCATATTACGCGGATTTGAAGACCGAAGTGATCTTGAAGTTTTGAAGCCACGAGATGATGCAATTGGAAGTTCGGAAGTGATGTATTCGAAATGGGTTTGGTTTATTGAAGATTTTTGGGGTGTGTTTTTATGCGCAACTTTAGGGTGATTATTTGGATTTTGGAATACTCTTGATCATTCGTTGCTACTCGGATTGTATGGTCTCACATCCTAGAGCCCAAATTGAAGAATCATGGAAGAATTGAAGATTGAAGTTCGTTTCAACATGTGTCACCTTTGAGGCTTGAACCGCATAGTGCTTGACTTTGGAAGATTTGAAGTGGGTCATTCATTCCTAACTTTGAGGGGGAGAATGTTAGGGTGTAAAGTTTTCCATGAATGACTTTGTAATGTTTGACTTTTGTAAAACCCACTTGCATGTGGAGTATTAGTCTCGTGACACATGAGAGATAGAGAGTGAGAGAGAGAGACATGTAAACACCTCTATAAATAGTGGGTTCATACCACTTGTAGACGTGTGCTTGAGAGATGTAAAAGTGAGTGTGTAAGTGTGTGTTATTTATGTAGTCTAGATCTAGATCATTTTTGTGTAACACCATATACAATCAATACATCTCTTAAACACCCAAATCACCATGTTCAATTTTAGTAACCTTTGAAACTAAAGCCAATGGACCTCCTAGACTCTGTTTCGATTCTTCAAGCATTTCTGTAACTTCGCTTTCATGTGTTTTCAGCTAGTTGTAGAGATCATTCAAGGTGGTTGTATCAAAACTTTGTTGGTTCTTTATCATCATACTCACACTACGCCATTCTTTGCGAAGACCCATGATGAATGTTAGATTGAATTCCATGAGAGATCTTATGATTCCATACCTACTGCAATGATAAACAAGCTCATTCAGACGATCATAGTAGTTTTCAAGAGTTTCAGCATCCTTTTGTCTGAATTCCTTAAGTTCACCAAGACATTGCTTAACGGAATTGATCTTTGTCTTTTCGCTACCTTGATACTTCTCTTTTAGTGTGATCCAAATGTCCTTGGCTGTTTTACAACTACGAATGTAATTGTAAACCACAGGAGGCAAAGCACCTCTTAGTTCTCTCATACACCTTTTCTCATTTTTTCTTCAGGCAAAACTGTTGTTCAGCAACTTCTTCTGAAGAAGCAGATTGTCCAATTGATTGAACATTATCAGGAAGTAGACCTTTTCCACTGATACAATTCCAGAGCTCTTCATCAATTCCATTTAAGTAATCCTCCATCCTATCAGCCCACTGATCATAGTATTCAGGGATTAACATTGGACTTTTGGTTGAAGAACCAAGTAAGCGAGAGAAAGAAGTCATGGTATTCATGTTGGAGTTCGCCATTGATGAACACAACAATTTTTCAGAAAAATTGAAAAACTTGATGAATTTGTGAATTGATCAAATGAATTGATCACTGATTGCTAATTGATCACTCGACTAAACAATTCAAATGCAGAGTTGTTTCAAATCTGAAGATCAAGAGAGATTTTCAGAACCAAAATCCGCGGAAAATTTTTGAGTAAAATTACTAGGGGTGGAATTGGTACGGTACCAATTCATTTTTCTCTAAACCGTGTACCGTACCAACTATAATTGGTATAAAAAAATTGCTACCGATACCGTACCAAGTATACTTGGTACCAATTTATTTGGCTACCAACAAGTTTGGTTGGTACAAATTGGTAATGATATATACCAACTTCTTTTAATTTTCTATTGTAATATTTAAAAATAAGCAAAGACATTGGGATTTTGATGTGTAGTATAGAAATTAGTTACGTAGTTCTTTTAGTTTACAAAAGAATTCTACTGAAGTAACACTAAAGTAATGTTTTAATATTGTGCTTTAACGTGGTAATAATTATTGACTAATACGACCAAATGACTAATATAATGTTATTAAAACTGTAACACCAAATACAATTAACAATTGATATATATATATATATATATATATATATATATATATATATATATATATATATATATATATATACAATGAATTGGTTGGTACGGTATTACTATGGTATTCTAATTTTTATACCATTACCGTACCAACATTGATCAATTGGTACGGTACTACCAACCAAACATGTTGGCTACCAAATATATTGGCTACCAAGTTTCTTGGTTCGGTTGGTAACATGTTGGTTGGTTTTCCAGGGTACAATTTTGCCAGCCCTAAAAATTACTACTCAAAAAGCAAATGATTCTAAAACGAAAATCAGATCAATGCAGTTTGAATCCTGCTCTGATACCAATTGAAGAGAATTGTAATCGAGATTTAGAAAGCAATCATGATTATATGAATGAAAAGTAATAACACAAGAAGTAAATATTAATCAGATCTTATATTGATGAAGAAAATGATTACAGACTTAAGCAGAGAAAACATGCGAATGATTAATGAATCACTCGTGTATTCGATTTTTATACTTCTAACCTCAGTCTCTATTTATAGGAAACCTGAGTGTACAAAAGATATACTAAGTCCTGAACTATACGCTTCGCACAAATGAAGACTTAGTAAAATAACTAACATGCGAAACTAAAGAAAACAAACACTTTGACTTTTACAATATCTAGACTCTACAGTTCTTTATATCCACGCGTAGGTAAAAATAAGATCTACAACTTTCATTTTGACTCTGTCAGCTAATTATCGAATGAACTTAAATTTAATAGTACGAGGAGATTATAGTGTTAAATGTCCGCGTAAAATTCATAACTTCTACATACGGACTTTGTTTTCGTCTGTCTTTTTACCGTTGAGTTCCTATTAAAGAGATCTTCAATTCTCATTTAGGTCGCGTAGGCCAAAAGCCGTTGGAACTAAAATTCGAGTTTCGGGTCGTGCACTGCTATGCAAAATCTTAGAAAATTCATAACTTCCTCATACGAAGTCATATTTAGGTGTTCTTTTTTGTATGTTCTTGGTTTAATGTATACTACAACTTTTATTTAGATCACTAAGGCTAAAAATTATTTATCAAAAATTCACTATTTACGTCTCCCGGTGTCGTGTCGGTTTTGCCGTAAAACTTCGACGGGCCATAACTTCTTTATTATAACTCGGATTTAGGCGTTCTTTATATGTATGGAACCCTTGAGACATATGCTACAACTTGGTTAAGATTATTTATTCTAAATAATCTTTTGTATTATCTCTAAATTGACTAGCCCATATCTACGGGCGTTATAGTATGCAAGGTGTTGTAACCAATTTCATAGGTACTTGTCAGAGAACAAGTATTAGACATGACTTGTTTCAAGATTACCTCATTGATTGTTGTCATGAGTGATACTTGATAAAGGTTCTATCTTTGTATCCTTAGTACTTGAGATATATAGTAGGAATTGAGTATAGGGAATGTTATACTTTGATGTGGTTAAATGTTGCTCTTTGATCATGCAATTAAAAAGGACATTATCAGGTTTGATATAAACTATACAAGAGGTTTATGTAGTCAAGATGAGATTTGTTCCTATTATGTATTGAGAGTTGCGCATCTGACACGGGTAACCAAAAGTTGAACACATAACGGGATTGATGGCGATCCATATCTCATTTCAGTAGGATGTATGTAGCGAAGGGATAAATGATAACTTACCTTATACATCAATTAAAGCTTTGATATTTTGGGAATTGGATGTTTATGAAATGACACTAATTCATATATTATGGGGGCAGTTAAATGTTGTTAGACATTCACCACTATCTATATAAATCTAGAATGAGTCTTGTGCAAGTGGGATATTAAAAGATCTATATGCTCAAGAATCATTGTAGAATGATATTCGCTAGATAATATATGATCTTAAAGGATCACACTAACAAGTTGATGCAAACATATTATTTATAAGAATTTAATTCTTGATAAATATTTATAACTCTTATAATTAATTGGAAATTATTTATTTCATAGAAATATTAATTTTCAGTGTTAAGTATCAAAATATATCATAGGGTATGATTTATTATGTCATGTACATCTTTTTGGACCAAAAATGGTTTTTGTCTTATATATATATATATATATATATATATATATATATATATATATATATATATATATATATATAAGTTATAAAATATTGGGAGATTCTTATTAAATCCTTATTTCTTTTAAAGATTAAAGCCATAGACATGGAGAAAGGACAAGTAGAGTTCTCTTTTGATTAGAATAATGCTTATACAACGCTTTAGAAACATGGATAATTGATTTGATAAAGCGTGGGTCTTAAAGGTTAAGATCCATGGGATAAAGGCCAAAAGTAAGGGCTTAAAAGCAAGTCATTCCTCTTACTTTCTTCTTTGATCAATTTCGAAAATGCTCTCACTTACCAACTTTCTCTAGTTTTCCTATTGGGTTAAGAACAAAAGCAAGAAGATGTTTATACATTGAATTCTCTTCTTTAAGATAAACATGTTCTTTGTCGTAAAGGCTTAAGAGATTTTTTTATTACATAGAAGGACTAACATCCATATCAAGTGGACAAACTGTTGGTGTTTCTAACTAAGTAGAGTTTTACTCAACATTCTTCATCAACTTCTAACCTCCCAAGAGGAACTAAAGTCTTTAAAGGTTGTATTTTTTTCCTATGGTTGTTTTAATCTTTCAATGTTTGGTAAAATGATCAGTGGTGGGTTAAAATAGGTTTAAGTTCATCCACAATTTTTTAAAGCTTCAATTGCCATTTTTAATGTTTTTACAAACCGGTTTTGAATAAAACCCAACACAAAGGTCTCCCATTCTCTTTTTAGATATAAATGTCAAAGAATCTATCAAAGTTTTAAGGGCGTGTTCGGAAAAAATAGCTGTTAGCGGGTAGCTTCTAGCTTGTAGCGTTTGGTTAAACGTTACATGAAGTAGCATTTGGATTTAGAGCATTTTTTAAACTGTAACATCTCGACTCCCAGGTATAATATTTAATTAAATTATATTCATTTTGACAGGGAAACTTGACGAGTTGGAGGCCCTAGCTCGCCGAGTAGAGATTGAAATGGCCGCGTGATTTTTAGAGCCTACTCGACGACTTAGGGGGACCCAAATCTATGAGTACGAGCCGAGTGTGAAAAGCCTAATTTTCAGGGTTTGCACCCTATTTAAAGGACCTTAAGTCCTTTACCCCGCCTCCCTCATCATCTTAGCACCCTGAGAGAAACCCTAATCGAGCTGTTATCATCTGTGTGAGATATGTTAAGTCATGTGTTGCATGGGTTAAATAATTTTAGAGTAAAGGACTTGGTCCTATGGTGAAACTCTTTTTCCAAGTCCAACCGTCGTAGGGTTGAAGTTTTTAATCTAAGATTATTTAAGTTATGTTGCATGTGATTGTTTTCATGCAGTAATTAACTGGCACCAATGGGGGGCGTTTAGCAATTGATGGCAGGGTGAGGTATGGATCCTAGGATAGCCTAGGGAGTATGTAGTACTCATGATGTGTTTTCTTGCAAGTTTTGGAAGATCCATGGATGGGTTATGTGTAAGCAGCCAGCCAGTTGAGGAATGTTTAGCCTTTCTCTAAGGAGTGAGAATAAGATGTATGTGTATTCCAGTGTGTGTTGTTAGGGTTGTTGTGATGATCTTCTGAGACAAATACAAGTAGGTGTGGAAGACAATATGGGCTCGTACTACCGAAAGCATAGGACCCATACGTGTAACAGGGAAGTCACAACCCTTAGGGTTTTGTTATTTAGGATAGCTCTTCTGGTATGAAATGCACCTTATCTGATATTTTCTGGTTTATTTTCAGTATGGTGTTTACGAGGGGATCCAAATCAAGAGCTGGAGTGATTGGACAGGATAGGACGTGGATGAGATTGGGCGTTGATTAATTCTGAGGTTGTGATTGTTATCCGGGGGTAGATACCAGAGTTGTGCGGGTCTGTCAAGATCGCCATGATTAAGTAATTTGATGAACGTTACACTGCACTTTCTGAGGCTGCTGTTGCTGCAACTACCACGACCATTGCGACCTCTCGGTTCGTGGATAGAGAGCCTTCCAGTACCGGGAATTTAAGAATACGAATCCCCAGGTGTTTGATGGGGTTTCGGATCTGATCATTGCTATGAGGTGGATGTCCGATGTTCAGGGATGTTTCTTTACTTGCTCCTGCCCAACTGACCATAAGGTCAAGTGTGCCCTGAACCTTTTCCAGTTGGGGCGAAGGATTGGTGGAGGTTGGCTACTAGCTATTACACTCCGGAGAATAGGATTGTTGTATCATGGGACCAATTCTCGGAGCTGTTTCGCACGAGATATGTTCCATTGGTTGAGAGGGAAAGATTGGCCCAGGATTATTTGGACTTGAGGCGTGCGACTGAGTTGGTGACGGAGATCACCAAGATGTTTACTGAGAGAGCACTATTTTGTACTGAGTTTGCTGCTTCTGAGCAAGCTCAGATGACCCGGTACTTGAGCATGCTCAAGACGGAGATCCGCCAATTTGTGTTTACTCAGAATTATGGTACACTTTTGGAGATATAGGTGGCCGCTTGGAGTTGGGAGATTGAGTTGGTGCTCCAGACGAGGGAACGAAGGCAGGCTCCAGTGTAGCCGCAACTTACAGCGAAGCGGTTCCAGGCCATTGATATGAGATATAGGAGTCAGAGGGTCCGCACTTGTCGCAAGCACGACAAGGTTCATGAGGGTCCTTGTCGATATACTTTTGGTTGCCAAAAATGGGGCAAGGAGGGGCACTACGCTAGGGACTATTGACAACAGGTTCTCGTACCGACCACCATGATATGTTATCATTATGAGCAGGTTGGCCATATTAAGGCCAACTGTCCTATGCTCACCGCGGGACTGGAACAGGCTCCAACGCCAGCTACTTTGAGGATCACCGATGGGTGGCAAGGTAGGGAGGAGCCCCCGAGGGGTCGAGGTCGCGCTTTCCATCTCACAGCAGAGGAGGCCAGGGCAGTGCCATGCATCGTTACTGATATGTTTCCTTGTATCATTATGTCAATTATTTTATGGTATACTTATATTTATGTTTTTGATAGGTACATTCTTAGTGACCTCTTTGCCTTCTCTTGTGTTATTCGACTCAGGCTTGAGTCGGTTTTTTGTATCTCAGTCATTCAGCAGGGATTTTGATATGAGCCTTAGCGAGCTAGAGTGTCCGTTGCAGGTTTCTACTGCCAATGAACATGAGATTTCTACATCGAGAGTGTTTCGGGATTGTGTCTTGGAGATCTTCAGGGTGCCTTATCTGATTGATTTGATTCATATCCCCATGGGGGATGTATGCATGATAGTAGGGATGGATTGGATGAGTAGGTTTGGTGGTATGATAGACTACGAGGGCCAGTGAGTGGTAGTTCGAACCCCAAGTGGGGGTTAACTGGTCAGCTATGGAGAGGGTACTAGGAATAGGTCAGGGTTTTGTTCGGCAGCTATGGCTCACATTATATTCAACATCGTTGTATGGGTTATCTTGCCTATATGGTTGATACACGGGTTGGAAGCAGGCATCATTTACAGATGTGCCAGTCGTTAGGGAGTTTGCTAATGTATTTCCGAAGGAGTTACCCGGTGTGCCTCCTAAGAGGCAGGTTGAGTTCAGGATTGACTTAGTTCCAGGTGCAACTCCGATTTCCAAGGCGTCGTACCATTTGGCACCGCCTGAGATGCAGGAGTTGTCCTCTTAGCTTCAGAAGATGTTAGGAAAATATATCATCAGACCGAGCAGTTCTCCATGTGGAGCATTGATATTTTTCGTTAAGAAGAATGATGGTTCGTACCGGATGTGCATTAATTACCGAGTGTTGAATAATTTGACGGTGAAGAATCATTATCCCCTTCTGCGAATTGACGACCTCTTTGATCAGTTTAAGGGTGCATTTTGGTTCTCCAAGATCAATTTGAATCCGAGGTATCATCAGGTAACGGTTACAGAGGAGGACGTGGAGAAGACCACGTTTCAGATTCATTATGGTCATTACGTGTTCGTGGTGATGCCATTTGGGCTCACCAATGCGCATTGGTATTTATGGACTTGATGAATCGGGTATGCAAGCCGATGCTTGATCGATTATTTATCATTTTTATTGATGATATATATCTTCGTGTATTCCAAGACTAGAGAGTAGCACGATGAGCACTTACGTGAGCTGTTGGGAGTATTGAGGCAGGAACAACTTTATGCCAAGTTCATAAAGTGTGAGTTTTGGTTACGAGAGGTTCGGTTCCGGGGGCATCTCGTTAACCAAAATAGGATTTTGGTAGATCCGGACAAGATTGAAGCTATGATGCAGTGGGAGGTTCTGAAGCCCCCTTCAGAGATTAGAAGTTTCTTGGGTCTAGTAGGATATTATTAGAGATTTATTTAGGACTTATCCTAAATTTTTGTACCCTCATTCATATGAAGAGGAAGGGCGTGGATTTAAGATTGGGCCCTGAGCAGCAGACGATGTTTGAAACACTACGACAAAGATTATGTGAGGTCCCAGTGTTGACCCTTTCGGAGGGTGTCGAGGATTTCATTGTACTTTGTGATGCATATATAACAGGCTTGGGGGTGGTCCTTATGCAGATGGGGTGAGTGATTGTGTATGCTTCTTAGGAGCTGAAGTTGCATGAGGCATGATTGTTGGATTAGGTGTTTAAGCCTATAAATATAATTTGTATGTATTTGATTTGATATTAGCATGGTCCTTTTGGGTTGTCTTCACTCTAGCAACTTGACATGATGACTTTTGGAGAGAGAGGTTGAATGTATTATTTGGAATAATAAATTAATTTATTAATGTATTATGAAAATAATATATAAATTAGAAACCATGTTATTTAATTAGTATTTAATCAGAAATTAATTTGGAATTAATTTTAGGATTAAAGGAACTGATTAAAAGTATAAAGGTTGTTTTGAAAATCATTGATAGTTGTGAGATTAGGCACTTGGACTCCTTAGATAGGAGTGGCCAAAAATTATAGGGTGGCCCTATAAGATTTTCGTCCAAACCCTTCTAATGAGGAGTCCATGGGCTGCTTAGCTTTTAAGCAGGGAATTAGGGTTTCCACCTGCAAACCCTAGCTTTGGGACTAAGCTACCTCATGTACAAAAGGGATCTAACCGCTTAGATTTTTGGCCCTATGCCTAAGAACTCTAATGGAGCCGATTTTTAAGAGTATTCCCTCCTCTCTCTTCCCATCATCTTGCAAAGAGTGTTTGTAATCTATTAGAGGTGTCACATTTGAGGCACTTGCTTTCAAGAGTCATGGATCTACAAGGTGTTCTTGTTATTGCTACATAAGAAGTAAGTTAAACATCAAAACCCTTTTATTGTGTAATTTTTGAAATTATATATGCTAGATCTAGGGTTTTGCTTTGGTATTCAATTTGCATGTTCAACAAGTGATAAACTTTGATCCAAAGCAATTAGGGTTGCATAAACACATAGGTTCTAGTTATGCTCATAACCCATCAATAGTATCAGAGCCTAGGATGTTACTCGACGAGTGCACTACCCAGAACTCGACGAGTTGGCCCTACTAAACGAGTGAAATACCCCGACTCGACGAGTTGGCCTATCAGATCCTTGATTTTTCGATTTTCATATCTTGGTTTGATTTGGATAATTACCTAAATTCGTTTTTATTGCTTAAAATTGAATTTTCTAAAAAGGTAATGATATATCCTTATAAAAATAAATGATTTGGTTAAATGTTGGATAAAGATAAAAAAATTATTTTGTTAATTCACAATTTAACCAAGTATTTTGAAAAGTTTCAAAATAAACCCTTATGGTTTTATAATTTAAAATTTAATTAAATAGTTTAATTTTGAAATCTTAAATTTTAGAACCCTATTATTTTAAAGGTTTAAATTTAATCAAATTAAAAATTTTATGTTATTAACAGATTAAACCCTTAGTATTTTAAAAGTTTAAAATACACCCTTATACTATTATAGAATTAAAAGTTTAATATATATATATATATATATATATATATATATATATATAAGAAAAGTCAGTCCTACCGTTAGTAGGACTCCTTCACGAATTTGGTCTATAAGGGGTCTTTAAGGAAGCGACCTATAAAATGGCCACCATTAGGTATCCATTCTTACCCACCACACTCTTGACTAGTGGAGGGTTGTTATCCTAATGGTTAGGATAGGACACTAAAATCTCATTAAAAGTATAATGACATAAAGTCACTAAACCTTTTCTAAAATCCCATTCTTATTTACTTTAATAAAAATGTGAATTTGATGCTTACCCATGAAATTGCACATTGCACCTTATTGGTCATTAGTAGAGTGTGTGTGGTTAACCGACACACTAATTTGGACTAATATTGTTGGTAATGGGTGTCTCGTAAATTATCATTGATCGATGGAGCATGTGTGGTTAACCGGAACATTCATTGGATAATAAATGACATCGAGTACCAAGCTAATTTGCATGGTTATTCACATCTCGTTTGTGATCCTCGACATCCCATTCACAAAGTGAGCATAATCGAGATTAAACGAGCCATTGAATAGTTCAATAAATCTCAAAAAGGTCTAGGAGTTTCATTTGATTTAAACTGGTAAATGCTTACCTACCTAAAATAGATTCGAATTTGATTACGGCATCCCTCTTCAGAATTCGAATAAAAAATATGGATCCTAGCCTTAATTTAAATTTGGGTTAAGAATTAAGGATTAAATAAATCAACTAACTTGAATTCTTTTTCTCCCTTAATAGATGTCAAGTTCAGACAAGTATGGTCTTATTGGAAATGGTTTTCCTTCTCTTTCTGAAGATGATCTTCCACAAGTTGATCAAGGTGAAAGAATCTTGCCTTCTTCAAATGGTGGAACTGGAAATCATATTTCTCCAACTCTTCCTCCACCTCCTCCGGTGATTCTCCCTGACCCATGTTTTCGTCAAATTGAAAAGTTCAAGGTTACTCAAGCCATGTTAGCATGCCAACACCTAAATGGAAATTCTGTGTGTGCACATGTTCTAAACATGAAGCCACACATTGACAGATTAAGAATGTTGGGTGTCGTTTTCCCAAAGGAGCTGGCTGTTGACTTGGTTCTTCACTTACTTCCTGAGTCATATAGTTAGTTTGTTAAAGACAACTATATGACTGACAACGACGTAACCCTTATTGATCTGGCATATTTGCTAATTGTTGTTGAAGCAGGAAAGCTAAAGTGCACTGGTCAAGCAAATATGTTTAAAGGATCAATCTCCCAAATTTCCATGGACCTTAACAATGGCAACATTAGTAGTCCAGAAAAGGTTTTTCTTCCCAATGGAAAGGGATCGACCAAGGTCAAACTGTTTGACCAGATGGTGAGAGAAAAGCTAGTTGTGAGATAGTCCCATGTACCATTCCTAAATAGTCCATATGTTTGTATTGCCAATTGAAGGGACATTGAATGTGAAGTTGTCTTGACTACCTGAAGGATCGTAGAGATAGTAAAGTCAAGTTGTATGACTCTATTATGTTCATATTCATAGATGCTTATTACATGATGTGATAGTCACTTTTTGATGTTTTTGCAGGATCTAAGAGAAAGAAGGAAGCTTAAGATGAGTAAGCTAAGTCTGATCGTGAAAGATGGATTTCGGTCGCATAGTTCAATGATCAGATTTTGGAGCTGCTGAGTGGGAGTTATGATAGTTTAATAGATTGTTTAGAAAATATGTCTAGACACATAGTTTTCACACACACACACACACACACACATATATATATATATATATATATATATATATATATATATATATATATATATATATATTCATTGTAAGGACAAATTTTTCCGCACATTATCAATAAAGTAAATTTTGTGTTTTATCCTATTTACTTTATATTTCCTTACAATGGTATTTATGAAAATTGGTGGTTTTATTTCCATTATTAGCAATGTTAAATATGGATTTGATTATTTGTTATATCATTTATGGTAATGTCATAGTTGACCGAGTGAAAAGGAATTCTCATCACCCAAGGTTCAATTGGATAGAAACTTGAAGTCATACAATTCAAATTGTGTGATGTATGAGAATCATGATCTTTGGAAAATTAAGACTATTTCCTTGTTTACATGTTTGTGTGAGACAAGTGAAGGACTAAATGATCTAGTACACATTGATGTGGACTGGTCAGATCCACCACAAAGGGCGATAAGTCTATTCGTCATAATTTACTGATTGTTGAGTAAATATGGTTGTATTTATAAGATTAAGCATAATTCTAACACTTTAAAAGTTTCAAAGAGTAGTGGAGCGAATAATAAAACTCTATTAGGCAGAAAGATAAAGGTTTCTCCAATCTGAAAGGAAAGGAGAGTACTTTAGTATCATGTTTTATGATCATCTTAATGATTATATAACCATGTCACAATTGATCCTCTAAGGACATCTTAGTGCATTTGTATGACTAAGAAGAGGAATCAGATATTGTTGAAATGGTTTAATCGAGAGATGAATCATATTTCGTATCAAATAAAGTTGTAGAGTCATACTCTAGTAACTACAAATAGTATCTAGAAACTTATTTCAAAATAAGTAGGTTTATAACACCTCAAGAAATGTGGAGTGGAAATTTTTTCTCACTCTTGCACATTTAGAATTGGTAGTTGTGTTGTTTTGGATGAAACAAAGGAAAAACTACGACCAGTTACATGAAGTGTTTTCTTGTCATGAATTCACACTAACTTTTAAATATTTTTTTTTCTTGTCAAGGATTGTTCCTTAAGAGAGAAACTTATATGTCAAGAAGTCAGTGGGAGTCTTATTGGTCTTGAAGAGTTTCAAGAGTCAATCAAGAATAAACCTTTTAGTTATCACTAACACACGACCTGAGGTTGATAACATATCGTGTTGACACACTCTTGTTTCTGTGCACCTTCCAGTAAAGTTGACTATGCATGTGAGTTCTATAAGTTCTCATTTGATTGCAATAGGTAGAACACATTGGTCAGTGAGAGTACATTAATCAATGAAAGTGAGCAGCTTGACAACATGGAAGCAGTGGTAGGCGCTTGTGCTACCAGAAGACAAGAAATTAAGAACTAGTAAAGTACAGTTCATGAAAGGGAAACTAAATTTGATTTTAGTTTTGTCCTCAACCTTATCTTATGATTGTAGGTTGGAAGTGACAAATTCACATGGATAGGAACGCATACAACATAAAGTGTAGGTGGCAAAAGGTTTCAATCTAATTCATGAAAATGATTATGAGGAAACAATTTCGCTAGTAGATTTTAAATCTCAATTGATATCATTATGGTTAGCAGTTGTGATAATTGTGTTCTCAAATTCATATATCATTAAGAAATATCTTTTCATAGTTAGAATTGTGAGAAACGGATAAGGACTATTTGAACGTTCAAGACTTACTGTTGTAAGTTCTGAAAGGGTTTAAACACACATGTATGCTATCTAATGAAAGGTGTATGAGATTGAGAAGTTTAGATGAAGACTTATCGAAGCACCACGTATTAGAAATATGAAATTTAGTAAGAAAGTCAAGAGCATTGATTTTCTGGAAGTCCAGTTGATTTCTGGATACATGTCAAAGCTAGTGGGAGCATAAGTGTTGTGCTAATAGGAGCTTAATTGTTATGCTAGCAAGAGTATAATTATTATGCTAGTGGGAGCATAATAGTTATGGTAAGTATGGCATGTTGGCAATACTATTTATGGGAAACAAATTTTTCAATTTGCAAGTTGCTATATTTGAGATTTGTTTTGCTATAAAAATGATTTTGGGGAAAAGGTACTTATACTTCATTCCAAATCTAAAAGTTTAGATTTAATGGAACTTAGTCATGAACATATATGGATGTCGTTTTGAAATGATTCAACATACGAAATTCTATATATGGAAATATTATAGCAAAAGATTGATCAAGTATCAAGTCTGTATGTAAGACATTATGTATCGAATCCCACATGCATCCGATAGAGGATTGATCACATATGTTATAGTATTCGCTTGTTCTAATTTTTCCAAATGCCTAGGGAAAAGGACTAGAACTAGATATGACTAGAGTTGCTGAAAAACTGTTAAAGCACAATCTGAGGTTCGCTGAAGATTAGTTGCTTATGGACAGTTGGAAGTATAGCATTTGGACGGACCATACTGACATGTTTCAGATTGGGATAATTATTGATTAGAATTGATTTTCATATGGAAATATGGAAATGTTTCCATAATGGGAGTTGATGATTAGAATCTGAATGTGAGCTAGAAACTTTAATGCACAGAAGGTGTTCAAGGAGTTACCTTGAATTTGATACTTCTTTACCATGAAATTGTTTTAAGTAACAAAGTTTCAATAGAGCACTTTGTGACATCGTTGGCAAAATTTTTGTGACTTCTAGGCCAGGTCATCACAAAAGGGTCATTGCATGAAAGGTTAGATTCTGACACATTTAGTTATGAAAATAATTTTGGAAATTCTTACACTTGTAACATGGAATTGTGATATGAGTATAATTGGAATTATGTCCAATTGATCTATTCACAAATGAAGGACCATAGAGAGACATAGTATGCATGTTTATTACATGGTATGACTAATGTTTACTTCAAATTGGTTAGTTGATTAATTAAAACATTATACAATTAATAAAGTCTAATTAATATGGTGATTAAATAATAAGTGTTTTATTTATATTCAATAGTTTTGAGACCATAGTTAATTAGGTTATTATTGTGTTTCACTTCGCATGTTTTACTTCCCGAATAATTGGATTATTGAAAACATGCACAATCAATCATACTTTGGAAGTAAGTAGTGAATTAAGACTGCGGGAATTCGATTGTAGATTGTCTAAGGGTTTAGACATAACAATGGTTTGCTACAACATTCACGAGTACTTCTGAAATGGAGATTTGAGTATTGGATTAACCCATTCTCGGAGAATTACTTCATGGATTTTATCACGAGTAATTTTGAGACGATAATATCTTATATTCTTAAAAACGGAGACATATGAGTTGTTATTTACGAGTCAGTTGTGCATTTATAATACGTATACGCATCAGTAACTTGATGTTATAAAGTGTATTGTTGTGCGTGATTTGATGAGTGAATAGTGAAAGCATATGAGTTGAAGTTTATCTGTTCCTTTTTCCCTAACAGGGAAAAGTGATATCCGTGGGCCCCTCAATGATATAATGATGACATCTAAAGCTCTTGGCCAAGCCTGGTAGGGATGAGCATGGGTCGGTTGGGTCGGTTTTTGGCTAAAACTAAACCAAACCGTAGAAAGTCGGTTTTTCGGTTTTTAAAACCATATAGGTTCGGTTTTTGCATGGGTTGGTTTTTCGGTTTTCCGGGATGGGTTTATGGGTTTTCGGTTTTAAACCGTGGGTTTATGAGCTCTTGTGTTTTTCTAGTTTTTGGGTTCAACCCTAGTGAAAATACGTTGCGATAAATAGTATTGTATCTACTTTAAATATACTAAAATAAAAAGTACGAATTCTAGTATTATAAAAGCATAAAAGTTTTCAAAAGATCAAAGTTTAACACCATTAACAGTTTGTTGAAAATAAACATAAAGTATTAAAGAGATAAAGTCTAAAGTCTAAAACTAAAAGTTTAAATCATAATATAAATAATGTATATGTGGGTCGGTTCGGTTTTTATGGGCGGTTTTATACGTCAAAACCGAACCAAACCGTTATTTTTCGGTTTTTGTAAAATTCAAACCTAAACCGTCGGTTATCGCTTTGGTTTCGGCTTTTCGGTTTCGGTTATGTCGGTTTTTTTCGGTTTTTCGGTTTTCGGTTCGGTTTTTGCTCATCCCTAAAGCCTGGGCTGAATTGATGTGTTCAATTAGTAGTCTAATATTAGTCGTTATAAATCAAAAATAGGGAAACAAACTTTGGACAAAAAGATTGATTATAATCCATGTCTCATGTCCATACGATATATTGTAGAATGGAGGAATATTTGACCCCTTATCTAAGGACACGTAACTGACTAGGTCAGAGTTCGACATCGGCTTTTAAAAGCTACGATTGCTGGTCAAATTTTGAGGTCATAGTTGCAATCTTAGTTATTAGACTTATACAGGAAGGAGACTATTATATTAGGTGTCTAAGCCCATAACTATAATTGGTATGTACTTGATTTGATAGTAACATAGTCCTTTTGGGTTGCCTTCACTCTAGCTACTTGACATGATGACTTTTGGAGAGAGAGGTTGAATTTATTATTGGAAATAATAAATTGATTTATAAATGTATTATGAAAGTAATATATTAATTAGAAATCATGTTATTTAATTAATATTTAATTAGAAATTAATTTGGAATTAATTTTGGGATTAAAGGAACTGATTAAAAGTACAAGGGTTGTTTTGCAAATCATTGATAGTTGTGAGTCTGGGCTCTTGGACTCCTTAGATAGGAGTGGACGAAAATTATAGGGTGGCCCTATAAGATTTTCGTCCAAGGCCTTCTATGAGGGGTCCATAGGCTGCTTAGGCCTTAAGCAGGGAATTAGGGTTTCCACCTGCAAACCCTAGTTTAGGACTAAGCTACTGTCACACCCACAAAATGAGACGACGGAAACGTTCGGGGGTGGAGGAAATCATGTACAATATCATCACAAATGAATAATGGTAATCAAAGCAACAACAAAAATTGTATTGATAATATAGTGTTTACGTTGTATTCGAAACATAGCTTGAATGACTCCAAATGTATATAGTAAAAACTAAGACTAGAAGCTATTATGCTCCGTCTTCTTGAAACCCTGTGTGTATACCTGCCTACTGGCTTCCTGGGAATACAAGTAGTTTTGAAAGTGTATCGACATTTAAGTTAGTGAGTTCATAAGCATTTGTTTTAGAAAATAAGTTCTTTGTTCCTTGAAAATGTTCATATGCTCCTCCAGAAAATCCTATATTTTCTTAGTAAAATGGAATGGAGTCTTAGTCCCTTCGGACCAAAATGTATAAATGTTATCGTATTCGTAAGTGGTAATATTACGTAGATTTTAAATCTATATAAAAGCCATTTGTATGTATGATTTCCGAAATGAAAGTTGTTATGTACTTGAAACAGTGCAATGTAGTTTTATGATGATATAACCCTTATGTATGCATGCTCCCGGGTAAAATTTACTCCAGATATGTAAGTTTCTGTGTCATAAAATAGTGTACTCCTAGAAATACTTATAGCTTCCTTGTGTAATCCCCCAGTGTGTATAAGTTATATAAAAATAAAGATCGAATAAACTGTCGAATATAATAGGTATGCCCTAAGCTCACAACCAAACAAGGAATAAGATCTAAGGCGGACCCAGCCATTCCCAAGTCGATCGTGTCTAAATTTTATATAATTCTTGCATATACACATAGCAATTATGGACGGAATCTAACAATTCTAGACGAAATGTAGTCTTAACTACCCTAAGACCGATAAGTGTGAATGTTTGATCTTGAAAATAGTATACTGTAGTAGTACATAATTTGAACTTCTTTCTTAGTAAATGTAATGTATGTTCAAGAAAAATTCCAACATTTTCCTTATAAATGAGTTGTAGTCTTAGAGCTCAAAGACCAAAATGTACAAGTATTTTCCATACTTATGATAGTAAGTGCAGTTTTAAATAATTAAAACCCTTATGAATGTAAGAATTCCCGTAAACTATATGTGGCGTTGTTTCCCTATGTGAGTTGTTATAACCGTGGAATTGACATAGTAAGCCTGTTATGACGTACTTCGAATGTCAGAATGGTTTGACATTTGTCACCCCAGACTCGTCGGTCTATCTGTTGCAAGCAACTCAGGTGTGTGATTGTCACTCCTAATATAGATCTATACACAAGTATCACGCTCTCCCTACAAGACACTATCGTTATAATACATGACTTTAACCAGTACTATAAAGAGTACAATGAAGTAATGTCTCAATAATTTGATTTAGCGAGCTTACATGTAGTGTGAATGAAAACCCGTTTTGAATGTAAGAATCCCCATAAACTATATGTGTCGTTGTTTCCCTATGTGAGTTATTATAACCGTGCAATTGACATAGTAAGCCTGTTACGAAGTACTTCGGGCGTAGGAAATGTTTTGACATTTGTCACCCCAGACCTGCTGGTCTAGCTGTTGCAAGCAACTCAAGTGCGGGATCGTCAGTCCCAATATAGATCTATACACAAGTATCACACTATCCCTACAAGAGACTATGGTTATAATACATGATTTTAACCAGTACTCTAAAGAGTACAATAAAGTAACGTCTCACATATCTGATTCAACGATTTTAAGTGTAGTGTGAATGAAAACCCTTTTGGTAGTATAAATGAAACATTCCTTAGTATGTTCGTAGTGTTAATGTACCATATACTATACCTATTATAGTCTATCATATGTATTTGTAATGATGGAAGACCCTTATGTGAATGATTATTCATGTTTTATGGAAGTAAACTAACACGAAATACAATCATTATATAGCTATTTATTGTTATACACTTTGCTTAACATGTTACAAAGCGTTAATGAACTTATAAAATATTTTACTAGTTTTAACTTTTATGTCATTGTTTTTAGAAAAATCACTGTAAGTCGAAAATTGAATTCATAAACGCTGGGAGTTTAGAAAATGTGTCTAGTTTGTTCATAATTTTTATTATGATTTTTAGTGGTCTCTAACTGGTGTGAAAATGTCCATCTTCACAGATTGGTCTGAAATCATTTCTGAAATGATAGGTAGTTTTGTAAAAATCGCCATAAATTGTAGAAAAATCGTATGAACGTGTACAAGTAGTCATTAGAAAAAGTATAAACTTGAACTAAATGCATATTAAACAGTTTTGAAAAATAATAAGTTTAAGATAGTGAAAATAGTTCGTGAATAGACCATAACTTTTCTGTTGAAAGCTGTTGATTAAGTTTAGAATATGTTTTGACTGTTGTAACTTGTATTCCCCCCCCCCCCCCCCCCTAAAACTTGAAGAAAACATAAAAATGTAGGGGTATGAACTCACATTGAGTGATTTCTTGTAGATTGGAAGGTTGAGGATGAATGATTTCAAGTCAAGAACACTTGAACAACACTTGAGGTTTTGACAATACTATGAACAAATATATGAATATTTGTGTAAATGATCACGATTTGTATAATAATGTGTAGAATGTTTAGGAGTTGAATGAAGAAACTTACCAAGAATGGAGGAAAATTCAAGAACACTTCTTGTCAAAAAGATCGTGACTGAGAAAGAGGGAGAGAGAAAAGTGTGCTTTTGGTGAAGGCAAATGAGACTTTGAATGTGAAGAATAAAGATTTCTTGAGTGGATTTGGATAAGGTGAATATGATGGAGTGTTGGGAGGAGTTGAAAAAGGACAATGAATTGACTAGGTAGAGCGTGAATAGTGACATAAAGTGGATGATTACTTTATGAATAAAATAATATGAGTCTTAGACATTATTTTATGAAAATGTGTCATAACTCTTCAAGTTTGGCATACAGTAGGAGTTTAGAGGATTTAAGTCATAAAAAATGGGAGTTTGAGGATGTTCCTGACATCAAAAACTCCTAAAATTACAAAAAGGTCTGGAATGATCAAAATCCGAAATGGGATTCGGACCTGCGAGGGTTCCGGAGCTAAACAACCAATTTCGGAGTCAAAATGGGAAGTTCCAAAACACATCCTCGGTTCCGAAGTGGAGGTGTCGAGTTAGCAGCTTCCGAAGTGCATCATCTTCTGAAGCATGCAAGGTTGTTTCCGAGACGCGAGACTTTCCGGAGTAAATCAGAAGTTCTAGAGCGAATTTGTTCGGAGTGGGAGGTTCCAAAACAGAAGGATCTTCCGGAGCTTGCGAGATTACCCGACTGAGAGGATTTCGAATAAGGAGGCTTCCGGAACGAAATTGTCCGGTTCTTGAGAAGGCGTTTCGGAGCATGAGGGTCCTTCTGGGGTTTCTCCTTTTGTTTCGAGTTGTTTTCAACAAAGGAAGGGGTTGGGATGGTACGAATGTTTATAAAAAGTTGAGGGAGATCTGAGAGAGATTTGGGATAAAAAGAGAGGTTTGGGAGAGATTTAGGAGAGAGAGAGAGAGAGAGATTGATAAAGACTTTACCGACGAGCTTTGTTAGTGTTTTGCCCCGCAGTGAAAGGACTGAAAACTCCATTACGCATTGTTATGAGTGTTTTAAGCCCTCGAAGGGTACATAATAGTGCTTTATAGAGTCGTTACATCACTCACCCTGCTTAGGGTTTAGAATTTCTGAATATATGAAACTTCTGAGTGACACTTTGTTATTAAGATGGAGAGTTATACACTAGTAAACATATACAAGTACTAGTTGAGTTGGATCGGTTGACTCATTGACTTAGTTTGACTTTGACTTGATCAGAAATTGAAGGTTGTCACATCATCCCCCCGTTAGAAGGAATTTCGTCCCGAAATTAGCATTTCAAATGGGACTTCAAGGGTTGGGGAAAAGATATGGGTATTTTTGTTTCATCTGATCTTCTTGATCTCAAGTGAATTCCAATCCTCGATTGGCATTCCAGCGGATCTTCACTATTATGTCTATTGTTTTTACCGGTAGAGAGTCTATGGGTTTGGGTTTAATTGTCTACATTTTTCTAACTGGTAGGATGTCCACACGTAGTCCTGGGCAGTTTCATCTTGAAGTTCATGGTAGGATTCATACCTGGTTCCTCTATCATCATCTTGGGTATACAAGTCGTATATAATTCAGATCGACAAGACCGTCGGTTGATTGACTCTGCCTCAGGTCCACGACCAAACAAGGAACAGGAGGTAAGAAGGAAAACTATGAATAAATATATGAATATTTGTGTAAATGATTTCAAGTCAAGAACACTTGAACAACACTTGAGGTTTTGACGATACTATGAATAAATATATGAATATTTGTGTAAATTATCACGATTTGTATAATATTATGTAGAATGTTTAGGAGTTGAATGAAGAAACTTACCAAGAATGGAGGAAAACTCAAGAACACTTCTTGTCAAAAAGATCGTGACTGAGAAAGAGGGAAAGAGAAAAGTGTGCTTTTGGTGATGGCAAATGAGACTTTAAATGTGAAGAATAATATTTCTTGAGTGGATTTGGTTAAGGCAAATATGATGGAATGTTGGGAGGAGTTGAAAAAGGACAATGATTTGACTAGGTAGAGTGTGAATAGTGACATAAATTGGGTGATTACTTTATGAATAAAACAATATGAGTCTTAGACATTATTTTAGGAAAATGTGTCATAACTCTTCAAGTTTGGCATACAATAGAAGTTTAGAGGGTTTAAGTCATGAAAAATGCGAGTTTGAGGAAGTTCCCGGCATCAAAAACTCCTAAATTTTCAAAAAGGTCCGGAATGGTCAAAATCCGAATTGGGGTTCGGACCTGTGAGGTTCTGTAGCTAAACAGCCAATTCCGGAGTCAAAAAGGGAAGTTTCGAAGCACATCCTTGGTTCCAGAGTGGAGGTGTGGAGTTAGCAGCTTCCGGAGTGCATCATCTTCAAAGCATGCGAGGCTGTTTCCGAGACGCGAGACTTTCCGGAGTAAATTACAAGTTCCAGAGTGAATTTGTCCGGAGTGGGAGGTTCTGAAACATAAGGATCTTCCGGAGCTTTCAAGATCACCCAGCTGAGAGGATTCCGAATCAGGAGGCTTCCGGAATGAAATTGTCCGGTTCTTGAGAAGGTGTTTTGGACCAAGAGGGTCCTTTTGGGGTTTCTCCTTTGGTTTCGAGTTGTTTTCAACAAAGGAAAGGGTTGGGATGGTACGGATGTTTATAAAAAGTTGAGGGAGATCTGAGAGAGATTTGGGATATAATGAGATATTTGGGAGAGAGAGAGAGAGAGACTTTACCGACGACCTTTGTTAGTGTTTTGCCCCGCAGTGCAAGGACTGAAAACTCCATTACGCATTGTTATGAGTGTTCTATGCCCCCAAATGGTACATAATAGTGCTTTATAGAGTCGTTACATCACTCACCCTACTTAGGTATTAGAATTTATGAACATATGAAACTTCTGAGTGACACTTTGTTATTAAGATGGAGAGTTGTACACTAGTAAACATAGAGTAAGTCCTATCATACAAGTACTAGTTGAGTTGATCGGTTTGACTCATTGACTTAGTTGATCTTTGACTTGATCGGAAATTGACGGTTTTCACAGTTAACTCATGTATAAAAGGGATCTAACCCCTTAGATTTTCGTCCCTATGCCTAAGAACCCTAGTGGGGCCGATTTCTAAGAGTCTTCCCTCCTCTCTCCTCTCATCCTCTTGTATAGAGTGTTTTTAATCCATTAGAGGTGTCACATTTGAGGCACTTGCTTTCAAGAGTTAAGGATCTACAAGGTGTTCTTGTTATTTCTACACAACAAGTAAGGTAAACATCAAAACCCTTTTATTGTGTAATTTTCGAAATTATATATGCTAGATCTTGGGTTTTGCTTTGGTTTTCAATTTGCATGTTCTAGTGAAAAACTTAGATGCAAAGCAATTACGGTTGCATTAACATATAGGTTGTATTTATGCTTATAACCCATCAATGATATCCTACTCATGATATGGAATTGGGGGCAGTAATGTTTTCCCTCAAGATTTGGATACATTCTCTATATGGGGTCCGGTGTATAGTTTACATGGATCATAAGAGTTTAAGGTATCTTATGGACCAGCCAAACCTAAACATGAGGCATCGCAGGTGGCTTGACATGGTCAATGGTTATAACTGCAAGATCCTTTACCATCTAGGTAAAGCGAATACGGTCGCGGATGCTTTAAGCCGCAATTTGGATGGATTTTCGACTGAGGGTATGTGTATGAGGATATCCATTGATTCTCCATTTTTGGATTTGATCAGAGGGGTACAGGAAGAGGAATTCAAGAAGGAGAATTTGAAACAGGACAGGATCAGGGGCGAGATCGACAGATTTGTCACCGATATTCGGGGATTGTTGACCGGGTGTGGTCGGGTATGGGTCTCGGTTTCTAGCGGGATTAGAATATTAGTTTTAGCGGAGGAACATTAGTCTAATTTTTCGATACATCTAGGATCTACCAAGATGTATCAGGATTTGAGACTAAGTTACTGGTGGTCCTATATGAAAAAGGAGATAGCTTGGTACGCTGAAATGTGCTTGACTTGTAGGATGGTCAAGGCCGAGCACCAGAGGCTGCATGACAAGCTACAACCTTTGGAGGTTCCTATGTGGAATTGGGAACAGATCACCATGAATTTTATCACCAAGCTACCGAGGACTGATAAGGGTTTTAATGCTATTTGGGTCATCGTGGATCGATTGACCAAGAGTTCCAACTTTTTGGCCATCCGAGAGATCTCCTCTGCCGAGAAATTAGCCCATGTCTATGTTCGTGAGATTTTTGCTCGTCATGGGGTTACGATTTCCATTATATCAAATCGAGATATTTGGTTCACTTCACGATTCTGGTAGAAGTTCCACGAGGAACTAGGTACGAGGATGCATTTCAACACTGCTTATCATCTACAAATTGACACCCACAGTGAGCGGACCATCCAGAAACTTGAGGATATGTTGCACGCTTGTGTCAAAGATTTTGGTGGAAGTTGGGATTCCTACCTACCTCTCACAGAGTTCACTTACAACACCAGCTATCACCCCAACATTGGTGCACTGCCTTTCGAGCATCTGTATGGTCGGAGATGTCGTACCCCAGTTTGTTGGCGGGAGGTCGGTCATAAAGTCATGGGAAGGACTAATGTAGTCCTCCAGAAAACAAAGCTCACCCAACAGATCAGGCAAATATTGTAGACAACTCATAGTCGGCAGAAAGAGCTTTGTCGATCGGCATGGATCAAAGTTGGAGTTTCAGGTCGGCGTTATGGTACTACTGAAGGTATCACCCTGGAAGGGTGTAATACGCTTCAGGAAGATGGGGAAATTTGGTCCCGGGTATATTGGTCCGTTCCATGTGATCGCCAGGGTTGGGAGGGTGGCCTACCGGTTGGATTTATCGACTAAGCTCAGTCAGATCCACAACACTTTCCATGTTTCGTTGTTGCAGAAGTGTGTGTTAGACAAAGAGGCAGTGGTCCCTTTGGATGATACTCAGGTCGATGAGTGCCTGAATTATATTGACAGGCCGGTAGAGGTGGTAGAGAGAAAGATGAAGATCCTACGCAACAAGGAGATACCTTTGGTAAAGGTTCAGTGGCAACATCAGAACGGATCTGAGTAGACTTGGGAGCTGGAGCCGGAGATGCGGGAGAATTATCCTGAGTTATTCGCAGCATCAGACTTCGAGGATGAATTCTAGTTCAAGTGGGGGAGAATCATAACACCCGTCTAGAGAAGTTTCATTTTTAACCCTAAATATGTTAAGTTTGCCTTTTTGGTCCATACGGCATGTGCACTCGGAGTGTACGCATGGTGTACTTTTGCATGAGAAAAGTGGGACTCACACACGTACGTTAGGCATACTCAGCGAGTGCGCTGAGCGTATGGTGTTTAGACCAAAACCCTATTTTTGAGGGTTTGCACCCTATATAATCCTATTTATGGCCCCAAGACCTTCACCCTCATCAGCCTCCACCTAAAAATCGTCCATCTAGTTAACCCTAAGTGAAGAGTACGCCTTGAGCTCACTTGTGTGCTTTGGTGGTGTTTTTGAAGAAGAAGGGTGGTAGAAGGACATTGGAGCTTGAATGAAGTTTAGATATGGGATTCTCACCTTGATTGCAACCTTCGGGAGGTAAAAAGCTCATAGCTTGATCATCTTTTCTTATAGATCTAGATATTCCTTCATTTAGGGCATTTATGGTCCCAACCTTTGTGATTCTTGAGCATGGCATGCTCTTAACCAAATATGTCATCCTTTTATACCCAATGAGGGTCTTGAGTCATAAAAATGAGATCTTGATGCTTAGTTCTTCCCCATGCATGCTCTAGAAGGTCTTTAGGTGTTAAGAAGTTATGATTGTTGGTAATAAGCACTTAATGGGCATGCAAAGTCATAAAGTTAGAAACTTTATGACCCTCAGTGGTATTTTGGCTTTGGATCTACAATTGGAACGTAAGAGCTTAACACATTAATCTATTATTATGGAAATGAAGCCTCAGTGCGTATGTCATGCGTAACTCTACATACATTGTGTGTACGAGGTCAACCACCCGATCCCGATCAAGGCCTTTGTACGCCCAACGTACACGTTGAGTATGCCCCTCGTACTCAGCAAAGTTAACTCAGTCGACTCGTTGACCTTGACCTTTGACCAGAGTTTTGACCAAGTTTGACCTAAGGGTATTTTAGGTATTTTGAGTTGTTAATTAAGATTATGTGCTTGGTTTTAATTAGGTGATCATTAGCCGCTTTTCGAAGCAACGATTTATTCCGCTTGCATTCCGACTGAGAGGTGAGTTTTCCTCACTGTATCTGTGGGTCGAAGGCACCAATACCGGATCACTAGATTATTTTGTTGGATTAGATGTCTAAGCCCATAACTATTATTGGTATATATTTGACCCGAGAGTAGCATGGTCCATTTGGGTTGCATATCATCAAGACAATTTGTTAGGATGGACTTTTGAGAGAAGATGTTATATATGATTTGTTAATATATTATAAGTTATAATATATTAATATGAAATCATATAAGTTAATTAGTATTGATCAAGAATTAATTAGGAGATTAGTTTGGTGATCAAAAGAGACGAATTAAATCTACGGGGACTAATCATCTTAATTAGTTGTATTTATATGTGATGCATGTTGGACTAAGTTTATGTATGGATACATAAAGAGTTGGGCCACATGAACCATGGATCATAAGACCCATGAGTATGGATTTGGGTTATATCCATGACCCTAGAAATCCCACATATAAATACATCCATTCATAGCCAAAATCGCCACTTGTGAAAGCCTTGTATGATACTTGTGTATTCTTGGAGTTCATGGTGATTTTGGGTGCATGGAGATTCTCTCTCAAGTTCATCCTTTGTTCATGATGTGTTGTGATTCCACTTGAGGCTTCCACACTATTGGGGCTAAGCTCTTAATGCTAGATACATCAAGACTTCAAGCTCCAAGATAATATATGTTATCCTAACTAGATTCTTTTGTAGTGTATGACAATTATATGCTAGTAATAGGTTTAATACCTTGGAAACACCATTGCATGTATAATATGTGAAAACATAGATCCAAGGTATTTATGGTTTCATGAACACCATAGGAGTGTTAGAATGCTCAAAACCCAACATATTTCTCCTGGTCAGGATAATGTTATGATAGTTTGTAGCTATTCAGTAGATCGATATTATTATTTGTATTTTGTGGCTCTGTGTTTATGTTTATCTATTGCATATGTCGACATATTGTGTTGGGTTGAGGAAGTCTTGCATTGTGTTGTAGGCCATAACACACGGGGACGATCAGATAAGCTGTATGCCCTGCGATGTGGTCTAGTCTGGCCGATTGCCCGTAGAGAGGTCCAGATAGGCTGTAGGTCCTACGAGGCGATCCAGTCATGTGGAAGGCTCATAGAGCAGTCCGGATAGGTTGTAGGCCATGCGAGGCAGTTCAGTCAGGTCGGCTGCTCACATTTGTATGCTTGTTTTCTATGTGGTGTGTTGCTACTTTGGGGGAACTCACTAAGCTTTGGGTAATAGTTTTTAGTTTATCGTTTCAGGTACTTCTGAGGATCGTGGGAAAGCAAAGGCGTGATCGTGCACATCTTTCGGTTTTATGTCACCGGGTCTTAGGAAAACTCTGATTTTCAAATAATGCTTTTGAAACAATGACTATTTTTGTAAACAGTGTTGGTTAATGGTTGATTTTGAAAAATTTATATTTCTTTGATTTTTGGAATGTTACACTTTCCTTGAAGGTATGTGCATTATTATCCATGTTGGTCTTCTTCTTGAAGATCCACTTGCAACCTACATTCTTCCGACCAAGCACTTGATCAACGAAGGTCCATACTTGGTTATCATACATGGATTAGATCTCGCTTTCCATTGCCTTTTTTCATTTTGTAGCCTCAGGGCCTGTTATTGCTTCCTTGTAGTTAGCCGACGCATCCAAATTTACTAGTGTGTTATCACTGATAAACATATCCCTATCTTTCATTATATGAAAATCATAAAATTCAGGTGGTGCTAACTCTATTGATCGACGCAGAAATAATGAATTATCAATAGGATCAACAGGTTCAGCCTCAGGTTGAGAGCTGGTGTCATCGAAGGCTCCTTTATTTGATGACTCTTGAATTTATTTAAGATCAATCGCACTCCTAATGTCCTCTTTAGATATGAGCTCTCTCTCACAAAAGACTCTTCTTTAAGCTACGAAGACCTCGTTCTCACTAGGTCTGTAGTACAAGTATCCAAAGGACTTTTGCGAATAGCCAATGAAAATACATCTCTTGGCTCTGGGTTCTAGTTTATCTGGGGTCTCTCTCCTAATGAGAACCTCACAACCCTATACCTTGATATGTGCGAGTGAGGGAGGTTTCCCTGTCAACATCTCATTAGGTGTTTTGACAACCTTCTTAGTAGGAACAATATTTAGAATATGAGCTGCTATTTCTAAACCATATCCTAAGAATGATATATGGAGGCAAACTCGACTTATCATGGAACAAACCATGTCCAACAAGGTTTGATTACACCTCTCATCCACAACATTAAGTAATAGTTTCCTAGTAGGCGTCAATTGTGAAACAATTCCACATTACTTTAGATAGTCGTTGAAATCAATACTAAGATACCCTCTACCTCTATTAGATAGAAACATCTTTATATCCTTGCCTAATTGATTCTCTACTTCATGCTTAAACTCTTTTAACTTTTCAAAAGTTATCGATTTATGAATGATTAAGTAGATATACCCATATCTACTATAATCATCAGTAAACATCACAGAGTAGAGATTAGCATCCCTTATGGCGGATTTGAAAGGACCACATACATTAGTATGGATGAGTTCCAAAAAATATTCACCTCTTTCGCAAGTACTAGTGAAAGGTGATTTAGTCATCTTGCCCAACAAACAAGATTCACATTCATCGTCTAATTTTAGGTCAGGTGATTCCAACACTTTATCCTTTTGGAGTTAGGTGATACGTTTCTTGTTGATGTGCCCAATATTACTATTCCATAAGCATGCCTTGTTTAAATCATTAGAAGAATCAATACTATAAAAATTATTTCCAAGTTCATTCAGACAAACAATAGTCTCGCACACACCATCACAAGGATAAGGTTTGAAAAAAAAAATACACCATTACGATAAACAAAAATTATACCATCATTATTATCAAAACCATACGATATCCTTGTCTAAATAAAGCATGAGATGAAATTATGTTCCTTGTCATTTGTGAAAAATCACAACAATTGTTTAAATCAACCATAACCACTATCAAACATAAGCTCATAAGTCCAAAACATGGTAACAACCGACTTTCTCCTATTCCCCATGATCAGGTTCATCAATGCTCAACCTCTTCACTTTCCTTTAGTCCCTACAGATCATAACAAATATAGAAACCACATCCCGTATCAAGGATCAATGAATTTGAAATACAAGTGTTATTGATTTGGATAGAGTACGTACCAGATAAAGAGCCAGACACCTTACCCTTAGCTTCTCTCACTTCTTGTAGGTATTTGGAACAACTTCTTCTCCAATGGCCTTTCTGGCCACAACGAAAGCAAACGACTTCTTTCGGGTCCGCAATAGGTAGAGTATCAAAGTTGGGCTTTCCCTTTGACCCACTGGACTCTCCAATGTAAACTTTCCCTTTTCCACGTGGGTTAGGAATGAGCCTTCCTCTTCTTACCATTTCCTTGTCGGATAGCCATGACTGGGGCAGCTGCAACACTGTTGGAATGAGACTTCTTCATTCCTGGTTCAACTGTTTTCAATAGATTGTGAAGCCTTATCAATATGGTCTCATTATTTTTCAAATGATAGGTCAAGATGAACTGAGCATAACTACTAGGCAAGGAGTTGAGCATCATGTCAATGGCAATCTCCTTGTCGAAGTTCACATTGAGCTTTTCCCATCTTTTCATGTGTCTCTGCATCTTTTCAACAGGAGCATACACATATTCCTCATCTTTCAATTTTCACGCCATAAACTTCTTTCTTTCTTGAGAAACATCTTGGAAAGAGCCAAGTTCATGTCATAGGGCTAATGGTCCTCATAGGTCTTTTGGAGATCAGGTGCCATGGTTGCAATCATAATGCAAGCGACCTTTTTAGCGGTGTCAACGTGCTGGTTATATTCAGCCAATTCCTCAGGAGTAGAAAATTCTTTGTCAATTTCTAGGATTGGATTCCTGAGGACATATTATTTATTCTTGTATCTTAATGTCATCTTCAAATTACGTAACCAACCCATGTAGGTGGGACCAATGAGCTTGTATTTTGAGAGGATAGACAAGAGAGTAAACTTATGAGTGGTTGGAGGAGGAGGGGGAAGATCACCATTTCCAGACATCTAAAACAAGATAAAATATTTTAGTTAGTTTATTCATTTCCTTAATATTTTATCCCAAATTAATATTCATGGCTAGGATCAATAAATAAAATTCGAAATTATGAAGAGGGATGTCGTAATCTAATTACGAATATATTTTAGGTAGGTAAAGAATTTTACTAATTTCAATCTAATATAAAATTCCTAGATCATTTGACATTCATTGAACTATTCAATGGCATGTTTAATCTCTGATTATGCTCTTTAATTTGTGACTGGGATGCTGAAGATCACAAATAAGATGTAAATAACCATGCAAACCTGCGTGACATGCTTGAGGTCATTTATGATCTCGCATTAATGTGCTGGTTAACCACACACTCCATAAACAACCACAAATATGAGCATGTCCATCATTTGATCTTTGTAGTCCCACATTAGTGTGTCGGTTAACCATGCACGCTTCACTAACGACTTGCAAAAAACCGATGTACATTTTCATGGATTTGCATACAATTTCACATTTTTCCTAAAGTAACTTGAATTATATTTTAGAAAAGGTTCTAGTACTTTATACGTTATACTTTTAATGTAATTATGTCCTATCAAACCCGTTCGACTAACGACTCTCCACCGTACAAATAAGCGGTGGGTGAAAAAGACACCCATTGCCGATTTCTTATACCTCCATTATAGTGTGGCTTCGTGAATGATGTCTACTATTGATTCGAATGACTTTTAATAATACATATAGTAATATACTGTTATACATATGTATAGGGTGTATTTTAAAACTTTTTCAAAACACAAGGTTTAATGCGTCACACCTAAAACTTAGAAAACCCTAGGATTAAAGGAGAGGGGGGGGGGGGGGGGGGGGGGAGAGGATGGAGAATTTCAGAATTCTCTTGTGTGTTAAGGTTAGGCTGAAAATACCAAGGGTACATCCCTTTATATAGTTGCATGATAATCCCAAAAAACCTAAATTTGAGCTTAAAATAATAATATTTCAAATTAGTAATTATCTAGTTTATATTTATCATTTGGAGGCTTCCAGAAGCTCTATCAAGAGCCTCGAAAACCATCCAAGGCTAGGAGGATTCTAGATCTTCTCTTTTATCCAACTATTGAACAGTTAGAGCTCATCCCTTGTACCTTTAATTAATTTTAATTAACCCATAAGTAATTCTAAATTAATTCTGATTAATCCTCAATTATTACTATTTCTTATTAATATATTAATCAAATGATATATCCATAAATCATTTATATCTCTCATTTGATCAATCCAAGCAATTTCCTGATTATGAGGGCAACCCAAAAAGGACTTTACTTTTATTTATCAATACCATACTAATTTATTTAGGACCTTAAACAATTTAATCCAACATTAATTACATGATAATATTCAGAAAAGTCATAATATTTTGGTTATTGGTTTAAATATGTTATTTTTCAGAAAAGTCTCAATAATTTGACCAAACTAACGAAAGATGATAGGATACCGGCTAAATCTACGAAACCGGCCAAAAAGAGTTTTTTTTTTTTTGGAAGATTTAGTTGATATTCTGAAAACAAAATGTAGTTTATGACATTTTCATATATTTGACTAAAATATTAAAACTTTACTAAAAATTTTATAAATTTTTTTTTTAACAAAACTTGTCGACTTTTTAGTTAAAAACAACCGCATGAACATGATATTTAAATATTTTCTTCTGGGTGAATATCAAGTAGACAAGTAGAGATGGTAACATGCTTGGCCAAAGTGATTTGATAAAAGACTACCAAAAATACTACATTTTGTCTTTTTTTTTTTTTTTTTTTTTTTTTTTTTTTTTTTTTTTTTAACCATATAATTTTTATTTGTGCTAAAATAACCATCAATTTTTAGATGAAAATTTTATTGCAGTCACTATGACCTGCATTCATGCTAAAAAACTATTAATTTTTATTTTTTGCTAAAAAATTTATTCATAAATTGGTGGTTAAATCAAAATTTTGGGAAAATATAGTGTTTTTTTGTAATTAAAACCGGCCCTAATAGGTAACAGTGACCGTGTTGCAACGTTTTACCAAAAAATGATGGTTTTTCGTAACTTTTTTTAAAAATTGGTTGTTAAACCGAAATTTTAGAAAAATATAATATTGTTTCGTCATTTTTCCTACAAAATAAAGCTAGCTAGAGGCTAGTAAAAAGAAAATATAAGTATGATGAACGGGTTTTTCATCCACTTAATCTAAGTTGATGCTAGAATTATTGTTTTTAGAACTATACCAATTAAAAGAAAAGAAACAAATAAAATCAAATAACAACTCTCTTTTATTTGTTTCGTTTCCAATCAAAAACCTGTTTATTTTGATAAATGCACAACACCATATCAATGTTAAGCAAACAATCGTTTTATGTGTGTTATAAATAGTCTATGCATCAAATATCATTGTAATACCTATATTTTAAATATTAATATATGGTCCCTATTAATATACTAGTTTATAACCCGTGAGAACCACGGTTTTAAAACTAACTAAATCTTCATAGTAAAAAAAATGAAAATTATTAATCAATTGTTTTAATTAAATTGTTAATTAAGAGATATTTTTTAGTTATATAAAATTATAATAATTGATTTAAATAAATACGTGACCTTCGGTTTTAAAACTAACTAAATCTTCATAGTAAAAAAAATGAAAATTATTAATCAATTGTTTTAATTAAATTGTTAATTAAGAGATATTTTTTAGTTATATAAAATTATAATAATTGATTTAAATAAATACGTGACCTTTTAATTTGTATTAATATTTATTTTAATGTTATTAATTTAATGTAATTATAATAAAAATTTTCAAATTTGAAATTTGAAATTTGAAATAGAAAATCAATAGGTTGACAAGTGACATGACTTTAATTAGAGAACCTAATATGATGACACATGACAAAAAGAGAATAAACTTATTCATTTATTAGAATAGAAAGATCTTATAAATAATATTATTTATGATGTAATCACTTAAATCACTTGAGCCTTTTTTTTTTCAATAGCACACTTGAATCTTATAATTAAGTATAATTATCAGTGATATTTTTCTATCTTATATTCTATCGGGGGTCGATCCAAATATATAGCGGGCCTAAAATGAAAAGAAAAAAATGGGCCACTAATACCATAAATATTATAAAAATTAAATCGAAAATAAATACAACGTTATAAAATTCACTATTAATATTAAAAAACACAAATATGATCAAAATATTACAAAAACAAGTAATTTTTAGAAAAATATTTCTCTTAATATTTTTAGATAAGTTATGTTTTTCTCTATATAATTATATCATATACTTAAGGAATTTTGGGTCCTTGAAAACATGGACCTTGGACGACCATCAGGATTGCCCACCGTTAGGGCTGGGTCCGATTCTACCGATAAAATACATAGTTTATTAACCAGTTTTCATATAAGCGATTCGAAATTATGTTTTTTTTAGTTGTTTCTTAGGTTTAGTAAAATAAACTTAAAAAATAAGCAAAATAGCTCAATTATTAAGTGTTAGCATGCCATTGGAAATACGTGCACATACAATCATGGTATTAATTTTCATTAAATTCATCATATTGTTATTGAATATAATCCACAAAAAAAGGACACTATACCCGACAATTTTTTTTACATGTTTGATACTTTATTGAAAATACTTGTAATACATTTTTGAATTATTGAGAAAAAAATTGAAACAACTATTAGACAGGTTAGTGATGGCTTTTATATTTGATTAATTATATATATAAATATTTTATATTGCAAAAAAACCCCGAAAAATTCAATGCATTAGAAACATATATATGACATTTTATGGAGGGGTTCAAGTTGTTCAACATCCACTTCTATCCTAATTTGTATTTGCAATTTGCTCTAGATAGCTTTTATTCTTTTAATATATAAATATCGTTTCAAAAAATAATTGTTTATAACCGATTTAAGTTGTTATTTTATTTGAAAGACATCAAATTGTAAATGGTTTAACTCAAAATGAAATATGATAACCAATATCATATGGGTCTAAAATATATTGTAATGCATACAATATATTTTATAGAATTATTGAAACATTTAGTCATTATCATAATTAATAAGTATTATGATTTATGAAGGATAGTTACTTGGGGTATTTTTCATAGAGTTTGGGTTGTATATTTGGATTTGGTGTTGTTTCATTTGTTCTTTGTAGATGATGTATTTTTCTCGAGGAATGATCCCTAGACCCTAGGAAATACTAGGAACATCTCGTGGGTCCTTTGTTGTTTCCATCTTGTTTAGGGATTAAAACTCAACTTCGCCAAAAGTAATTTGAGAAGAGTGTTGAAGTGGGCGTTTCGTTTGAGGAGATTTTGTCTATGACGACCATTTTGGATCGTAGAGGGGAAAAATTAATGTTCTTATATTTTGATAAAAAGCTATTTACTTGAAAAGTGAAAGCCTTGGGGGTGTAACTTGTTAATAACGGTGCTTGGGAGCTTGACAAATTATATATATATATATATATATATATATATATATATATATATATATATATATATATATATATATATATATATATATATATATATATATATGAGAAAAGTGAATATACCCTTAAGGGTATATAAGTTTAGGTACCAAAACGCAACATAGTACGTCGTTTTGTATCATATATATACATTATAATTGTCCAATGTTATTATAATTCAACTTTTAACTCGATTTACTTCCAAGATTTTATAAATTTCACATTTATCTTCCTCTTAAATATTTTTCATTTTCAACTATAATACATATAGTTTAGTAGGTGTTCGACAAAAAGATGTGATATAAGAGAAAGATAATAGTGAAATTTCGAAAATCTTGAAAGTAAATGAAGTCAGGGGTTGAAGTTTAAAAACATTATAATAAATATATCAAATAAAACGACGTATTATGATATGTTTGGGTACCTAAGCTTATATACCCTTAAGGGTATATTCAAATGAGAACCCCAAAAGATTAAGAACCCTAAGAACCATTTTTTAATTGTTTTTATTAAAGACATTTTACACAAATTAAACATTAAAATTATATAAAACAAACTTTTTCATTCAATTATTTACAACTAGTTGCCACTTATTCTTGGAAGTTGTCGGACCACCATCAGACCGCTGTCGGGCCGATGTCGGACCACCGCCGGACTAACATCAAGTTCAATTGTATTTTCAGGTCATATTCACAGCTTAATAAAACAAATATTATAGTTCTAATTTATTTGGTAATATTTTTTAATACATAGCCTTTTATTTTTGCAATCAAACATACAAAATATTAATAAAAAATAGATTTATGCCTTGACAAAGTCAATTTTTCTTTTTCTAAATTTTAGATTTCCTTAAAAAATCTGTTGTGTAATACGTATTCACAGTTTAAAATTTTCATATTCACAGTTTAATCAACATATTAATTCACTAATACACAACTATATTTTCATGCATACATTCATTCATATTTTAGGGCAAAATTTATATAAAATATACAACTTAATACAGTCCATTTACAGTTTAATACACAAAAATTCACAACTTAATACAATCCATTTTACAATAATTCAAAAATTCAAAGAAGATAAACTCAAACTCTACCATCACCACCAACTACAATACGACATCAGCAGCCACAACTGTCACCATCATAATCATCCTTCCTTCTAAATCAAATATGTATATAAAATCGTTAATTAACAGCTTAAATATTATATTTATAATTTAGTAAACCAATTAATTCACTTATTACAAGTTTACTGCAAAATAATTATAAAACTAATATCTTCTTACATATTTATACAACACAAAAAATAAATATATTCACAAAAAAACTAAAAAAACATTCTCACGCAAATCATTTATATTTTAACATAAAATTCATTATAAATTCACAACTTAATACAGTCAATTAACAGTTTAAACAGAAAAATCACAAATTAATGCAATTAATTCACATTTTTAAACACAAAATGTAGCACCTGGTTCCTGGTGCGTATGACCTATCTAAGTAATTTACATTTTTAGCCATGGACTCGGCGAGTTGTAGGCCCGACTCGCCGAGTAGAGCCGAGACATTTGAACACGTTTAAGTTGGTGACTCGGCGAGTCCATATTTTGGACTGGGCGAGTCCCCGCTGTCTGGATGAAACCCTAATTTCAAGGGTTTGCACCCTATTTAGACCAACCTTATGCCCCCTAAGCCCGACCCCTTCACCCTCAGAGCTCTCTATATCGTCCCAACCCCGTTTCTTGCGAGATTGAAGTGTTTTGGTGTGATTTCTTGAAGATTTTGAGAGAAAAAGGAGGGTAGATCAAGAGGAGAAGAAGGAGGCCAGATATCTTGGTGTTATTTCAGAGATTTCTTGAGGTATAACTCAATTTCCTTCTGTTTTTATGCTAAGAATCCCTTAGAGCACCATTAAAGTCCTTCTTGAGCCATTTTCCAAGCTTGTTTATGGAATAGGGATGGTAATGAGTTGATTAACCTCTAGATCTAGGCATGTTTGAGCTCTAGAAGCTCAGATCCATGGCCTTTATGGAAGTAAATGGCCTGAATGTCCTAGATCTACCATTTTAGTCTTTCTTAAGCCTTAAATCCCCATCCTATGCACGTATACACGTAAAGTTGGAAACTTTACGTGTAAAACCTACCCTAACAGCCCAGATCTATGTATGGCATGAGCTGGATTCAAGCAAAATCGAGTATGTAGTAATTGCATGTGAACGACTCGGCGAGTCGTTCATCGGACTTGGCAAGTCGAGTCGCGAGTCCCCGAGTTTTCCCCCTTTTCATGTTTGCTGAGTGGAGTCGTGAGTCATGGGGGGGGGGGGGACTTAGTGAGTCGGAAGCCAGAGTCACCCATGGAGAGACTCGGCGAGTCAATGCCCTGACTTGGTGAGTCCAAGGCAATCTTCTTACCTCAAGAACAGACTCAGCGAGTTGTTCATACAGCTCGGCGAGTCTCAGCATAGAGTGTTCATCGGATGAAGATTAACTCGACGAGTTGTTCATGCAAATCGGCGAGTAGGATGAAGGACTTGTGGACAGCAGTTAGAAGGAGAACTCGTCGAGTCAATGCCTAACTCGACGAGTAGAGTTGAATTGAGGACAATCGAATGGGTAGGAACTCGACGAGTTGGCAAGCTAACTCGATGAGTCGGGTCAACTGGAAGTTGACTTTGACTTGTAGTTTGACCTGGTCAAAGGTAAAATGGTCATTTTACCCTAAGTACAGCTAGCAGTATTTGACTGAATGTTTTGTGGGAATTATAGCTAGAGGACTTCCGGAATAGCAGCAGCAGCAGTAGACAGTCAGTTCCCGCTCGAATCAGAAGCTACTTTGAGGTGAGTTACCTTCTAGTAGCGGTGGGTCTACGGCCACAATGTCGGCCCACCAGTAGGAGTTATATGTTAGATGATTGTCTTTGTGATATCATCTAGGTTTGCTACGACCTGGTATGTTTATGTGCTGGGATGATATGTTATATGTGATAGTAGTAGAGTTCGGTCGTTAGGACCGAAGGGTAGGTCAGACACCCCAGCTATGTCTGATAGTATGTGATGATATGTTTGTGTGCTGGCCTGATATGATATATATACGTGGTAGTGGCAGTAGGGGTGAAATAGTCCCCGAGGATCGGTTGTTAGGATCGATGGGTAGTTAGCATCCCAGAATGGCTTGACACGGGTAGGACGGCACCCTAGAATGGCCGCACCGGGTAGTCAGGCACCCCAGAATAGCCTGACAGTATGTTATGTTACGTGATTGCATGGTATGTGGTACGATGAGGGAACTCACTAAGCTTCGTGCTTACAGTTTACAATTTAGGTTTCAGGTACCACTTCGTCGAAGGGGAAGGAGCTGGCGTGGTAGCGGCACATCATACACGCACACTGTTTTTCCGCATTCATGGGATTGTTCTGGGATTCATACTCTGATATTTTGATAGTTCACATGTTTTGGTTTTCAGACATAATATATGTTTATGAAACGGTTTGATCGAAAAATATTTATTTGCAAATGATTCTACTAAATATTTATTGAAAAATGAAATTTTTGGACGTGAAAAATGGGTCGTTACAAGTTGGTATCAGAGCCCTGGTTTGAGGGATTCGGACACACCTTCGGGGGTGTCTGAACTCAAATCGAGGGATTAAAAGATTTTAAAGAAGAAAATGTTTCCTAAAAGGGCTAAGGAAATTGTTTTTAAGAAGGAACAACGTGTGTGATGTGCGCGACCGGCCGAGCTCAAGTAAGTATTCCCCAAAGTACCCATACAAGATTATGTTATATCAGTTTCAGTAGAATAGCATGCTAGAATAGGACTAAGGATCTAGGAGTGATGCCTTATGTGTCTGCTTTATGTGCTTCAGTGTATGAAAATTGCATGCTAGAATTGAGTAGACAGCAGAAGGATAGCCTGATTAGGTTATGCCTAATAGTATAAGTTTAGCATTGTATGCTAGCTCAGTTCCTCTCTATGAGAGCGGATTTGCTTGAGATTGTTTCCTTTTGTCTGAATGCTGCTTGCTTTGTGCTACATGGGACTCTGAGTGATGGGAGTTAGTCATTAGGTGAATACGTCACGTCACATGTAATCCGGGCCGAATAATCTTAGAGTGCTGGATTTGGCCCCATTGCACAGCTCTTGTCTGAGTCTAATCGTTGTAGGGACGAGTCTGTTACTCGATGGATTATATGATCCTCATCACATGTGATGGTATTCAGGTAATAGCTAATTGGCATTACAAGAAGGCCTTTAGCAGCTGAGGATCGGGTAGGGAGGAGTTAGAGATTTCCCTAGGGCAAGCCTAAGATGAGTATAACAATGATTAGCAGTAGTGAAAGGGATCTGGTGGAGTCGAGGCAGTCCTTGAAGAAGGTACAGATAGATGTGGAAGGTAGTATGGGCTCGTACTACTAAAAGCAGAGGATCCGTACCCAAACCAAGGAAGGCCAAGATAAGACCAGGGAACTTGTATTAGATGTGATCCCTCAAGAAGTATCTGTATCGCTAACGGTTGTTACTTATGTATTTCAGAATGGTGGTACTACGCTCGAGGCCAGCAGTTGGTAGTTCAGGAGAGGGATCAGGTTCGGGATCAGGTTCTGAGCCAGTAGATGAGGGGCTACGCGAGTTCATCGCGTCAGAGATCACCAGAGGCATCCTTGAGTCGACCCCCATTATCTTTGGGTCGATCAAGGAAGGGATAGTTAAGTTGATGGAGGATCGCCTCGGCATTCAGGAGCGACATGGCATCTGGCCAGTCAGGATCTTGCACACTGTCCTTTAAGGACTTCAGGGGCAGTGGTGCGCCAGATTTTCACGGGGCGAAGGTCCCCATAGCTGCCAGGCGATGGATTGCAGACATTGAGTCTGCACAGTTGATTAGCTTCTGCCCTGAGGGGTCGAAGGTGAGGTTTACATCAGGGTGTTTACGAGATCGAGCCAGGGATTGGTGGGAGTCCGTTGGTGACTCATTGGGAGCCTCGGTTGTCGAGGATATGACCTGGTCGGACTTCATGATCAGGTTCAGGGTAGAGTTTGTGCCGGCTGTCGAGCTTCAGCAGCTGGCCAAGGAGTTCTTAGATATGAGACAGACGACGGAGACTGTGTCGGAGATCACCACCAAGTTCCGGGAGAGGGCATTGTTGGTGCCCCAGTATGCGGGTGATGAGGACATGAGGAGGACCCACTACCATGACATGCTCCGAGCTGACATTCGAGAGCATGTCAGTTTTTCAGCCTGTACTACCTTGGACTCTATGATTGCCAGGACGAGGGAGAAGGAGATAGATCTGGAGCACATCCGAAAGAGGAAGACAAAGGAGGGACAGGCCGGAGGGGCTTCGGGGAAGAAACCCAAGGGACCAGATGGTAGGCCGAAAGGCCAGTCAGGACCGAGCCGCTGCAGGAAATGCGGCAGGCCTCATGAGGGGGCATGTAAACTGGGATCGTCGGGCTGCTATAAGTGCGGAAAAACGGGGCATTTCAGCAGGGATTGTATCGCCCCTGCACCTGTGATACAGACGTCTGAGTTGCTGTGTTTCCACTGCAACCAGAGGGGCCACAAGAAGGCCAATTACGCCCAGTTGACAGCAGCAGCGACGCCAGTGAAGGCGCCAGCTCCAGCGACCCTGCGGATCACTGATGGCCGACGGGGCAAGGCAGAGGCTCCGGTGGTGAGGAGCCGGGCATTTCAGCTGACTACCGAGTAGGCATGCGCCGCACCCGATGTGGTGACGGGTATGATTCTTTCCCTCTATTTTTATTTATATGATGTTATGTTATTGATATGCGCTCTATGTTTATGCGTTAGGATCGTTCCATGTGAACGGTATCCCAGTTCAGGTGTTGTTTGACTCAGGTGCCACCTAATCGTTTGTTTCTATTGCGCTTAGCAAGAAGTTTACTGAGTCTTCAGGCATGTTGGATTGCCTTTTAGAGGTAGAGATTGCCGATGATCGATCGGTGTGGGCATCAGCGGTGTTCAGAGATTGTGTCCTGAAGTTATTCGAGGAGCGCTACTTGGTGGATTTGGTTCCCATACCGTTGCGTGGGAACAAGATGATTATAGGCATGGACTGGTTGAGCCCTAATGGGGCGTTGATAGATTGCGCACAACAGCTAGTGCGGATCAGGACCCTAAGTGGGGGAGAGTTGGTGATCCACGGTGAGGGACCACCGCGTGGACCCACAGTATGTTCAGCAGCGAGGGCTAGGCGCTACCTTCAGCAGGGTTGCACGGGATATGTTGCGTATATTATGGATACCCGGGAGGCGGGTAAGGCGACGGTGAGCGAGGTCTTGGTGGTGCGAGACTACACGGATGTGTTCCCAGAGGAGCTCCCTGGGATACCTCCAGAGCGACAGGTAGAGTTCAGGATTGACCTAGTTCCTGGTGCGGCTCCGATAGCCAAGGCACCGTATCGGTTGGCTCCTCCTGAGATGCAGGAGTTGTCTACACAGCTACAGGAGCTGTTAGACAAGGGATTCATTTGACCGTGCAGTTCACCCTGGGGAGCCCCGATCCTGTTTGTGAAGAAGAAGGACGGGTCGCATCGGATGTGTATTGATTACCGGGAGATGAATAAGGTAACGGTGAAGAACCGTTACCCACTCCCGAGGATTGATGACCTTTTTGATTAGTTGCAGGGAGCATCTTGGTTCTCCAAGATCGATTTGCGTTCAGGCTATCATCAGATGAGGGTCAGAGAGGAGGATGTGCAGAAGACCGCGTTTCGGACGCGTTATGGCCATTATGAGTTCGTGGTGATGCCGTTTGGGCTCACCAATGCTCCTGCCGCGTTCATGGACCTCATGAACCGCGTTTGCAGACCGATGCTGGATCGGTCTGTGATAGCTTTCATTGATGACATCTTGGTTTATTCCAAGACACAGGAGGAGCACGAGGAGCATCTGAGAGAGGTTTTGGAGACTTTGAGGAGGGAGAGCTTGTACGCCAGGTTCTCCAAATGTGAGTTTTGGTTGCGCGAGGTGCAGTTTCTTGGGCACCTCGTCAACCAGAACGAGATTTCAGTAGACCCGACCAAGGTGGAGGCCGTGATGAGATGAGAGGTTCCGAAGTCTCCATCTGAGATTCGGAGTTTCATGGGATTAGCAGGCTACTACCGGAGGTTTATTCAGGACTTCTCCAAGATAGCCATACCCCTGACACGGTTGACCAAGAAAGCCATGGTCTTTCAATGGGGGCCTGAGCAGCAGGCAACATTTGAGGTTCTGAGGCAGCGATTGTGCGAGGCGCCAATCTTAGCTCTGCCACAGGGCGTGGAGGATTTTGTGGTAAACTGTGATGCGTCTATCTCAGGTTTAGGCGTGGTATTGATGCAGAGGGGGCACGCCATTGCTTATGCCTCGAGGCAGCTGAAGCCTCACGAGGTGAACTACCTGACACACTATTTAGAGTTGGGGGCGGTGGTCTTCGCCCTCAAGATTTGGTGACATTACCTCTATGGAGTTCGGTATACCATTTACACGGACCAAAAGAGTTTGAGGTACCTCATGGATCAGCCGAATCTGAATATGAGACAATGTCAGTGGTTGGACGTGGTGAAGGATTCTGATTGCGAGATCTTTTATCACCCGGGGAAGGCCAATGTGGTGGCCGATGCGCTTAGTCGTTAGGCGGCACCGGCCAAGGATGTGTGTATGAGGATGACGGTGGTGACTCCACTGTTAGAGCAGATTCAGGAAGCTCAGCAGGAGGCTATAAAGGAGGAGCATCAAAAGAGAAAGCGGATAGTGGGTCAAGTCACCTCCTTCGATTATTATAGCCGAGGATTATTGACACTACACCGTAGGGTGTGGGTGCCGTATCATGGAGGCGTGCGCCAGATCTTGATGGAGGAGGCACACAAATCCCGATTCTCCATTCATCTAGGGGCGACTAAGATGTATAGGGATCTTCGTCTAGACTATTGGTGGCCCTGCATGAAACGGGATGTGGCTTTATACGTTGAGCGGTGCTTGACATGCAAGAAGGTCAAGGCCGAGCATCAGAGACCGCACGACAATATGCAGCCGTTGGATATTCCGTTGTGGAAATGGGAATATATTACGATGGATTTTATCACAAAGCTTCCCATGACTGCGCGAGGGGTAGATTCGATTTGGGTCATCGTGGATCGATTGACCAAGAGTGCCCATTTTATTTCGATCCAGGAGAGTATCTCGACCGAAAAGTTGGCTGAAATCTATATCAGGGAGATATTGGCGCGACACGGGGTGCCGGTATCAGTGATTTCAGATAGGTATGTGCGTTTCACTTCCAGGTTTTGGAAGAGGTTTCATGACGAGTTGGGCACTCGTCTGCATTTTAGCACCTCCTTCCACTCGCAGAAGGATGGTCAGAGCGAGCGAACCATCCAAACTTTGGAGGATATGCTGCAGGCGTGCGTGTTAGACTTCGGTGGTAGCTAGGATACCTATCTTCCCTTGGCTGAGTTCTCGTACAACAACAGCTACCACGCGAGTATAGACCGTCCTCCATTTGAGATGTTGTACGGACGGAGGTGCAGGACCCCGATATGTTGGGGTGAAGTTGGCTAGAGGGTCATGGGGAGCACAAAGGTGGTGCTCAAGACGACCGAGAGGATCCAGCAGGTTTGGAGCAGGCTGCAGACTGCGTAGAGTCGGCAGAAACGTTACGCCAACAAGCGCTGATCAGACCTGGAGTTTCAGGTCGGGGATATGGTCCTCCTGAAAGTGTCGCCTTGGAAGGGCGTCATTCGATTCAGGAAGTGGGGCAAGTTGGTCCCGAGATACATTGGTCCGTTCAAGGTTGTATCTGTTGGGTTTTGAGCAATCTAACACTTCCTAAGTGTGCATGCAACCCTAATAAACCTTGGAGCTATGTTTGTCTAAATACATGCAAAATAATAATTTTCCAAGGTTCATAACCTATCTAACATGGCATGGGGAACATTTAAACATAAAAGAGTTAGATGAGATTACATACCTTTTTGATGAGATTGATTCTTTGGAGTTTGAGAGCCAAGCACCAATAATGTGAATACCTCAAATGGAATCACAAATCACCACAAACACTTGGAAAACTTTGAGAGAGTATACACACACTTATATTTTCGGCCACACACAAGCACACACACACTAGTGGCTATTTCATGCAACATAAACATGTTTATATAGTGTACATGGTTAGGGTGAAACCCTAATAACCCATGACCTTTCCTTTTCCAAGGATCCATGGGTTAAAAGCTCCATGGATCATCCATGGACTTCCATACAAGCCTAGCCCATTAACAAATGAGTATTAGCCCACACTATATAAAACCAATAGCCCACAATCTAAGTAGTCTTCCTCTTAATCTCTAAATTAATTCGTAATTAATTTAAGACTAAGACTAATTAAATAATATAACTTATAATATATTAATAAACATATGTGTATAACTCTCATAAAATTATCCATAAATTGTTCGGGTGAAGTGCAACCCAAATGGACCATGCCGGGTCGGGTCAAGTATATACCAAATAAGTTATGGACTTAAACACCTTATCCAACAGACTCCCACTCGGATAAGTCTAATAACTGTATTTGCCTATATAACTTCAGGAACCAACCAGCAATCGTAGCTCTCGAAAACTCTGTTGAACTATGAAGCGCCATTTTAAGACAAGTGATCATATAATCCGCTGTTCTCATGATATCAGCCGGACAAACACATGGAACTATTTCTTGCTTATTGTCTGGCAGTTGTTTCTCGATTTCCGATTTGTTTGACAAAGAACTTTACTGAACACATCAGTTTAGTTCTGACCGGGCCCGGTACATGGGTCAACACAAAATCATCGAGGGGCCCAGATATCGCTTCTATTTCTAGATGGAACAGATAAACTTCAACTCATATGCTTGTTCTACTACTTGTTGAATTGTACACAAAGGCACGTTTTATAACATCAAGTTACTGATACGTTTACGTGCAATCAATGCACAATCAACTCATAGGTAACAACTCATATCTCTAGGTTTGAAGATTTATATGATATTATCGTCTCACGATCACTCGAGATAAATTCCATGAAGTGATACAAGTGAGCGTGGGTTTATACCAATACTCATAACTTATGAGTACTCATGAACGTTGCAGCAACCATTGCCATGTCTAAACACCTTTAGCCATCTACAAACCCAATTCATGACAATCTTGATTTATACCTACTTCCGACGTATGACCGATTGTGGAGGTTTGAATAAATTAATTATTCTGGAAGTCAAAACATGCAAAACTGAAACAATAGTAAATAATTGACAATGACAGTAACACTTTACTCATAAATAAATTACAAATTTTATTCATCATCAAATGTCGATTACATTTTACCAGTTTCAGGAAAACTATCTAATCTGTAAAACTAATATCGTCCCTCAGCCCGATGCGCCTCGCATGCTGAAAATGCTTAACCCTCGTCAGTCCCTTCGTAAGGGGATCTGCAGGATTCTCATACGACGATATCCTCTTTGCCACGAGGAGTCATTCTTTAATCTTGTGTCTTATGAAGTGATATTTTCTGTCAATGTGTCGGGATCTGCCATGATCTCTTGGTTCCTTGGCTAAGGCAACCGCACTATTGCTGTCACATAAAATCTCCATAGGTTCCTTAATAGCTGGTACAACTCCAAGTTCTCCGATGAAGTTCTTCAGCCATATCGCCTCCTTTGCTGCTTCACTCGCTGCTATATACTCTGATTCACAAGTTGAATCAGCCACCGTCTCCTGCTTGGAACTCTTCCAAGAAATTGCCCCTCCATTTAAGGTAAAGACCCAGCCTGACTGAGAGCGGAAGTTATCCCTATCAGTCTAAACTAGCATCACTATACCCCAGTACTCTCAAGTCATCACTCCCACCAAGGGTAAGGATCCAATCCTTAGTCCTCCGCAGGTACTTGACAATGTTCTTTACCGCGGTCCAATGAGCCTTGCCAGGGTTCCCCTGATACCTGCTGACCATGCTCAAAGCAAAGGCCACATCAGGGCGGGTACAAGTCATAGCATACATGATCGAGCCAACAGCGGAAACATACGGTAATTGGCTCAACTCAGCTATCTCTGCCTCTGTACTCGGACTCTGAGTCTTACTCAGTTTGGCATTGCTTTGGATCGGTAAATCTCCTTTCTTGGAGTTTTGCATGTTGAACCTTTTCAACACCTTATCCAAGTAGGTACTCTGACTAAGTCCAATTAGTCTTTTACTCCTTTCTCTTAATATCCTTATCCCTAGGATATAGGCAGCCTCCCCTAGGTCCTTCATAGCAAAGCACTTCCCAAGCCAGGACTTAACCTCCTGCAAGGTTGGGATGTCATTTCCTATAAGTAGTATGTCATCCACATACAGTACCAAGAAGCTAACTATACTCCCACTAGCTCTGACATACACGCAAGACTCATCTTCGCTTCTCGAGAAGCCAAACTCTTTGACCTTCTCATTGAAACAAAGATTCCAGCTACGAGATGCTTGTTTCAATCCATAAATGGATTTCTCAAGCTTGCATACTCTATTAGGGTACTCTGAACTGACAAAACCCTCTGGCTGATTCATGTACACATCCTCAGCCAACTTTCCATTAAGGAAAGCGGTTTTGACATCCATTTGCCATATTTCATAATCATGAAATGCAGCAATGGCTAGCATAACCCTAATAGACTTAATCTTTGCTACCGGCGAGAAGGTTTCATCATAATCAATACCTTGAGTCTGAGTAAAACCCTTCGCAACTAGTCGAGCCTTATAAGTATGCACTTTTCCTTCCATGTCGGTCTTCTTCTTGAAGATCCATTTGCACCCGACTGTTTTACGGCCTGGCACATTGTCAACCAAGTTCCAAACTTGATTGTCATACATGGACTTTATCTCGCTGTCCATAGCCTCCTTCCATTTAGCAGATTCCGGGCCTGCCATGGCTTCCTTAACACTGCTAGGTTCATCCAAATTTACCAGTATACTATCACTGATAAACGTATCACCTTCCGTAGTAATATGAAAGCCATAGTAAAATGAAGGTGTGTTCCTAACCCGTGTGGAACGCCTCGGAGGTACAGACTCGTCAGCTTGCTCAACAGGAGTTTCCTCCTCAGTTTGATTGCTAGTGTCTGAGGTTGCTTCACCAATTGCTTCTTGAATTTCTTCAAGATCAATTTTCCTCCCACTGTCTCCTTGGCTTATAAATTCTCTCTCACGAAAGACCCCTCTTCTTGCTACAAAGACCACATTCTCACTGGGTCTGTAGAAGAGGTAACCGAAGGATTTCTGTAGGTAGCCGATGAAAATACACCTTTCACTTCGGGGTTCGAGCTTATCATGAATTTCACGCCTCACGAAAGCCTCGTAACCCCAAATCTTGATGTGGTCTAAATTGGGAACCTTCCCAGTCCACATCTCATGAGGTGTTTTGATAACCTTCTTTGTAGGGACTAAATTAAGGATATGGGCGGCAGTCTCTAAGGCATACCCCCAAAAAGAGATTGGTAGCGAAGCTCGACTCATCATAGAGTGAACCATGTCCAACAAGGTTCGATTACGCCTCTCAGCTACACCATTTAGCTGTGGTGTCCTGGGAGGAGTCAATTGTGAGACAATCCCACACTCCTTAAGATAGTCAAGGAACTCGGTACTAAGATACTCACCACCTCGATCGGATCGAAGCATCTTAATGTTCCTGCCCAATTGATTTTCTACTTCCTGTTTGAATTCCTTAAACCTTTCAAAGGTTTCTGACTTATGTTTGATTAAGTAGACATACCCATATCTACTAAAATCATCAATAAAAGTCACATAATACCGATTAGCATCCCTTGTGGCGGTTTTGAATGGCCCATATACATCAGTATGTATTAGGTCCAACAAACCCTCACCCCTTTCACAAGTTCCAGTGAAGGGTGATATTGTCATCTTTCCAAATAGACAAGATTCACAACTATCATCCGATTTAAGGTCGAATGACTCCAAGACTCCACTCTTTTGGAGTTGGCCTATGCGTTTCTTGTTTACATGTCCAAGACGACAATGCCACAATGATGCTTTATCTAGGCTAGTAGAAGAATCAATATACAACACATTATTTCCTAAGTTGTCTACAATCGACACAGTTTCATACACACCATCACAAGGTAATGCTTTAAAATAAAACACATTTTTAAAGAAAGCATTAATACCACCACATTCATTATCAAACGAAAAGGTAAAACCTTGTTTGTACAAAGCATGAAAAGAAATAATATTCCTCGCCATTTCAGACGAGTACACACATTTATTCAAATCTAATTTTAACCCATTATTAAGCAACAAAGTATAAACTCCAATCTTGGAAACAGGTGAAGCCTTCCTATTCCCCATGATCAAGTTTATCTTCCCGTGCTCCACATCCTCACTTCTTCTTAGGCCCTGTAAATCAGAACATATGTGAATACCACATCCTGTATCAAGCACCCAAGAGTTAGAATATGATGAGTAATTAGACAATATTGTGTAAATACCTGCATGGGTGGGTTTCACTTTCCCATCCTTTAGATCCTGAAAGTACTTAGGGTAGTTTCGCTTCCAGTGCCCCTTGTCCAGGCAATAGTAGCAATCAGCATCCTTGGGAATGGCCAAAGGAGTGACAGAACCGGTCTTGGTCTTCGATGAGGAGCCTTCAAGAGACTTTCCCTTGGTAACCTTCGAAGGGCGCTTCCTCTTTTTCCCTTTGCCTTGCCCGATCGCCAAAACAGGGGTAGATGTTGGAGTAGGAGTAGTAGAGGTAACAACCGCCTTGCCCTTAAGACCGGTTTCAGCGGTCTTCAAGAGTCCTTGAAGCTTGCTGAGGGAAACTTCCTCCTTGTTCATATGATATGTCATACGAAAATGGTCATAACAAGAAGGTAAGGAGTGCAAAATGATGTCAATTGCCAACTCCTCGGGGAAGTTCACATTCAGCTTCAGCAAACGGTCCACATACCTTTGCATCTTTTGCATGTGGGCCGTGACGGATTCACCGTCCTTCATGCGGGTAGTTATTATGGAGGAGATTATTTCATACTGCTCCTGATGAGCACTCTGATGGTACCTTTCCATCAGGTCTTGGTGCATCTTAAAAGGGTAGAAATCTTCATATGACTTTTGGAGCTCGGCTGTCATCGTGGCCATCATGATACATGCCACCTCAGTAGCATCTCTCTTATGTGTCCTGAATTCAGCGATCTCCTCAGGAGTAGCAGTAGACTCATCAAGCTCTTTTAACTCCTTATCGAAGACATATTCCTTGTCCTCATAACGAGTAACCATCCTGATGTTCCTAATCCAATCCATGAAGTTGGAACCATCAAAGATGACCCTCCCACAAAGATTCAAGAGAGAGAAAGAACCAGTTGGGTTAGAGCATGAAGCATTAGTGTTGGAAGACATATGAAAGAAGAAAGCAAGTTTAGATTAGATGTATAGAATCCTTAATAAGACACCCAAATGTAATATTAAGGCTAGGACCCAATCACAATATATTATACTTAGAAGAGGGATGCCGTAATCTAAGTAATAATATATTTGAAAGGTAGGTGAATGACAATTCACCAATTTCCACCATGAAAAACAAAATGAATTATTAGGTTTTAATTGGATTTGAAATTCCTAGATTCTTTTGAGATTCATTGAACTTTTCAATGGCATGTTTCAATCTTGATTGTGCCCTTCAAGTTTTGTGACTGGGATGCCGAGGATCACAAAACAAGGTGTGAATAACCATGCTAATTCACTTGGTACCCTTAATATTATCACCTAATCAATGTGCCGATTAACCACACACACTCCATTGATCTATGACAAACATTAAGTCACCCTTCGTGATCCTTACTAGTCCAAGTTAGTGTGCCGGTTAACCACACACGCTCCACCAACGACTTGGTAAGGTACAAAGTGTGAATTCCATGGACTAGCACCATGTTCATATTTTTCCTAAAATAACTAAGATTGGGAATTAAAGAGGTTTAGTTACTTTATAATAATCATTATACTTTTAATGAGGATTTAAAGTCATTGTCCTACCCGTTCGGCTAACGACCCTCCACCAGTCAAGCAAGCGGTGGGTGAGAGTGGACACCCATTAAGTTTCCATTTTATAGGCAACAACCTTATACCCACCTTATAGACCGGCTTCGTGAATGAGGCCTACTAACGGTAGAACGACTTATTCTTGTACATATATAATAATTAACCATTAATGTTATAAATAGTATAAGGGGTGAATTTTAACTATTAAAACTCTAAGGGTTGGAATTAAAGTTTATTAAAGTGTGTGAAACTTTACAAATTCTAAAACTTGAGGGCAAGTTTTGTAACTATCCAAAACTTTTCATTTCATAACTTATAAATTAAAGGTTCATAAAAATGAAGACTCTTCATTTTCATGTAACTTATGTGTTTAAATGTGTGTGTTAAAGAAAAGTGACATTTGGATATCCATAACTTCAGGACAAATTATGGACTCCATTAAAACACATAAATGATCAAGAATTAATTCTAAACAATTCAGCAAATAATTCCTATCATCTTCTAAATTCATAAGAACATGAACATGATCATCAAAATTTCAAGAATTATATGAACACATAAAAACATGGAATTTTGATATATGCTATTGTAAATGGATTAGAACAACCATTACACCAACTAAAGCAAGTTTTAAAACACCGAAACAGTTTAGGGTAATGTTTCTAGTCCATTTCCAACAGCAAAAGTCGAAATTCTGCATTCTGATCATTCTACTCGCCGAGTGCACGAACCTACTCGTCGAGTAGGATGAATTTTGCCTTGTACTCGGCGAGTCCCCCCATGGACTCAGCGAGTCCATCAGCCAGACAACAACAATTTCAACTTTTTTCACTATTTTGCATCAAGTATCAAACAAGCAAGCCTAGGCTCTGATACCACTGTTGGGTTTTGAGCAATCTAACACTTCCTAAGTGTGCATGCAACCCTAATAAACCTTGGATCTATGTTTGTCTAAATACATGCAAAATAATAATTATCCAAGGTTCATAACCTATCTAACATGGCATGGGGAACATTTAAACATAAAAGAGTTAGATGAGATTACATACCTTTTTGATGAGATTGATTCTTTGGAGTTTGAGAGCCAAGCACCAATAATATGAATGCCTCAAATGGAATCACAAATCACCACAAACACTTGGAAAACTTTGAGAGAGTATACACACACTTATATTTTCGGCCACACACAAGCACACACACACTAGTGGCTATTTCATGCAACATAAGCATGTTTATATAGTGTACATGGTTAGGGTGAAACCCTAATAACCCATGACCTTTGTTTTTCCAAGGATCCATGGGTTAAAAGCTCCATGGATCATCCATGGACTTCCATACAAGCCTAGCCCATTAACAAATGAGTATTAGCCCACACTATATAAAACCAATAGCCCACACTATATAAAACCAATAGCCCACAATCTAATTAGTCTTACTCTTAATCTCTAAATTAATTCATAATTAATTTAAGACTAAGACTAATTAAATAATATAACTTATAATATATTAATAAACATATGTGTATAACTTGTTGGATTAATGTCTAAGTCCATAACTATATTTGGTAAGACTTGACCCGACCCGGCATGGTCCATTTGGGTTGCATACCATCATGCACTTGAATGAGAGAAATAAGACACTTATGGTTATTAATATATTATAAGTTCTAGTATATTAATAATAAGAATAATAAGATTATTTAATTAGTATTGATCAAGAATTAATCTAGGATTAATTAAGTGATCAAAAGAAGACTAATTAAATATATGGGTTGATTGTGTAAATCATCCATACTTGTATAGTGGGCTAATGCTCCATGGATAATCAAGTTGGGCTAAAACCCATAGGATGGTCCATGGATGCTCCATGGTGTATTTGTACCCATGGATCCAAGGAAATGGAAAGCCATGACAATTAAGAGTTTACCCTAATTGTGTAACTATATAAGCATCTTATTATTGAGGAAAAATCGGCCACTAGTAGTATTCAAGAAAGGGCTAGCCGATTTTGGTGAGTGTAGAATTCTCTCAAGTCATTCTAAGTGTTTTGATGATTGTGATTCCATTTGAGGTGTCACACTTGGGGCACTAAGCACTCAAGCTTCATGAAGACTTTCTACATCAAGAGGTATGTATTCTATCTTGTTACATTATTGTTTTGTATGCTAGATTAGGATAATACCTTGGAAGTTCTTATTTGCATGTATAATAGAGAAAACATAGATCCAAGGTATTTAGGGTTGCATGTACACTTAGGAGTGTTAGAATGCTCAAAACCAACAGTGGTATCAGAGCCACGGGTTGTTTTCTGTTATATTGATGCAAATATTTTATTTTCAAAGTTGGAAAAAAAAAACCATGAAGTTTGTCAAATTTTAAGATAATTACTTGTTCTTGTGAAAAACTAATTATTTGTAAAATTTGAATAATTTGCTTTATGAGTTGAATTAGGTCAAATTTAATAAAAGATAAAATAATATGATTATTTTATTAGTTTTAAAAGTTTGATCTAAAAAGTTTTTTTTTTTTTTGAAACCTCCATAAGTTATGGATTTGAAAAGGTTTTAAAAAAAAAAAAATTGATTCAAAGTTTTTTTGGAGTTACAAAATTTGGTGTTAATGTTTTAAAGGATTACATAACTTAAGAATAAGTTATGGATCACCAAAAGTTTTTTGTGTTATCTTGTTTTATGAGTGAATTTGGATTAATGATGAAAATTATGTGATAGTTGGTTTTAATCCAAATTAATCTAAGAATTGATTCAAAAATGTGTTTTTGTAACTTGTCCTCAAGTTATATGAAAAGTCACATTTAAGAATCATAAAACTCATAAAAATTGGCAAAGGTTACAAAATGAAGAGTCTAGTTCTAATTAAATGGTTTTATGACTCCATAACTTGTCCTCAAGTTATGGAGGACCAAGAGTCTCTTCATTTAATAAAATAAAATAAAAGTGTAACCTTAATTAATTCCATAAGTTATAAAATAAAGAAAAGTTAATTCTTTTATTAGTTTAAAGTCTTCCATAACTTGTCCTCAAGTTATGGAACTTGAAGAGTTTTTGGATTAAAACTAATTTAAACACATAAGTTATGAAATTAATTAGTTTTGAATAGTTTCAAAACTTGCCCTCAAGTTTTGGAATTTGTAAAGTTTTCACTTATGAATACTTTAATTCCAAGTTAGCCCTTAGAATTTTAAAAGTTAAAATTCAATCCTTATACTTTATAATATTATAAGTTAATAATATATATATGTATAAGAGTAAAGTCAGTCTTACCGCTAGTACGCCTCATTCACGAAGCCGGTCTATAAGGTGGGTATAAGGTTGTTGCCTATAAAATGGCAACTTAATGGGTGTCCACTCTCACCCACCGCTTGCTTGACTGGTGGAGGGTCGTTAGCCGAACGGGTTTGACAGGACTAGAATTCTCCCTTCATTAAAAGTATTAATGAAAAATACTAAGTAACTAAACTCTTAATAATACCCAATCTTAGTTACTTAGGAAAAATGTGAATAAGGTGCTAATCCATGAAATTGCACTTTACACTTTGTCTAAGTCGTTAGTGGAGCGTGTGTGGTTAACCGGCACACTAACTTGGACTTAACAAGGTAGGTAAAGGGTGACTTAATATTTATCATAGTATCGATGGAGCGTGTGTGGTTAACCGGCACATCGATTGAGGGGTAATTTATTAAGGGTACCAAGTGATTTGCATGGTTACTTCACACCTTGTTTTGTGATCCTCGGCATCCCAGTCACAAAACCTGAAGGGCACACTAGAGATTGAAACATGCCTTTGAAAAGTTCAATGAATCTCAAAGATCTAGGAGTTTCAAAACCAATTAAAACCTAATAATACATTTCGTTTATCTTGGTGGAAATTGGTGAATCGTCATTCACCTACCTTCAAATATTTTATAGCTTGGATTACGGCATACCTCTTCTAAGTTATAAAATAGTTTGTTGGGTCCTAGCCTTAATATTTCATATTGGGTGTCATATTAAGGACTTTAAATCAACTATCTTGAATATCTCCCAAAAGATGTCTGGTTTAGACACCTATGATCTTCCCAAATCTCTTGAAACAAGGTTTCCTAATGAAGATGATGTCCCATGGATATCATACTTCTTCACCTCTTCAAATTATTCTCCCTAACCCACAAGTTCTTGAAAAGTTTAAGGTCACTCAGGCCCTATTGGCAAGGCAAGGTCTAGGTGTGGTCACATCTTGGAGATGTAGTCACATATTGACAAGCCGGGAGAGTTGGGTGTCAAAGTCTTGAGAAAGTTGGTGGTTCAACTACTTTCTAAGTCACATAGTGAGTTCTTTTGGAACACCTATGAAAAAGACTATGACAAGACCCTTAATGATCTTGTCTATTTGTTAAGATCAACTTCCTAAAACTTTATGGACATTGACAATGATGACATTGGATATCCAGTAAAGCATTCTCTTCCCAATGGAAAGGGATCGGCTATAGTCAACTCGGTTGACCAAATGGTAAAGAGAAAAGCTAAGTCTGTGATAGTCCTGTGTACCATTATCAAAGGGTCCATATGTTTGTATTGCCAAAGAAAGGGCATTGGTTGCGAAGCTGCCAAATTTACCTAAGGATGTTAAAGTCAATAAGTTTGACTCTACTTCAGGTAAAATCCACTATCTAACTCTGTTAAGTTTCTATTCTGAGATTTTTGATACATGATGTGACTGGGTCACATGGCGATGTTTTAAGAATCAAAGGAAAAAAAGTGAAGAAACTTAAAGAAAGAATATGCTGAATCTGATCGCGTAGATGGATTTCTATCGCATAGTTTGAAAAATCGGATTCTTGAGCTACTTCTTAGGAGTTATGAGATATTGCCTAGGAATAGATAACAACAAGTTCTCATATGGATTGTAAGGATAAGTTTTTTCCGCAAAGTTTTAAAATAAAAGAGAATTTTTTGATTTTATTTATTTTAAAATATCCTTACAATGGCATTTGAGGAAAAATTGTTGCTTATATAATTCCGTTAAGAGCAAGAGTGGAAATATGAAATTGATTCTTTCATTTGTGGTAATGTCTAAATTTACCAAATAAGGAAAGATTCTCATCATCCAAGGTTCAATTGGACCGGAACTTGGAATCATGCAAGTTGTATAGCATGATGAATGAGAACTTTCAAGTTTTGGAAAATTAAGACTAATTACTTGTTCACATGGATGTGTGAATCAAGTAAAGGACTAAGGGATCGAGTACACATTCTTGTGCACTGGTCAAGTCCACCACAAAAAGTTTGATAAGACTATTCGTCATGATTTACTTAAGTTCAGTAAATATGATTATACTTACAAGCTTAAGTGTAACTCTGAGACATTGGAAAAGGTTCCAATGTAAGGCAGAGCGAATAAGAAGAATCAATTTAGGCAGTAAGATAAAAGTTTCTCAAATCTAAAAAGATGGGAGAGTACTTTAGTATCAGTTTTTGTGATCATCTTAATGATTAAGAAACCATAGCACAATTAGTTCTCTAAGGAAATCTTAGTGCATTCTTATGACTAAGAAGAGGGATCTTGAATTGTTGAAGTGGTTAAATCAAGAAGATGAGTCATACTTCGTTCCAATACAAGTCTTAGAGTCATACTCCAAGATTGTAATTTGAGTGACATGTCTCAAAAGAAGGTTAAAACACTTGTCAAATGTAAGAGTAAAAGTTTTTCTACTCTTGTACATTTGAAATTGGTAAGTTGTGATGTTTTGGATAAAACAAAGACCAACTTAGGCCAATTGTGTGAAGTGTTTGTCTTGATTAGAATCCTCACTATCTCTTGGATATTTGACAAGGGAGTCTTATATGTCAAGAGGACAGTGGGAGTCTTAAAGGTCTTGAAAGTCTCAAGAAATAATCAAGAATAAAACCTGAAGTTCTTCGCTAGCACACGACTTGAGGTTTATAACCTATCGTGTTGACATATCTGTGCCCATTCCAGTTAAAGTTGGCTTTGCATATGAGTTCTTAGAGTTCTCAATTTGTTGCACAACAACTTGGAAGCAATGGCAGGCCCTTGAGCTGCCAGGTGGCAAGAAGTTAAGATTGAGTTCAATCCATATGAGTTTGGATTTGTCATTATCCTTGTCTTGTGACTATGGTTTTGACAATTCACATGGATAAGAACACATACGCCATTAAATCTAAGTGTCATAAGGTTTCTCTCTGATTCATGAAAATGATGGTGAGGAAACACTTTCACTAAGTAGATTTTAGCTAGATAGCAATTGTGATATTTGCATTCTCAAAGTCGTTAGTGGAGCGCGTGTGGTTAACCGACACACTAATTTGGACTTGTGAGAAGTGGCAAAAAGGTCTAAACATTATGATTACGGCATCCCTCTTCATAATTGTTTAGATACACAAGTGTGCTATCTAAGGGAAGGTGTATGATTTTGATAAAGACTTATCAAAACAATCTAGTATCAGAAATCTGAACTTTGGTAAGAAAGTCAGCTGATTTCTGAGTACATGTCAAAGCTAGTGGGAGCATAAGTGTTATGCTAATAATCATCATGTTAGTGGGAGCATGATAATTATGATAAGTATTGCAAGTTAGCAATGTTAATTATAGAAAACAAAAAATTTCAATTGGGAAAAAGTTGTTTTGCTATAATTAAGGGAGAGGAAATTATACTTCATATCAAATCTATAAGGTTTAGATCTGAGGTTTTAATCATTTAGTCAAGGATATATATGAATTTCATGTTGGAATGGCTCAACATAAGGAAATTCTGTATATGGGTCCATTATTTGCGTTCTAAAATTCGATTATGATTACGGCATCCCTTTTCATAATCTGAATTATGAGAACTTGGCAAATTGAAATGGAAATATTATAGCAAAAGACTGGTTTAGTCTTTATGTAAGACATCATGAATCGTGTCCCATATGCTTCGGATATAGGATCGATTACATGTGCTATAATCATCCGTTCTAAAATTTTCCAAATGCCTGGGGCATTAAGAAGGGAAAAGGTTTAGAACTGGATATGACTAAAAGGATTAAACAATTGTCGAGGACAATCTAAGGTTTACCAAAGATTGGTTACTCAAGGACAATTGGAAGTATAGTGATAATTCCGGAAGGACCATATTGACATAATCTGTAAGGAGGCAACTCTTGTTCAGAAGTGATAGTCAAAATGGAATCTGGAAATGTTTCAAAGTTAGTTTTTTTCAATCTGTGTAAGATTAAGGAAACTTAATGCAAGAAGGATGTTTCCAAGGAGATGATCTCCTTTGGAATGCTCTGTAATGTTTGTTGTCAAGTCTTTATGACTTTGTGCATAATCATTACAAGAGGATCAATGCATATAAGTTTAGAATCTAACAGATTTTAGTAAATGGCATGAATTTGGAATTCTTGCATTTGCAGTAAGGATTTGGGAGTGTGAAAAGAGAATCATTGAAGTTATGTTCAATGGATCTAGTTCACAAAGTAAAGATCATAGACAAACATAGTATGCATACTTGGTGTATGGCATGACTAGTGTTAAGAAAACATAGTGTACATGCTTGGAGCATGGGACAACTATTGGTTTTAAATTCAAGAATAAAGTTGATAGCTGAAACAGTATACAATGAATAATGTGTAATCATATGGTGATAAATAAAAGGTGTTTTATTTATGTTCAAAGGGTTGATACCATATTGGATTCTATTATTATTGTGTTTCACTTTGCATGTTTTGACTTCCCGAATAAACTGGGTTATTCTTCCGGAATGACTAAGTTATTCAAACCATCCACAGTCGGTCATATGTTGGAAGTAGATATGAATTAAGACTGTCATGATGGGTTGTAGAGGTCTAAGGTGTTGGACAAGGCTACAGCAATCATGAGTGCTCATAAGTTCTGAGTATTGGATTCAACCCGCGCTCATTGGAATCACTTCATGGATTTTATCACGAGTGATCATGAGACGATAATATCTTATATTCTTCAAACCTAGAGATATGAGTTGTTACTATGAGTTGATAGTACATTGATAGCACGAAAACGCATTTGGTAACTCGGTGCTATAAAACGTGCCTTTGTGTATGATTCAACAAGTAGTAGAACAAGCCATATGAGTCGAAGTTTATCCGTTCCTTTTACCTTCGGGATAAAAGCGATATCTGTGGGCCCCTCGATGATTTGATGATGACAAATGGAAGTGCTCGGCCGGGCCAGGACTGATTTGATTTGTTCAATTAGTCAGTTGTCATAAATCGGAAATCGGAAAACAACAAATGGACAGAGAGAATGATTATAATCCATGTCTCAGTCCATATGATATCTAGAATGGAGGAATATATGATCCCTTATCTAATGGACAAGTCACTGACAAAGGTCAGAGTTCATCTACAAGGTCAGAGTTCGACAGAAGCTTTTGAGAGCTACGATTGCCGGTTGGTTCCTGAAGTCATACACAATAATAGTTTTAGACTTATCCAAGTGGGAGACTGTTGGATTAATGTCTAAGTCCATAACTATATTTGGTAAGACTTGACCCGACCCGGCATGGTCCATTTGGGTTGCATACCATCATGCACTTGAATGAGAGAAATAAGACACTTATGGTTATTAATATATTATAAGTTCTAGTATATTAATAATAAGAATAATAAGATTATTTAATTAGTATTGATCAAGAATTAATCTAGGATTAATTAAGTGATCAAAAGAAGACTAATTAAATATATGGGTTGATTGTGTAAATCATCCATACTTGTATAGTGGGCTAATGCTCCATGGATAATCAAGTTGGGCTAAAACCCATAGGATGGTCCATGGATGCTCCATGGTGTATTTGTACCCATGGATCCAAGGAAATGGAAATCCATGACAATTAAGAGTTTACCCTAATTGTGTAACTATATAAGCATCTTATTATTGAGGAAAAATCGGCCACTAGTAGTATTCAAGAAAGGGCTAGCCGATTTTGGTGAGTGTAGAATTCTCTCAAGTCATTCTAAGTGTTTTGATGATTGTGATTCCATTTGAGGTGTCACACTTGGGGCACTAAGCACTCAAGCTTCATGAAGACTTTCTACATCAAGAGGTATGTATTCTATCTTGTTACATTATTGTTTTGTATGCTAGATTAGGATAATACCTTGGAAGTTCTTATTTGCATGTATAATAGAGAAAACATAGATCCAAGGTATTCAGAGCTCTCTATATCGTCACAACCCCGTTTCTTGCGAGATTGAAGTGTTTTGGTGTGATTTCTTGAAGATTTTGAGACAAAAAGGACGTTAGATCAAGAGGAGAAGAAGGAGGCCAAATATCTTGGTGTTATTTCAGAGATTTCTTAAGGTATAACTCAGCCAGTCAATGCCCTGACTCGGCGAGTCCAAGGCAATATTCTTACCTCAAGAACAGACTCGGCGAGTTGTTCATACAGCTCGGCGAGTCTCAGCATAGAGTGTTCATCGGATGAAGATGAACTCGACGATTTGTTCATGCAACTTGGCGAGTAGGATGAAGGACTTGTGGACAACAGTTAGAAGGAGAACTCGTCGAGTCAATGCCTAACTCGACGAGTAGAGTCGAATTGAGGACAATCGAATGGGTAGGAACTCGACGAGTTGGCAAGCCAACTCGGCGAGTCGGGTCAACTGGAAGTTGACTTTGACTTGTACTTTGACCTGGTCAAGGGTAAAATGGTCATTTTACCCTAAGTACAGCTAGCAGTATTTGACTGAATGTTTTGTGGGAATTATAGCCGGAGGACTTCCGGAACAGTAGCAGCAGCAGTAGACAGTCAGTTCCCGCTCGAATCAACAGCTACTTTGAGGTGAGTTACCTTCTAGTAGCGGTGGGTCTACGACCACAATGCCGGCCCACCAGTAGGAGTTATATGTTAGATGATTGTCTTTTTGATATCATCTAGGTTTGCTACGACCTGGTATGTTATTTGCTGGCATGATATGTTATATGTGATAGTAGTAGAGTTCGGTCGTTAGGACCGAAGGGTAGGTCAGACACCCCAGCTATGTCTGACAATATGTGATGATATGTTTGTATGCTGGACTGATAAGATATATATACGTGGTAGTGGTAGTAGGGGTGAAATAGTCCCCGAGGATCGGTTGCTAGGACCGATGTGTAGTCAGCACCCTAGAATGGCTTGACACGGGTAGGACGGCACCCTAGAATGGCCGCACTGGGTAGTCAGGCACCGCAGAATAGCCTGACAGTATGTTATGTTATGTGATTGCATGGTATGTGGTACGATGAGGGAACTTACTAAGCTGTGTGCTTACAGTTTACAGTTGGGTTTCAGGTACCACTTCGTCGAAGGGGAAGGAGCTGGCGCGGTAGCGGCACATCATACACGCACACTGTTTTTCCGCATTCATGGGATTGTTCTGGGATTCATACTCTGATATTTTGATAGTTCACATGTTTTGGTTTTCAGACATAATATATGTTTATGAAACGGTTTGATCGGAAAATGTTTATTTGCAAATGATTCTACTAAATATTAATTGAAAAATGAAATTTTTGGACGTGAAAAATGGGTCGTTACACAAAAATAACAATTTAATACAAAAAATTCACAATTTAATACAGTTAATGCACAGTTTAAACATAAAATTCATAGATAATCCAGTTAATTCACAGTTTAAAGCATAAAAATGGTAGTGTAATACATAAAATTCACAACTTATTACAATACATTCATAATTTAATACACTAAAGTATAAATTCACATCCATATTATCGACCTAAAATTGTTAATACAGTCAATTCACAGTTTAATACACAAATTCACAACTTAGTATAATAAATTTGATGTTTAATACATAAAAATTATACATTCATTACTATATTCTTAAATTAAAACTCATATTTCAAAACTTTACTTCACAGTTTAATATAGCAGTTTATGACACTCATTTAAAGTGTTCAGAATTTAAAGACACTTTTCAAATTTTATAATTTTCATTCACACAAATCATCAAACACCTTGTGTGCATCAAAAAAACCATTCACAATACTTATACAACTCAAACTATTCATAAATACAAAAAAAAACACAGTGGGATTTAGGTTATTTAAATATTAATACGTAAGTTTTATACACTTATTCACAACTTAATGTACAACAAACACTATTTACAGTTTCAAATTTTCATTCAGGCAAATCACCAAACACATTGTGTGCATCATGAAATGTTTCTTAATTCTGATTTTTACTAAGCCTTTTAACACATAATAGGTAGCAAAAATGGAGTAAGATGTAAAACACAATAAATAAACATGAAGATAATTGTACAGAGGTTAAAAAAACACTCATATAAGCTCATCATAATATACCTGATGTTAAGAAAATGATGAGTGACATATTGGTTGTAACAACACCATCAAATCTTAATGATCTTGCTTTGCCACTCACAAGATCTCAAATATCTGGTCTCGTCGGATGTTTTTGCTCGTGTAACTGGCCTCGTCAATAGTCAGTGACATTGTAATCGTCGTTGCTGGTGGCGATTAGTAGCAAAACTTACAGATTTGGAGAGGAAGACACTACTGGTGGTTCTATAGTGGTTGAATGGTGGTGGATCTCATAGATCTAGAGCAGAAATCGCACATCTAGATGGTGGCACCGGTGTCGGCTTGGATTCCATCGGAACTCCTTTGTCTGAACATTAGATTTTCTCAGAAATCCTTCCACGTCTCGAGATCCCATCATAACTCCTTCCACATCACGAGATCTAGCTGAAAAACTTATAGATCTGAAGGAGGAAATTGTAGATCTAGCGTCAAAAATCATAGATCTGGAGGTGGATCTCGTAGATCGGTGGTGGAGACATCGTCACTGGTGGTGGTGGTGGTGAAGCCGCCGTCACCGGTGGTAGCAGTCGTGCAACAAGCTATGGGAGTGGTGGTGTTCATCAGATTGGTGGTTGAAGGATATAAATGATGGTTTTTGCTCTAAATGTTAAAAGGGAAGTTGGAGTTAATAAGTTTTAGATGCATCGGGTAATGGTTCTTATTCTTTTTTGGTTCTCATTTGAACCTTTACCTATATATATATATATATATATATATATATATATATATATATATATATATATATATATATATATATATATATATATATATATATATATATATATATATAGGTAAATGTTCAAATGAGAACCAAAAAAGATTAAGAACCTAAGAACCAACTAATTAAGGAAAATCCTTGTCAAAACACGGAATGGCATAAGCTGTTGCAGCTGACATCAAACCACCTACAGATCAGTAATACATCGCCTTCCTCCTTTCTCTTTGGTCTCCGGTTTTCTAACTGTTGGATTAGTGTCTAAGCCCGTAACCATATTTGTCAAGTACTTGACCCGATTGTGCATGGTCCTTTTGGGTTGCCTTCACCAGAGCAACTTGACTGGAGAAATAATAGAGAAAGAAGTTATTATGATTTATTAATATGTTATAAGAATAATATATTAAAGGAGAAGTCATATTTGTTTAATTAATATTGGTCAATAATTAATTAAGAATTAATTTAGTGATCAAGTGTAATTAATTAAACTAGAGGGGCTGAATTGTAATTATGTGACAGTTACAAAGTAGGGTAAGGACTATCCTAGATGTGGATTGGACGAATTCAAGGTGATAAGGACTCTTGAAATCTTCCAAAGATAAGGGCATTCAACGCTTATCTTATTGTTACTTGGTGGGCAAGCAACTAGATAAGGATAAGAACTGAAACCCTAATCTCTACACCTATATAAATACCCCTAAGGCCATAAGAATTCGTCCATGCCTTGTCTAGGGTTCATAGGGACGAATTTCATACCTCTTCTCTCTCTCTCTCTCTCTCTCTCTATTGCCTCTCCAATTGCTTGTGGTGTTTGTGAGCCATTAGAGGTACTACACTTGTGGTACTTGTTTTCAAAGCCAAGAAGATTCAAGATTTAAGTTGTTATTACAATATAACAACAAGAGGTATGTATTTCATCTTTCCTTGAGGATTTCAAAATTCCTAGAAGCCTTTTAGGGTTCTTAAAGTGTTCATAATGTTGTATAACTAATAGTGATAACATAGATCCAACTCTAGGGTTGCATGCACACATAGGATTGTTTGTACAAAACCCATCAGTGGTATCAGATCCTTTGGTTAACTTGTTTTCAATTAGTATTATACAATTGTATGAAGTTGACATACTAGGGTTTATAGCCAATAAACACTAGGAGGCTAGAGATTTCGAGATTAGGGTTTCTATACCCTAATTTGCGAAAATTTGAAAGGGTTTTCAAATCCTTTCCTTAAGCCTTAAGATTTCGAAATATAGGGTTTGTAAAACCCCATGATTTTTGAAATTAGCCTCCTCCCCAAGATAAGATCCTAAATTTTAGGGATTTGGATTATCCTATATCTTGTAATTATTCTTTAATGGTAATATATGGTAATTAAAGATTTTGAATTATCCTATCCCATGATTTTCGAAATTTAGAGGGATTAAAAGGATTAGGATAAATTAATTGATTACTTTGTAATTATCGTTTATGATTTAGACAATCCCTTATGATTTAATAATTTAAATTAATAGTTTAATTCACGATAATTATTAAATCAAGAGTTTTAATATTTAAAATTTTAATTTAAATAGTCTTAAATTCGAAAATTTTAAAGTGAGATTAAAACCTAATTGTTTTGAAAAGTTTCAAAACTTGCCCTCAAGTTTTGGAATTTAAATTGTGTGATTAAAAGTTTTATTTTGAAAAATGTTAAATTCTAAAACCCTAATTTTGAAAAGTTCAAATTACACCCTTATGGTTTTATTAAATTAATTAAGTGTATGATTAAAAGAGAGTTAATAAATCCATAATGATAAGGTTTATATTTTAAGTGTAATTTATAAAATTTAAACCACCTTGTATTTTAAAAGTGTAAAATACACCCTTATACTATGTATAACATTAAAAGTCTAATATTATATATGTATAACTAAAATGCTAGTTTTACCGTTAGTAGGCCTCATTCACGAAGCTGATCTATAAGGGGGGTATAAGGTTATGGCCTATAAAATGGCCGTTTAATGGGTATCCACTCTTACCCACCGCTTCCTTGATTGGTGGAGGGTTGTTAGCCGAATGGGTAGGATAGGGCAATCCTCTCTTCATTAATAAGTATAGTGAATCTATGTAAAGTAACTAAACGCTTTTGCAAATTCCAAATCCTAGTTACTTTAGGCAAAAGTGAAATTGATGCAATCCTATGAAATTACACCTTACACCCTTGCCAAGAAGTTAGTAGAGCGTGTGTGGTTAACCGGCACACTAATTGGTTCTAAGCAAAGGTGGCAAAGGGTGACTCAATGTTTATCAGAGTTCGATGGAGCGTGTGTGGTTTACCGGCACATCGAATAGGTGACTGTAACAATGAGGGCACCATGTAGATTTGTATGGTTATTCACACCCACTTTGTGATCCTCGGCATCCCAGTCACAAACGAGAGGGGCATATCGAGATTTAAACATGCCATTGAAAAGTTCAATGAATCTCAAAGGAAATCTAGGAATTCTTAATACATTTAAACTAAAGCCTTTATGTTTTTCATGGTGAAGAATTAGTGAATTTTCATTCACTTACCTCCGAATTATTTGCATGTTGGATTACGACATCCCTCTTCTAATATGTAAATAAGGTTGTTGGATCCTAGCCTTAATGTTTCATTTGGGTGTTTCATTAAGGATTCAATCAACTAACTTGAAATTTCTCTCATTTTGTAGATGCTTGACTCTAACCGTGGTCTTCCCGAATCCCAAGGAAAAGGTGTTCCTGTTGAAAGTAAAAGCTTGTTCCAAATTAAAGGATAAATGTGGACTAGCTTGATTTCACTCCCTCCTCCTCCTCCCGTTGTTCTCTCCGACCCACAAGATCGAAGATTTGAAAGGTTCAAGATCACTAAAACCCTATTGGAAATGGAACATGAAGATGGTAAACACGTGTGTGCTCACGTCCTAGGGATGAAATCACACATTGATAGGTTGATTATGTTGGGTGCGTCTTTTCCCAATAAGTTGGCTGTGGACTGGGTTCTTCAGTCACTCCCTAAATCATATGATAAGTTCATAAGAGAGTATTATATGATGGATCCTGATGCGACCCTCATTGACTTAACTTACATGCTTATTGCTACTGAATCAGAAATGATTTGGCGAAGTAATGGAGCATATTTGTCTGGTAATTCAACCAACAATGCTTCCGTGGACATTCCAGAAGAACCTACCTGTTTCTGCTGCCAAGAGAAGGGGCAATAGATACGAAGCTGCCCAAAGGACCTGAAGAGTCTAAGAGATTGGAGAGTCAAGAAGTATGGCTCTACTTCAGGTATAAAATCCACCATCTAACTCCATTAAATTCCTATTCTTTATACATAATGTGATAAGATTACATTTGAATGTTTTGTAGAATTAGAGAAAAGAGAGGAAGAGCAAGATGAGTCTGATCACGAAGAAATGGATTACGATCGCATGGATTCGAAGATCAGATTTTGAGCTTAGGAAGTTATGATAGATTCGTTGGGAGTATTTGATTACATAGTTTTTCAGTTGAATTTTGCATTTTAAGGACATGTTTTCCGCTGCTTTTATGAATAAAATAAATTTTGGTTTTATCTCATTTTTTATCCTTACAATGGCATATATGAAAAATTGATGTTTGTGTACTTCTATCATTAGCAAAATGGATTTGATTCTTAATTAGGTTATTTATGGAAGTGTCTAGAGTTTACCAAATAGGGAGAGTTTTTCATCGCCCAAGTTTCAAGTGGATAGGATCTTGGAATCGTATAACAAGTATTATATGATGAATGGAAACTTTCACATTGGGAAATTTGGACTAATTCCTTGACAAAGTGTCAATTGAAGGACTAGGAGATCAAATACACTAGGTCGTACGTTGATCAAGTCTACCACAAGAGTGACAAAGATATTCGTCATGATTTACTAAAGTTTAGTGAATATGGTTATACGTATAAGATTGAGTATAATTCTAAGTTGATTGAAAGAGTTTCAATCAATAGCAAAACGAATAAGAAGAATCAAGTAGGCAGAAAGATAAAAGTTTCTCTCTTCTAAGAAGAAGGGAGAGTACCTTTTATTATGTTTTATGATAAGTCTTAATGATTAAGAACCTTATCTCAATTGATCCTCTAAATGAGTCTTAGTACAATTTGTATGTCTAAGAAGAGGATTCGAGAATTGTCGAAATGGTTAAATCAAGAAGTCAATCATACTTCGTTCCAACATCAAGTCTTAGAGTTATACTCCAAGATTGTGAATTGAGTGACAAGTCTTAAGAAGGTTTATAACATTCATCAAATGTGGAATTTGGGAAAAGGTTTTCTTATTCTTGCACATTTGAAATTGGTAAGTTGTGATGTCTTAGATAAGACAAAGACCAACTAGGACCAATCATGTGAAATGTTTTGTATTAATAAAACTACACTAACTTTTGAATATTTGTTTGTCAATAAATGTTTCTTGACAAGAGAGCCTTATATGTCAAGGAGTTAGTGGGAGTCTTAATGGTCTTGACAGGTTTCAAGAAAAAATCAAGAATAAACCTTATCAAACATCACTAGCACACGGCTTGAGGTTTACAACCTATCGTGTTGACACTATTTTGTTTTCTGTGCGATTCCAATTGAGTTTTCTGTATATGTGAGTTCTACGAGTTCTCAATGGATTGTATAGGGGAAAGACACCTTGTTCAATGGAAAGTACATTGAAATGAAGGGGTGGGATGCTCAATAACTTGGAAGTAATGGTGGGACCCTTGATGGCAAGAAATTAAGAAGAACAAGTTCTATCCATAAGAGTTTGGATTTGTCACTGACATTATCTTATGATTATGGTTATGACGAATTCACATGGATGGGAACGTATACACCACAAAATCTAAGTGTCATAAGGTTTGTTCTAATTCGTGAGAATGATTGTGAGGAAACGCTTTCACTAAGAGAGATTTTGAAGATAACATTATGTAATTTGGGTCTCTCAAATTCAACTATGATTACGGCATACCTCTTCATAGTTCGAATTGTGGGAAATGGCAAATGGGTCTGAACATTTTAGACTTGTTGATATGAGTCCTAGAATCATTTAGACATATACATATGAGCTGTCTAAGGAAAAGTGTATGAGTTTGAGAAGCTTAGATAAAGTCTTATTAAAGCATCTGGTATTAGAAATACGAACTTAAGAAATTGTTTTCTAGAAGTTCAGCTGATTTCTGAATACATGTCGAAGCTAGTGGGAGCATAAGTGTTATGCTGGTAAAGAAATAATCATCATGTAAGTAGGAGCATGATTATTATGGTAAGTATGGCTAGTTAGCAATATTAATTATAGAAAACAAGAGTTATACTTTGCAAAGTCGTAAGGGTTGAAAAGTTGTTTTGCTATAATTAAGGAAGAGAATATTGTACTTCGTTCAAAATCTAAATCTTAGATTGAGAAATTTTAATAAATTTAGCCAAAGGATACATAGTGTGTTCTTAAATTTCGATTATGATTACGGTATCCCTCTTCATAGTTTGAATTGTAAGAACGTGACACATAAAATATTATGGCAGAAGATTGATAGAGTATCGTATCTTTATGTAAGACATTATGCATCGTGTCCCATACGCTTCGGGTAAAGGAGCGATTGCAAGTGCTATAGTATTTGACCATTCTAAAATTTTCCAAATGTCTAGCGCATTAAGAAGGAAAAAGAACATGAATCGGTTTTGACTAAGATAATTAAACAAATATCAAAGGACGATATAAAGTTCGCTGAGGATTGGTCACGTGTGAGTAGTTGGAAGTATGATATTGAATGGACCATATCAACATTATTATGAATAGATAAGATTCTATTAAGAATTAGTCGTCATATGGTAAATATGGAAATGTTTCCATAATTGGGAGTTGAAAATTAAAAATTTATGTCTAGATTAGAAAATTTTATGCAAAAGGATGTTCAAAGGAATATACTTTGAGTGAGAGACATCACATCTATAGAATTGTTCTGTAATAATTTTGATAGAGTACCTTGTGATTTCGTTGGCCGAGTCTTTGTGATTTTTGTACCGTGACTTCACAAGAGAATCATTGCATAAAATATTAGAATTTGACATATTCTAAAAGATGGCAAGAATTTGGTATACTTACACTAATTATAAGGATTGGGGATTGTGAAATGAGTTTCATTTGAAAAGTTTTCAATTGATCTATTTCACAAAGTATGATCCATAGGAAACCAAAGTGTGCATGCTTGGAGCATGGGACAATTATGGTTATGATTCGAGTTATAAAGTTGATTATCTGAAACATTAAACAATGGATAATGAGTAATCAATATGGTGATTAAATAAATGTGTTTTATTTATACTCACAAGTTTGGGGTCATATAAGATTAAGTATTATCATTGTGTTTCTCTTTGCATGTTTTGACTTCCAGAATAATTGAGTTTATTAAGAATAATCGAATTATTCAAACGGTCCGTAGTCGTTCATATGTTGGAAGTAGGTATGAATGAAGACTGTCATGAATTGGTTTGAAGATTGTCTAAAGTGTATTAGACATAGCAAAGGTTTGCTACAACGTTCATGAGTGCTTATGAATATGATTTTGAGCATTGGATTAAACCCACGCTCACTTGGATCACTTCATGGATTTTATCACGAGCGATTGGTGAGACGATAATATCTTGTATTCTTGAAACCGAGATGTGTGAGTTGTATCTTGCGAATCGGTTACACATTGATAATATGTAAATGCACCAGTAACTTGGTGTTATAAAACATATTGTTGTGTGTGATTTGGTGAGTGAGTGCAAGCAAACATTGAGTCGAATTTTATCCGTTCCTTTTACCCAAAGTGGGATAAAGGCGATATCTGTGGGCCCCTCGATGATTTAGTGATCACAAATGTAAATGCTCGGCCGGGCTAGGGCAAATTTGATTTGTTCAATTAGTCAGTCGTCGTAAATCGAAAATCGTTAAACAACACATAGACTGAGAGAATGATTACAATCCATGTCTCACGTCTATACGATATCAAGAATGGAGGAATATATGATCCCTTATCTAAAGGACAGGTCCCTGATAAGATCAGAGTTCGACAGCGTCTTTGAGAGCTACGATTGCTAATCGGGTAGTACTTACTATTATAGTTACTAGACTTATCCAAGTGGGAGACTGTTGGATTAGTGTCTAAGCCCGTAACCATATTTGTCAAGTACTTGACCCGATTGTGCATGGTCCTTTTGGGTTGCCTTCACCAGAGCAACTTGACTGGAGAAATAATAGAGAAAGAGGTTATTATGATTTATTAATATGTTATAAGAATAATATATTAAAGGAGAAGTCATATTTGTTTAATTAATATTGGTCAATAATTAATTAAGAATTAATTTAGTGATCAAGTGTAATTAATTAAACTAGAGGGGATGAATTGTAATTATGTGATAGTTACAAAGTAGGGTAAGGACTATCCTAGATGTGGATTGGACGAATTCAAGGTGATAAGGATTCTTGAAATCGTCCAAAGATAAGGGCATTCAAGGCTTATCTTATTGTTACTTGGTGGGCAAGCAACTAGATAAGGATAAGGACTGAAACCCTAATCTCTACACCTATATAAATACCCCTAAGGCCATAAGAATTCGTCCATGCCTTGTCTAGGGTTCATAGGGACGAATTTCATACCTTTTCTCTCTCTCTCTCTCTCTCTCTCTCTCTCTCTCTCTATTGCCTCTCCAATTGCTTGTGGTGTTTGTGATCCATTAGAGGTACTACACTTGTGGTACTTGCTTTCAAAGCCAAGAAGATTCAAGATTTAAGTTGTTATTACAATATAACAACAAGAAATATGTATTTCATCTTTCCTTGTGGATTTCGAAATTCCTAGAAGCCTTTTAGGGTTCTTAAAGTGTTCATAATGTTGTATAACTAATAGTGATAACATAGATCCAACTCTAGGGTTGCATGCACACATAGGATTGTTTGTACAAAACCCATCACTAACACCGATAACCTTCTTTCTTCAGATCTATACTTCGGTGAGTGCTGAACTGCCAATTTGTCTCCTTCTTCGTTGATTCGATGAATCTCTGTTGCCAACAACATCAAACCACCTCCAAATCTGTAACAATTTATGCCACCTAGTGCCGATTTTGGCCTTCTACATCTCTGAATCTATAATGTGTGCTTCGTCTCCGACCACGACCTTGCTAGAACGCCAGAAAACGTCGCCTTCTGCATTTCTCTTTGATCTTTGGTGCTGTAACATCGATAACTTCCTTTCTCATATCTAGAGCTCCGATAAGTGCTGGAGATCCACCACATCTGCCTCCTCCACATCGGATTCATCTTCGACCACTTCTAGCTACCTTTTTCACCTCTAACCACCAAAGACCTCAGCTGTAGCAACCTATGGTCAGATTGATTCCTTCCCCATGATATATGTTGTTTCCTATGCTTAATGTTGTATTCACTGGCTTCATTGATACATGTTATCTCATCCTCTTACTCTGTTTTGATTTGAAAACATGTCCATCTCGACAAGCATTTTGTAAATGAAGTGGAGTTTCACTGAAATAAGGTAATACAACTTCATATTTGATTTTTTCGTGAATTTTTTATGTTCTAATATATATTTAATACAAAAAAAGCTAACTCAACAACAAGCTCAAATAGAATCACAGATGGCTCGCTATGAAGATGTACTGGCACTAAAAAGAATGCAGGCATGTTTTGAAATTCATATTTTTCTGGTTTAGTTCATGGAGGTATGAAATAAATTTAAAAAATTGTGCAGGCTGAAAATGAACATCACAGAACAAGAAACCAAGAACTTGTTAAAATGTAAGAAGAATCATCAATTAGACAAGAACAAGCCAGAAGAGTAACAGAAGAGAAAATCCAAGCACAACGTAGACAAACAAAAAGAGAAAAAGCTGAAATAGAAAGAGAAACAATTAGGGTTAGGGCTATGGCTGAAGCAGAAGCAAGAGCCCATGAGGCTAAATTATCAGAAGATGTGAATAAACGAATGCTTGTAGAACGTGCAAATGCAAAAAGAGAAAAATGGGTTTCTGCCATTAATACTACCTTTGTGCACATTGGAGGAAGTGATAAAATCTTGGTTTCTAATTCTTATTTTTTGAATGTATAAACCTTTTAAATCATGTCTGTTTTGCAGGGGGTTGCGTGCAATATTAACTGATCAAAACAAGATGGTTGTGGATGTTGGGGGTGTCACAGCCCTTGTTGCAGGGATCTACACAACAAGGTATATCTATATTATAATTATTAATTATACTTGTTTTGAGTTTATTTTTTTAAGAATATATCTATATTATAATTATTAATAATACTTGTTCTAAGAATATATCTATATTATAATTATAATGTAATCCATTTTCTTCTAAAAATCTTGCATCTTCTTTGATATCTATTATGAAAAAAATAGTTTTGTTTCGATTGTTCCTTTTTGTTAAAGCGTGAATTTAATATTTTAAAATCTCATTTGTCGTGTGTGTGTGTGTGTGTGTGTATATATATATATATATATATATATATATATATATATATATATAATTTTAGTTTTAACCGTTATTAAGTTGTGAACTTAAGTTTCTTTTTTTATTTGTTATAATATTTGCATAAAAATAATATTCAAAGTTTAAGTTTTATATAGTTAGTTTTTTCTGTGAATTTAATTTATAATGTATGTTATTATGTTAGTTTATTCTCAAATAAAATGAATTTAGGTTTGTTAAGTTGTGAATTGTGATGTTTTAATATTTTAATTATTATTTAGTTATGTTAAGTTTAATTGTGACCAAGTGAATTAATATATTTTTAATTGTGAATATTATTAATGAAGATTCCCGAAATGCTCTATTAAACTGTGAATTTGTGTGGTGGACACATGATGTTTGATGAAATGCTTTAACAAAATCAAGTAAACTTCTAAGCTGTAAATACTGTGAACGAGTGTCCTAAAATGCTTTATTAAATTGTGAATTAAAATCTTAAAATAAATTTAGGCTTAGATAACGGTCGTGAATATATAATTTTTGTGTATTAAACTTTGAATTTATTATATTAAACATTGAATTTTGTGTATTAAGTTGTGAATTGATTGTATTAAACAGTGAACTTACTATATTAAACTTAAAATAACTATATTAAGCATATTTTGTATGAATTTTTTGTGTTTTAAACTTTAAATTTATCATATGAAGCTGTGAATTTTGTGTATTAAGTTGTGAACTGATTGTATTAAACTGTGAATTTAATGTATTAAACTTTAAAATAACTGTATTAAGTTGTGAATTTTTTAGGAATATATAACTTTTATGTATTAAATTGTGAATTTGTTATATTAAGCTATGGATTTTGTGTATTAAGTTGTGAATTAATTGTATTAAACTGTGAATTTACTATATTAAACTTTAAAATGACTGTATTAAGTTGTGGATTTTTTAAAATTTTTTTGTTTGCTTCTGAAATATAAGAAAAGAGAACCATTACACATATATATGATATTGTCTAATTTTGAATGAAGTATGTAAAATTTAAATTATGAATATTTGTGTAAATAAACTTTGAAAGAAACATTAGCCTATAGATATGAAAGTATAAATGTAAAATTTAAGTAGAAAATATAGCTGTGAATATATAATTTTTATGTATTAAATAGTGAATTTGTTATATTAAACTGTGAATTTTGTATATTAAATTGTGAAGTGCATGTATCAAGCTGTGAATTTATAATGAATTTTGTATAATATGTGTTTTTATGCATTAAATTGTGAATGTGTTTTTTTATGCACTAAGTTGTGAATTAGTGTCTGAAATATTGAATTAAGTTTTGAATTAGTGTCTGAAATATTAAATTAAGTTGTGTATTAGTGTCTGAAATAATGAATTAAATTATGAATTTTGGTTTTTTTAATCCTTATTTGATTTTTTAGGGAATGATGTTGGTGGTGTTGACATTGATGCTTTGTGGTGACGATGGTTGATAACAACGTATGGTAGTTGGCAGTGTTAATGGTGGCGATGGTGGTAGAGTAAAGATATGTTCTATTCCTCACTCATTTTCTTCGCTGATTTCAGATAAGTTATCATCTTTTATGATTCACGTATATATTTTTCTTTTGATGTTTGTTTATGAAGTATGAGATAACTTATGTATGTATTAAAATATAAATGAGTTTTTTATACACTGAAATATGAGATTATACTTGTAAATAAGTTGTGAATGTATTGTATTAAATTGTGAATTTGTTGTGTTAAGCTGTAAATTTGTTCACAGCTTAGTATAATAAATTCACAATTTAATAGATAAAAATGCCTCTAGATCTGAACATATAACTATTAGTATTAAGTTAAAAAAAAAATAGAGTCGTGCATATATATTTTTTGTCTATTAAACTATGAATTATTGTATTAAGCTGTGAATTTTATGTATTAAACTGTGAAATGATTGTATTAAGCTGTGAATTGGATGTATAAAGATTTGAAATTTTTATGAATTTTGTGTTTGCTTATGAAATATGAGAAGAAAGAATCAGTATACATATATATGATTTATTCTAATTTTAACAAAATTATATAAAATTTAAATTGTGAATATTATGTAAATTATATTTTGAAAAAACACCAACCTTTAGATCTAAATGTATAAATGTGTGTTTTAAGTAAATAATATGATATTTTTATGTATTAAAGTTTTATTTTTTTATATATATTTAAATTTTATATATTAAACAATAATTGAGTAAATTAAATTATGAATTGACTAAGGGTTGCTGTGATTTTTTTTTAATAATTTGTTTAATAAAATATGAATGATTTATGTAAAAAAATTTGTATTAATTTCTTATAAATATAGTTATTTTTAATGTTGTATAAGTATGTAAGAATGCCTTAGTTTTTATAATTATGTTTCATTAAATTCAAAATGGATGAATAAACCGATCTATTAAACTACGAATATAGTATTTAACATGCCATTGTCTGACTTTATATACATATCTCATTTTGAAGAAAGAATTGTTGCAATGTTGGCACAAGTGGTTGGTGGCAGCATTTGGTGGTGGTAAAGTTTAGGTTTGATTTCTTTGAATTTGAGAATTAGTGTAAAATAAGTTTTCTTAAGTTGTGAATTTTATGTATTAAACTGTAAATGGACTGTATAAAGTTGTATTTTATAAAATTTTTGTGTTAAAATGTAAATGAATGCATGCACGAAAATATTAGACTAAAAAAATTACGATTTTTCCATTTTCTTACCAAAAAGACAAAAATTAGGATTTTAACATACTTGATAATATTCACAATGTATATTTAGTTATTAAATGAGGTTCTTAGGTTCTTAATCATTGGTGGTTCTCATTTGAACCACTCCCTATATATATATATATATATATATATATATATATATATATATATATATATATATATATATATATATATATATATATATATATATATATATATATATATATTTCTATTCTAATAAAATAATAGTTTTATTCTTATTTTGACATGTGGCCTTATAATTAATGCATATTTTATTTTTCTTTTGACATGTTTGACCCTATTATGTCTCCGAATTAATGCATTCCACTTGTCAACCTATTGATTCCACATTTTAAATTTTAAATTTTACGACTCTAACTATATTAAATTAATAATAACATTAAAATAAAATTAATACAAATTATAAAGTGATATAGTTTTAGATATTTAATTAAATCAATGATTATAATTTTATATAGCTAAAAAAATCTCTTAGTTAATAATTTATTTTAAAAAAGTGATAGTTTTAAATATTAAAATTTAGTTAAATTTGTAACTATGGTTTCCATGGGTTATAAACTAATATATATATATATATATATATATATATATATATATATATATATATATATATATATAGGGTGACGTTCAATAGAGAACCATAATTAACCAAGGAACCAATCTTTTTTTCAACTTTTAGAACTTATTTTTTATCAAAAAAAAAAAAAAAAAAACTAAAAATACAGAAATTCATAACTTTTTATCCTTTTGCAATGATATCTAATTCGAATTTTTTTTTCGTCAAATTCACATTGTGAATCTTTGAAAATTCACAATATGAATCTAAATTCACACGGTGAATCCGAAATATATATTTAACATTCACAATTTTATGTTATGAATGTAGATATTTTTAAATTTTTTTCCGATAAAGAATAAGCTCTAGAACTTGAAAAAAATTGGTTCCTTGGAGAACGAATAATTATGGTTCTCTATTGAATATATATATATATATATATATATATATATATATATATATATATATAGGTTTAGGTTTAGGTTCTATGGAAAACAAGAAACCCTAAAAATCATAAAAATACATAAAAAATACTTAGATATCACAAATCTTTTTTTTATTATTTTATATTATGAATTTTAGCAGCTGTTTATGTATTTTCGCTGAATTTTTTTTGAAAAAAAAACCAAAAAAAATCATTTTTTTTCAGCGTATTTCTAAAAAACTGCGATTTTTTGGTATATAAATTAAAAAAAAAAGATTTGTGATGTTGAAGTATTTTTGTATGCATTTTTATGATTTTTATAGTCCTTTTTAGGGTTTTTTGTTTTCCACATAACCTATATATATATATATATATATATATATATATATATATATATATATATATATATATATATATATATATATATATATATAGGGTTAGATTATTTTGTTTTTACTAACTATTGTGTGCCAGAATGCACAGATCTGGACCATCGGATGGAATATAATCAAAGTTCATGATTTGAGGGTCTATGACAGTAGAATAGGATAGCATGTACCATATAATCACACAAATTTCAGCATAAGGGCATTTTAGTCAATTAAACTATATTAAAGAAAGGAAATTTTTGGATTTTTAGGGATGATTAATTCCTTTATTTTTTTAAAAATCTGAATATTTTAAATTAATTCAAATTTAAAAATCCGATTTTATTCTGTCAGAATGATAGAATGCCAACCATAAACTAGTAAATATATTTTTCGATTTTATTCTGTCAGAATGATAGAATGTCAAATTTAAACTAGTAAATACATTCTGAAAGAATACACAAATCAATTCTTGAACTAAATAATATAACAAATAATTACATTGTATGATTGTGATTCATTGAATAATAACAACATTTTGAAAAAAAATTAAAAAAAACATCAAAATCTAACAAAAACACTAATCTATTCTAAAAGAATATTATTTTTAAGCAACACTTTATACATTGTAGCATAACACATTCTGGTATAATACACTCTAGTTCTATATGTTTTCTTCCTTCTCCACATCAATGTTAGCCTCTTTAAAACCCGAATCCACAAAGAAAAGATAATCAAGTTTCAAAAATTAAACAACTCAATGCATTCTAATAGAATACAACAATAAAAATTCTTAGAGAATAAACTATTCTTGCATAATGGTTTTGAATATTCTTTACCTTCTTCATTCTGAAAGAATAGTAGCCTTCTTCAAGGGAGGTGTGTAAATCAAAAGGGAGGTGTAGGTGTATTACTCGTGATACCCAATTAAAGATCTTTTAACAGTAAATACCTAGTATTCCTTTTGTGCACACATCAAAACTCAAATAAATTTATATCATATATATTGGAACTGGGATAAGCCAATAAACAATTGAGATGCGTTGAAGGGAAAATGAGCACATACCTTGGTTTTGATGTGTTATTGGAAAATTAGAGATGTGATTCTTAATTTATTAGAAAAGAGGGTATACGATTCTTGATTTTTGTGTGATCGGCAACGTCTCTAATCCCCCGTTTTCTATTTTCTTTAGAAATTAGAATTAGGTGATGGTTTTTTCCTCGATTCACTCTAAAAAACGATCACATACCTTGGTTTTGATGTGTTGTTGGCCGGTGGCTATGAGGAAATAATAAGTCAGTGGCGGTGGCTATAAGGACGGAGGATGGTGTCGTCAGTGGCTACGTCTGATGGTATTCACGGAGACGAAATCACAGATTTGGTAGATGAGGGTGTACGTGCGTATTTGGAGGAAACGGTGGTTATGAGGACTTTCTTGATTTAGGGTTTGATTTTGGATTGATCGATTGTAGAAGAAGAAGCAAAATCGGTGGATTAGAAACGATGGTGAGTTCTATTTAGGGCTAATGTTCTAAATTTATCTTTGCAAGAATCAGGAATATTAATTATGTACCATAATTAACTATGCAAAGATTATAATAATACCCTTAAATGATTTATTTTTTCCTAAATTCCTATTGGTGAATTCATGCACATAATAGTTGCTAGAAAAATTTGAACCCCTCTCTCTCTCTCTCTCTGTATATATATATATATATATATATATATATATATATATATATATATATATATATATATATATATATATATATATAAATCCCCCTTATGAACCGTTTTTTGTTCTGAATGGTTGATTTTTTTTTTCTTTTTCATTTGGTGGGTTTTCTTTAATTTTTTTTTTCTTTTTCGTCCATCATCACTGCTTCCCACACTCAGCTCTTCCTTGTATAATCCTTTCCCATATTCTTCTATTCGTTTGAGATAGTGTATTCGACATGCTTTGCTAACCACAGCCAACACATACATGTTGTGTTTTTGTTTCTTCTTCTATTGTCGACTCATCTCTGCTCAACGACTTCCTTTTATTGTCACCGGTTTTCCTCTAGTTTTCCTCTATCCTCTTCGCTTTTGTCCAGGTAAATTGTAATTTTTTTCCCTTTCTTCTTTCTATTTTCCCCATAAATGTCTGCTTTTTAATTTTGATTTTCTGTTGGGTTTTTGGTTATTCGGTTGATGTTCTCCACCGATTCACTCCCTCAAATACATTGATAACTTTAATCCTCTTGATATTTGGCCGGTGGGTTCACCGTATCCATTCCCGAATCCGTCTTCTGGTCCAGATAACCGTATTTTCCTTTTGTTGTGGTTCCTTTTTTCTCCATCCACCGCCATCGACTTTATGCTCGATTTCCTACGTCTTCTTCAACCATACCACCACCATCTTTTTGTCTCCTTTGATGCTTGTATGGTCTATTCCTACAGACAGTGAACTGACTTATGAATAGTAACTTTTAATTATAGTCATAGATGTTATTATGAATCTATAATTAACATTTATCAGTGATTCCAAGTCTTTGTACAAATTGATCTACTTACGGGAGTGATGTATAGGCTGTATTTAGTGAAGTGTTTAATGTGGGATTTCCAAACAGTATACTCTATATACCAAACGGACCCTACCTCTAATATGATACTACCTGGTTATTCATTACTTGATAGATATTAAAGTAGACTTTGAGATTATTGAAGAATCTAAACCCGTAGGATAATAGTTCCATGAAGTATGAAATTAGACTAAGACTTAGCGTATATACATCTAGTTCTTTTAAAAAAGGTGTAAGGAGAAGCTCTGCCCGATTCACCAATCACCATACACTTTTTTAGGTAAGTGCATGGTTATTATTAAGAACATAATCTTCATTTAAAAAGAATTAATACTATCGAGTAATATAAATGTTTATCTGTATTACCTGTGTTAGGTGCTATTTGTATAAACATGATAATTGGATTAGAAATTGTGTTGGGAATCGATTGACTTTAGTTATAAGTCTCGCCTTAGGTTTAAGAATAAGACTTGTAAGGGTTGCTTAGTTCAAATTAAGCTTGACATCGGATAGGTCTCATGACTTGGGTAAAGTGTGTGGGATCGGAGTGGAGTGTTTCTCCTATTTCTTGGATGACAAAAAATGGTGGGTCCAGATCATACAATTGACAAGTATGTACAAGTCATCGACCAAACTAGATGACAACACTTGACTATTCTAGGCAGTCTAATAAATTACGTTGCTAGCATGAACTTATAAACCATGGGCGTAGATAAAATGGGATACCATATTTATCGAATCTTTGAACATTGGTTGCCTTATATATGACTTACATTGGCCATGGACTTCCCTAGCTGTGCAGTCAAATGGTTGCTTAAACGATTCATCATGTTGTGTGATTCCTCCAGATAATCGTTGTTTTAGGATCTGTGAGGAGCGGTTAGGTTGGGTAGTTGGTCTTAGTTTAGATTTTATATTATCTGATAAAGTTGTTTGCAGGAATGATATTATTTATTATCATTAAATTATTATGGGCTTGAAAAGCCTACGCATCTCACCAGGTTTTCTCAAACTTGACTGACTCGTTTTATGCATCACGGGTAGCAGATGAAAGGTTGTCGAAGTCTGGTTAGGATGAGGAGTATAATAAATATATTTGCATGTAATAAGTAGTTTCAAGACCTTTTAATATTTAACTTGTACTGTATGTTTGGATATGAACGATGAAATCCTTGAGGTTTTTAATAAAATGAAATAACTTTTGTTATCTTAAAAATGTTTTGTTTAAACGGGAATTTCCGCATCTCAATATATAAAGCGTAAAGAAAATGTTTTAATTGGTTCTGAAAAATGGAGGATATCTCATCTCAAACGATCGACACATTATCAATGGTCCTGTTTCCTTCCTCTATGGTATCCAAAACATAAGCCACACAACCCGAACAACCATGTTAAAGATAGCTCCTAGATCTCCCAACTGAACAAAGAGTTGGTCGCCTTTGAGCACCCTTACCACAAATAAATAGCTCTCCCCCACTTGGGGTTCAAAACTAAATTAAGTAGTGCTTGCAGTTAATCATTTCCCAATTATGGCTCAACCAATCCATCCATATGATAACCTTTCTCTCGTGCAAAGGGATACAAACCAAATCATTCGGATATCGCTTGCTAAATAACTCCAACACACAACCCTGATGAACCCTCAATACTTGCACTGGATGATCATCGGTGATCTCCGCCTCTAATGGATAATCAAGCTCCTAGGAGTTTCACCAAATCTCTGGTTGAGTGAAAGAGATACGAACGATCGGGTGGCGCCAGAATAAAAAAGAACTAAAGCTGGAACAGCGTTCACTAGGAACGTCCCTTTGATACTTAAGCCTTAACCGACTTCCTCTTCCTCACAGTCTCCAAATCAATCTCCCATTCCTAGGACCTCGCTATCATTTCCTCTAAGGTCCTGTAGCTCAAGATGCTCACAAACTCTTGTATCTCATTCTTCAACATATCATGGGTACTTGCCTCCTTTACCTCCTCGTCTATAAAATACTACAGAACCAGTAAATCCCTCTCATGGAACATGGTGGTGGTCTCCTCTATAGTCTCAGTAGTCTGGCGAAGGTCCTGGAACTCCCTTGCCAGCTGCTGAACCTCGATCACTAGTGCAAACTCCACCATCAATCTCATCACAAAATCATCCCAAGTTATTGCCTCGACACCCTTGTCGACCAAGGCATCGTATAACACCTATTTTTCCTCGACGAATTGAATTAGGGTTTTAAGGAGTCAAAAGGTTGGATTTTGGAGAAAAAGGATCCTCACGACGTGAGACATAGAGGCTCACAAAGTGAGATGGGTTGCATGAAGATTTTTTCCAAGTCTGAGCTCACGACGAGAGAAATAAGAGCTCATCACATGAGGAGCGATGCATCCGAAGCCCATGATCTTTTAGGGTTTTCTTCGTATTTAAGAATCTCTAACCGCATTTTAGGGTTTCTTATCATCCCCAAACCCTCATTCACCTTATAAAAATCCTAGTGCCCATCCTTGCCTGATCTATGGTGTTTTTAGAGCCTTTCTTGGTGTGGAAGAGGAAGAAAAGAAGAAGCAGAAGGAGGTATTGTGTTGTGGCTTTTGAGGAATCACCATCACCTTTCTTTGTTTTTGGACCATTGTAAGTGTTAAAGCTCCTATCTTTATGGTTTTATAAGGATAGATATAAGTTTTATCCCATTTTTCTTCTTGGATGTGCATGTTTGAATGTATGGAAACCATACAGTTGGCAACTTTATGGGTTGTGGGGGCCTTAGAGATGTCTTGGAGTTCAGATCTAGAAATGGTTGAGTTTTGAAACGTTATATGAAAGTTGGATGTCTTTTCATCAACTTTTGGCCTAAATGAGATCTAGACATGTGTTGGACAGATATGTATTAAAAGCATAGACTTTCTAGTGCATTAAGAGGTTATAAGACCTTTTGGAAAGTTAGAGTGCAAGGCTTAATGGATTAAGGATGTAAAAGTTGGATTTTTGGCCTCAGACTTTTCTCACGACGTGAGGATCGTTTGATCCCATTTCTTATGAGCTTATTGGTGCTCATGGCATGAGGAAAGGCTGCCTACATCGTGAGGATAACTCAAGTGTCATTCCTTGACTAATTTGGCTAGGTTGAGTCGTGATGAGTTTAGGATCAGATTATGTGAGCTCTCATGACGTGACTAAGGTCTGGTCACGATGTGAGATGTGATTTTGGGCTTTGGGTCTTACTAGGCCCTAGTTTTCTGTTTTGGACCTTCTTGGATTAGGCCCATGAGGGGTTTTAGGTCCAATTAGGAAGTTGGGCCATATTAGACTTCTTGGTGTTATTGGTATACGCCTTGGATGTTGGGCCAAGTGAGGAAAGGGGTAAAATGGACTTTTACCCTGGGTGTTGGACAATTGGACTAGGATTCTAGCTATGTGTTGTGGACCAATTATTAATCGGGTATTATTTGATGATGCTAGCATGGGGACTTTGCGGAATAGGAGTCCGAGATCTTATCTGATAGATTCAGCAGCTTGAGGTGAGATTCCTCATTGTGTTTGGCGGGTCGAAGGCACCAAGCCCGACCCATGGTTTATTGTGATTAGATGCTAGTTGTCTGCGTGACATTGCATGTATGTTTTCTAGTTATGTTTATGGGTACGGGCCTGATGATTATATTGTATGCTATTTATCTTTGTGATTCTTGCATGTGTTTATGTGTTTGTATGTATATCGGGCACGAGCCGATGCCAGGCGGGGCCTGATGACTGATAGATCTGTTCCGAGTAGGGATCAAGGTTGGGCGAGGCCCATTATGTGTTTGATATGTATGGTATGTGGTGTTTTGGGTAACTCAATAAGATTTGTGCTTCAGATTTATGTTTATGGTTTCAAGTACCTCAGGTAAAAAAAGGGAAGGGTCAGGCATGACGGCAAAAGTCCACCCATGTTTCCGCACTTTATGATTTTGGGATCATACTATGATAACTATTTTATATGACTCTGATTGTACTTGGATGTTATTTGATATAATCTAATTTCACTAGGGTTTTATGATATTGTTATGGATAATGCTTTTATTAATATAAAAAAAAAGAATGTCTTAATTTTTGGGACGTTAACATGGCCTACCCTCCCACCATTCACGTACTCTGTCTTTCAGAAGACAGGATGCAAGTCTGAACTTCGACTCCTCGGGGTAAGAGCTAGTCCGGATGACATTTGTAATGTCTGCAAACCATCTCTTGCTAACAATGGGGTCCTTCTTCCCGAAGAACTCTGGAGCTCCACATGCACGAAACTATCGAAAGGTCAGAGAGCGTGCACCCAACAGAGCCATAATCTCAGTATGGAATGCGCCCAAACACTCATCCAACATCTCCGTGATTCCATCCTTGATCGTACCAAAGATCACAGGAGTCTGCTCTAGATCCAAATCCCGAACCTGATCCCTTACCAGGAGCTGAACCACATCGAGTGACCACCATACTGAAAATAAACAATGCAACCATTAGAAGGAATTTGAAGAATTTTCCATACTTGGCAAGTTTGTTAGTGTCTAGATCCTGTGCTTTCATTAAAACGGACCCAATATTACCTTCCGCACCTATCCGTACTTTCCTCAAGAGTCTCCCTGAATCTTCTAAGTTACCCCTCACTATCAAATACCCACCAATTCTGCTAAAATAGGCGTTCAACGCAATATCATACTTCCTTGATTCTCTTAGGATTTCCTTCACACCTCTCTCTTCCATTAGCTGCAGAAGAAACTCCTACTAATACCCACTAACTACCTTACGAATACAATAACATGTAACATGAACTAAATAATTCTTCGACTACAAGGTCTCACACTACAACAGTTGGACTCAAATGAGAGCTGCGCAATATGGTTAAACCTAACCTTCTAAATTTATCTAATTTTTGCAACATATAACCAAGCATATTCGCTTGATAGTTAATTGATACTAATGGAGGTTACTAAAAGCGCATAGCAAGCAACATTCGAGCACGAATTCTAAACCAGTGCACTACCTAATCAGGTCATTCTATCCAATCATCTGAAACCCATAGTAGCATGCAGTTCTAAAAGCTCATACAACAGGCATACAAAGGCATCTCTCATAGCATTCTATCATGCAATTCTGAGCAGATCCTTAGCCCTAATCTAACATATTGTTCACATATACACATACTGAAACAAATAACATGTATGGGTATTTTGGGAAAATACTTACTTGAGCTCAGAAGATTGCATGCATTGCACCCCTTTTTTTATTTATAAATATATATTCGAAAATTCATTTCCTTTCAAAAAAGAATACCAATTCCTCAGTTGGAGTTCAGACACACACGAAAGTGTGCCAGAATCTCTCAAACCAAGGCTTTGATACCGACTTGTAACGTCCCAATATATACTAAGTAAAACCTTTTGTTTTAAGTGTACAAAAATCATCATTCATTCATTCATTCAAAGCCCATTAAAGTTTGAAAATGTATAAAATAGTTATTAAAGCACAATCATAACATAAATGCAAAACGCTGATGGATGTTTTGCGATCATGCCAGGCCTTTCCCCTCCGAACCAGAGGTACCTAAAACCATAAACATAAACTATAATCACAAAGCTTAGTGATTTCCCCAAAATACCACATACCAAACATACATCGGGCCCCGCTCGGTAATAGGCCTATAACATGTAATGGGACCTACCAACACATATAGTAGACCCCGCCAAAACATACATACAAATACTTGTAAGAGTCACAAAAACAAATAGCATAGTACATACAAAATCCAATGGGTCGACATTGGTGCCTTCGACTCGCAAATACTGTTAGGAGACCCAGCTCAATCGATAACAAATAAATCTCACACTTGAGCTGATGGTACGTGAACCTATTTACACTATACATATCCAAAAACAACTCTAATTAATAATTAAGGTGATAATCATAATCAAATTTCCATTACATACTCTCTCTCTCTCTCTAGGGTAAAAGACCATTTTACCCTTCCAAGACTAGACCCCACCCTAACTTGACCTAATGCTAAAAAATAATCCAAAATACCCTTTGATCATATGTCATGCATACTATAGCTCTATTCCATGCGTAGAGCCTCCCCACAAAAAAAAGGATGGTTACGCTACGCATTGCGTACTCCAAGGCTACGCCCTGCGTAACACAACTGTTGCCAAAGTCCATTTTTAAGTCCTTAATACCTTAATACCAAACCTAATGCATGTGTAGAATGATAAAGTTCCTAACTTTATGCCTTTTCATGGCTAAATAGAGCCCAAACCCAAACCCTAGTTCCAAAACACTATTTAATGACCTCAAACTCTTGCATGAGTTAAAGATAACAATAAATAGACAAAATTGCATGAATGGTCCCTGTGGTTAGGTGGAAAATGCTACTTTGGGCCAAAAAGATTTGGGCTAGCAGTCATGGTCCAAAGGCTTACATTTTCTTGCCACTTTGGTCCAAAACCTTAACTGTCGTCACTTTTCCCCTATTACCATCCATTTGACTTGTCAAAGGGAGCATATTTTCGTCTTTCCTTGTTTTACTCACTTTATTTAATTAATAAAACCCTCCTATAAGATCGATGATACTATGGTGTTCAAGCTTTTATCCCCTCGTTCCCGTCTTCTTCACAAGCCCTAACACAGTCACTATTCATGCTTTCATCTGAAGATATTGACAATGGTGTTGTGTTTTTGTGGTAATATGGCTAGTGTTCGCACTTCATGGACCAACAAAAACCCAGGTCGACATTTCTGGGGATGCCCTATTGAGGTAAGCAAATGGATTTTGTATTTTCATCATTATCCTCCTATTACATGTTAAAATCTGTGTTAGTTTTTTTTGAAGGGATCCAAGTGTCGCTTTATTGGGTGGTATGATGGTCCAATGTGTGAACGTTCAAAAGCCATCATACCTGGATTGTTGAGGACAATCAACAAATTGAAGGCTCAAACCACAAGACTCAAAATTTACCTTTTATGCAGTTGGATTTTCTTTGTGTTTGTTCTAGTTTACAAGTAGTTTGGAATGTAATAGTTTGGGTAGGGTAGTATTTTGTTGAAGATGTAAGCAGTAAGCAATGTAATCTTTTGGTAAGTTGCATGAATGTGGAATTTGTTTAAGATGTAAGCAATGTAAGACATGTTTTGCAACAAAATGTCAATGGAAATTATATTTGGTATTTATATGTTGACCATTATATTTTGTGTATGATTTAAACATTGTAAAATATGCAATTAACATCAAGTTAAACATACCATAAACCATAACATCAAATTCCTGGTAAGATGTTCCCACAAATCAAAATACATACTAGACATGTCTACATACTATCAAGTACCAAAAAGGACATCAATGTATCTTCCACATCAAAATACATCAACTACGTAACATATAATAAACATAAGAAATTGACATTTAAACCCCAAAATACATCAAAGTAGCTTCAAACCCCATTAGTTTCCTACTTGGCCCTTGCAAGTTCTAGCATTACCCCCTTTATTTTTGCACTTGCTGCAAGTTACACCGATAAACTTCCTTTTCAACTTCTCACTCCCACTAGCAGCATGAGTTTAACTCCCACTAGCCCCATGAGTTTGACTCCACCTAGCACCATTACCGTTCTCTCCTTTCTCCTGGCTTCTTTCCCCCTCAGATTGCCTTCTCTTTTTCTTGGGCCTCCTAGCTGATTATGGTGCAGAGGAGGGGTGATTTTAATTGGACATTCACTTATAGGCCACATTGCTATCCCTTTAATAGGCTCTACCTTATGGATATAAGCTGCTTTCCAAGTTTCTAGCCAGTGCACCCTGTGGACATAAGTGTGTAACTCTCCAATCTTCTCACCATTATATGCTTTTTTCATTTAGGACTACTATGACATGCTTACAAGGGAGGCCAGTTAATTCCTGCTTCTTGTAGGCTGTACACCCTTTCAGCCATGTCAATAACCTGTTGATCCTCCATGGCCCTTTCACTTGGTACTTGTCTTACCCATTCCACCTAGTTGTGTACTAAGATGCCAAAATGAGATTTTTGTCCATAATCTTTGTTGTAGAAGGGGTTAGTGGCCCTACACACTTATTTTGCACCTTGATTACATTGCCGATTATTTTCATCATGTATTCCCTGATGTACTCCAAGCAAGTTATTAGTGGCTTGTCCCTTCCTTCAATCAATTTGATGTTGAAAACTTCACAAAGATTATCCAAAAGCATATCTGATATTGCTCTCCCTGAAATGTTGTCAAAAGAAAAGAAAATAGTAAGCAAACCAGTGTACTAACAAAGTAATACACCACAGGGGAAATCTGGAAATTACCTGTGAAGTGGCTTATTGCCCAGTGTTGTGGGGGGATCTGCTTCAACCACTCAATGTGTCTCATTGGGACCCTCCGGTCCCAAAACTTGGGTGGACCCTCCGGTCCTAACTCGGTAAGCTCAGAATAATACACAACATATATCAAAAAGACATAATGCGGGATATCACAATACTCAATATAAGCACATAAGACCCTTCGGTCACACAAAGGTTACCACTCTAGGTAAAGTATAATGAGAAGACTCACCTAGGATGATGAACATCTCTTATAGATGTTGTTGTTGTACACTGGCCTCTAACAATGGAACAAGATCCACAATTACCTAATTAAGATCTATGCCTAAACCCTCACTCTTTAGGTGTCTAAAGGTAGTCAACTAACTAGCCCGTCAATAACCTAAAACTCATTGGTCCCACCAAATCTCAATAATGAATGGACTCTCTCGAGGCCCAACTCTCAAGTCCAAGTGACAAACCTAATTCAAGGGACCAAGGCACACACACACACACACACACACACATATATATATATATATATATATATTCCTCTGGTCCAAAACTCTAGTGCAACAAGCCCAAACTCCAGGCCTAACACACAAGCCCCAAAATGAGACTTAGCCCAAAAGTCCACAATGAGGTTACGTAGTGCATACCTCCCTTGATACTCTCAGCGTACTCACGAATCCAGATTGGCCATCGGGGACACTTGGTCAGTATGCGGGGCGTACTGGAATTACGCTCAACGTACGTCCCCGATTCACTCTTTCTACTAATTTTCTCTTAATCAGTTAAGACCTTGACTCATATCACAAATTTGGACTCCCTAATAGCTCTTACTCCATAAATTCAGTGACTTAAAGACTTTGCATGGCTGATAAGGTCACAAACACACAATACTCTCACTTTTCTTAGCTCAAAATGCTCATATATCATGCATGGCTTGATTCCAATGTCTAAGTCTTGATGTTTATGACACTACACCACTAAATACACTCTAAGGGGTTGATCATATTTTTTGGAGCTCAATATCTCATAAAGTCTCCAACTGTTGGGACAAAAACCCTAAAATACTCTACTATGATGCAAAAATCAAAAGAGTGAGAAATCTTGAAGCTTTATACCTCTATATGAAGCTCCCAACACATATATGCTTAGATCCAAGGGCATGGACTCTCACTACTTCTTCTCCAAAGCTTCTTCTTCACTCCAAGAACACACAAAACCACCCTAAGGCTCTCAAATGCACTCACAAGCTCTATGAACGAAGGTTTATGGTTTAAGAGGGTTGTTGACTGATAATGGTGGCGAGGAATGAGGTTATCATATCCTTTATATAATGACACACCCAAAACTAAGGTTTTAACTCTGGGCCTAGTAGGGCCAGCGTACTAGGTGGCTCCTCTTAAAAATCACGCACATGAGTACGTTAAGCGTACACACACGTACGCCCAACGTACTCAGCTGCCACCTTTCTCAAATAAGGGACTTATCCTTCCAAAACTTTAAACATCCAAATCTTCCTCGATGTAACTCCGTTTCCAATTGACCTCATATCCATAGAAAGGTGACGAGATACCCTTCACTTCTAAGAACTCGTCGCAACCCCAAGGCTTCCTCATGCCCGGGTTGCAGCCCACGAACCCTAATCACGGACGATCCGAAACAAGATGTTACAGGATCTCCATGTTCTCTTCATATTATCATATATGCCTCAGACCATACCTGTGATCAGCACATGGGAACAACTGAGTAATGGCAGCCTGTAAACCCTGTAAAGGAAATAAAACATAGTTAGTATATTACATCCAAGTATAGCACATTTAAACTACCAATTACATACCTTTTTTCTGCCACTTATAAATGTGAAGTTTTAGTTTGCGTATAGGTCCATGTCATCTCCTAAAGACTCAAGAAACCATTTCCATCTTTGAGTGTTCTCAGACTCAACAATGTCAGAAGCTATGGGGTATATTCCATTATTGGAGTCTACCCCAATTGTAGTTAAAATCTATCCTGGGAAAGGGCCCTTCATAAAAGCCCCCATCGAAACCAATAAAATCCCTCTAGGAAGCTCTAAACCCCTTCTTCATGATGGGTTTTGAGCATTCTAACACTCCTATGGTGTACATGCAATCCTATAAACCTTAGATCTGTGTTTTCTCTATTATACATGCAAATATTCAATATTCCAAGGTTTTATCCTAACTAGCATAATATTAAGCAACTATACTACAAAAGCTAGTTAGATGACATACCTTTTGATTGAGCTTGAAGTCTTGAATTTTAAGAGCTTAGCCCCAATAGCGTGGAAGCTTCAAGTGGAATCACAAATCACCAAAAACACCTTGGAAAACTTGAGAGAATAGTTAGCACGCTAGAAATTGGCCCACTCTTGTTTACACACACACACTAGTGCCACTTCCTATGTCAAAGACCTCTTTATATAGTATGGAGGGTTAGGGTTTCATCCATGTAAAGCCTAATACCCATGACCTTTTATTTCCATAGGATCCATGAGTTAAAACTCCATGGACATGCAAGCTTAGCCCAACCTAAATGAACTTGGCCCATACTATATATAAGAGTCCATATTTAATTAGTTCCTTTTGATCACTAAATTAATTCTTGATCAATACTAATTAAATAATATGATTCTATATTAATATATTAGAACTTATAATATATTAATATAAATCATAAACATACTATTCTCAAAAGACTATCCATATAAATTGTTCTGGTGAAGTGCAACCCAAATGGACCATGCCAAATCGGGTCAAGTACATACCAATTATAGTTATGAACTTAGACACTAATCCAATAGTCTCCCAGTTGGATAAGTCTAAAACTATTATTGTGTATGACTCCAAAACCCAATTAGCAATCGTAGCTCTTAAAGCTGTTGTCGAACTCTGACCTTAGTCAATGACTTGTCCATTAGATAAGGGATTATATATTCCTCCATTATGGATATCATATGGAATGAGACATGGATTATAATCATTCTCTCTGTCCACTTGTTGTTTCCCAATTTCCGATTTATTACGACCGACTAATTGAACAAATCAAATCAGTCCAGGCTTGGCCAAGCACTTCGGGATGTCATCGCTAAATCATCGAAGGGCCCACATATATCACTTTTATCCCTACAAGGGTAAAAGGAATGGATAAACTTCGACTCATATGCTTTTTCTACTACTTGTTGAATCATACACAAAGGCACATTTTATAGCACCGAGTTACCAATGCATTTTCGTACAATCAATGTATAACCAACTCATAGGCAACAACTCATATCTCTAGGTTTGAAGAATATAAAATATTATCGTCTCATGATCACTCGTGATAAATCCATGAAGTGAGTCAAATGAGCGTGGGTTTAATCCAATACTCAGAACTTATGAGCACTCATGAATGTTGTATCAACTCTTTAATGTCCAATACCTTGGACATCTACAAACCAACTTCATTACAATCTTGCCTTAATACCTACTTCCAACGTATTATCGAATGTGTATGGTTTGAATAACTTAGTCATTCAGGAAGAACGACCTAATTATTCTGGAAGTCAAAACATGCAAAGTGAAACAAAAGAATAATCGAATCCAATATGGTCTCAGAACTTATGAATATAAATAGAACACCTTTTATTTATCACCATATTGATTACACATTATTCATTGTATAATGTTTCAAATTTATCAACTTAATACTTGAATTAAAACTATAGTTGTCCCATGCTCCAAGCATGTACACTATGTTTTGCTAAACACTAGTCATGCCATACACCAAGTACGCACACTATGTTTGTCTATGATCTTTACTTTGTGGGATAGATCGATTGAACATAATTCCCATGATTCTCATTTCACAATCCAAAATCCTTACCACAATTGCAAGAATTCCAAATTCCCGCCATTTAAAAAAATTTGTTAGATTCTAAACTTATATGCATTAATCCTCTCGTAATGACTATGCACAAAGTCACAAAGACTTGTCAACAGACATTACAGAATATTCCAATGGAGATCATTCCATGGAAACGAAGTCTCAAATTCAAAGTACAATGCTTTGAACATCCTTATTGCATTAAATTTCCTAATCTTACACATATCTAATGAATAACTTCCACCTATCTGAACATTTCCACATTCCCATTTTGACTATCACTTCTGAACAAGAATTACCTATTTTCAGAATATGTCAATATGGTCCTCTCCAAAAATTTACCCCATACTTCCAACTGTCCCTAAGCAACCAATCTTTGGTAAACCTTAGATTGTCCTCGACAATTGCTTAATCACTTTAGTCATATCCAGTTCTAGTACTTTTTCCCTCTTAACGCCATAGGCATTTGGAAGAATTTAGAAAAGATGAATATTATAGCACATGCAATCGATCCTATATCCGAAGCATATAGGACGCGATTCATGATGTCTTACATAAAGACATGATACTAGACCAGTCTTTTGCTATAACATTTCTATTTCTATTTACCATGTTCTCATAATTCAGATTATGAAAAGGGATGTTGTAATCATAATTGAATTTTAGAACGCAAGTAATGTCCCCATATATAGAATTTCCTTATGTTGAACCATTCCAACATAACATTCATATATATACTTGACTAAATTTGATTAAAATCTCACGATCTAAGCTTTTAGATTTGAAATGAAGTATAATTTCCTCTTACTTAATTATAGCAAAACAACTTTTCCCAATTGAAACTTTGTTTTCTATAATTAACATTGCTAACTTGCAACACTTATTATAATTATCATGCTCCCACTAACATGATGATTTATTAGCATAACACTTATGCTCCCACTAGCTTTGACATGTACTCAGAAATCAGTTGGACTTCTAGAAATCAATACTTTATTGACTTTCTTACCAAAGTTCAGATTTCTGATACGAAATTCTTTGATAAAATTTTATCAAAATCGTACACCTTTCCTTAGCTATCACACATGTGTGTCTAAACAATTTCAGAACTATGAAAAGGGATGTCGTAATCATAGTCTTAATTGTTTAGTCCTTTGCCATTCCTCACAAGTCCATGTTAGTGTGTCGGTTAACCACACACGCTCCACTAATGACTTTGAGAATGCAAATATCACAATTGCTATCTACCTAAAATCTACTTAGTTAAAGCGTTTCCTCACCATCATTTTCATGAATCAGAGAGAAACCTTATGAAACTTAGATTTTATGGTGTATATGTTCCTATCCATGTGAATCTGTCAAAACCATAATCACAAGACAAGGTTAGTGCCAAATCCAAACTCATATGGATTGAACTTATGGAGTCTTAACTTCTTGCCATCTAGCAGCACAAGGGCCTGCCATTGCTTCCAAGTTGTTATGCAACCAACTAAGAACAATCAGAACTCATATGCGAAGCCAAATTTAACTGGAATGGGCACAAAAATAGGAATATGTCACCACGATAGGTTATAAACCTCAAGCCGTGTGCTAGTGATAAACTATAGGTTTTATTCTTGATTAGATCTTTGAACCTTTTTCAAGATCTTTAAGACTCCCACTGTCCTCTTGACATATAAGACTCTTTTGCCAAATATTCAAGAGATAGTGCGGATTATTTATCATGACAAACACTTCACACAATTGGCCTAAGTTGGTCTTTGTTTTATCCAAAACATCACAACTTACCAATTTCAAATGAACAAGAGCAGGACACATTTTACTCTTACATTTGACAAGTGTTAATAAAACTTCTTTAAGATGTATCACTCAAATTACAATCTTGGAGTATGACTCTAAGACTTGTGTTGGTACGAAGTATGACTCATCTTCTTGATTTAACCATTTTAACAATTCATAACTCCCCTTCTTAGCCATAAGAATGCACTAAGATGTCCTTAGAGGATGAATTGTGATATGGTCTCACAATCATTAAGATGATCTAAAAACCATGATACTAAAGTACTCTCCCATCTGTTCAAATTTAAGAAACTTTTATCTTTCTGCCTAATTTGATTCTTCTCGTTCGTTCTGCCATACATTAAAACTTTTCCAATGTTTTAGAATTATAATTAAACTTGTAAGTATAACTATATTTACTAAACTTTAGTAAATCATGACGAATGGTCTTATCGATCTTTTGTGGTGGACTTGACCAGTGCACAAGAATGTGTACTCGATCCCTTAGACCTTCACTTGACTCACATATACATGTGAACGAGGAATTTGTCTTAATTTTCCAAAGCTGAAAGTTCTCATTCATCATACTATACAGCTTGCATGATTCCAAGTTTTGGTCCAATTGAAAGCTTCGGTGATGAGAATCTTTCCATATTTGGTAAATTTAGACACTACCACAAATGAAAGAATCAATTTCATATTTCCATTATTGCTAGAAACATGTAAACATCAATTTTCTATGAATGTCATTGCCAGGAGATAAAATAAAACAAATTTTTTTATTTATTTATAAGATGCGGAAAAATCTTTTTCCTTACAATGAAACTTTAAATGGAAATATGCTATTACATATTTCCTAGCAATCTATCATAACTCTCTAAGTAGTAGCTCAAGAATACGATCTTCGAACCATGCGATTGAAATCCATCTTCGCGATTAGATTCGGCATACTCTTTCTTTAAGTTCCCTTCCATTTGCTTGATCCTGCCATACATCAAAATCTATTAAGAATTTTCAAATAGGAACTTAATTGAGTTAGATAATAGACTTACCTGAAGCAGAGTCAAACTTTTTGATTCTTCCTTCTCTCAGATCTTTCAGGTAGTTAAGGCAGCTTCGCAACCAATGCCCCTTCCTTTGGCAACAGAAACATATGGACCCTTTGGGAATAGAAAATAAGACTATCTCAGACATAGCCTTTGTCTTTACCATTTGGTCAATCGAGTTGACTATGGCCGATCCCTTTCCATTGGGAAGAAAAAACTTATCTAGATATCCAATGTTACCAATTGTCAATGTCCATGGTAGTTTGGGAAGTTGATCTTTTAATCAAATTTGCTTTACCAGTGTTCCAAATCATTGTTGATTTAGCAGCACCAAGCAAATAGATAAGATCATTAAGGGTCATGTCATAGCCTGTTTCATAGTAGTCCAAAGGAAACTCACTATATGACTGACAAAGTGATTGAACAACCAACTTTCTCAACACTTTAACACCCAACTCTCCCGGCTTGTCAATATGTGACTTCATCTCCAAGATGTCAGCACACATAGACCTTGCTTGCCAATAGGGCTTGAGTGACCTTAAACTATTCAAGAACTTGTGGGATAGGGAGAATAATTGGAGGAGGTGGAGGAAGAGAAGTATGATTTCCATTATCCAACCACGAAACATCATATTCATTAGGAAAGCTTGTTCCAAGAGATTTGGGAAGATCATAGTTGTCTGAACCAGAAACCTATAATGAGAGGAATTCAATTTAGTTGATTTAAAGTCCTTAATATAACACCCAAAATGAAATATTAAGGCTAGGACCCAACACAATATTTTATAACTATGAAGAGGGATGTCGTAATCCAAGCTATAGAATATTTGAAGATAGGCGAATGACGATTCACCAATTTCCACCATGAAAAATGAAATAATATATTAGGTTTTAATTGGATTTGGAACTCCTAGATCTTTTGAGATTCATTGAACTTTTCAATGACATGTTTCAATCTCGATTGTGCCCTCTCAAGTTTTGTGACTGGGATGTCGAGGATTAAAAAAAGTGTGAATAACCATGCAAATATATTTGGTACCCTTAATATTTATCACCTAATCGATGTGTCGGTTAACCACATGCGCTCCACCGATCCTATGATAAACATTAAGTTACCCTTTTCCTACCTTGTTAAATCAAAGTTAGCGTGCCGGTTAACCACAAGCGCTCCACTAATGACTTAAGCAAAGTGCAAAGTGTAATATCATGGGTTAGTACCAAATTCACATTTTCCTAAAGTAACTATGATTGGGAATTTATAAAAGGTTTAGTTACTTTATATTTATCATTATACTTATAATGTAGGGATAATTATAGTCTTTGTCCTACTCGTTCGGCTAACGACCCTCCACCAGTCAAGAAAGCAGTAGGTGAGAGTGGACACCCATTAAATTGTCATTTTATAGGTAGTAACCTTATACCCCCTTATAGACTGGCTTCGTGAATGAGGTATACTAACAGTAAGACTAACTTGATCTTATACATATATATATATATATATATATATATATATATATATATATATATATAACTTATAATACTATAAAGTATAAGGGTTGAATTTTAACTTTTAAAACTCTAGGGTTTGGAATTAAAGTGTGTGTGAAACTTTACAAATTCCAAAACTTGAGGGCAAGTTTTGAACTATTCAAAAGCTTTTCAATTCCATAACTTAAGTGTTTAAAGTATTTTTAATGAAAAACTCTTCAGGTTCCATAACTTGAGGACAAGTTATGGAAGACTTTAAAACATTTAAAAATGAGACTCTCCATTTTTCATAACTTATGGAGATCTTATGAGTTTTAATACTCATAAATGTGACTTTTCATATAACTTGAGGACAAGTTACAAAAATACATATTATGAACAAGTTTTAGATTAATTTGGATTGAAAACATATTATCATATAACTTTTCTATTAATCTAAATCAACTCATAAAAACAAGATAATTCAAATCAAATACTTTTCATGTAATTAGCCTAACCATTAAACTAATACAAAGCATGAATCTATTGACAATTATCTATGAAATTGGATTATCATGAACATTACCACATCAAAAACAAGTTTACAAGTTCAAAAACAGCTTAAGGTAATGTTCCTAGTCCAATTCCAGCCAAAAACCTCGAAAATATGTTGTGTGGGGGTCCAAATGATTTTATGCATGGACTTGGTGAGTCCATCAGTGGACTTGGCGAGTCCACTGTCAAGAACAACATAAAATCTAATTTTTTAGCATTTTCAGTAATTTACATCAAGTATAATTAAAAACAAGCCTAGGCTCTGATACCATTGATGGGTTTTGAGCATTCTAACACTCCTATGGTGTACATACGGCCCTATAAACCTTGGATCTATGTTTTCTCTATTATACATGTAAATATTCAATATTCCAAGGTTTTATCCTAACTAGCATAATATGAAGCAACTATACTACAAAAGCCTAGTTAGATGACATACCTTTTAATTGAGCTTGAAGTCTTGAATATTAAGAGCCTAGCCCTAATAGTGTGGAAGCCTCAAGTGGAATAACTAATCATCAAAAACACATTGGAAAACTTGAGAGAATAGTAAGCACACTAGAAATTGGCCCACTCTTGTTTACACACACACTAGTGCCATTTCTTGTGCCAAAGACCTCTTTATATAGTATGGAGGATTAGGGTTTCATCCATGTAAAGCCTAATACCCATGACCTTTCATTTCCATAGGATCCATGAGTTAAAACTCCATGGACTATCCATGCAAGCTTAGCCCAACCTAAATGAACTTGGCCCATACTATATATAAGAGTCCAAATTTAATTAGTTCCTTTTTATCACTAAATTAATTCTTGATCAGTACTAATTAAATAATATGATTCCATATTAATATATTAGAACTTATTATATATTAATATAAATCATAAACATACTATTCTTAGAAGACTATCCATATAAATTGTTCCGGTGAAGTGAAACCCAAATAGACCATGCCAAATCGGGTCAAGTACATACCCATTATAGTTATGGACTTACACACTATTCCAACACTTCATTCCACCCAAACACACATAAATTATTTTAAACCTTCTTAACATAGCATTGGAGTTGGGTTCACACTCAAATTCTAACTTCACAGTTGTATATGGATTGGTAGACTGTAACTCCAAGATGTAATCTCTGAGAACCTCATACTGTTTTTTGTAATCTCCCTGCACTTTTTTTGCATTAGATTAGCCCAGAAAATATGATGTATAGAGAAACCCACTAAATACTCCTTTTGCAGTTTCTCTTTTAAAGCTTTCACTGGGATTGTTAGGTTTGACTCAACTTGATCCTTTACTTGCTTACCAATGATTTTTTCAGTTGCAGATCTAACTTTTCTTTAGTGCAAGCATCTGTGTTCATGGTTGTATGTTTTAATCATCCAACTACCATCTTTAGTTGACCAAGAACCTTGTATCACCCAAGGACATGGGGTAAGTTCACAAAAATCACCCTCATTAAAGGCTACAGTCCCTTTCCATAAAGTCCTTCACCTTGTTTTGTCGTTTTTTTTGAAGAATATATTCCTCCTGGTTTCCAATCCATGCAATTGTATATTTTCCTTTAACTACTTTTTACTTTTATATTTTTGTCCTATCCTAAAAGTTATTTATGTATCTCTCCTTAAGAGAACCTTGTCTCCTTTCCCAATTCTTTTAATAAACCTCTCCTTTTCATTACCATATCAGAACCCTTTTTCCATTGAATCCCATTAGTCATTATCAATTACATCAAAACTCACGTAAAAATCCTTCATATCCACCTCTACATCAGGAATTATGTTCTCTTCATCTACCCAAAAGTCATTGTCACAAACTATCCTCCTCCCCATCACTTCTTTCATCACTTTCCTTTTCACTCTCATCAGTCTCCTCTAACATACATCTCATAACCCTCATATCTACATCATATTCAACTCTAGCATCCATCTCACAATCCCTCATATCTATATTATCACTAACTTCTTTAAATGTCTCCTCCCCTTCCTTTTCTTCATTGACTCCCTTATCAAATTCAGAATTAGACTGGGTTCTTGATCCTCAATTAATGACAATCGAAATGGAATCGACTAACTATGTAATTAGGACTATAAATGTGAGTATGATCGAAACTTTTATCTATATGGTGGTAATTGGGAAATATGTAAGAGGGTTTTATTAATTAAATAAAGGGAGTAAAATAGGGAATGATGAAAATACCCTCCCTTTGGAAAGCCAAATGGATGGTAACGGGGGAAAAGTGATGACAACTAAGGTTTGGGACCAAAGTGGCAACAAAATGTAAACCTTTGGACAATGAGTGCTAGCCCAAACCTTTTTGGCCCAAAGTGGCAATTTCCACCTAACCACATGGACCATTCTTGCAATTTTTTCCAATAAATATTTCAGTTTGATGACTCATGATCCTTAGAAACAACATAAAGTGACAATATTAAGCTTTGGAGTACCTTTACTCACAAGAACCAAACCATATGACCAAAAGCTTGAAAACCAATAGTCTAACCTAGATCTAAACCATAAAACCATAAAGGTGAGAACTTTATACGTCCATAAGTTTGCAAAAGAGATGAAAGCTCTGGTTGAGCCACACTAATCCTCAATGATAGACTTATACTTCTTTAATCACCAAGAGCACATAAAAGAGGCTCACACAAGGTAACCAAGGATTAGGGTTTTGAAATACTGTTTGGGGAGAGTGGAAATTGGGCATGAAGCAACCTCAAGGGAATTAAGGTGTTTAAATAAGGTCTCAACCCTAAAAATTTGGTTTTGGAAATAGCGCATCTATGCATTGCATATATGGTGTTACGCAGCACATAGAGCATGAAACCCTCACATGTGTTTAATGAGATACGCCCCGCGTACTCCTTACTTATGCCCAACGTAAGGACCAATTTTGCAAGAATTTAATACTTTAAGCTAAAAATGAAAATACCTGAAAAATGGATGTTACATTTTTGGGATGTGCTTTTATGCTCAAGTATGGGTAATTATCCTTGGAGTTTTGAATACTCAAGGACTTAAGATTGCTTCTTGTAGCTTTGGATTGTAATGTCATACTTCCTTGAACCCGGATTAGAAGACTGTTGAAGATTTAATGATCACTTCTACATTTTTATCACGCTTGAGGTTTTGTTTGTGAAGTTTCTCTTTCGGAAGTAGAAGTTGGGTCATTCATTCCAATATTTGAGGGGAAAATTTTGGGGTGCAAAGCTCTCTATCGGATGTTGACTTTGAACGCTTTCCCTTATTCGATATGGAAGCCTTATTATATAGAAGGCCTTGTGGGTTGAGCTTGCCTATAAATACTTGTTTAGTATTCATTATAGGTTGAGAGATCTCCCATTGTATAGATGAGTAGTTTAGTCTAGAGAGAGAGAGAGAGAGAGAGTATTGTAGTCAAGCATGTACATGCTTCTACAAAATTTTTACTGCCCCATTATCTATACAACTTGTGCTTAAACGTTAAGTTGTATCTATAACACCCCAAAATCAACGTAATTTTCTTTCAGAACCAAACCACAACCATAGATGTTTACAAAACTTAGTTTCCAAAAGTCAAAATCGCAAATCAGAGCATCCCAAAATCAAATCTCATAAAAACTGAAGGATGTGCATGATCAAGCCTTTGCCTTGCCTCGATCATCTGAAGTACCTAAAACATAAAACGTAAACTATAAGCCAAATGTTAGTGAGTTCCAAAAAATACAACACACAACCAACAAAGATACAAAATGCATACTGGGTCCACAGTCTCCTCACTAGATTACTGTGGCCCACAACCTCCCAGCTGGATTGCCACTTTGACCCACAATCTCCCGACTGGATTGCCACTCTATCCCACAATCTCCCAATTGGATTACCACTAGCCAACAATATGCCTATTGGATTGCTCGGGTTTGTTGGCTGATATCACAAAACAGTACATCCTCAATCCACCTATACTATGTCAACATATGTAATAGATAAACATATAACCAACAAAAAGATAATCATGCAGATCTAATAGATCACTACAACATAGCAACATCCTATATACCAAGATACATAACCGAATGGGTCGAAATTGGTGCCTTCGCCCTATAAGTATAGTGAGGAAACTCACTTCACATTTTGAAAAGATAGCAGAAAAGAACGTTGCTCCAAATGTCGACTCTACAGGTCACCTAAACAACAAATAGCGACCTGAACTCAAACTACGGCTTAAAATACCCAAAATTCCCCCAGGTCAAACTTGGTTAAACCCCAGGTCAAATGTCAAAGTTAGAAAGTCAAAAAGTCAAGGAAATTCAAACTGATTTAGTATGCCCCACGTACTCAGTTACTACACTGGGCGTAGTCGTCGCACATCCAAACCACGAGACTCTAACCCAGTACTCGCATCGTACCCCTTGGTACAACCAACGTACTTTGTTTGAACCTAATCCTTCTTATTAAGTGCTTATTCCTTAAGGACTTTTCATCCAAATTCAGATCTAGACCCAAAATATCATTGTAAGTCATAAAGTTTCCACCTTTATGACTTTCCATGGTTAGAAAAGGTCCAAAAGCAAGAAACCCTAACTTATTATTCCATTAAGACATCATAACTCTTGCATGGAAGGGGTAGAAGGATCAATATCACATTTTTTTTATGGTTCTTAGCACCTCAAAATGTCTGAAAGGGTAACCTTTCTGGTTATAGTCGACCATACTCATGAACACCAAGATTATGGGACCAAATATGAACACAAAATCAAGGCTAGCAAGATCTAAGCAAATAACTCACCAAGTTTCAGACTTTATACCTTCAAAGGATACTTAAGGGTGAAACACTTCTGGATCCAAGATGCCTTGAGCCTCCAAGATGATTCCACTTCCTTTTTCTTCCTTCAATAACACCAAAAATGCACTCTCAAAGCTCAAAAAGGCTCACACAAAAGATTAGGGTTTTCTAGGGACGAATTGGGGGATGGAGGCTGATGAGGGAAAATGTTTTGAGAAGATAATGATGCTTAAATTGTAACAAACCGAAACTCAGAACCATCAATAAAAAATGTTTTTCAAACCATAAAATATTAAGAGTAAACCAGATAACATCCCAAAAGTACATCAAAGTCAATAAGCAGACAAATCATGGTGTGTGCTATGCGATCATCCCGAGCCCGTCCCCTTCGATCCGGAGGAACTTGAAACATAAATTGAAACCATAAGCACAAAACTTAATGAGTAACCAAAAATACCACATACCATATATATCAAACATACATCGGGCCCTGCCCGAAATTCATCAGGACCTCACCCGGTATTCATCGGGCCCCAACCGATATAGATTAAGTTAGTATCATGTGAAAGGGGCCCACCAAAAACACTTATCAGGCCCCACTTGGCATCGGGCCTCGCCCAATGTACATACAAACACATACAACATATGCAAGAGCCAGAGAGCTAGCATACAAATAACAATAACCCATGGGCCGACATTGGTGCCTTCGACCCACCAAACACTGGGAGGAGACTCACCTCAAACTGCTGAAAAATCAAAAAAATGCCCGAACTATTGATCCGGGAAATCTCAGTATTAAATATTTTCAAATAATACCCTAATTAATAATTAGGTCATAAACCATAACCAAGACTTTAATTCATAATTCTCGACTGCAAGGATTAAAGACATTTTACCCTTCCTTAAATGGCCCAAACTAAGTAGAGCTGAAAGCTCTAAAATGGACCAAGTCTATAAGATATTCAATGCCCAAAATCCTATAGCCTAAAAGTGACCCAAAATCAAAGGAGGCACAACGCTTGGCGTATGCCCCGTGTACCCAACACATACGCCCCACGTACGTACGTTGACCCGAAAGCAGGATGCTGACCCAATATGCGCAGCGTACTGAGGAGTACGCCCGTCGTACTGGCCGGAGTCCCTAAAGCTAGCCTAGGGTCTTAATCCCTTAAGACCTTAATGTCAAAACCTCGTATCTACTACTAAATAAGGTCTTGAACCATCAAGTTGACAACTTTACTAACTTGTATGGCTAAAAAAGACCCAATACTAAACCCTTGGTGCAAAACTACATAAAAAGGCCAACAACTCAAGCATGGGTGAACCTCAAGCCCAAAGATGATTTTTATCATCTCATACACTCCTAAATGCCCAAATGGACAACTCAAATGGTGTAGAGTAGTCCATACTCCATAAGACCAAGGTTTTGGGACAAAAAGTGCAGAAACATGGACATAACGAGATCGAGAACAAAGAACTCCAAGGTGTGAACTTGATACCTCCTAAAGATGCACAAGAAGGTGTAGAATCCGGATCCAAGGATTGTAATGCACCACTCTATCTTCAAGGAACTTCCTTCACCACTAAAACCCATTCAAAAGCACCAAAAATCACTATAATGCTCAAGAACACTCAAAAGAGGGCTAGGGTTTCGTAGGATATCTTCTAGGGTACGGAGGCTGATGAAGGGAAAGGTCTTGGGTCCATAATGATGTTTAAATATGGTCCAAACCCTAAAAAATTAGTGTTTGCACTCTAGCCACTTACGCCCAACGTCCGTGCCCAACTCCCAAAAATTACGAAAATGCCATTTGGGTCCAAGTTATAAATTAATTTAAATCCAAGGTCTAAAATGAAATAAATTCTCATACAAAGGGTTTAAAATGAAAATACCTCAATATCGGGATGTACATACATAGGGTCCAAACCATAAAAATTAGGATTTGCTCATTTGTTACGTACGCCCAACGTACTCACATGCACTACAAGAAAAAAGGCCTTTTACGACGCACAAAACACGATGCTCTTTGATTTATGTTACGCATTAGAGAGCGACATTAAAAAAGTGTCATCTCTTCAAAAATTTTAAGGATTTAGGTCGCGCATTACTGAGTGCCCTTAAATTAGTGTCTGGTGTAAAAATATTAAAAACACGGAGGGCACCTATAATAAAAAGAGCGTCCTCTACAAATGTCGCTTTATAATTTTAATAAACGCGCCTCCTTGATAGGTAAGGGGGGAAACTAAATCCCCCAAAATTTTGAACACCCGCTTCCTCTTCCTCTCTGCTCTCTACCCTCCAAAATCGACTTCATTCTCTCCCTTCTTTCTCTCTGCAAACCCCTTCCTCTCCGATCGACTTTCACTTCCTTCTATGTGCAAACCCTAATCAAACATAACACATTTGAAATAGTAATGGTGTTGTGACTCCTCAGGCTAGAACATCGGCGACTACACACCTATCAAATAATATCTCTCATACTCGTCATAGAAGAATGACATATATCACCATTGGTACATAAGATTAGATATCAACTCCTCAGGCTCACCGTTCCACCTCTTCCCCACCCTAATACATTTACTAAGACTCCTCAGGTTTACAAGCCCAAGGTTTGATTGCACTAAGGTATGAAAAGGACGCTTCTACCCTGCCCTATTTCTTCAGTCATTCAACAAATAAGGGGGCACGCAATTTCTCATTCATATCTCGACTTCATCTTCTCAATCAAGAAAAAGGATTATGATTTTTCCCTAAATGTGCGATTTCATCTAGTATTGTCAATTTCTACTTTATGCCTCTGATTTTTTCCTGTATCTACTTCTCATCTCTGTAAACAACTTTATTTCACGTTTCAGCTTATAGCTATTGGCTTAGAACTAGCTGCTGTTTGGGAAGCTATCTATCAACCACATGTAACAGGTATCCAATTATTAATATATACAACTAGGTTACAAAAATAACTTCTTAAAATCAAGAACCAACTATTTAAACTAACGTTATATAGTCTCTTATATGTGATGTAAATAAGCTATTGAGGTAGTTTTTGATCAATTTTAATTCTTTTTTTTTCTAGCTATTGAGCCAATTCAAGATTACAAAGAGAGATGGGGTTTGTCATTTTGTTTTCAGTTTTAGTCTTAAGTTCGTATTCCTACCCTTATATGTTAACTTATTTGCTGAATTATATGTTTTGAAAAGAAGAATGGAGTTGTATGCTCTCAAAGTGGTGATAATTCCAATAAATAGATCAAAAAAGAAAGGGGAGGAGCTATGCACTCCAACTGTTTGACGAAATGCTTGAAAGAGCCATCTCACCTAAGTCAGACCTTATAACATCACCTGACGTACACATGACCGTGAATTTATGGCCCTCACTAGAAATTTACTCTTTTGCAGTTTTTTACCTGCCTAGCTAATGAATATGAAAGAAGGCATATGTCAGCTTCCTCTATTGCAAGGTAATTTAATTCCATATCTATTGAGGTAGTTTTTGATCATTATGAAAGAAAGTAACAAATTCATTTTCAATCTATTCATTAAAGTGTAAATAAGCTTACTAAGATAAAAAATGATAAAAAATTAATGCTAATGTTTCCTCACCACAGGTCAACTCTATTTTATAAATTTTAACTTATAAGTCAAACTTTCCATTTATGTGATTGTACACTCACTTTTCACTTTCTATTCCTCTATTAGACATTAAAGTGCTTGGGTCAATTTGTTCAGAACTTTCAAAGCCTAACAAAAAGTCAGTTCATGGGTAAGTTTGTCTTTTTTTTCATTGTCCCCCTTTTCCAAATCAGCTCTGTTATTGTTCATAAAGCTTAAAAAGACTGCTTTTTCCCAGAGGTTTTGGTTCCATTATGGCAAACATTCTTCTAAAAAAAACTGAATTTTTTAACACATGATCATGAGACAAGTATCTTTTTAACACATGATTTTATATAATAATAATACTAGAAACCAGCCCATCCAGCAGGTCGTGAAGCTGAATTACTTTCTTTGTTTTTGAACTCCTCCCCATAACTAGAACGCCCGGAATTAGTGGTGATGATAGGAATATTAGGTGTTGTGTTTACCTGAGAGTGAGAACTAGCAGAGGCAGGAACCGTTGTGAAGCTTTCTTCTCCAAAACCCCATCTGGTGGTGCGGCCTTCAGCTGCTTGCTTGTTCTGGTGCCCATTGTTTCTTATAATCTTATTCTAATAGATTTGGAGTTTTTTGTGGGATTCTCCTCAGGAAATGCCTGCCATGAATTTTGTTCAGGGGAATCTTTATCAAATAATCCCTTTTCAACCTCCCAAACTCTTCCATCTTTCACTTTCTGCTATTAAAACTAAACAAACAAATTAATACCATTCTTTTTGCCTATAAGTGTTGGATAAGGTGTCTAAGTCCATAACTTATTTGGTATATACTTGACCCGACCGGCATGGTCCATTTGGGTTGCATCTCATCCAAACTATTATGGATAATTTTATGAGAGTTATACACATATGTTTATTAATATATTATGAGTTATAATATATTAATATGAAGTTACGTTAATTTAATTAGTTTTAGTCTTAAATTAATTATGGATTAATTTAGAGATTAAAAGGAATACTAATTAAATTATGGGCTATTTGTTTTATATAGTGTGGGCTAATACTCATTTGTTAATGGGCTAGGCTTATGTGGAAGTCCATGGATGATCCATGGAGCTTTTAACCCATGGATCCTTGGAAAAGGAAAAGACATGGGTTATTAGGGTTTCACCCTAACCATGCATACTATATAAGCATGCTTATGGAGCATGAAAGATAGCCTAAGATAGCCTAAGAAAAAGCTAGTGTTCTAGTGTGTGTGTGCATGTGTGTGGCCGATTTATACAAGGTGTATATACTCTCTAAAAGTTTTCCAAGAGTTTGTGGTGTTTGTGATTCCATTTGAGGCATTCACACTATTGGTGCTTGGCCCTCAAACTCCTAAGAACCCAACACAACAAAGGTATGTAATCTCTTCTAACTCTTTTATGTTGAAATGTTCCCCATGCCATGTTAGATAGGTTATAAACCTTGGAAAATTATTATTTTGCATGTATTTAGACAAACATAGATCCAAGGTTTATTAGGGTTGCATGCACACTTAGGAAGTGTTAGATTGCTCAAAACCCAACAGTGGTATCAGAGCCTAGGCTTGCTTGTTTGATACTTGATGCAAAATAGTGAAAAAAAGTCGAAATCGTTGCTGTCTGCATGCTGGACTCGCCGAGTCCATTGGGGGGACTCGCCGAGTCCAAGGCAAACTTCAACCTACTCGACGAGTCCGTTCGTGCACTCGGCGAGTAGGATCGAAAGAATGCAGAATCTCGACTTTTGCTGCTGGAAATGGACTGGAAACATTACCCTAAATTGTTTTGGTGTTGTAAAACTTATTTTAGTTGGTGTAATGGCTGTTCTAATCGATTTACAATAGCATATATCAAAAATCCATGATTTTATGTGTTCATATAATTCTTGAATTTTTGATGATCATGTTCATGTTCTTATGAATTTAGAAAATGATAGGAATTATTTGCTGAATTGTTTAGAATTAATTCTTAATCATTTATGTGTTTTAATGGAGTCCATAATTTGTCCTCAAGTTATGGATTACCAAAGGTCACTTTCATTTAACACACACTTAAAACACATAAGTTACATGAAAATGAAGAGTCTTCATTTTTATGAACCTTTAATTCATAAGTTATGAAATGAAGAGTTTTGCAAAGTTACAAAACTTGTCCTCAAGTTTTGGAATTTGTAAAGTTTCACACACTTTAATAAACTTTAATTCCAAACCTTAGAGTTTTAATAGTTAAAATTCAACCCTTATACTATTTATAACATTAATGGTTAATTATTATATATATGTATAAGAATAAGTCGTTTTACCGTTAGTAGGCCTCATTCACGAAGCCGGTCTATAAGGTGGGTATAAGGTTGTTGCCTATAAAATGGCGACTTAATGGGTGTATACTCTCACCCACCGCTTGCTTGATCGGTGGAGGGTCGTTAGCCGAACGGGTAGAACAACGACTTTAAATCCTCATTAAAAGTATAATGAATATTATAAAATAACTAAACTCTTTTAATTCCCAATCTTAGTTATTTTAGGAAAATGTGAACATGGTGCTAATCCATGGAATTCACACTTTGTACCTTACCAAGTCGTTAATGGAGCGTGTGTGGTTAACCGGCACACTAATTAGACTAGTAAGGATCACGAAGGGTAACTTAATGTTGTCATAGATCAATGGAGCGTGTGTGGTTAACCGGCACATTGATTAGGTGATAATATTAGGAGTACCAAGTGAGTTAGCATGGTTATTCACACCTTGTTTTGTGATCCTCGGCATCCCAGTCACAAAACTTGAAGGGCACAATCGAGATTGAAACATGCCATTGAAAAGTTCAATGAATCTCAAAAGAATCTAGGAATTTCAAATCCAATTAAACCTAATTAATCATTTCGTTTTCATGGTGGAAATTGGTGAATCGTCATTCGCCTACCTTTCAAATATATTATTACTTAGATTACGGCATCCCTCTTCTAAGTGTAATATATTGTGATTGGATCCTAGCCTTAATATTACATTTGGGTGTCTTATTAAGGATCCTAAATATCTAATCTAAACTTACTTTCTTCTTTCAGATGTCTTCCAACACTAATGCTTCAGGCTCTAACCCAACTGGTTCTTTCTCTCTCATGAATCTTTGTGGGAGGGTCATCTTTGATGGTTCCAACTTCATGGATTGGATTAGGAACATCAGGATGGTTACTCGTTACGAGGACAAGGAATATGTTCTCGATAAGGAGTTAAAAGAACTTGATGAGTCTACTGCTACTCCTGAGGAGATCGCTGAATTCAGGACTCATGAGAGAGATGCTACTAAGGTGGCATGTATCATGATGGCCACGATGACAGCCGAGCTCCAAAAGTCATATGAAGATTTCTACCCTTTTGAGATGCACCAAGACTTGATGGAAAGGTACCATCAGAGTGCTCGTCAGGAGCGGTATGAAATAATCTCCTCCATAATAACTACCCGCATGAAGGACGGTGAATCCGTCACGAGCCACATGCAAAAGATGCAAAGGTATGTGGACCGTTTGCTGAAGCTGAATGTTAACATCCCCGAGGAGTTAGCAATTGACATCGTTTTGCACTCCTTGCCTTCTTGTTATGATCATTTTCGAATGACATATCATATGAACAAGGAGGAAGTTACCCTCAGCAAGCTTCAAGGACTCTTGAAGACCGCTGAAACCGGTCTTAAGGGTAAAGCGGTTGTTACCTCTACTACTCCTACTCCAACTTCTACCCCTGTTTTAGCTATTGGGCAAGGCAAAGGGAAAAAGAGGAAGCACCCTTCGAAGGGTACCAAGGGAAAGTCTCTTGAAGGCTCCTCATCCAAGACTAAGAACGGTTCTGTCACTCCTTCTGCCATTCCAAAGGATGTTGAATGCTTTTATTGCCATGAAAAGGCACACTGGAAGCGAAACTGCCCTAAGTACTTGCAGGATCTAAAGGATGGGAAAGTGAAACCCACCTATGCAGGTATTTACACTATATTGTCTAATTACTCAACATATTCTAATTCTTGGGTGCTTGATACAGGATGTGGTATTCACATATGTTCTGATTTGCAGGGCCTAAGAAGAAGTGAGGATGTGGAGCACGGGAAGATAAACTTAATCATGGGGAATAGGAAGGCTTCACCTGTTTCCAAGATTGGAGTTTATACTTTGTTGCTTAATAATGGGTTAAAATTAGATTTGAATAAATGTGTATACTCGTCTGAAATGGCGAGGAATATTATTTCTTTTCATGCTTTGTACAAACAAGGTTTTACCTTTTCGTTTGATAATGAATGTGGTGGTATTAATGCTTTCTTTAATAATGTGTTTTATTTTAAAGCATTACCTTGTGATGGCGTGTATGAAACTGTGTCGATTGTAGACAACTTAGGAAATAATGTGTTGTATATTGATTCTTCTACTAGCCTAGATAAAGCATCATTGTGGCATTGTCGTCTTGGACATGTAAACAAGAAACGCATAGACCAACTCCAAAAGAGTGGAGTCTTGGAATCATTTGACCTCAAATCAGATGATAGTTGTGAATCTTGTCTACTTGGAAAAATGACAAAATCACCCTTCACTGGAACTTGTGAGAGGGGTGAAGGTTTGTTGGACCTAATACATACTGATGTATGTGGGCCATTCAAAACCGCCACAAGGGACGCTAATCGGTATTATGTGACTTTTATTGATGATTATAGTAGATATGGGTATGTCTACTTGATCAAACACAAGTCCGAAACCTTTGAAAGGTTTAAGGAATTCAAACAGGAAGTAGAAAATCAATTGGGCAGGAACATTAAGATGCTTCGATCCGATCGAGGTGGTGAGTATCTTAGTACCGAGTTCCTTGACTATCTTAAGGAGTGTGGGATTGTCTCACAATTGACTCCTCCCAGGACACCACAGCTGAATGGTGTAGCTGAGAGGCGTAATCGTACCTTGTTGGACATGGTTCGCTCTATGATGAGTCGAGTTTCGTTACCAATCTCTTTTTGGGGGTATGCCTTAGAGACTGCCGCCCATATCCTTAATCTAGTCCCTACAAAGAAGGTTACCAAAACACCTCATGAAATGTGGACTGGGAAGGTTCCCAATTTGGACCACATCAAAATTTGGGGTTGCGAAGCATTCGTGAGGCGTGAAACTCATGATAAGCTTGAACCCCGAAGTGAAAGGTGTATTTTCATCGGCTACCCACAGAAATCCTTCGGTTACCTTTTCTACAGACCCAGTGAGATTGTGGTCTTTGTAGCACGAAGAGGGATCTTTCGCGAGAAAGAATTTATAAGCCAAGGAGACAGTGGGAGGCAGATTGATCTTGAAGAAATTCAAGAATCAATTGGTGAAGGAACCTCAGACACTAGCAATCAACCTGAGGTAGAAACTCCTGTTGATCCAGCTGACGAGTCTGTACCTCCGAGACGTTCCACACGGGTTAGGAACACACCTTCGTTTTATTATGGTTTTCATATTACTACGGAAGGTGATACATTTATTAGTGATAGTACACTAGTAAATTTGGATGAACCTAGCAGTGTTAAGGAAGCCATGGCAGGCCCGGAGTCTGCTAAATGGAAGGAGGCTATGGACAGCGAGATACAGTCCATGTATGACAATCAAGTTTGGAACTTGGTTGACAATGTACCAGGCCGTAAAACAGTCGGGTGCAAATGGATCTTCAAAAAGAAGACCGACATGGAAGGAAAAGTGCATACTTATAAGGCTCGACTGGTTGCGAAGGGTTTTACTCAAACTCAAGGTATTGATTATGATGAAACCTTCTCGCCGGTGGCCAAGATTAAGTCTATTAGGGTTATGTTAGCCATTGCAGCATTTCATGATTATGAAATATGGCAAATGGATGTCAAAACCGCTTTCCTTAATGGAAAGTTGGCTGAGGATGTGTACATGAATCAGCCAGAGGGTTTTGTCAATGCAGAGTACCCTAATAGAGTATGCAAGCTTAAGAAATCCATTTATGGATTAAAACAAGCATCTCGTAGCTGGAATCTTTGTTTTGATGAGAAGGTAAAAGAGTTTGGCTTCTTGAGAAGCGAAGATGAGTCTTGCGTGTATGTCAGAGCTAGTGGGAGTATAGTTAGCTTCTTGGTACTGTATGTGGATGACATACTACTCATAGGAAATGACATCCCAACCTTGCAGGAGGTTAAGTCCTGGCTTGGGAAGTGCTTTGCTATGAAGGACCTAGGGGAGGCTACCTATATCCTAGGGATAAGGATATTAAGAGAAAGGAGTAGAAGACTAATTGGACTTAGTCAGAGTATCTACTTGGATAAGGTGTTGAAAAGGTTCAACATGGAGAATTCCAAGAAAGGAGATTTACCGATCCAAAGCAATACCAAACTGAGTAAGACTCAGAGTCCGAGTACAGAGGCTGATATAGCTGAGATGAGCCAATTACCATATGCTTCCGCAGTTGGCTCGATCATGTATGCTATGACTTGTACCCGTCCTGATGTGGCATTTGCTTTGAGCATGGTCAGCAGGTATCAGGGGAACCCTGGCAAGGCTCATTGGACCGCGGTAAAGAACATTCTCAAGTACCTGCGGAGGACTAAGGATTGGGTCCTTACCCTTGGTGGCAGTGATGACTTGAGAATATTAGGGTATAGTGATGCTGGTTTTCAGACTGATAGGGATAATTTCCGCTCTCAGTCGGGCTGGATCTTTACCTTAAATGGAGGGGCAATTTCTTGGAAGAGTTCCAAGCAGGAGACGGTGGCTGATTCGACTTGTGAATCAGAGTATATAGCAGCGAGTGAAGCAGCGAAGGAGGCAATATGGCTAAAGAACTTCATCGGAGACCTTGGAGTTGTACCAGCTATTAAGGAACCTATAGAGATTTTCTGTGACAACAATGCTGCGGTTACCTTAGCCAAGGAACCAAGAGATCATGGCAGATCTCGACACATTGACAGAAAATATCACTTCATAAGACACAAGATTGAAGAAGGACTCCTTGTGACAAGGAGGATATCGTCAGATGAGAATCCTGCAGATCCCCTTACGAAGGGACTGACGAGGGTTAAGCATTTTCAGCATGCGAGACGCATCGGGCTGAGGGACGATATTAGTTTTACAGATTAGATAGTTTTCCTGAAACTTGTAAAATGTAATCGACGTTTGATGATGAATAAAATTTGTGATTTATTTATGAGTAAAGTGTTACTATCATTGTCAATTATTTACTATTGTTTCAGTTTTGCATGTTTTGACTTCCAGAATAATTAATTTGTTCAAACCTCCACAATCGATCATACGTCGGAAGTAGGTATGAATCAAGATTGTCATGAATTGGGTTTGTAGATGCCTTAAAGGTGTTTAGGCATGGCAATGGTTGCTGCAACATTCATGAGTACTCATAAGTTATGAGTATTGGTATAAACCCACGCTCACTTGTATCACTTCATGGAATTTATCTCGAGTGATCGTGAGACGATAACATCATATAAATCTTTAAACCTAGAGATATGAGTTGTTACCTATGAGTTGGTTGTGCATTGATTGCACGTAAACGCATCAGTAACTTGATGTTATAAAACGTGCCTTTGTGTACAATTCAATAAGTAGTAGAACAAGCATATCAGTCGAAGTTTATCTGTTCCTTCTAGAAATAGAAGCGATATCCGGGCCCCTCGATGATTTTGTGTTGACCCATATACCAGGCCTGGTCAGAACTAAACCGATGTGTTCAGTGAAGTTCTTCGTCAAACAAATCAGATAATCGAGAAACAACTGCTAGACAATAAGCAAGACATAGTTCCATGTGTTTGTCCGGCTGATATCATGAGAACAGAGGATTATGTGATCACTTATCTAAAATGGCGCTTCATAGTTCGACAGAGTCTTCATTGTTCAAGGGAGTTTTCGAGAGCTACGATTGTTGGTTGGTTCCTGAAGTTATAGGCAAATATAGTTATTGGACTTATCCAAGTGGGAGTCTGTTGGATAAGGTGTCTAAGTCCATAACTTATTTGGTATATACTTGACCCGACCGGCATGGTCCATTTGGGTTGCATCTCATCCAAACTATTATGGATAATTTTATGAGAGTTATACACATATGTTTATTAATATATTATGAGTTATAATATATTAATATGAAGTTACGTTAATTTAATTAGTTTTAGTCTTAAATTAATTATGGATTAATTTAGAGATTAAAAGGAATACTAATTAAATTATGGGCTATTTGTTTTATATAGTGTGGGCTAATACTCATTTGTTAATGGGCTAGGCTTATGTGGAAGTCCATGGATGATCCATGGAGCTTTTAACCCATGGATCCTTGGAAAAGGAAAAGACATGGGTTATTAGGGTTTCACCCTAACCATGCATACTATATAAGCATGCTTATGGAGCATGAAAGATAGCCTAAGATAGCCTAAGAAAAAGCTAGTGTTCTAGTGTGTGTGTGCATGTGTGTGGCCGATTTATACAAGGTGTATATACTCTCTAAAAGTTTTCCAAGAGTTTGTGGTGTTTGTGATTCCATTTGAGGCATTCACACTATTGGTGCTTGACCCTCAAACTCCTAAGAACCCAACACAACAAAGGTATGTAATCTCTTCTAACTCTTTTATGTTGAAATGTTCCCCATGCCATGTTAGATAGGTTATAAACCTTGGAAAATTATTATTTTGCATGTATTTAGACAAACATAGATCCAAGGTTTATTAGGGTTGCATGCACACTTAGGAAGTGTTAGATTGCTCAAAACCCAACAATAAGAAACCAACTGAATTGAAGAGGAGTAACCTAATGTTAACGGTACAAACATGAAAAAGAAACAGCCCCATAAAGTTGTGTAGATTAAGTGTTTTACCCATTAACTCTATTAAGTAAAAAAGAAGCACGTTAGTGTCTCTTTATGCAAGCTTAACCTTAAAGCTTAACCTTATCTTAAACTTAAAGCTTCTTACTGCTCCTAAGTTAATTTACATTTATGCCCTTTGTTTTCTTTTTCATTACATACAACAATGAAGTAACTGATGTCTGTTTCTTTCTACTCATACATATGTCTAGTTCACCATAAAACTCCTTCATTGTAGCAATATCTTTTTTCCTTTCCTCTTCAAGTGCTTCTTTCTCCTCCTGAAGTTCAGTTACTTTCTTCAACATATCTTGTCCTCGTTTATTCTCTTTAAGTATTTGCTTACGAAGAGACTCCAACTCCAAATCTGACATTTCCACTTGCGTTCCCAACCTTGAAACATTACTTTTCAAAACTTCAATTTCATTTCTTGATGCTTCAGCACAAAGTCTATGATCCTCATTGTTTTGAATTTGATTGTTGTTGTTGTGCTCTGGGGTTTTTATTAAATCAGCCATACTTCTATCTGAAAGTGAACCCATTGACCAATATGTGTTTGATCTTTGTTTTTGATGAGGTTTTGAGTTCCTTGAAACAGTTGTATTTTGATTAACATTAAAAAGCAATCTATAAGAAAAATCCAAAACGGGTGGCTATGATTCTGTTTTCCATCAGATCTATAGTCATATTGTAAAAATCATACCTTGAGCTATAGAACTCAAACGGACCCCAAACCAGTTCCCAAAGTTCACAAATTGAGTTGGCTAACTTTCTTAAGCAGCCCAACTTCACTGGTAAGGACGTTATCTATGTGCAAGAATGGAATGTTTGCTGTTAGGTCTGATCCGGGTCTGTTCTGATATGTCATTTTGTTTTCATCATTTATAAGGCTTGGAAAAGGATCCAGAGTGATTCCAAGTTTCTATATGTTCCTGATATTATGAATTTAAGATCTGGAGCAGATGGGGTGTTATTTCCAATTATAAATTGGTTATAATTGATCCAGACTCCAGATCAGTGGGCAGTCACCAGCTTTTACTAGTGTTGTGATTGTCCACAATGTGAATTTTATATCCGGAGCTTGGGAAATGATTTTCATTCAATTCCAACTCTGAGACTTTCATTTGTATGTCCTTTACTTCTCTGAATTTTGGTTTGGACGAATTCTACTCACAAGTTGGGTAGAATTGGCCAACCTCACTTGACTGTCTTGTTGGAGATAGAAGTGATACACCTTTTTGTAAAATTCATATTTAATTCATCCTTTGGAGTTAGAAGGAGTTCTTTATAGTTCTGGAATCCTGAACAATCATAGTTTTCTATAAAATTTAGTTAAAGCTATGTTTCTGTTTTAGATTTTGGAGTAAATCCGTTTTGAACAGCAGGTCTGTTTTAGAGACCTTGCTGTGATTACTCTTTTCTCAACTCATAGCTTCATTACTTCTCCTTTCTAACCTTTAGTCCTTCTAAGATGGGTTTTAAAAGTTTAAAATTTTTGCAAGTGTGCTATTGAAAATGAATAGCTGTACAGCTCTTTGTTGTATCTCAGTATTTATTATAAACTCACTTGCTGAATATTGCCCAGATCTGGTTTTGTAATTCGGGATCTGGTGGTTGAGAGTGCATCAAAATCTTTGCGTATGTTGAGAGAAGAATGGATATTGTTGGAATCCTGTAGAAACAAAAAAAAAATAGATGATGATCACAAAAGAAAACATAGATGTATAGAAATAGAAATACTCACGATACAGTAGGAAGCTTCTCATGTATAATGACAAAAATGTCCTTTGGGCTACACCCAGGCCGTCTGGCCAAAAGATGGCTGTATTCTCCAAGCAGATAAGCACTAACCTGCATAATGACATCAGCATACAGTTGTCTATATTTGTGTAGGAAATATAAGATATAATCTACTTACCTTCACCATTGTCTCATGTATTGCGGGCTTATCAAGATATTCTCTAGCTTTGAGAGCTGCATAAGGCTAATGATTAAAAAAAGAAAAGTGAGTCAGTAGTAAGTCCTATGAACTTTAATAATGCAGATACCAATCTACATTCTACAATACCAAATTAATTAGAATATTCATGAATCATAATGGAGATTCTAAAGATCATCATCCAAATGCACCAAAATTTAGAGTAAGATCGAACCACTATTAATGAAGGTATTCTACTGGGCTAGGATGCTTGTTGTTTGGATATGGAGCCATGGAAGAACTTGGACCCTTCCGTGTTAACAGTGATGGAAAAACACTCTACCCCAACCACTATGCATGGAACAATGGTAACAAAAATTCCTTTAATTACTATGTCTCATTCACATCACTTATAATCTTAGTCCCTGTCTTGCTGGTGCATGCCTAACCCTATAAAACCTTTGCTTTTGAGGTACTAACTGTTTTCTCCTGGAATTTTTTTTTTGCCTGAGATTTTTTGTTGCCAGCTATCCCTTCGGGACCACTCTTATGTATTATGTTAAAAGCACCAATTCAGAAATTTGTTGATTATGTAAGTCAGCTTTCCTCTTCCTTTTTGCTTTTTATTATTTATGCACCCTTATGCCACAAATCTCTTTATTTATCATACTAAATATGCAACCATCCATTATTTTACTCCTAACTTGTTGTATAATTCATTCATGTCAGCTGCATATATGTTGCATAAAATAAATTGGTAAAAGTAGACATGTGAATTATGCATCTGTTATCTCAAATCTTACATTTATTTTTATTTCTGTTATTGTTTTTTCCAGCTTTTAGGTGTTGGTGTCAAGCTTGTTGGCAATACAGTGTGGAGTACCCTCTTTCATCAATTCTTAATAGTGATGTCACGTGAGAAATCATTTTTCTTTTTGTTAAACAAGTCTTTATTATCATGTATTAGGTCATACCATGGGTAAAAACAGCCTTGCCCCTGGTTCCGGGGTTGTCACAAAATACTTGACTTTTTAACTTTGTTTGTGGTTTCATTTAGTAATAATCCTTCTGAGGGGGTGTTTGTTGGGCTGCTTCTTTCAATGTCATTAACAACAGTGGTAAGTAAAATCTTACTACTATGAACCTCTTTTGCTTAAACATACCTTATTGACCTGTAGTTGATTAAACATTAAATTAATTATGCAGGTTTTGAAGTTTTTGATGGAAAAGAATAGTGTTAATGCTCTTCATAGAAAAGTATGTTGGTATTTTAGGAAATTTGGCTAATAATTTAGTTAATTATATAAAAAATGTTGAAATCTTACATTTGTCTACTATTGGAATGATTATTTGTAGTATTACATTTGTCTACTATTCGAATGATTATTTGTATAACATTAACTTTTGTGCAATGCATTGTATTATTTGTATATGGTATTTTATTTTCCATTATGTGACATAAAATGCAAATTTAATATGAAAATAAGTAAATCCATAAATAATTTTTTTTTTTAATTTAAAATTACGATACGCAAAAATGTGTGTCATCTTCATTTATGACATGGCCTTTCTTGACAGGGGCTTTCTTGATACGCATTGTGTGTCATTAACACGCGCGTCGTAAGGTTACGACACGCGAATGCGTGTCGTCTTCCTTTATGACAGGGCCTTCCTTGATACGCATTGCGTGTCGTAACCGCGCGTCGTAAATGCGTGTCGTAAATGCGCGTCGTAAATGCGCGTCGTCTATCTTTATGACATGGCCTTCCTTGACACGCATTTGCGCGTCGTCTGAGCCATTTACGACGCGTAATGAGCGTCGTAAAAGGCCTTTTTTCTTGTAGTGATGAGGCGCGACATTCATTAATGAGCCATGGGGACCAATTTGCAAGAAATTTTCACTTTGATTCAAAAATAAAAATTTACCTGAACAATGGGTGTTACAGTATCTTTTCGATTATGCATGTTCTTAATTCCACAATTGTCATCTCCATGAGATCTAACACTAACATTCAACCGATTTGGATTTGGACTTCTGTGTCGCACATTGTGATATTGAAACTTCGAAAAATCATTACTCCCTTATATGAAGTTAGATTTGGATGTTTTCTATATGCATGCTCTCGGCTTTAAAAGTCAAAGATGATCACTAGATTTGAGTTTTCTTCCATGATCATCCGATAAACTTCAATTGAATGTTTTTTTTATTTCAAAATTCAACTAACAATAAGTTAAAACTTTAATTTTAATATTATGCTTCTAACTAAATTTGAAAAAATAAATCAATTATTTTTATTCAAACTAAGTTTAAAAAGTAATTTATTTATGAGGAATTTAACTTAAACATTATAATTTCTAGCCTCGAATTGAGGATATTACAATGTTGAGGATAAATGATTTTATGGGTTAAGTGGAATATTTGTTTGGGTTGTGGTCAAGCTTCTATATTGAAGTGGAAATCAGACTTTTAATTGATTCTAATGGGTTTTGCTCGCCCATTAATAAGGTTATTCACAACCTTTTGACTGGTTTTTGGGACAATTGTGCCAATATTATGTGTTTTGAGTAAGATTGTTGGTTCCATTGAATTCTTGAGATAAATGCAAAATGGTTTTTCTACTAGAGTTAGGTATGCCATTTGTATTGATGATTCTTGTTTTCAAAATAGATCTATGAGGGTTTATACCCTTGAAGTTGATAAAGATTATTTGGTTAGTGATAGGATTGATCATGGTTATTAATGTTCAAATTGACGACGTTATCCTAGAGGAGGGGTAGATGAATTTTAATTTATTGGTTTTCTTCAATGCATTCTCATGTTTAACCAAACCGATAAGGAGGAAAGTTGGGTTTAAGAGCTTGATGATGAAGGAGTTTATTCGGTTGGAAGTGCTCAAAATTTTATTGATACATGCATGTTGAATCAGATGGAACACCGACACGTTGGAACAAGTTGATGCCAATAAAGATTAACGTTTAGAGTTGGCGAAATATTGTTGATTACCAATGAATGTTAATCTTTATGATAAAGGTATTGAATTAACTATCGACGGAAAGAGACATATTTCATATTTCTGTCAATTTCTAATACCATTAGACAATAAACTTTTCAATATTATAAAATGTGAATTGTTACTTGTTAATTATGAAATATATAATAAAATAATTAACACTTTCGAATAAATATACAAGTAGTCCACGTGGAGAATATAGGTACGAAACTATATTTTGCTCTTGAGATTCCATGGCATATGAAATATTACAATTATTCTAAAACAAAAAAGAAATCTTTCTAAAATTGAAAAAGGAATGTTTTTAATAAATCAATCATTGAAGTAGCTTATAAAAACCATCTTTTATCCTTTTCAATATTGTTTTGGTCAAAAGTGTATGTTTGGAATCATTGTATGTTAAGGGTGCTAAACTGATAAATTAAAATAAGTATACTTTTAGCAATCTTTCATAACCAATAATTCATCACTAAAGAAAATCGAATACCAATACCCAGTCTAACGTGTTACATCAAAAGTATAATAGCATATTTATACAGTAAATTTATATATTTTTATTAATTTATAATTTTAACATGTGTTTCATTATCGATTTGTATGATAAAATAGTTCTTTTATGAGTATATGCATCAATATATTGGTAAATTTTAGTAACAAATTAAAAATGACAATATTAATTGATGAAAGAAGTTTATAGACTATTAAGGTTAGTGAATGTAAAATCTTACACCATCCATTTCAATCGAAAATAATGGTGTATATGGTTTATCAAAGATCATAAATTCAGTCATTGCTAATATCTTTTTGATGAACATGGTCCTTGTTGTTAGAAAAACGGGATATGGATAAACTTGGATCAATGAGAGTTGTGAAACACTTTCAGATTAAAACATTTCAAAGGTACACTCAAAAAATCTCTAATCAGATGAAACTCACTGTTTTCTAAATTGAGAATGAAGAAGATGTTATGAAATCTGTACTTAAAATGAATTGGAAATTTGATCATATAACGAAAACTAACTTTTTGTCTTAAAATTGTCATATGGTAGTTACAGGAAAACAACTTCCTGTCCAAAAACGGTCATATTACCTGTCACAAACTAACATAAAACTGAGCTATAAATGGATCACAAAACCGAGTGTTTTTACAAAAAATACAAATTTCTGAGACATTTTTTATATAGCAGCTCGACCTCGGTCAGGGGATCTGCCCCTTGGACCCCGCTCCCAGGGCGTTGCCCCCGGACCCCCGTCAGTTCAGGGGCTTCATCCGTAAATAGCAATATACTTTCAAGAATGACAAAATCAAACAAAGTTGTACTATTAATGATATTAATCAAATAATATTAATGATATAAAATCACCAATACTTGTGGTTAATGATATTAACCCCATTACACTTAAATAATATTAATGATATAAAATAACCAACACTTGTGGTTTCTAAAATTTGTATAAATTGTCATTTTTGCTAACACCGTTAGTTTTTGCTCGTTAGTATGATGATAATTTGGTATTTTCAGATAGTAAAGAGTAGAGACTAAGTTTGTAATTATGAGTAAACCACATTGACCATTTACGTAATTTTGTCTATATTTTATGAATATGAGTATGTGGCTTTTTCATCATTTTACTTTTTAAAATTTAACTTTGAATCCTTTACTTTCAACTTTGTACAATATTATTTTCACATTTTCATCTTCTAAAACTTTGTGTTTATCATCCACAATATATATAATTTAATTTCCCTAATAATTTTCGTTCGTTAACTTAAAAAACTAATTTTCGTGTGCTTATTTTTATATACGTGTCGGTATAGATTGAAGGCGGTTAACGTTTCCACGCAAATTTAGAACTTCCGTTTGTTATTTTTTTTTTAAACTTACCTGTTTTTTATGCTCGTTTCGATTTAAATTTGAGTTTGTTTCTATTTCGAGGTAATTTTTTTTATGTTCGTGTTCTTAAAAAAACTCCGACACGAGCATAAAAAAACATTTATTTAAAAAAAAAAATAACGAACAGAAATTCTAAATTTACGTGAAAAAGTTGACCGCCTTCAGTTTATACCGACATATATAAAAAAATAAGCACGTAAAAAATTAATTTTTTTTTCTTTAAGTTAACGAACGAAAGTTATTAGAGACAATTAAATTATATATACTACAGAGAATAAACACGAAAGTTTAGAAGATTGAGGGGTGAAAATAATATTTTGCAAAGTTCAAAGTAAAAAGGTCAAAATGAAATTTTAAAAAATAAAAGTGTGGAAAAACCACAAACTCATACAAATAAAATATAGACAAAATAACATAATTATATAAATGGTCTCTATGGTTTCCTGATGCTCACAAACTTAGTCCTTACAATCTAAAAAGATCAAATTATCCTCACACTAACGAACAAAAACTAATCATGTTAGCAGAAAAAACTCATTCACACAAGTTTTAGCAACTACATTGATAATATTCGTAAAAAAAAAAAAATAACTATTATTGAGTTTGTAAGCTTTATTAACCAAATCGACCATTTATATAATCTTATTGTTTTTCGATAATCTTTTGCAAATGACATAGCCATGTAATTAAAAGTACCTCTACACCTTTCAAATGCTGAAAGATCAGTTGACATGTCACGTATCTTTTATATTTTTTTATATTTCTTTTTCTTTATAGTGTTCACATATATAATTAGTTTAAAAAACACCATCAAAACAAATGGTTATAACCGTGAGTAAAAGGGTTAACTAAATTTATTTGTAAAGCTTCTTGAATCGTTACATATGGAAAAGTGATAAAGATTAGGTACCTATTCATTTAATACGTGTTTCCTTATTCACCGTGAATTCAATTGCTCGAGTCCTTTTGTTCCATGAATCGCTACTTCCATAGTCAATGAGATTTTGAACGGAAAAAAAATCCACACGATCACAAAAACGTTTTCAAAGAAATCGGAATTTCAAGTTATTGTAATTCCCAAAAAAAAACCGATTTCAATTCAGAAAGTTAGAAAAAATCACAGAGACTTACAACACGATTTCAAATCACACAGAGTTAAAAAACGATTTCAAAAGGAAAAAATCATAGAAATCGTGATTCCTAGAAAAACGATAAAGTATAGCTGCAGCTTCCCAAAAATTTTCAATTCACAGGTGAATGTCCATGTTACTTTTGTTTTATTTGTGATAACACTTTTCACAAATCACCAATGATTTCACTTTCAATTATTAATTTTGCATATGTTTTCTAGTTTGATTGTCTATCAATAAAATTTTTATTTTATATGTTCTATTATCATTCATGTTGCTTTTGTTTGATCAAATTTAGTAGAATTTATTGTTTTTGATATAATGAAAAAGTTAGGCCATCTCGAAAAAGTTACTGGAATGGTATTAATAGGGTTAAGTTCTCATTGTCTTTTACTTGTGGTTTTGTGCAGGCTATGATGTTTGAAACCGAAGCAGCTGATCAGGCTATACAACCATATATAAATAAAAATGTTGACACAAATGATTTTGTGGAAGAAACATATGAATTTGAAAAACTTAATAATTTCGGAGTGAACATTGACTTTGACGAAGATGATGTTAGTGATGAAAGGAAACTAGGGAAGGTTTTTGATACACATGATGATGCCTATACATTTTATAATTATTATTCTTTTTTGCATGGCTTTATTATACGTAGAGATGACACAATTAAAAATCCTAAAACAAATGAGCATTTTCGGCAAATACATATATGCAACAAAGAAGGTTTCAAACGGATGGACAAAAATGCTTCAAATGAAAATGAGAAAAAAACGTCGTAGAGATGTTAGAACCGGATGTCAAGAAAAGCTTCGAGTAACAAGACAGGAGGATGGGAATTGGTTGGTGGACTCATTTAATGACACACACAATCATGACTTGACAATGACACCTACAAAGGTGATGAAGCATCGATCTCATAGAAATTTCCACATTTCAATAGAAGGTAAATATCTTATATATGGTGCAATTTGGTCAAGCAAGGTTGAAACCTTCTCAAATTAAAAAGGTTGTTAATACAATGAAAACCTCAAATGCAGCTGATGTAACTTCAAAACAATGTGTTGATGTCTTATGCCTTAACTAAGCATCGAAAACAACATAGAGAAAAGGAGTTCTATGGACTTATAAAAAAATTTCAAGATAAAACATTAGTTGACAGTGACAAGTATTTTGTCGTGGATTTGTCTGATGATGGCTATCCTAGAAATATCTTTTAGGCTGATGGTAGATCAAGAGATGCCTATATAAAATACAGAGATGTTGTTGTGCTTGATATCACTTATATGACTAACAAATTCAAGATGCCTTTTGCTCCCTTTACTGGGGTGAATCATCATGGGCAGTCTATAATTTTTGGTGGAGTATTGCTTGAAAACGAAAAGAAAGTGACATTTGAATGGTTATTTGAACATTTCCTCAAATGTATGTTTGGCAAGTCTCCGAAGGCAATTATTATTGACAAAGACAAAGCTATGGGCAATGCAATAAAAGAGTGTTTTCAAAGACTCGACATCACTTTTGTTCATGGCATATCAGGAAGCATGAAACTGAGCACCTTCGATCGTATGTTTCCCGTTACAGTGTTTTTCAAGAAACACACAAAAAATGGGCAAATACTGACACCATTAAACAATTTGAAGCAACATGGGAAGATATGCATATTAAGTAAGAACTTAAAAGCAATTATTGCATTAGTGACATGTATAACCAACGTATACATTGGGCTAAACCCTTCTTGAGGGATATTTTCTTTGCTAGTATGACCACAACCGAATGCAGTGAGAGTATCAATTTATATTTTTATGGATTTGTTAACTCGAGGACCATGTTTAATGAACTCATTGTACAATACAACAAAGCAGTTGAGTCACGAAGGGTTGCCGAAGAAGATAAGGACTTTATGACTATGAACTAGATGCCATTTCTTTTTCAGTGTATTCAATTGAAGCAAAAGTGATACTTTCAAAAAAGAACAGACCGAAGCTTTAACCAATTTGACTCACAAGACTCTAACAAAAACTAAAGAAGACAACACATATAGAGTTGGGCAATTGGACATTGATAAAAAAATGTTGGCGTATTGTTACCTATCATTCTTTAAATCAACTCAACGTCACATGTTCTTGTTCTATGTATGAGACAAATGGGATTTTATGCAAGCATAAAGGACCTCAAATGGTTAATTCTATAATTTCTTAGTTTATACATCACGGCTATATATAATTAATATCTGATAGCCAGTGGAATGTGTGACTTCCGCCTTACTTCAGGTTCCTTGTTTGGTTCTGGGCTTAGGGCAAATTCACACACTTAACTATCCGTTAGATATTAGATTATATATAGCATGTATAAACTCAGTGATTATATAAGGAACTATTGTGGTTACCATTTTTACTAAAGGAAATATATGATTTCCTTAAGGAATGTTTTCTTCAAATATAAAAGAACTATTACATTTAACTCCGTAAGCACCTAATGAATATGTCAGGGTTATACACAATAAAGATCTAACAAACAGTGGGATGTGTGACATCCACCTTATTTCCTGTTCTTTATTTGGTTGTAGGCTTAGGGCAGATTCACACAATTGATTATCTGTTTACTCTGGATTGTATATAACTTGTATCCATTAAGTACTCATAGAAGGAATTGTAAGAGTCATTTTCACTTATCTTTCATCACATTAGAAAATATAGGATTTTCTGGAGGAACAAGCAAACTTTTCTAAAAGAACTTAGAGTATACTTTTTATAACAAAAATGCTTATGAACTCACCAACATAAATGCTGATCTACTCTTTCAAAATAACTTGTACTCTCAGGAAACTAGTAGACAGGTACACGCTCAGGGATTCAAAAGATGGAGCATAGTAGCTTCATGTCTTGTTTTGTTAATTGCTTTTGGAGTAAATCTTTTGTGAATCGAATACATGTAAACACTTTATTATTAATGAAATGGTTGTTTGTTTCTTTGATTTCTATGATGCATGTGTTGTGATACTGAGCATGACGTCCTCCGCCCCCGAACGTTTTCGTCATTCCGGTTTGGGGTGTGACATTTATGAAAAAACGAAAGTACGAGGGTATTTTGTGAAAAAAAAACAAAATTATGAGGGTATTTTATGAAAAAACGGAAGTACGATGGTATTTTGTGAAAAAACAAAAGTATGGGGTATTTTGTTAAAAAAACGGAAGTACGATGGTATTTTGTGAAAAATGAAAGTATGAGGGTATTTTGTGAAAAAACGGAAGTATAATGGTAATTTGTGGAAAAATGAAATTATGAGGGTATTTTGTAAAAAAAAATAGAAGTACAATGGTATTTTGTGCAAAAACGAACGTATGAGGGTATTTTGTGAAAAAAAAAAACAAAAAAAAAACAAAAGTGTGATGGTATTTTGTGGAAAAACGAAAGTATGAGAGTATTTTGTGAAAAAAAAAAAAAAGCAGAAGTGCGATAGTATTGTGTGAAAAAATGAAATTACTGTAACACCGTAAATTTTCAAACAATTTTTCATTTTTAAATTACAAAAATTCTCATAATACATTTCACAAAAATCTCAATAATAAATTAACAAAACACAATTCTATAATAGTCAGATTAATAATCCAGTATTCCTCCAAAAGATAACTCTTTATCTCGTGTGTACAATCGAACCGTTGCCTTCCCGTGATTCTAAGAAGCACTTGAAACACATAGCACACAACACGGTAAACACGAAGCTTAGTGAGTTCCCCAAAATATCACACACAGCTCATTAGCCACTCGAGGCTATAACTCAATATGACCCTCTAGTCAATGTGTCTCAATGGGACCCTCCTGTCCCATAGCTCGTTGGACTCACTGGTCTGGTCATAGCTCGTTGGACCCACTGGTCCGGTCATAAATCATTGGACCCACTGGTCCGATCATAGCTCGTTGGACCCACTGGTCCGGTCATAGCTCGTTGGACCCACTGGTCCAATCATAGCTCGTTGGACCCACTAGTCCGATCATAGCTTGTTGGACCCACTAGTCCGGTCTATATAACACATAGCATACATATAACACAATGCACATAAATCTCACACATAGTGAGAAGACTCACATTGGGTGGCGAACAGATCCTATAAATGTTGTTGCTATACTCCGGCTCCTATCACTAAGCCAAACCCACAATTAACCCCATTAGGATCTAAGACCAGCCTTCTCATATTATGTTTAAACATGGTCCATAAATAACTCAAGTCTATTGGGCCCACCAAGGCCCAACCATGGCCTAATTTTCCAAATTGGGCCCAAACCCTCATATGGGCCTTACCCTAAAGCCCTTCTAAATATTCTAGTCCACATGACTGCTCTTGGAAGGCCCATCAATGGCCCAAATATTAAAGCCCAATCACAAGGCCCAAGTAAAAATTAGGGTTTTCACATAAAATGACGATTAGGGTTAAGTATTTCTCACTTAACCCATTAAGTCCATTATTCCACTAATATATCATATAATAGAATTGTCATGGGTTTTATCTTCAGTCCACTAGTCCAAACGCGGGTCCTAATAGGCCTAATTAAACAAACGCAAAATTAGGGTTTTCTAAACCCTAATTAGGGTTTCTAGCCCAAGCACGAGCCCACCCTGTCCAATATTAAGTAATTGGGCTAATTACGGTTCCACTAGGTCAACACCACCCACTGCCACCTCGGGCAGTGGTGGTCGGCGGTAGCTCCCAACGGCAGCCACCATTTCCAATGGTGGTGGCTTGAAATCTTGACTCAAAATCACATGTCTCACTTTACACATAATGCACACACACAGCCACCCTCCACAACGGCTGGTGGCGGCAGAAGACGGTGGCAGGGGGCGACAGCCACCTTGGTTGGCTACCATGGTGGTTGCTAACGATTTCCGGCAGCTCATACACACCCACACTCGACTGGACGCATTCCTTCGCCACTATAAGCTGACTAAAGACCAAATAAACATACTCCTGAATGAACCTGTTAAATGATTTTACATGTTTTTATGGGGGGGGGGGGGGGGGGGATACAAGTTAAACATGCCAGTTATCATATCAATCACATGTGATTGATAACCCGCATGCACAAGGATTTATTACACTGTTAACTGTTTAACCAAGTATGATACTGTAAATTGTTTTCTAAAAACGTCTATATTTGTTCAAAGCTTTCCTTAAATTGACTCTCGTGCTGAATGTTTTACCAAAGTTAAAAATAAAAACGTGGTTATGAAAGGTTTTCAAAGTATTTTTAAAGATTTTCAAACTTATTTTATAAAGGAATACCAAGTCGTGATTCTCTTAATGTATAAAGGTTTTCCAAAGTTTTCTTCCATGTTTTAATACTCCTACTTGGTTAAGATACTATTGCTTCACTTCTGTTTAGTTAATACCTCCACTTCGTGATACACTTATACTTGGTAACGTCTCCACTTCATGATACACTTATACTTGAGAACGCCTCCACTTCGTGACACACTTATACTTGATAACGCCTCCACTTCGTGATACGCTTATACTTGATAACGCCTCCACTTCGTGATACGCTTATACTTGATAACGCCTCCACTTCGTGATACGCTTATACTTGTTAACACTTAAACATAGTTAGATGTATGCATGTGCTTGTATAAATGCATATAAATAATGTTTGAAGGACTTAGGAAGGCTTGTTCGCCCTATTTCCTTTTCTTCGTTGAGATGTGGTCTGGTGGGATCGGATGTCCGTGCGAAGGTCGTTTGATCATTAGTTATATATTATGTATACAAGCATAGACATATAGGTTTACATTAGTCAGTTCAGTTTTGAGTCTCTATCATTAGTCCGGTATTTTACATCAAATCTCACTACACGAGATACATCTTCAGTACACGGCCTTCTCCGTTGTCTAGTTGGTAACCAGAGTCTCTTGTAGGAGAGCGGACATTGTATGTATAGATCTATACGGGGTTGACACCCCCGCACCCTGAATGCTAGCTACAGTCCACGGCCTACCAAGCCAAGGGGTGACAAATGTCATATTCATACCGACGGTTGCAGGGCGTCAAGTTCCCTAGTGTCTATCAGTATGGTTACGAGTATCTTGGGGTTACCTTATAATTCATGGCTTTAAGGTAACAGGTTTTATACACTGTATTCACTGTGTTCACTGTATCCACGGTATTCACTGTGTTCACTGTATCCACGGTATTCACTGTATTCATTGTGTTCACTGTATCCACGGTATTTACTGTATCCACGGTATTCACTGTATTCACTGTGTTCATTGTATTCACTGTTTTAAACCGTGCTAGCTGTATCTTTCATTTGATACTGTCTAGGGTCTGTATTCACTGTCTTAGACCGTGCTAGCTGTATCTTTCATTTTATACTGTCTAGGGTCTGTATTCACTGTTTTAGACCGTGCTAGCTGTGTCTTTCATTTGATATTGTCTAGGGTCTGTATTCACTATTTTAGACCGTGCTAGTTGTATCTTTCATTTGATATTGTCTAGGGTCTGTATTCACTATTTTAGACCGTGCTAGTTGTATCTTTCATTTGATATTGTCTAGGGTCTGTATTCACTGTCTTAGACCGTGCTAGCTGTATCTTTCATTTGATACCGTCTGGGGTCTGTGTCTCCTTTTGTTAGACTGAGCCAGGCGTTTCGTTCGGTCGATACTCTCCTGGAGTCTATGATTCTTTTGCCTTAGTCAACAATCCTCACTGCTGAGGCATATGTTATTTTCCCTGATATTCTCCTACTTTCTTTAAAATCAAATCCCGTATTTTGATAATGATAGTGTTTAAGGGAAAACAACTTTTTACCACATGACTTTGACCAGTCTTGGTAAAAGACTGCTTTTTAATAAGAAAATATAGGATTTTCTGGAAAGGACTCTATTTCACTGTATGCTTGAAAACTACTACTTATATAAAGTTATTTGTAATAAATGACACTAAATACTTATGAACTCACTAGCATTTGTAAAAATGTTGATACTTGCTTTTCAAATAACTTGTATTCTCAGGTCAGCTATAGACAGGTACATCTCAGGCGCTTTTGTTGAAGACAATTTAGTACCAAGCTGCACTTATAATATTACTTGTATTACTTTGATGTTCTATGTAATGTAAACCATGTAAAACTATTACTATTAATGCAAGGTTGTTGTACTTTGATTACTATACTGCATATGTTGTGATACTTGACATGACGTCATCCACCCCAGAACGTTTCCGCCGTTCCGGTTTTGGGGTGTGACACAAGCTGCTGAGAAACTCCTCATGATGCCAGTCATCTACCTCCTGAATATCGTCACATTCATTTGGTAGCTGACTCCCATCATTGGGAGTTCCACAAAGCATGAAGCAAGCAGCATTCGAGCATCGAATACACACGTAAAACCCACTCTAGGTGATAACTCCAATTGCTCTCCTCGCGGGTATCTAACTACCCTATCGAAAGGCTCCATAATTGCTCATCTAGGTATCTCTCCTAGATTACTCCTCTACTCAAATCCCTCTCTAAAAGGATTCCTGCTGGATACTCTCACTCAGCATAGGCTCGAAAATGCATCAAAGTTAATAGCAACTCCAAAGCTAAGGCATCACAAATCATGCCACTCTAGTCCTAAAATATGAAATACCTAGCCTATCTCTAGCATGCATAATATCTCATAACATATCTCATAAATAACTCATACTACAAAGTAAGGGTATTTTGGGAAATCACCGTTCGGGCTATGGATGATTGTACACATTGCACTTCCTCGTTTTTCTCTTAGAATCTCTTACTCATTTTTAGAAATATTGTTTCTTTTGTAAAAATTTCTGAAATCCTCAGTTTGAGTCACGACATACCTGAAGGCGTATCTGAATCCCTCAAACCAAGGCTTTAATACCAACATGTAACACCGTAAAATTTCAAACAAATTTACATTTTTAAATTACAAAAATTCTCATAATACATTTCACAAAAATCCTAATAATCAATTAACAAAACACAATTCCATAATAGTCAGATTAATAATCTAGGATTCCTCCAAAAGATAACTCTTTATCTCGTGTGTACAATCAAACTGTCGTCTTCCCGTGATTCTAAGAAGTACCTGAAACACATAACACACAACACGGTAAGCACGAAGCTTAGTGAGTTCCTTAAAATACCACATACAGCTCATTAGCCACTCGAGGCTATAACTCAATATGACCCGCTGGTCAATGTGTCTCAGTGGGACCCTCCGGTCCCATAGCTCTTTGGACTCACTGGTCCGGTCATAGCTCATTGGACCCACTGGTCCGGTCATGAATCGTTGGACCCACTCATGAATCATTGGACCCACTGGTCCGATCATAGCTCGTTGGACCCATTGGTCCGGTCATAGCTCGTTGGACCCACTGGTCCGGTCATAGCTCGTTGGACCTACTGGTCCAATAATAGCTCGTTGGACCCACTGGTCCGATCATAGCTTGTTGGACCCACTGGGTCGTTCTATATAACACATAGCATACATATAACACAATGCACATAAATCTCACACATAGTGAGAAGACTCACATTGGGTGGCGAACAGATCCTATAAATGCTGTTGCTACACTCCAGCTCCTATCACTAAGCCAAACCCACAATTAACCCCATTAGGATCTAAGACCAACCTTCTCATAGTATGTTTAAACATGGTCCATAAATAACTCAAGTCCATTGGGCCCACTAAGGCCCAACCATGGCTCAATTTTCCAAATTGGGCCAAACCCTCATATGGGCCTTACCCTAAAGCCCCTCTAAATATTCTAGTCCACATGACTGCTCTTGGATGACCCATCAATGGCCCAAATATTAAAACCCAATAGGAAATCCCAATCACAAGGCCCAAGTAAAAGTTAGAGTTTTCACATAAAATGAAGATTAGGGTTAATTATTTCTCACTTAACCCATTAAGTCCATTACTCCACTAATATATCATATAATAAAATTATCATGGGTTTTATCTTTAGTCCACTAGTCCAAACGCGGGTCCCAATAGGCCCAAATAAACAAACCTAAAATTAGGGTTTTCTAAACCCTAATTAGGATTTCTAGCCTAAGCACGAGCCAACCCGGTCCGATATTAAGTAATTGGGCTAATTACGGTTCCACTAGGTCAGCACCACTCACAGCCACCTCGGGCAATGGTGGTCGGCGGCGGCTCCCGGCGGCATCCACCATTTCTAACGGTGGTGACTTGAAATCTTGACTCAAAATCACATGTCTCACTTTACACATAATGCACACACACAGCCACCCTCCACAACGGCTGGTGGCGGCAGAAGACGGTGGCAGGTGGCAGCGACCACCATGGTTGGCTACCATGGTGGTTGCTAACGATTTCCGGCAAGTCATACACACCCACACTCAACTAGACGCATTCCTTCGCCACTATAAGCTGAGTAAAGACCAAATAAACGTAGTGACACAAACACTTGCTGCCACCTACCTCGCGGTGGCTGATGGCAGCCAAAAAGCTCAACGACAGGAGAAACGTCCGGAGCTACGACGGCGACGGGACTCGAGAAATGAAGAGAGAAGCGAAGGGAGTCATTACAGTTGGAAATAGATTCAATGACGACCACGAACACACCAACCACCATGGTCTCCTGCGACGGTGGCGTACGAATTTGGCTCCAAGCTTCAGGATCCTCACTACGCCCTCCGACAACAACGTATGCTCAGGCGGTGCTCAACGTCGAGGCAGCAGTCGGCCTTGCCTGATCAGAACAGTGAACGGAGGGGTGTGGCGGTTGCTAAACATCATGTACATGGCGGCTTTATAATTAGGGCTAGGGTTTGATACTAAATGCACACGAGGAAGGGGTGTCGGGTCTAAATCCCGTGCCTCTATTCAACATTTTCTCTTTTTACAATACTTGCCCCTCCCCCACAAGATCTTTTAAAAACAGATCCAAAAGTTACCGTTTAGACCTTTCATAACAAATTCCTTTCAACCTAAGTACATAATTTACCAATTAAACCCTGCCTTCTGGAATCCCTTTCAAATCAAGTCCAAAACTTACTCTTTTGAACCCCCCAAAATCCAAAATTATATCATTCGGTTCCCCACACCAACACTCCGCTAAATATTATTTGTTTTAGGGATATTATTCATTAATAAATCTTTATCTACATATTTATTCAAGAATCGGGATGTTACAACTCTCCAACCGTTCAACCCAATAGGGATATCTCAACCAACTACATGTACACACCACGAAGTTCACTTTACTTCAAGCTATGCTACAACCGATCTGCAGTCACATATGAATTCCGACCTTTTTCGCCTAACACTCACTAACTCTACAGATGCTGCGATCCTTCTCGAACCAATCGAAACGACCGTCCCAGGTTTAGAACATCAGATGCAACCCAAAGCCACTACAACTGACAACCATCAGTAATCTGAAATCTCAACTCATTTATCCTTTACACAGATAGGGCCAGACTCAACTTGAGAGTCTTGTTCAACAGCAGAGTTGGAATCACTCATCTCCAATCAAATACTCGACTCACGATGAGTCAAAATTGAAAATACGTGGATTAAAACTAAATTATGATGTTATTATGGGTGAAAAATAAAAATATTATGCTATTGTGGGTGAAAAATGAAATTACGGTGCTATTATGGGTTAAAAACGAAATTATGATGCTATTGCGGGTTAAAAACGAAAATATGATAAGTACATTGCAATTTTCGAATAAATAAGAAAAGTAGGTTGCTATTTCATATCAATCCCCCAAAAACAATATTATTTTCTATACACCATCTGTCAATATATACATTTCATCTAAAAACTATAAAAATGTGTCCTAACTAATTCATGATTACATCATTTAATATAATCTTCAGCTTCATTGGTTTCTACGTACAACCCATGATCTTTCAATGGTAATCATATGCACAAAATGAATTGGTATAAAGAATAAAGAATGGTTGTACAAAAGCTACAATATGATCAACATTCCAAACCCTTAGTGTAATTTTCATTTTTTTTATCCATTCAACCTAATGTGAAAGCCCAAAAGCAAAAACACTTGATAAAGGTACTAACATTTATGGATTTCAAAAAAAGGGTTAAAGAATACGGACATGTATCTAACCGTGTAAATGATATTCAAGTGATCCCAAAGTCAGGAACTTATAAACTTGGAGGCGTTGATCTGCATCTGCACAATAAACTATCAACTTCACAAGATTTGGGTGATGTAACAGGGTAAGCATAAGAACCACCACCAAAAATAACAACAAATCATTCAACATTTAGGCATGCTATAACAAATAACAAGAACAAAACATTCAATGCCAAGAGTTGTTCTCTTATGATTTGATGTGAAGCAACATTTTTGGGTTTGACCAAAAGCTGACTTGCACTCACATTACAAACATATAAATTAAAGACTGCATCATTCATTATTTATTTATTATGCACTCACATTAAAAACATATAAATTAAAAATTGAATCATTAATTATTTATTTATTAAATTGTTAGGAAAAACAAGTGTTCACATGATAACAAAAAATGAAAGACTGAAGGCTTGTGGTTCGAATTCGTTAGGAGAATAATCAAGCAAATTAACATTATGAGGTTTTTGGTATGAAGGTGTACATGATATATAATAAATTTATTCAAAGGGTAGAAGGCACTTTAAAACAAAATGATGGGCTAATTGTAGCTTCAAGTATATAATTGGGTCAAAAGAACTTATTAGTCCTGTTCTTTATGGCTGATGCCCAATGATAAATAAACACCTGTTGGAGTTAAAAAAAAATGTGAACAACATATGTCATGTAACCACCAACCAGATACCGGATTCTTTGAGTAAAATTAACACAGCTCAAAATCCAAGAAGGAATTATATAAACCCAACATGGGTAAAAGTGTAAATTTGTACCCTTGTAGATCACTGGACTCTTGGCTACTAAAATTGACATTTATGTGAACAAAACTTTCCTCGGGCATTTAAACAAACACATGGTGTACATTATCAACAAATTTATATCTGAAAAGAATAAAACACATAATTACCAAAGAATTAACTTGGTATCGTTCACAAACTTCAATGTAATGTAATTACTATAAATCTAGTTTAATTTTACCTAAGGCATATTAAGAACAAAAGGCACACAAAGAACAAATTGAAGAAGAGGAAATAGAGAAGCGTCATCCTGTGACCTGATTAGCCAGAAAAAAAAATCAAAGATGATATAAGAACATACCTCGATTCTAAATAGGATTCGAAAATCAGTGCATAAACTAAATCAACGAAAATCGCATACAATCACGAAATTAAGGAAAATCGAAAATTCATGCAGATAAGAACTGAAGCCAAAATCACGCAATCTCTGGTGTAAATCGATAGTGAATCAGAAAAAATCAAACGATGGAACCTTCAATGGTGAATCAACAAAAATCAAACGATGGAACCTGGTGTTATCAGGAAGGATTCGACACTTCTGATGTTTTAAATAATGAAGTATTGACGTATGAATTTGAAACAAAAGTCACATATACAAATAACCAAACGACGTCGTTTTAAGCATCGGGTATGTAAGCCTATATACCCTTAAGGGTATATTCACTTTTCCCTATATATATATATATATATATATATATATATATATATATATATATATATATATATATATATATATATATATAGACCTGGCAATGGGGCGGGTTTGGAGCGAATCGACCTTGATCCAAACCCTTTTAACAAATTTCAAAATCTGATCCAAACCCGCTCCATAACCCGCAGGGTTTTGACTAATCAAACCCATACCCTTATCCACCGAATCAACAGATATCCAAACCCGCCCCGTAACCCGTACGTTTTTTGCATAATAAAACACATTTTCCTTAAATCATAAAATCACATTTATTAAATAAAACTAAGTTTTGATTTAGAAAACACATTATGTACTCGATAACTTTCTATTGGAATTAAAATCATTATTTTAGTTACTTCCGATTGGTTTTTGACCGTTGATTGCATTGATAGAGAATAGAAATTACAAACTTTCTTTCGGTTGATAAATAACCTTATTTATTTATAAATGAAATTGGTGATTACATAATGAAATATAAATGAAATGAAATCATGAATCTTGAGAGAAGAGTAGAAGACTGGAAGTCTAGAAGTTGAGTCCTTGACTCCTATGTAAAAATAATTTAGTCTTTGACCTTTATCTTTGGATTTCTGATTGGAATTTAATGTAAACGTTAGGCAAATATAAAATATAAATTTATATATTAAAAATTTTATATGGGACGGGTTATAAACGGAGCGGATCGTTGTTGATCCATACCCGAACCTTTTAATAAAAGAGTTAGCGGGTACGGGTCGTTAATGGGTAAACGGATCAAAAACTATGCTCCAAACCCATATAATTGTTAAGGGTTTGGATCGGATCAGGGTCAAAACCCGCTCCATTGTCAGGCCTATATATATATATATATATACATATATATATATATATATATATATATATATATATATATATATATATATATATAGAGAGAGAGAGAGAGAGTTAGGTTCAAAAGTTTTTACTATCTATTGTTTGCTTGTAGGATTGATTATGGACCAATCATTTTAGTTATTTTAAGAAAGTAATTAATGCATATTAAATGTTAAAGTTCTAATTAATGCTCATTATATCTTTAATATCTAATATGCATTAATTACTTTCTTAAAATAACTAAAATGATTGGTCCAGAATCAATCCTACATGCACACAATAGATAGTTAGAACAATATAACCTAACCCTATATATATATATATATATATATATATATATATATATATATATATATAGATAGATAGATAGATAGATATAGAGTAGATAATATTGTATCTTAGGTAATTTTCTATATGGGTGGTATGTCGTATGCCTGTCTCTATTCCAGATATCCTCGTGTTGTACCATCCTCTTGCACTAGGTCTTGATCTAAGGCTTTAGTATTCAGGAAGTCGATCTATACTACTGATCCGAAGATCCTCTAATCGTTGGCCCCGCCCTAATCTTCTAACTAGGCGTACTAAACTATTGATCCATAAATCCTCAAGAGTTTAGATTGTCAAGTACAACATCCAGGTTTAGGCGTGCGTCATTCGTACCATAATAAAACTTAGTTGCGCATTTTAGGTCTAGTTGTGGTATGACTGCAGTACTAGAGGATTCGTTTTTAACCTAAAATCTTAAGTTGTGATTTGAATGGATAACTTTTATGATACACGAGTGTATTTACAAGAGTTTATATAACTCTTTATCAGATTATTGTTTGATTAGGGTATTTTATTAATTCTATGTTTTTCTACCTCAAGACTACAAGGATAGACCAAGTAGGAAAAGTCGTAGGGCATGACCATTTTGGCATATAGCTATTCTGAAATCCAGCAACCCAAACGACAAATTTTTCCAGCCTAGGCACCTCTCCCATAGCAGTCTATCCATACGGTAATTAATAATAATACTTTTTATTAGGGTTAACTAATTCAACATTTTATGCCCTAGGTTATAGTCGTAGTTCCTAACGAATTACAAGTTCGCTATAACCTATAGCTCTGATACCAAGCTGTCACACCCCCGGCTGGCGGCGGAAACGTTAGGCGGTGCGAACGTGGGGAAATTAGACCGAGGCATATATATATATATATATATATATATATATATATATATATATATATATATATATATATATATATATATATATAAAGAACATAACTCAAGGTTTATCGCAAAACATATCTTTTATTTATTTTAAATTATTGTAGGGTTACATTGTTTTGAAAATACAAACACACTTCCTAAACTTGACTAAAGACAATAAACATGCGATGCTTAAACTCCATCAGCTTCCTTGTAGACTTCCTACTTCTTGACACGACTATCCTCCTCCTATTTGACCCGACTATTCTCTTTCCCACTCATCTCCCTGAGAATACATGTAATTTTTAAAATGTCAACATCATGTTGGTGAGTGCACATGTTCTTATAGTTTTTGGATTTTATTTGGTTGTATTAGTTTAAGAATCCTTTTTCTTTCGAAAAAAACTTTTCCTAAATTATTTTAATCCCTAGCTTACTATATTTTAGGATTCTAACGATCATATCTTATTATCTTTTAGGATATATTTTATTAATCGTAATTTAATATCTTTATAGGATAACTAACGATCCTAACGTATTTTATATACCATTCCAAGGCATCCCAATCGTAGTCTGAACTCTAAGGTGACCGAATGTATTACCATGAGCCCCCATAATCGATGTTGTTTGACTAAAAATTGTGCCCCAACTCGACACTTCATCTGACGTCGAATAGTGAATAATAAGACGGCTATCATGTCAGGATTGTAGATAGCAATCGCAGGTGGGGTTGTCAGACCCTGTATAGATCTATACATATCATTCTAACTCTTGCAAGATTAAAAATTATAGGTATTTGGGGAATGCCGAATTTAATCAAGGCCTTTGAATGAATTAACAGCTCACTAACGCATTGACCTTAGGTATTTATCTTTTATCTTTTATCTTTTATCTTATTAAAAATACTTCCTAAGGATTTCCTATAACTATCACAATATAAATCTTTTATATTATATTTGATAATTATAACCTTTGATCTCATAATTATTTTGTACATATAAGTATTCATATATACCCTAATTATGGTTATTTGAAAACAGGTTATTTGGGCAGAATAACAACTAAGTATGGTGCATATCCCTAAATTTGACTAGCGTGACTTCTAGCTACTATGTTATCCCAGGAAATTGGCCATTATAACATCTAGTTATTATCTCTTCCAAGACAATCAGACATCATATCTCTTATGTATAATACCATAGTTTATAACTAAGCATAGTATCTATAGCTACATTATCATAAGGCTAGTCCCGGTTTAGGGCATGCGCCACATGGACAATGGAACAGGGCCCAAAATCTGAAGGGGCCTAATTTTTTTTTAATAGTATATCGGTTCAGCACTTCAGCCCTAAGCAATCCATCCAACATCATCGGAATTTTGGATTCGGAAATCAACGTCAAAGATAATTAGCGAAGACAGCAGCAATCAATCGTTCATTCAATACATTATCGATTCATCTTGTTCGTTTTCGTTAAAAAAAGTCGATTGAATCAATCAACAAATACAAATCAGTGGAATCAGGGCAGGGAAACGGAAGGGTAGCATCAACGACATCGACACATCGTGCAACAATCAACGATTATCTTTCAAATCGTCCATCCTCCATTCAATACAGCAGATTCTAGGTGAGGGTCGATTAGAGTCTTAGACAATTAGACGATGATCCATTTATGATTTATCATGTATTCCTGTTATCACTTTATCAATGACAATGATTCTTCATTCTTGATTTTTGGTCCTATTAATGTAACAAATTATGAGAAATTAAGGATTGAGGAATAAGGAATTAAGGATTATGAGTTTGTAAATTATAATTGTCAAGTCAATTGCATACTTGAATCAGTTGAATGTATTATCAATTTTTGAGATTCATGTTATGTTTAATTGTGTAATTGTTTAATTGTTTATCTTTAACTGATTATTTTTTCAGATTCTTGAATGTTATTCATGAATTTTTTATTGTATATCACTATGTCGTATTGTCATTATGTCATATTATCATATTGAAATCTGATTGAATGATTCACAATGTTGAATGAAATCAATGAATCATTTTGAAATAGATAATTAGAAACAGAAATTAAATTATGAGATTATGTTTATTGTATAATTGTTTATTAGAAATTTGGAATTCAGAAACCATAGTGTTTAAAGAATCAAATTATGTTTATTGTTTCTAAATTGTAGAGATGAAGTCTAAACAACCATCCGGTAGTCAAAAACGTAAAAAAAGAAAACTAGATGAAGAAAAGAGAAAGGTTGACGCTGGTGCTCTAGATAAGTTTATCCACAGACAACCTATTGAAGAGCATGTTGAAGAGCACAATGAAGAGCACAATGAAGAGCACATTGAAGAGCATGTTGAAGAGCATATTGAAGAGCAAGAGCATATAGAAGTAGAAGAGGCAGAAGAGCAAGAGCCCGTTAAAGAGCTTGTTGATATATATGATCCAAGAAGGTGGGAAAAACTTAATTCTGAGGAGATTAAACTTTTGGTCTAGAAAGGCCCTAAAAGAGATAATAGTATTATGTATGGTCCCTACGATAAATTTGGTAGACGTTTTTCTGCAGCTTTATATACAAGAACTTTACCAAATTTGGAGAAGTGTGATAGAGAATGGCTAGTATATTCAAAAGAGCTAGACAGGGTATTTTGTTTCTGTTGTAAAGTGTTTAGAAAAGGTATTTCAAAATGTAAGTTAGATGGTGAAGGTTATGCAGATTGGCACCATGTTACTACTAGGGTTAAAGAACACGAAAGTTCATTGGATCGTCTTACAAATAGGAATAAATGGTTTGATATGCGTAAAAGATTGAACTTGAATGAAACAATTGATAAAGTTCAATACGAGCAATTCAAGAAAGAAAGAGATTACTGGAAACAAGTCCTTTTGAGAATCATTGCAGTAGTGAAGTTTCTTGCTAAACATAATTTAGCATTCCGTGGATCCAATGAAAAGTTGTATCAAAAAGGTAACTATACATTGAAATTTCTGTTCTAATCCCACCAAATACATTTTTGTTAATTATTATGACTGATTTCACTTCTTATTTGTTAATTGTATTTCATAGGTAACGGAAATTTTTTAGGTGTCATTGAAATGTTCGAAGAGTTTGACCCGGTTATCAAAGAGCATGTGCGGCGGATCACAAGTGATGGGCTTCATGTGCATTATCTTGGCCACTTAATCCAAAACGAACTAATATCTTTGCTAGCTCAAGAAATTAAAAAAGAAGTTATCAAGAAGATAAAGGAAGCAAAGTACTACTCAATTATACTTGATTGTACTCCTGATTCAAGTCACCAGGAACAGATGACTATAATAGTGAGGTAGTTAACTTTATCATATAATTATGTTACTGTCGAGGAGTCCTTTTTAGGTTTTTTGAATGTTGATGATACCTCTGGAAAAGGACTATTTGATATTACACTTGAGGAGTTAAAGTCTCTTGGTCTTGAAATTGATGATATGCATGGTCAAGGCTATGATAATGGAGCAAATATCAAAGGAAAACACCAAGGAGTGCAAAAGAGAATTTTAGATATAAATCCTAGAGCATTTTACACTCCTTGTGGTTGTCATTCTCTTAATCTAACATTATGTGATATGGCTAACAAGTGTGTTAAAGGAAAGAACTTTTTTGGATTCATCCAACGCATTTATACTATCTTTGCAAATTCTACTAAGAGGTGGGAAATTTTGAAAGATAATGTTAAAGCATGGAGTCTTAAGTCATTGTGTCAAACTCGTTGGGAAAGTCGGGTTGAGAGTGTAAAGGCTATTAAACTTCAACTTGTGGATGTACGGAAAGCTTTACTTCAAGTTGGAGAAAAAGATAATGATGTTGCAATTGCAAGTGAAGCAACTTCACTAGCAGAAAAAGAACTTGGTGACTTTGAATTTTTGGTATCAACTATTATTTGGTCTGAAGTACTAAACCATGTGAATATTGTGAGTAAGAAGTTACAATCAAAGGATTGCTATTGAAATGGGTATTGATCCAATATTTCCTCAAAAGCGTTTGATTGAAAGGAAAAAAAGGTTTGATGAGAGTTCAACTACCGAAGAAGTTTCATTTACACCTGAAGAGAATTTTAGAGTCAATTATTTCTTATTCATTGTTGATCAAGCTATTTCTTCTCTTGAGACAAGATTTGAACAATTCAAAGAGTATGACAAAGTATTTGGTTTTTTATTTCCACATAATTTGAGGGGAAGTGAAGATAAAGATCTTAAGTCGTATTGTCATCGTCTTGAAAAAGCACTCAAGTTTGAAGAAAGATCAGATATTGATGCCGAGGAACTTTATATGGAGTTGAAATTATTTGAGACATTGGAAACCAATGAGTTTAGAAACCCTATAGATGTTTTGAAGTTTTTGAAAGAAGTTGATTATTTCCCAAATGCAAGCATTGCATATAGAATATTGTTGACTATTCCAGTAACAGTTGCATCTGCAGAAAGGAGTTTTTCAAAATTGAAGTTTGTGAAATGTTACTTACGCTCCACAATGACACAAGAAAGACTTAGCGGTTTGGAAATGATATCTATCGAGAACGAAATCTTAGAAAGTATAGACTATGAAGAGTTGATCAACCAATTTGCAATTAAAAATGCTAGGAGAGCTTCACGGATCGTCGGTTAGCTATTAGGATATGTAATTACTCATTAAAATACTATGATTTTGCTTTGTTTATTGCTATAAATTTATCGTCATTTTAATAAAAAAAATTAGTTTATGTAATTTAATTCGTTACACGTTAAGGCCTAAGGTCCTTTTTTATCCATCTCGTCCTGGGCATTTAAGTCCTCGGAACCGGCCCTGCATAAGGCTTTAAGCTTTATAAAATTATTTGATATTTGTTACGATAAATATATTATGATAAAACCATTTGATAAGCATGTATTCCTCCTCCTTCCATAAAACATTTAAAATAGTGAAAATAAGGGTCGTGTACTCACCCTAGTTGTAACGCCCGCAGATTCGGGCTAGTCAATTTAGAAACAATGAGCATTAATAATAACTTTTTTGATAGAAGATTATTTAGAGTAAATAACCTTAACCAAGTTAAACATATGTCTCAGGGGTTCCGTACACATAAAGAACGCCGAAATCCGAGTTATAATGAAGAAGTTATGACATTTCGAAGTTTCGCGACAAAACCGACATGACGTTGTGTGACGTAAAAATTGATTTTACGATAAAGTGCTTTTTAGCCTTAGTGATCCAAACGAAAGTCGTAGTATACATTAAACTGAGAGCATGCACCAAAAGAAAGTCCAATTCTGACTTCATATGAGAAAGTTATGAATTTTCTAAGATTTGGCATAGTAGTTTGCAACCCGGAGTTCGAATTATTGATCGAGCAATTTTTAGTCAGTACAAACTAAACGAGAATCAAAAATCTCGTCAATAAGAGCTCAACGATAAAAAAGACAGACGAAAACGGGCGTCGGACGACAAAGTTATGAATTTTTAACGTACTTTTCCTGTCCCGGCCTATTAAAAATATAATTTTAAAAATAAATTCAAAATTAGCTGACGGATCTAAACGAAAGTTGTAGAGTACGTCTCTACCTACACGTGGATATAAAGAACGTCGAAAGCGTAGCTCATATGCAAAAGTTATCAATTTTAGAAGTCGAGTGAAGGAATAGCGAAGTTGTCCGAGGGGAACGCCCCGCGTAAAGGGAAGGAATGCGCATCGTTCGGATGCTAGGACCGAAGTTAGCCACGTCGCTCCTGCCAAAGGGTGACCACCAGGTTTTCGAGCTCAGGGGTAGAAATAAATACGGACTTAAAATAGTGGAGACTGAACCCTCTACGGAGATAATAGAAGATACGAACCGCTCAATCGATACGATAGAAGAGGAGCTCCGAAGGTTCCCCTCTTCACACGCATTTGTACGGACCTCGGATACCGCCCCACTACTACGCTCTGCATACGAGGGTATGCCCTGCGTACTGAGGAAAGCCTAGCGTACCTCCGTAGAAATGACCTGTGTAGACCGAGGCTTCGACCTATATAAGGAGGTGCAAGGTCAGCCTTATTTCTCACACCTTCCACTCTTTCTCTCTTTCTCTCTACTCTCTCTCTCTCTCTCTTTCTATCTATCTATCTATCTCTCTCTCTCTCTCTCAACCTCCTAAATACCCCCAAGCCTAGGAAAATTCCCTAGCACTAGACTAATGCCCCAGAGTGCTAGAAGGCTCCTAGAAAAAGAGTTTTCGGTTCAGAAACTCTGCCCCCGCAAAGCCCGATTTTCAAGCAAACCACCCGGTTTCGTTAAAGGGAATCATATTTTTAAGAAGCGGAGCATTGTCCAACTTGGAATCACCAGCTTATCAAGTGAGTGCATAGTCCCTTTCATGAATATGATTTCAGTAAAAGTATTAAATAATATGTTTATGTGTGGAACATTTAATACTGGCTGAAATATGTGTTAAGAGCATATCTGGTAAATATATGATGATTTAGGATACATAGTAGACCTAAAAAATTAAGAGGGACATTGGGTAGTATCTCCTTGTGAGTACAAGTGAGATATGCAAGGAAGGAATAACCATAAAACGTGTCCTTGATCTAAGAGTATGGATTAGACTTAGTCAGTTGTCCTTAGTCCAAGAGTATGGACAGGACATAGTTATTTGATATTAGATTTGGAAGTACGGATCAGACACACCCGATCTGGGAGTATGGATTAGGTAAAGAGGCAAATTTTAGATCCGGGAGTATAGATTAGACATACCCGATCCGGGAGTATGGATTAGGTAAAAAGGCAAATTTTAGATTCGGGAGTATGAATCAGACATACCTGATCCGGGAGTATGGATTAGGTAAAGAGGCAAATTTTAGATCCGGGAGTATGGATTACGTAAAGAGGAAAATTTTAGATCCGGGAGTATGGATTATACATACCCGATCCGGGTGTATGGAGTAGGTAAAGAGGCAAGTTTTAGATCCGGGAGTATGGATCAGACATACCCGTTCTGGGAGTATGGATTAGGTAAAGAGGCAGATTTTAGATCCGGAAGTACGAATCAGACATACCCGGTCCGGGAGTATGAATTAGGTAAAGATGCAAATTTTAGATCTAGGAGTATGGATCAGACATACCCGATCCGAGAGTATGGATTAAGTAAATAGGTAAATTTCAGATATGGGAGTATGGATTAAGTAAATAGGTAAATTTTTGATCTGGGAGTATGGATCAGGTAAAGAGGTAAATTCTAGATCCGAAAGTATGGATTAGGTAAAGAGGTAAATTTTAGATCTGGGAGTATGGATTAGGTGAAGAGGTTAATTTTAGAGTATAGATCGTGTCATTGTGAGGATCAACGGGGTGGGGTAAAGTTGCTTTTATATATGGTGAAATTGTATATATTGTGAGTTCTAAAATATATATGATATAACATTATCGGATTGAAAACCCTATGTACTCACTAGGTTTTCCAACCTGAACCACTTAGTTTATTTGTATCACAGGTGTCGATATGAAGCTACACTACACTGAGAGATTAAAGGAGATGTAAATCACTAGTGTAATTGAATGTAAGGTCTGTTTATGCTTATGTTTCTGTAATGACGATGACATCCCAAAGTTTTAATATAAACTAAATACATTTCTTCAGAAATGATTTGATAATATATTTATCATATTTTTCTGCGAACAAATTCCGCAACATTTTTCTTTAAAAGGATACCTTGATTTCCAAATAAAGCATAAAAAAATCAGTCTTTTCTGGCCGTGAAATTGGGGATGTCACAGTTGTTATCAGAGCATTAGTTTAAGCGAACTAGGAATTTGTAGGATTTGTAGACTTAAACTTAGAATGCCAAGCAATGATCATGAGATGAGTGTCTACCATATTTTAGACACGATCGCTATTTTATTTTAGGAAAGATGCCTTAAATGCTTTTATGTGCTAAATGCTTTATGTTTGCCTTATATGCCTATTATTTGTTCGGATCTATGGTGTATTGCTGACCGGATCTGGAAGCCTTACGTGTTTAGGATTCTAAGCGTTTAACTACTATATTAGAACTAGCATGTAACATTTCGGAGTGATAAGAAGGATTTAAACGTCTATCATAAATAAAGGTCTAAATTCACCTACTTTGGTGTATAGATCGAAATGGTGAGAACCCGAAGTAGACTCAGAAACGCAAATAGGAACAGGAATCAGTAGCCTCATCCCCAAGGGATTGAGCAGGTGCCGATAGTAGAAGTTGCACCCGAGCCAGTCATGATGGTTGAAATACAAGCCATGATTCGGGCTATGATGGTCAACCAAAGGGAAGAGATGAGACAACTGTTTCTGAATAATAGGGATGAACCTTCGATGCTTGTTGAACAAACCAAACTGAATGATGGACATTCGGAAGAACGAAACTACAGTAGGACTGTTAGTCAAGTTGAACCACCTGTGGTTAAGAGGAACAACCAAGATGAAGGAGTCGAGAGGAACGGATGCATGTATAAGGACTTCACAACTTGCAAGCCATCTAATTTCACTGGGAAAGAAGATCCAGTTGGATTTATGATTTGGATATCGGAGATGGAATTAGCCTTCATGACATGTGGTTACAAGGGCAGGCTACAAACCACATTCGTAGTTCGTCAGTTCAATGGTGGCGCTATTCGCTGGTGGAACACTTTGGGGAAGACCATGAGCCCCAATGAGCCCCTACAACTAACTTGGGCAGAGTTCTTAGTGTACTTCAAGCGCAAGTACTGCTCGGCCTAACATCTACTTGAGTTAGAGAATCAATTCCTAACATTGAAGAACGGAAGCATGTTCGTCGATGAATGCACCAATAAATTCACTGACCAAATGGAGTTTTTGTTGTGCATCGTCCTAGACGAGCTGAAAAAAGTCGAAAGGTACGCAAAGGGACTTCCATGGGAGTATGTGGTGCCAGTACGTCAGGAACCTACTATGGAGGAAACTATCTGGGTTGCTAAGTCTGTTGAAGAAATTATCAAAGGCAAAACCGCCAACAAGGTTGAAGTTGGCGAGAAGAGGTAGTTTGAGGGGTCTTCAAGATCCGAAAAGAGAAATATGTCCCCAAAGTCTGACCCCGACAACAAAACGTAAGGGGATAACAATGAAGAAAAGTGGTGTGACAAGTGTAAAAGGAAACACATTGGGAGATGCTCTAAAGAGGTGACATGTTTCAAATGCAGAAAGACTAGACACTATGCCGGTGAATGCACGGCCGAGAGAGAATTCTGCTTTAAGTGTGGTGAAGAGGGACACTTCAAGAAAGACTGCCCAAACAGGGAAGGAGCTACGAAACCAAACGTTCCACAAAAGCCAAAGGCGAGAGCATTCCACATGATCCTCGATGAAGCAGGTGACAACGCAAGGGATTAGGAGTAAGGTACTATATATCCAAGGAATCAAGATATAAAGTAGCCATGTGGATAGTATCATGTAGTGTAGCCTATTAGAGGCATAGTATAGATTCAAATTCAACACCAATGTAATCATTTCAAGAAATGATATAAAGCTTGGTTATGTTATCCGATGTGTTAAATAATTATGTGAAATTCTTGTATGATAACTTGGAAAATTGCGAGACAATACTTAGGACGAGTATAAGTAGGTGTGAATGGTAGTAGAGGCCTATACTACCGGAAGAACATGACTCTCACTTGGATCAACGAAGGCCATAAGGTTACCAAGAAGCTAGTAATTGATTATGTTTTGTTCAAGTATGTAGTTACCATCGTTTCGGTAATAACTAAGAAGATGATTATTATTCTGACCCTAGAGGTCATATCATATCGAGTCCGAATAAGATGAGTGGGTTATGTGGTTTAGGGAACCAAGATCGATGTAGCATCTGACTTAAACCAGACGATTGAAGTAAAAAATAATCGAAGCGATCAATAGAAGTATTGCGATCGTTGTTAAAGTAAGAAGCTTGTAATTGTAAGTGTTGCATGCTAGAATGTGATTATATCACATTCGAACAGGAAGGAAGGTATATTCCGTTATGGAATTTGACCCTAAGAGACCTGAGTCTAAGCATTGCATCATACGATGAGAGGTCATTAGAAGATGACCCATTAGTCTGTTATGGTAATCGAAGGAAAGAACTTATCTTAAGTTTGTTAGAAAGAAGAAGGAGTCTCCAATAGGGACCAAGACTATGACTACAAAGGTTCTGATTAGAAGTCCAACATGACGTAGAGAGCGGGTGCAAGATCAAGCACCGCCTGCAGTCAAGAAGTCCAAGAGCTAGATACACATTCGAAGGAACATAGAAGTTACAGTTATTACCTAGGATGAAGAGATAACGTACGGAGTCATTATACAAGCCTTGTTTTGTTGATGATTCCGGGACGTAATCATCCTAAGGGGGAGATAATTGTAACGCCCGCAGATTCGGGCTAGTCAATTTAGAGACAATGATCATTAATAATAACTTTTTGATAGAAGATTATTTAGAGTAAATAACCTTAACCAAGTTATAGCATATGTCTCAAGGGTTCCGAACATATAAAGAATGCCGAAATCCGAGTTATAACGAAGAAGTTATGACTTGTCGAAGTTTCACGACAAAACCGACACGACACTATGTGACGTAAAAAGTGACTTTACGATAAAGTGTTTTTTAGCCTAAGAGATCTAAACGAAAGTCATAGTATACATTAAAACTAGAGCGTGCATAAAAAGAACGTCCCAAATTTGGCTTCGTATGAGGAAGTTATGAATTTTCTAAGATTTGGCATAGCAGTGTGCTGCCCGGAGTTCGAATTTTTGATCGAGTGATTTTTAGCCGACACAACCTAAACGAGATTCGAATATCTCGTCAATAGGAGCTCAATGATAAAAAAAGATAGACGAAAATAGACGTCGGACAAACTTTAGAATTCGAAAACAGGGCTTGTATGAGAATGTTATGAATTTTAGAAGTTGAGAGAAAGAATTGCAAAGTTGTTCAAGGCGAGCACCCAGCATAGAGGGAAGGAACGCGTAGTATTCGGATGCTAAAACCGGAGTTATCCATGTCTCTCCAGCCGAAGGGTGACACGCACTCGTACGGACCTTGGATACCACCTCGCTCCTATGCGTTGTGTATGAGGGTACACCTTGAGTACCAAGGAACACCAAGCATACCTCCGCAGAAACGCCCCGCGTAGACCGAGGCTTCGGTCTATATAAGGACGTGTGAGGCCAGCCTTATTTCTCACACCTTCCACTCTTTCTTTCTCTCTCTATTCTCTCTCTAAACCTCCCAAACACCCCAAGCCTAGGAAACTTCCCTAGCACTAGAAGAATGCCCCAGAGCGCCAGAGGCTCCAAGAAAAAGAGTTTTTCGGTTTGGAAACTCTGCCCCCATAGAGCCCGGTTTTCAAGAAAACCATCGAATTTCGTTAAAGGGAATCATATTTTTAAGAAGCGGAGCGTTGTCCAACTTGTAATCACAGCCTTATCAAGTGAGTGTATAGTCCCTTTCATGAACATTATTTTAGTACAAGTATTAAATTATATGTTTATATGTGGAACATTTGATACTGCCTAAAATACATGTTAAGAGCATATATGGTAATATATGATGATTTAGGATACAAGGTAGACCTAAATAAATTAAGAGGGACATTGGGTAGTATCTCCTTGTGAGTATGAGTGAGATATGCACAGAGGGAATAACCATAAAACTTGTCATTGATCTGAGAGTATGGATTAGACTTAGTCAGTTGTCCTTAGTACGAGAGTATGGATAAGACATAGTTATTTGATATTAGATCCGGGAGTATAGATCAGACACACCCAATCTGGGAGTATGGATTAGGTAAAGAGGCAAATTTTAGACCCGGGAGTATGGATCTGACATACCCGATCCGGGAGTATGAATTAGGTAAAGAGGAAAATTTTAGATCCGGGAGTAGGGATTAGACATACCCGATCTGGGAGTATGGATTAGGTAAAGAGGCAAATTTTAGATTTGTAACGACCTAAAAATCTAGGGTAAAAAAATTTAATTTTTATTATAGTCAAAACACATATATCTTTGATTCCAAGTATTCCAAACATTGCTAATTAAAAACATTTATCAGAGTTCATCCCAAAATCACATAATGCGGAAAACACAAGTGTGTGCGTTACGATCAAGTTGAGCCCATCTTTTCCAAAAAAAAAATGATACCTGAAACCATAAAAAAACTATAAGCACGAAGCTTAGTGAGTTCCCAAAGCATACCCCACATAATGATGGGTTTTGAGCATTCTAACACTCCTATGGTGTACATGCAACCCTAGAAACCTTGGATCTATGTTTTCTCTAAGATACATGCAAATAATAAGTTTCCAACGTTTACATCCTAACTAGCATGTTATGGGGTACTTGAATCATAAAACACTAGTAGAATTACATACCTTTTACTTTTTTAGTAGTGGTTGATTACTTGGATTTTGAGAGCCTAGCACCAATAATGTGGATGCCTCAAATGGAAGTCACAAATCACCACAAACTTTGGAAACCTTTAGAGAGAGTATGAACACTTGTAGAAATTGGGCACCTTTTCTCACACACACACACTAGTGCCATTACAAGTACCAAGGACACCTTTATATAGTGTGGTGGATTAGGGTTACATTCATGTAAACCCTAATACCCATGACCTTTCATTTCCATGAGATCCATGGGTTAAAGCTCCATGGACTTTCCATGCAAGCCTAGACCATTCTAAATAAGCAATAGCCCACATTATATAAATACAACAATCCATATTTAATTAGTCACCTTTTTATCACCAAATTATTTCTAAATTAATTCTAGATCAATACAAATTAAATAATATGATTTCATATTAATATATTAGAATTTATAATATATTAATAAATCATAACTTATACTATTCTCAAAAGATTATCCATATAAATTGTTCGGGTGAAGTGCAACCCAAATGGACCATGCCGGGTCGGGTCAAGTACATCTTAAATATAGTTATGGACTTAGACACCTTATCCAACAGTCTCCCACTTGGATAAGTCTAATAACTATAGTTACAAGCATAACTTCAGGTTTCGATCGACAATCGTAGCTCTTTAAACTCTGTTGAACTATGAAGCGCCATTTTAGATAAGGGATCATATAATCCTCTTTTCTAGATATCATCCAGACAAATACATGGAACAATGACGTACTTAATGTCCAACAGGTTGTTACCCGATTTCCGATTTGTTTGACATAGAACTTAATTGAACACATCAATTTAGTTCTGACCGGGCCCGGTACAAAGGCCAAAACAAAATCACTGAGGGGCCCAGATATCGCTTCTAATCCAAGAAGGAACAGATAAACTTCGACTCATATGCTTGTTCTACTACTTGTTGAATCATACACAAAGGTACGTTTTATGACTTCAAGTTACTAATGCATTTTCGTACAATCAATGCATAATAAACTCATAGGCAACAACTCATATCTCTAGGTTTGAAAACTTATATGATATTACCATATCACGATCACTCGAGATAAATTCCATGAAGTGATATAGGTGAGAGTGGGTTGAATCCAATAATCAGAACTTATGAGCACTCATGAGTCTTGTAGTAACTCTTTGCTATGTCCAACATCTTAGACATCTACAACCAACTTCATGACAGTCTTGATTCATATCTACTTCCAACATATGACCGACTGTGGAGAATTTGAATAATATAAAATACCATAACATAATTATTCTGGAAGTCGAAACATGCAAAATGAAATGATAGTAAACGATTGACCGAAGATAGCAACGCTTTACATATAAATAAACAACAACTTTTATTTATCATCAAATGTCAATTACACGTTACAAATTTCAAAAAAATATCTAATCTGTAAAACTAATATCGTCCTTTAGCCCGATGTGCCTTGCATGCTGTAAATGCCTAACCCTAGTCAGTCCCTTCGTGAGGGGATCTGATAGGTTTTCCTCTGACGATATCCTCTTTACTACGAGGAGTCCTTCTTCTATCTTATGTCTTATGAAGTGATATTTTTTGTCAATGTGTTTGGATCTGCCATGATCTCTCGACTCCTTGGCTAAGGCAACCGCACTATTGCTGTCACAGAAAATCTCTATAGGCTCCTTTATAGCTGGCAACACTCCAAGGTCTCCAATGAAGTTCCTCAACCATATCGCCTCCTTCGCTGCTTCACTCGCTGCTATATACTTTGATTCACACGTCAAATCAGCTACTGTCTCCTGCTTGGAACTTTTCCAAGTAGTTACTCCTCCATTCATGGTAAAGACCCAGCATGACTGAGAGCGGAAATTATCCCTATCAGTCTGAAAGCTAGCGTCACTATACCCCACAACTCTCAAGTCATCACTCCCACCAAGGGTAAGAATCTAATCCTTTATCCTTCGCACATACTTGAGAATTTTCTTTACCGCTGTCTGGTGAGCCTTGCCAGGATTCCCCTGATATTTGCTGACCATGCTCAAAGCCAAGGCCACATCAGGGCGAGTACAAGTCATAGCATACATGATCGAGCCAACAACGGAAGCATATGGTAATCAACTCATCTCAGCTATCTCATCCATTGAACTTGGGCTCTAAGCCTTGCTCAGTTTGGCATTATGTTGGATCGGTAAGTCACATTTCTTGGAATTCTGCATGTTGAACCTTTTCAACACTTTGTCCACATAGGTGCTTTGACTAAGTCCAATTAGTCTTTTACTCCTTTCTCTCAATATCCTTATCCCTAGGATATAGACAGCTTCTCCAAGGTCCTTCATAGCAAAACACTTCCCAAGCCAGGATTTAACCTCCTGAAAAGTTAGGATGTCATTTCCCATGAGTAGTATATCATCCACATACAATACCAAAAAGCTAACTATACTCCCACTAGCTCTGACATACACACAGTACTCATTTTCGCTTCTCGAAAATCCAAACACTTTGACCATGTCTTCAAAACAAAGGTTCTAGCTGCGAGATGCCTGTTTCAATCCATAAATGGATTTCTCAAGCTTGCACACTCTATCAGGGTACTCTGCACTGACAAAACCCTCTGGCTGACTCATGTAAACATCCATTTGCCATATTTCATAATCATGAAATGTATCAGTGGCTAGCATAACCCTAATAGACTTAATCTTTGCCACTAGTGAGAAGGTTTCATCATAATCAACTGCCTGAGTTTGAGTGAAGCCCTTCGCAACCAGTCGTGCCTTATAAGTGTGCACTTTTCCATCCATGTCGGTCTTCTTCTTGAAGATCCATTTGCACCTGACCGTCTTACGACCCGATACATTGTCAACCAAGTTCCAAACTTGATTATCATACATGGACTAAATCTCGTTGTCTATATCCTTTTTCCATTTAGCAGAATCAGGGCCTGTCATGGCTTCCCTATAGCTGTTAGGTTCATCCATATTTACCAGTGTGCTATCACTGATAAATGTATCACCTTCTAGCAGTAATATGGAAACCATAGTAATGCTTAGGTGCATTCCTAACTCTCATGGAACGCCTTAGAGGTACAGACTCGTCAGTCGGGTCAACATGAGTTTCCTCCTCAGGTTGACTGCTAGGATTTGAGGTTCCTTCACCACTTGACTCTTGAATTTCTTCAAGGTCAATTTTCCTCCCACTGTTTCCTTGGCTTATGAACTCTCTCTCTCTCTCTCTCTCTCTCTCTCTCTCTCTCTCTCTCTCTCTCTCTCTCGCGCGCGCGCGAAAGATTCTTCTCCTTGCCACAAAGACCACATTATCACTAGGTCTATAGAAGAGGTAACCAAAGGATTTATGTGGGTAGTCGATGAAAATACACCTCTCACTTCAAGGTTCGAGCTTATCATGAGTCTCGCGCCTCACGAAAGCCTCGCAACCCCAAATCTTGATGTGGTCCAAATTGGGAACTTTACCAGTCCACATCTCGTGAGGTGTTTTTGGCAACCTTTTTGGTAGGGACTAGATTAAGAATATGGGCGGCAGTCTCTAAGGCATACCCCCAAAATGAGATTGGTAGCGAATCTCGTCTCATCATGGAACGAACCATGTCCAACAAGTTTCGATTACGCCTCTCGACCACACCATTAAGTTGTGGTGTTTTGGGAGGTGTCAATTGTGAGACAATCCCACATTCCTTAAGATAGTCAAGGAACTTCGTAATAAGATACTCACCCCCTCGATCGAATCGAAGCATCTTAATGTTCCTGCCCAGCTGATTATACACTTCCTGTTTAAACTCCTTGAACTTTTCAAAGGTTTCTGACTTATGCTTGATTAAGTATACATATCCATATCTACTATAATCATCAGTAAAAGTCACATAGAAGAGGTTAGCATCCCTTTTGGCGGTCCTGAAGGGTCCACACACATCAGTATGTATGAGATCCAACAACCCCTCACCCCTAGCACAAGTACCAGTGAAGGTTGACTTTGTCATTTTCCCAAGCAAACAAGATTCACAACTATCATCTGACTTTAGGTCAAATGACTCCAAGACTCCATCCTTTTGGAGTTGGCCTATGCGTTTCTTCTTCATATGTCCAAGACGACAATTCCATAATGATGCTTTATCCAAGTTAGTGGAAGAATCAATACACAACACATTATTTCCTAGGTTATCAACAACAGGCACAGTTTCATACACATCATCACAAGGTAATGCTTTAAAATAAAGAACATTATTAAAGAACGCATTAATACCACCACATTCATTATCAAACGAAAAGGTAAACCCTTTTTTGTACAAACCATGAAAGGAAATAATATTTCTCGCCATTTCAGATGAGTAACAACACTTATTCAAATGTAACACTAACCCACTACTTAGCAACAAATAATAAACTCCAATCTTGGTGATAGGTGAAGCTTTCCTATTCCCCTTGATTAAGCTTATCTTCCCATGCTCCACATTCTCACTTCTTCTTAGTCCCTGCAAGTCAGAACATATATGAATACCACAACATGTATCATGAACCCAAGAATTTGAATGGGGTGAGTTATTAGACAATATATTGTAAATATCTGCATGGTTGGGTTTTACTTTCCCATCCTTAACATCTTGCTGGTACTTTTGGCAGTATCGCTTCTAGTGCCACTTTTCATGTCAATAGAAGCATTCAGCCTCTATAGCGTTCGCAGAAGGGGTGACAGAACCTTTCTTGGTTCCACTTGAAGAGGAGCCATCAAGGGACTTTCCCTTGGTACCCTTGGAAGGGCTCTTCCTTTTCTTCCCTTTACCTTGCCCGATTGCCAAGACAAGGGCCACGGTAGGAGTAGGAGTGGTAACAACCAATTTACCCTTAACACCATTTTCAGCGGTCTTCAAGAGTCCTTGAAGTTTGCTGAGTGTAACTTTCTCCTTGTTCATGTGGTATGTCATTCGGAATTGATCATAACACGAAGATAAGGAGTGCAAAATGATGTCAATTGCCAACTTCTCGGGGAAGTTCACATTCAATTTCAGCAAACGGTCCACATACCTTTGCATTTTCTGCATGTGGCCCATGATGGGTTCACCATCCTTCATTTGGGTTGTTATCATGGAGGAGATGATTTCATACGTCTCTTGACGAGCACTCTGATGGTAGCGGTCCATCAAGTCCTGGTGCATCTCAAAAGGGTAATAGTCCTCATAGGACTTTTGGAGCTTAGTTGTCATTGTGGCCAACATGATACATGCCACTTTGGTGGCATCTCTCTCATGAGTCCGGTATTCAGCAATATCCTCAAGAGTGGCAGACGACTCATCAAGTTCCTTAAGCTCCTTGTTGATGACATATTCCTTGTCCACACACTGAGTAACCATCCTGATGTTCCTGGTCCAATCCATAAAGTTGGATCCATCGAAGATGAATCTCCCACAAAGGTTCATGAGAGAGAAGGAGTCGGTAGGGTTTGGGCCAGATGCAGCATTGTTGGAAGACATCTGAAAAGAAAGAAGGACAAGTTTAGATTAAATATAAAGATATTCCTTAATAAGACACACAAATGTAATATTAAGGCTAGGACCCAACACAATATTTTATAACTTAGAAGAGGGATGTCGTAATCCAAGCTATAAAATACTTAAAGGTAGGTGAATGACGATTCACCAATTTCCACCATGAAAAAAAATGTATTATTAGCTTTTTAAATTTTTTTGAAACTCCTAGATTCTTTGAGATTCACTGAACTTTTCAATGGCATGTTTCAATCTCGAGTGTGCCCTTCAAGTTCTGTGACTGGGATGCCGAGGATCATAGAACAAGGTGTGAATTAACCATACAATACTCTTAATGTTTATCACTCAACCGATGTGACGGTTAACCACACGCGCTCCACCGATCTATGATAAACCTTAAACCACCCTTTGCCTACCTAGTTAAGTTCATGTTAGTGTGCCAGTTAACCACACACGCTCCACTAACGACTTAACCAAAGTGCAAATTGTAATTTAATGGGTTAGCACCATATTCACATTTTCCTAAAGTAATTAAGATTGGGAATTTATAAAAACATTTAGTTACTTTACAATCATCATACTTTTAATGAGGATTAAACTCATTGTCCTACCCGTTCGGCTAACGACCCTCCACCAGTCAAGGAAGCGGTGGGTGAGAGTGGATACCCATTAAGCTTCCATTTTATAGGCAACAACCTTATACCCCCTTATAGACAGGCTTCGTGAATGAGGCCTACTAACGGTAAAACGACTTGTTCTTATACATACATACATAATATATATATATATATATATATATATATATATATATATATATATATATATATATATTATTAACTTATAATATTATAAAGTGTAAGGGTTGAATTTTAACCTTTAAAATTCTATGGGTTAGAACTAAAGTTTTTAAGTGACTTTACATGTTCCAAAACTTGATGGCAAGTTTTGTAACTTTCAAAACTTTTCAACTTCATAACTTATGAATTAATGATTTATTAAAATGAAGACTCTTCATTTTCATGTAAGTTACGTGTTTCTCTAATGGACTTTAAAAGAGTGACTTTTTGTAATCCATAACTTGAGGACAAATTATGGATTTCATTAAAACACATCAAGATCAAGAATTAAACAAACAAAATATTTGCAAATAATTCGTATGATCTTCTAAACTCATAAGTGTATGAACATCCATATCAACAATTTCAAGAATCAGAAATAAACCATAAAAAACTTGAAATTTTGATAATAGCCATTGTAAATGGATTAGCATAACCATTACACCATATAAAACAAGTTTTACAAGACCAAAACAGTTTATGGTAATGTTTCTAGTCCATTTCCAGCAGCAAAACTCAAAAAATCCATTCAGGGCCTCCTACTCGTCGAGTGCATGAACCTACTCGACGAGTAGGATGATTTTACACATGAACTCGTCGAGTCCCCCCATGGACTCGGCGAGTTCACTCAACAGAATGCAGTATTATCGATTTTCTTAACAAGTTTACATCAAGTATCAAGAAAACTAGCCTAGGATATGATACCACTAATAGGTTTTGAGCACTCTAACACTCCTATGTTGTACATGCAACCCTAGGAACCTTGGATCTATGTTTTCTCTAAGATACATGCAAATAATAACTTTCCAAGGTTTACATCCTAACTAGCATGTTATGGGATACTTGAATTATAAAACACTAGTAGAATTACGTACCTTTTAGTAGTGGTTGATTGCTTGGAGTTTGAGAGCCTAGCACCAATAATGTGGATGCCTCAAATGAAAGTCACAAATCACCACAAGCTTTGGAAACCTTTAGAGAGAGTATGAACACTTGTAAAAATCGGCCACCTTTGCTCACACACACACACACACACACACTAGTGCCATTTCAAGTGCCAAGGACTCCTTTATACAGTGTGGTGAATTAGGGTTACATTCATGTAAACCCTAATACCCATGACCTTTTATTTCCATGAGATCAATGGGTTAAAGCTCCATGGACTATCCGTGGACTTTCCATGCAAGCCTAGCCCATTCTAAATAAGCAATAGCCCACACTATATAAATACAAGAGTCCATATTTAATTAGTCACCTTTAATCACCAAATTAATTCTAAATTAATTCTAGATCAATAGTAATTAAATAATATGGTTTCATATTATTATATTAGAACTTATAATATATTAATAAATCATAACTTATAATATATTAATAATCATCACAACTCAATAAATGGGCCGGCCTTGGTGCCTTCAACCCGTTGGTATGTTGAGGAGACTCACCTCACACTGCTGAAGTCCCGCGGATAAAACTCTAGCTACTGGTTGATACGTTCCCGGACTGTCAACATCAAAATGACACCCAATTAATAATTGGGTTCCAATAAATAACCATAAGTCCATGCTTAGGGTAAAAAAGACTATTTTACCCTTAACCTAACGTGGTCCAAACACACACTCTGAAGGCCCAAAAACAATCAATGAACCAAGACCCAATCTTTCAAATTAGGCCCAAACCTCTACATGGACTTATCATGAGGCCCAAACCATTTATTCTAGTCCAAAAAATTGGCATTCCGATGGTCCAATATCTCATAATCATCAAGGTCCAATTATAGCCCAATTTTCCAAATTGGGCTCAAGCCTTTCCAATAGCCCTTATCCTAAAGCCCAATAATTTCCTTAGTCCACAAACTTGTTCCCATTTGGCCTATGAAAGCCACAGCAACACATTCCAAGAAATGGCCTGTGGCAACCCGATATTTCAAGTCAATGTAATGACCTAAAAGTCAAGTATTGTAACTTATTTTTGAAATAATAAGAATAGCGTCAAAAATTGAAGTGTTCAAAAATCTCAATTAGGATAAATAAAGTGATAGATATCGTAACAAGGTTTTTAGAAATATAAAGAACGCTAAAAACCGAGTTATAACAAAGAGGTTATGACCAATTGACGATCTGCAACAAAACCGGTAAGACACTGTTAAACATAAAATGCGAAATTTCAATAAAATACTCTTTAGCCTTAGGTATCTAAATGAAAGTCGTAGATACCACTAAACCGTAAATGTATATAAAAAGGATGTCCAAATCTGACTTCGTATGAGGAAGTTATGATTTTTCTAAGTTTCAGATTTAGTAATAGACAGCTAAAAACTCGAAATAGAGATCGAGTGACTTTTAGCCGGCACAACCTAAACGAGAATCAAAGATCTCGAAAATAGTAGTACAATGGTAAAAAGACAGACGAAAATGGACATCGGATAAAGATGTTATAGATTTTTAACGGACTTTTCCAGTCTCGGCCTGTTAAAAATTATAATATTAAAAATAAAGTCCAAATTAGACGACAGTGTCAAAATGAGAGTTGTAGATCATAATCTCACCTACGCGTGGATATAAATAACGTCAAAAATGGAACTCGTATGCGATAGTTATGAATTTATGAAATTCGGGGCACAAAATTCGACATATGTCAGAGTTCACGTCGTGAGTACAGTGTTCACGATGTGAACAGTATTATTGACCCTTCGAGAGCAAGTAGATAGATGACGCATGCCATGAGCTCATCAGGACCAGACTCACGACATGATTCATGCATACTCACGATGTGAGAGTCGAAAATTCACCCTATATATAGAAATTGAGGCCTTCCGGCTTTTGTTGCTCATTTCCATCCTCTCTCCTATACTTTCTCACTTTTCAGCACCTCTAAACCACCCTGAAGCCCCGGTAACACCTCTAACACACGACGCAAGTCCCGACGTCCCAAAGTTCCCGAGAAAACCTTCTTTCCAGTCCAAATGTTGTCCGCAAGGAGCCCGGTTCTTCACCAGAAACTCAGGGTGACATCAAGAAAGCACGTTCCTAGAAACGAAACACTATCCAAATCACCAGTTATCAAGTGAGTTCAAACCCCTAAACTTATCTTTTATTGATTTCAAATGCTTTAACAGAGTGATACAAGTAGAAAACATTATAGTTATATAATCAATCACATGTGATTTATAACTATCAAACCAAGGATGTTATTTTTTATACTTCATATTGTGTTATCAAACAAACTGTTTTAAATCACTTTATAAACTAACATCAGGTCATCAAAATTTAGTCAAATAGTTAAACTCTTTAAATGTTATAATTAACTCTTTTAACCTTATAATTGCCAAATCATGTTTATATACGTATAAATATATAAATAAGATTTGAATGGATGAGGACTAATGAATTACCTTAATTCCTTTTCCTTGTTTGGATGTGGGATTAAGGTGATGCTATTTGTCCGAAGGTCGTTGTGGCCTTTCGCCCTAAATCACTTTATAAACTAATATCTAGTCCTCGCTGTGGCCTTTCGCCCTAAACCACCAGCTCTCCCCCACTAGGGGTCCTAATCCGCACTGACTGCTGCGCGCAGTCAATCATTGCCCCATTGGGGCTCAGCCAGTCCATACCAATAATGACATTGTTCCCCCGCAAAGGTATGGGAACCAAGTCAACCAGATAACGTTCCTCGAACAGCCTCAAAACACAATCTCGGTAGACCTCTGACGCTCGTACCGACCGGTTGTCCGCAATCTCGACCTCTATAGGGCAATTCAACATGCCCGAAGACTCAGGAAACTGCTTGCTAAGCGCAAGAGAGACAAATGATCGGGTTGCACCCGAATCAAACAACACTTGAACTGGGAAACCGTTCACATGGAACGATCCCGTCACCACATCGGGTGCAGCGCGTGCCTCCTCGGCTGTCAACTGAAATGGTCGATTCCGAACCACTGGAGCCTCCGACTCGACCTTCCGGCCATCCACAACCCGTGTTGTCGTTGGAGTCGGCGCCACTGTCGGCGCCGCTGCTGCTTTCAATCTAGGGCAATTGGCCTTTTATGGCCCCTTGGATTGCAATAAAAGCAAATCAGGTCTGATGTCTGAATCGCAGGAGTAGGGGTAGTACAATCTCTGCTAAAATGCCCAACCTTGCCACACTTATAGCAGCCTGATCCCGGCCCAATGCGACAAGCCCCCTCATGTGTCCGACCACATTTCCCACAGCGGTCCCGTCCTAACTGGCCTTTCGGCCTACCATCGGGTCCCTTGGGCTTCTTCCGTGAAGCCCCCGTCGTCTGCCCCTCCTCTACCTTTATCTTCCATGATGTGCTCTAGATCAATCTCCCTCTCCCTATCCCTGGTAATCATGGAATCCAGGGTAGGGCAAGCTGAAATATTGACATGCTCCTGGATGTCATCTCGTAGCATGTCATGGTAGCGGGTCCTCTTCATGTCCTCATCACCCGCATACTGGGGCACCAACAAAGCCCTCTCCCAGAACTTGGCGGTGATCTCCGCCACAGTCTCCGTAGTCTGTCATATAACCAAGAACTCCCTGTCCAACTGCTGAAGATCCATGGTTGGTGTGAACTCGGCCCTGAATCGGGCCACAAAATCTAACCACGTCATAGCCTTAATGGCTGGGGCTCCCAACGTGTCACCACTCAACTCCCACCAATCTCTGGCTCGGTCCCTAAAACATCCTGCAGTGAAACGGACCTTCGACCCTTTCGGGCAGAAGCTAGTCAGCTACGCAGACTCGATGTTTGCGATCCATCTCCTAGTGGCAATGGAGTCCTTTGCCCCATGGAAATCCGGCGCACTACTCCCTCTGAAGTCCTTAAAGGACAGTGCGCGCGTGCTCGTCTGGCGAGACGCCAGATCACTCCTGAACGATCGGAGGCGATCCTCGATCAGCTTAAGGATCCCCTCCTTGATCGACCCGAAGATAACCGGTGTCGCATCAAGGATACCTCTCATGATCTCGGACTCGATGAACTCGTGTAATCCATCATCCACATGTTCGGATCCTGCACCCGAGCCCAATCCTGACCCGAATCGTAAACCTCCCGGTCCATGTCACGTGACTACCATTCTGAAAATATGCATACTATTGCCAAGGTCACATACACTTTCCAAGTTTCCTGGTTCCATCTAGGCCCTCCTTGACTCAAGTATTGGTCCTCTGCTTTCAGTAGTACGGGCCCATACTACCTTCCGCATCTACCCGTACTTTCCTCAAGGATTGCTTCGACTTCACCAAGTCCCTTTTTCCAATACCCTTTTCACTGATCTCATCCTAGGCTTCCCTAGGGCACTCTTCGACCTACTCTCCGCCATCAGCTCCTCTAGGAGTCCCCACCAGTTCCCCCGAACTAGCTTGCGGATACTGTTACATATCCGTTCCTTAGTTAGTTGAAGTTAGTCAGAACCCCCATAGCACAAAGCAAGCAGCATTCGAGCATTGAGTAACCAAACTAGGCATAACCTACACAGGCCATCCTACTGCTGACTAATCAGTCCTAGCATACGGCTCATACAACAGGAACATAACGCATCCTTCCTAGATCCTTAGTCCTAAATAGCATGAAATTCTCAGAAGCTAATATCAGGCACACAAGGCATCTTCCTACATCCTTAGCCCTATTCTAGCATGCAGTTCTACGAATCAAACCATAGATCATAACATGATAAGTATGGGTATCTTGGGGAAAACTTACTTGAGCCCGGTCGGTCGCACGCATCACACACTTCGTCTTTAAATTTCTCAATTTAGATTTTAGAAAACCATTTTCTTGTAAAAATATTTTAGTCCCTTGGTTTGAGTCCAGACACCCCCGAGGGTGCGTCCGAATCCCTAAAACCAGGGCTCTTATACCAACTTGTAACGACCTAAATTTCAAGCCCGAAAATTTCATTTTAAATTAACAATTCCATGAACATTTTTACCAAATATTGTCTAATAAACAGAACATCACAAAATCATATTGTTGTGTCCCAAACCATAATGTCAAAAGTAATAAAAAAATCAGAGTACAGTCCCAAAAACTCCTTGCGGAAAACCATGTGTGCGTGTGATGCACTGCTACACAGCCGGCTCCTTCCTCTTCGACGAAGAGGTACCTGAAACCAAAACCAAAACTGTAAGCACAAAGCTTAGTGAGCTCCCCCATCATACCACATAACATACAATATCGTCGGTATCTTTCAACCGCTAACCTACATCAGTATCTTTCAACCGGTATCCGACATCGGTATCTTTCAACCGGTAACAAACATCGGTATCTTTCAATCGGCATCTTTCAACCGGTATCCGACATCGGTATCTTTCAACTGGTAACTGGGGACTCTTTCACCCTTACCACTAGCATACAATCTACAAATATAAACATACAGTCAGGCATATCCAGGTACTGACCTACCCTTGGGTCCTACGGACCACTGTTAGGGAAACTAATCCCTACTATACACATAACATATCATCTAGATAAATCTCATAACCTACACATAACCAGACCAAGATAATTATCATAAATACCATTATCTTCTAAATACCCCTTTTTGGTGGGCCGACATTGTGGCCTTAGACCCACCCCTACTGGAAGGTAACTCGCCTCAATGTCGTGCAGTGTTTGAATTCTCCTTGGCACACAAGTCGACTCCCTTCAACTCCTCGATCCCTACACAACGACCTTCAGGTCAACACACAGCAAGTACAACCCTAAACAGGTTCAGCCCAAGTCCAGACAAAGTCAACTTCAAGTTGACCCGACTCACCGAGTTGGTCCGTCAACTCGCCGAGTCCCTCACCCTTTACTCGTCCTCATCCATGACCCCACTCGTCGAGTTGGGCCGTCAACTCGACGAGTTCTTCCCTTATATGAAAATCACATGAAAACTCATCCGACTCGCCGAGTTGATGAACAAAACGTCGAGTTCACCTTCATCTAATGAACAAGTTCTGTCCTCTACTCGCCGAGTTGATGAACAACTCATCGAGTTCATCTTCATCCTTAAGAAGATTGCCTTGGACTCGTCGAGTCTGTTCTAGCACTCGTTGAGTCCCATGAACTCCAGGTCTAAAATCACGTCCAATGCATTGGGTAACTCTTTCTGTCCGGTTACAAACCTTCTAACACTCAACTGGGTTCCTTTGACTCTCAACAGATATGGGGTTCAAAGCCTCAGACTCGTCGAGTCCAAGAACGGACTCACCGAGTTGGTCACGTCCACACTCTAAATCTTTGATTTCTGATGTACAACCTTTGATCGAAAGATAGATCCAAGCTTCTATAATCGATCTAGCACGTAAAGTTACAAACTTTATGTGTTTGCATGGGACATTGAGCTCAAAAAGACATAAAACAAGCTCTTAAGATGTGTGGGGCCTTTCACGGATGCAAAATCCACTCAAATCTGCCTAGTGACCCCTTAAATGATGTGATTCAAAAGCTTTAACCCCCAACCATGTTTGCAAACATGGTTGGCCACCAAAAATGGCTTATAAAAGCCCTAAATATCCCCAAAGAGGGATCTAACAAATGAATGAGCAAGGTTACAACTTTTTACCTTCAATGAGTTGTAGAAACTGCACAATTTTGGGTTCCCTTGGTCTCTACATGCTACCTCAAGCTTTTCTCCTTCCTTCTTAAGACCATAAGCACCAAAATCCACCAATAAGGCTTAGATTGCTTCAATGACGGCTAAGGTTTCAATGAGAGGTGTTTTGGGAGCATAAGGGACGTCTTGGACGACATAACATTGTTTAAATATGGTGAAAACCCTTGGATTAGGGTTTTGTCCAGACAGCGTCTACTCGCCGAGTCCAGGACCCGACTCGTCGAGTCCATCACTTAAATCCTGCGTCCCGTCCTGCTTCTACTCGGCGAGTTGGTCCTTTAACTCGCCGAGTCCAAGGCAAAAAATGCAAAATACTTAGAAAGAAATACGTACCAAGAACCAGGTGCTACATATACGGGACTAACGATTTCGCACCCTAAATGTTAGCTACAGTCCCCGGGGTGACAAAAGTCAACATCGGTACTGACGTCTAGTATGGTTATAAGAACTCGCACGCTGAGACAATGACTCACGCACGTAGTAATATGCTTCTCAAATGAACTTAAGGAGTAGAATCTTTATGGTTATTTTTTTTATATAACTCGTTTGTATTAAGTAATCCTAATAAGGTATTATTAACACGTTTAGAATCTAGAGTGAGCACATGCTCAACTAGTTTTATTTGATAATAAAATTATAAGTTGTTCAAGCGAAGTATGATATATTTACTTAAACTTTTCGGTCTCGGTTCATATTAGACTACAACTCAACTCATGGAAAATATAGGATTTTTCGAGACAAACATCATCATTTTACTAGTGATCAGCAATTTACAAATTTACTTTCTGGAAATAAATAAGGTTATCTATTCAAAGCTTCATTCTTTAAGTAAAAAAAACTTATACAATTTTTGTCTTAAGGTTCTAACACTACATTCCATTCAACTAATAAGAAAATATATGATTTTCTGGAGAAACACCGTAACACTTTCAAAGAATAAAGAATGTACCCCTTTTTAACAGAAAAATGCTTATGAACTCACCCACTTAAATGTTGATACACTTTCAAAATCGCTTGTATTCTCAGGGTACACAATAAATAGGTACATGCACAAATTCTGTGAAGACGGAGCATAGTAGCGTTAAGTCTTTGTTTTGTTATTTACTTTTGGAGTCAATCATGTGTAATTTGAATACAATGTAAATACTTTCATATTAATGAAATGGATGTTGTTGCTTGTTTTACTATTTTATATTTGTTGTGATACTGTACATGGCGTCCTCCGCCCCCGAACGTTTCCGCCGTTCTGGTTTGGGGGTGTGACAGATTGCTATCAGAGCTTTGTTTATAGTGAATTTAGTACATCAACCTATAAAAGATATGCAACTATAAACACATTGGGATTAAAATACTCTGACCAAGAGTTTATACTTTTAAATAATAAAATATTTAACTAAAGTATACATACAAGCATTCCTACTAGGATAAGTGTCATACTAGAACAGAACAAAAGTATTATGGTTGTTGGACAGCACAATGAGGCTTGGGGACATATAATCAGATCTGGGAGTGATATAGCCTGATCAACTATATTTTTTCGAGAAGTGATTAGCTTGTGCCTAGGAATGGTTGTGGTGTTGCAGCAAGTCTAAAAACTTACCAACACTACTATAATGAAAACTTTAGAACAGAACATAAACTTAAAATACTATAGGAGTATTTTGTGTTACTATAATTAGGTATTTGAGAACTAAAGGTCTTTACTAGTAGGTCAAAAGTTGTTGAGTGGATACATTGAGGTTATATGTGACTAAGGTGTCATAGACTTAGAATTTGTGATCCTTGCTTTATTTCCTGTTCCTTGTTTGGTTGTGGATTTGGATTTAGGGTCACTTATTCGAAGGTCTATACTGTTTTGATTACGTATGACTGCTATGCACTAGGCAAGTATTGAAGTAACTAATAAGGATCATTCGATAATTATCTTAAGTAGTACGTCTATTATACGATTCTTACATCCCTTTTCTCGCTTAGATAACATGACTGGATTCCATCTCCCTGGCGACCCGTACTTTCCCGATCAAGGAGTCGGAGAATGGCACGAAGGTGAACCCGAGGATGAGAACCTGGTGGTCCCAGCAGAGGAAGACCCCGAAGAGAGTTCAGATGATGAGGACACGAAGGAAGTCCAGGAAGACTCGGACTCAGAACCGGAGGTCTACAATCTACCCCAAGTTGCTGAAAATCCTAACCCTCGTCCGGCTTTTCAAGGCTCGATGCCTCTGTGGGTGGTGAACTAGGGCAGGTGGAACCACCAGCAGGGACAAGCACCTCCCTACAACGGAGACCGGAGTTACTATAACTTAAATGAGGGGGCTCAATAGACTGAGTCCTTCATATCTTGGTGCGACGTATTTCTCGCAATGCTGAGCAGGGAAGAGCGAACTTTGACCAAGTCATGGAGACCCGTGCTAACTACAGAGTCAACATAGTTCGTTTTCGTCATCTGACCGATGACCAGGACTTTGGAAGGTCTCGCACTGCGCCCTGCAGGTAGAGCCGAATGCCTGTCGTTCTGAATCTAATGATCTTCGTCAGAACCCAGTGGCACCGCAGAGACGAGTTTGAGAAACGGAACAACAGCTGGCTGAAGCCAGGGCTGAATCAAGTACCAACCCGAACCACTCCCCTCACGAGTAGAGTCTACTCCACTCTGCCCTTTTGGATATAGTTAGGTCTATGTATAGACTCTAGTACTAACTTCCTACTTAAGTTAAGACCTTGGACTTTCAGTCTATTAGGTCTTGGTACTGTCAAAATTTTCTTATTTTGGTTTGATGTAAGACCTATTCCTAGGTTATTTTCCTGAACTTATTACATCTTTAATACCAGTAATATTGTCTAAAATCAATAAATCAAATCACAAAATCTCAATCGAGAGTGATTATTTCTCAAAATTCATAAGTCTATTTTAGGTACACTATATTATGTATCACTATCAAATCTTCTCTAAAGTAGGAAGCATAATGCCTCCAATCAAAGATGACTTAGTCGGATGGCACTCGTCTCGTAGCTATTCTAGAAACTTACTCCTACTCTTTACCAGGACTGCATCATAGGGATGTAGGTCGAATCATCGAGAACAATATAACAAAACGAAGAACTTACATTCACATGAATGATTAGAATACATCTAGAGCCAACCTTAATCACTCACAAAGTTGTTTCTTATCTTATAACAGAATCATGCCTCCGAAGAAACATAACCAAACCGCCGACAAAACACCAATCCTTCAGATAGATTTAGCTACGTTTCAAGCTGCATTCACAACAGCCGTAGAAGCAGTTATGGCTCACCTTAATGCTAACAACACAAAGGTTAGTGGAAATGTTATCGGCAACCACAATCACGGTGATAACCCAGTACAGCACCAAGTGCATGTTTGTAAAGACACTCCAGACCTCCGACCTAATATACTGAAACGAAAGCTCGAGAGTGAGAGAGGGAACAGTTCAACTCAAGGATCGTCGGAAGGGCATAAAGTTGGGGCAGTTAATATCCCCATCAGCCCTGCTATCCCAACATCGACCGCATCGTACCTAGTTATTAGAAAATTTTGTAGAAAAATCATCAAAGGTCCAAATCAGAATCCAAAAATTCTGAGAGTTTGGAAAATGAGTCTACTTTCTCCATAATTTTTTTCATGATTTTTAATGACATCTAACTTGTGTGAACAAGTCCATAATCACAGACTGGTCCGGATTGATGTTTGAAATGATAGGCAGTTTTGTAAAAATCACCATAAATCGTAGAAAAATCGTGTGGAGATGTGCAAATAGTCATTTTAAAGCTAAGAACTGGAACTACTTGTACCTAAAACAGTTTTGAAAACTAAAATGTTTAAGTTGCCCAAAACAGTCCGTGAATGGAGTCCAACTTTTCTGATGAAAGTTGTTAGAAAAGTTTAGTTATGTTCTTGGTGTTTTAACTTGTATTCCCCCCCCCCCCCCCCCCCCTAAAAACTTAAGGAAACATTAAAATGTAGGGGTATGAACTCACTTTATGTGATGTAAGTGGGTGGATGTTGAAGGAGAGAAGTGTTCAACTCAAGAACACTTGAAGATGCCTAGAAGATTTTTGAGAATCAAACACCAAAGTGATGGAATTTGTGTAAGCATTCTATGATATGAGTAAAGGGGAGTGTAATAATCATTGAGAGGATGAATTACACTTACCAAGAGTGTAAGAAAACTTGATTATCAGCCTTGAATCTCGAATTTGAGGGAGAAAGCTTGAGAGAAAAGGTGTTTGTTCCTTGGGTGGAAATGAGAGAGAAATGAGAGAAATGAAGAGTGAAAGAGGATTTCCCAGCTCTTTGAACATGGGTTTGCTGGGAAATGAGTAAGAAGGTACCATGAGGTGACTAGGAGTGGTGGGAGTACAATGGCTTGTCAAAGGAATGGGCATGGGGTGGTTGTTTGTGTCAATATTATGGCAAGATCCACACTCCACCTCATGATTTCCCTTAATGGATTTTATTCTTAAATAAATATTTTCATAAAAATATGTTTATATTATCAATATTTAGGGTCTTATATGTTAAGATATGATTTTTGGAGAAAATCCCGCGTTAAAATGATGAAACACGGGCTTAAAACGGAGAACTAATCGAAAACCGGGTGAAAAACGCAAAAATCCGAAGTCAGGACGAGGGACTTCGGTCTCAGCAGCATTAGAGTCGGAAGGAGTCTTAGTCGCTGAAGTGGATCCGAAGGGAAGCTTAGTCGCAGATGAAGAAAAAAGGCGATGCGGTCCGAAGTTAAGAGGTTGCGGCCCGAAGTCAGGAGAACCGGAAGCGAACATCAGATGCGGGCTGCTCCATGCGGCTGCGGTCGGCGGCTGCGGCTTGCTGGCTGCGGCTGCGGCTAGATGACCGCGGATCCTCAAGGAGACTCCGGTTCAAGGAGTATTTGATCACTATAGGAGGACTCCGACCCTAAGAGGCTATTTTCCAAGATATCTTCTCGTTTCGCATGGTTTTTCACCAAGTTAAGTGTCGGGACGCCCCAATTGATTACGAAAAACCAAAAGAGGTTTTGAGAGAGATTTGGGAGAGATTTGACATACTTGGAGAGATATCTCATACGGAGAGAGATTTGGGAGATATTCCACATTCTTGGAGAGATTTGGGAGAGATTTGACATACTTGGAGAGATTTCTCATACGGAGAGAGATTTGGGAGAGATTCCACATTCTGGGAGAGATTTGGGAGAGATTTGACATACTTGGAGAGATTTCACATTCTTGGAGAGATTAAGCACCTCTAAACCACCCCGAAGCCCGAGTAACACCTCTAACACACGACGCAAGTCCCGACGCCCCAAAGTTCCCAAGAAAACCTTCTTTCCAGTCGAAATGTTGTCCGCACGAAGTCGAGTTCTTCACCAGAAACTCAGGGTGACATCAAGAAAGCACGTTCCTAGAAACGAAACACTATCCAAATCACCAATTATCAAGTGAGTTCAAACCCCTAAACTTATCTTTTATTGATTTTAAATGCTTTAACGGGGGGGATACAAGTAGAAAACATTATAGTTATATTATCAATCACATGTGATTTATAACTATCAAACCAAGGATGTTATTTTTTATACTTCATGTTGTGTTATCAAACAAACTGTTTTAAATCACTTTATAAACTAACATCAAGTCATCAAAATTTAGTCAAATAGTTAAACTCTTTAAATGTTATAATAAACTCTTTTAACCTTATAATTGCCAAATCATGTTTATATACGTGTAAATATATAAATAAGATTTGAAGGCTGAGGACTAATGAATTACCTTAATTCATTTTCCTTGTTTGGATGTGGGATTAAGGTGATGTTATTTGTCCGAAGGTCGTTTCCTTCTTAATTATATATATATATATATATATATATATATATATATATATATATATATATATATATATATATATATATATATATATATATATATATATGAGTCAATCCATGTTTTTATCGTAAACAGATATAAATAAAGACTTGTATTTTTATTTACTAAAAGATTTTTTCACCATATTACTCGTGAACTCGTTGTTAGCATTACATTTTGTGAGACAATAGCTTTGCGTAGTACCCAAAAAAATTCCCCATTTATAACCAAAGTTTCTTGGAGGGAGAGCGTGATAGTTGTGTATAGATCTATACGGGACTGACGATTCCGCACCCTGACTGTTAGCTGCAGTCCCCAGGGTGACAAATGTTAACATCGGTACTGACGTCTAGTATGGTTATAAGAACTCGCACGCTGAGACAATGACTCGTGCACGTAGTAATATGCTTCTCAAATGAACTTAAGGAGTAGAATCTTTATGGTTATTTTTTTTATATAACTTGTTTGTATTAAGTAATCCTAATAAGGTATTATTAACACATTTAGAATCTAGAGTGAGCACATGTTCAACTAGTTTTATTTGATAATAAAACTGTAAGTTGTTCAAGCTAAGTATGACATATTTACTTACACTTTTCGGTCTCGGTTCATATTAGACTACAACTTAACTCATGGAAAATATAGGATTTTCCGGGACAAACATCATCGTTTTACTAGTGAGCGATTTACAAATTCACTTTCTGGAAATAAGTAAGGTTATCTATTCAAAGCTTCATTCTTTAAGTAAAAGAAATTATACAATTTTTGTCTTAAGGTTCTAACACTACATACCATTCAACTAATAAGAAAATATATGATTTTCTGGAGAAACACCGTAACACTTTCAAAGAATAAAGAAGGTACCCTTTTTTAACACAAAAATGCTTACGAACTCACCAACTTAAATGTTGATACACTTTCAAAATCACTTGTATTCTCAGGGTAAACAGTAGACAGGTACATGCCCAGATTCTGTGAAGACGGAGCATAGTAGCGTTAAGTCTTTGTTTTGTTATTTACTTTTGGAGTCAATCATGAGTAATTTGAATACAATGTAAACACTTTAATATTAATGAAATGGATGTTGTTTCTTGTTTTAGTATTTTACATTTGTTGTGATACTGTACATGACGTCCTCCGCCCCCGAACGTTTCCTCGTTCTGGTTTGGGGGTGTGACATGGCCTAACAAGAACCCAAACCCAATTAGGGGTTTTCACATAAAACGAAGATTAGGGTTAAGTGTTCCTACTTAACCCATTAAAGACTTAATCCATTAAGTCCACCACTCCATTAGTCCAAACATACAATATGGTCGGGCGTAATTCAACATTCCAAATCCAACGGTCCAAACGCGGGTCCCGACAAATCCAAAATACACATTTGCAAAAGTTAGGGTTTCCAACTAAATTACAAGCCAATTAATCCAAATTAGGTTTTTAGGTTAAGTAGGGTTTCATTAGGTCAATTAAGGTTAATTATGTTGGGCACCACCCACTACCACCTCGGGAAGTGGTGATCAATAGCGGAACACGGCGGCAGCCACCACCTCACGGTGATGGTTATGATTCTAGTGCAATCATGTCCAAGCATCCCAAAAGCAATCCAATCAAACACATATGCACACCGCCACCCAACACGGCAGCAGGTGGCGACAGAAGGCGCCAGCCACCACCTCACAGTGGTGGTGGTGGTGGCGATTTCTTGATTATTCTGGCCAAAATCCGATTATACAACATAACATCTCCAAAATAAACATACACATAATATACACACGCACACACACACACACACAACAACTCATGTGCACAACCACCCAACACGACGGTTGGTGGTAGCAGAAGGCCTAGAGTTGGCGATAGCCACCATGGTTGGCTGCCATGGTGGTTGTTCTCGGTTTTCTGTTGAACGAGCACCCCCCCCCTCTCAACGTACATCAACAACAAAAATACACACACATACTTGCAACCCCAAGCTAAGGTGTGCGCATCAGTCTTCCTATGAGTGATTGTTCACCGAAGTTGCGGGGAAGAACCGCGTGGGCAGCGGCGAACGTGGCTATGGTGCAGCATCGACGATCCGAGAAGAAGTGCTACCGTGAACAAACACAACAACAGCAGAAGAAGAAGAAGAATGTGGCGGTCCTTGCGGTTCACAGCTTCGTTGGCAGCAGAGCAGCAGTGGCACAAGACAACGGTAGCGGTGGCGCTAACGGTCGGCGATAGTGGAATTGGACTCGGTGGTTCACGACACCGACAGCGACATCGGCGGCTGAGAGTGAAGGAAGGAAGTTAGCGGCTGGAGAAGCTTATTAGGGTTAGGGTTTCTTGAGTCGCATGCTTCCAACAGGTAGGGAGTGTATCAGGTTTATTATGCCCGCTTATTCTTAAAACTTGCCTCATAGTTACACATTCTACCCCTCCCTCTCAATTCTTTTCGATTCAGCTCCATAATGTTACCATATAGTCCCTCCATGACAATTTCTTTTCAACATAGGTACATAATTTACCATTCGGCCCTCAGCATTCCAAAATCCTTTCAGTTTAAGTCCAATAATTTACAAAACACCCCTGACTTCTAAAATTCTTTACAAAATAAATCTGGATGTTACACTATAACCCCGAAAATCCAAATCATATCATTTGGCTCCCCACATCCAACACCCCGCTAAATATTATTGATTTGGCTAGAAAATAATAATAATAATTACATCTTGGGGCTTTAGAGTTTATTATTTATTTAATTGATTTTAAATGGAATGTTATAACTCTCCCCCACTTAAATTAGATTTCGTCCTCGAAATCATCTAGGCGTGCATTTGCGATCCATGAGTTGAATCACTTTTTTCGATTAATGATGAACAATCGATGGTTGGCAGAAAAGGGAGGGAGGCTGGAGGACCTCTCTCAATCTATTGTCGATGCCAGGTGGAGGTGCCACCATCGTGAAGACGAAGCAGTGACGATGAATGTGTATGTGTGAGAGAGAGACAAAGAGAGAAAAGAGAGAGAGAGAGAGAGAGAGAGAGAGAGAGAGAGAGAGAGAGAGAAAGAAAGAAAGAAAGAAAGAAAGAAAGAAGGTAAGAGTCAATCTTCCTATTCTAATAAAAGAATAATTTTATTCTTTTTTATCATATGTCACCCTATTAAGCCTCCTAATTAATACATGCCACTTGTCAACCTATTGATTCTTCATTACAAATTTCAAATTTTAATTGTAACGACCGAAAAATTCCAACCAATTTAAATTTTTCAAAAACAACCCGATTTCATTAAATTATTACAAAAAGGTTTTCAATACAATTTATTTAGAGCATTCCCAGAATCACATCACAACATAAACGTGAGAAGCGGTACGATCATGCCTTCGCCTTGCTACGGTCTCCTGAAGAACCTGAAAAACATAAAACCACAACTGTAAGCCCGAAAGCTTAGTGAGATATCCCCAAAATACCAACCACATATACCATACACGCATAACATGCCATATCATATCCGATCACAGAACATCCATGCACTTCGGGTCTACTGTGTGACTGGTCAGCCGCACCGGCCAACAGTCCACCTGGTCCACCCTCCGAGTCTAGCCATATACATCGCGTTTACAATGTGATTGGTCTGCCCGCACTGGGCCTTCAATCCACCTGGTCCACTCTCTGAGTCTACAGTATGACTGGTCCGCCCGCACCGGGCCTTCAGTCGGCCTGGTCCACTCTCTGAGCCTCGGCACATCTGGTCCGCCCTCTTGGGGCCTACAGCCTATCCGGACCGCTCGTTGGGCCTTCGGGACAACCGGTCCACCCTGGGTATCTTGGCCTACAGCACAAAGCAAGACCCGCCTCAACCCAACTCCAGTCCAAACAACCATGTGCACATAAACATACAATCATATAATAATTCGCAGTCAACAAGCCAATCAAACAGATCACATAGCATATCATCATCCTAACCAAGATACCGACCTAACCGGTCACTAGCATAGCATCACCCTACATATCAGGTTACCGACCTCAACCAGGTCTCTATCATACACCATCCTAGCTACCAGGATGCAAACATATCAAAAAAATAACATAACAACAATACCCGGATCTCAATCCGATATAGGGTCGGCCTTGGCGCCTTAGACCCTGTTGATATAGTGAGGATAACTCACCTCGCACTACCGAAACTCTGAACTGAAGAAGCAGATTCTCGAATCACCAACTCACCGAAAATCCAGAACTAGCCAACATAGCACAAATAAACATTAGGCCAAGCACAATACTCTTCTAAGGGTAAATTGACCATTTTACCCCCAACTCAATCCGGCCCAACACTAGGTAAGCTCCCAAGCCCACCAATGGCCCAAAGTCCAAAAGTCCGAAGCAAAGCCCACTATTGGCCCAATTTACTAAATTGGGCCCACCTCACCAAATGGGCCTAAACTCATGATCCATAACAACCAATGGGCCCACAACACTCTAACCATAATGTCCAGTCACGGCCTAAAATCCAGCAGCCCAAATAACAGCCCAAACCCTAAGGCCCAAAATGAAAACCCAACAGAGGGAGTACGCTGGACGTACCCTCCTTGGTACGCTGGGCGTACACGCCGATTCGCAACAGGGGATCGGAGCACTGACTTGCTACGCAGGGCATACTCACATGTTACACGGGGCGTAACTTCGGTACTTATTAAGTCCTCATAACTTCTTAATGGCTTAAGCTCTTAAGCCCAAACTTCATATCCCTAAGCCAAATATGCCTAAGATTCATAAAGTCTCAAACTTTATCACTTGGGACGTCCATAAAGCTCTTAATCCAAGGTCTTAATCCATTAAGACCTACATATCTCACACATGGAACAACCACAGCCCTTGGGACCTCATTTTTCTCACTCAAGACCTCTCCAAAGGTCTGAAAGGACAGATAATCTCGGCCAACTCAAAGCATGCATCAAGATGAGGACTTTTGGGACAAGAATGATGCCAAAACTTCACAACACTTAGATCTATGCAAAATAATTGACAAGCAAGAAGCTTTATACCTCAAATAGGCTCCAAAGGATGATATCTCTCCAGATCTACAAGCTCCAGCCACTCAACTCCTTCCTTGACAACTTCCTCTTTCTTCTTCTAGCCTTTCCTTTGCCAAAATAAGATTTTCAAGGCCAAACACACCCAACAATGGAGGTGGAACGGCTATCTAGGGTTTCTGAGGTTAAGGGAGAGCTTATGGAGGCTAGGGTATGCACCAACATGTTCCTTATATAGTGGCTGACCCTCATTTTAGGGTTTTAGAACTCTGAGAGTACACTGGGCGTACTCAACCTTGCACCCGTGTCCAGTTACTCCTTACGCTGGGCGTAATCCCAGCTTACGTTGGGCGTACTCGGCGAGTCCCCAAATTTCATACTTGGCCCTCATTATTCCACTTTTCCCACAAGATGATCAAAATACCATTTCTCTTAAATCCTGGGGACTCACAATTAGGTACTCTTAGGAACGGGGCGTTACATTAATTTTCCTACTCTAATTATATTAAATTAATAACATTAGAATAAAAATTAAAATAAAATTAATACAAATTATAAGGTGATATAATTTCACGTATTTATTTAAATCAACGATTATAATTTTATATAAATAAAATATATCTCTTAATTAATAATTTATTTAAAATAGTTGTTTAATAATTTTGAATTTTTACTATGAAAGTTTAATTAATTATGTAACAGTGATTCTCACGAGTTATAAACTACTATTGAATAATGAAAGAAATGGTTTCCTAAAATAATTAAAATAATTATTAGAGAATTATATTTTTCATGCCTAATATACCATTGTGATTTCATTTTAAAAGTCTGAGTTATCATTGAAGTTGTTACTAATTACAAATATGACATCTTTGATTTATGCCATTGAAAATTTTGATCTAGCGTTCCTCTTTTAGTTCTTGGAAAACTTTAGATTCTCAAATGATATTTCTCTCTCTCTCTCTCTCTCTCTCTCTATATATATATATATATATATATATATATATATATATATATATATATATATATATATATATTGTATATGATATTATCATTATCATTATGATACTATATTATAAAGGAAAAAACATTTCTTTCACCACATTCATTTGAAACCCCCATATATTTTTCCTTTCACCATGTTCATTTGAAACTTCCATGACGTTTCAATTTCTTTCTAATAATTATTATAAGTTAGTTAATAAGATTAAATAAATATCAAATCTAAAGTGTAATCATATATAAGATAAATTTCAATATTAAAATAATATTTTTGCTTCTACTTATAAGTTATGTTTTTTAACCTTTTACATATTATACTTAATTTATTAATTTTAATATATTTTTGGATGTAACAATTATCATTTTAAAGCTATAACTAATGAACAATTTATATAGAATATTCAAATTATGAACTTAAATATAACATTACAAGACCAACTTAAATATAAATTTTAGTTTAATTTAAACAACGCAAATAATATTTTGTAAATAGTTAAAAGTGATAAATTGTAGTGTCTTTCTAATAATGATTATAATTTGGTTAATAAGGTTAAATAAATATCAACCCTAAAGTGTAATCATAAATAAACTAAATTTCAGTATTAAAATAATATATTTATTTCTACTTATAAAGTTATGTCTTTAACTTTTAACATATTATACTTAATTTATTAGATTTAATATGTTGTTGTATGTAAACTATTATCAATTTAAAAGCTACAACTTTGGAATAGTTTGGACAAAATACATAAACTGTTAATTTAAATATAATATTACAGTGTCAACTTAAATATAAATTTTAGTTCAACTTATAAAACTCAATGAATACTTTGTGAATAGTTAAATGATAAATTGTATTGCTAAATGTAAAAACTAAATTATAATATCAATTTAAATAAAATATTTCCTAAAGATATTTGTATAATTGTTAAAAGTTTTCAAATAAGTAGCTTAAAATAACTTACAATAACAATAGTTAAAAATAACTTTATATAAATAATTATATTGTTACCTTTAAAATCAAAAAACAATGTTTGATGTTGTAAATAATTATAATGATAGAAATTAGAACGTTAAGAAAATAAATTCTAAAAAATTAATTAATAATAACAAAAACTATAAATAACATTAAGCCATATATTATATTTAATTTTATTCAAGAGTAACTCGCGGGTAGAAGTCATTCAAACAATTCAGATTATACAGTTATAATAGATGTATATATTATCATATAATTCAAAATGTAACGACCCAAATTTCACGTCTAAAAATTTTCTTTTTAAAACAATACTTTAGAAAACGATTGTAATTAAAACACTGTTTGGTCAAACCATTTCATAACATACATCGTATCTGAAAACCGAAACATGAAAACAATTAACTATCAGAGTACAAAATCCCAGAATGACTCATGGTGCGGAAAACAAAGTGCGTATATGATGTACCGCTACCGCGCCAGCTCCTTCCCCCTTGAAGAAGAGGTACCTGAAAAACAAAACTGTAAACTGTAAGAACGAAGCTTAGTGAGTTCCCCCATAATACCTCATACCATACAAACATACAATGAACAGCTAGGAGATACGGGCCTCGCCCACACTCATGAAGATACGGGCCTCACCCACACTCCGCTAACTGGGAGATACGAAACCTCGCCCACACTCCGCTATCTGAGAGATACGGGCCACACCCACACTCTTCTATTTGAGAGATACGGGCCTCACCCACACTCCACTATCAAAGAGATAAGGCCTCGCCCACACTCAACTGCTCAACCATAACATACAAGTATCATACAGACAACGAGTATAAACAATTCTATCATACCGGCATATATCATAATCAAACTCAACTATGAGATACGGGCTCTGCCCACACTCCGGCACTAACATATCGTCTATACGAGTCGTCCTTGGTGCCTTAGACCCGTTGCTACTGGAAGGAAACTCACCTCGAAAAGTAGCTACCAAAAGTCTGACTGCTAGATGTCTGGCTGCTGCACCGACAATCCTCCGGCTACAAATCCATAAACATAGATTAGCCACTCATAAATACCCTTAGATCAATTGACTGACCCACCCCTGGTCCAAGGTCAACTCCTTGGTCAAAGTCAACTTCCAGTTGACTGGACTCGCCGAGTCCTTCTCCTACTAACCCGGTCCTACTCGCCACGTCCCTCTTCCCACTCACTGAGTCACCCTTATCTCACTACTCGGGACTATAGAACCGACTCACGATCCGACTCACCGAGTCCAAGAACAACTCGCCAAGTCCCCACGAGCAGATCTCCTATTCGCTTTCAAATCCTCACCAGAGCATCCCTTAAGAGGATTTGGGGTTCTGGGACTATTGCTACACGTTAAATTGCTAATTCCGCGTGCAGATATGAAGGGTTGAACCTTTAACACTTAAACCCCTCTTACTTAGTGACAGTTCATATGACTCGCTGAGTTTGAAGAACCACTCGTTGAGTTCCAGGCAATCTTCATAGGACTCACCGAGTTGTTCTTCCAACTCGCCGAGTCTAAGACCATCTTCATAGAACTCGCCGAGTTCCACTTTGGGACTTGCCAAGTCCCTTCGACCCATTTTCCATATAGACCAAATCTGATACATGCAACGCTTCTAAACCATAGATCTATGCTCCTAGGGCATGCTTATCACGTAAAGTTGCAAAATTTACATGCATTCATGGCCCCATAAGCTCAAAAAGGCAAATCCAAGCTCTTTAAGAGGTCATATACTCAATAGGGACCCCAATAACTCCAACCACAGAGACTTCACACTTCTAAGATGTTCATAAGGTCCCAATCTGAAGTCCTTTCAGAACATAGAGCATAAATACATGGAGTTTGAGGTTTTAGGGCTTGAAAACCACTAGTTTGGGACAAAAGGGGATCTAATGAACTACTGATCAAGGAAAGAACTTTTCTACCTGAATGGAGCCTTCCCGCAGTGTAGATTCCGGAACTACCTCCCCTCCTTGTACACTTCAACCTCTTCCTTCTTCTTTTAAGCTCCAAACCTTATTCACAAAGCCAAAATCACTCTCAAGAACAATATGGGCGCTAGGGTTTCTTTCTATAGCTCTCTGGAAGTGTTAGGGACAAAGGAGGCCAATTTAGAGCGTTTAAATAGGGTGCAAACACCCGGATTAAGGTTTTTGCCCAAACAGGGTCTACTCGCCGAGTCCGGGGGCCGACTCGCCGAGTCCAAAGCTTAGACCCCGCGTCTCATCCCGCTTCTACTCGGCGAGTTGGTCCTTCAACTCGCTGATTCCAAGGCAAAATGCATAATTACGAAATATTAATTATAAGGATTACGTACCAAGAACCAGGTGCTACACAAAATAATCAGTATATTATATCAATTTAGTATACGAATTATTATATCAAATTTAACAACAATGTTATTGTTATATTTAGAATAAACATATATTTGTAAATATTTCAACTATATAGGTGTTTCTGTGCAACGAGCTGGCATTCGCCTAATCATACATACTTATAAAGCTAGCATTTTTTTATTGAATCTCATGCATTTGAAACCCCCTTTTTTAACTTCCTCAAACCACATTCATTTGAAACTCCCTTTTTTAACTAATGCAACACAAAAGTTTTCTTAATTATGATTTAACACTCAAAAGTTTTATAACTTATATTATGTTTAATTAGCATTTAGTGAAAAGTTTACTGTAAAAAGGTCAATCTTTTGAGTCTTTTGTGTTATATAAAACCTTACAGGTAAAAAGGATTTGAAGATATTGTGATTCAAAAGTTTTCATATAGTTGAAGTATTCACGATCCAAATATGATGATTTGAAGAAATGGATTATGTCGCATCGATGGTAATTGTAATATGTTTTTTTCTTTCAACCAAAACAAATGAAGCTTTTCTATTCTTTCTTTATATCTAGTTTCTCATTTAATCTTTATATGTGATTTGTGTGTATTAATCAATCTTAAATGTGACTCTCCAAACATCAATATTTTGCTTGGAATATCTTTATGATTCTTCTTTTTCAAGAAAGATATTTTGATTGCAGGTTAGTGAAGAAGTGTCATCAAGTTTCTATGGTTGAATGATGTTAAATGAAGAAAGAAGATTCATAAAATGGATATAGGTTTTTTTGTTTGAGCAAAGTTGACGAATGTTAGTTTTTTCTTTTGATTTAAATGTATGTTTATGTAACATCTTTATTTATATATTCAACCACCCAATGCTCTTATTTATTTGATTGTAGTTTTTCTATTTTGATTATGTTTATAATATGTTATTTTTTTGTTGGCTTATCCTACACAACATATTTAAAAGATAACATAATTTTGAATATTTGATATGTAATTATGATAGACTTATCATGATATGTTCTTTATATGAAAGTAATTTATCCATATTACTACGACAATAATTAAATATGACATTTACGAAAATCTATATATTATATGTGATTTGTTTAACATGTATATGCACCTATGTATGTTATAAATTTATAATTAAATATGTTTATGTTTAATAATTGAAGGGATTAGAATGATGCATCAAAACCAATTGTTTAGACGAATATAATAATAATAATAATAATAATAATAATAATAATAATAATACATTTCCAAGTACCGCATTCATTTGAAACTTACACTACAACTCAAGAGTTTTCTAATTTATGTATATTTATTAGTTACAACTCAAGAGTTTTTAACTTATGATTACTAATTAGTAATCACTAATAACTTTTTATTTTCCTTTTTTTATAAGGTTGTAAAGTTTTACTCATTAAAAACATTAATGTATTTGAAGAGATTTGTGATTTAAATATGAAGAGTTAATATAAATGTTATAATAGATGTTTTAGTGTTTTTTATGTTATTAAAAGTTATAGTGTTTATTTTTTATTTTTTATTTTTTATTTTTTATTATTCGTTGTATATATATATATATATATATATATATATATATATATATATATATATATATATATATATATATATCTTTTTTAATACAAATGTTATAATAGATGTTTTTCTATTTTTATGTTACTAAAAGTTGCAGTTCATATTTTTGTTCATATGTTTTGTTAACCGTTATATTATCATTCATTTGATATATAATTTACAAAATTTTAAACGGTTTATAAAATTATTAAATAATTGTATATATCACAATGACTTAAAAATTAAACTATAATGTTTAATAAAACTAGTATGTTAACTATATGTTTCCTTTACTACTAACATTTTGTTTCAAAGTAGAAATATTAAATAATAATTTGGTAAAAGTTATTATTTTAACTATATATTTCTATTCTCGCGCAACGCGCGGGGATTCGCCTAGTATACTTATAAATGAAACATTTTTCCTTTCACTACATTCATTTGAAACTCCCATTCATTTTTACTTTCACCACATTCATTTGAACCCCCCATTACTTTTCAATTTCTTTCTAATAATAATTATAAGTTGGTTAATAAAGTTAAATAAATATAAAACCTAAAGTGTAGTCATATATAAACTAAATTTCAATATTAGAAAAATATATATTTTCTTCTACTTATAAAGTTATGTGTCTAACTTTTCACATATTATACTTAATTTATTAGGTCTAATATGTTGTTATATGTAATCATTATCATTTTAAAGCTACAATTTTTGAACGATTTGTATAAAATACTTCAATTATTAATTTAAATATTACATTACAGTGTCAACTTAAATATAAATTTTAGTTTAACTTAAACAACCTAAAAAATATTTTTTAAATACTTAAAAATAATAAATTGTAGTGTCTTTTTAATAATGATTAATTAACAATAACAACAACTATAAATAACATTAAACCATATATTATATTTAATTTTATTCATAAGTAACTCGTAGGTAGAGGTCATTCAAAAGATTGAAATTATGCAGTTTTAATAGATGTATATATTATCATATAATTCAAAGTATTCAATATATTATATCAAGTTAGTATACGAGTTATTATATCAAATTTAATAACAACATTATTGTTATATTTAAAAAAAACATATATTTATAAAGATTTCAATTATATAGATGCTTCTGCGCAACATGCGGACATTCGCCTAGTTTTTCACATATAACGATTGACTGTAATAAATATAGGATATTTATCAGTATTTATGTTTGATTTTTGATATTTAAATTAATATATTTGCCTTAGATTGCTAACCAAAACTTTCAATCCGTTTACTTTGTGGCTTCATTTAAGTTGGAAAGAGGACTTTGAATCTTAGATTCACCATTGGTTTTGTTGTTTTTTCTTTTATTGTATTGACAACTTAGATCAATATCCAATCACAAACATTCCTAAATTGGAATCAAAAGAAAGTCAATTGAGAATTATTGGATGAGCTAAGTGTAATACAACCTTTAAACTACTTTTCTTCTTCGAATGATTGGATTTCTATAAACTAGTTGGAAGTATAAAAAGGATAAAAACAATTACAAAGAGGTAGTAAACATCAGATTTTATAACCAACAATCCCAATGGACTTTAAGTATGCTATTTCTATGAACAAACAAACTAGATGAAAAAGAAATAACTCTATCAAAATCAAAATCTCTTCGGCAACTCTTCAATCACAAACCAAAGCATTTTAGAAACATTAAATCATCCACATGTTATCATCAAAATCACATATAGAGTTGAACATTTAAGACTAATCAAGTTCAGAGAATCAATCCATGAATACAAATTTATCACAACAACATTTTCTGAAAGAGCTGTCATTTCCAGCAGTCCAACCATCACAACATCATCATTTTCCAAAAAAGGTTGCCTCTTCCTGCAGCCTAATCATGGCATCAACAACATTTTTTCTGAAAGAGTTGTTTTTTCCAGCACCCCAACCATGGCATCAACAATTGTTTGTGGAGAAGTTGTCGTTTCCAACAACCCAACTAAGACAGAGAGGACCCACTGTTGTTTATGAAAAACTACATATGTCCCCCACCGACTATCTATATCCTTTATGTCCGTTTTTTATTAAAGACGTATCCAAAAACATCGGACACCTCATCTTCAAACTCATTCTAATCTCCCATGTCTTCACTATCTATCTTCTCATCTAAACCATCAAAATATTCATGATGAAGTTCTTTCTCTTTATCATAATGTGTATCTTCCTTGACCATGGTTGGAACCGAATTGGTCGGATATCTCACACACCCAAACTTCATGTAATCCTTCAACCTAAACCATCATATTTTCAAGAATTATATATAAGCTGTAGTGTTAATGCACACCCTCCCACAAGAGATATTATCTTCTCGATCGTCATCTATGAACTTAGTCGATCTCCATTTAATCGCCAGCCTTCTGTAACATTAAATGATGTTCATAATTGGATAGATGGGATGAAGATTTCTTGGACGAAAAAAGAAGCAACGGAGGTGATTATTCTTTCGGATTGGTGGACTATTTGGAGTTATAATAATAATTTTGTTTTTGGAAACAAGAAGTTCAAGAAGAATATGCTTGTGGATTTTTTTTTATAGATCATCCATTTATTTGGTTTGTTCTTAAAAACAACAAAGTTTTGATAACTTAGGTTTATTGGCTCCAAAATCCAGTCCAAATGTATATGGGGCCCATGGCAAAAAGAAAAAAGGACCCTAAAAAACAAATATAATAAAGATTAAAAAAAATATCATTTATTCTTCATTATAGACGTGTTCAATTAACAATAACAAGCAATCCAAATTGTTTATCTTTTGAGGTAATTTGAGTTTGAACTAACTTTTGGCCATAACAATCATTTAGGCCATAACAACCATTTAGGCAAAATAATAACATTTATTCAGGGTCGGTCCAGACGGTGGGCAACTCGGACGATCATCCATGGCCCACGTCTTCAGGGGGCCCAAATTTTATGGGCTATATAGCGTGTGTGTGTGTGTGTATATATATATATATATATATATATACACACACACACACACACACGCTATATAGCCCATAAAATTTGGGCCCCCTGAAGACGTGGGTCATGGACGATAGTCCGAGTTGCCCACCGTCTGGACCAGCCCTGAATAAATGTCATTATTTTGTAATTGTTTGTTTTTTTAGCTTTTGAGCTGGTTGTTAATATTAAGGAAGAGTTATTTATAAAAAATATAAACTATTTACTATTTTGTCAGTTTGCAATATTTATTTTAACAACATGATGTAACATAATTATAATCTTTTTACCATATTATATAAAGTTCAAAAATATGGTATAAAAATTACATAAAAAAAAAAGTAAACATTACGCTTGTTACATTAAATAATTATATACTAGGTGTGAGACCCATGTATTACATGGGTTTATTTAAAAAAAATTAAATATGAAACTTTAACAATTTGAGAAATTTGAATTTATAAGAAAAATAAGAAAAAATTTAAATTATTAAAATTAATGAGACTTTAATACATTGAATACATTACATATATAAATCATTTCTAATAAATACCTTACATATATATTACCTTACATATTAAATGTGGAATTTTAATTTAATAAAATGAAAATTACAATAAAATGACAAGTGGAAAATAGGAGATTCAAAAAATCTAGAAAATGTCATGTGTCCAAATGAATGAGAAGATGACATGTGGCAAAAAAACCTTCATTTATTAAGGAAGATTACATATATAAATCATTTATAATAAATACCTTACATATATATTACCTTACATATTAAATGTGGAATTTTAATTTAATAAAATGAAAATTACAATAAAATGACAAGTAGAAAATAGAAAATTCAAAAAATCTAGAAAATGTCATGTGTCCAAATGAATGAAAAGATGACATGTGGCAAAAAAAAAACCTTCATTTATTAAGAAAGATTAAAAGATTGGTAACATGGTAAAAATATCTTTTGGTTTTTGCAATTAACCCTATATGAGATTATTTGTTGCACTAATTTAATAGTTACTGTATATTTCTTTTTCTGAAAGGGGTCGGACCCTTGTGATACCAAATGCTTATAAACCTCTTTAAGAATTTAACTAAGGTTGACTAATAAACCTTATGACACATAGTGCACTAGCCATTATGAGAGATTATAAGCTTAAGTATACGCATAAACCATCATAATCAACATGTCGTTGAAAAAGGGTAGAAGCATAATCATGTGATTAAACTATAAATAAGCACCTTCCTAGGATATATATGTTTTGAATTCCTTTGACTCGGGCATTTCTATACCATATATGGAGGTCCAAAGTGGTGTATTTTATGTTTATTTTTGAACGGCATCTATCTTATGTGTGAGGTATATATTCCTCCATATTTACATCAGCTATTTTTAGATATTCCAACCTTAACTCGTTGCATATATATGATGTTGCTTATCTCTATAAGAAGAGAAATTAAATTGCTATATAAGAAACTATAAACAATTACTATGAATGACACGAAATGGAATTAATGGTTGCAAGAACGGAAAACACAGAATAGTCTAAAACTATTTGTAATAATCTTAAAAGGAAATTGACTTGTCTACATTTTCGTTTTTTTCATATCTAAGTAACTTCTTTTTTATATATATTTATGTAACGAAATTTTTGGAAGTGTTATCAGTCATAATGGTCATATGTGAACACTTCCAACAAGTTCGTTATCTAAATATATACAAAAAAAAAATGAAGTTACCTAGATGTGAACAAAACGAAAAGGTAATTACCATGATAACTCAATTTCTCTTTTTATTAAGGCAGTCGATTATAATATTTGCAATATTAATATATTCAATTTAATTTTCTTAAAACAATATTTATGACCATTTAAATTGGCCACAACATTTTAGGAGCCATTTTTGGTAGCAATATAACTTTCATATACTCATTTTTACATACGAATACATATATATTACAAAATAAAGATGGTTGAAATGGATTTTGAGATCGTGGACAATACGTTCCCAAATGAAAAAAAAAATAGATGAGGTTTTTAGCATTTGGTTGTAAAATTAACGAAAAACTAAATGATTAATATATGAATTTCAGATAATAAGAAGGTAATTTAATTGATTTTAATCCAAACTAGGTAGTTTTATCAAGTTTTATATCTAAACTTGTATACACGACAGCCACATATTCACCAAGCCCTATATTGGAAAAGTGAATATATGACTGTCCTATATATAATGTTAGGTATAGAACTATCAAAATGGACTTCATTTTGATTAAAAAAAAACACATTTTTCTTTCATTGTTAGGTATAGAACTATCAAAATTGACTTCATTTGGATACCTACAAGTAGTTGGTAAAATTTTCTTATACATGGTTTGTGGTTCAATATCAAACTTATAAAATTCCATAAAAATATATAAAAATCTTAGTATAAACTCTAAGAGATGACACAAGAAAGATGGTAGAGAGATTTGATTGCATTCTGTTAAAATCATATAGTTTTTTATAGTTCTATATTTAACATTAGGTACATGACAGCCACATATTCCCTAAGTCCTATATATATATATATATATATATATATATATATATATATATATATATATATATATATATATATATATATATATATATATGGGTAAAGTGAATATACCTAACAACCTTATATAAGCTTAGGTACCTAACCACATTATACTACATTGTTTTGCATTATATTTCCATTGCAATCGTGTAAGGTTCTTAAACTTCAACCCTTAACTTGATTTACTTCCAAGATTTTCAGACATTCACTATTATATTCCTCCTACACCATTTGATTTGTAACGGTAGTATATGAAGCCCACCAGGGGGTCTCCGATAGAAAGACATCATTTGAAGGAAGATAACGGTGAAAGTCCAAAGATTTTGGAAGCAATCAAGTTATGAGGTTGAATTTTAAGAACTTTGGGTGATTACAATGCAAATATGATACAAAATTATGTACTATGATGTGGTTAGGTACCTAAGCTTATATAAGGTTGTTAGGTATATTCACTTTCCCCATATATATATATATATATATATATATATATATATATATATATATATATATATATATATATATATATATATATGAGACAAGAGCAATGTTATCCATCTACATAAAAAGTTACTTCTTTTTTTGTATTTTAAATTCTTGTAATACATAGAGCAAACTTCATTGAAGATGGTGTTTTATTTACTGTTATTGGTCTCCATCTCTGATACTTTTAGTCTCTAGTAATTATAATTTTTATATTTAATATTTTAAACAATAGAATGACGATTTGTTTTTTTTCTCTGTCAAATCTAGAGTTATTATTATTATTATTATTATTATTATTATTATTATTACCAAAGTAGTGTATTTTAAAAAGATATTTATCAAAATTATGTGATTTTAAAAATATTTTCCATTTAGGTTCAATTTAGAACGTAAAATAAATAAGAAGGCAAATTGAATTATCAGAGCAATTACCTTTTTATTTTTTTCACATATGGGTAATTTTGATTTTTTTTGTATACATCTAGGTAACAAAATTGTTGGAAGTCTTCACATATGACCATTATGACCGATTGTAACTTGTTACAACCGATCATAATGGTCATATGTGAACACTTCCAACCGATCATAACGCTGGACCCAATAGACTTTCGAATACCTAATCCTACCCTAAGCCCTTCATCAGACAAGAACAGGAAATAAGGCCAAACCAAAGATTCTTAGGCTATAAGATCTTAATTATGTACGACCGTGATGCATACACTAAGCAACTACAGTAATGATGTCAATATCATATAAGGAAAACCCTAGGCTATCAGGCATCATACAATCAGGCAATTCTATCCTGCAATTCCTGAAGATCCCTAGCCTAGTACTAGCATGTTGTTCTAACATATCACAAAATCAAATAACTAGATGGTATTTTGGGGTCTACTTTCTGGCTCCGGCTGATTGTACGCTCCACATCCTCTTTTAATTATTTTGAAAACCATTTTAGAAAATCTTTCCTTAGTTTGAAACTGGATTTACACGAGTGTTCCTCCAATTCACTCAAACTGGCTCTGATACCAACTTGTAACATCTATAAAAATCAATCCAATTTAAAACTTCTTCAAGCAATTAAAACCATTAATTATTACAAAGTGTTTTCAAAATAGTTTCATGTCAAAGTATCCCATCAATCAAAATCATAAAATATGAGGAGTTGTACGATCATGCCTTCGCCTTCCCGCGATCATCCGAAGTACCTGAAACCAAAACTAAAATTGTAAGCCCAAAGCTTAGTGAGTTCCCCCAAAATACTCATACACACAACAATATACATATAATCACAAACATCATACTATGGGTTCAGTCAACCATGGCGTTGGAATACCCCAGGCCCGCAACCATTAGGTTGGAATGCCATCATACTATGTGTCCAATCATCCTTGGGATGGAATACCCCAGGCCCATAACCATCGGGTTAGAATGCCTACACACTATAAGTCCAATCATCCTCGGGATGTATGACACCCCAAAACATCTATCTTGTGCACTTAGTCAAATTAATCAATGTTAAACTTGTTTTGTTGACTTCTTGTGTTGTTTAAGGGTTCATTTAAGTGTTTTAAGTTCGAGTATGACCAAGTTTGAGTTTAGGAATGAGTCAGCAAGTCGTATAGTGTCAAAACCGGGCCATACACACCCTTAAGGGGAGTTTACGGCCGTACACATGGGTTTGCGGCTGCACACTCACCTCTTGGTCGCACACTCTCTTTTGGGCAGCAGACTACCCCTATATAAAGGGTAGCCCTCTTTCCTTTCATTCCTTCAACACCTTGGCGGCACACAACACCATTTCTCTCAAGCTTCTTCAACCACAAACCCTCCAAAGCTTCAAGAACGTGAGTAATTCATCCTCTAACTTGATATCCTTGAAAGACCACTCTATCTAAGCCTTAAGTGTGCAATGGTCATCATGTTCTTCGTGTTTGGAAGTGAGTGCATCCGCACACCCCTTTTAGGTGGCCGCACACTCTTAAAACACCCTCTAAAATGAGAGTTTGACTTCCATACTCGAGATAGACATGACCCTAGCCTTATTGCACCTTGGAATTGACATTTGGACATCTTCATGTGTGGTGTACGACTGCACACACCTGTGTACGGCCGCACACACCCTTTTGCAACAGCACACTCCCATGTGCGACCACACACTCATCCTAGGGTCGCAAACCCACTTCTAGAACACTTAACTTGCACTATAAATAAGTATAGACCAAGAACACTTCGTGGATACAAGTATGGACCTTGAGAACACTTCAAAGGCATCATCTTTCATGAGTGTACAATTGCACACCCCTTGGGCCACACACCCATGGTCGTACATACACTCAAGGTGGCCATACACTCCCCTCATGCAACCCTACAAGGTCCTATCACTTAGTGCAAGTAGTTCCAAGTCCCTAGAATGGTTTTCCATCACATCTAGTTGTGAAATACCTTCATTTGACTCTCTTATGTGTCATTACGTGTTAATTAGCATCAAATCGTATTCAAGGCTTCACTTGAACATCCGACATTATGTATCGATCTTTCATTCAAATCGTCCGAGGTGAGTTCGTACCCCTATATTTTTCGTGTTTTTAATGTTTTCAAGGGGGGGGGGGGGGGAATACAAGTCAAACTCAAAGTATTTTATTAAATTTTAAACTTATTAATACAGTCCAACGATTTCCACGTTTAATAACATATTCGAATATTTTATCCCTTTTTGTAATATGTTGAGCATTAGGGAAACTTTTAATTTGGAAATCTAACTTCATAGCTTTCAGAAAGGTTTTTACAAATCATTTTCCATATCAAATCTAATAAACTATAATGGGTATAGTTTGGGATAACCCTCTAGGCGGTTTCTACCAAATCAGATTTCATGGATGAATATGTATAAACTATGGCAAATTTAGTTTATGTTATATATTTTCTCAGGAGTATAAAGTACAATTATTCAAGGATAATTATTGTTTTATACTGTCTCCAGCATGTAAACTAGATTATACAAAATTATGAAGCTCTACTTCAATACTGTACCCTTAGGTGTATAGGGATAAATCCTTTTAGTATAACTAGAGTCTCTTGGAGGGAGAGCGTAAGATTTGCGAATAGATCTATTCAGGACTGACAATCCCACACTTGAAATGCTAGCTACAGTTAGGCAGGCATGCATGGGGTGAACAAATTTCATTTAGCTTAACGCCTGAAGAACGTTGTAAAGGTCTCTCGGTCATATCAAGCATGGTTATATGATTCGCAAATAAGTATAAACTAACTTTGGTTTACGGACTCTACTCTTTATTGTTTTATTTTGAATAATAAAACTACTTTCATAAATACACTGATAGTAATCAGGGATTTCTAAACTTGCATCTCTACCTCTAGGACGGAGAACCTATTTTTAGGAAAATATGGGATTTTTTCTAGGATAACACCGGCATTTCTAAAACTGGTGGTTTATTTTCTACTAATAGATACTCTTTCAACACTACTTTTCATAAGAAAATGTGGGATTTTCTTGAAGAACACTTTTCAAAAGAATCAAAGAACATTTTCCACCAAAACTAAATGCTTATGAACTCACTAGCTTTATGCTGATATTCTTTCAAACTGCTTGTATTCTCAGGAAATTAGTAGGCAGGACTTCTTGGATTTAGAGGAGCCGGAGCAATAAGAGTCATGTTTTTTTTATCTATTCTACATACTTTTGGTGTAATTAAAACAAGTTTCAGATTGATGTAAACATTTTTCATATATATTCATTATAATGGTTGTGTTACTATGATTGCTATTGTACAATGGTTGTGATGCTTAACATGACGTCCTCCACCCCGGAACGATTCCACCATCCTGGTTTCGGGGTGTGACAGGATGGAATACTCACGGCCCACGACCATTGGGTTGGAATGCCCAGGTCTGTTGGCTCTCACACAAAGCAGAAAAGCCTCATCCACTAATCAAACATGTGCACATATATCAGATAATCACATAACATTCTATAGACAGACAAACCGATCTAACGGATCATAACAGCATAATAACATCCCTATCTACCAGGATATTGATCTAACAGATCATAATATCATAACACCATCCTATCTACCAGGATATTGATCTAACAGATTATACTAGCATAACATATCAGGATAGCAATCCAAAAGGGCCGGCCTTGGTGCCTTAGACCCTTGAGTATAGTGAGGAAAACTCACCTCACATCTGTCGAACTGTAGTGATAAGGTCAAACTGTTGAATCACATCCACAAACTCCACCACCTATATCTACCATAAAACCATTTCCATAAATTCCCAATTTACTAAAATACTCCCAGAAGTCAAACTGGTCAACCCTTGGTTAAAGTCAAAGTCAACAGTCCATGTTGACCTGACTTGTCGAGTGTAGCTAGCAACTCGTCGAGCTCCTTAAGAACTCAGAAATCACCAAAACCCTAATTGACTCACCGAGTTTCCAACCAACTCGTCGAGTCCTTGCATGTCCAGATGTCGGGGAAAACCCTAACTGACTCGTCGAGTCCTCTTAGTGACTTGCCGATTTCATGCAGAATCAAATACGGGCAAATCTTCATCCGACTCCCCGAGTCAGCTATGAGACTCATCGAGTTCATGCAATCCATTTCTCATCCAGACCTTTTTAAGCCACCCCAAAGCTCCATATAGTAGATCCAGCTTCCTAAGGCATAAATTCCACATAAAGTTGCAAACTTTACATGCATGCAAGGTCTTAAAGGCTTAGAACACTAAAACCAAGTCTAGAATGAGGTTTAGGGCATGGTGAGGGGTTCCTATGAGATAAAGTTGATAACTTTATAAGTTTAAGACCTAGAGGAGTCCAGATCTGAAGTTGCAACTTCAGATCATGGCTAATACCCGAAATGGCTCACATAAATGCTAAAGATGGCCTCAAACCTAACCATCAAAAGATCTAGCTAAAGATAAGCCAAGGTAATGACTTGTTACCTTCAAAATGATGCCAAGATGAAGTAGAGTCTGATCCATTAGCTCCTCTTTGCTCCAAGCTTCTTATACTTCACACCTTCTTCACAAAATGTACCAAAATCACTCTTTAAGCCTAACAAACACTCAAGAATAAGGTTAATAACGATTAGGGTTTCTTCTTTACATTAAGAGTTGATAAGGGACTAGAGGTAAGGATTTAATGTCCTTTAAATAGGGTGAAAACCCTAAAATTAGGGTTTCATCTCCTAGCTCCTACTCGTCGAGTCCAGGTCCTACGACTCGTCGAGTAGATCCAATAATCCACGTGGGCTACCCCGCCTCTACACGACGATTTGGGGGCAAACAACTCGTCGAGTAGGTCCATAAACATGTATATAATGCTTTAAAACTTATACTTGGGAGTCAGGGTGTTACAATCCCCCCCCCCCCCCCCACTTGAACTAGACTTCGTCCTCAAAGTCTGATGTGGCAAAAAAGTCTGGGTAGTGCTCCCGTATCTTTGCATCTGGCTCCCATGTCCACTCGGATCCCCACCTGTGATCCCACTATACCTTTACCAAATGTAACATCCCGAGTTCAGGAGTGCAAGTTCAGGGTTCAAAGTGAAAATGTGAATGGTCAACTCGGCGAGTCAATGGGTGGACTCGGCGAGTAGGGTCGCGATTCTAGTCGCGTGTTAAGTGGCCAACTCGGCGAGTCAGTGGCTGGACTCGGCGAGTTGGTGCTGTGTGGAAAAAACCCTAATCCTAGGGATTGAGCCCTATATAAAGAACATAATACCCTCTCCCCAGCCTCTTTGCTCCCCCTTGAAGTCCAGAAACCCTAATTTGTCGTGTGTGAGAGAATTAAAGACCATTTGGGTCTTGAAGGAGTGTTGGTTGAATAAATCTTTGAAGATTAAGAGGTTTGGAGCAAGGGGCTTTGTAAGGTTTTGGCTTATTCTTCTGTTGGAGTCTTCTTTGGAGGTAAGGATTCGTTGCTTGAGCTGTTATCCATCTAGATCTATCATTTGTGGGATTTTTTGGGAATTTATCTAGTGCTATCTTGAGTTTGGAGGTTGGATCTGAGATTGCTACCTCAGATCTAGAGTAGTGATGATCCAAAAGAGCATAAAGTCCATGTTCAAGAGCTATTGATGAAGCCTTTTAGTCCCAAACCTTAGCTAAGAGTGTATTATGCTTAGATCTCCTTGGATTCATGTAAAGTTTGCTACTTTACATGATGGATGGCTTGTATAAGAGTAGATCTATGGATTTGAGACCCTGCATGCTTGGAAAGCCTCTGTATGAGCTAAGAACTAGTGGTACCCAGTGAGTCACATGAGTGTACTTGGCGAGTTGCATGAAGATGGGCAGCAACTCGACGAGTTGGAAGAACAACTCGGCGAGTTGGTTGAAGATAGCCTTGGACTCGGCGAGTCTTTTCTTGGACTCGGCGAGTCTGGTCGTGAGGTCCTAACCTTTTCTGGTTAAGCTGTGAATCGGTGAGTCAAGGGATGACTCAGTGAGTTGAGTACGGTTAGACTCAGAGTTGTGGGACTCGGCGAGTCTTGGGGCGACTCGGCGAGTTGAGTCGTGTTATGGGAGTTTCAGAGCATGGGGACTCGACGAGTCAGCGGGTTGACTCGGCGAGTAGAGTCAGTCAGGAGGGTTGACTTTGTCTGAGGACTTTGACTTTGACCAAGAGCTGACCAGTTGACTTCCAGGGGTATTTTGGTAATTATGGGTATTTATTGAGTTCAGTCTTTTGGTATTGATCAGTGGTGGAGTTCGTGTCGGAGGTTGGAGCAGCGTGATCTTATCCTTTTCAGTCAGCAGTTGCGATGTGAGTTATCCTCACTATATCAACAGGGTCTAAGGCACCAAGGCCGGCCCTTTATCGGATTGTAATCCGGGTGTTGTTGTTATGTTATTGCTTTGCTATGTTTACATCCTGGTAGTTGGGATGGTATATGTTAGAGACCTGGTTAAGGTCGGTATGCTTGTATATAGGATGATGCTATGCGAGTGACCGGTTAGGTCGGTATCCCGGTTAGGATGATGTTATGTTATGTGATCTGCTAGATCGGTTTGGTTGGATGTGTATTGTTATATGATTGTATATTTATGTGCACATGGTTGTTGGGCTGGAGTTGGGTTGAGGTGGATCCTGCTTTGTTCTATAGGCCAACATACCTAGGGCGGACCGGTTATCCCGTAGGCCCAGCGAGCGGTCCGGATAGGCTGTAGGCCCCACGAGGGCGGACCAGACGTGCCGAGGCTCAGAGAATGGACCAGGCCGACTGAAGGCCCGGTGCGGGCGGACCAATCATACTGTAGACTCAGAGAGTGGACCACGTGGATTGAAGGCCCAGTGCGGGCGGACCAATCACACTGTAGACTCGATATATATGGCTAGACTTGGAGGGTGGACCAGGTGGACTGTAGGCCGGTACGGCAGACCAGTCACACAGTAGACCCGAAGTGCATGGTTGTTCTGTATCGATTATATGATATGGTTATGCTTGTATGGCATTGGTATTATGGGGGTATCTCACTAAGCTTTCGGGCTTACAGTTGTGGTTTAAATGTTTCAGGTACTTCAGGAGACCATGGCAAGGCAAAGGCATGATCGTACCGCTCCTCGAGTTTTTATGTGTTTACGATGTGGTTTCTGGGAAATACTCTGATAATAAACGTATTGAAAACCTTTTTGTAATAACTTTATGAAATTGAGTTGTTTTTGAAAAGTTTAAATTGGTTGGAATTTTTAGAGTGTTACACCAAAGGTACCCCCTTGTTCAGTAGAACCTTTATCTTCCTCTCTAGAATGGTCACTGGCCTCTCCACATAATTAAGGTGCTCGTCGACCTGAATATCGTCTAATGATACCACTGCCCCCTCATCTGCTATGCACTTCCGCAACTGAGACAAATGGAAAGTGTTGTGGCCTTGACGAAGCTCCTCCGGGAGATCCAGTCGATAAGCCACCTTGCCAACCTTGGAAATGATCCTAAATGGCCCAATGTATCGAGGACCTAATTTCCCTCTCTTCCTGAAGCGAATCACACCCTTCCAGGGTGAGACCTTCAGGAGTACCATGTCACCCACCTAGAATTCCAGCTCAGAATAGTGCCTGTCAGCGTAACTCTTCTGCTGACTCTAAGTGGTCTGCAGCCGTTGTCTGATCTTATAGATCCTCTTGGTAGTCTATAGAACTACCTTTGTCCGTCCCATCACCCTGTGACCAATCCCACCCCAACAGACTGGGGTGCGATATCTTCGTCCGTACAACAGCTCATATGGTGGGCACCAATATTGGAATGAAAGATGTAGCTGTAGGAGAACTCTGCAAGATGTAGGTAGGACTCCCAGCTCCCACTGAAGTCAATGACACAATCTCTCAGCATATCATCAAGAGTCTGTATGGTCCACTCACTCTGGCCGTTTGTCTGTGGATGATAGGTTGTACTGAAGTATAGCCGTGTGCCCAGATCCTCATGGATAATGCTATGTTAGTGACTGGTTAGGTCGTTATCCTAGTTATAGGATGTTCCTATATTAGTGATCTGTTAGATCTGTATGACTACTTGTACATGCTAACTAGCGTATGATATTTATGTGCACATGATTTTTTGATTTGGGGGTTGGGTTGAGGCGGACCTGCTTTATGTTGAAGGCCAACATACCCTGAGTGTACCGGATAGACTACATGCCTGGTAGAGCATACTAGTCAGGTCGAAGACCCGTTGAGTGGACCGGATAAGTTGAAGGCCCTGAGAGGCGGTCCAGACATGTCGATGGCTCGGAGAGCGGTCCAGATAGACTGATGGCCCTACGAGGCGGTCCAGTCAGGCTGATGGCTTATTATGCATGCTATTTGCTTATATGATATGATTATGGTTTGTATGGCGTTGGTATTTTAGAGGAACTCACTAAGCTTCGAGCTTATAGTTGTTTATTATGTTTCTGGTACTTCTAATGATCGCGGGAAGGCGAAGGCGTGATCGTGCACCTCCTTATGTTTTTATGATTTGATTTTGGGAAACAATGACATGAAACCATTTTGAAAACAAATTTGTAATAAGTATTGGTTTTTGAATGATTTAAAAAGTTTTAATTTGGCATACTTTTATGGGTGTGACACCATTCCCATTATCCTCACTTTCTGTCCCTACAACATCTAATTTCAGGGACCTAGCCAAAGGATTTTCATCGTGATTGACAATATTGCTTAGGGGATTCCTCAACAATATATGTTAGTAAGGCAACCATGAAGGGGATGGAGTACACCTGGTGAACACATCGTTCACAAACACCTACAGTTTACGAGTCTGCTAACATTCTACTAGACTGTCTAGAATAGTCTGTGGTCGTCATCTATACTCCGCTAGATGACTAGGTCAACTTTCAACATCGAGACCTCTTATTGTTTTATTTCATCGATCTAATTCATCTACCCATCTTTTCCCAACATATTGATATGTATAAAATACATACACAGTTTAAATCAAGTAAAACATGTATACAACGTTTATCCAGCATAAATATCAAGAATACATATAATATGCACGTATAACATGTAATTTATATTAAATACTTCATATCTATGTGCAAGATGAAAGTAAATATGCACTCACTTGTTAAACTGATGACTCGAAATTCGGGAAGCGCTTCGCTTCTAATAATTTTATTTTCTTTCAACAAAACCTAGTATCATTATTACTAGATTTTAGTCTAATATTTATTGAGGCTAATTATTAGTCTAGATTCATCATTAACTCAAAGTCTACTTCATGATCAATAAAGTAAGGAACAACCAGGTAGGACTATATCGGAGGCAGGGTCCGTTTGGTATACGAAGTAGACTCCGTCGACTAATTTTGACTTTCTTTTTAAAGTTATATTTTAACAGGTTTAGACAGTTAAAGTCTGTTAAAAAATTATAACTTTGTCATCCGACATCCGTTTTTGTCTGTCTTTATATCGATGAGCTCCTATTAACGAGATCTTCAATTCTCGTTTAGATTGTGTCGACTAAAAATCGATCGATCTAAAATTCAATTTTAGGGTTATGTACTCCTACGCTAAATCTTAGAAAAATCATAACTTCCTCAAACAAAGTCAAATTTGGAAATTCTCTATATGAACGCTCTCGATTTAACGTATACAACGACTTTCGTTTCGATCGCTAAGGCTAAAAAGTAGCTTAATGAAAATTCACTTTTTTACGGTTTGCGGTGTCGTGTCAGTTTTGTCGCAAAACTTCGATGGGTCATAACTTCTTCGTTATAAGTCGGATTTCAGCATTCCTTATATCCCCGAAATCCTTGTTACGACTACTTCAACTTTATTTAAAGATATTGGCTCAAATATTCATTCTGTTTTTTACACATATTTTTATTATTATTTATTATATCGTTATAAGCACGTATAATACACATAAATCACATAATACTCAAATAATTCTTCTTCATTACTTCAAAATAGGTTACAAGTGTTGACCCTAACTATTTCATCATTATACTAATGCTTAGCCAGAAACGCGGGGGTTACATCGTCATGTTTTTTGATGTTTCAGTAAATATGGTTGTGTTTATAAGATTAAGCATAATTCTGATACTTTGAAAAGATTCAAAGAGTAGCATAATGAATAGAAGAATCTATTATACAGAAAGATATAACATTCTCCAATCTGGAAAGAAAAGAGAATGCTTTAGTATCACATTTTATGATCATATTAGTAATTGTGAAATTATATCACGATTGATTCCTTCAAGAACATCTTAGTGCAATTGGATGACTACGAAGAGTAATCAAACATTGTTGGAAATGGTTCAATCATAGATGAGTCATTGTTTGTTCCAATCAAGTTTTAGAGCCATGCTTTAGTAATTATGAATCGTATCTTGAAAGTAATTTCAAACTAAGGAGGCTGATAACACCTCGTGAAATGTGGAGTACTAATGTTTCTTACTCAAGCACATTTAGAATTGGAGTTGTGATTTTTTGTTTATCGAGAAACAAAATAAAACTGAGACCAATTCTATTAAGTGTTTTCTTGTCAAGAATCCACAAAAACTTTAGAATATTTGTTTAGCTCGTCAAGGAGTATTCCTTAAAAGAAAACTCATATGTAAAGAATTCAGTAGGAGTCGTAGTGATCTTGAGAGTTTCAATAGTCAACCGACAATAAACCTTTTAGTTATCAGTAGCAGGCGACCTGAGGTTGATAACCTGTCGCCTTTGTTATGCTAGTATTGCATGTTGACAATATTTTTCATAGGGAACAAACTTTTTAATTTGCGAATTGTAAAGTTTGGGAGTTTTTTTCTCTATAGTAAACTTAATAGAGAGGTCACTCATACTTTGTTTCGATTCTAAAGGTTTAGATCGTATAATTTAATAGAACTTAGTCATAAACGTATATGAATATTGTTTTGAAATGGTTCAACATAGGAAATTCCATATATAGAAATATTATATCAAGAGATTGAACATATACCAAATCCTTATATAAGATATAATGAGTCCAGTCTCATGTGCTTCAGATATATGAGCAATTACATATGTTATAACATTCACTTATTCTAATTTTTCAAATTCTCGGAGCATTGTGAGGAAAATGACTAAAATTTTATGTGACTAAAGTTGTTAAACAACTGTCAAGATCGTTCTAAGGTTATACCAAAATATTGGATTCTTGTGGATAGTTAGAGGTATGATATTAATTTGGACTGACCATAGTGGCATGCTTATGGATTGAGATGATTATTGATCAGAATTGATGGTTATATAGGAATTTGTAAATGCTTCATAATAGGAGATGGTTGAAAAGTCTACATGTGAGTTGGAAACTTTATTGCAAGAGAAGTGTTCAAGGAGTGTACCTTGAATTTAAACCTTCATTACCATGGAACTGTTTCTAGTAACAAAGTTCTAATAGGATATTCCTTACTATCGAAGACTCAGTCTTTGATACTTTGGAATCTTGATATCACAGGAGATTAATGCATGTTAAACTAGAATTCCATCACATCTTGGATAGTAATAAGAATTTGGAATTATGAAATGAGCACCATTGGAATAATGTCCAGCTAATCTACTCACAAAGGAAGGACCATCGAGAGACATAGTATACATGTTCATAACATGGCATGACTAATGCTTAATTCAAGTGGTTAGTTGATTACTCGAAACATTATACAATGAATAAAGTCGTAATAATTATGGTAATTAAATAATAGAGATTATTTATATTCAATAGATTTGAGACATATTTGATTAGTTTATTCTTGTGTTTCACTTTGCATGTTTTACATCCCGAATGATTTGATTATTCGAAATTCCACAGTCACTCATACTTTTGGAATTAAGTAGTGAGTTAAGTGATGGGTTTTATACAAAAGAACATCCTATGTGCTCATGCAAACCCTAATGCTTGGATCTAGGTTTCTCTATTGTACATGCAATTCATCCACTACTCATGAACCCTAATCTAGCATATGCATTTCAAAACTATCACATAAGAGCAGATCTAGATGATTACCTCTTCTGCAATGGTTTGAATCTTCTTGTCTTTGGAGCTTAGAGTCACAAGTGTCACTCCTCTAATGGCTTACAAACACCACAAGCAAGAGAATGACTTATGAGAAGGAGGAGGAGCACCAAAAACGTCCTAAGGTTCTTCCAAGAGAGTTCCCCATGTTTTTGGGGTCATAGGGGTCTTTATATAGTGAGGATATTATGGTTTTCAACTAGGAAACCCTAATTTGACTGCTTAGGCCCTAAGCAGCCCATGGACTCCCTTTAGAACACCCCTTGGACGATTTTTTTATGGGCTTCCCATAGAATTCGTCCAAACTATGTTCCAAGGTGATCCATAGCCCAATTTCAATTATCTTATAATTACAATTCCAGTCCCCTAAGTTTAATTAATGTCTTTTAGTCACAAAGCTAACCATCAATTAATTCTTGACTAATATTAATTAACCAATATGATTTCCCCTTTAATATATTATTCATATAATATATTAATAAATCATAATTAATCCTCTTTCTCCATAAATCATCCTATCAAGTTGCTTTGGTAAAGGCAACCCAAAAGGACCATGCACAATCGAGTCAAGTAGATCTGGACCTTAAGAGGTTCAGAGAGTCCCTTCCATTCTGTTGTATGCCTTTTCCTTGGAGTTATGAGCTAGGGTTGTCATGATATGAAGGATTTCACCAAAATAAGCATAAAGAGCCTTGCATGTGTACCAAGATTCGAACTTTTCGTGGTTATTGGTCATAGGGAAGTCAGATCTATGGATTAGACGAACATATCTGACCTCAGAACGCCAGATGAGTGTTGTCATGGGAGCAACTCGCCGAGTTCATGAGAGGACTCGAAGAGTCGAGTCGGGGTTGCCCCGCGATTAATACCAGGTGTAACTCGTCGAGCAAGGGGTTGGCTCGATGTGTCAAGCGAGGCTAGAAGGAGGATTCCGTAGACACGTGTGGACTCGCCGAGTCGCCCATGTGCAATCGACGAGTCGCCCATGTGCACTTGACGAGTCGGGTCAAAGTTTGACCGTTGACTTTCGTTGACTTTAGGGTTTTGGTCAAGACTGACTTAAGAGAGTTCAGGGAAGGGTAGAATGGTCTTCTACCCAATCTTTAGAGTTGAGACAATGAGAGAGTGTTGATCGGGGATGTTATTTGAATAATAAAAGGAGGCCAGGTCGGGACATTGAGCACGAGAGTTCATCCCACTTCGTTTAAGGTGAGTCTTCTCACTATACTTTACCTAGAGTGGTAACAAAGTTATGTGACAGAATTATTGTATGATATCTATGCGATGTGTGGCACTGCATTATTTCTATGTGATTTATGATGTGTGTATATCAGAGTTAGGACCGGAAGGTCCACAGAGCTACGACCAGAGGGTCCACAGAGTTAGGTTTAGAGTTATGTGTCAGTGTATTTGTATGCTATTTATATTATGAGATTTATTGTGATATGTGATATACATGATTCAGAGTTATCAGAGTTAGGACCTTTGGGTCCATGGAGTTAGGGCCAGAGGGTCCACAGAGAGTTGGGACTGGAGGGTCCCACTGAGACACACTGACCAGAGGGTCCACCAGAGTTATAGCCTTGAGTGGCAAATATTTTTTAGAGTAGTATTTTGAGGAAATCACTAGGCTTCGTGCTTACAGTGTTTTGTGTTATATGTTTCAAGTTTTCTCAGGATCACGGGACGACACCGGCTCAATTGTACACACCAGAAGAAGCGTTGGTTTTGAGGATCCTGGTCTATTAATTGATTGAACAAAACAGTCATGTATTGTAATTAAACAAAAAGGGAGATTTTTATGAAAAGTGTTAAAGAGATAAATGATTTTAAATGAAAATTTTGTTTTAAAAATTTCGGTGTTTCAAGGTGGTATCAGAGCCTTGGTTTGAGGGATTCGGATGTACCTTCGGGTAATCTGGACTCAAACTGAGGAAGTAAGAATAGTTTTCAAAGAAATTATTTTCTAAAAGTGAATAAGAGTTCAAAGAGAAAGCAAGAAAGAGCAGTGTGTACAATCAGCCAGAGCCCGAATGGTGATTTCGCAAAATACCCTTACTTTTGTATTATGAGATATTTATGATACATTTTATGAGATATTATGCATGCTAGAGATAGGCTAGGTATTTCATATCTTAGGACTAGAGTGGCCTGATTTGTGATGCCTTAGCCTAGGAGTTGTTGTTATATGTGATGTGCTTTTGAGAATGTGATGAGTGAGAGTATTCAGTTGGAATCCTTTTAGGGGATTTGAGTAGAGGAGTAATCTAGGAGACATTCCTAGATGAGTATTGTGGTGCTTATCAAAAGAATAGTTAGAACTGGGGATGAGAATTTGGCCCGAAAACCCGAACCAAACTGAGATTCGGTTTTCGGGTATCCATATAAGGCTTATTTGGTTTTCGGGTTATTCAGTCCGGGTTACCCGAATAAGGGCTTATTCGATCCAAAGAACCGAACCAAATATGAAGAGTCGTTTTTTTTCCTTTGCACAATTTACGTATTTGGTTCTGTGATCATCACAATCGATCCCCAAAAAACCAAATCGAAGATCGTTACCCACTTAATACACCAAATCGAATATCCTATTACACTAAATCGATTTGACTACTTCCATATTGATGATTGCGACAATTTTGTTTGATCGACAGTTGCTGGTTGCGAATTGCTCCTTCCGACAGTTTTTTTTGATCGACAATTGCTCCTTCGACATTAGTTTTTGATCGGCAATAGTTTTTGATAGACTTCCGTACTTCAAACTTCTGTGAATCATCTCCTCATCTTTTTTTCTAATTTCTATTCCATTCAATTCATGGAAAATTGGGTTCCAAATCAAGAAACACAAGTAAGAATTTGTATCTTAATCTACTAATCAATCTTTCAATATGTTATTATGTATGTTACTCATTGAAAATTGGATGTGTTAATCAGCTACTCAATCTTTAAATGTGTTATTATGTATGTTATCAATTGAAATTTGAATGTGCTATGTTAACAGTTAACTTTTTTTCTATAAGTCCAAGCAATGGGGACTTTGACCTTGAATAAGAGAATTTAATGAAAACAACCATATATGTTCTTTTACTTGTTTCATATAGATAGATTTTTGGGTGTTTTGGATGTTTAATTTTTAGTGTTTAATTTGTTTCTTTAAAAGATTTGGAATGAAATCATAAGCTACAAAAGTAATACAAAATATTCAGGTTACTCGGGTTATTCGGGTTATTTGGGTTATTCGACTCATTAATCATCTTGTACATGTTATTTGGGTTATTCGGGTCGGAACCGAACCGAACCGAATAATACCCGAACCGAACCGAACCCATATTGCTTATTTGGTTCGGTTTTCGGTTCATACAATTACCCTTATTCGGTTTTTGGTTTATTCAGGTCGGTTCGATTCGGTTCGGTTCCGATCCGAATAACATCCCTAGTTAGAACCCACGAGAGGTAGAGTTGCAGAGTTTGGTGGTACTTTCGAGAATGAGCAGAGCAAGCGGAGTTACCACCCAGAGTGAGTTCTATGTATTCTTCGATGCCCGAATGCTGCTTGCTTCGTGCTTTGTGGAACTCTCGATGATGGGAGTTAGCTACCAAGTGAATATGACGATATTCAGGAGGTAGATGGCTAGCATCATTAGGAGCTCTTCAGCGGCTGATGGCGGAGAAGTGGGAAGACCAAGGAAGGGCCTAGGGGGTAACCTTAGCCAGATGAGTACGCTGGCAGAGTAGAGCATTTCGCTGAGGAGCGAGCACGCGTGATGGAATTGGGGAACAAGAAGGTTGAGCAGCTACTTAGGAGCTCTGGGATGGTCCGTGTGGAAAGTATGGGTAGATGTGGCAGGTAGTATGGGCCCGTACTACCAAGAGAAGAGGACCCATACTCGATACAGGGAGTATTCTGAAGGTTCTAAGGAGCATATTGAGAGTGATGTTATGGTTCGAGTACCATATATCGGAGCAGATTGAGGAGTGATGTTATGGTTCGTGTACCATGCATCAGAGCAGATTGAGGAGTGATATTATGGTTCGAGTACCATGCATCGGAGCAGATTAAGGAGTGATGTTATGGTTCGAGTACCATATATTATAACATATTGAGAAGAGATGTCATGGGCTGAGTACCATGGTTCTTAGAAAATGATGCTTGTGATTCTCCGGTTGTCCAGTCAGGATTGATTGGTGGAATTTGGACGCGATGGGATTTTAGGCCTAAGGGCCATGATTGAGTCCGAAAAGGCATCCCTTGAGAGAGAGGTGAAGAGCATTTCAGAGTATTTTGGTAAGATGTCGGATGTAGTCGGAAGACTCAGGGATTAGTAGTGAAGGCATTTATGGGGGATTGCGGTCTAAGTGAGCAATCAGCCAATGGAGGAGATATCACCTTCTATGACTTGATGGGTACTATTTATGTTTCCTACGGGTTGACATTGATGGCGATTTTTTTCCACCAAAGTATCAGGCAGCATGTCTGCCGCGAGGAAATAATCTACCATGAGCAGGTAGTCAGTGGGGACTGAGATGGTCAAGGACCACATGACACCCTAATTGAGTATAGTAGGGCGTGTGGCAGCAGTATCAGCGGGTAATCCAGTCGAGTATATCAGAGCGGTGGCTCTTCTGTCTATGATGGGTATTAAGTATGGTAGTGGAGTCCCTATTCTCGTGATGATTCACGTGTTGGAACGGGGGTTGAGAAGTCGAGGATGAGGAGTGTGATGATTTATTGTTTCAGTCTAAGAGTCAGTGATAGTACTGGACAGTTGGGATGTTTAGTATTGGGATGGTATGAGACTTCAAATGGCTAGAGTCAGTCATGATGAGAAGTTCCTGAGGATTTCTTCGGAGATTTAGGGTATTTGAGGTTTCTTGATCTCTACGTGGGGAGATCATTGGGCGTTGTGTGGCACCTTCCAAGCGTAGGTGTGATATTTCTGGAGGAAAAGTCTGTGGGGTAGAGTGTTGATGTGTCAATTGGTGATGGTTCGAACCCTAAGTGAGGGAGAACCAAGTATTTTATTGAGGGAACCAGAGATTTGTGCAAGATCGGTTAGGGGTTGGATACAGAAACATGCGGCTCGAATTCATGAGACCAGGGTCATTGGTGATCAAGGAAAGGTGCAGAGCGAGATAATGCATGTGGTATGTGTTTGAGAAAGGATGGGTGTCTCCACGGAAAGTGGACAATGGTCAAGAATCTGGTGGTGGTCATGGTCGTTTCAAGTGGAAGACTCGTAATGATGGTATAGGCAGTTGAGAACTTCTGGGTCGAAGTATGGATTGTATATGCCCCTTTTTGGGGTGGATAGAAGATTATCGACCAGCCAACTCCCGGGCCGGTATGTGTATTCTTGCTTAGATTTTGAGCAATAAGGAAAAGGGTTTCGGAGGATCATCAGTGTGTTCTGAAGCATTAGCGCTTTCTTTGTATTCCAATTGAGTGTTTGGATACACTGAAGTTGCGCATTGGGTAAAATGAAGAATTATTTATGGGGTTCAGAGGAAATGTATTGTTGTATCTATATGGTGCTGGGAGTAGGAGATCAGCGGTTGAGGCAAGACATCGTGATGTTCTGTAATGGTGTTCCGTGGTACCCGGGTATAATGTCCCAATATCGGAGTTATTTAGAATCTTGAGTTTAAGACAACTAGTGGTGTATCATGTATCTACGGTTCTTGTGGGAGCCCTTCGGGTATTGACATCAAAAAGGATTATTTAAGAAAGTGGATCTCCACTGAGGTAGGTATTTTTGTTATAGCGGTTGCCGCCAGAGTCTGTGATGCTTATGTGGGACAAGTGTGTGTAGCTATCTATGATAGTCTACGAAGCATGAGTTAGTGGACGTAGTGTGGCGTTGTGATGAGAATGAGAGTATGGGGTGAAGCTACGGGGAGCCGTAGTATTCACTAGTCAGAGGGTGTTATGATGCTACGGGGAGCCATAGTACTCACAAGTCAGAGAGAGGGAGTCGTGGTACTACAGGGAGCCGTAGTACTCACTAGTCAGTTGGTGTTGTGGTGCTACGGGGAGCCGTAGTACTCACTAGTCAGAGGTTGTCGTGATGTTGCGGGGAGCCATAGTACTCACTAGACGGCAAGAGAGTGTGATGATGGATTGTTCTCCAATCAGTGTATGAGGCAGAAGAGTTTTAGGCTTGAGTAGCCCTAGTATTGAGTTTTTGGAACCTGGTGGTTGAACCAGGGGCGAGACTAGGGTCTCCGTCTCTGTCAGGGCTAAGTTGATTTTCGGTTGGATTGTAGTTTTCATTTGAGAATTTTGTGACTTGTGTGTCATAGGGCCGAGATAGTTGATGTGAAGAGGAAGTCGGTGAGAGCTCTTCTGCGGAGAGCCTAGCAGAGTTGTACGTGAGGGAGGTGGTATCGCGGCATAGAGTACCGATATCGATTATCTCAGATCAAGATGTACGTTTCACTTCCAGATTATGGAAGAAATTCCATGAGGATTTGGGCACAAGGTTGCATTTTAAATACTGCCTACCACCCACAGACTGACAGGCAAAGTGAGCAGACGATTCAGACGCTCAAGGACATGCTTTGGGCATGTGTATTGGATTTCGGAGGGAGTTGGGACACATACTTACCCTTGGCTGAGTTTTCCTATAACAACAGCCATCATTCGAGCATTTGTATGCCACCCTTTGAGCTGTTGTATGGGAGGAGGTGTCGGACTCCCATTTGCTGGGGAGAGGTTGGGCAACGTGTGATGGGTAGTACAGAGATGGTGTTTCAGACGACCAAGCAGATTTAGCAGGTCTAACAGAGGTTGCTGATGGCCCAGAGCTGTCAGAAGAGTTATGTGGATGGACAACGGTCAGACCTCGTGTGGTGTTAAAAGAGATATGGAATTTGGAGCTAAGGCTTATGAATGGGATGTTTGATGACACTTCTGAGCGAGCATGGTTATGCTTTTTTGTCTAAGGACAGAGTGTTGGGGATTCTTTGTTCGGAGGATTTCTGATAGCAGTCTTGTAGATGTGCCCCGGTGGAGTGTGAACCCTTTTATTCGTGGGGCGTGATTCATATGATTTAGCATGATCGGCTTGGAGGAGAGATAGCCGGTTGCGGGACGTGGTCTTATGAGAATCAGAGAGCCAGTGAGGAAACTGGGTTGATATTCGAGGAGCAAAAATCATGGTGATTGCTCAAGTAGGCGGTCTGGCGGTGGATCAGGCCACTAGAGTTTCCAGTTATTGGGAAGGGGTATTTTTAGCGGCGAAAGAGTTGGTTTAGACTCTGGTTTTGCAGGTTCTATGTGGTTTCGGATGTCCATAGAGAAATATATCAGTGTGGTATGAAGATCGTTTCGGTAGTGCCTTTCGGGTTAATGATTAAATCTATGTGTGGTTAAGGAATGATTTCGAGGGCGAAATCTAATTTAAGTGGGGGAGAATTGTAACATCCGGATTTTTAGGGTTATTATTGTGTAGTTTAATCTTTTGATTAAAGGAGAGACTCGACGAGTAGAGGATCCAACTCGCTGAGTCGAGTTGGGTTTCTTACGTGGATTTAATGAGTGGACTCAACGAGTCAGAGGAGGGACTCACCGAGTAGGTGCCGGGCAGAGAAACCCTAATTTCTCGGGTTTGGGACCTAGTTAAAGGTCCTTATGGCCTTCATTTGCGGCCACTACACCCTGAAAAACCATAGAGAGCAGAGAAGAAGCTTGTGGTGCAAGAGGAGGGCTAATTCATCATGCTTTGGAGTGTCTTAGCAAAGGGAAGGAAGGATTTCGAGATGGGTTGTCTTGTGGGGCTCAAATCTTCCATCATTTCGTTCAGAGCTGCTGTGAGAGGTAAGGATTCATGTCCATCTTCATTTGATTTCATGAATCTAGGGTTTCATCATGCTTTATTTAGCTTGAATTTAGAGTATGAGAGGTCCCATGGTGAAATGATTCCTAGATCTGGACCTTAAGAGGTCTAAAGAGTCCCTTCCATTCTGTTGTATGCCTTTTCCTTGAAGTTATGAGCTAGGGTTGTCATGATATGAAGGATTTCACCAAAATAAGCATAGAGAGCCTTGCATGTGTACCAAGATTCGACCTTTTCGTGGTTATTGGTCATAGGGAAGTTAGATCTATGGATTAGAGGAATGGATCTAACCTCAGAAGGCCAGATGAGTGTTGTCATGGGAGCAACTCGCCGAGTTCGTGAGAGGACTCGACGAGTCGAGTCGGGGTTGCCCCGTGATTCATACTAGGTGTAACTCGTCGAGCAAGGGGTTGGCTCGACGTGTTAATCGAGGCTAGAAGGAGGATTCCGTGGACACGTGTGGACTCACCGAGTCGCCCATGTGCACTCGACGAGTCGGGTCAAAGTTTGACCGTTGACTTTAGGGTTTTGGTCAAGACTTACTTAAGAGAGTTCAGGGAAGGGTAGAATGGTCTTCTACCCAATCTTTAGAGTCGAGACAATGAGGGAGTGTTGATCGGGATGTTATTTGAATAATGGGAGGAGGCCAGGTCGGGACGTTGAGCACGATAGTTCATCCGACTTCGTTTAAGGTGAGTCTTCTCACTATACTTTACCTAGAGTGGTAACAGAGTTATGTGACAGAGTTATTGTATGCTATCTATGCAATGTGTGGCACTGCATTATTTCTATGTGATTTATGTTGTGTGTATATCAGAGTTAGGACTGGAAGGTCCACAAAGCTAGGACCAGAGGGTCCACAGAGTTAGGTTTAGAGTTATGTGCCAGTGTATTTGTATGCTATTTATTTTATGAGATTTATTGTGATATGTGATATGCATGATTCAGCGTTATCAAAGTTAGGACCTTTAGGTCCATGGAGTTAGGGCCAGAGGGTCCACAGAGAGTTGGGATTGGAGGGTCCCACTGAGACACACTGACCAGAGGGTCCACCAGAGTTATAGCCTTGAGTGGCTAATATGTGTTAGCGTAGTATTTTGGGTAACTCACTAAGCTTCGTGCTTACAATGTTTTGTGTTATATGTTTCAGGTTTTCTCAGGATCACGGGACGGCACCGGCTCGATTGTACACACCAGAAGAAGCGTTGATTTTGAGGATCCTAGTCTATTAACTGATTGAACAAAAGAGTCATGTATTGTAATTTAAACAAAAAGGGAGATTTTTATGAAAAGTGTTAAAGAGATAAACGATTTTAAACGAAAAATTTGTTTTAAAAATTTTGGTGTTACAACTAGAGGGAAAAATTTGAAACTTTTCAAAACTATCTAGATCAAAAACAAATAAGGCAAGTAAACAATTAATTGGTGATTATCTAGTTTTGACCTAATCCAATTCCAAGCAAGATAATTGACCAAATAATTCAAATAATTTAACATTTATCAAATAAGGTAACAATTATCTAATTAGATAACAAAAATCTTTTATTTTGACAAGGATAATCATAAGGAATCAATAAAATTCGTATTTTATTGATTTGAAACAATTATGACAATTATCCTAAGTCACAATAGGCAAAAATCTCGAAAAGTCGTCTGTCTGACAGTAAGACTCGCCGAGTCACCATATGGACTCGACGAGTTTGTCAGGCAGATGACCGAAAACTCGACTTTACAATCAAGAATGAAACACTAAGCATTAATACAATAGAAACCAATCAAGGCTCTGATACCACTGATGAATTTTATACAAAAGAACATCCTATGTGCTCATGCAAACCCTAATGCTTGGGTCTAGGTTTCTCTATTGTACATGAAATTCATCCAAGACTCATGAACCCTAATCTAGCATATGCATTTCAAAACTATCACATAAGAGCGGATCTAGATGATTACCTCTTCTTCAATGGTTTGAATCTTCTTATCTTTGGAGCTTAGAGTCACAAGTGTCACTCCTCTAATGGCTTACAAACACCACAAGCAAGAGAATGACTTATGAGAAGAAGGAGCACCAAAAACGTCCTAGGGTTCTTCCAAGAGAGTTCCCCACATTTTTTGGGTCATAGGGGTCTTTATATAGTAAGGATATTATGGTTTTCAACTAGGAAACCCTAATTTGACTGCTTAGGCCCTAAGCAGCCCATATACTCCCTTTAGAACACCCCTTGGACGATTTATTTATGGGCTTCCCATAGAATTTGTCCAACCTATGTTCCAAGGTCATCCATAGCCCAATTGCAATTATCTTATAATTACAATTCCAGTCCCGTACGTTTAATTAATGTTTTTTAGTCACAAAGCTAACTATCAATTAATTCTTGACTAATATTAATTAAACAATATGATTTCTCTTTTAATATATTATTCATATAATATATTAATAAATCATAATTAATCCTCTTTCTCTATAAATCATCATATCAAGTTGTTTTGGTGAAGGCAACCCAAAAGGACCATGTACAACCGAGTCAAGTACATACCAAATATAGTTACGAGCTTAGACATTAATCCAACATTAAGACTGTCATGAATTGACTTGTATATTGCCTATGGGGGTTAGACATTGCAATAAGATTGCTGCAATGTTCATAAGTACTTAGAAAAATAGGGATTTTGAGTATTGGATAAACCCACACTTAGAGAATTACATCATGGATTCTATCACTAGCAATTATGAGAAGATAATATCTTCTATTCTTAAAACGAAGATATGAGTTGTAATTTACAAGTCGATTATACATTGGTATTATGAAAACGTATTAGTAACGTGATGTCATAAAACGTAGTGCCGTGCATGATTTGGTGAGTAAAAGATACAAGCATATAAGTCAAAGTTTATTTGTTCCTTTTCCCCTAACGGGAAAAGCAATATCTATAGGCCCCTCGATGATTTGTTGTTGACATCTGAAGTGCTTAGCTGAGTCCAGACTGAATTTATATTTCAATTAGTAGTCTGAATTTAGTCGTCGTAAATCAGGAAATCGAGAAACAAAATTTTGGACTATGAGATTGATTCTGATCCATGTCTCATTTCCATATGATATCTTATAGAATGAAAAAATATTTGATCACTTATCTTAGGGTCAATGTCTGATTAATCAGAGTTCAACATTGGCTTTGGAAAGCACTCTTTGTTGTTTGGTTATACTTGTAATTGTAGTTATAAACTTATTTAAGTGGGAGACTGTTAAATTAAGGTATACAAGCTCATAACTAAATTCATATAAATTACAAATAGAAGCAAAGTCCTTTTTGGGTTGCCCTTATAGCCAGAAATAGTTAGAAATTATATTAGGATAAAGAGAGAGAGAAATGATTTGTTAATATATTAAATGGGAATACATAATTGATATATTAATTTTGTTATGTGATTAATAAATTAGCATGAGATCAATAGTTAAATAATTGATTTGTTAATTTATATGATTAATAAATTAATAAGAAATCAATTAAAATTAATTAATTATTAATCAGATTTAATTAGGAATTAATTTGGGATTAATTGGAATTAACTAAAGGTGCAAGGGGCGAATTGTAATTGTTCAATAGTTGAACAAAAGAAGCAATTCTAGAACCCTCCATGGCATGGACGATTTTGGAGGATCTTCTAGGGTTTTTAGAAGCCTCATGTATATAGATAAGGAAAAGATTTGAATTGGTATTAAATATATTTTTTATTAATTAAAATCTGTCTTTGCATGCAAGTTACCTAAACTATAAATAGGACTTCAAGGCCATCAATTTTCGTTCATGCCTTCACCTACAAGCATATTAACGAAATTTCCTCCTCTTTCCTCTTCATTCTAGGGTCTTGGGTGTGAGCTATTAGAGGCATCATATTTTTGGTGTTTGCTTTCCAAGGTTTTCAAAAAGGATATTGGTGTGATTATTTGCTATAATAATCAAGAGGTATGTAAACCCTAACTCTATGTAAATTTCGATTATTATAAAGTTCCCTTAGGGTTCTTGATGTTCATAGGTTATTATTATCAATAGAGAAAACATAGATCCAAATTGGTTGCATGTGAACTTAAGAGTTAAGTAATTTTACGTCTCATGAATAGATTAATAACCTATAAAACCCATCATTTTTCTTATTGTACTTGTGGGTCGAAGGCACCAATGTCGGCCCATTAGGTTATATATTTTGGTATATAGGATGATGTTATGCTGGTTATATGATAGATTGATAGATTTGGATGATTACATGTATTTGTTGGATATGTGTTTATATTTATCATTTGATGTTGATGTTATACATGTTCGCCGACTTCACATCATACGAGAAGAACTAACCATCAAAACTTACTTAATATTTTTATTACAGTTGTTTATACTTCGATTTACACTTGTTGAATGATTTTGCCAATAATAGTTGAAGAACCCTTTCATTCCCCCAAACATGTAATTGGCCTTGACCAATTCATATTTTTCAACTCATTTGTAATAAAAGGGAAAATGATTCACGAGGGTAATCAACTTTTGATTTTGTTCACATTTGGTCATTTTTACTTTTTTTGTACACAATATACCATCACTCTTGTTGTTTGTGTTCACCGTAACTCTTTTGACCGGATATCACAAATGATAGTCAGTCAAAAGGGTTATGATGAACACAAACAACAAGTCTGATGATATATTGCATACAAAAAAGTAGAGACCAAATGTGAGCAAAATTAACAGTTTGTTACGCTCCTCAGTCATTTTTCCTTGGATAAAAAAAGCATGAGTGTATATGAAATTATCTAATCAACCAAAAGTAAATTACAAAAACATATATATAAAAAAGTTATTCTCGAATTTTATACAGATAAGTTTGATTACGTGTTATAATAACCTACAAAAATAAAACGATAGTCTTTTATACGACTAAGTGGTTCCCTTTCTCTTTCTCTGGGGTCGTGTTCAGGCTTCTAATGCCTTTGACCGGCGCCTGAGTTTCTAACTTACACAACTTCTAAAAACGACTATATAAAATCTAATAATCTTGAAAAAAAGAAGTTTGTTGATTTAAATTTTGGGCTCAAAAAGGGGGTTTATTTTGTTTTTATGGCCGCGTAAATTTCTCATTAAATTTGAAATTAACAAGCCTAAGTAATTATTCCCTTGAGAATTTAAAAAGGAAAAAATATTTAATTTTTTCAATTTGCAAAATAGCTAAATTGATGGCTTTGGGTGGTGGGCATGTAGGTGTTGAAAAAATGGCCTCTTGATGTTCCTTCTTCGTCTTCTTCTTGCCACCCATCCATCTGCATGTAACATACAAAAATATCAAGTGTAATAACGGAATTTCACATGATCATAGAGTTTACTATTTTCCATTCCACATAACATCCTTTAGGGATGGTGAAATGTTCGATTCTTTATTTGAAAAGACCGCTAAGACAAAGACATGGTTAATTTAGCTTATCTTTGTGAATCTTTTGTTCACAACATTATTCTAATTTCCACAATTATTAAATATGCTCATATCATCATTTATGTCGCTATGTTTATAATTATATATATTAACTTAGTTGACATGAAAGTGATGGTATACATTGACAACAATATAATAAATCCTTATAAAACTTATGTGATCCTTAGCTGAATATACATATATTATTCTTATATTAATATAAAATTTTTCTAAAAATGAACACATACCCAAAATTCATCTTCATTTTGGTATCGATGAAAAACTGAGGGTTTAGGTGTTTCCTCAGGCTCGTCGTTACGTGCAAATCTTCCACGAATTCTAGGACGATTATCAGCAAGAGTTTTTCGACATGCGTACTGTTTATATTAAAATCAAAAATATAAACATAATAAATACAAATTTTTCTTAAGTATTTTTACATCAAACATGTTTTCTTTTTCTGTTATTTCAATTAAGTAATTTTGTTCTTTTTATTGTACATGTTTTTTTTCATATATTATATATTAAAAGAAAGCAAAAACCTCATAACCCCCCCCCCCCCCCCCCCCCCCCAAGTATCATCTCTCAATGCTAAACACAAATGTTTTTAGATTTTTATCCATTAAAACCATTTTGTGTGTTGATCTCACCTAGATTAATGATTCATGACCATTATATTGCAATGTATTTTTATTAAAATCATAATATAATAATTAGTTTTCATTCAAATGTCCATTAACACCAGTATAATGATCTTATATATATTTATTGCCAAAAAAAATCAAAGCATATACTAATTATAAAAAGTTAATTTAGTTGAAATCAAAATATAAAATAATTTTTTTTGAACCACCTGATACCGCTGCGCTAGAAGCCCTTTAATATACAAAATATAATATAACGGTTTTTTTTAACTTCGATAATAATTGGATTTTTCTAGGTTTTTGCTAAAAAATAATGATACATGTAATCAAACAATAAATAAAAACATTGCATAGTGTTGATTAAACCAAATATTATATAATTAAAAATTAAAAATAATATATAAAATTATGAATTACCTTAATTGTTTTATTAAAATTTCTTTGCGTCCTTTTTGCTTTGTATTTCAAGATTCTCTCTTTCCTCTCTTCTGGACTGTAACGCCCTACTTTGAAATTTGCTTCCTCCATTAACGACCCTTCTGTCGCTAATGGACTTGACGACAATCCTTCACTTCTTTGGTTGGGTCTCAAGCTCTAAACTCCAAGAAAGACAAAAATAGTATTAGTGACACGTGGAAACATTAGTTTCCAAAAAAGTCAACCCAAGATTTTGGAAATTTTGAAATAATTTCCTTCTCATAAAACTCAACATGAAACTTTTAGGGTTTTAACTCCAAAATCATTTTAGACATTACTATTTTATCATCAACTTTGAGAAGGAAAGAATTCTTGTTGATTTTGAATTTTATATATATATATATATATATATATATATATATATATATATATATATATATATATATATATATATATATATATATATATATATATATATATATATATATATATATATATATATATATATATATATATATATATATATATATATATGACAATTTGACACCTAAAAGGCTAAAAGTCTAAAAATTGATTTTGAAACTTTTGATGCTTTGTTAAATCCAAGTCGAATTTGGCATCAACATGCTTGATAAAAGATGTTTTTTTTGCCATATCTATCTACAAAAAGATTATAATTATTACTATTTGAAAGTAAAAAATGTATTTATTCGACACAGAAAATCTAATCAAAATTCATTTTAAGAGCCAGCAAGTTGTTTATAAATTATAAATATAAAATGAGATAAATGACCATTTACGTGTAAAGCTAAAAACTAGTGTTAAAACTAAATAAGGATATATTTTAAATATTTATAACTTAGTATATAAGTTATTTTGTAATTTTATCAAAACCAAAAATTACAATAAACTAGCTTATAAATTTGTTAATTTTCGTCATACAAAACCTAAACTTTGTTTGCTAATTCTTATTCCAACTGTTTCAAGATAATATTTCTACCTTCTTTTCTTTTAAAAAAAAAAGGTAATTCTTGTAAATTCTAAAGCAAAAACATGAAGTGGTTTGACCAAAAAAGTCAAAATTGGGCATGCAAAATGGAGGACTAACTTGTAAATCACCAGTGCTGCAAACCCTTCTCATATGACTAGAAGAGAAGCCATGATCAGGTGAGGTGAGGACTTGGGAATGAAGATTTGAGGACTCAATCAAATTATCGAGTTTTGGTTGAAAAACAAAACCATTTGGTCTTTTATTAAAAGATATACTGCTGCAACTCCTTTGCATCATCTTCATTACATTGTCACCCCCACCATAACTATGAGGTAAGAACGAATCGTTGTTGATAAAATAACCATGAAAGGGTAGTTGACTTTTCTCTGTTTTGACCTCGAGAGGACATGAATCTAGGGAAATTACTGAATTGCCCATTTGGGAAAGAGAGAGACTTTCGAGCTGGTGGCTTGGTGGGGAAGAAGACTGGATGGTAGGGATAATTTGGTCAATTTCATTAAATGGGGTGTCAAGATTTTCATGAGTCGCAGTTGACGATGGAGGATTAAAACTGTAAGTGTTTTCTTGAAAAGCTTTCAGGATGTCAATGGAGGAAGAATCAATCAAAGGAGAGAAAGGATCAGGGAAGAGACACTCTTCAAATTCAAACATATCAGAAGACATTGAAAATATGATGAATCTTGATCCAACATACAAGAATCTTTATGTTTTTTCACCAAAACTTTTGTGTTGATGAAAAGATAGAGATCAAATGTATGATAATGTCGAAAAGGGCAAATCAGTCGGTGAAATTGACTTGAATTTCTGACAATCTTGAAAAGGGGCAAATCAGTCTTTTTCTTTGGACCAGAAAAGGTGAAACTTGAACTTTTCACAACCTTGTCGAATGAAATATTTCTTCCCTTTTCATCGATAGATAAAAGGTGAAACTTGAATTCTACCACAATCTTGAAAAGTACAATCTCTTACATTTTAATAAGGGGAAAAAGGGTCAAATCCGAATTTTGATGATTAAAAACACACCCTTTCTTCTTTTAACCATTGAAAATGGTTAAACTTTAATTGAATGTTGATGATCATGAGATTTGAATTTTCAAGAATTTCTTTTTCGATTTACAGAAAAGATGCAATTATCTCTATCTTTCTTTCAAGATTGTTGAATGGAAGTATAGAAAGGTTTACAAGAATCAACAAGAGAGAAGACACTTTTGAGGGTGGCCAAAGGCACTAGAAAACAAGAGAGAAAGAGAAAGATGACACTTTCTCTCTCTAAAACAAGAAGAAGAGGACACCATTCTTTGGCAAGAGGAGGCCACTTTAAAAGCATTAGCTTCTTGTCACAATGCTCACAAATTAGTCCACTTGTTATAATAAAATATTATACATTCTCTCTTGAGTGTTCTAGTTAATAAAATCAGTATGACTGTATGAGAGTAACTCATTTTGATGTAGAAAAACTCATATTCAACTCCTTTTTAAACAATTTTGTAAATGGATCAAGACTTGAAAATTTTCTGGACTTTATATAAATTTAATATAGGATAAGACCCAAAATGTCAACATGAAGGTATAAAAATATTAGTCCGCCTATGGTATAAAGTTATCAAATGTAGATGGTAAATAGTAGCTATGTAGGGACTATAAAATGTGATATTTAAATGATCAAAGTAAGATATTTAATCTAATGAAATAATATTTTTTGAGAAATTATGAAAAATAACCACTAATTGCGCAAAATGGATCATGTGAACTATCAAAATTACTTTATAACATGGTGCTCACTATATAATAGTTTCTTATTTGTTTTATAGTGTAACGATTCATAAAAAAAATGGTTAGAGCATCTTCTATTTTGTGATAGCACCTCTAATATTGGTCTTTTTACTGAATAACCCTTATAAAATTTGGATGGTAAATAGTTGTCAAAATAACATTTATGAAAATTTTAATAAAACCAACTCGTAGTTGGAAGTTGATAGCTAGAAATCGAAAATTGTAACTTTTAGACAAAACTGTATAAATGGTCTTTGTGTTTAGTTGAAAATTGTCACTTTAGTTCAAAAAGGTTTGGACTAGCACCAGAGGTCCAAACTTTTTATTTTGTTGCGACTTCGGTCCATTTTGGTTTTAACTTTTTTATAATGACGAATTTGCCCCTGACATTTACTTTTTTATTTCTTTTATATTACAATAATTAAAAAAAACAAAACAATTATTTTTTGAAATAACCACCGAAGAACAAAATTCTTACAATAATCTCTTTCTACTCTCTCTCTCTCTCTCTCTCTCTCTCTCTCTCTCTAATCCATCGATATTTCCACACAAAACCTAGTCTTGACTTGAAATAACTATCAGCGAACAAAAAACAGCCACCGGGGAAGAAGAACAAAGAAAGACAGTGGTGACTTCGGCGACTCTAACAACTAGCACGAGAATGTCTTCGGCGACTCCGACGTATGGCAACTGATATCATTGACGTACTCAGATCTAGCGGTTCCTAACATCATCATCATCTTCATCACTAAGAAACCCTCGACCACAAGTGTTGTAACCGCTGTCATGAAACCCTAACGCAAATGTGAAAACCCTCAAAGGAAAATCCATCTCTCTCTCCTTCTCTATCTTCCTCAGAAAACCCTAGATCTTTCATATATTCGTTCTTCTCCATCGGTTCTTCTATGGGTGACGAAGGCTTCCAAATCGAAGGGTTTTCAAAGAGGTTCAATAGTGGTAGCGGTGTCGGCCAGTGGTGGTAGTGATGACTCCGATGAAGGGTTTCTAGATTGACGACTATGACGGGTCTGACGAAGGGCCTTAGTGATCTTAAACGAAAAAAGAAAAAAGGGTGGCGGCTCGGGTTACGATGGGAGCTGAAGATGAGTGTGTTTTCGGATCGAAGGGTTTTGATGGTGTTGAACATTGGTGGTGGTGATTTTGACATGTGTTATCGGTATAGACAAGTGGTGGTGGTAGTGGCATTCAAAGGAGGCAGCAAAATGGGTGGCACCAAACAAGTCCTCTCTGGTGCCGGAAAAACGAGGGTTTGAGTGTGTTTAAAGTAGGGGGAAGGGGGAAGATAACACAACACAATTTTTTTTTGGTTTATTGTAATAAAACAAATGAATATACTAAGGGAAAACTAATCATTTCAGAAAAAGTCAAAACAAAATGGAGCAAACTCGCAATAAAAATAAAAGTTTTGGACCATTGGTGCTAGTCCAAATCTTTTTGGACCAAAGTGACTATTTTCAGCTAACCACAAGGACCATTTGTGCAGTTTAGTCTAACTTTTCATATCTAGAAGTTTTCCGCAAAAGTAGTTTTTAACTTTAAAATATATAAAATTATATAAAAACCTAAAAGTTAAAAACTACTTGAAACAATTTTTGGATTATGATTTTTTTTTTTTATTTAAAATAAAAGCTAAAAGTTTCCACTATGGTACAAAGCTTGTTTTTCGAGTTTTTTCATAAAAGCTAAAATCTCTCAAAACTTACGTGCCGAATCAAGCAGAGGTTGTACCATTTGAAGAAGATATCTAATGACGTGTATTCGTGCTTACGAGTTTCATATAAACATGATATTTTTTATAAATAACAGGAAATAACTACTAGTTTTTAAATCACCTTACGTGTTACAAATCATTATTTTCTTTAAAGGCATTCAAGAAAAAATCATTGGACATTAATGAAATTTTCTTGACAAAAGTGTCTAAGACCACTATATTCTTTGCATTCACATTTTAACGTGTTACAAAAGCTTGCTTAGACTTGCACATATATATATATATATATATATATATATATATATATATATATATATATATATATATATATATACTAGTTGTGAGGCCCATATATTATACGGGTTGGATAAAATTATATATATATATATATATATATATATATATATATATATATATATATATATATATATATATATATATATATAAAGGTTTAAACAAAAATTTATTTAAATTTGAAATTTAAAATTAAAATTTGAATTTAAAAGGAAACATATTAAATACTATATGAGTTGTAATATTGTAATTTAATTGTTATTTTCAATTAAAGCAATTATTAATTAAGGTGTAAATATGATATGTTAATTAAGAAAGATAAAAAAAATGAGATTTTCTTGACAAAAGTGTCTAAGACCACTATACTCTTTGCATTCACATTTTAACGTGTTACAAAAGCTTGCTTAGACTTGCACATATATATATATATATATATATATATATATATATATATATATATATATATATATATATATATATATATATATATGTATATATATATATATATATATATACTAGTTGTGAGGCCCGTATATTATACGGGTTGGATAAAATTATATATATATATATATATATATATATATATATATATAAAGGTTTAAACAAAAATTTATTTAAATTTGAAATTTAAAATTAAAATTTGAATTTAAAAGGAAACATATTAAATACTATATGAGTTGTAATATTGTAATTTAATTGTTATTTTCAATTAAGGCAATTATTAATTAAGGTGTAAATATGATATGTTAATTAAGAAAGATAAAAAAAATGAGAAAATGACAAATGGAAAAAACATTTATTCAAAAATACCACAAAATGACAAGTGTCAAAACTCATAAGAAATTGACATGTGTCAAAAAAAAACCTTCATTTATTAAGAAGGATAATAAAAGAAATTTATAGATAACATCATCATATCATCAACCTCATTTAGAAAAACTATGTGACATAATATACATATCTTTTCTTATAATCATACTCTCTCAAATAACATAAAGAGTATATTTATAGATTTATTATTTGTAAACCATAACTATGATGTTTTGTTACTAAAAGTCAATTAGCCTCTTACAATTAGTGAATTAGATTACTTGGCTAAGGGTCAAGTTGCTGAGCTTTTAGAGTTCATAAAAAGATTATCCTCTTTAATAAATAAAGGTGGTTTTGCCATTTGGCGCATTCTCATTTAATTTGTCAAATGTCATTTTGTGGTTATTTAAATTTTTTTTTTTCACAAGTTATTTTATGAGTTTTTCTATTTTATTAAATTCAACATAATATTTTAATGTAGTAATTGTAATAAATGGATATCAATTTTAATTTCAAATTTTCCAAAATTAAAGTTCATTAGTTTCTTTTATTTATTTAAATTATTTGTTTAAATTTAAAAAATAAAAAGCATTTCTATTATAATAATTCATTATTTTTCTTATTTCTTATAAATTCAAAGTTCTTAAATATTTTGACATTTATATTTACTTTTTTTTTCTTTTTAAAATTAACCCAAATAATAAATGGGTCTCACAACTAGTCCATAATATTTCTACCAAAAACAAAACATTTCCGTTAATTTTTTTCTTAGTAATTTCTTTAATTTATGCAACATTGAAAAGGTTATAACTGTCCCCTAAGCTAGGTGTTAATTGGTGACCTTCTTAAATATAACCACATAATATAGTTTCCAAAAAAAGGTCATTTTATGTTGACCTATCAAGTGAAAAATAAAGATATGTCGCACTACACATACTTGATATTAATATTTTATATTGAAAAATATAGATAGTTTACACATAAGTTAAAAAAATAATAAGTAATAAATTAAAAAAAAAAAAAAAAAGGAGAAAAAAAATAGAAAGAAAGAAAGAAAGAGGTGTAAAACACAATTAGCAAGTTGGAAATAAATTTTTGTAAACTAGTTAGTTTGGGGCAGCCCAAATTCTTTTTGTAAGCTCAAATATGTAAAAAGAAGCGTATGGGCTTAGGCTCCAATTTCGCCCTCAATGCAAGACGATCTGGCCATTAATTACTCAGAAGATATTTGGAAGAATGGAAGTCCGTAGACTGATTGAACGAAATTAAATATCTTTTTTTTCTACCGATCCTAAAATATTATTAAATTTTATTAAATAAATATTAAATGTTACACATATCACTACTATTTAATTGGATAGAAGGATATATAAAAGCAAAAAATAGGACATTTAATTTCTGTATAAATATTTTGAGACATTACTGGAAGTCCCTAAATATCTACATCTCCTTATTCTTATGCTGTTGTAATATGAATTTAATATGATCTCCCGCTACCAACTTGGCCACTTTGTTTTTTCCCGCGTCCTTTTTTGCGTCAACAATGCTCGGTCGCTACTAAGAAAACACTTATAAATATTATAATCAAGATTCAAGTATGTAAGGAATTTGTAGAATTTATCCTTTAACAATGCAAGAATTGCAAAACTACATTCGTAGGTTCAAATGGATCATCAATAATGGTTTTTGGTCAGGATTTGCTATTAAGTGTCATTCTGCTCGATTAAAGGCTACAAGCGAAACGGTGGTTTAACTTTAACATTTAGGAGTTGTTTTATATTTTATTCCTACGTTTGTTGCAATAAAAAGGAGACAAGTGCAAAATACAACTACACAAATATGAAATAGATAAATATAAACAATTACAAATGTATACTACTCATAAATGTGATCTTATTTAATCGTTGTAGGTGATATCTGAAAAATGAGGAAGCGGTGTGGCGTTTAAGGACCAAATAACCATATGGCCAATATAGTTTTAAAACAACTCAAAAGTTTCTCAAACTTCTTGCGCTTGTTGGATTGGCAAAACCATTACAACAATATTATTTGGGACCGCAATCATTTTTTTAAAGCAAGTTGGTTCTGTATTTTCAATGTGGTTACATAAATCCAACCATCACCTTTATATACTATCTTGCCAATGGTAAAATGGTCCAAAATCTTACACTATCATTTATAAATCCACCAAACTCTCATCAAGGAAAATGCACATTAAGTTGTAAGTAAAAAAAAATTACTGGAATAATTCATGTGATTTAGTTGAAATTGTATATTTGATCTCTAACTTTTGTTTTGCATTCGGATCGTCCTTACTGTTTAATTTTTGTTACGTTGTTGGTCTCTCATAAACATAAAAATACTATGACGACCTTTATATTTTATTTTTTTCATGTTTTTGTTATTATTTAATTAAAAGATGTATTAATATAATAAGAGCATCCTCAATGGTAGGTTTAATGAAAGAATTGAATAAGGTGGCAAGTCTATGTGTCATTCAATGGATGAAACTCTATCATTGTAAGATGCCTCCTTGGCATTCAATGGATTTGGAGTTCAATGGTCGTTGAACTTTTTAATGGGAAAAATGAAAGTTTTTAATTCTTAAATATTTACTATAAATTACATTTTGTAACATTCTATTGAACTTTGTGGAGTTCAATGTATTGTAGGAAAAAAAATGATAGAGTTGTATGAATTGTAAAAAGATGATGTGGCAATCCATTGACCTCTATGGAGTTCAAATCATTGTGGATGCCTTAAGTTCCACCATCACCACCACCTATCAATGTCAACCATCACCTACTACCATCAGAAACCCATCGGTCACCAAAAACTATTGTCGGTGACCCCTAGCCATCGTCTACCCACTCCTCACTCATCACCTCCGGTAACCACCATCCCCCTTTCCCGAAGATAGTTATAGACATATAGATCCATTCCTTTCACTACATCCAGGTAACCACCAGTCACCACTGTCACCACCTATATATTCTTGCACCACCACCACTCACCTATTCCAACAACACCACCTGCCTATTCAGGTTGCCAACATCACCAATTTCATCAGGTAACACCCCATTTACCTCCAACAACCACAATGTTCACCTCCTACAACAACCATTATTTACCTCCTGTAACCATAATCAATCACCACCTGGACCTAGACCAAATCAAAATCAAAGCAAAACAAAGATCAAATCCCAAAAATCAAAACCAGACCAAGATCAAATCCTGAAATTCAAACCTAACCAAAGTCAAATCCTAAAATCAAAACCTCAAACGTAAAACATAACCTCAAATCGATGATGTCGTCAAATTAAACACAATGGGATTAAAACCAAATTACAAAACCTCACCAAATATTACATAAATCATAGACTATTTTTTCAAATGATGAAATCGGTAGAGGATGATTTTTCCAACAGAGTTGTAGGTTATATGGGAACGTACGAAGGTGGAGAAGAAAAACGGAGGTGCATGTTTCTGACGACTTTACAGTGGTAGATTTATGGAGTCGTTACAGTTGCAGGCTTCTGGTGGTAGCCTTCACATGCTGGCTGATGGCGGATACGACTTTAGAATTTGCAGGTTTTGGGTGGAGTCGGCTCCGACAGGGAGTTGAGATGAAGATCAGAGCTTTAGGGTTAAGTTTAAGGAGAGAGAGTTATGGCTTGAACTACGATGGTCGATGGCTTCTAGTTGTAGAAGGGAAGGAGTCGAGTGGGGGTTTAAAGTGGAGGTGGTGGGGATGTGTAGGACCTAACTTTTTTTCATAATATCTAAAATAGTTTTATGAAATAATCTTTAAGATTGTTTTAAATATAAACAAAATTTGGTAAGGGTATAATAGTCTTTTTATGTCTATTAGGACCAAATGCGTAATTTTAACTAAACCACTGGGACGAAAATCATAACAAAAAGAAACTATAGGGATGGCCCGAGTGCAAAACAAAAGTTAGGGACCAAATACGTAATTTTAACTAAACCATAGGGACGATTTCAATAATTTGTTCTAAAAAAATTACAAACTAAGAATTTTTCCTTAACGAAAGAAAATTACAAATTTAAGACTTTTTCCTTAATAACTTTGTAAAAAATATCAAAAAATAGTCATGATGTCACAACTAGCATTTTTGCTAGGAAATTCTACTCTCATGCAATCATTCACTTAGTGTAATAATTTGTACTCTGAGATAATATCATACTCTATGATCATTCAAATACATCTCATATGAGCAAATAAGGGTCGAAAACCCTAGAAATCCCGGCTCAAGCTCATTATGGACTAGGATTCTCTTATTGGGCCTAAGGGACCAATAAACCATCAATTCATCAAAATCTATAACATTTTGGACCATTTGGGCCTAGAATGATTCATTCTAACCCTAATGGGCCTTATTGGGCCGTAAAAAACTCCAATTAACCTCAATGGATGTTAGAACCCATTCTTTTATACTATTGGGTCGTGAGATACACTTGAGGGCCCAATGGTCCGAAACATATTTACTGGGCTTTACCAAAATCGAGCAAAGCCAAGAGTGGGCCAAACTAATTCAATTTCATCAATCTTAAGCACAATTAAGCCCAATTATAGGCCTAATGAGGAAAAGCAAAGAGATTAATGAAGGATTCTCTTAAGCATGACACCTAAGTATTATATGAAGGTAATATATGCATTACCTCTCATATCTCCATGCCAAAACCTTCATGTAATGACCAATGATCCTACTTCTCTCATTCTCCTTAAATCTCGACTATGAGATCCAAAAATCATCACCACACACATTCTTGTATACAAAAATCTATTAAAGAAGCTCTCAAGAACTCCTACATTTTCCTTTAAATTTTCGAGCTCGGTGGGTGCTTTCAAGAGGATTCTTCATCAATATCACCATCTTTGGTAGGTTTTTGCTTAGATCTATGATTTAACTTCTTGATCTCTTTAGAAATCCCTTCTTAACTCATGTCATTTCGTGATCTTGCTTCCTAGAACCCTCTAAGTTCGAAAACTTCTTCGAGGAACTTGCTAGGGCCGAGATCTTCATCTTATTCTTCATCAAAACCGAAAACTTCAAAGCCAAGTGAGTTCATAACCCCTTGTTTTCAGTTTTTACTTGTTTTTGGAGGAGAATACAAGTTGATTTGTGTAGATCTATGTGTATATGCATGATTATGTGTGTTTTCTTGAATCATTTGGTGATTATGTGTTGCTTACTTCATAAGTCTAAGAATATGTTAAGAATATGGAGTTTACCACTTGGATCTTCATAAGAACCTTCAGAAAAATATGTGTTATCACATATAATACATGTAAACTTGTAGATCTGGGATTTATACACTTAAAATAGCAAAAACAAGTGTTGTGAACAAACATGAATAACTTATACTCAAAAATCAGCTTTTGACAGAAAAGTTTTAGGCAATCTCGAACTACTTTGACCCCCTTAATGGTAATATTTTTCAAAATTGTTTTACTTGCTCAAATTTCAGGTTTATACCTTTAAAATGACTACTCTCACGTTTTCATACGATTTTTCTACAATTTTTGGCGAATTTTACAAAACTGCCTATCATATTTGAAATAATTTTGGACCAATCTGTGAAGATGAGTAATTTTACACTAGTTTGAGGCCATCAAAAATTATGAGAACAATTTCAAACAAAGTACACAAAATTTCCAAACTTCCAGAATTTACGGATCCAAATTTCGACTTACGATGATTTCTCTACGAATTTTCCAACACTAGGTCAGAAAAGCCCAAAACCATAAAAAATGTGTGTTTCCACAAAAATCAAGCCAAAAATGATATTTTTGACAAAAATGGGCTTAAATGATATTTTTACCTCAAACTAGTCATCAACACAAGTTTTGAACAAAATGGAGACTAAAGTGTTATTCTTACAAAAATTGGGCATTAATTGTAAATTTTTGGCTTATTGGGCCAAGAACGTCATTTTTACAAAAAGTGAGCTTTTATGCGATTTTAGTGAATATTTAAACCAAAACCAACGATAAACTAACAAACGAACTAATTTGATCATTTTCTAGGTTATTGGGCCTTAGTGGCCCATTCTTTTATGTGTGATAGGTCCTGTATACTATTTATATGTTTATTGGGCCTCATTGACCTATTAACATGTGCGACGGACCTTTGATACTATTTGTGTGTTATTTGGGCCTGTAAATACCTTACATGTGAAATGGGCCTTATTTGTCCTTTCATATATATATTTCGGGCCCATGTTATATAATTTCATTCCAATTTGGGCCTTTAAATAATTTACATGTTTAGCGATGCCTTAGTGGTTCACTTACATGGTTCATTGGGCCTGGAATGAGATTATACCTTTCTTCACGTAAATTCGATTAAGAATCTAGTGAGTTTTGTCAGTTGGCACGTATTAAGTGTACGATCGTAGCTTGTAGTTATAACCAGAGTCTCTTGGAGGGAGAGCGAAGATTTGTGTATAGATCTATATGGGGATGACACCCCACACCTGAGCTGTTCGCTACAGTTAGACTAACTCAGTCTAGGGTGACGAAAACCTTATAATCAAAAATCAAAACCGGCGTCCAACAACGCCAAGACAAGCGAGATTGTCATTATTTAGTATGGTTATGACGACTCACTTAGAGGAATTAATGTTATGAAGTTTACGGAAAATCATTCTCTTTTCTCTTGGATTACTCGGAAACATTCTTGTACTGGTACTCAACCTCGGGGGTTGGTATGACAGCTTTCTCTTTTACAGACAACATCGGGTTGTCTGGGAACATTCTCTTTACATGCTCTTTACATTCTCTCTACAGTCACTTTACCCTTTTAGTCAAATAAACAATAACATACATGCATTAATACAAGATCTGACACGAACACACTAAATAGTTTGCAGAAAATATAGGATTTCCTGGTGGTTTTCAAAGTTAAACAAATCATTTTCACAAACATGCTTATGAACTCACCAACATTTTTATGTTGACCGTTTTCAAAATAACTTGTATTCTCAGGAAACCGTTGAAGCAGGATGAACGAAACAAACTAATGGATATTGTGTTATATTTTGTTTCATCATACTCTTACTATTTTAGCATGTAATATTCAAATACAATACTCGATGTAAACAATGAATGTTGTTATATTACACGTGTGATGATGATGATGTTATGTTTCAATTATATTCATTGTAATGATATTTCAAGATGAAGTCACGCACAAGCCCCCATACGTTTCCGTCGTCTGGTTCGGGGGTGTGACACATTAACCAAATAAAGTGATTGAAAATGCAAACGAGACTAACTCACCTGCTATTTCGCAGTTTCGTTGTAGTCTATAAAAATATTTTTATTTTTCATTTTTCCCATGAAGCCGCATATGGAGTAGGCCATCTACGCTTTCCTCTCGTCTCAACTGATATTCTGTTCGTTCTTCATTCCTAGGATTCTAAAGAATGAAACCTCAAATGGCTTGGCCTAGCCTGCTGTATCATCCTTCGCCCGCTATTTCGCTCAAGGGGTCAAATCTAGCCAAATATCATATAAACTAGTACAAAATAATCAAGGAATAACACTTAATACCGTACAAACAAAACTAAATTGAAAAATAATCAAAAATAAGAATGATATTTGTCTCTACTTAACAACTTAACAATGTTCTTATTTTTTCCATGTTTGTTTTGTTTGTACATTGTTAAGTTCTATCCCTTGATTATATTCTGGTAGTTTGTATGATATTTTGCTTGATTCGGCCATTTGAACGAAATAGCAAGCAAATTGCATGAATGATAGCAAGTGAGGTACAAAACAACATGTGAGGCCAAACTATATGTGGTTTTATTCTTCGAAATCACATGAATGAAGAACAAACGAAATAATAATTGAGACGAGTGGAATCCGCGAATGGCCTAGGTCATCTGCAGTTTCCATGGGAAAAATGAAAAACAAAAATCCTTTTTATAGACTACAACAATTAAAGATCTAATATGCTCAAGAGTCATATTAAAATGATATTACTAATTATGATACTAATGGGTTATACTAACAACAACTTTATACTATTGATTATTTATTAGAAACTGATTTTAATAAACATTCAATAAACTCTTATAATTAATTGGAAATTATTTATTTCATGAAATTTTAAATCTCAATGTCAAGTAACATAATATATCATATGGTATGATTTATTAAGTCACATACATTATTTTGGACTAGAAAGACATTTGTCTTTTATCCAAAAACCAAAGTTTATTTTATAAAAGAACTTTACATAATTTATAAACTTTTTGTCTTCTTTTTATCTTTATAAGAAAGAGTAAAATAAGCATGGCCTTTTGATTTGTTTAATCAAAAGCATGGCTTGTTCTTAAAGGCATGGGGGATAAGTTCATTTTATGACATGAGTACTTAATTGGTTGAAGACTCATGTGCATTGTTTTAGCTTTAAGAGAGTGCATGAAAGGCTTTCATTTTTTATCTTTTTACTGGCCAAAACTGTAAATATGTTTGGCGTACTCACTTTCTCTTGTTTTTGCTTTTACATTTGAAAGAACACTTGCATTTTTCTCACTTTAAGTTCATATTTTGGTTATGAACTTAAAACTTAAGAGTTTAAAGAATAGCATCATTATCAAGTGGGATTATTGTTGGTGTCTCAAAGGTTCATACATTTTTCATCAACTTCCAAATCTTCCCTTGAGGATTCAAAGTCTACAAAGGTTGTTAAGGTCTTCGTTCTCTTTGGTTGTTGTTTTCTTTCCAAACTTTACAAGAAGACCTTTGGTGGTTTATAAATCTGCTTATGTTATTTCGAAGCCTCAAGTCTTTCGTTTGCCACAATTTTTAGTTTATGAAACTAATTTTGAAATAAAACCTAACAACTGCATACGAGAAATGAAATAGCAGGCAAGTTAGTCTCGTCCTGTGGTTTCAATGCCTATTTTTTACTAGTGGCTATTTTTTTTGGCTATTTTTTGCAAAGTTATTAAGGAAAAGGACTTGATTTATAATTTTCCAACAAAAACACCACTTTAGTGCTTAGTCTAAAAGGTAAAATCAAAATTTGGAACAAAACTGTAAAATTTAACAAACCAAAGGACCATTTTTATAGTTTACAGTAAAAAGCTGGAAAAGATATCGATCAGTGAGGATGTTAATATATTGTGGTATGTAATGCTATCTTACATAGAATCTATTTATATAACTCAATTAGACCCAATAATGTAATTTCTCTTACATATTGATCATTTATATAATTCATGGACCATTTCTTTAATATTTCTATGTAATAGGGGACCATTCTTGCAATAAGGACCAAAACTAACTAATGCATATTGTAAATTACATGGGTAAAAGCAACCGTTATTGAAATTAAAGCTACAAAGACTAAAATGTGTAATCAAATAAATCAAGGTTCTAAATGACGTGATGTAATGATAAAGTCAAGTCTGAAGCTTTATGAGTTGTGGCGAGCCACAAATTTGTTAAGGCGAGACTTAAGGCGAAAGTTTTGTATATAATTATCAATTATATATATTTTTTGTTATTATTCATTTTTATATACATATATGACTTAAGACGTAGCACCATGTACAAACTTTGGAGTCATGACGTTCATTTAAAACAACAAGTTTTTTAGAACCATGAACATGACGTTCCATGAAGACAAGAAGTTTTTTAGAACCATGATATTTAAAAGTAAGATGGAAATTATAATTAATGTAAAGCAAAAAAGTATAAGAAAATTACAATTACCCAATTTTCTAATATTTAAAAGTACAATAATGTTTAGCAAGAGTCGATGGTAGTTATTATTATTTTTTTTAACAACATATCTAATATATTTTTAAACTACTCATGAATTCACTTCGAAACTTGAACCTTCAACCTCAATAAAAAAATACAACATTTGATATCGCTGGTTGAGAAACTGTTTGTTCGACCGGTGGTTGTCTAAATACACAAGAACCAACTACAACTAAAAAATTTAAGACAAAATGTAACAATTCGTAATTTTAGGTCGGAATACGTCAACCAAACCACTGTTATAAAATTATTTTATTATGAACCAAGGAATAAAATGATAGAATGATAAAATATATGTGGAACATTTCAAATTATTAAACACTTGCCAAGTATCTCAAGTGGTTAAAAGCTTGTCCAACGATACAGAAATTCGGAAATTTTATCGTTATATAAATACGGTTTGACAATTTATCATTAAACCAAACCGTTAATAATGTTTAAAAACAAATGGGTAAACGTTAGTTGTTTAAAAAGAAGAGACATTTCAATTCAATTATATAAATTCCCACTTTTAAAACAATCACACACAACCCATAAAATATGTGCTAGTATATTTGATGTACTAATATTCTTATGATAATTCAAATAGTGTAGTAGGAACTTGCCTCCTAGAATCAATAATGTTGGGAATAGTTTAAGCTATGACACTACTAGTTGAATCATTGCAAAAAAAAGTTGATTGCATGCAAAAACTTTATTCACCTTCATGGTTCCTATTGCTATCATTTAAGAGTGTACATAGATGCATTGTCAAATCCAAGCAATGCTCACATCTTAAATCACCATTAAAGGTTGTGTACATTGTGTCCTTAAATGCCATGATCATCATGAAAAATAGTTCCCCTGCTTTTTTTCATTTTCTATTGAGTATGTGCATATGACCTCAATTATGCAACCACACCCTCACACAATAGATCAAGTTGATGGAATCCAAAAGCCTATATAATCCCAATACTTTTCCTCATTTGTGTAACCATAACCCACGTAAACATCTCATTCCTTTGCCTTTTTTTTTTTTTTTTTGATTTGTGATCACCCCAAAGAACACCCATTTGAAGGCACACATCCGAATATTCCAGCAAAAAAGAAAAGAGTGCAACACCTTTGTATTACACCTTCCTGTTCCAGCAACCAAACAACCCAAAAACATCTTTGGACGCCGCCAAAACCGCTGCTGCCCTCCTTGCTTGTTACATGTCGCGACAACCAGCATAAAGCAACGAGAGGCTGCCGGAAAACAACCCTATCGCCACCCACTACCACCGGTAAACAGCCTTGCTGATTTTCGGTTTCTTCCTCCTTCAACAAGCTGAAAAATAGGAAGAATTCCCACGTTAAAAGGTCACCAAAACAGCCCCGGATCATCCCTTGCATTTCAGTATTTCACTACGAAACACTCCTAAAAAATGAAACAAAACACGCAACGAAAGTGAGTCTTTATGGCCCCAATTTCTTTAAGTTTTATAAAAATTTGGGGGGAGATACATACATCTCTTGAAGACCTGACAATTCGTGTATTCGTGTCAGCCATGAATTTGACACTATACTATTACACGATGAGAAATAAGCTTTATCTCAATTTTTAAAATGGATTCGTGTCGTGTCGTGTCTCTCACAGATTCATGTCTTCGTGTCTGAAATTGTCAGGTCTAATCTCTTGCATGCTAAACTTGAAATTTTATTATCATTACATGATACATACTTAACTTTATTTATAATGGGTTAGCATACAACACTTTAGTTATTTTGAATTAACCTGCAAATGAATATGTGAAATTGTTACGTGTATTATAAAACTAATTTTCATATTATATTATGAAGTAATAAAACATTCGTATAAAGTTATTATTCGTAGATATAAATATATGTTCTTGAGCATTATCCTTGTGCCACAAGTCTATACATAGTATATTTAAAGCTAAACATTAGTCTTATAATGGTCTCTAGTAGGATAATACAAGAAAAATATGGAATTAGCACCTAATTTGTTAATATAATTACTAGCAATATCAAAAATGTAAATATAATAAGATATAACTAAATTTACATATACATAAGGATTTAACTAGATTAATGTTATGTATATTTGAAAATAATGAGTTGTATATAATTACTTTTATATAAAATTGATATTTCATATAAAAGGGAATTGATAAAAATGGTCTCATAACATTTTATAAAAATAAGTAGTTTTTATAAAATATGATAATTTTTATATAAAAATGACATTTTATATAAAAATGGAGCTTATAAGGAGATCTTGTAATATTTTATAAAAATGAGTAGTTTTATAGAATATGATTGTTTATATAAAATAAGTTATTTTATATAAAAAGAAAACTTATAAAAAGATTATTAGCACTTGAAAGAAACACATGATAGAAGTAATATTTTTATGCCTTCAATAATATATACATACATATTTACATACTCATAAAAGTATAAGTATAATATTGTATGTACAACTACATATATTAGAATGTGACGACAAAGAAATACAAGTGTTTTTAAGGCTTGGAATGCAAATGACGACAAAAATCATAGACTTAACAATTTAAGGATATTCTGTATGAGAAACACTTCATCGCTAAGAATTCAAAAAGTTAGTACAAAACCCTCTGTGTTATAACCGTTAATCCGAAAGGAACGTGGAACATTGGTATAGATCTATATGGGTTGACAGCTCAGCCTACAGTTGCTAGCTACAACCATCGTCTAACGAGTCAAAACGGGCGTAATCGTTCAATCACTTATATATTTCACGACGTCGATGAAGCGTCATGATGGTCACAATACATCTGCTCACCGTACTGCTTTACAGAGGATTGCGCGTCCATAGTTCGGTTATAGGCTCATACTAGAACCCATAAATTTTAATCTAGAAGTTTTATCGTTAAAAAGAAACTTTTGAACAAAATGGATAAGTGTTGAAAACATTATTATATATAATTCGTATTTATAATATTTTCAACTCGATACTCACGACTCATGATTTCTTTGTTATGAACAATGAACCAAACTATTTTACTTGTATGAGATTACAAGTGCGGACTAAATACATACTTATAATCTTAAAAGGTCACAAATGTATTTTTGATTATAAACCCTTGGTGTCTAAACCTATAAAACTCACCAACATTTTTGTTGACGTATTTTTAAAACGTATGTATCTTCAGGAACTTAAAAGCTGGAGGAATGCCTACAGGGTAAGGAGAATATTTCTCCTTAAATAAACTATTGACCGAATAACCGGTCCTCTTGATATATGCTTTATAGAACTTTCAATATGTATTGGTCTTCGTTTGGGATTTATTAAACAATGTATTTCTTCTTTTCATACTTTGGAACAATGTAATGTTATTTGAACCCTGTAATATTCGATGTATGTTGTTAACTATAAACCAACGTTTCATGTCGCAACCCTGTTGATTCCGCCATCGGTCGGGGTGTGACACAAAACTACAAAATTGGTCCCTGTGGTATTCAAAAAACTTTGGATAGGGTCCAAAAGTTTTCAACTTGCATGGATGGTCAAAATCAAGAATTTCATTTGATTTTGGTCCTAAAAAACTTAAAAGGACAATTATACCCTTATTTATTTGTTTTTACAATTTTTTGCATTTTATTAACATTTTCAAAATAATAAAAAAATGGGTAAAACTCTTTATCCCTCTTAAGTCTCTCTCTCATGCATACACACACACACACACACCTACACACATACACACACAAGCAATCAAACCTAGAAGGCTAGAACATTCCCCGACATATCTCATCCTCCAGTTTATCTTATGGACCACCCCTCACTTTCAGGTTGAATTATTATCTTCCATGCCCAGAGCTTCAAGAAAATGAACCAATAGGAAGGAAAATGAAGGGATTTGGAGAACACAAACCCATATGGATATCACCTGCCAATCTCCTCGACCTCACTTAGTTTCTTTACAACAACTTCTTTCATTTTGCTCGCTTTCAATTCATTTAATCTCTCAACTTCGGCCTATACCTGTAACATTTTCACAAAACTGCTAATAAAAAGTACCAATACTTTCATTACATTTAAAATATCATTTAATCGTTATCATGGATTGTAACTCTATGCAAACCTGCTCGAGCATCTTGATGGCCAGACTTTCAGGAGCAGAGATATTGTCGAAGACGATGTTGAACCATAAATGTGTGAAAATAATTTTCGATCGATGTACAATGTATCCATTGAATCCCATAAGTTTTTTCAAGGAATTCCTTAGATTTTGAAACTGCAAACACATTCAAAGTTGTTATTAGATCAAGATCATATGCTTTGACTTTTTAGGTCACCATCATACATCTGTAATGTCCTCTATGTTCAGTTATTTGCTTCAAAATTTTCTTTTCCCCAAATTGAAGTGAAAACATATGTATAAAAGAAGGAAAAAAAGGGGTTTGACCTAATTACGTACCAAGAGAGAAGTTCCATTAGACATTGGAACCAACATCTCATCTTTATCCCTTAACCAGATCGTAACCACGAATCCTGTCAAGGAGTATGGAAGCTACATCGTGTAATTTGTGCCCAAGAGCCATTTGGCAATAATGTGGTATCATGTTTACAAATGGAGAGAGAGAGAGAGAGAGAGAGAGAGAGAGAGAGAGAGAGAGAGAGAGAGAGAGAGAGAGAGAGAGAGAGAGAGAGAGAGAGAGAGAGAGGTGAGATTTTAGTTTTTATTTTTAATTATTTAAATACTAAAATAATTAAAGAAAATAGAAAAAAGAAATGAAAAGGGTAAAATTGTCTTTTTAAGTGTATCAGGGACCAAAAACTCAGAAAAACCTTGATTTTGGACCTTCAATGCAAGTTGAAAACTTTTTGAATTCTATCTAAAGTTTTTTGAATACCATAGGAACCAATGTTGCAGTTTTGTCAAAATCTAAATATACAAGAACCGATTAGAAATTGTATAAAACTACAGGGGGTTTAGCGTAATATATGATGGCCAATTTCTGGCGATGCTTCCTTGAGAAGTCCACTTCTAAAGGGTCAAACCCTGGTATACTCCAGGGCATCTTCAATTCCATAACATTCTTCTTTGATTCGAAGCTCGATCTCCTGTACCCAGATCGAAAATGGCGGCATCTCAAGAGCATTTGGACAAGATGCAGCTCCGTCAGAACTACCGGAATCTATGGCATACCAATCTCATGAACACCATCACTGCTGATACTCCTTGTAATCAAATCTTAACTTTATCCTCAAAATCAACTTATTTTATTTAGTTCTGTTACTTGATTCTAATTCGTTTGCTGTTCTTCTTCCTATGCGTGTTGATGAAGACTGCTGCTTTTCGTTATTCTGGTAAGAGACCTTGCGTTCAATTTATTTTCTAGATCTTCGATCTGTTATGTGGATTTTAAGTTTGTGCTTATCTAATTTCGGAAATTTTGACTTTTCGAAGTTGATCTACAATGTACTATATCCGTAGCATATTATGCCTTTTTCAAAATTCATCTTCTTTCGCTATTTTTTATTGACCTATGTTTGATTATTTGAATCAACTTTTTCAATACTAGGCTTTTTAATTTGATTAGGTATGTTTATGTGTTACTGATCCCTAATCTATAACGATCATGCAAGAAAACTCCTAAAATTTTACAATATCAGGCTAACAGGATAACTGAAGTCCATCATTAAAACATGGCACATCTTTCATCAGTCATAACAATTGTCTGCAAACTTCTCATCCTTGAGCAGATGATAAATTCTATATTCATTAGATCTTGTTAATTGTGGTATAAGTTATGAATTATGAGTTCAACCTGTGATAATTATAATCTTATCAAACTTATTGACATTAGTTTTCTTTTTCTCACTTGCAATTACTTCTGTTCTTGAAAAATATTATCCTTCATATTCTTTTCACTAATTTCAGATTTCCTGTAACTCTTTACATAAATAACAGTGGACCATGTGTATCATACTTGCTTCGTAAGCGAGCTCTGTATAATGATATGTCAAGATATACATGCTGTGCTGGATATATGCCATGTAGTGGAAGATGTGGAGAAAGTAAATGCCCTGAATTATGTCTTTGCACTGAGGTATGCCTGTTTTTAAAATCTTTTAATGTAATGGGAACAGATTATATATAATCATCTTGTTTTTTTTGCAATTCTCAGGTGTTTTTGTGCTTTGGGAACTCAGTGGCATCTACTCGGTTTCTGTTGCAAGATGAGTTCAACATACAAACAACTAAATGCGATAATTGCATCATTGTAATCTCTTCATCAAACTCTTTTATTCTTTATTCATCAGTTTAATTTCATCTTGTAAACAACACACACCATATCTGAACAACTCATTTCATTCCTTCATACCACTCAAACGTAATGACCCTTCCGATTCCATTCCATTCCTTTCCGATACCATTCCATTGATTAGTTTTTTGTTTTCTGATCATAATCTAGGGTTTCATGTTTTGTCTTCAACAACTTGCATGCATATTCTCCATTGTTGCTTGTCTTGTTGGAAGTGAAGAACTCAGTGAAGCATCTCAGTTGCTCAATTGCTTAGCTGATTTGGTCTATTGCACGTAAGCTAATTTTCTTTATACATTTAATTATTTAACATTACAAAAAAATAAATATTCTAATATACTTATTATATTTCACCTTTTTTCAGGGTTTGCGCATGCATGCAGGTAATCAACATTTGTAATTTGCTACAGATTTTGAAAAAAAAAATCTTTTCTTGTTTAATTTTCGTTTATTTATTTTTTCAGACTCAACACAAGGTTGAAATGGACAAAAGAGATGGAAAATTTGGACCACAACCAATGGCGGTCCCACCAATGCAAAATATGTCAAGGATTGATCAGCCATATCCGCCTAATGTCGGATATGGCCAACAACCCTATGGGTATCCGCCAGCACCACCACCACAAGCTGGCGGATACCCGCCTGCTGGATATCCTCCACAGGGATATCCGGCTCCGGGTTACCAGAGGTAAATTTTTTTTTTTTTTCAATTTTATAAATGTTTTGCAAGTAAAATGGGAGGGACTTGTTTTGTGAATTTATGTATTTTATTTACTCCATTTAAGTTTCTAAGTAATTATTGTGTTTGAGAAAATATTTTGTACATGTCATATTGACATCTATTTGGTTGATATTTGATTTGAGGTTTTCTATTTCTTTTTAGCTTTATTAATATTGTTGTCGTTTATTGGGTCTAGTTATTAGATAATAACACAATGAATTTTAACAATAAACCCAAAACCATTCGTGTCAATATTAGAATTCGTGTCAATTCACAATAAAGTTTTGGCCATGCCACTGTTTTGTCCTGAAAGTACAAAACATGTTAAATCATATTTCCCTTCAATTTATACATGTATGAATTTGATCCGAACATAAAATCCTCTAATTTATACATCAATATTTTCATATAATTGTGTCAAGATGAGGGCAACTTATTAATTTTTCAAGAATATAATTCTTAAATAACCAAACAAGAAATAGAAATTCACTGACATGATCCATGACTGATACATTATTTTTTATTGAAAATTCTAAGAATGTAAACGTTTTGAACTTAAATGCATCTTCTGTTGTTGAGAGTGCTCATTCTCTTATCATGAACAAAGTTTGGAACATTCTTGTGAGAAAGTTAGCATGATTTAAAAATTGTGATTAGCCAAAAACTGAAAGGCAAAACGTATACTTATATTCCTAAATTTTTCAGAAGTTTCATTATATTGGTGCATTTCGTGCTTGTGACTTGCACTTAATGTCAAGTTCATTTGTTTATATGATAGCAAACATTAAACCCAAATCATCCTATATTGCTAATCATTTTAATTAGTGTGAAGGTTTTTAGCAATGATTGTTACGATGATAGATCGACAAAAATAACACACCAATTATACAAACATTTGAAATGTGTCTGACGTTATACCTACTTATAACCTGATCTTATTTCCTACACTCCTAACTGAGATCAACTCAACCGATAGAGACTACTTCAACATTCTCAACATCATCTTTCTAACCAAGTTATTGACGTTTTTTTTTTTCTCGGATATAATATTATTTTCTACAACCTAATAAATACACCATTGCTAGCATTCTTGTAGTATTATCAAAGTTGAATTCTATGAAGTTGGCAATTGTAACAACTGTCAACTTAGGTGCAAGTTGGGTGTAGGAGATTTGAGATATGAATGTGAGTGGTGAGTTTCGACTTAAAAGAACTCATTTTGTGAAAGAGTTCAATGATTTGTTAATTTATTTATGTTCCCATGTGATGTATGATAGCAATATTGTATGTAATGGAGTTTCGATAAGATCTATTGATCTTAAGAGTTATGATGAATGATTTTAATGCAAGTGCATGCAATATCAATATATCATGCCACCTGCCCCAAGATAAAGAGGTTTATATATATTGTTATATTAAAATCTGCAAGAGAATATACATCGATCTGGGATATCTAAATCTATAGGGGTAATTGTAATGGAAACAAAATGTATAATATACATCATACATGTAATGGAATCCATACACTCATGCTTAGCTAGTCCGCTCATCATGTCCAGGGAACCTTTAGAATGATTAATGATTGTCACCATATTCTGATAATGACTCTTCGAAGCATTGCAATGTATCAACAATATGGTCTATCAGTTATCAACAAGTCAACCCGTGTCAATTAATATAGCATCGAAAATCAAAATAGTATAAAATTACATATATTAGTCGAGGTTTTTCATGATGTGTTGGAATCTACATGGGAACATGACAAATGGTTATATGTCTTTAACATTTCAATGCATACCATAAAAAATGATACTAGGACATGCCTTATATCAAACGTAAGTTATTGTTTTTTACTAGTTAAATACCTCATATTTCTAGATTGTAACTAAAACCATTTTGTTTATACAATTGCATGAAGTGCATTGATGGTACTACTACTCATATATATGTTTGTATTCTAGTGGCCAACCAAATGAGATACATGGGAAGAAAAGAGTACCCACCGTTAATGTATTGACCATATGTGATTTTGACGTGTTTTACCTTCACATATGTTGAGTGGGAAGGATTGGTGCATGATACTCGAGTTTTCCTTCATGTAATTGCAACATCTTCTATGAAATCGTAAGCAGGAAGGTATAACTTATTTGATATTCCTTCAAATTTGTGTGCTAACCGTATTCATAACATTAGTTTGTTTCATTTTTTTAAAGAAAATATTACATATATAGTAGACAAATAATATCATTGTATTCTCTGGTTTATAGGAAAATACTGTATTACATTGTAGACAAAGAATATCTCGACTACAAAGAATATCTAGTACCATACTCACATATTAGATATCACTGATCACAATTTTTGCATGTTTTCCCAACTAATATTCAATGGGCTTTTAATCATGTACATTCATCTCTTGGAAGTTGCATTTTTTTTTTTTTGAAACGGAAAACCATCATACTCCTAATCTAATCCTAAACACCACCTAAGTCTCCTAGTAAGACTTGAACCCATGACCTCTCATTTTGAGTATTAAGGAAGAGATGGAAAATATAGAACGAAATAAAAAGTCTGCGATGAGACACAAATAAATGTGATAATGGAATTAACGAATGACTCAAAATATATGAATCTCAATATTTTTGAACAAATTTATCAATTTATATACTAAAAATTAGAACAAGAATCAAGATTTACTCATGTTAACACTCAAAAGTCAAATTATAAGAAACGAAGAACTTGTGAAAACATTGCGGAGATGATATGAAATGCAAGAAGTGTTTTTTAAAACTATAAATGATTGGAAAACTTATTGTAATTAATTAGTTCATATGTTGAAATTTGTTATTTATTTTAATAACGTTTCATAAAATACAGCATTATTTTTATAATTATGTCTATATATTTTTTATGTCATTTTACATTATCCATCTAACTTATTAGTTTACCAAACATTATTACTGTATCATCTATCAGCTAGATAATTAAGTAAAATCTGGATTTTTTTAGTCTAATAAACACAACCTTAATAAGCAATTAAAAAGAATTAGTAAAAAAAATTTATTTACATTTCATAAAGGTAAAACAATGATTTTACGTGGTTCGGTCAAACACATCAACCAAGACCGAAACATATACAAACTACGGATGTAAATTTTTTTGTCAACCATAAATCTCATTTATACGATTTAATTTATATTTTAGAACGGTAAACCGAATCATCTAAATGACCCACGTTAATATATTCTAAGGCCACATGAAAGATCAATTTACTATTTATATTTTTGCTTATTTTTAAATATAAAACAATAGCGGATGCAAAACAAAATTTTAAAAGTAACACATATGTGCTAAAAAATTTGAGGGGTTGCACCGGCCACCTCAAGAACCCCTTATGTCCATATAGAGCTTTTAAAAACAACAAATAAAATATAACAATTTTTTTTCTATTATTAAAATATTAAAGTCAATTTGGTAAATTCTACATTTTCTTGTTTTGTGTTAGTCTTAACAAATATTATACATTTAGTCTAGTAAAATCACGTCCAATATCGTTCTATTTATCAAATGCCACCTTGGTCCTCATTAACTATTATTGAATAAGACAAAAGAAAACTATAAAGTCGTTACTAATAAAAAAAAGGTTAGCAGATTGAAAAAGAAATTGCATTTTAATATTTTAAAATTATCTATTTCTTAATGGTTTGCCGCCGGACTTGGTCGTGGCTGTTTAGCCTGTTTTACTACCTCTCTCTCTTTTTTTTTTTTTTTTTTTTTTTTTTTTTTCATAGAAGACAAACACACAAAGTACGTCATTCGACAGGCTTTCAATTTTTAAATAATTGCACACGCTTTGCTTTGACACTGACCTACTCAACTTAACCACCAATCCACCATATCATTCCATAATTAATCCTAACCCTCACACACTCTCTCTTCTCTCATTTCTCTCACCTCGACAATCAAATGCCGTTTGATCATCTCGGCATGCCACTGTCGGGGGGCGGTGTATACCATGGACGTTGAGTTGCTGCCGAGGAGAATGTCGAGTCACTCCTCACGGTCTTATAATCGTGGATACTATCTCCAATGTCATGATCGTTTTCATGAACAATTTCCACAATCATCAAATTTCCAAACCTAACAAAGTTGGGAGGAAAAGGAAGAAACCACTTTAGTGCTTTGATTTTGGTGTCTGATAACCTCTTCAAAAGAAGAGAAAGCTTTTGACAATCTATTCGAAACCACTTCCACAACATGTTTTTATCAACATCTATACGAACTTTTGTCAAAATGGCACGATATGAGATTAAAAATAACCAAATTCAACGATATCTTTGACCTAAAACATACATCCAAATAGGAGTAACCACTCTAAGATCATCGATGCGACGCTAGAACAATACTAATAATCCCAAACTAACCGTAAACATTTTCCCTATATTAATGTTTATGAGCTGTCTAATTCACCGAAATCATATTGATGGACACATGCAAATGTTGAAGATTGTGATTAAATTTCCTACCAAGTAATTTTCATTTTATTTGAATTAATGTAATATTTTTTTCTATTATGCACTTTTACTTTTTATTTAAACTAATGTAATGTATTAATTTTAATTGAAATTCAATCTTTTAATTTCTTTAATTACTATTTTTATTTAAAATAATGATGTGATATGGTTTGTATACCAAGATTAATATGATATATTTATGATGATAAGATGATGATGACATGAAAATACTTTTAATATGACCATATAAGTATACACATGATTAAATAGAAGAAACCTATTAAAAAAAAGACAAATAGGGGGTGCAAACGAGTTAGACTACTCGTGAGCTACTCACGATCGACTCGTTAAAAGTTCGACTTGAAATTGATTTTAAACGCGTCTGAGCTGAGTTTGAGCTTAAGATTTGACTTATTTTTTTAAACGAGCTTGAACTCGAGCTTGTGTTACTAAGCTCGATTAGACTCGCGAGCTTAAACGAGCCTACATATATTTAATATATTTTTTTTGAATTTTATTTCTATGTATTAAAATAAATAAATATTTAATAACATATTTTAAAGAATTAAGGTAATATCATATATGAGCTAAGCTAAAACCGAGCCCAGCATATATAATTCTAAACGAATCAATCTCAAGTTTTATCTCATAAGACTTGAAATGAGTTGAGCTCGGGCTCAAGCCCCAAAAAAATTCTGATCATAATCAGACTCCGCTCAACTCATTTTATCCATAAGCACAAGTTATAAAGATAATTTATTTTTGATCATCTTTAATTTCATATCATAAGATTACTTTTGTTTTTTTAGACCAATCAAATGATTTGAAAGAAGATTCATTCGACTATTCTAGTACACGACATATATATGATTCATACGAGTATACCATAAATATTGTCAAATCAATCCCATAAAATAAAGATACGTATAGTTTTGACGCATACATCCAAACCCCTCAAAAGACCATTTCACAATATTCCAAATAAAGTTACACGTATGGTTAGACCAAGCTTTAATGTTTTATATAAAAAACTTTAATCGATATACAAAAATTTATGTTTTAAATTTTGTAACTAACAATAGTATAAAACATAAAATTTTGTATATCTTTTATTAAATTAAAAACAAAGTCTCGCCTACAAATCAATTTATGTTACACAGTTTTCAGTCAATCACAAAATTTACCAATCATAAACAGGCACAAAATTCACTTTAGATAAATTGATAAAAATAAAAATAAAAAACTACATAAACCAATAAAACATTCAACTCATAACTCATTGGGGTTACCAAAACGAAATTCTAACTACAAAGAAGCAGCCATTGATGAATCGCCATAGTAATCGGCGATACCAGAAGCAGCCCATAAACGTTCATTGAACGAATCCTGCAAATCATCAGATATAAACGGCGTCCGGCAAAGCGGGCAAGTTTTCCGATCATGGTCCATCCACCGGTCGAGACAGCACCGGTGGAATACGTGTCTGCAGTTATTTAACACACGGATCTCGTCGCAGGCATCAAACTCATACAAACAGACTACACAGCTCTCCGGCGGGTCTACGAGCTCTGAGAACTTGACGACGGGGAGGAGTTCACGGAGGAGGACGGCGGATAACGAGTGAAATTGAGTTGACGGCTCAGGTTGAGGTTGAGGTGTGTTGGATTCAGATATTGGTTGAAGTAGATCTTCCAGGCCGATAAAGAAGAGAATGGAGGAAGTGAGGCTACGGATGAAACCTAGAAGGATTAAGATATGGAGGATGAGTTTTGGGAGGAAGAGATCTGTGTAACCCACCGGAAAACCCATGATTTGCAGGGTGGCCTTTCTTTTTCTGTGAAATGTGGTTTGAATTTCGAAAATTTCAGGTGGGTGAGATGAAAAATTGATAGAAACTGATCATTCGGATGAGAGACTGACTGTACGTCAGAATTTGGTGAAAACAGTCGATTAGTTTTGATGATGACGACGGTGAATATGGAGGAGAGGGTGGCGTGGAAGTATGGATATATTTGTGGAGGGATAGTGGTAGTTAAATACTTGAATGCATATATTATTATTTTTTGTTTTGCAGAATCTAATATGTGGTTGTTAAAAGAAATTAAAAATTGGGAAATCAAGTAATTAAGTAATTTAGCAGATATAATATAAATATATATAAACGTCTATTTTAATTTTTAATAATAAACAAATATTTTAATAATTAATAATTATTTTATAATAATAATTATTTGATAATTTTTTTAAAAAAATAATCATTTACTCCGGAAAATCGTATTCCAGAGCAGTTTCGTTCATTTCGAAGTTGGATGATTGGTAGGTATTGGGTTCGGAATCTAACAATCGTACGTTTCAGACTAACAAAATGAATTTCAGACTATGTTTTTTGAAATACAATATTCTGGAGTATTTATATTCATTCCGGAGTTAGTGGTGGCTTGTAGGATTCGGGATCGGAATTTGGCATTTGTACATTTCGGACTGAAAAAGTGTATTATGGAATGTACAACGATTCCAGAGTGGTAACAATAGAGAATTTTTGTTCTTTGTTCATCAACAAGCTACATGTAGTATATTTGTGTCTTATTCCCCAATTCGTCCACAAGCAAATATCGTTTGATGGTTTTCGTAATCTAAAAGTATGAGCATGTATACAATATTTTTTCGACTGTCAGATTCTAGTGGAGGCAATGACATTGTATCGATGTATCTATGCAATATCTTGCTCCAGACTACACATGCTTTGGTGTAGATATACACAATGATATCAACTTCGTTGGGTTAATCGTGTTGGTTGCTTTCAAGGTCAGGTTACACACTAATCAAATATGTCTATCTTTTCAATGTCCTATATCAAATATAGTTATGCAAATTCTTGACAATAGTAATGTCATATATTTTCTTAGTTTTGTTAGTAGTATGCCTCCTAACACAGTACAATTGTTTGTTGTTAATAATGTTATGGAAAGTGGTATTCAACGATTTCTTGGGAAAAATCGTTATGGTGGCAATGGGTTTTCCAGTGCTGGAAGTAACAAATTTGCAATTTATTACCTGTTACAATCAACCATGTTCCTTTTTACAATAGCCCTCTATATGAGGTGATTTTAGGTATAAAGATAAGACTGATAATGATGCTTCTCCAACAGTTGATGTTGATGAATATGCAAATGATGAGACAAAACTAATGTTGTTGGTTGATGATGGTAATAGAGAGACAATTGAACATTTTCAGAGTTTCATTGAATTTGGTGGGGACAATACTGAACATGAAGATGAGGAATTTGATCCCTTAAAATTCCAAACACTACATGAGGAAAAGTTTCCTTATTAATCATCCGATTCTTAAGAAACATAAACCACTCATTGGGTTATACCTGTACCTTTACTATTGCTTGAATTAGCTCAACAAAAACGTAAAGGTGACACATCCCACAATTATACTTCCTATGTAAATAAGTATCAACTCTTCAAAAGCAAAAAAAAAAAACTTTAGCTTAAATTATGATTCAAATGTGTTACTGAAGGCTTCTAATATAAAGTGACAAAATCTATAAAAGACATGCATGAAGCTGTCTGCTATGTGGAAAATTGTAAATGGCAGATACGGGCTACAAAAGATAAAGATATTGATACATTTCAAGTTGTTAAACTATCAGAGAGCCACACTTGCTCAAACACACAACTCCTTCCCCATCATCGACAAGCCAACAAAAAGATACTGGGTCACTTCTTGAAAGACATATTAGCTGATAATACAAATAAAATGTTGTGGGGGAAGCAGATCGATACAACTTAACAAATTTTAAATGACCATCTTAGTGTACATATTTCATTCTGGCAAGCATGGAGTGCTAAAATGTATGCTTTAAATCTGTTGAAGGGGACCCATGAAGAAAGCTTCAAAAGACTTCCATTATATTTTTATAATTTGGAGAGGAAGAATCGAAGGACCATTCACATATAAAGACAGGTTATGACAACAAATTTGAATAAGTTTCCATGGCTATCGGCCACGCAGTAATATTTATTATATAACAAGTTATTTTAATTGTTGTTACACGTCTGTTCGATTTAATGACTAATCTATTAATAATTATTATGTAGGTACGGGCGTTTCAAACATGTCTGTGTCCTATTATTATCATTGAGAGAGCACATCTTAAAGGGAAATACTTGGACATGATGTTCCTAGCAGTAGGCATGGACGACAATAACCAAATACTCCCCATTGCATTTGGTTTTGGAAAAATAGAAAGTGGGGATTCATAGGTATGGTTTTTATCAAGACTCAAAGAATGTATTGGGGACATGCCCTATTTGGCTATCATATTCGACAGATCCAAATCAATGGAAATGGCCATTCAAGTCATGTTTCTAAACGCAAATCATAGACTCTGTTGTCACCATTTGTTGATGAATATGAGAACAAAGATGCCTTGTTCTTTTCGCCATTTTTTAAAATTTTGGTGTAACTCGTTTATTAATTTGTATGACCATTGAGGGTTTTTTTTTTTACCGATTTCGTTTATTCCACTAGAGTTTTTTTGACCTCTAAGTTTAGCTATATTTTTGGTCCATAAAAAAAATGAACTGATTATTTAAATCAATTTGGGCTTGGATTTTTTCTAATTTTTCTATTTTCTGTTTATAGTCTGGAGAATTAGGATCTATTTAGTTTCTAGGGTCTATTTCTTAGTTCAAGATCCCTCTTACTAACTGGAATCAAAGAATTAGTAGATATGTTCTGTGTTGGGAATATTAGGGTTTGTGGTGGAGATCTGGATACCAACTTGGATCGTGATATCACTTTCCGAACTGATATTTCTACCCTATGCTTGGGTTACAAGAAATTCAGCCTAGGATAATCCAAGTGGACACTTACGTTTCTAGGCACAGAAAACGTAAGCCAATATGCTGAAGGGTTCTGTGAATGCGTGATGAAAAACGAGAGCTAAAGAACGTATCCCCTTCTGGAAAGGAAGAGTTGTTTATATATTAAAAACGATTAGGGTTTCATTAGGGTTGGGCCATCATTAGTTGCTTTGGAAGCAAGTAATATTAATCCGGATTAAGGTTACCAAAACTAATGAGTTTCGCTAGTTTTACCATAATCACCCTCAAGAAATTGAGTTTTCCATTATGTTCCCACATGCAAAATTCGGTGAGGTTTTGGGGCACTTCCCCTTGGACCCCGCTAGGGGAGCTGCCCCTAGACCCCACCAAAGGGGCGCTGCCCCTTTGGAAACCCCGGACCTGGGGGCGCTGCCCCCGGACCCCCGACTAGTCGTCGAACCGCCTTCTAACTCGATCTTATGAATGCGTGCACTCCGCACAACCCCCGTACATATATTAGAGTACAAATCGCGAAGCCCCTTAGCTCACATGTTAGTTCCAGTTACTTAAAATGACAAGGTGACACTAAAATCACCAACATTCTGCCCAAAAATGGTAATGGGCTTAGGTTATGAACTTATAATCTATAATCTGATGATCGAGTTGATTCTATGATCATAAGTTCATTTCATACCGAACCAGACCATAATAGGGTTATATACATTCTCTTTGTGAGAAGGGGCCATTTGAGCGTATCTGATCAATCAAATATTGCAAAGTCCTGATATTTATTACCAGTCAGAATTGAACTATAATGGAATTTTCCTCTATACCGGCACCATAATATCAGACTGGGGAGGAAGATTAGAATTAGAGATTGATATAAAAACAAGGATACGGGTCCGCATGAGTAGGAAACAAAAACTATCTATTCTAGTTCTATTATCAACTATGGGGTTGAATATAAGAGAAATTCTAGAGAATGTTTGCTATCCTGAACTACTTTTGTCTTTTATATAAAAATTGAATAGAAAAAGACTAGAAGTTATTCAATGAATCTACTAAGAGTAAACTAAGAATAAAAAAGCAAACTTGTTTATTTAACATAACAGAGAAATCTCTTCTTTTTAAGACTTTTTCAAGATAAGAAAAGAGGCAATAAATCACTTTCTTTCTCCTTAGCCTTAGTACATATTAGTGCTAAGGGTTGAAAAACTTGAACTTGGTTGGTGTTAAGTCACCCATACAATGTCAAAAAGCACATGTGAACCCCAAATAAAGGGATGTTTGAGCGGAGATATAGTGCTTCGATTCCCTCTTTTAAATTCAAAGTTCGTAGTTACTTCGACTGTATGAATCGTAGCAATGGAATCATTAAGTCATAGTTCATTGGTTGAATGTATTTTTTTGGTACGAGGAACTTATCATGAATCCATTGATTTCTGCCGCCTCCATTATTGTTGCTGGATTGGCTATAGGGCTTGCTTCTATTGGACCTGGAGTTGGTCAAGGTACTGTTGCGGGTCAAGCTATAGAAAGTATCGCGAGACAGCCCGAGGCGGAGGGAAAAATACAAGGTATTGCTTAGTCTAGCTTATATGGAATCTTTAACCATTTATGGCCTGGTTGTAGCATTAGCACTTTTATTTGTGAATCCTTTTGTTTACTATTCGAAATATGAAAATTTTTGGGAGGCTGCAAAAGCTTACCGAAAGTCTGATTTCAAAGAAAGCTTGGCTAGGCTACGTTGTATCCTAAATGAAGACTATCGTATATGGATAGACAGAATCAGTTACCAAAAATGGGCAAGGTCATGTTTTCCTGTGGTTACCACAAAAGACGCATGAATATACCAATAACAATGTTGATTTACTTCTTTCAAGAAACTTTGAAAAAATGGTGGTGGGAACGATGTACTGTTGGAGGCAATTATTAAAATTATAATACTTCCATGGTAATTCTAGTATAAATGACAGTGAATGATAAGATATATGTGTTTTTTATAGCTCAAAGCAATAAAGATATTACTGATTATGCTGAGAAGGTTATCAAAAAGAGGATCAACAAATCCTCTGGTTTTCGGCTATACCAAGTTGATAAAAGCAGATATGATGTGACTGACCAAATAAAAAAATGGTATACTCAACTTAGAATCTCATTGTTGCATATGTGGGGAATGCAATTGTCTGGTATACCTTGTTCTCATGCTATGTCGGTATTCAAGGAACTGTGCTATCAACACTGTAGTACATGGGTATCATCGTACTTCACAATGAAAACATAATGATCAACATATATATATATATATATATATATATATATATATATATATATATGTTGTGTTTCCTATGACAGTTTCAGCTGAATATGAACAACCAGACGAAGTCATGGTTGTATTACCACCATTGGTGGATAAACAACAAGTCTTATGACCATGAAACCATAACTGTATCCCATCCTAAGGTAAAGGACCGATTCAGAAAAAATGCAGTTGTTGCCAAAAGATCGGTCACACAAGAAGAAACTGTGACACTTAGTTTCTCGCAGATTTAACAAAAACTGAATCTTCAAGTAGGACTCAATCAAGTGTCAAAAGTAAAAGTAATTCTAAGATAAGATCTAATGTCAACACTAGTCAAAAACCTAGTTAAGAGTATGATATTGTTGATCTAAATAACCCATAGTCGTGTTTGTACGAAATTATAATATTCTATAAGTTTTTCTTCGGTCGGATAAACTTGTTTTTGCTACATCATGATAAGGAAGTTGTTTAAAATATACAAAAAAACATAACTCAAATATCAGGGTAATCTGCAACATCTATTTATGGCAAACTCTCAGTCCACCACAAAGCAACACTCTCCTATAGAGTAGACAACAACAGCTTGTTGGGCGACACAATGTAAAATAATATATAAAGGTTAATGCTAGTTATTTTCTCAAAGCAACTTATAGATTATAAGGTAAACTAAAATACATACATTTCTAACATCAAGAATACGTTCACAATCAGTAACGTGTAAACGTCTCATCCTGTGTTATGCAACTATCCGAGGGATAACACCCGATATAGGGGAACCAACTATACTACTATTGGTAAATGTCTCCATGATCAAAATATACAAAATTAAGATGTCAAACAACTAACCAACATAATAATGTTACAATACTTGTTGCATAAAACTATTATCAAACATAATGAACATACCTTAAATGCATAGACGAATCTATGCACAGTATATGTATGTCTACTGCCGAATCTTGGTTGGGTGGGGTTCAAATGCCTCTCAACCTTATCAAAGACAATACACAATTGTTTGTAAGTGAAATCCCACATCACTCTACCCAATGGTTACCAGTGTCAACGATTACACTTAATAAGTATATGTAACATTTGATATATTACAAATAAATGTATAATTATTAAACTCGTCTAAATTAGAGACGAGTGCAAGAATTTCCTTAGTGACTGGCTATTGAGGGTATTTCCCACAAAACCCTCGCTCTAGCATATACATCCGAGAGACTCTCACAATGTCTACATCATCTAATTGATGAAGTAAGTTATTGAACACATGCATGACGTCAGCCATTATCACTAATGTGAAGGCAACACAAATGGAAATACATGTTATCTAAATTTCACTGAAGATGAAGTAAGGATGAAATAGTCCTTGAAATGCAAGTCGGTAATAAGGCAAAAAGCTTTCATGTCAAAGCTAACCCGATAGTTGTATAAATAGAAGCTACTATAGGTCAACTCGAGGTAAATTAGAATACCCCTTGCACATAAGAAAATGATAGAGAAAAAGGTGACATTCGACACCTGTCAACATTTTAACATAAGCACCAAAATAAGATTCCCTAAACATGGTCGCACGTTGTGGTGTATCATGTGTGTTTTAAACATGCCATGCTTTCTCGCCCGAGTTCAGGCCTCTAGGTTGTAGGCACAACCACTTTGTATGTTCTGTTATGCTACAATCAAAAGAATTATAATTAGCTATTTTCTGTATGTTCTGAACTTAAGTATATGTCCAGGTGGACATTCCGGAACACAATTCCAAATCAACTTTCCGGATCAAGATATATATATATATATATATATATATATATATATATATATATATATATATATATATATATATATATATATATATATATATATATATATCGGAGGACAATTTGGAACATAATTTCGAAAGACCATTTCAGACATGATCTTCGTGTTCAGGAGTCTTTCCAGACTTTCTAGAATTAGGATACTTCTAAGAGTTTTTGATCTAGTGCACACATCTACCCACATGTAATCCTACAATAGTCTAAAAACCACTAAAAATCAAACTAAAACAAATATTGCATAGATAATTGCATCAAATTACAGAAAATAAAAATAATTATCTACTTTTTAACATATAATCTAAAATAAAGACATATAATTATAAAGATAATGGAAACATGCATATACACATGAATCTCGTCATTGCTAGAAGAAGACATTCTTTCAATTCGATTGGTGTCCGAAATGAGTGAGATCGAAATGAAGTATGAAATCAGTTCGTAATGTTATTTATATGAGGGACCACATTACAGGGTCATATCCCTATACCAATTTACCAATTACCAAATACATACTAGACTGAGTGTTCGTTTTTCAAAAAAAAAATTTGTGGTTTTATTTTTAAGTAACATTAAAAAGAGGTTTGGAGTACTCAATTTCCATTAAAAAAATTATTCGGTCAATTATACATAAAAAAGTAAAACATTCTTCACTACGTCATTTCCATGTCACATAGGCTTGACAATAAGGTTGAGTTCGGGTTGGCGGGTCAGAAAACATAAACTCAATCCAACCGATATAATATATGGGTTGGCGGGTTAGGAACCTCAACCCAACCCAACCAATATAACATGTTTAAGTGTATGGGTTCGCGAGTTCACAAGTTAGTGGGTCGAACCCAACCCATATAACCCGTTTAATAAATAAGCAATGAATTTTAAAAAATGAGGTTTGTCAACATAAATTCATAGAATGATTAAGTCATAAAATGATTAAAGTAATTAACATCAAAAATAGAGGTTTGCAACATAAATCATAAATTCATTAATATCCAAATAAAATTTAAAAATAAAAAAATATTCATACAAAGTGGATGTGTTTTTCGTTTGTGACTCGTGAGTAGCTAAAAATGACGAAATGAGTTTTTTCTTTTTTGATTAGGATACCACAAACACAAACAAGCCACATACGAATACGTAAGGAATACAATGATACAAAATATTATTATTACGAATACATAAGGAAATCAGATTTCATTAATAATTAAATATATCTATTTTCAAATGTAATATATATATATATATATATATATATATATATATGTAACACCCGAAAATATATTATGCAAATTGAAGGTCTACTCGTCGAGTCCAAAGGGGACAACTCGATGAGTAGAAATAAGTTTTTGGGACGCGGGTTGAGAAACCTACTCGACGAGTTGGGGAAGACCAACTCGACGAGTTGGTCTGGGTTTGGGAAACCCTAGATTCGGGGTTTTGCACCATATTTAAGCATCTTAATCGCCACTTTATGGCCTTATTTCCAGCCTCCATTGCCCAAACCCTAGTCCACGAAACCCTAGAGCTTTATGTGAGCTTGTGAGCCATTTTGGGTGATCTTTGTGTGTTCTTGAAGCTTGAGGAAGAAGAAGGAGCTAGAAGGTTCAGAGAGAAGTTAGTAGATCCAGAAACCACATCTTATCCTCCCCATTTTCTGGTAAGCAAGTCTCAACCTTGCTCAATAGATTGATAGATCTCTCTATTTTCACTTTATGAGGGTTTTGGTCCAAGAAGCTTAGTCCATGGGTAATGGACGTCCAAAGTGACTTATCTTTAGGGATGTCAACGGGGGAAAATGGGACGGGGAGTGCATCCCCCGCCTCGCCCCTGAAATTTCCTTGTTCCCCCGTCCCCGCCCCTGCCCCCGAAATGTTCAGCCTTCCTACCCCCACCCCCGCCCCCGAATCCCCTTTATTACCCCCGCCCCCGCCCCCGATTGATTTTGGGCTGCATTTTTTTGGCTAAAAGAAGTTGTCATTTATGCTAAAAGAAGCTATTTTTAGGTAACAAATAATTATTTATAGTAGAATTTTACATGTTAAAAATAAAAAAGTTATGGCATCTTAAAAACATCATACTAACAATTTTAAAATATGTTTTTTGATGAATTTGGAAGCTCAAAATCATGTTATAGTTTATTATGTTTATATAATTAATATATGTAAATATATGTGTAATTTATTAACGGGGTCCCCATGGGGGTTTTGGGACAGGATTGCTTATCCCTGCCCCCGCCCCCGATTTTTTTAAAAATTTCCCCCAAACAGGACGGGGCCCCATGGGACTTTTTGACATCCCTACTTATCTTTTAGATCTGGGATCTATAAGGGGTTTCATGACATAAATGTGCAAACTTTATGGCCATGGAAGCCCCATGCATGATTTAAAGTTTTGTTATGGCCTTTTAAGCCCCAAAAGGCCATGCATGGAAGGAAAGTCTGAGACTTTACGTGTCCAAATGAGGTTTAAGGCCTAGATCTATGTTAGTATGCTTTAGCTCGGAGTATTATGTCTTTTTGGACAAGATCTATGTCCTAAAGAACTAGGGTTTTAGTTAAACCCATTAAGAAGGACTGGTAGCGGGTAAAGTTGGAAATTTTACCCTTGAGAAGGCATTTTCTATATGTAGAAGAAGTATGGAGTCTTGATCTGGAGAATAGGGGCTTAATCTGTTAAGATGGCCCAAGCAGACTATGGGACTCGTCAAGTCCATAGAGGAACTCGGCGAGTTGAATCGTGTTTTCCCGATTTGAGTTTAGGGTAGAACTCGACGAGTCTGTGAACGGACTCGACGACTTGATTCGACAAATCATGACTATGAGTAGCCTGGGAACTCGGCGAGTCAGGAGGGTGGCTCGACGAGTTGGATTGCGAGTTCAGGGTTCTGATTCATGAACTCGATGAGTTGATTGAGCAACTCGGCGAGTTGAGTTAACTCAGAGTGTTGACTTTGACTTTGACCAAGCGTTGATTTTGATGTAGTTTATGTATGTTAGTGTATACCGGATTTAGATCCGATGCCGGGGGTAGCAGGATGTAGTTTATATGTTTCCGGATTATGGTCCGATGTCAGGTTAGGCCCGAGGTAGGTTTATATGTATGTTTCCAAACTATGGTTCGATGTCGGGTGGTACCCGCGGAAGGAATGCATGTTTAGTTATACTTGTTGTCTTTGTGATACTTGTATGTGCCTGGTACAGGGCCGACTCTATGTAGATGTTTTTTAGGCTAGGGCTTAAGGTCTCCAATTCTAAGGGCCCCATATTTTCCAAAATCCAAAAATTTAGTCCATTAAAAATCCAATCCGGTAACCACAAAATAAATGAAGTGGAAGAATAACGATCGCTGCATTCATGAAACTGAAACGACATTGTATTCTTCTACCGATTCTATTTTCTGCGACATATTCATTTCTTCTGTTTTTGATTTCCGAGTATAGTAAAGGCCAAAGGGCCCCAAATTTTTGGCTTGCTTAGAGCCCCTAAAATGGTTGAGCCGCCCATGGCCTGGTAGGGAGGTGAGTGTGGTCGGGGGCCCGTATCTCATCACTAGCTGAGTGTGGACGAGGTTCCATCTGTCATTATTAGCAGAGTAGGGGCGGGGCCTAAAATAGGCGGGGCCTTGAGACTAACAGTTATAGTGTTGTGTTTGTATGTTATGTACTAGCATGGTTATATGTTATTGTGTGTATGTGTGTAGTGGGCGGGGCCCAAAGACAGGCGGGGCCTAGTAGAAACAGATCCGTATATCGAGCGAGGCCTGATGCCAGGCGAGGCATGATGTCGGATTCGTCCGATGTCGGGCGGGGCTCGAGGTAGCGGGCTAGGCCCAATGTATGTTGTTATGTGATTATGTATATGGTATGTGATATTTTGGGGAGACTCACTAAGCTTCGTGCTTACAGTTTTCAGTTTTGGTTTAGCCTGTGATGTTTTTACTCTGATATTTTGACATATGATTCTGATATAGTATTTTGTTATGACGGTTTGAGATACATGAATTATGAATTTTATTGTGATGATTGATGAAATATGGTTTACTTAAATGATTTTAAAAGGAAATTATTGGACCGTACTTTTGGAATGTTTCAATATATATATATATATATACACACACACACACACACATACACACACATGGAAGGAATATACGAAATATTACGAATATGGAAACATATCAGATTTCATTAATAATTTTATATATATATATATATATATATATATATATATATATTGTCTAGGTTCATGTGTTCCTTACATCTATTGTGTGTCGGTAAGGACAAGTCTGGACCATCAGATTAATAGAATCAATAGTCATGATCTCAGGATCTATGATATTACAATAGGGTAACATGTGCCATAAAATCACATATATTTCAGCATAAGGATATTTTGGTCGATTAACCTATATTAAAAGCGGAAATTTTTGGATTTTTAAGGAAAATTAATTTCCTTTTAATTTGGAAGTAAAGTATACATGGGGAGGTAACTTTGCAAATTCCAAAATTTGAGGGCAAGCTTTGAAACTTTTCAAAACTCTTAGATTTTCATAACTTATGAGTTTAATTAAGGTTTTTGAAAATCTTTAATGACGAGACTCTTGAACATCCATAACTTAAGGACAAGTTATGGATTTCATAAAACTATTTATGATAAAAAGACTCTTCATTTTGTTACCTATGGCAATTTTTTTGAGTTTTAAGAGTCACAAATGTGACTTTTCATATAACCTTGAGGACAAGTTACAAAAACACATTTTATGAACTACTTTTAGATCAATTTAGATTGAAAACAACTAACACATAATTTTTTTTCATTAATCTAAATTAACTCATAAAACACGGTAACATGAAAACTTTTGGTGTTCCATAACTTAAGGACAAGTTATGGACTCCATCCAATGTCATTGAGATCAAAAATTACACTAACAAACAATTTGCATATAATTCCTATGATCTACCAAAACTCATAAGCATGAACAATCCATATCAGCAATTTTCAAGAATCATATAAACATATATAAAACTTGAAACTTTGATAATAACTTTGAAATTGGTTTACCATAATCATTACCCCAAAAGTTTTCATGTTACCATGTTTTATGAGTTAATTTAGATTAATGAAAAAAAATTATGTGTTAGTTGTTTTCAATCTAAATTGATCTAAAAGTAGTTCATAAAATGTGTTTTTGTAACTTGAGGACAAGTTATGGACTCCATCCAATGTCATTGAGATCAAAAATTACACTAACAAACAATTTGCATATAATTCCTATGATCTACCAAAACTCATAAGCATGAACAATCCATATCAACAATTTTCAAGAATCATATAAACATATATAAAACTTGAAACTTTGATAATAACTTTGAAATTGGTTTACCATAATCATTACCACATCAAAAATAGGTTTTATAAGTCCATAACAGTTTAAGGTAATCATTCTAGACCAATTCCAACCTTAAAACTCGAAGATATGTTCTCTGGGGGTCCAACTCGTCGACTGCATGAACCAACTCGACGAGTTGGATGAATTTGTGCATGGACTCAGCGAGTCCATCAGTGGACTCGGCGAGTCCACTGTCCATAACAGTAGAAAATCAATTTTTTCAGCGTTTTTCAGCAATCTGCATCAAGTATAATTGAAAACAAACCTGTCTCTGATACCACTGTTGGGTTTTGAGCATTCTTACACTCCTAAGGTGTTCATGCAACCCTAATTACCGTAGATCTATGTTTTCACTAATTATACATGCAATGGTGTTTCCAAGGTATTAAACCTATAACTAGCATACAATTGTCATATACTACACAAAAATCTAGTTAGGATAACATACCTTATGGTGGAGATTGAAGTCTTGATGTATCTAGCCTTAGGAGCTTAGCCCCAATATTGTGGAAACCTCAAGTGGAATCACAACACATCATGGACAAAGGAGGAACTTGAGAGAGAATCTCCATGCACCCAAAACCACCATGAACTCCAAGAATACACAAGTGTCGATTTTGGGCAATGAAGTATGTATTTATATGTGGGATTTCTAGGGTCATGGATATAACCCAAATCCATACTCATGGGTCTTATGATCTATGGTTCATGTGGCCCAACTCTTTATGTATCCATACATAAACTTGGTCCAACATGGATCATAAACCCAACACACATAAATATAACTAATTAACATAATTAGTCCCCATAGATTTAATTAGTCTCTTTTTGATCACTAAATCAAGTCTAAATTAATTCTTGATCAATACTAATTAAAACCGTATGATTTCATATTAATATATTAGTACTTATAATATATTAATAAATCATATATAACCTTCTCTCAAGAGTCCATCCTAACAAATTGTGCTGATGGTATGCATCCCAAATGGACCATGCTACTCTTGGGTCAAGTACATACCAATAATAGTTATGGGCTTAGACATCTAATCCAACAACACATTCAACAGGTACATGGCATCCCACATGGACGTCTATCCTTATAGTTACATTTGTATAAAGTATATTTGATCTCATGACTTTTATTATGTCAGTAAATATGTATGATACCTGATTAATTTTTTTGTAGACTTCGAATTCGTTGCACTTACTTATCCCTATGTGGAATAGGGGATCCATATGATACAAATTAGGTACATGCCATGTTATTTCATGTCGTTCCTTATCAACGTTAATGCTCAAATATTCCTCTAACGAGGGGAAGATTGCCTCATCAAAGTTACAATCTGCATGTCCAATGTTAAAGAGATCGGCTGTCAAGGGATGTAAATAGCATACGATGGAAGGGAATTCATAACTGACATATATTTCCTGTCATTTTTGAGTTCAAAATTTTGAACGCTTTGGAGGTTCAATTGGAATATTAATAAGCATTTAAACACTTGTAAACTGAAAGATCTTTATTCTAAAAATCATTTTGAAATGATATTTGTTAATAACATATGATCCTAAGTAAGTAGACAATAATTGCTTATTTATTTAGTAATTTGATTATTAATAAATATTATCAATACTAGTATTTAATTGGCAATTATTGTTTTAGGTAAATAATAAAAACTAGAGAGTATAACTAGGTATATAATGATATGGCATAATTAAATGGTTGTGTACAATATTTTAGACCTATAGAAGTCCACTAGATAAAACATTTGGGATGTCGTCGTCAATACAGAAACATAAGCATAAACAGAACTTACATTCATTATCACTAGTGATTTATATCTCCTTAATCTCTCAGTGTAATGTGACTTCATATCAACACCTGTGATATAAATAAACTGAGTGGGTCAGGTTGGGAAAACCTGGTGAGTAGATAGGGATTTCAATCCCACAATGTTATATCATATATATATATATATATATATATATATATATATATATATATATATATATATATAAAATTTAGAACTCACAAAATATACAATTTCACCATATATGTATAAGAAACTCTTATCCCACCCCGTCGATCCTCACAACGAGACTATCCATACTCTCAAACCCAAGATTAACTGTTTTACCTAATCCATACTCCCGGATCATCAATGAATGACTTTACCTAATCCATACTCTCAGATTAATGACAAATGGTTATGCCTAATCCATACTCTCGGACTAGGGACGAATGGCTAATCCATACTCTCGGATTAATAATGAATGATTATGCCTAATCCATACTCTCGGAGTATGGATGAATGACTATGTCTTAATCCATACTCCTGGACTAAGGACAACTGGCTATGTCTTAATCCATACCCCCGAATTAGTGACAATTGACTATGTCTAATCCATACTCTCGGACTAGGGATAATGATTGTGTCTAATCCATGCTCCCGGATAAATGACATATACTAAAGTTCTATTCTCTGAGTATAACTCACTTGTACTCGTAATAAAATACTACCCAATATTCCTCATAATTAATATAGGTCTACTCTTTATCCTAATTCATCATATATAATTAGGTATGTTCTATAACACGTATTTCAGGCAACATCAATTAACTCGCACATAAACATATAATTATTATTTCAATCAATACTTGTATTAAAATCATGTTCATAAAAGGGACTATGCACTCACTTGATTAGGTGGTGATTCCGAACTCAGACAGAGCTTCGTTATCTCAAAACAATTTTCCTCGACAAAACCTAGTATCAATACCTCCAGGGTTTAGTTTTTAACGTTAACCGCGATTAATTAATAGTCTAGCTATTATTACTATTATATAAGCGTTAAATAACACTCAATATAACTCATAATAATAGTCAAAGTACTTATTATAAGTTCCTAATAACGTTACTATGATTAAATAAAATCCATTTAAAAAATAGCGTAGACGTAGCTCACTTACAACGGGTTTTATGGAAAACCGGGCTTCACTGGAGCAGCGTTTCCGAGCCGAAAGCTTTTCTTCTCGGAACCGTCTGGCGCTCCGGGGCTTTCTTCTCGTGCTATGGAGGTTCCCGAGACTTGGGAGGGGTTTAGGGAGGATAGAGAGAAGTTAGAGAGAGAAAGAAAGGCTTATGGTGTGAAGAAAATATGAGGAGTTCACCCTTTATTTATAGGAGTTTTATAGTAAAGTAGTCTCTAAGATTCGTCCGTATCTTCCACGTACGAGCTTTGTTTTCTATGTTATTTATATCCATGCGTTGGTATTTACGAGTACTACAACTTTCATTTAGACCCCGTCGGCTAATTCTTTTTGTATCTCAGATTTACAAAACTGTATTCGAATTCGCTGCGCTCGAAAAGTAGAGACTAAGCTTCGTCCATATCTTTCGCATACGAGCTTCGTTTTCAACGTTATTTATATCCACGTGCTGGTATTTATGAGTACTACAACTTTCATTTAGACACTGTTGGCTAATTCTCATTCTATCTCGGATTTACAAAAATGTATCAAATTCGTCGCGCTCGAAGAGTAGAGACTAAGCTCCGTCCATATCTTTTGCATACAAGCTCTGTTTTCGACTGTCTTTTTGTCTTTTAACTCCTATTAACGATATCTTCATTTCTCGTTTAGATTATTTTGGCTGAAAACCGACCGATCTAAAATTCGAATTTCCGGGTTGTGCACTGTTATGCTAAATGTTAGAAAAATCATAACTTCCTCATACGAAGTTAGATTTAGGTGTTCTTTTTATGGACGCTCTCATTTTAACATATTCTATGGCTTTTGTTTAGATTACTAATGCTAAAAAGTTCTCTATCGTAAATTCACTATTTACGTCTCCCGTTGTCGTGCCGGTTTTGCCGTAAAACTTCGACGGACCATAACTTCTTCGTTATAACTCGGATTTCGGCGTTCTTTATATGTACTGAACCCTTGTAACATATACTACAGCTTTTTTAAGATTAATCCTTCTAAATAATCTTCCATCAAAAACTCATTTTTGATGCTCATTGTCTCTAAATTGGCTAGCCCGAATTTGCGGGCGTTACAATTGTCTCCCCCTTAGGATGATTACGTCCCGGAATCATCAACGAAACATGGCATTATAATGATTCCATACGTTATCTATTCATCCTAGGTAATAATCGTAACTTCCTTGTTTCTTCGAATGAGTATCTAACTCTTGGATTCCTTGACTGCAGGCGATGCTCGATCTTACACTTGCTCCCTATCTCACGTTAGACTCCAACTTATGACCTTCAAGTCATAATCTCGATCCTCACTGGATACGAACTTAAAATAAGTTCCTTTATTACTACAATGGAACGATGTGTCATATTCTAATGACCTATCATCGTATGTTGCAATGCTTAGACTTAGGTTTATTAGAGTCTTCCAGAACAGACTATACTTTCCTTCATGTTCTAATCTCATCTTAAAAAGTAGCATTTCTAGCTACAAGCAACTATCGCGATACCTCTACCGATTGCTTTGATTATCTTTTATTTCAATCTTCTGGATTAAGTCAGATGTTACATTAAACTTGGTTCTCTGAACCATGTAACATACTTATCGTAGTCGGACTCAATTCGATATGACCATTAGGATCGGAATAACAATCATATTCTTAGTCATTACCGAAATGATGGTAATGACATATTTGAATAAAACGAAATCAATTACTAGCTTCATGGTAACCTTGTGACTTTCCCTGATCCAAGCGTGAGTCCTGTGCTTTCGATAGTATAGGCCTCTACTACCATTCACACCTACTCATACTCGTCCCAAGTATTGTCTCGCAGTTCTCCAAGTTATTATCACAAAAACAATTTTAACACATACAAATGTGTCCAAACAATCATATAACTTTCTCTAGACTCTACTAGGACTTCTTCCATGCGTATCTTCAATCATCGATTCTGTTTCAACCCGGTTGGTGGTAGAAATGTCAGACGATGGGATAACTTCATGGATTCTAACAAAAATCATTCTTTCTTCTAATTGAAAGTGAGCTTCTCCTATACTAGACATATTATTTATTAGACGCATTCTAAAGGCAAGATATCCCTCTTAAAATATCTTCCTATAGGTATCATTCACTATCGTAAGCCTTCTCATTTCCTCCATTTGCTCAGTCTGCTATGAGTCCTTATCATGACATTCTATACACCAAAGCAGGCGTTCGGTGTATCGAGCCGAGAATATAGATAGAGGAAGATTTAGACGCGTATTCCACCGTATTACTCCAAAAAGTTACATGCCAGTTCTAATATCGTAATTAAACGTTTAGAAACCTGAGCACATAAAATTTTCAGATCTGGTCGGCAACAGACCATAGATCCGATCAAACGATAGCATAAAGCATCACAAATCATTTAACACATAAAAGCATTTTAGGCATCTTCCCAAATTAAGCCAGTGCTTGTGTCTATTTATGTATACTTCCTAAAATATATTAGACACACTCCTCACGATTGTCACTTAGCATTTTAAGTTTAAGTCTAGAAATAAATCCTTATTCCTAGTTCGCTTAAACTAATGCTCTGATACCAACTGTGACATCCCCATTTTCTCGGTTAGAAAAGACCGGTTTTTTTTATGTTTTATAAAAATCAGAGTACCTCTTGTAATAAAAATGTTTGCGGAATTTGTTCCCAGTAAAACATGATAAATACGTTATCAAAGCATTTCCGAATAAAAGTATTTTTATTCATTTTAAAACATTTGGGATGTCATCGTCAATACAGAAACATAAGCATAAATAGAACTTACATTCATTATCACTAGTGATGTATATATCCTTAATCTCTCAGTGTAATATGACTTCATATCAACACATGTGATATAAATAAACTGAGTGGGTCAGGTTGGGAAACCTGGTGAGTAGACAGGGATTTCAATCCCACAATGTTATATCATATATATATATATATATATATATATATATATATATATATATATATATATATATATATATATATATATATAATTTAGAACTCACAAAATATACAATTTCACCATATATGTATAAGAAACTCTTATCCCACCCCGTCGATCCTCACAACGAGACTATCCATACTCACAAACCCAAGATTAACCGTTTTACCTAATCCATACTCCCGGATCATAAATGAACAACTTTACCTAATCCATACTCTCAGATTAATGACAAATGGTTATGCCTAATCCATACTCTCGGACTAGGGACGAATGGCTAATCCATACTCTCGGATTAATGACGAATGATTATGCCTAATCCATACTCTCGGAGTAGGGACGAATGACTATGTCTTAATCCATACTCCTGGACTAAGGACAACCGGCTATGTCTTAATCCATACCCCCGAATTAGTGACAGTTGACTATGTCTAATCCATACTCTCGGACTAGGGATAATGATTGTGTCTAATCCATGCTTTTGGATAAATGACATATACTAAAGTTCTATTCTCTGAGTATAACTCACTTGTACTTGTAAGAAAATACTAGCCAATATTCCTCATAATTAATTTAAGTCTACTCTTTATCCTAATTCATCATATATAATCAATCAGGTATGTGCTTTAACACGTATTTCAGGCAACATCAATTAACTCGCACATAAACATATAATTAATATTTCAATCAATACTTGTATTAAAATCATGTTCATAAAAAGGACTATGCACTCACTTGATTAGGTGGTTATTCCGAACTCACACAGAGCTTCGTTATCTCAAAACAATTTTCCTCGACAAAACCTAGTATCAATACCTCTAGGATTTAGTTTTTAACGTTAACCGCGACTAATTAATAGTCTAACTATTATTACTATTATATAATCGTTAAATAACACTCAATATAACTCATAATAATAGTCAAAGTACTTATTATAAGTTCCTAATAACGTTACTATGATTAAATAAAATCCATTTAAAAAATAGCGTAGGCGTAGCTCACTTACAACAGGTTTTATGGAAAATCGGGTTTCACTGGAGCAGCGTTTCCGAGCCGAAAGCTTTTCTTCTCGGAGCCGTCTGGCGCTCCGGGGCTTTCTTCTCGTGCTATGGAGGTTCCCGAGACTTGGGAGGGGTTTAGGGAGGATAGAGAGAAGTTAGAGAGAGAAAGAAAGGCTTATGGTGTGAAGAAAATATGAGGAGTTCACCCTTTATTTATAGGAGTTTTATAGTAAAGTAGTCTCTAAGATTCGTTCGTATCTTCCATGTACGAGCTTTGTTTTCTATGTTATTTATATCCATGCGTTGGTATTTACGAGTACTACAACTTTCATTTAGACCCCGTCGGCTAATTCTTTTTGTATCTCAGATTTACAAAACTGTATTCGAATTCGCTGCACTCGAAAAGTAGAGACTAAGCTTCGTCCATATCTTTCGCATACGAGCTTCGTTTTCGACGTTATTTATATCCACGTGCTGGTATTTATGAGTACTACAACTTTCATTTAGACACTATTGGCTAATTCTCATTCTATCTCGGATTTACAAAACTGTATCAAATTCGTCGCGCTCGAAGAGTAGAGACTTAGCTCCGTTCATTTCTTTTGCATACAAGCTCCGTTTTCGACTGTCTTTTTGTCTTTTAACTCCTATTAACAATATCTTCATTTCTAGTTTAGATTATTTTGGCTGAAAACCGACCGATCTAAAATTCGAATTTCCGGGCTGTGCACTGTTATGCTAAATGTTAGAAAAATCATAACTTCCTCATACGAAGTTAGATTTAGGTGTTCTTTTTATGGACGCTCTCATTTTAACATATTCTATGGATTTTGTTTAGATTACTAATGCTAAAAAGTTCTCTATCGTAAATTCACTATTTACGTCTCCCGTTGTCGTGCCGACTTTGCCGTAAAACTTCGACGGACCATAACTTCTTCGTTATAACTCGGATTTCGGCGTTCTTTATATGTACTGAACTCATTTATACTACAACTTGTTTAATATTAATCCTTCTAAATAATCTTCCATCAAAAACTCATTTATGATGCTCATTGTCTCTAAATTGGCTAGTCCGAATCTGCGGGCGTTACAGTCTTCAATTCATGTTTGTAAGTATACTAAGAAGTGAGAAGGTTTCAATTTTTTATACTTTTTCTTCTTCTTTTTGAGAAAAAGTCGATAGTAATATTTCGATCCCACCTCCTCCTCTCTTGCAAAGTGTTGTGTAGAATTAAGTGCTTAAAGTGCTTCTCCTTTTAAGACTAATTTGGTGTTAGTTCTTTAAGGCTTACGAAGCACTAATTACAAGTGAAGACTAGCATGTTTATGGCTTATACTTGTTTGTAGATAGACATAGAGAAGCTCTACTTTGAGTCTTTTTCGGTTCTTCATCAACTTCCCAGCCTCCCCTTGAGCATTTAAAGTCAACAAAGATTGTTTATCTTTTTCCTATATGTTTGTTTTAATCTTTCTATTGATTGCATGGTGATCCTTGGTGGGAACTAAAATAGTTTATAATAATCATTGTAAAATGCTTTCGTCGCTAAACTAGAATTTTGAAACTAATTTTGAATATAAACCCGAAATAAATGTGAGACACCAGGTTCATATCCAGTTACCAGATGATACACAAAAAGTGGTTGGGTGGTCATGGTCCTTAGACGGACCAATACAGTTGCGTGTAAAATCATAAAATCCGGATATTCATGTATTTACATCTTTAATCCTTGGTATGAGAATTGATTGCAAAATTGGTCCCTTGGAGTGTTTTGGAGAAACGTATGTTTCATACCATACACTGATGGTACATGGCCTGGATTACAACACTAATATTTAGGGTTTGTGCACTATTTAAACACCTTTATAGCCTCAATACCCTTTCTTTCGTCAGCGTCCATCTCTCAACTCGACTCTAGCTAACCCTAATCTCTTGTTTGGGCATTTTTGACCTTGAGTGTGTATTGTGGTAATCTTGAAGGAGGAAGGAAGAAGAGGATACCATCTTAGAAGAGTGAAGAACTTTGGATCCGTAAACACATCATCATTTGGCACCACTTGGAGGTAAAATGCTCTGATCTTGAGGAAGTTTTTCTTATATCTTGATTAGCCATGGATTTGTGTTCATTTTGGTCCCATAAGCTTGGTGTTATTGGTATGGGTCACTCTAAATCATATGAGCTGTCCTTTCAGACATTTTGAAGAGTGATGTAATCTTGAATCTTAGTTTCCCTCCATGCATGGGCTAGGATGTCTTAATGAGTTAAGATGTTAGGGTTTTTGGTATTGAGCATTTAATATCCATGCAAGATCATAAAGTTGAAAACTTTATGATTAAGGACGTCATTGAAGAGTAGATCTGTATTTTGGACAAAAGAGCTTACGGGATTAAGCTCTTAATAGAAGGAAAAGGTGACAGATGCATACACTGGGCATACTTGTTGGTACGCTGTTTGTATGTGGTCAACAACCCTGTTTTTGGTCAAGATCCTAGTACGTCGTGCGTACAAGCTAAGTACATTAGGCGTACTCAACTTAGTTGACTCAGTTTACTTCTTTGACTTTTGACTTTGATGGGATTTTGACCTAGTACGACCTAGGGGTATTTTGAACTGTTGACTGAGATTTGGTCACTACTTGTTGAAAAGGTGACTGGTAGATTTCGTATTCAGATCAACGTGTTATTCAACTATTTTGTCAGACTGTGAGGTGAATTTTCCCTTGCTGTATTTTTCTGTCAAAAGCACCAATGTCGACCCACTAGTTTATGGATCATGGCATATAGGATGTTGTTATGCGATAGTGAACTATAGATCTGATCTGCTTGTTAGTCTAATGACGTGTTATATGATTGTTTGATTGTTGAATATATGTTATCTGTTATATGTCGACATAGTGTGGTTGGTTTGAGACTGTACTGCTTTGTGCAGTCAGTTAACAAACCTGTGGCAATCCAATAAGGAGGTTGTGGGCCTGGGCAATCCAACCGGGAGATTGTGGGCCAGGGTAGTCCAACTGGGAGGTTGTGGACCCAATATGCATCACTTAGAGCAATCTAACCGAGAGGTTGTGAGCCAAGGTAATCCAAATGAGAGGTTGTGGGCCAGGGTAATTGTAATATCCCCCTCCGGAACGTATACAAATATTGTCCGCTTTGGGCTCCTGACACAAAAACTTCCCAGGGGTCACCCATCCCTGAATTGCACTCGCCCGGGCACACTTAACTACAAAGTTCTTATGGGATCTGTTAACCTCACAACTTTAAAACACATTGTAATAAGGAAGGTATCCACACCCTTTTTAAGGAATGTTTAGTTCTCTTTCCCACCTGATGTGGGATCGGGTGCAGCTAACATGGCCGCCTTCACCCCGATTATAGGTATTGACGTCCTCGTTGAACACATCGACATATGACCTGGCTTTGACACCATTTTTAACATCCCCCTCCGGCATGTATCACAATATTGTCCACTTTGGGCTCCTGGCATGAAACTTCTTAGGGGGTCACCCATCCTTGAATCTTTCTCTCCCAAGCATGCTTAATTGTAGAGTTCTAATGAGATCTGCTGCTCTCATGACTTTAAAATGTGTTGTGATATGGAATGTATCCAAACCCTTTTCAAGGAATGCTTAGTTCTCATTCCCAACCGATGTGGGATCAGGTGCATCTAACCTGCCCGCCTTAAACTTATAACAACCCAAAATTATGTGGTAAAGATTTCATTTTTAATTCAACTAAAACATTAATTATCTTTTAAGTCAACATTTAATATCTGCTTATGCAAATATTCATAAGTACTTTTATAAGAAAATAGTCATCAGAGTACAATCCCAAAATCATCATGATTTGGAAACATAGGTGGATGCGCTACGATCAAACTGGGGCCTTCCCTTTTGAAGCGGAAGTATCTAAAACCATAACCACAAAAAATGTAAGCACATGGCTTAGTGAGTTCCCCAAAATACCACATACCATATATACACGTGTTATGGGCTACCCTCATGGTATTTCCTTGCAATGCCGAGGGCCAAATCCCGGTCTTACAGGTGCCAGGGGCTAGATCCTGGTTTTTCATACAATTGCTAGGGGCTAGATCCTGATCTTTTATACAATTGCTAGGGGCTAGATCCTGGTCTTTCGTACAACAGTCAGGGGCCAGATCCTGGTCTTTCATGTAAGCACCACAGAGACAACTAGCATTCCACATAGCAAGTAATGGGCCGACATTGGTGCCTTTGACCCATGGATATAGTGAGAAAACTCACCTCAATTCGCTGGTAGTCAAATAACTGCTCGGACCGTTGAGCCGAATAACCTCGCTCTAACTAATCAATAAATACAATCTTAATCAATAATTAACCTGATAAACCAAAATCCATGGCCCACTCCATAAACCAACTTCCTAAAGGGTAAAAGACCATTTTATCCTTTTCTTACTTGTTCCATAACCAAGGCCCAACCCAAAATGCATAAAAAGCCTAAAACCCAAAATGGCAATCCAAAGCACAAATCAAAAGCAACAAAAAGCCCAATATGGCCCAATTTCCAAATTGGGCCCAAAGCCCATCATTGGCCTAGACCAAGAAAGCCCAATACCTTAAAAGGCCCAAAATATCTATTGGTCAACCCTGGTGAAACTTCTAGTCAAAGGTCAGGGGTAAAAAGGTCAAAAAATCAACAAAGCCCAAACAGATTGAGTTCCCCCCCCCCCCCCTGCGTACTTAGTTGGTACGCCCAGCGTACTCCAGCTTGACTCAATACGTGCTGCATACCAAGAGGTACGCCCCGCGTACACACCCTGTTCACGATCCACTTAGAAAAGGTCTTAATCCCTTAAGACAAAGCGTCCAATACTCAAAACTTGCTCCAAATCATGCCTTAATCCATAAAGTCGTTAACTTTGAGCTTTTGCATGGCTCGAAAGGGTCTCAAATCCAAGTTCTAACTTTACAACTTCAAAAAAGGAGCTAATACACATGGGGTTGCTACCATCCATCAACATTGCATTTTTATGCATTTAGGACACCTAAAACGTCCAGATCTAGTGACCAATCTCCTAGAGTAATCTCATACTCATAAAGATAACCCAAAGGGACCAAAATGTGCCACAAACCACCCCAAACCAGATCTACCCAAGAGAGATGTCAAGATTAAAGCTTTATTGCTTCAATAGGTTGCAAAATATGAGTAAATTATGGATCAACAAGCTCCATTCCAAGTGATGATTTTTCAACAAGCTCAAAACTCTTCAAAATGCACAAAAACACTCCAAGATTCTTCACACTAGCTTAAGAACTTTGAGATGGTGGCTAAGGGTCGAAATTAGGGTTTAAGAGGTATGGAGGCTGATAAGAGGAAAGGCTCAATGAATAAAGGAATCTTAAATAGGGTCAGCACCCAAAAATTTAGGGTTTCTAGTTGAATGGAGTACGTACCGCGTACCCCAGATTAAGCCTGACGTACTCAGATGCCACTCGCGACCAATACACCCACTACGCCCCGCGAACAAAATGACCATGCCTTGCGTCCCAGACCAAGCTCCAAATTACTTTAAATTCAATCGACGATAACTCAATTGTTCTAAGCCTGTTTCCAACGATCCTTATATTCATGAAAAGGTAACGAGAAGCTCTATGCTTCTATCAACTTCTACTTGCCTTAAAACTTCCCGAACTACAATCCAATTTCCATAAAAGCCTAAAACTGACACTTTGCCGATATACCCTTTGGCTCCAAAACACAAACCGAGCTCCTGGATCATCTAATATACATTACCCATGCCCAAATGGGTCTAAATCTCCTTTCCTCAAAGGCCCTAAGCCTGATGATACTCGATCTTCGGTCACAACCCCACATTAGGAAATGATTCGGAACAGGGCGTTACAACGCTCCCCCACTTAAATTAGATTTTGTCCCCGAAATCACTACTTACAATCATCCTAGAAACCAACTCTTCGATCAAAACCTTCTAGTACTGAACAAAACACTGAACCCAAAACGGTCGATCCAACACGATAATGCTAAAATTACGAAATCCCATCACTTGCCTATCCTCCACACAAGTGGAAACAATCTGTAACATAATCACAAGATCTCGACCGAAAGTAGACTTGATACATAACTCATAACTTGAGATCCAAGGAATTACACTTGCATCTCACCCGAAATCTTCTGATTCTTGGCATCTAATCACTAAACTGGGATATGAGAATCCCCAACCACCGCTGAGACTACAAGTTTCACACTTGGTCCAACTACCAGGCTCCTAAGAGACCAACCGATAAGGCTATCCTAGCCTATGCACCACACCATGCCACACCCTGGCCACAAAATCATCCTACTAAAACCATAATCCAATTCCTTGACCCAACCGGTCTCCACCAGGTCTCACCTGTATTGCCATAATCATACGGGCCTTGCCCATGGGTCTCACTCGGTCAATACCAACGAACGCACTATGCCCATGGGTCTAACCCCATCGAGAGTTACATAGGCCCAACTTCGCCTCGGACCCCAATGGTCCTCTTCTCATAACAGAGGGAAATGCTCTCCAACCCCACTGTCCGCCTTGCCGAAGGCATGAGCTGATCCTCCTTTATACTCGCGACCACTCCAACGATGGTCTACCTCAATCTAGTGAATGCTACGATCCCATCCCAGACTTAAAACACTTCCATACTATCTGCCGACCCATTAAATGCTACGTTCACACCGCAATATTATGACACATCTATCCCACCATGGTCATCGCCCATGGCCTTACCACAGCACTACTACATCAACCACAATCATCCTGAGTCGAACCCACATTCGACTGAATCCCAATCAGGTGTTCGGGTCATGCTTTGAACACCAAATCCTTAATCACGTAAGAACATGCAGAGAGGCTCTAACATCACCCTCGACCTGAGTCCATCCATATACCCGCCGTGCACTACTACTGATGAGCAACAAAACACAAATATCCTTTCTTGTGCAATCCCTTAGACCAAAAGATTCTCCCCCACTTGGATTCGACTGCGCTCTTCCAGTCCTCAAGATTTGATGGATTTCCAATCCATCTCACAACCTTAAGACTCAAATTGTCGACAACCTGAGCTTACAAATGCTAACGTTCAATTGCTAGCCAATCTCGATGGTTGCACAACTCTTAAAATCCAAATGAATACTCCCCAAAATCTCACAGGCCCAATAACCCCGATCGATTCCCGTAATACAACAACAAATCCTTAAGTTCTTGATGCTGGAGATAGAGACTATAACCCTCACTCAGAACTGGTGAATCTTTATTCCAATTTCCCATCCTCAGGAGGATCTCTACATTATAACCATCCTCAACCCTTGCGGTTATGAAATTTCCCCTGGCACTTCTAATGACCAACAACCTCATGTGACTCCCACCGCCATCTTCTTGCTACCGCTCCTTCCCTAGTAGCGGTAATGATTTGAACCCAAAGGTCCTTCCATAGACGGTTGTCGGTCCTATCGGAACAAATGCTAACACGACTGAACGTTGACTTCATTAGAGAACTAAACAACTAATCCGACCATAGACCCTCCAATCGATACCCCTGAATCGACCCACTAATGACTCTTGGCATGCAAAATGGCATATAACAATTATTGATGATTTAACCCATGCAATAACCGAGCCTACATGGAAGTGTGACGTGTCGAGGAAGTTTAATGATCTATTACGTAAAAAAATAATTTAGCGACCAAATTGGATAAATGATAATAGTTGATTGTACAATGACATTTTTTTTCCTTTTCCCCTTTTATGTTTTATATTTTTAGTAACATTGATTAGAGTAGGCCCCACCCATATAATCCTAACCTTCTTCACTTTCTCATGAACGAGACTTGCAGTAGGAGTCAGATAAACACCACTTCCCTATTTCCTTTTGTCTATTTTTTCTTTTAATCGGTGGTACATGAATGCAAACATCTTTTCCCCTCACCAACATGAAAGAAGTACGCCAACGCCGGTACCTACATGAACGAAGACATTTTTCTATCTTCTCCATTCTCTAACAACATAATGTTGGCCTTCTTAGAAACACTTATACACATCGATTTCAGCTTTGATTCGATAGTCATAGGGATGATTCAACTCCGACATGCTCTACGTCAAAGGTGTAAGCCAGAACCTGATTCCACTCAACGCCGATGTTAATGCCTTGATCCGATTGTCAGACTTAGGTTTCGATTTGCAGAACTCGTTTTTCCAAAAATTGATTTTGAACATTTCTGGAGTATATTCATGTATGTGAGAGAAATAGAGAGATGGGTTGAATAGGTGACACATATTTTTGTTTAATGATATACACTAAATAAAAAAAAGTATAAAAAAATATATAAAAAATGGCGGATGACTAATGACGTGGCCCATTGCCACATAAGCTCCCCCGACGTGTTACATTTCAATGTATGTGCATTAAATATTAGTAAGAAAAATTAAATATTATCCTATGTTTTTTCCTATTTCTTTTTTTACGAACATAAAATGGTGACAAGTGTTAAATTTTGAAAAAAATGATAATATTTAAAACACTTGTTATCGTTTCATATGGTGATATGGATAAAAATATAAGGGGTGTTTGACTTATTTTTTGAGAGACCAAAAGTCATTTTAAGAAAAGATTAAAGCTAAAAATGTTTGGTAAAAACATTTTTAAAAGCTATTTTTAGATTTTGGATTTAAGGAAAATGAACTTTTTGAAAAAATCTGAAAAGCTTGACTTTTTGCAATTTTTCTTAAAATGACTTTTGGCATTTCAAAAGATAAGCCAAACACCCCCTAAGTAAAAAAAAGGTAGAAAAATATTTTATTTCTTTATTCACTAATATATAAGTTAGACTAGTATATAAGTTAGAAATCTGTTAGTTTATCTTAACAAATAGTAATATTTTAAGATATTTGTTATTATTTCATATGGATAAGAATATAAAGAAAAAATTAAAAAATATTTAATTTCTCTGTTTAGAACACCTTAGTATAAATAGTAATATTTATAGAAAAAATTAAGATAATCCAAAATGAAAACTATTATGCTTGAATTTTGCTAAAAGTAGAAAAGTCAGGATTTACTGTTTGACGATATGTCACGGATATCCTCATTCAGTTAGCCCCTCCACTCCTGTTAACCCAACGATTTTATCAAAGCTTTCAATATTCTCGTTTGTCTCATTATCTAAAAAAAAAAACTCATTTGGTTAAAAAAGCGAGTTTCCATTTGGTATTTTAACTAAACATTCTGTTAAATATGATCTAGACCTACAAAATACGTTCGTTTATGCTAAAACTTGCAACATTAAATTAAACAAGTTTAATTTTTTTTTTATTGGTAATCCTAGTTTATTTTATTTTATTTTATTTTATTTATTTATTTATTTTGGAGACGACAACTACATATAATAAAAACCGTCCAACCTAGCAAGGCACTAGGCGGGAAATCAATAACTTCATCCTGGTTGACATTTATAACATCTTAATAGTAGTTAATGACGTTATTTTCGCTGACAACCCTCTTATATTTATGTTTTTATTTAGTTTTCACAAATGGCAAAAAATTAATTTACAGAATTTGATAAACAACAGTAACAAGTTATTAATGTTATTTTTAGTTAAGAAAATATGTAAGTTACAAAATGACTAATGGTTTTACTCTGAAATATTTTGAAAAAATAGTTCATAATTATCAGAAAAAAGTGCTTTTTCTGTTGATTAAAAAGCAAATAATTTATTTTTGTGGGGGCCTAGCAGTGGGAGGGACCTGGTTCAGCGGGTTGGGGTACATATCTGTGGTACCTGGTGCAATTATAGATGTCCCACACCAGGCGTGACCAGTTTTTTTTTTGCAAGAAAACAAATGATCGGTTTCAAATGTAGGTTTAGTTTTTTTTTTTTTTTTTTTTTTTTTTTTTTTTTTTTTTGTATATGAAATGTAAAATGTAAAAATTCTTTCAACTATTTCTTCGAAAATAAAATGTTTGAGAAAATTTATGCTAGAAAAACATGAAAACTATCAAAAAAGTCATATATTTGGAAATTCTAAAGCTTGTTTGAAAATTACTTTTTCCATTTCTCCGTCTTCAGTATTTTTTTAAAAGAATGAAGTCAGTTAATAAGGTATTCATGTGTATCATGTCATTCTTGGCTAATCTAGGTGGTGACATTGTTGTTTGGTACGAGATTATCATCTAACAACCATTTGTGCAGATATGACTACTCATACATCTAATCTGGAAGACTACATAAAATATGAATGAGCCTTAGAAAACAATAATGTTTTTTCTGTCTTTTGTTTTGATAATTATTCAGATGAAAATGTGTTGAAAACTAATCTTTAATGTAAAGGAGTATCAAAGAAGAGATAAAAAAAAGTATTACTTTTTATTTCTCTAACCTTTGTTATTTTGTTTTAGTGATAATAACACACATACCTCTACTAAAAGTCACATGTACATAGCAAATAAAAATATAAAAGTGGCATGAATACATATTAATAAAAGTTGCTCATATGTATCACAAAGTCGAAACAAATACATAAATCTTACATCTCCCTAAAACGTTTTAATATAAAAATCTAGGAATAAATAGTTACTTCTTGAACAATAGCAATTCACATGAAAATTAGTCTTCAATACACTTTCATCCGAATTGTTATTGGCCAAGAAGTAGATAAAAATTACTAACACAGTGTTTGTTTTGTAAAGGTAAAAGGTCTTCAGTCTTTTTCTATTTATGTGGATCAAAAGTTTTTTTTTTTTTTTTTCATGTCTTTAGTGTTCATAAAAAAATGATTGTTTTTAAGTCTTCATAAAAAAAACGATGATGTTGGTGGTGGCAACAATGGTGGTGTTGGTGTTGTTGGTGGCGGATGTGGAGATAACGGAGGTAGGGGAGGTGGGGGTGACGGAGGTGGTGGCGGCAACATTGGTGGCGGTGGTGTCAATGGTGATGGCTGATGATGGAAAAGAAATATGATATTTGATTAAAACTTAAAAAATGTCTTCCAATTCCAAAATCAAAAAAGCTAAACAAAAGACTTTTTTTAAACAAAAAACAAACAACACCAACATATTTTTTTGAAACAACCAACTTATTATTTAAAAAAAAAACACTTTAGCAAGAAACTAGAGAAATCCCAAATTACAAAGAGTTTAAGAGATGAATTCCTACTTCTATTGTTAAACCACAAAAAAGAAAATTCATGAATAAAATCTAGAATATCAACTCTTCTCATCTTTCCACCAATGGAACACCTTGTTAGTTCTAAACCACCATAAATATCAAAGGGTAGTACCCACCACTCCATCAATTGCATTCTTCTTACTTCGTCTAACACCACTTACATCTTTGGTTTCTTTGTTATCTCTACGACTCTACCATCTGCCTAGATGTATCCCACTTTTTATAACTTGTTTGTTGGCCTTCATATCATATTCCAACTTTTCTCTCTCCTTTGTCTTATCTCTAGTTTCGGACGCCAAAAAATTGTTTATGTAACTCTAAGTTTCTAAAAACATTATGCCTCTTTTAATATTTTAATTAGCTTTGATATTTTTTACATTTAACTTTGTTGAACTAGACGTTGCAAATAAATCATTCAGTTGGTCATAATTCATTCCTTTTTAATCTAATTTTATGTTTCGATAAATGAAATCTCATGTATGCTGAATAAGATATTAGTTCTCTAATATATTAATGAATGTTGTAGTTCACTAGTGGTTATTTGAAGAAGAATTGGTTTTTGAAATAGCTTTTCCTGCTCTACTATGCGTGAAGAAGAGAACAAGTGGTTAAGTGACACAAAGTCATACTTCTATTAATACAAAAGATTTACAATATATAGTTATAGTGATCAAGTTTTTAAGTGTTAGAATCATTCGATATTTTGCAAGAAAAAAAACACGACACCTTAATTTCAGTTGTCACTTGTCGTCTGGAGTTGACCATGTTTCCCAAAGCGAGAAGAGAACAAGTGGTCCAAGAACAGGTGGCATAGGTGGAGGCTTACTGAAAGTAACAATTGGATCAACTTCCTCCTTTTTCATCTCTTCTTTCTTCTCAAAACCATCATCATTTACCTTCTTTGGTGTTACAGTGGCAACTGGAAAATGCAAATTATTTTCTTAGTTTCAGTCAAGGTTTAACTTTAACAAACTGAATTAAGTTAATGGTATGAGTATTACCCCATGATGCTCTAACAGGGTAGATTCTATTCAATTTACTGTTTCCTCGCAATAATGAAGTTATTCCACGCATACGGATTGTTCTTTCCTTTTCCTTGTTTCTTTCAAGTAATCTGCATCATGTTATCTCTCATATATTGAGTATAATCACATAATAGGCAGATCAATTTTTCAATTTGGCATAGTTTAAACTTCATATAAGAAATAGACATTGAAAGACCTACAAACAGAACGAAACGCATATAATATAGATTAAACTTACTCTGAATTTCAAGTATAATCAAAGAATTGAGCATTAACTATTACATGACAATTGAAGTAAAAATTCGAAATTTATCGAAGAAATAGATAGAATGATAGAGAAGACATCTTTTTTCGCTTATTAACAGAATGAGAAGAGTATATAACATACAGTAAACGTGAGCTATTTTCGAGTATATGCTTTGAACAGTAACTGTTAACACTTACAGATCATAATTTAACAACGCATGATTAAAATTAGTCGAAGAAATAGACATGAAAAGATTAAATTCCTTTACCTGTTACCTTGCGCCGGTGTTTCGAGATGAAGCGTGGTCCAGCAGGAGAAATGATCGATAGAGATCAATGGTGTCTTCCGAGAGCGATGGAGTACTCCAGAGACTTCTAATTTCTAAAGTTTCCCACGTTATATATATATATATATATTTTTTTTTTCACATAAGAAAACGGGCTTTATGGGCCGTAAATTTAATCTAAAAGATCAAATGAAATTGTTGGGCAATAAATTTGGGTTATTCAAGCATCCGAATTCCGATAGAGATTTATTTTATAATTTTCTATTATTTAATATGAATATGAATTTATCATAACTTAATATCATTAATAACGTTACATTGTATAGTTTTTAGTATATCTACTACTTAACCTTCTTTTTATACTAATAAAAAAATAATTTGTGTGCCCAGTTGTCAGTTTTTTATAATTTTTAATTTTGTTTCTTTCATTCTCTACCAATAACACATGTCTTTTTCTATGATTTTATATTTACATTTAAATTCTTTTAAATCTCTTAAAATTAACATTATTTATTACCATTTTGAAATTGAAAATATTTGGTAATCAATAATTAAATTTTTGTTTGAATCAATGATTATAACTTTACATAAATAAAAAACATAAATATCTTAATTAATAATTTATTGAAAAAAATAAATTAATAATTATGACTTTTTACTATAAAAAATTTTATTTTTTTTGTAACCATGATTTCTCCAGGTTATAATCTAAATATCTTAAATAATAATTTACTGAAAGTAATTGATTAATAAGTATGATTTATACTATAAAAATTTATTTATTTTTATAACTGTCGTTTCCACGGAGTAATATATATATATATATATATATATATATATATATATATATATATATATATATATATATATATATATATATATATGACAAAACTTCGAAAATGGTCCGTATGGTTTCCGAAAATCTGAAGCTTGGTCCCTAATTTACAAAAACCTTACGGATTGTCCTTGTGGTTTCAAAACTTTTAACATTTGGTCCTTCCGACTCACTCCGTTAGCATTTCACCGTTAACTCATTCTTCCATATTATATTGTAGGGGTAATTTCGTCATTTCAGTTGTAACATTCTCTCTTTAATATAAAATGATTACCTATTGTTTGCACGTCAACTCACTACCCATCCCTCTACCAAGAAGATAACCAGTTACATTTGTAATCATCAGGTTCATTCCCATCGTAGAAGCAAGAACAGAAATCGAGATTTAGGGTTTAAGCTGAAGGAATTGCAATGGTGCTATCAATATGGTGTTTTCGAGAAAAATTTGCAACCGTACAGGACTTAGGAAAAAGATACGGTACGATACTACAACAAAACTTTTTTTTTTCTTGTTCGATTGTGTTCACGTAGAGAAATCATTGACTTTACTCTTTTTTTTTTTGTTTGCAGAAGGATATGACAACTATTTCACGTTGAGGATACACTACAGTGGTGTCTTCACCAAAGCACCTGGAAGGAAATACGTTGATGGGGTTGTAGCATATGTAGATGATGTTGACACTGATTTATTTTCAGTTCATGAGCTTGATGAAATGGTCCGAGAACTAGGGTACAAAACTGAGCAAACCCTTTACTACCATTTTTGTATCCTTGAATACCCTTTAGACTATGGCTTAATGCTTTTACGTAATGACCAAGATATACTTAAAATGGTATCATATGTCCCTAAACACAGACTTATAAGGGTGTATATTGAAACTGGTCAGAAAAGGGTAGCTAGTTATTACAAGTCTCCTTCTAAAGTTATTATTGAAGAGTTGAAGCCTGATAGTGTGTCACTTGAAATGAATAGAAAGAAACCTTGTAAGAGAGAAGCAGGATCATGTAGTAGAAAGCTTGATCTAAACAAGTCTATGAACCCTGATTATGAGCAGTCACAAGTATTAGATGTTGATGAAGGGCATGATTCCTCAAAGAGTATTTTGCCATTTATAAGGTCACACGCTAGCAAACAAAGTCATGTCATTCAAGAGGAAGTGGTCAATCATGAAATTGAAACTCAAGAAGAAGTGATCACTAGTGCAGTTGAAACTGAAGAACCAGTGGGAACTTACCATGTACATGAACTAAGCTGCCAAGCTGATGATGTAGCTAATACTACAACAATTGATGACTTTGAAGCATTTGTAGATGATTATTCACTTTATGCTGATTATGATGTTGAGTTTAATGTTCAAAATTCATGTGAACAACAACCAGAAGTGAATTATCTAGAGGGTATGGTGAGTGATGATAATGGAGAGGCTTTCTATTTTGAGAGTGGCCATGGTTCTAAGGGTAGTGGAGATGATTCTGATGACAGTGAATATAATGTGGATGAGTCTAACATACAATTTGATGTAGATGTAGACATGAGTGAATTCCATAATGCTGTTGATGTAGATGAACATGGAATCTTAAACAATCATTCAAAAGATGAAAGGAATGACATGGTTGATGATGAGTTGGAAGTTATTGCGACTGATGATTATCACTTTGCTAGATTTCATGAAGATGATAGGAAGAGACTTGTAACATCTGGATTTCTAGGTATCATATTTTAACCTTTTAAATTGAGTTTTGAGGAGGGACTCAACGAGTTGACGCTTAGACTCGCCGAGTAGGATCGTGATTGCTGACTGGATTAATGAACGGACTCGTCGAGTCTATGGGTGGACTCGACGAGTCCGCGCTGATGTCAGAAACCCTAAATCTCCGGGCCTGTGCCTTATTTAAGGGGCCTTATAGCCCTCATTTGCGTCTTCCAATCCAGAGAAAGAGCCCCTAGAGAGCTTGAGCGAGTTGTGTGTGTGTGTGTGTGAGAGAGAGAGAGAGAGCTATTTTGATCCCTTTTTGTTGTGGTTTTGCAAAGAAGAAGGTGTCTCCAGCAAGAGAAGGTCAAGGGGATTGTGATTCTGTGGTTTTCTAGCTTGGGTCTTCATTATTGAGGAATAAAACCGATCTCTTCTTCTGTTTTGTGCAAATCCTTGAATCTAGGGTTTTCTATACCCCTTTATTGGCTTGTATTGATGCATACGATTGTCCCTCTTAGTGTTAGACTTTTGGATCTGGAGCTTTAGAGGTCCAGAGAGCATTATCTATCCAACTTTATGTTGTTCCATGGAGGAAATGAACCTAGGATGCCATTTTAGAAGCCATTTCACCAAAAGAAGCTTTGTATGCGTTGCATGAGTGTCAAGATTTGACATTTACGTGATTATTGGTCATGAGGAAGTTAGATCTATAGGTCAGATCTATAGGTTGCCCCGTGAATCGTGACCGGTTCCCGTCGAGTGGAAGGTCCACTCGATGAGTTGAGTGAGGATTAGAAAGATCCAGAGTACACGCTTGGACTCGCCGAGTCTGCTCAAAGTTTGACCGTTGACTTTTGTTGACTTTTAGGGTTGGGTCAACACTTGGACTTTTGGACCATTAGAAGGGTAAAATGGTCTTTTAGCCTTCTGAGAGAACATTGGAACGAACTAGTCTAACCTGGAGAGTCGTTATTTATTTGAGATGATTGCTTATATGTTTAGGCGGGGCTAGGTCTTTTTTACGAGGTTCAGGGATACTGAGCATGTGAGTAGCTAGACAACATACGAGGTGAGTCTTCTCACTATACTTTACCCAGAGTGGTAACTAAGTGTGACCGGAAGGTCTTATATGTTATGTGGAGTATGTGATATGTGTTGCTATGTGATATGTATTGATGGTTTTTAGACATAAGAACATCCTATGTGCTCATACAAACCCTAATGCTTGGATCTAGGTTTCTCTATTGTACATGCAATTTATCCAAGACTATAAACCCTAGATCTAGTATATGATAATCAATATAACATATAAATTAGGGTTTAGATCATACCTTGATTGTTATGTAGCAATAACAATCTCAAATCCTTCTTGTATTGACTTTAGAAAGCTTAGAGTCACAAATGTCACTCCTCTAATGGTTCACAAACACCAAGAGCAAGAGGATGAAGAAGAGAAGAGAAGGATGCTCTCAAAAACGTGTGGAAACCCTAAAGAATTTGTTCACCACGTTTTTGGAGCATAAGGGTTCTATATATAGTGAGGCTATTAGGGCTATCTAACAAGGAAACCCTAATTTGGATGCTTAAGCCCTAAGCAACCTATGGACTCCTTTCCTTAAAGGCCTTAGACGATTTCTAATGGGTTTCCCCATAGAATTCGTCCAACCTTATAATATAAGGCAATCCATAGCCCAATTGCAATTATCTTATAATTACAATTCCAGTCCCTTAAGTTTAATTAATCTCTTTTAGTCACAAACTTAATTCTTATTAATTCTTGACTAATATTAATTAAACCATATGATTTCTCCTTTAATATATTATTCCCATAATATATTAATAAATCATATTTAATCATTTCTCTCCATAATTCATCCTATCAAGTTGCTTTGGTGAAGGCAACCCAAAAGGACCATGCACCATCGGGTCAAGTACATACCAAAATAGTTATGGACTTAGACACTAATCCAACAGTCTCCCACTTGGATAAGTCTAATAACTATTCTGCGTATGACTTCAGATCCTGATCTGCAATCGTAGCTTTCCAAAGCCGCTGTCAACTCTGATCCTATCAGATACGCGTGTCCTTTAGATAAGGGATCATAAATTCCTCCATTCTAGATATCGTAAGACATGATTTCTAATCATTCTCTCTGTACTATTTCTCGACTTCCGATTTATGACGACTGACTAATTAAACAAATCAAATTAGCCCTAGCCCGACCGAGCAATTACGTTTGTCATCACTAAATCATCGAGGGGCCCAAAGATATCGCTTTTATCCTACTTTGAATAAAAGGAACAGATAAACTTTGATTCAATGCTCGCTTGCACTCACTCACCGAATCACACACAACAATATGTTTTATGACACCAAATTACTGGTGTGTTTACATATTATCAATGTGCAACCGATTTGCAAGATACAACTCACACATCTCGGTTTCAAGAATATAAGATATTATCGTCTCACCAATCACTTGTGATATAATTCATGGAGTGATCCAAGTGAGCGTGGGTTTAATCCAATGCTCAAATCATATTCATAAGCACTCATGAACGTTGCAGCAAACATTTGCTTATGTCTAATACTCTTTAGACAATCCACACACCAATTCACGACAGTCTTTATTCATACCTACTTCCAACATATGAACGACTGTGGCCCGTTCGAATAATTTGACTGTTCTTAACCAATTAAATTATTCAGGTAGTCAAAACATGCAAAGTGAAACACAAGGATAATACTAATCCCATATGGCCTCAAACCTTTGAGTATAAATAAAACACCTTTTATTTATCACCATATCGATTACTCATTATTTGTTGTTTCGGGTAATCAACTTCTTACTTGAATTAATACTACACTTGTCCCATGCTCCTAGCATGCACACAATGTTTACCTATGGTTCTTACTTTGTGAAATAGATCCAATGAACACATTTCCATTCATACTCATTTCACAACTCCAAATCCTTTTTCATAAGTGAAAGAATATCAAATTCTTGCCACTTATAGAATATGTTAGATTCTAACATTTTATGCAACGATCCTTTTGTAATATTATAGCACAAAAGTCACAATGACTATTGTCAATGATATTACAAAGTCCTCTATCGGAGATTGTTACAATACAATTCCTTAGATATGATGTCTCTCACTCAAAGTACATTCCTTTGAACATCCTTTTGCATAAAAGTTTCTAATCTAGACATAGATTTTCAATATTTAATTCCCAACATGGACACGTTTCCATATTTTACATATGACAACTCATTCTTAATAGAATCTTATCTATTTATAATAATGTCGATATGTTCCATTCAATACTATACTTCCAACTACTCACAAGTGACCAATCCTCGACGATCTTTGGATTATCCTTTGATAGTTGTTTAATTATCTTAGTCAAAACCGATTCTTGTCCTTTTCCCTCTAAATGCGCTAGACATATGTATCACAAAGTCGAAACAAATACATAAATCTTACATCTCCCTAAAACGTTTTAATATAAAAATCTAAGAATAAATAGTTACTTCTTGAACAATAGCAATTCACATGAAAATTAGTCTTCAATACACTTTCATCCGAATTGTTATAGGCCAAGAAGTAGATAAAAATTACTAACACGGTGTTTGTTTTGTAAAGGTAAAAGGTCTTCAGTCTTTTTCTATTTATGTGGATCAAAAGTTTTTTTTTTTTTTTCATGTCTTTAGTGTTCATAAAAAAAATGGTTGTTTTTAAGTCTTCATAAAAAAAAATAATGATGTTGGTGGTGACAACAATGGTGGTGTTGGTGCTGTTGGTGGCGGATGTGGAGATAACGGAGGTAGGGGAGGTGGGGGTGACGGAGGTGGTGGCGGCAACATTGGTGGCGGTGGTGTCAATGGTGATGGCTGATGATGGAAAAGAAATATGATATTTGATTAAAACTTAAAAAACGTCTTCCAATTCCAAAATCAAAAAAGCTAAACAAAAGACTTTTTTTAAACAAAAAACAAACAACACCAACGTATTTTTTTGAAACAACCAACTTATTATTTAAAAAAAAAAACACTTTAGCAAGAAACTAGAGAAATCCCAAATTACAAAGAGTTTAAGAGATGAATTCCTACTTCTATTGTTAAACCACAAAAAAGAAAATTCATGAATAAAATCTAGAATATCAACTCTTCTCATCTTTCCACCAATGGAACACCTTGTTAGTTCTAAACCACCATAAATATCAAAGGGTAGTACCCACCACTCCATCAATTGCATTCTTCTTACTTCGTCCAACACCACTTACATCTTTGGTTTCTTTGTTATCTCTACGACTCTACCATGTATCCCACTTTTTATAACTTGTTTGTTGGCCTTCATATCATATTCCAACTTTTCTCTCTCCTTTGTCTTATCTCTAGTTTCGGACGCCAAAAAATTGTTTATGTAACTCTAAGTTTCTAAAAACATTATGCCTCTTTTAATATTTTAATTAGCTTTGATATTTTTTACATTTAACTTTGTTGAACTAGACGTTGCAAATAAATCATTCAGTTGGTCATAATTCATTCCTTTTTAATCTAATTTTATGTTTCGATAAATGAAATCTCATGTATGCTGAATAAGATATTAGTTCTCTAATATATTAATGAATGTTGTAGTTCACTAGTGGTTATTTGAAGAAGAATTGGTTTTTGAAATAGCTTTTCCTGCTCTACTATGCGTGAAGAAGAGAACAAGTGGTTAAGTGACACAAAGTCATACTTCTATTAATACAAAAGATTTACAATATATAGTTATAGTGATCAAGTTTTTAAGTGTTAGAATCATTCGATATTTTGCAAGAAAAAAAACACGACACCTTAATTTCAGTTGTCACTTGTCGTCTGGAGTTGACCATGTTTCCCAAAGCGAGAAGAGAACAAGTGGTCCAAGAACAGGTGGCATAGGTGGAGGCTTACTGAAAGTAACAATTGGATCAACTTCCTCCTTTTTCATCTCTTCTTTCTTCTCAAAACCATCATCATTTACCTTCTTTGGTGTTACAGTGGCAACTGGAAAATGCAAATTATTTTCTTAGTTTCAGTCAAGGTTTAACTTTAACAAACTGAATTAAGTTAATGGTATGAGTATTACCCCATGATGCTCTAACAGGGTAGATTCTATTCAATTTACTGTTTCCTCGCAATAATGAAGTTATTCCACGCATACGGATTGTTCTTTCCTTTTCCTTGTTTCTTTACTCTTTTTTTTTGTTTGTAGAAGGATATGAAAACTATTTTACGTTGAGGATACACTACAGTGGTGTCTTCACCAACGCACCTGGAAGGAAATACGTTGATGGCGTTATAGCATATGTAGATGATGTTGACACTGATTTATTTTCAGTTCATGAGCTTGATGACATGGTCCGAGAACTAGGGTACAAAACTGAGCAAACCCTTTACTACCATTTTTGTATCCTTGAATACCCTTTAGACTATCTTAATGCTTTTAGGTAATGACCAAGATATACTTAAAATGGTATCATATGTCCCTAAACACAGACTTATAAGGGTGTATATTGAAACTGGTCAGACAAGGGTAGCTAGTTATTACAAGTCTCCTTCTAAAGTTGTTATTGAAGAGTTGGAGCCTGATAGTGTGTCACTTGAAATGAATAGAAAGAAACCTTGTAGGAGAGAAGTAGGATCATGTAGTAGAAAGCTTGATCTAAACAAGTCTATGAACCCTGATTATGAGTAGTCACAAGTATTAGATGTTGATGAAGGGCATGATTCCTCAAAGAGTATTCTGCCATTTATAAGGTTACAAGCTAGCAAACAAATTCATGTCATTCAAGAGGAAGTGGTCAATCATGAAATTAAAACTCAAGAAGAAGTGATCACTAGTGCAGTTGAAACTGAAGAACCAGTAGGAACTTACCATGTACATGAACTAAGCTGCTAAGCTGATGATGTAGCTAATACTGCAACAGTTGATGACTTTGAAGCATTTGTAGATGATTATTCACTTTATGCTGATTATGATGCTGAGTTTAATGTTCAAAATTCATGTGAACAACAAACAGAAGTGGATTATCTAGAGGGTATGGTGAGTGATAATAGTGGAGAGGCTTTCTATTTTGAGAGTGGCCATGGTTCTGAGGGTAGTGGAGATGATTCTGATGACAGTGAATACAATGTGCATGAGTCTAACATACAATTTGATGTAGATGTAGACATGAGTGAATTCCATAACGCTGTTGATGTAGATGAACATGGAATCTTAAACAATCATTCAAAAGATGAAAGGATTGACATAGTTGATGATGAGTTGGAAGTTATTGCGACTGATGATTATCAATTTGCTGGATTTCATGAAGATGATAGGAAGAGACTTGTAACATCCGGATTTCTAGGTATTATATTTTAACTTTTTAAATTGAGTTTTGAGGAGGGACTCGGCGAGTTGACGCTTAGACTCGCCGAGTAGGATCGTGATTGCTGACTGGATTAATGAACGGACTCGACGAGTCTATGGGTGGACTCGACGAGTCCGTGCTGATGTCAGAAACCCTAAATCTCCGGGCCTGTGCCCTATTTAAGGGGCCTTATAGCCCTCATTTGCGTCTGCCAGTCAAGAGAAAGAGCCCCTAGAGAGCTTGAGCGAGTTGTGTGTGTGTGTGTGTGTGAGAGAGAGAGAGAGAGAGAGAGAGAGAACTATTTTGATCCCTTTTTGTTGTGGTTTTGCAAAGAAGAAGGTGTCTCCAACAAGAGAAGGTCAAGGGGATTGTGATTCTGTGGTTTTCTAGCTTGGGTCTTCATTATTGAGGTATAAAACCAATCCATTCTTTTGTTTTGTGCAAATCCTTGAATCTAGGGTTTTCTATACCCCTTTATTGGCTTGTATTGATGCATACAATTGTCCCTCTTAGTGTTAGACTTTTGGATCTGGACCTTTAGAGGTCCAGAGAGAATTATCTATCCAACTTTATGTTGTTCCATGGAGGAAATGAACCTAGGATGCCATTTTAGAAGCCATTTCACCAAAAGAAGCTTTGTATGCGTTGCATAAGTGTCAAGATTTGACCTTTACATGATTATTGGTCATGAGGAAGTCAGATCTATAGGTTGCCCCGTGACTCGTGACCGGTTGTAGCCCGTCGAGTGGAAGGTTCACTCGACGAGTCGAGTGAGGATTAGAAAGATCCAGAGTACACGCTTGGACTCGCTGAGTCTAGTCAAAGTTTGACCGTTGGCTTTCGTTGACTTTTAGGGTTGGGTCAACACTTGGACTTTTGGACCATTAGAAGGGTAAAATGGTCTTTTAGCCTTCTGAGAAAACATTGGAACAAACTAGTCTAACCTGGAGAGTCGTTATTTATTTGAGATGATTGCTTATATGTTTAAGCGGGGCTAGGTCTTTTTTATGAGGTTCAGGGATACCGATCATGTGAGCAGCTAGACAACATACGAGGTGAGTCTTCTCACTATACTTTACCTAGAGTGGTAACTAAGTGTGACCGAAAGGTCTTATATGTTATGTGGAGTATGTGATATCTGTTGCTATGTGATATGTATGTGCTATGTTATGTTATGAGTACCATAATATGGACCGGAAGGTCAACATAGTAGGGACCGTAAGGTCAAGATGAAGAGGACCGGAAGGTCATACGGTTAGGGCCGGAAGGTCTACCAGGGTTGGGACGGAAGTCCCCTGAGACACATGGATCGGAAGATCCTATAGAGTTATGGCCATGAGTGACATATGTGTTTTATGTGGTATTTTGGGGAACTCACTAAGCATTTATGCTTACAGTGTTATGTGCTATGTGTTTCAGGTAATAGTGATGATCGCAGGAAGGCACCGACATGACCCGTACACACTGGCAGGAGATTTGTTTTATGATCTTGGGATATGTTTTTATCATGATGACATTTGTTAAACTTGAGAAATTGAGAATATTGAATGATTTTTATGTAAATTGAAAAATGAAAAATTGTTTTGAAAATTCGTGTTGTTAAAAGACTGCTAAAAGAGTTGAGTAAGTCAAGTATATGCTCACATGGAGAGGTTCATGTAAAACAATTTCAGATTGGCCAGGTCTTCAAAACCAAGCGTGATGTTAAAAACTACATGACATCACATGTTGTAGCAACAAGGAGGTCTTTATACCTAGCAAAAAAATGACAAAATCCAAATTAAGGTGAAATGTAAAGGTGTTGTAAATAAGCCATCCAAAATAGTTGATGGTGGTGGGCCCTCAACTAGAAGTTGGGCAAAGTGCAAGGGTAAAGATGTAATTTCCAATAAAGGTACATGTCCATGGGCAATCCAAATATCGAGGACTAATGAAAATCAGGATTGGTTGGTGAAAACAGTACAAGATGAGCATAAATGTTTGCAAACAAGGGTGGTTGAAGCTTGCACTTCCAGATACGTAGCAAAATTAATTGTTCAACAAATCCAAAGTAACCTTAGAATTCCAGTGAAAGCTTTACACAAAGAGTTGTGCAAGAAACTAGAGCTAGGAATGTCATTAAAAAAGGTTGTTAGGGCAAAGACAATGGCTGAACGTATCATTAGTGGGGACTACCAAGTACAATATGGATTTTTGAGGGATTATGTGTTGGAGCTACTAAAAACTAATCCTAGTACCACAGTTCGGATTGACGTGTATCCAAAAACCTCTCTGTCTATTACCACAAGAACTTTTAGAAGAATATATGTCTGTCTGGGTGCATTGAAGTTGGGATTCAAATTTGGGTTAAGAGATTTTCTAGGCATGTATGGTACTTTGCTGAAGGGCCCTTACCTTGGGAAAGTGTTAACTGTTGTAGGGTTGGACTCAAATAATGGCATATACCCTGTAGCATATGCAGTGGTAGAGACAAAATTAACAAGTAGTTGGACCTGGCTCTTGGAACTGTTAGGAGAAGATTTGGATATGGGAGCAAATTCAAACTTTACATTCATTTTTGATAGACAAAAGGTATGTATCACCTAACTTTTTTTTCTTAGTACTATTTCTAGATACATTTGGGTAACTGATGTTGCATACATTGACTTTTGTTTAGGGAATAATACCAGCAATTGAGAAGGTATTCCCTAGTGCAGAACACAGGTTCTGTTTGAGGCATATCTAGGAAAAGATGAAGAAATAATGGAAAGGAAAAGACTTAAGTGACCATCTTTGGGAGTGTGGTAGAGCAACAACAGTCAATCATTTTAACAGAGCAATGGATGAGTTGAAGAAGATCAATGAAGAGGCTCATGCTTGGGTGTGTAAGATCCCAGCAAACACTTAGGCTAAATCTCACTTTAGTGGTACGTTTATAGAAATTTATTAATAAATGTTAATCTTCCCTATTGTGTGTTTACTATATGTGTAATTGTCTTCTCTTAATATCTATTATTCAGGAAGGGCATACACTGATTGTTTGTTGAATAACCTTTGTGAGGTATTTAATTCTAAGCTAGATGAAGGTAGGGATAAACCTAATATCACTTTCTTAGAGTATATTAGAGAGTATCTCATGAAGAGTTTATGTGTGGCGCAAAAGGAAATAGGTAAGTGTGAAGGACTTCTAACCCTTACGAAAACTACAGTGTTTGAAAAGATTAAGACTGATGCAGCTAATTATGTGGCTAAATACAATGGGGCAGGAAAGTACCAAGTGGAAAGCACATGGCAAGATCAGTATGTGGTAAACTTGAATGACCAAAGTTGCAACTGTAGGTTTTGGGAGATTATAGGTTTCCCATGTAGAGATGCTGTTTGTACTATATAGGACAAAACTAAAAATGGTGAAAATGCCCCACATGTTGATGAATGGGTCCATCCTTGCTATAGGCTATCAACATGGAAAGCCATGTATTTCAACAAAATTGATCCATTGAATGGACGTTCAATGTGGCCTAAAAGTGACTGCCCATTCACTTTACTTCCACCAAAACATAAAACAAAGGTTTGTATTTCAAGTAGACCAAATATATAGTATACATGTGAACATGGAATGAATTCAATTTTAACTATAATATATCAATATGTGTAGGTTGGGAGGCCTAAGAAGAAGAGAAGGAGGGGTGTTGATGAGCCAAACAACCAAGATAATAGTTTGAGCAGGAAATATCTGGCAGTCACTTGTTCAAAGTGTCATAACAAATGGCACAATTCCAAAACATGTAAAGGGTAGGGAGGCAATGGTGAAGTTGGAGAGGGCTGAAAACTATTTTTAGTAGTTATTACGATACTTGTGTTGTAGGTCTTTTGAAACTTAAGTCATGTGTACTTGTTTGAAGATGTGTTAAGAACTTGAAAACTTTGCTTGTAATGCTTGTGTTGTAGGTCTCTTGCGACTTAAGTCATGCTTGTGTTGTAGGTCTTTATTTGTTTTGAAACTTAGTATGATGGTTGTATTAAGCACTTTAAAACTTTGCATGTAATGATGTGTATGCACATTTTGTTAATGAATTAATCTGTTTTGTGTACCACCCTTCACAGATCAATTAATAACATTGTACATTTCAATTGCAAATCAAAACCATCTTAAATATGCATTTACAATACACTTAACAATTGCATTTCAAAAACATTCAAGAAATTGAACAATCAACTATAACAAACTACATTCCATTACCATTACCATTACCATTGCCACTCCATTACACATTAATCTGATACATAAACCAAATACAACAACACCAATTCCAAAAACCCCTACATAAACTGAAAGCAAAAAAAACCCTATTCGATTAAAATAAAAAAAACCTCTGCAACGGTTACAAACCAAAAACCAAAACTCCATTAACATCCAAACTTTCACAAGATACTTAGAGATTAAAATAAAACCAAAAAAAGAACACCCATGAACAAAACAACATCAACCGGTAGTTACACAATTCTGCACTCACAATGGCAACCCTCTCTTCCAATCGGTTAATTGATCTTATCAAACCTGAAATCATCACCAATGCCCTAGCACACATAGGAGGATCAGACCATCGAAGGAACCCACATCTTGTACAGTTCCAAAATTGTCTTCCAGGGTTACGATCCGTCCATGAAGTGATCTTCATTGCTTCATTCCCACATTTGCAAGTCACCATCTTTGAATCAGAAGCGATTGGGTGTCGTAATTAAAGGGTGCAACGGTCGAGCAACAGCGGAAGGGAGAAGAGAGATGACGATCGCATATAAAGGTAAAAGGTTTGCCCAAAAACCGGACATGCACTTTCTTTTAAAGAGAGAAGGTTACAACTGAAATGACGAAATTACCCCTGCAATATAATATTGAAAAATGAGTAACGGTGAAATGCTAACAGAGTGAGCCGAAAGGACCAAATGTTAAAAGTTTTGAAACCACATGGACAATCTGTGAGGTTTTTGTAAATTAGGGACCAAACTTCAGATTTTCGGAAACCACAGGGACCATTTTTGAAATTATATATATATATATATATATATATATATATATATATATATATATATATATATATATATATATATATATATATATATAGGCAGTGGCGGACGCAGAAGGTTGTCATAGCAGTGGCACAATTTTTTTTCGTCCGAATATAATAACATAAAAAAATTAAAAGTACTAATATATCAAACCGATCCATTACATCTTAAAATTTAAATTTGACATCTACGAGTACACATTTTTTGAAACCGATCCATTACATCTTCGATCTTCACTTTCATAAGTGCTTCTTTTTCAACATAAGAAATCATGACATCGTTCAAAAAATCATCACCTATTTTGTTACACAAATCCGTCTTCAACAACTTCATCACTGAAAAACATCTTTCGATTGTTGCAGTTGCAACGGGTAAAACTAAAACCAACTTCAAAAACCTATAAACCATAGGATAAGACCGATGTTTCCGTGTTTCCACCATCAAACGAGAAAGGTCGGAAATTCCTTGCAAACTAGTGAATCGGTCATCTTTATGTAAAGCGTGATAATATATTTCAACTTCACCATCAAGTTGCATCCTCTGCGCATCATCAAAATCTTTTTTGTATAACTCACTCAACTAACAACTTTGTTTTGTCAAATTTAGCAAATGAATCACAAGGAATCAAAGCCCCCATGTATTCTAGTAATTGGGTGCTAAGTTCACTAAATCGGTCCCTAAATTCTATAATTTGCATATCCATGACGGTGTTGAAACTTTCAACTTCAAAATGAAATTGATTAGTAACTTTAGTCTTACGGCCTCTTGATATGACATAAATTCCCGTCATCTCCACAATATTAATATCATGTTTTTGACAAAAAGATAATACCTTCAATAAAAGTTTAGCAAATACCGTGTCTCTCAAAGACTTCAATGCGTCCGTTGTCCCTCTTACCAAAGAAGCCGCTTCTAAAATATCTTGATCCTTTTTTTGAAGATGCCTTGACAATACGTTCGTGAGGTGTAAAATTTCATACATCAAATGTATGTAAAACACGAAATCTAATGTCTTGAAATATTTTAAGATACCAAATGCTTGATTTTAGTTACTTAAAATGGATCCTTCCTCTTCGACATAAACAAGAACATGACGATCCTCCGGAAATAAGTTCATTAAACTTGTGATGGTTTTGAAATGTGAACCCCATCTTGTATCTACCGCTCGAATAAGCGAGCTCTCTTGATTTAACCCTCTTCCAGTTTCAAGTTCACCATTTCCAATTGACAATTGCACCCTTTCTCTTTGACTTTCCCGTAGCATGTCTTGTCTTTTACATGAACCACCTACCACATTAACCACAAAAGAAAGTTGCTCAAAGAAATCGTCCACACCATCATGCTTCTTTGCTACACCCACAATAAATAACTAAAGTTGTGTACAAAGCAATGCACATAATGCGCTTAATCATTTTCTTGTAGAATCAAAGCTTTTAGACCATTAAATGCATCTCTTATATTGCTTGCCCCATCGTAACCTTGTCCTCTTACCTGATAAAAAAAGATATTAAACATTAAATCGAATAATATTCAATTAAAATTCATAATAAGGAATAAAAATTGTTATATTTACATGGGACATACTCAAACTGTTACGGGTAAAAACGTCATCTATGGCAGCTTTAAGAGTCAAAGAGGATGTATCCTTCACATGCACCACTCCAATGAATCTTTCCTTCACCACTCCATGGTTGTCGACATATGGACATTTGTTCTTTTTTTGATACATCACTAGATTCATCAACCAATAAAGAAAACACATCTTTACCAATTTCTTTGCAAATATCTACAACTATCTCTGTTGAAAAGCATTCAACAATTTGCTTTTGAGTCCTCGGGCACGTCACTTGATTATTTTGAGGAGCATTCTCTAAGGTAACATTGCGAATGCCTTCATTATAGTCTCTCAAGAAAGATAATAACTCCAAGAAAAGCCCTCTATTAAGAGAGTTACTTGACTCATCATGACCCCGAAATGGTAAACCATTTTTCAATAAAAAATTACAACACCAAATTGAAGCACCTAAACGAAGTTTATAATTACTCTCCTCAATCTTGGTTTGCTTCTTCAAGGCTGCATTAATAGATTGTTTTTCTTTCAATAAAATTTCACAATTTTCTTTTGCTTTGTGATGAAAACTATCAATACCACCCATATAATCTCTTAATGACTGTCTTTTATTCCAACTATCAAAACCCTGTGAAACAAATGCATCTCTCCCATGTTGTTTTCCCACCATGTATCCACATACATAGCAAAATAAACAAAATGCTTTGTTCTCTTTTATGCTATATTCTAACCAATCAAAGTCATCAAACCACTTAACAACAAAACGTCTATCTTTTGAACCTATTTTCTTTGAAGGGAATGTATGACCCCTTGGTTGACAAGGTCCTTGAAGCAAATATGCCCTCTTTATTTCATCTCTTTGATTTGGATGGTAAGTTGTAATCTTTGGTCTAACACCCGGGTCTTTTGGAAGATCTTTCAATTCAACATTTGTAATTGGAGTCGTTGTAGGTTGTGGATTTACATTAGAAACCGAAGGGAATGATTGATTAGAAGGACATGGTCTTTTAGAGGATTCTTCAAAACTTAAATCAGTGGAGCATGGCCTTTTGGAGGATTCTACAACACTTGATTTATTGATGCTTGATCTTCTAAAAAAAGGACCCAATTTTATCCTAACAATTCAATATCAAACAAATAAGCCATCCAATTGTTCAAAAACTCAATGGAAAAGAAACTAATTTGAATAATTTCAAGGTTAACAATCTAAGGTCCCGTTTGATAGTTTCTGTCTGGGAAAGTGTTGTCTAGTAAAGTGATGTCTGGGAAAGTTTTCTGACTGGGAAAAAAACCATGCTGTTTGATTGTACATCTGATTGATTGTGCTGAATGATGAAAAAAAACAATAATTCAATAAAAATAAATTTAAAAAAAAGTTATTTAAAAAAATTAGTAATCCAATAAAGAAAGAAAGAGGCGGGGTTTGGTGTATAATTGTCTTTCCAGCCCATTCAGCCAGAAAAATATGATTTTGGGGCTTTCTGGGAAAGACATATCTTACCGGGAAAGACCCCTTCTTTTGTGCAAATCAAACAGTCTTTCCAGTCCATTCAGCCAGAAAGATCTGTTTGGACCTGGAAAGATGCGTATCAAATGGGGCCTAAGTATCTAACAGTCTAACAACAAGTTACAAGTAAACATGTAATTTAAAGGTTAAGAACTACTAATTTCACCTAAACACTAAGAAATTTCAACAAAAAAACAACTAATTTGACTAATTTCATAAACCTAAAATTATCAATACTTACTTGTTTCATTGTATTTGTAGGTTTGAAAGGAGTGTCAAGCCAAGCCAAGCAAAATCGAAATACTTATGCCTTGCTATCTTTTTGGTTGTAATCGATTGAATGGAGGCAGGAAGGGAGGCCGATTTTTTTTTTCTTCTCGTTCGTTTTCGCATCTTTCACAAAAGATAGAAGTGCCAATTTTTTTTTCTTTTCAGTGGATCAATCGATTTCCTCTTCTTTTCTTTGACTATGATGGATATTGGGTAATGGGTGGATATGTGGGTCAATTGAGTTAAACACTTAATAAACAACTTGGGCCACTCACAATGCATTTGAGCTATTGGGCTAATTTTCTTTATTTTATTGGACTAACATTTTTTACACTTTATATTTTTTGTGCCTCGAATTCTCGAAAGTCTAGTGTCACCCGAACAAATTTGAAGCCGGTGCACCTAATAGATTTTTTTCTTTTCCTTACAGACCAAAGCAGAGCAGTGGCTCGGGACCCCCCGGGCACCACACACATCCGCCACTGTATATAGGTTTAGGTTGTATGGAAAACAAAAAAATCCTAAAAATCATAAAAACGCATAAAAAAAATACTTAGAGATCACAAATCTTTTTTTTTTTTTTTTTTTTTTATAGAGTTTATATATACAAATTTCGTAACTTTTTTAACAGATTTGGTGATTTTTTTTGGAAAAAAAACCAAAAAAAAATTCGATTATTTAATTTTTTTTCAACGAAATTGTTAAAAAACCTAAGATTTTTTGATGTGTAAAATCAAAAAAAAGTTTTGTGGTCTCTAAGTATTTTTTTTATGCATTTTTATGAATTTAGGGTTTTTTTTCCATATAACCCTTCCTTTTATATATATATATATATATATATATATATATATATATATATATATATATATATATATATATATATATATATGTGGTCAGGTTTCGATGAGAACTTAAAAAATGTCAAGACAGTGAGGATTATTCTTCACCATCTATTTCGTCAAAGATACAAATGTCAAACTCAAATACTTGGTTGTGATGCGTTTGCACGTGACCTACATCTGTGGTAAATAGTACAGACTTGAGGATTTAATCACGTGCGGCGAACGTCCATGAAACGTTATTTAAGTGAGTTTTATTATTAGTTTTCGTTATTTTGTTTTTTTTTCGTTTTTCTATTTTTTTTATTTTTCGTTAAAAACGGTTTTTAAAAAGATATATGCTCGAGTTTAATGTTTTTATTTTTATTTTTATTTTTTCGTTTTTATTTATTTTTTCGTTGTTTTAATATCTTTACTACATATATGAAAATACTAGTGTTTTTCTTTATTTTTGTTTTTATTTTTATTTTTTTTAATTTTTTAAACTAAATATCAATTTGAGTTTCTAATGTTTAACAATTATAAAACTTAAAATAAAAAGAATATTAACGATCATATATTTTATGTACATACTTTTCTTAAATCTTATTATTTTTGGATCATAAAATTTTGAATCCTAGTATTTTAAATTAAATCATTTTTGAATCATATGATTTTGGATCAATAATATATTTAATTAAGTATAGTTTTTATTCAAAAAAATTATGAATCATTATATATTTTGAATCATCAATGATATAATTAAAGATTATAAAATAGTTCCGTCTAAACACTTTTCGATCATAAACAAGTTGAATCAAAGGTTTTTTATGAATCATAAATATTTTGAATGATCACATTTTGTATCATATTATGTTTAATATTTTTTTAAAAAAAATTAATATTTCTTAAAATTAAAAATAAATACTTCAAAAATTTATTTTTGAAAAAATTTCTTTTACAAAGTCACTAGTATATTGAGTAGAAGTATCCTTTAAAGTTTTGTGATTTTTGAAGAATCTTTTTTCTTGTTTATTTTTTTTATAAAAAAAGTAAAAAAATATATATTTTTATCAAATTTTCATGATTATGCTCATTTTGTAAAGAATTAAATTTTAAAAAATTTTGTTTTTTCAGATTAATTTTTTTTCAAAAAAAAAAAAAACTAAATGAGGGATTTACATGTGGGAGAGTGACAAATGAGGAGGCAGGAGGGGGCAGAAATGCACGCTTAAAGGGTTTTTTTGGCCATTTAACGTCTAAACATTTAACATTTGCTGGAATATGTCAAAATCTCACACTTAATTACAAAAACGTCATATCATCTTGCGAAATATTGACGATAAATAAAATAAAATATCAAACTTTTTATTTTTTCAGTCTTACGGCAAAGATTAGTCTTCGCAGTCGTCACTTATTTTTTGAGTCCTTACTCGATCAAACTTATATATATATATATATATATATATATATATATATATATACACACACACACACACACACACACACACAGAGAGAGAGAGAGAGAGAAGTTCAACAAGAAACCATTTTAAACCATAGAACCAAAGAGCAATTATTTTTTCAAGTTTTATATCTTATTATTTATCGAAAAAAAATTCTAAAAATATAAAAATTTATAAATTATTATCTTCTTTCCATTAATATCAAATATGATAATTTTTTTTTATCTGTTTAGATTCGCATTGTGAATCTGCACTATAAATCATTAAATTTGTATAAATTCACTATATGAATCTGCACAAATTCGCAGTGTGAATCTGCACATATTTCATAGGGTGAATCTGTATAGATTCACAATGTGAATTTGAACAAATTCACTGTGTGAATCTGAACATGTTAGTTTTTTTATCAAGTTTGATATCAAGGAATGGAGAATAAAAAGTTATGAATATATATATATATATATATATATATATATATATATATATATATATATATATATATATATATATATATTGAAAAAACATCATAAATGGTCCTTGTGGTTACCCAAAATCTGAAGTTTAGTCCCCGTGGTTTAAAAACCTCATAGATGGTCCTTGTGTTTTCAAAACTTTTGACGATTGGTCTTTATTGCTAACTCTGTTAAGTTTGTTCGTTAATTGAAGGGCATTTTTGTCTTTTCACTACCAAAGGGACCATTTATGATGTTTCTTATATTTTTTTTTAAAAAAGAAAAAACTAAATATAATTATTTTATATGTAAAAGCTCTCTCTCTCTCTCTCTCTCTCTCTCTCTCTCTCTCTCTTTCTCTCTCTCTCTCTCTCTCTCTCTCTTGTGTCAATGCTCCTTTAAACTATAATCAACATAGTGAAATTTGACCCTCATATCACCATTGTTGAGTAATCGTCCTACCCAAGACCTAGGTTCTGATCTATGGTAAATCAATCTACCCTTCATCGCTCTCCTTGTTTCCGACCATTGATCCAGCCCCTGTTCACCACCTTTCTCCATGTTTTCATCGACTCCAGTTTGGAAAAATCAAACCTGAAAACCATAGGATAATTCAACCTCAAGACACTTCCAATTCTAATTAAATGAGTGTCTATAGTGTAGAAAATGAATCTATTCTTCCTTCCTTTTTTTCCCTGTTTTTGGGTTGGGTAAAAACCCTCAATTTGTTACATCTATAAACGCATGGAGTGAACTCCAGGGAAGATATAATATTTCGGAATCAGAACTTCAAATTCTAATTGGGTAGAATTTAGGGTTTGGCATTTAGAATCGAAGCTCCTTAACTAATGTTGATGTGTTAATGCTACAAGCTATTGCATTTGAAATCCCTAACTATTGAAGAAGGAAAAAGAGTTGAAACAAAGGAGCAACCATCGACTATTGCAACTAGGGGGTTGTTCCAACAACTTCCTTGGCAGTTCCCTTTTTCTGGTTCGACAACACAACACGAAGGGAAAGAAGGGAGTGGGTTTGTCGATTCTCTGTCGATTGGAGAAGAAGAAATGAACGAGGGCAGAAAATGGTTTGGAGGTGATTGGGTGGTGTTTCTCGACATTCAAATGTGTGTATTAGCAACTCTGGTTAACAAGAGGAAGAAGATGAGAACAAGGGTTGTTGCTCCTTTTGATATTGCCGGAATCAGCAACCACTCCGGTGGTTTCTTTGCCAGCAATCAAGAAAAAAAAGGAAGAGAGAGAGAAAGAGAGAGAGAGAGAGAGAGGGACCCTGTGCACAATATTTCATTTTTTTAAAAATAAAAGAAAACATAATAAATGGTCCCTCTGGTAGTGAAAGGACGAAAATACCCTTCAGCTAACAGACAAAACTTAACAGAGTTAGCAATAAGGACCAATCGTCAAAAGTTTTGAAAACACAGGGACCATCTATGAGGTTTTCAAACCACGAGGACTAAACTTCAGATTTTGGGTAACCATAGGGACCAATTATGTTGTTTTTCCGTTTTTTTGATGAAAAAATTTCTCTAAAAATTAAGAAAAGATTAGTTCCTTGGTTCTAAGGTTTAAAATGATTCATTGTTGAACCAAACCATATATATATATATATATATATATATATATATATATATATATATATATATATATATATATGTTAATATATTATAATATTTTAAATATCTAACTTTTTATTATACTACTTTAATTATATTTTAGTTTTAAATATTTTTATTTCTTTAACTAATTACTTATTTTTATCATATGTTTTTATTTATGAAATATTTATATTTTAATATCTAATGATAATTTTAATTTAAAATATTTCCTATCAAAATATTTTGTGCTTAAAAAACGACTAGCTAAACGAAGAAGGTTAATGAAACTTTTTAGATAGATGAGAATCAATAAGTTAAATTCATACAAAATAAAACTATTGAAAGAGCCTAACCATGGAGATGTCATGTATGTGGGTGTGATATCGACATATTTATACATATACTTAGGCATACTTTTTAATACATTTTAAGCTATATTTTGGTTAAATGCAAAGATATTCGATACTAATAAAGTTAAATTACATCTTGTAGCTGAAAATGATACTCTTGAAAAAAATGACAAAAACGAAAAAGGCTGGAACTTGGAAGAACTAGAGTTGAAGCTGGGAGCTTAATAGAGCTTAAAAGGAAAAAAAACCATGAAAAATACATTTCCCACGATGTGGCTGCAGAGTACCATGACATTATGCATGGAAAAATCTCGACCATGGACATAAAATAGAAGCTCACGACGTGAGCCATGACCATTCACGTTGTGAGAATGATTATTCCAGAGGATTACTACGTGAAGAGCAACTTTCCTTATTGAAGAAGGATATCCATTGATCTCACGTTGTGAGACCCTATAGCTCACGATGTAAGGAGAGTTTTTAGGAAAACTATTTATATCGTTTACTAGATCGACGAGAAGGATTGGAGACATATTCTGGAGTTCTAAGTCGATTTCAGAGCCAAGGAAGTGAAAAACAACCTTTGGAAGGAGAGATCAATTGGAAATTAGAGATTTGAAGATTGTAGCAAGAATTCGCATTACACATTCAGTTTGCATTAGATTAGATTGAACATGTCTAGCTTGAATTCTTATGTGTTTTTGTGCTTATTTTCTGCTATGAGTAGGTATATCATTAGGCTTTCGTTTACTGTAGATGAACCCTAATAAAGTGAGTTAGTTTCTTGTTTTTCATGGATTTTATGAAGTTGGTTTAGCTTGTGTTTGATTTATTATACCTAGCATGTTAAAGTCCTAATCTTTATTGCTTTGATTCAAGTTAAGTGTAGTTGAATGGCCATTTCGATTGCATGAACTTGATTACCTAGTAGTTTATGATCATTAAATTGCTAGAGTTAGGATTTGCCAAATCTTAGATTGGGTAATAAAGGTAATAACTTTATATGTGTTAAGAACATAATTGGATCATAATTATGTTTGGTTATTTGTCTTGATAAAAGATAATAATCTTAGATATTTCTCACATAGCTCAATCATCTTAAATAATCAATTCTTGTGTATGATCATTACATAGTAGTTCATGAATTAGTGAAAAGATTAGGAGATCAGATCAAGACTGCTAATAATATTTATATTGGTAACCAACTAAACTAATCCATGTTTACAAACTAACCATAGGAAAAAGGGGGATTCAAAGCTAAATGGAAATGTCTTTATAATCCTGATAACAATCTTTCTTAGTTAAGGGTTAGCTTAGTTTTTAGTTAATTAAATTGTTAAGTTAATCTTAACTTGCAAAATCAGATAAAACTTCTTTTTAGTTGTTGTTTTTAGATTAATTTTTAGTAGTTATTTTATAAGCTGAATTCCGTTCTCTGTGTTCGATACCTAACTTACTTTACTATACTATAAACTGACTAGGTACATTGCCTATAAGTGCATTTGTAGAGAAGTTAGTTAGGCTTATAAATTTAAAAGTTGATAGGTGTATTTATGCACACATCAAGTTTTTGGCGCGTTGCCGGAGAACGACGATTTCAGTTGTTAATTTAATTGTTTTAGGTTAGTCAATCCTTTTTGTGGTGTAAAATCGTAAAATGTTAATATCTGCATTACATAATTTTTTCTGTTATTATAGTTCTCGCGACGTGAGTTTTGATTTTTCAGTTTTTATTTATTTTGCTTTTTAGTTCATTTTTACTTTTTTTTTTGTTTTGTTTTAGTGATTTATAACCAAGGGATCACGACTTCCTATCCTATAACCACTCGAAGATCCATAATCCACTTTCCATAAAAAAGAAAGATAAAAAGGTTGACGAGTAGAGTAGCAGTTTTCACTTAGATAAATTTGAAAGCTTTAAGAAGACTCCTGACAAAAAGGGCATTGGTTACGAGCCAAAAACCGAAGATGATTCAGAAGAAGAGGTCAAAAGCGAGGTCAAAGAGATGGCGGACATTACCACTATGACGATGGAAGAATACAAAAAGAGAGTATGAAATGACAATGGTCCAGGTCTTGTGCCACCTACAATGCCCACTGCCATGAACTTTGAGCTCAAAGGCCACATTCTTGCAATGATAAAAGACGTACCATTTTTTGGAAAAGATTATGAAGATGCTTTCAAGCACATCGATGAAAGTTTGGACATTGCAAACTATTTCAATGTTCCAAAATGTTTCAAAAGATGCAGTTTTACTGAGGATGCTTCCCATGACACTTACTTGAGATGCAAAAATATGGTTGAAGTCATTAGCACATGAGACTATAAGAACTTGGCAAACCCTTTGTGAAACATTCATCTAACAATTTAGTCCTCCTTCAAAGATAGCAAAACTCAAGCTAAAGATTGCTAATTTTCAACAAGAAGATGGGATGTGACGAGAGGTAAAGGAAGTAGCAAGCTGTGATGACAAAACTAGAGAATATGGACCGAGGGATGAAGAATACGGGTCAATCTTGTCATGCCATACAAGTGGGTTGTGACAACTGTAGTGGACCACACTTAACCAAAGATTTTGATTTGGATGAAAATAGGAATGGAAAAGCTCAAGTGTGTTACTCTAGTGGTGAAATATTTGATGAAGATTGGAGAAAGGCCAAGAAGTAATGGTTTCCTTATGAAGAATACAAGAAGCAAAAAGAAGAAAAGTATCGGTAGACTGGGTGAGGCTTCTACCAAAAGGAACAACCACCACCAGATAATAAACCCAACTTTGAGTCACTGCTCAATAGGTTTATGGAAGCTTCTAAAAAAAGACACGATGCTACTAATGTTACCATTAGAAACCAAAACGCTTCCATAAAGAACATCGAGACTCAAGTTGGGCAATTGACTAAACTCGTTAACGAAAGGTTACCACCATAAAATCCCGATCCAAAAATACAACATCACGTCATTGCCATAACCATTGAAGAACACCCTCAGTCACAACCTATAATGATCCATAATGAAGCCTCAAAGCAGCCCGGGTTACAACAAAAGAAGACGAACATCGAAGAAAAAGAGCAATCTAGTGCCAAGTATTTCACGTCCTGGGGCCATTCTGATTCGTAAAATGCTTCTTTTGTTAAACAATATCAACCTCCATTACCTTTTCCTTCTATAGAAAGGGCACATCCACTGGAGAAAGTTCATAAGAGATTTCTCAATCAAGTCAAGGGTATTCCAATTAATACCCCATTTATTTAATTTTAATATAAAAGGCCCGAATACTTGAAATTCTTTCAAGATCTTCTCGACACATGCCACCAACTAGAAAAGACATACAAGGTTGTTCTTAATCAACAATATTCAGAGGTATAAATGGAAGGAATACCGAAAAATATAGAAGATCAAGGACGCCTTACATTGCCATGCGAATTCGGAAATGCCACGAAAACTTTCGCTTTAGCCAATTCTGGAGCTGGCATAAACTTAATGTCTTATTCATTTTACCAAAATCTTGACCTTCCAAAGTTGAAGACCACAAGGATGGAAATTCATATGGTGAATTGTTTGGTTACTTATCCTCGAGGAATAGTAGAAGATTTATTGGTTAAAATTAGAAAACTCGTTTTTCCAATCGATTTTGTGGTCATAGACATGAAAGAGGATGAAGATGTCCCCATTATCCTTAGATGCCCACTACTAAATACCTCAAGAGCCTTGGTTGATATATGAGAGTCAAAACACTCACTTTACGAGTGGGAAAAGAAGAAATGACATTCGGGTTGATGAAGGATTCAATACTTCTAAGGCACAAGACGAAGTGTTCTTTATAGATGTGGACAATGAGCGTTAACATGATGTCGCAAGCATATTAAACAAATAAATATTTCACTGCTGGTTGCATTAATAATATAGCACAGGGAAGCAGGGTCGAATCCTCAGGGATACAACATAACGGTCAATAGCTTTTTGCATCAGGCACATTCTAGTCAAAATAGAAATTATAAAAGGGGGATTTTAAATTAAACTAAAAAAAACTAAAATTGCAGTGAAAATAAATTAAACGAAACTCAATAATAAAAATGATTTCAGCTTTGCTAGGACTTTCCTGATCATGCAATCAGTTCGGATTTGGTTATTTGAAATGCGTTCTATCTAAGCTGGTACTAAGAAAAACTAACAAGCTCTAGTATAATTTTTTTTAACTAAATTAGTTAATCAAAACAAGCTCTTTGAATTAACCTTAACTTTTTACTGTTCAATTAAACAAGCTCTTAATTAAATCAGAAAATTGCATTAAGTTCTGTGTAAAATTCCCAGTAATACCCAATACTTCTCACAAGATCAGAAGCATAAAGGTATTATTTTTACAATTTATACCAGAGTTAAATCCCAAAACAAAACCAATCTGATACTTGTTACTTTTTACTAGTTGAAAAGAACAATTACGGATTTTATTAACTGATTAACTCGAATGATAAAACCCTAGCTAGGTGATCAGACTAACAAAAATTAAAAAGTAAGCTTTCATTAAGCTCAAAACGGAAAAATCTAGATAGAAACACAAAATGAAAACCAAATCTGAAAACTAATCACATGAAAGGTACTACTCAAATACAGAATTGGAAACTAAGGTTTAGCAAGACATGGCTAAAAACGAAACAATACTAGATAAAAGAAACATTAACCAAATAATCTAGGTGAACTAAATGTGTGAGATGATTCACAGTCTTCAGATCTTCAAAAGTCGCTGAAAGGTATCAGAAATCGTCTTCAGAAGGGTATTCTACCATTTGGAATCGTCTAACCCCCAAATATGATAATGAGGGTCGTATTTATATGCGAGACGGAAACTTCCTATGATTCCACTATCAAGGGATCTATCTCATTATACCACACATCTTCTTTGTCTTAATCAACTCTTCAGATTTAACTTTCTTGCTTCTTTATTTCGAATTGAACTTGACTTAGATTTGACTTGGAATTTCAGATTCCTTCAAGTTGCTTGATGTACCATTTCTAACAAATATATATTGACTAGGCATGGATTTTACTTTGAGATCCACCATATCTTCAATACGTCAAAATAATGATAATAAATTGTGGATATAACAAGCGTTCCCTCCTAACCTCAAAAGGCACATAAACTATAGAATTCAATACTTAAGGGAAATATAAGTGTTATCGAATCTTAGGTTCTTTTTAAGGCATTGAAGGAAATTATTTCTAAAACATTGTTTGTTTTTCCATCCCGTACTTCCATTGTAAAAATTATCCGACTCATATATTGGCTCATAGTGAAACATTTAAAGCACTTGAAAATATAATTCTTAAAATTGATTGTAATGAGACTGTTATTTTTGAGGACTATCACACTTCATGTTAAAAGAGTTATCGAATGTAAAAAGATATCATCAACTCATGTAAAGCTTTTTTTAAATTTTTTTTTACTATTTTTAGAAATTTTTAATATGTAGAAAATAAAAATAACTAGAAATAAAATCTTTTTGGGTTTTTTTTTTCTTTTTTCTATGAATGCAGAAAAATAAAAAGGAAAATATTTTCTGGATTTTTCTAATTTTTTTATATACAAATGCAATGCAAAAAATAATATATATATATATATATATATATATATATATATATATATATATATATATTTGAAATTTAGCAAAATTTAACCTAAAAATTGAAAAATTAAAATTTTAAACAAAAAATACAAAATTTTACACTAACCCCCTCCCCAAGCTTAAAATGATGCATTGTCCTCAATGTTTAGAGATGAATGAACAACTCAATAAAGCTTATAAAAGCAAAAAATGCAGCTAGGAAAGAATGTACCTGATAAGTTTGTAGAAATCTAATTTTAACGAAGATGTGGCGAAAAATCTAAATTTTAGAAACTCTTTTGATCATCTGATTTTTCCCAAGCTTGCTTTGAACTACGATCATCTCTTTGTCAAAAGCATAAAAAGAACTAAAACTACTCATGATGTTGCCTCCCAGAAAACTGCCCATTTTTAAAGTCGTTGGCTCTACTTTGCCTAACTAGATTTGCTAACTGGTGTGGTTGGGACTTCTCTAAAGCTCAACTCTCTTCCTTGTCACTCCAGATCCCTTTAAATATGGCATGATTGGTGGATATGGAAATTGTTAAGCAAACTGGAAAGACTCCAAATTGTCTTCCGATAAGTCTTTTAGATGGTTTGATTTCTTTTGTTTTCTGATCTTCCTTTTCTTTCTAGAAATATTCTCATTATTCTCTTCAAATTTTCTTCTTTTTAGATTTTTCCTTTTAGAAACTTTCTCTACAGAAATCATCACTTTTTCTTGAAGCCCTTTTCCATAAATTTTATTTCCTTCCTCCCTAAGCTTATCTCTGATCAGCTCCATCTCAGCCCCTTCAATAACTTTTTTCAGCAGTTAATTTTTATTCCTCCTAAAAATTTCCCTTTTTCAGCTCTTATGATTTGTTTGATAGTTTCCTATCTACAAATATTCCTTGCACATAGATATTAGAAAAATCACAACAACCCTCAGATAAAGGACTGCTGGTACCAATATAATTAGCAAAAATATTATCCGAAGGAAAATTATCATCATTAATTTTCAAATTAACCACTTCATCATCAAACTCCACTGAAATCATGTTATTTAAAACACCTATTTTTGTTTTTTACCGTTTTCATAAATGGCCTTCCCAGAAAGATAGAATTTGTATCTAAAGTGTCCAAATTTCCCATGTTTAGAATGTAAAAATCAGCGGGAAAGATCAGATTATCTACTCGGACAAGAACATCCTCCACTACACCTTGTGGGTGTACTATCGAGTGGTCAGCCAACTGGATAATTGTCTCGATCTTTTGTAAAGTTCCCATTTTTGATTTTTCAAAAACAGAAAAGGGAAGGACATTGACTGATGCACCAAGGTCAAGCATGACATTCGAAAAATTAAGGTTCCCTAACTTACAAGGAACTGAGAAAATTCCCAGATCCTTGCACTTTGGAGGTAGACATTTTTACAATACTAAATAAATATTTTTGCCAGCTTTTATAGTTTCACCAAATTTCATATTTTTTTAGAAATACATATATTTTTCAAAAACTTGGCATATTAAGGAATATGTTTTATAACATCTAAAAGTCGAAGATCTACCTCAACCTTGAGAAAAATTTCCATAATGTCCTCATCCTCTTTTTCGCGCTTCGAACTCTTCAGTCTTGATGGGAATGGAGGTATAGGCTTGTACTCTTTCAGATTTGGCTGGACTGGTTTTGGAGTTTCTTTCTCTTCTAGCTTTTCAGATTCTTCTTCAACCAACACCTCTTCATACTCATCCTCTTCTTTTTCTGACTCTTTTACATCTTCTTATTCAACCGGAACTTCTTCAAACTCTTCCTCAGCTTCTTTTTCTGGTTCAGATGAGCTTGGACCTCCATAAGTTTTCCCACTTCTCAAAGAAATAACACTAACATTATGCTTTGGATTGTTTTTTGTGTGACTCGGTAACTCTCCTTGAGATTCCAGACGACCCACAGAAGTGGCAAGTTGAGACAAATGTTGCTCCATATTCTTGATACTAGCTCTGGTTTCTGTCTGGAATGCTTGGGTGCTCATGGAAATACTCTTCAAAATATATTCTAAGGCCACGATGGAACTACTGGGTTACTGATGTGTGTTCTGATTCTGAAAATTTGAATTCTAAAAATTCTACTGATTCGAATTTTGAAAGTTTGGCTAAAAATTTGTTTGTTGATAATTTCACTCCTGATGGAATCCGGGTGGCATCTAATATTTTTTTGTTGGATTAAGTGTCTAAGCCCATAACTATAATTGGTATGTACTTGAACGATAGTAGCATGATCCTTTTGGGTTGCCTTCACCGGAGCAATTTGATAGGATGGATATTTGAGAAAGAGGTTATCTATGATTTATTAATATATTATATGAATAATATATTAATCGACAAAATCATATTATTTAAGTGGTATTGATCAAGAATTAATTTGGAATTAATTTAGTGATCAAAAGAGATTGATTAAATTTATGGGGACTGATTAGGTAAATCAATAATACTTATAGTTTGGGCTAATGATTCATGTTGATTAGGGATAGGCTAAACCTATATGAGTGTCCATGAAGGTTTTGTTGGATATAGTGTCTAAGTCCATAACTATATTTGGTATGTACTTGACCCGACCCGGCATGGTCCATTTGGGTTGCACTTCACCCGAACAATTTATGGATAATATTTGAGAATAGTACAAGTTATGATTTATTAATATATTATAAGTTCTAATATATTAATATAAGATCATATTATTTAATTAGTAGTGATCTATAATTAATCTAGGATTAATTTAGTGATCAAAGATATTACTAATTAAATATGGGCTTCTATATTTATATTGTGTGGGCTAATGCTTATTTAGAATGGGCTAGGCTTGGATGGAAAAGTCCATGGATACTCCATGGAGCTTTGACCCATGGATCTCATGGAAATGAAGAGACATGGGTATTAGGGTTTACATGGATGTAACCCTAATCCACCACACTATATAAAGGAGGCTTTGGTTCTTGAAATCATACTAGTTGACACTTGTTGAGGTGAGGCCGATTTCAAGATAGTAGTATTTATTCTCTCAAAGTTCCAAGTTTGTGGTGATTTGTGACTTTCATTTGAGGCATCCACATTATTGGTGCTAGGCTCTAAAACTCCAAGCAATCAACTACAACTTCAAGGTAAGCATTTCTACTAGCTTTATTTGATTCATGTTCCCCATGCCATGCTAGTTAAGATATGAACCTTGGAAAAATAATTATTTGCATGTATCTTAGACAAACATAGATCCAAGGTTTATTAGGGTTGCATGTACACTTAGGAAGTGTTAGAATGCTCAAAGACCCTTCAGTGGTATCAGAGCCTAGGTTTATTTGTTTGATACTTGATGCAAAAAAAAAAAGTTGGAAAAGTCGAAAATAATTAAAAAAAAAAAAACGGAATTTCGGCTTTAGTTGCTGGAAATGGATTGGAAACATTACTCTAAACTGTTTTGGTACTTGAAAACTTGTTTTAGATGGAGTAATGTTTTTGCTAATTCATTTACAACAACTAGTTATCAAAATTACAAAGTTTTATGTGATTTTGATTCTTGAAAGTGTTCATATTCATATTCTTGTTCTTATGATGTTTAGATGATCATAGGAATTATTTGTAACCTATGTGGTAATTTAATTCTTGATCATAATGTGTTTTAATGGAGTCCATAACTTGTCCTCAAGTTATGGAAAACCAAAAGTCTCTTGGATTAAAAACCATTAAAAGAACATAAGAGTTAGAAAAATGAAGAGTCTTCATTTTATTACTCTATTAAACTCATAAGTTACAAGATATGAAAAGTTTTGAAAGTTTACAAAACTTGCCCTCAAGTTTTGGAACAAGTAAAGTTAAGTTAAAACTTTAGTTCCAACCCTTAGAATTTTAAAAAAGTTAAAATTCAACCCTTATACTTATATTATTATGATTTAATAATTATATATATATATGTATAAGAACAAAGTCGTCTTACCGCTAGTACGCCTCATTCACGAAGCCGGTCTATAAGGTGGGTATAAGGTTGTTGCCTATAAAATGGTGACTTAATGGGTGTCCACTCTCACCCACCGCTTGCTTGACTGGTGGAGGGTCGTTAGCCGAACGGGTAAGACAAGGACTTATAAATTCTCATTCAAAGTATGATGAATATTATAAAGTAACTAAATGTTTTATTAAATTCCCAATCTTAGTTACTTTAGGAAAAATGTGAATAAGGTGCTAATCCATGAAATTACACTTTACACTTTGATTAAGTCGTTGGTGGAGCGTGTGTGGTTAACCGGCACACTAACTTGGACTTAACAAGGTAGGTAAAGGGTGACTTAAAGGTTTATTATAGTATCGGTGGAGCGTGTGTGGTTTACCGGCACATCGATTGAGTGATAAACCTTAAGGGTACCAAGTGATTTGCATGGTTACTTCACACCTCGTTTTGTGATCCTCGGCATCCCAGTCACAAAACTTGGAGGGCACACTCGAGATTGAAACATGCCTTTGAAAAGTTCATTGAATCTCAAAAGAATCTAGGAATTTCTAAGAACCAATCAAAAACCTAATATTTAATCATGTCGGTTTTCGTGGTGGAAATTGGTGAATCGTCATTCACCTACCTTTCAAATATGGTATAGCTTAGATTACGGCATACCTCTTCTAAGTTATATTATATTGTGATTGGATCCTAGCCTTAATATTACATTTGGGTGTTTTATTAAGGACTCTCTTATATCTAAACTAATCTTGTTCTCTTCTCTTCAGATGTCTTCCAACAATGCTTCTGGCTCTAATCCTAATGGCTCCTTTACCCTTATGAACTTGTGTGGGAAAGTCACCTTTGATGGATCCAACTTCAATGAGTGGATCAGAAACATCAGGATGATTACCCGCTACGAGGACAAAGAATATGTCCTTGACAAGGAGCTTAAGGAGATTGATGAGACCACTGCAACTCCTCAGGAGATCGCTGACTTTCGGGCACATGAAAGGGATGCTACGAAAGTGGCTTGCATCATGATGGCCACGATGACAGCGGAACTCCAAAAGTCTTATGAGGATTTCTACCCTTATGAAATGCACCAAGATTTGATGGAAAGATACCATCAAAGTGCAAGACAAGAGAGGTATGAAATCATCTGCTCCATGATAACAACCATGATGAAGGACGGGGAATCCGTCACGAGCCACATGCAGAAAATGCAAAGGTATGTGGATCGTTTGCTGAAGCTTAATGTGAACTTCCCTGAGGATCTTGCAATAGATATCATTTTGCACTCCTTACCATCGTGCTATGATCAATTCCGCATGACATATCACATGAATAAGGAAGAGGTCACACTCAGCAAACTTCAGGGACTTCTCAAGACCGCAGAATCAGGTCTTAAGGGGAAGTCGGTTGCTATCACTCCTACTCCAAACTCAACTCCGGTTTTAGCAATTGGGAAAAATCGATGGAGGAAGAGAAAGAGGTCCTCGAAGGGTACCAAGGCTCGGACCCTTGATGGCTCTTCTTCAAGTGGAACCAAGAAAGGTTTCGTCACTCCTTCTTCTGACCCAAAAGAGGCTGAATGCTTCTATTGCCATGAAAAAACTCATTGGAAGCGGAACTGCCCAAAGTACCAGCAGGATGTGAAGGATGGGAAAGTCAAACCCAACCATGCAGGTACTTACACTATCATTTCTAATAACTCACCCCATTCTAAATCTTGGGTCCTTGATACCGGTTGTGGTATTCATATTTGTTGTGACTTGCAGGGACTAAGAAGAAGTGAGAATGTGGAGCAAGGAAGAATAAACTTGATCATGGGGAATAGGAAAGCTTTACCTGTTACCAAGATTGGAGTTTATACTTTATCGCTAAGTAGTGGGTTTAATTTAGATTTGAATAAATGTTGTTATTCGCCAGGAATGGCAAGAAATATTATTTCCTTTCATGCTTTGTACAAACAAGGGTTTACCTTTTCATTTAATAATGAAGTTGGTTCTATAGATGTTTTCTATAATAATGTTTTTTATTTTAAAGCATTACCTTGTGATGGTGTGTATGAAGCTGTATCTGTTATAGATAACTTAGGAAATAATGTTTTGTGTATTGATTCTACTAATAATAATAACTTGGATAAAGCATCATTATGGCATTGTCGTCTTGGACATATAAGCAAGAAACGCATAGGCCAACTCCAAAAGGATGGAGTCTTGGAGTCGTTTGACCTAAAGTCAGATGATAGTTGCGAATCATGCTTACTTGGCAAAATGACAAAATCACCCTTCACAGGCTCGTGTGAGAGGGGTGAAGGTTTGTTGGACCTTATACACACGGATGTGCCACAAGGGATGCTAATCGTTATTATTTGACTTTTACTGATGATTACAGTAGATATGGATATGTCTACTTAATCAAGCATAAGTCAGAGACTTTCGAGAGGTTTAAGGAATTTAAACAGGAAGTCGAGAATCAATTGGGCAGGAACATTAAGATGCTTCGATCCGATCGAGGAGGTGAGTATCTTAGTTCAGAGTTCCTCGACTATCTTAGGGAATGTGGGATTGTCTCACAATTGACACCTCCCAGGACACCACAGTTGAATGGTGTGGCTGAGAGGCGTAATCGAACCTTGTTGGATATGGTTCGTTCCATGATGAGTCGAGCTACGCTACCAATCTCATTCTGGGGGTATGCCTTAGAGACTGCCGCCCATATTCTTAATCTTGTCCCTACAAAGAAAGTTGCCAAAACTCCTCACGAGATGTGGACTGGGAAAGTACCTAAGCTAGACCACATCAAGATTTGGGGTTGTGAGGCTTTCGTGAGACGCGAGACTCATGATAAGCTCGAACCTCGAAGCGAGAGGTGTATTTTCATCGGCTACCCACAACAATCCTTTGGTTACCTCTTCTACAGACCTAGTGATAATGTGGTCTTTGTAGCAAGAAGAGGAGTTTTTCGAGAGAGAGAATTTATAAGCCAAGGGGACAGTGGGAGGCAAATTGATCTTGAAGAAATTCAAGAGTCAAGCGGTGAAGGAACTTCAAACACTAGCCCTCAACTTGAGGAGGAAACTCCTGTTGAGCCAGTTGATGTGCCTGTACCTCTTAGGCGTTCCACAAGAGTTAGGAATGCACCTGAGCATTATTATGGCTTCCATATTACTGCGGAAGGTGAGACACTTATTAGTGATGAGACACTAGTAGGTCTGGATGAACCTAACAGCTACACGGAAGCCATGGCAGGCCCTGAGGCTGCCAAGTGGAAAGAGGCAATGGATAGCGAGATACAATCCATGTATGACAATCAAGTTTGGAACTTGGTTGAAAATGTACCAGGTCGTAAGACAGTGGGGTGCAAATGGATCTTCAAGAAGAAGACCGACATGGACGGTAATGTACACACTTATAAGGCACGACTGGTTGCAAAAGGTTATTCTCAAACTCTGGGAGTTGATTATGATGAAACCTTTTCACCAGTGGCCAAGATAAAGTCTATTAGGGTTCTGTTAGCCATTGCTGCATTTCATGATTATGAAATATGGCAAATGGATGTCAAAACTGCCTTCCTTAATGGAAAGTTGGCTGAGGATGTTTACATGATTCAGCCAGAGGGTTTTGTCAGTACAGAGTACCCCAATAGAGTGTGTAAGCTCGAGAAATCCATTTATGGATTGAAACAGGCACCTCGCAGATGGAATCTTTGCTTTGATGAGAAAGTCAAGGAATTTGGCTTTTCAAGGAGTGAAGATGAATCTTGCGTCTATATCAAGGCTAGTGGGAGCATAGTCAGTTTTTTGGTACTGTATGTGGATGACATACTACTCATAGGAAATGACATCCCAACCTTGCAGGAAGTAAAGTCCTGGCTTGGGAAGTGTTTTGCTATGAAGGACCTTGGTGAAGCTGCCTATATCCTAGGGATAAGGATTTTGAGAAACAGGAGTAAAAGACTAATTGGACTTAGTCAAAGCACCTATGTGGACAAAGTGTTGAAAAGATTCAACATGCATAACTCCAAGAAAGGTGAGTTACCTATTCAGAGTAATGCCAGATTGAGTAAGACACAAAGCCCTAGCACTGAGGCTGAGATAGCAGAAATGAGTCGACTACCTTATGCTTCAGCTGTAGGATCGATCATGTATGCTATGACGTGTACTCGACCTGATGTAGCCTTTGCTTTAAGCATGGTTAGCAGGTATCAGGGGAACCCTGGCAAGGAACACTGGACTGCGGTAAAGAATATCCTCAAGTACCTGCGAAGGACTAAGGACTGGGTCCTTACCCTCGGTGGGAGTGATGACTTGAGAGTTGTAGGGTATAGTGATGCTAGTTTCCAGACTGATAGGGATAATTTCCGCTCTCAGTCAGGCTGGGTCTTTACCCTAAACGGAGGAGCAATTTCTTGGAAGAGTTCCAAGCAAGAGTCAGTGGCAGATTCAACTTGTGAATCAGAGTATATAGCAGCAAGCGAGGCAGCAAAGGAGGCTATATGGCTAAAGAACTTCATCGGAGACCTTGGAGTTGTACCAGCTATAAAAGAGCCAATGGAGATTTTCTGTGACAGCAATAGTGCGGTTGCCTTAGCCAAGGAACCAAGGGATCACGGGAGATCCAGACACATCGACAGAAAATACCATTTTATCAGACATCGAATTGAAGAAGGACTCCTCATGGCGAAGAGGGTATCATCGGATGAGAACCCGGCAGATCCCCTCACGAAGGGACTGAGTAGGGTTAAGCATCTCCAGCATGCTCGGAGCATAGGGCTGAAGGATGATATAAGTTTTAGTAGTTAGATAACCCAGAAATTTGTAAAGTGTAATTGACATTTGATGATGAATAAAAGGTGTTTTATTTATGAGTAAAGTGTTGCTATCTCTTGTCGATCTTTTACTATATTTCTTTTGCATGTTTTGACTTCCAGAATAATTATGTTTGGTATATCATATTATTCAAACCTCCACAGTCGGTCATATGTCGGAAGTAGGTATGAATCAAGACTGTCATGATTGGTTGCAGAGGTCTAAGGTGTTGGACAAGGCTACAACAATCATGAGTGCTCATAAGTTCTGAGCATTGGACTCAACCCACGCTCACTGGAATCACTTCATGGAATTTTATCTCGAGTGATCGTGAGACGGTAATATCATATAAGTCTTCAAACCTAGAGATATGATTTGTTACTTACGAGTTGGTTATGCATTGATTGTACGAAAACGCATTGGTAACTCGATGTTATAAAACGTGCTTTTGTGTGTAATTCAATGAGTGGTAGAACAAACATATGAGTCGAAGTTTATCTGTTCCTTCTTGGATTAGAAGCTGATATCTGGGCCACTCGATGATTTTGTTTTGACCTATGTACCGGGCCCGGTCAGAACTAAGTTGATGTGTTCAATTAAGTTCTTTGTCAAACAAATCAGAAATCGGGAAACAAACTGCTAGACAATAAGTAAGACAATGTTCCATGTATTTGTCCGGCTGATATCTAGAACAGAGGATTATATGATCACTTATCTAAATGGCGCGTTCTAGTTCAACAGAGTTTAAAGAGCTACGATTGCTGATCGGTTCCTGAAGTTATACTTGCAAATATAGTTACTAGACTTATCCAAGTGGGAGACTGTTGGATATAGTGTCTAAGTCCATAACTATATTTGGTATGTACTTGACCCGACCCGGCATGGTCCATTTGGGTTGCACTTCACCCGAACAATTTATGGATAATATTTGAGAATAGTACAAGTTATGATTTATTAATATATTATAAGTTCTAATATATTAATATAAGATCATATTATTTAATTAGTAGTGATCTATAATTAATCTAGGATTAATTTAGTGATCAAAGATATTACTAATTAAATATGGGCTTCTATATTTATATTGTGTGGGCTAATGCTTATTTAGAATGGGCTAGGCTTGGATGGAAAAGTCCATGGATACTCCATGGAGCTTTGACCCATGGATCTCATGGAAATGAAGAGACATGGGTATTAGGGTTTACATGGATGTAACCCTAATCCACCACACTATATAAAGGAGGCTTTGGTTCTTGAAATCATACTAGTTGACACTTGTTGAGGTGAGGCCGATTTCAAGATAGTAGTATTTATTCTCTCAAAGTTCCAAGTTTGTGGTGATTTGTGACTTTCATTTGAGGCATCCACATTATTGGTGCTAGGCTCTAAAACTCCAAGCAATCAACTACAACTTCAAGGTAAGCATTTCTACTAGCTTTATTTGATTCATGTTCCCCATGCCATGCTAGTTAAGATATGAACCTTGGAAAAATAATTATTTGCATGTATCTTAGACAAACATAGATCCAAGGTTTATTAGGGTTGCATGTACACTTAGGAAGTGTTAGAATGCTCAAAGACCCTTCAGGTTTAATCCAAAGGGCCTATAAAATATGAAGATTCATGGTGAATTAGGGTTTGCATGGAAGAAACTCGAGGAGTTTTACACTATAAACGTATCCCCTAACTCCCTAAAATCGGCCAATGCATTCAACATTGAAACCCTAGCCGATTTTGTGATTCCTAACCTCTCTCTCTCTCATAAACCTCCATATGCTTTTGGTGTTTGTAACTTATTAGAGGTATCACACTTGAGGTACTAAGCTCTTTAAAGGCCAAGGATTACAAGCTAGAACAAAGAGGTATTCTTCTAACTAGTTTGTATGTTGTATATCTCCAATTGTATGCTAGCTAGGGTATATGCGTTGGAAAAATGAATATTGCATGTATAACTTGAGAAAACTTAGATCCAAAGCATTAGGGTTGTATGTGCACCATAGGGATGTTATAGTGCTCAAAACCTATCAGTGGTATCAGAGCCTAGGTTGTTTTCTGTTATATTGATGCAATTGTGTTATTTTCAAAGCTGAAAAAACTTCATTTTTTTGCCTCTAACTGTTGGACTCGATGAGTCCCATGAGGGGACTCGACGAGTCCATGCCATGAACTCGACGATTTGGATCATCTGTTTGCAGTTTTTCGAGTTTCTTGGCCAGAATTGGATTACGATAAATACCACAAACTGTTTTATATCATAAAATTCGATTTTCTGATATGATAGTGATTATCCTCATCCAATTAAAAGACAATTGTCAAATTTTAAGATAATAATTTAATTATATGATAAGTTGATTATTTGTATTATTTTGATTTGAATTATCTTGCTATATGAGTTGAATTTGGTCAAATTAGTAAGAGATAAATTATATGATTATTTTAGTAGTTTAAAATTTTTATCTAAAAGATTTTGAAGAGTTTCAAAATTTTTCTTCAAGTTTTGGAATTTGAAAAGTCTTAATTATGACATATTAAATTCTTAACTCTAGAATTTTAAAAGTCTAAAATTCAACCCTTATACTATTATAATATTAAAAACTTAATACTTATATATATATATATATATATATATAAATATATATATATATATATATAAGAGTCAGTCTTACCATTAGTAGGTCTCATTCACAAAGCTAGTCTATAAGGGGGTATATGGAAATTGCGTTTAAAATGGCAATTGAAAGAGTGTCCACTCTCACCCTCCACTTCCTTGACTAGTGGAGGGTCATTAGCCGAACGGGTAGGATAGTACATTAAATCTCATTAAAAAGTATAATGATAATTATAAAAGTTACTAAATGTTTTTCCAAAAATCCAAATCTTGGTTACTTTATGAAAAATGTGAAAATGGTGCTATTCCATGAAATTGCACTTTGCGCCTTGCCAAGTCGTTAGTGGAGTGTGTGTGGTTAACCGGCACACTAATATGGACTAACAAGGGTGGCAAAGGGTAGCTCGAGAATTTTCATAGATCAATGGAGCATGTGTGGTTTACCGACACATTGATTAGGTGGTAAATGACTCGAGAGTGCCAAACAAATTTGCATGGTTATTCACACCTTGTTTGTGATCCTCGGTATCCCAGTCACAAACTTGAAGGGCATAATCGAGATTTAAACATGCCATTGAAAACTTCAATGAATCTCAAAGAACTAGGAATTTCATAAAACTTAATTCTTTAAAGTTTTAGTTTTGGGTGGTGAAATTGGTAAATCGACATTTACCTACCTTCAAATATTTTGCAATTGGATTACGGCATCCCTCTTCCGGATTGTGAAATATAGTGTTGGGTCCAAGCCTTAATATTTCATTTTGGTGTTATATTAATGAATTTCTATCTAATAAAACGTGTCTTTTCTTATCAGATGTCTGCTTTAAACAATGCGTCAAACTCGAATGCTTTAGGCTCTTTCTCCCTCTTGAACTTATGTGGGAGGGTCATTTTTGATGGGTTGAATTTCAATGACTGGATTCGAAACATTCGCATGGCCATTTTCTACGAGGAAAAGGAATATGTCCTCTACAAAGAGCTAAAGGAGATTGATGAAGAAACTGCTACTCCTGAGCAATTGGCTAAGTATAGGGTTAATGATAAGGATGCGACAAAGGTGTTGTGCATCATGCTAGCCACTATGACTTTTGAGTTTCAGAAATCCTATGAGGACTTTTGGCCTTTCGAGATGCACCAATATTTGATGGAAAGGTACCATCAAAGTGCTTGACAAGAAATGTATGAAATCATTGCCTCCATGATAATAACAAAGATGAAGGATGGAGAGTCCATCACGGCTCACTTGCTAAGGATGCAAAGATATGTGGACCGCTTGCTGAAGTTGAATGTCAACTTTGATGAAGAGTTGGCAATTGATATTATCCTACACTATTTACCTCCATGTTATAATCAGTTCAGAATGACTTATCATATGAATAAGGAGGAAGTCACTCTAAGAAAGCTTCAAGGCCTTCTCAGAATTACTGAAAGTAGTTTAAAAAGTAAATCTGTTGTATCTACTCCCACTGCTGCCCCAGTCCTGGCAATTGGACATGGGAAGGGAAAGAAAAGGAAAGCTCCTTTCAAGAATCACTAGGGAAAGTCTCATGATGGATCCTATTCTAGTGGGTCCAAAGGTGGTTCTGCTGCTCCCTAATCCAATCCAAAGGAAGCAGAGTACTTCCATTGTCATGAAAAAGGGCACCGGAAATGAAGCTGCTCTAAATACTTGCAGGACATTAAAGATGGGAAGATAGGCCCACTTTCGTAGGTATTTATACTATTCAATCTAACAACTCATCACATGCTAATTCTTGGGTCCTTGATACAGGATGTGGTTTTCACATATGTTCTGATTTGCAGGGTCTAAAAAGAAGTAGGGATTTGGAGTAGGGGAAGATGAACTTGATCATGGGGAATAGGAAAGCATCACATGTCACCAAGCTTGGAGTTTATTCTTTATTTCTTAGTAATGGGTTAGGTTTAGAGTTGAATAATTGTTTCTACTCGTTGGATATGGCGAGAAACGTTATTTCTTTTCATGTTTTATATAAAAAAGGTTTTAGATTTTCGTTTAATAATGAAATTGGTTCTATAAATGCTTTCTATAATGGTAAATTTTATTTTGAAGCATTGCCTTGTAATGGTGTATATGAAACTGTGATGGTTGTAGACAACTTAGAAAATAGTGTATTGCATATTGATTTTTCCAATGGTTTGGACAAGGCATGCTTGTGGCATTGTCGTCTTGGACATGTCAACAAGAAGCGCATAGCCCAACTCCAAAAAGATGGAGTGTTGGAGTCATTTGACTTGAAGTCGGATGACACGTGCAAATCTTTTTGCTTGGAAAGATGACCAAGTCACCTTTCATTGGTACTTGTGAAAGAGGTGAAGGTTTGTTGGATTTCATACACACCGATGTGTGTGGACCCTTCAGATCCGCCACAAGGAATGCTAACCGCATCTATGTAACCTTTACCGACGATTCAAGCACAAGTCAGAAACCTTTGAAAAGTTCAAAGAGTTTAAGCAAGAAGTGGAGAATCAATTGGGCAAGAAGATAAAGATGCTCCGATCCGATCAAAGTGGTGAGTATCTTAGTATCGAGTTCCATGGCTATCTTAAAGAATGTGGAATTGTTTCACAATTGACGTGTCACACCCCCAAACCAAAACGGCGGAAATGTTCGGGGGTGGAGGACATCATATTTAGTATCATAACAGTTCATAGTAAGGAAAGTACGCACCACCATACATATAAGAAGGTTTCAAACTGTTTACATAATTGTATTTGTTACATGTTCAAAAAATAATTACATAAACATCTTTCAAAAGAAGTAATTAACGTCGGAGCGTTAATCCCCAAAAGTCGGTTTCCAAACCTGCTTAGCGGTTCTCTGAGAATACAAGTTATTTCAAAAAAAAGTTTCAACATTTAAGTTGGTGAGTTCATAAGCGGTTTTGAGAAAAGGTATGCCATTCCAAAGTTCGTGCGTTTTCCAAGAAAATCCCTTATTTTCTTATAAAAGTATGAAATGCATATGAGTGTTCGCGTTGTGAATTGTAAATAGTTGTACCAGGAAAATCCCTTATTTTCCTATTAGTTGATTGTTTTAGATATAGGAAAATCCCTTATTTTCCCAAAGTAAAAGGCAGTCTCTAATGTCCAAGACCGAAAATCGCAAGCAACTGACATGCTTAAAGGCTGAGGGATAGTTTTATATAATAAAGCTATAAGAATATCGCACTTGTTAGATGAAGGATAGTTTTAATAGCTATCCATTCATAAAAGCAGAATACCATAATAATTGTATATCCGGTGAGTTTTATAACCATAGTAAACATAATATGCCTGTGGCGACGGTCTCCAGGCGTCGAAACGTTTATGACAAACTGTCACCCAAAGGACTGTAGCTAACAATCAGGGCGCGAGATTATGACTTCCCGTATAGATCTATACACATTTGACATGCTCTCCAAACGGGAAACTCTGGTTATAATAGATAGGGCTTTAAGTTGTACCTTTTCGCAAAAAGGTAGCGTTGAAGATGTAAATGTCTCACGGATTCTCAACTAAGTATGTATTACGGTGATAGTTTTGTATACAATGTTTATTCTCTTTACCAATGTTTGAATAAGCATAAATCATAAGTTCTTTGAATGCATAAAATGGTTTAACAAGGATGGCTACCTTGAATACTATGCATTTTGTATAAACCTAGTGCATGCAAGATATAACAAGAGTTTTCACGTTTTCACTCGGGATTAACCAGGTGTTTACTTGTATTCTCCCCTGAAATGTATTAAAAGTACATTATAAAGTATTTGAAGGTGTATAAAAGGGGTATGAACTCACTTGATTGAAGTGGTTGTTTTGAAGTAGTTGAGAGAAGAATCGAGCAGAACTTCGACTAGAGAGAGTTGAAATCTCGGGATTCTCGGGGATCTCGGGAGTGTAGAACTTCCTTCGGGACTCGAGTATGAAAAACTGGGGCTTCGGGAAGGCTTATCGAGGTAATTACGCAGAGTAACATCTCTTAGAAGTAAAGAAATGAGCACCAAACCTGACACCCTTAAGCTTCTATTTATAGTGGCTGATTTGGGGTCTCACGTCGTGAGTTTTGGATCCTCACGTCGTGAGGCTTAGTCAGCACGATCCTCTTCGACGATTTGACGTGGCTGACACTCTGGAACCCATCAATCAAGAGCTCACGTTGTGAGCATGGTCCCCTCACGTCGTGTGGCTGAGTCAGCCTCGAACTTTGTGTCCCGAACTTGTAAAATCCGTAACAATTGCGTACGAGCTCCGATCTCAACGTTATTTATATGCACGCGTTGGTGTGAAAAGGCTTTACAGCTCTCGGTTAGACTTTGTCGGCTAATTTTGAATTTATTTTTATTATATTATTTTTAATAGGCCGGACCTGAAAAGTCTGTTTAAATTCCATAACTCCTTCATCTGATGTCCATTTTCGTCAGACTTTTGACTGTTGTACTCCTATTGGTGAGGTCTTCAACTTTCATTTAGGTTGTGTCGGCTAAAGACAGCTCAATCTCTATTTTGAGTTTTTAGCTGTCTATTGCTAGGCCATAAACTTCGAAAAATCATAACTTCCTCATACGAAGTCAGATTGAGGCGTTCTTTTTATGTATGCTCGTGGTTTAAAGATATTTACAACTTTTATTTAGATGCCTAAGGTTAAAAAGTGTTTTATTTCATTTTATGCTTAACAACGCTTTACCAGTCGCGTTACGAATCCTTGATTGGTTATAACTCCTTCGTTATAACTCGGATTCTAGCGTTCTTTATATTTTTGGAAACCTTAACACGATATCTACAACATAGTGTACCCAAACAGAGCTTTTTGAACCTTTCATTTTCGATGATATTCTTATTATTTTACAAAGAGGTTACAAGACTCAACTTTGAGTCATTACATTGACCTGAAATAAAGGGTTGTTACATCATCCCCCGTTAGAGGGAATTTCGTCCCGAAATTAATTACAAAATAAAAGTTTCGGGACTAGGGAAGAGATGCAGATACTTTTGTTGCATCTGATCTTCTCGCTCCCATGTGAATTCAGGTCCCCGCTTAGCGTTCCAGCGGACCTTTACTATTGGTATGCGACTCTGCTTAGTTCGTTTGATTTCCCTATCCATGACCTCGACGTGTTCTTCCTCAAAATTAAGATTTTCGTTAAGTTCGATTTCGTCTATTGGAATTACAAGAGTTTCGTCGGACAAACACTTTTTCAGGTTAGATATGTTAAACACTGGATGCACTTTGTTAAGCTCGATCGGAAGTTGAAGTCTATAAGCCACTGGACCAATCCTTGAAGTAATTTCGAAGGGTCCAATGTACCTTGGATTTAGTTTTCCATGCTTCCTAAAGTGTATCATGCCCTTCCAGGGTGAGACCTTCAGTAGAACGCGGTCACCCACCTGAAATTCTAAGGGTTTTCGTCTTTTGTCGGCATAGCTCTTTTACCTATCCCTCGAGGCTTTCAGACGTTCTCGAATTTGAACGATCTTTTCCGTTGTTTCTCTAATGATCTCCGGACCAGTGAGAGTGCTATTAGGGACTAGACCTTTTGCCAACTGTGTGTCGCCTACTTCCGCCCAACACAGAGGTGATATGCACTTATGGCCGTAAAGGGCTTCAAATGGAGCAGTCTTGATACTAGTATGATAACTGTTGTTATAAGAGAACTCAACTAATGGTAAGTGAACATCCCACGCTTTACCAATTACACATGCTCGTAACATGTCTTCTAGGGTTTGGATCGTTCTCTCACTCTGTCCGTCAGTTTATGGGTGATAGGTTGTACTCATATCTAACCTTGTTCCCATGGATTTATGCAACGATTGCTAGAATCTGGATGTAAATCTACTGTCTCTATCCAAGATGATAGACGTCGACACTCCATGTAGTCGCACGATCTCTCGGATGTAGGTTCTCATTAGCTTTTCCATCTTATCAGTTTCCTTGATCGGTAAGAAATAAGCAGCCTTGGTTAGTCTGTCGATGATCACCCAAATGGTTTCGTGACCACCTTGAGTCTTGGGTAGTTTTGTTATGAAGTCCATGGAAATCTGTTCCCATTTCCACTCAGGTATTTCGGGTTGATGGAGTATACCTAAGGGCTTCTGGTGTTCTACTTTTATCTTGGCACAAGTCAAGCACTTACTCACATAGATAGCAATTTTTGCTTTCATGTTTGGCCACCAGTAGAGTTGTTTGAGATCCAGATACATCTTATCTGAACATAGGTGTATGGAGTATGGGGTCTTGTGTGCTTCGTTCATAACTATCTCTCTGAACCCACCAAACTTTGGTGTCCAGATTCAGTCCATGAGGTAGCACACTCCGTCACTCCTGATTTCTAGATTCTTGTCCATCCCATCTAAGGGTTTCACCTGTCATGTTTTCGGGTTTCAAGGCTTCTATTTGAGCTTCCTTGATTTGTGTCGATAGATGGGAATGGATCGACATGGTTAATGACTTCACTCTTCGACCAGAGTACTCCTTACGACTAAAGGCATCAGCTACTACATTCGCCTTTCCCGGATGGTATCAAATCTCACATTTGTAGTCGTTGAGCAATTCGACCCAACGTCGTTGTCTCATGTTCAACTCCTTCTGGTCGAGTATGTGTGGAGGCTCTTGTGGTCTGTAAATATGGTGCACTTGGTACCATAAAGGTAGTGCCTCCAAAATTTTAGAGCGAAGACCACAACTCCAAGTTCTAAGTCATGCGTGGTGTAGTTGACTTTGTGTGTTTTCAGTTGTCATGAGGCATACACAATAACCTTTCCTCGATGCATTAGCACATCCCAACCCTTGGTTCGAAGCATCGCAATACACCACAAAATCGTCGATCCCCTCTGGAAGAGAAAGAATGGGTGCACTGCATAGGGCCTGTTTCAGGGTTTGAAATGCAACATCTTGCTTTTCTCCCCAGTTGTAGGTCACACCTTTTTGAGTTAGGGAGGTAAGAGGCTTTGCAATGCTGGAGAAGTTCTGAATGAACCTTCGATAATAACCAGCAAGGCCTAGAAATTGGTGAATCTCCGTTGGTGTAGTTGGTGCAGACCAATTTTCGATAGCCGTGATCTTAGATGGGTCCATGTGGATTCCTTCTTCGCTGATCACTTGACCTAGGAAGTCCACCTTCCTAATTCAAAACTCGCATTTTGAGAACTTCGCACAAAGTCTCTCAGTTCGTAATGTCTCTAAGACTTGTCTCAGATGTTGGCCATGCTCTTCTTTACTCTTTGAATAAATGAGTATGTCGTCTATGAATACTATTACAAATTTATCCAAGAATGGACGACATGCTCGATTCATTAAGTCCATGAATACGAAAGGGGCATTGGTTAGTCCAAACGGCATCACTACAAACTCGTAATGCCCGTATCTTGTTCGGAAGGCCGTCTTGGGAATATCACTCTCCAGGACTCGCAACTGGTGATATCCCGATATCAGATCGATCTTGGAGAAGTAGTTGGCTCCTTGGAGTTGGTCGAATAAGTCGTCAATTCGTGGTAGAGGATATCGGTTCTTGATGGTAAGTTTGTTGAGCTCTCGGTAGTCGATGCACATCCTAAATGATCCATCCTTCTTTTTCACAAACAACACTGGTGCTCTCCAAGGCGAGAAGCTCGACTTGATGAATCCTTTGTTGAGTAGCTCATTCATTTGGCTGGATAGCTCTTGCATCTCCGCTGGGGCTAATCAATAGGGCGCTTTGGCTACTGGGGTTGCTCCGGGAATCAGATCAACTATGAGTTCGACTTGTCTCGCGGGTGGTATTCCTGGAAGATTTCGGGAAAAACATCGGGAAATTCGCATACGTCAGGCACGCTCTTGATGTCCTGGACTTCGCGTTTCTCATCCACGACATGTGCCAAAAACGCGTGACATTCCTTGCGTAGGCACTTCTGAGCTTGGATACTCGAGATGATACGAAGAGTGGTACTGGGTTTGTCACCATAGATAATGAGGGTTTTGCCGGTTGGCAGATTAAGGCGAACAACCTTATCGTAGCATAAAATGTTCGCATGATGAGAACTTAGCCAGTCCATGCCTATGATGACATCGAAACTCTTAATCGAGACTGGCATGAGGCTGATTGAAAAGGGATTATCGTTTAGAGTTAGGGTACAGTTTAAATATATCTCCCTAGTGCCTTCTGTTTTACCGTTGGCCATTTCTACTATAAACGGTTCACTTAATGATTGTGGTGTTTGTTTCAACAGGCCTTTAAAGTTATGACTCACAAAACTCCTCTCCGTTCCACTATCAAACAAAATGCATGCATACGAGTTATCGAGAAGAAACATACCCGTAACAACAGTGGGGTCTACAACGGCTTCATCCTGTCCCATTGCGAACACTCAGCCCCTTCCGCCGGCATCCCTGTTGTTTGCCTTCGGGCAGTCCCTGCGGTAGTGTCTCGTGGCTCCGCACTCAAAGCAGGCGCGACTTACTCCGGCATTAGTAGTGGGGGTGGCTTGTTGGACTTGCTCCTTGCAGAAGCGGGCCGTATGCCCCTTCTTATTGCACCTTGTGCATTTGAAGTCACTGCAAAGACCATGGTGGTGGAAGCTGCATGGGTTGCACTTCGGAAATCTCCCACTGTAAGAACTTGTGGGTGCAGTGGTGGCAGGAACAGTAACAGCGAGAGCCGCTACCACTTGTTGTTTCTTGGGGTTCCCCTGTAGGTTTTGCCCCCTTCTCTTGTTCCAAGGCCTTCCATGGCCTTGTACCTCCTTTGATGGATCGACAGTAGTTGGAACAGTATCCTGTTTGACCCCATGGTCGATGAGTCGCTGAGCCAAGCGCTTAGCGCTGTTGAAAGTGATAGGGTTGGAGGCCAAGACGTGACCTTGAATCTGGGATGACAACCCCCAAATGTACCTTTCAACCTTTTTTGGTTCTGGGTTGACCATGGCAGGGCATAAGGTGACAAGGTCGCCGAACTTGGCCGTGTAGGCTACTAGGTCAGACCTAGTCATCTTCATATTCCAGAGCTCTTGCTCTAGCTTTTGTACCTCGCCCCTTGGGTAGTATTCTTCCAGTAGTAGGACCTTTAAGTCCTCCCAACTTAAGGCATTGGCGACGGTGAGAGTCATGGACTTTACATGGCTTTTCCACCAGGTGAGGGCGTGATCAGTGACGGTGCAAGTAGCGAACTTGAGTTTGCTCGCTTCTTGGCAAGTGCAGATCTCAAAGACCGTTTCGGTCTTTTCGAACCATTGCGTTAATGCAATGACTCCCCCTGTGCCATTAATTTTTTTTGGCTTTGCATTGGAGAACTCCTTGTAAGTACATTCCCTTACTTAACCATGACCAGTGCCATGGTTAGGATGATTCGTGCTGCTTCCCGCCCCTCCATTTCCGTTGGAGTTTATTTGAGAGAGAGCGACGGTTACTGCTACTATGATAGCAGCCTGGACCATGGCCGGATCATAAGTTAGTGGTGGAGGTGGTGTTGGTATCGTGCCCGGCCTGGGTCTTAAGGTTTGGACGAGGAGGCATCGCGCTGCCAAGAATTTAAAAATGAAAGATCATTAGTTTTGGTGGTCGAGGGTTGAATGAGTTAGCTATCTTTAATAGTTTTAAAATTTTGGTTTGGACCACACCGGGCTTTGAGTTTGATTCGCAAATGGAGTTTGGATAGCAATAGATAAACTCATGAACTTGAAAGAAACGCACAGAATTAACATACGAAAGAGATATGCCTTATATATATTAAACATATGGTTGTGTTACATCCGAAGTTAGAACAAAATTGACCTTTCTAAAGGTCTCTGATTACAAGAAGTTAAAGAAAGTAAGACTTTTAGCCGATGGTCCTATTCTATATCAAAATTTGGGAGTTAGGCGAGCACTACTCGCGACGCGAGTTGCGCTTGGAGCTTGATTCCGCATCCGATTGCTTGGCTCCCATGAGACGCCTGTCAAAGGCAACTTGTTGCTCCCTTAAATCTCTCATTTCGGAGAGAGCTGCAGTCATTTGCTCTTGGAGAGAGTTGGTGTGGAGTTGAGAATTCCCTTGTAGCATGTCAAGGCGTCAGATAAGAGTTGCGTTATCCTCCATCCTCATGGCAACTTCGTGAATCCGGGTTGCCTGGACTCCGGATTGATAGGCCTGATTGGTAAGCTTGCCTACCATAACTGGGAGTGCTCGATCAACTGAACTTCCTCTGCTGACATCGTAGAAGTCCCGACACATACCGTAAGGAGGATACAGTCCTTGCTGCTGGCTCCAATAGAGGACGTGGCTTCCCCAGACGGGGGTTGGTCCTTGAAATCCCATCCTGAAAGGAGGTCGAACGGATGGAGGTCGGACGGCTGGCGGATTGATTACCTCGGGCTCTGAGGCTGAGCTATCTGAATCTTCCTCTTCCTCGTCTTCCATGGGTTCCTCCTTGGGGTCATCTACAATCCATCCCTCACTACCATGGTTGGGGTAGTAGGGGTCGCCGGGGTGATGAAATCCATCCATTGAGTCTATACGAGAATAGGGTTAAGAATTGACTATAAGCTAAAGCATGTAAAGTTTTACCCTTAAGTTTGACAGTTGAAGATATCCAAATACTCCCATTGTATTATTAATGATATGCTCTTGGTAAGTTTTAAATTTGTTGTCCACTGTAGACACTCCCTGGCATACGTTAGTCGGCTCTCGGACAAATATAGTTGATCAGGCTATATTCATCCCAGTTCCGATTACATATCCCAAGGCACACCAGCACTACACAATTTATTTATAATACTTCTATATAAATCTATTTATGACACTGCTATTAATACGAAATGAATGCATGCCTACTTTACAAAAATTAAATAAATTTAATTTTTTAAAAGTATGACTCTTAATCAGAGTGTTCTTGCCCAGTTGTGTTTATAGTTGTATACCAAAAATGGTTTTGATATACTTAATTCACTATAAACAATGCTCTGATACCAATCTGTCACACCCCCAAACTAGAATGGCAGAAACGTTCGGGGGCGGAGGACGTCATATTTAGTATCATAAAAGTTCATAGTAAGGAAAGTACACACCACCATATATATAAGAAGGTTTCAAAATGTTTATGGTTGAATTCACTACTAGTTTCTGGGCTTGGATTTGACTTGTTGCATGCGTGGTATTTCTAAATGATTTGTTGGGGGGGTACTACGGGAAGGTTGTAAAGATTCCTCATATGAGTACTTCGGGGTTTTGAAACTAGAAACCAATTGGGGTTTGTGTGGGGTTTGTCATTATATATCGATCGAGTTTCGTTAGTCGATGGTTAAAGTGAAAGGGTCCTTTATAACACATGGAACTGGTATGGGTAGGGCCACACCAATCCACGTCGAATGCCAATGTCGGTACTTCTCATTGTAAGACGTTCGTTAGTGGGATAGGGCATTCTACGTTTGTGTTTTCAGTGCTTTTTAGTCTATCTCTATTATTACTACTATGAATGTTTTGTTTAATTATTAGGGTGTTTGTTCGAGTAGATTTTTAAACTTGTGACTCACGAAACTCTTCTGCGTTCCTAATATCAATGGAATGTATGCAAATAAGTTATCAAGGAGAAATGTACCCAGAATAACCGTGGGGTCTGCAATAGCCTCCTCTTGGCCCATTGCGAATACTTGGCCTCCTCCACCAGCATTCATGATGTTTGACTCCAGGCAGTCCCTTCGGAAGTTTCCCGTTACTCCGCACTTATAACAAGTGCGGTCTACTCCTACATTTGTGGCTGGAGCAGTTAGTTGGGCTAGGTCTCTGCAGTAGCGGACGGTGTGTCCCATTCTACTGCAACTAACGCAATGTAATTCACGGCAGGGTCCGTGATGTTGAAAGTTGCATTGGTTGCACTTAGGCCGGTTGCCGTTGTACGACTTTTTGGGTGTTGGGGTATGGTTTGTTGATTGCTTTTTGGCGTTTCTTTGAGTTGATTTGCCTCCCCTCTTGCTCCAGGGTTTTCGTTTCATGTTCTTGTGTTCGCACTTTGCGGTATTCTTGTAGGTAGCTACTGGTAGGTGACTTCGATTGTTTCTTTGATTAGGATTTTTGATATCGTTTCCTTCCCTGCTTGGGTTGACAGAGTTATTGTATGCTATAATGGCTGCCACCGTGGCTATAACTGTAGCTTGCAAAGTGGCAGTGTCCAAATGTAGGAATGGGGTTGCGTTGGTAAGTTGATTATTTCTGGCCCTTGCTGTGCCGCTAAAGTTTGCTTGAGACAGTGCAGCTGTTACTGCCGCAGCGATAACAGATTGCACTATGTTGGGGTCATATTGAGGAGGTGGTGGTGGGTTGCGTTTCTACGTGCTGATCTACGAGGATACATTGTTCTGATAAGGAAATAACATGAAAAACTATAAGTTTTAAGGATTCGAAAGTCGCGCATTAGTGATTTGCTATATCAGAAGTTTGGCTTACCCCTGAATAGGGTTTTGAGTTCGACTCATGAGGAGAGTAGATAAACTCATGAATTTGAGGGGTATGCAAAAGGGTTTAAATAAAGGAAATACATCATATATTATAAAACATGGTGCGTTACATTTTGTAGTTAGGAAAATTTTGACCGATCTAAAGGCCTCCGATTACAAGGTTAAGAAAAGTAAGGACTTTATCCGGGGTCTTATGCTATGACAAAATTTTGGAAGTCAGACAGGCATTATTTGTTACGCGAGCTGGCTACATGGGCCTTAGATTCTGCCAACTGACGCTCCATCTCGAGCATACGTAGTTCATGTCTTGCCTGGCGTGCCCGAAGTTCTATCACTTCGGTTTGATTTGCTGTTAGCTCTCTCTGTAACGCTTCATTTCGATTTACGATTCTCCCGTGAGCTAATCCTAATTGTCGGATGCGAACTGTGTTGACTCCAGTGTTCGCATCATTTTCCTCAGTTCGATGGAGGGTCGACCGTCCTTGCTCACCAATGCGATAAATCCAACGAATCAATATAGGAAGGGCTCTGTCTGCTGAGCCTCCCTCGCTTAGGTTGTAGAAGCTTCGGTTTCCGTTGAATGGAAGGGGTTGATCCTGTTCGCGGCTCCACCTATCCAGGTAAGTTGCCCAAAGGGGCGTCGAGCCATGAAATTCCGGTCGAGGATTAGGATTTTGAATTGGATCCGTTACGGGTAGGTTATTGTTCTCGGGATCTGAGTCTGATTCTTCTAGCATTCCTTCTTCAGGATCATTCTCTATCCCTTCTCGATTACTTTGGTTGAGGTAGTAGGGGTCACCGGGGTGATGGAATCCAACCATTTGAGTCTATACGAGAATAGGGTTAAGAATTGACTATAAGCTAAAGCACATGGAATTTACTCTTTAAGTTTAAGGGTTGAAGGCACTCGAATACTCCCTTAGTATTCTTTAACGATATGCTTTTGGTAAGTTTTAAATTTGTTGTCCATTGCAGACACTCCTTGGCATACGTTAGTCGGCTCTTGGACAAATATAGTTGATCAGGCTATATTCTTCCCAGTTCCGATTACATGTCCCAAGGCATACCTGCACTGCACAACTTATTTATAATACTTCTATATTGTTTTAATTATGATACTGACCATGTTATTAGTATGAAATGAATGCATGCCTACTTTACAAAAACTAAATAAATTTAATTTTAAAAGTATGACTCTTACTCAGAGTGTTTTTGCCCAGTTGTGTTTATAGTTGTATACTAAAATGGTTTTGATATACTTAATTCACTATAAACAATGCTCTAACACCAATTTGTCACACCCCCAAACCAGAACGGCGGAAACGTTCGGGGGCGGAGGACGTCATATTCAGTATCATAACAGTTCATAGAAAGGAAATTACACACCACCATATATATTAAAGTTTCCAAAATGTTTACATAATTGTATTCGTTACATGTTTAAAAGTTAAATACATAAACATCTTTCAAAAGGAGTAATTAACGTCAGCACGTTAATCTCCAAAAGTTGATTTCCAAATCTGCTTAGCGGTTCCCTGAGAATACAAGTTATTTCAAGGAAAAAGTGTCAACAATTAAGTTGGTGAGTTCATAAGTAGTGTTTTGAGAAAATGTAAGCCATTCAAAAGTTCGTGTATGTTTTCCAGAAAACGTGGTATTTTCAAATGAAAAGAGTTATGATTCGTTGTGTTGAAAATGACTGTATTAGATCCAGAAAATCCCATATTTTCCCTAATGGTTGAGATATGCATTGTTGTGTTTTCCAAGAAAAACCCTTATTTTCTTATAAAAGTATGAAATGCATATGAATGTTCGTGTTATAAGTTGTAAGTAGTTGCACCAGGAAAATCCCTTATTTTCCTATTAGTTGTTTGGTTTGTATCCAGGAAAAACCCTTATTTTCCTAACATAACTGGCAGCCTCTAAGACCAAAAATCGCAAGCAACCGACGTGCTTAAAAGTTGTGGCATAGTTTTATATAATAAAGCTATACGAAGATCGCACTTGCTAGATGAAGAATAGATTTAATAGCTACTCGTTCATAAAAACATAACACCATAATAATTGTATATCCGATGAGTTTTATAACCATACTAAACATAATGTGCCTGTTGCGACGTTCTTCAGGCGTCGTAGCGTTATGACAAACTGTCACCCCAAAGGAAGGACTGTAGCTTAACAGTCAGGGCGCGGGATCATGACTTCCCGTATAGATCTATACACATTTGACACATTCTCCGAACGGGAGACTCTGGTTATAGGCAGGACTTGAAGCGGTACCTTTTAGCAAAAGGCAGTATTTGAAGATGTACACGTCTCACGGATTCTCAACTAAGTCTGTATTAAAGTAGTAGTTTTGTATGCAAAGTTTATCCTTTTTCACAATGTTTGACAAAGCATAAATCATAAGTTCTTTAAATGTATAAAATGGTTTAGTAACGATGGTTACTCTTGATATGATGTATTTGTATGTAAATGTATAAATAAAACATATTTCTATTTATAAAACATATTGTATCCCAAGAGGGTAAAGCTGTGTTGTGAGGTGTTTTGCATAATAATGACTTCATAAGATAGTTAAAACAACAGTATGAAAAGTATAGCAAAAGATCGATGTTTCACACGATTTTAGTCGTGTGTTTACTTGTATTCCCCCCCCCCTAAAAGAGTATAAAAAGCATTTAAAAAGCATTTAAAGTGTGGTTGTAGGGGTATGAACTCACTTGAAAGTTTGAAGATAGCGAGATGGAAAACCGGGCAGAGTTTCGTCTCGAGAAACGGATTTTTCTCGGGATTCTCGGGAATCTCGGGAGTAAAACCGACCCTCGGGACTTGAGCAAAAAGACCAGAGCTTCGGGGTAGTGCGGGCACGGAAAACGAGGCAAAACGCAAGAAAATAGAGATAGAATGAGCAAAATTTCCGGAAACCCTCGCATCCCTTTTATAGAGGCTGAAAGGCCTCGGTACGCGGGGAGTACGCTCGTACGCAGCGCGTACTCGTGCGTCACCCGTGACCGAGTCCTCGAGTGCCTCGACTTCGGATGGGACGGAAAGGTGGGTAGCTCGCATAGGGGCGACGTGGACGGACCGAGACCAAGGCCCTCGGGTACGCGGGGCGTACTGGGTTACGCGGCGCGTACCTCGGATGAGGACGCTGACTCTTCCTTCGGATATTACCGGATTTTTGAATTAAATTTATATATAATTTATTTAATAAACTTCAAAAAATCATATCTTCTTCATACGAACTCCGTTTTCGATGGTCTTTATATCCCCGTGTAGGTGTGACTATGCTCTACAACTTTTGTTTAAACTCCGTTGGCAAATTATGAAATTATTTTTATTATTTATTTATAATATGCTGTGATTAAGGAATTTCTTTAAAAATTCATAACTTCTTTATCTGACGTCGGTTTTTGCCAGACTTTTTACCGCTGAAATACCATTGTCGAGACCTTCGATTCTCGTTTAGGTCATTCCGGCCAAAAGTCGCTTGATCTCCGATTCGAGTTTTTACGTAACTTCGTATTGCCGGTTTTTTTGTTGGAAAACTTAGAATGGTCATAACTTCTTCGTTATAACTCGGATTTTAGTGTTCTTTATATGCTTGGAAACCTTAAGACGATATCTATTACATAGCGTACTCCAAATAGAGCCTTTGAATACTTCATTTTTCGATGATATTCTAATTACTTTTTCAAAGAGGTTATAAGACTCGAATTTCAAGGACCTGAAATGACGGGTTGCTAAATCATCCCCCCGTTAGAGGAAACTTCATCCCAAAATTAGAGTTCATGCTGCGGATAGAAGTTTTATTTGCTCCTCATGTTCCTAATTGAACTCAGTTCCTCGCTTGGCATTCCAGCGAACCTTTCACTATCGGGATACGACTTTGCTTCCTTCGTTTGACTTCACTGGCATGATAACTCTTCTTGGTTGAACGTATGTTGAATGTTTTTGTGGACTGTGAGAGTAGTACATCTTGTACCCTACAAGTAGTGTCTCCAGATCTTCGAAGTAATTACCGATGCTCCTGACTCAAGATCATGTGTTGTATAGTTAAATTCCTGTGTTCTAATTTGTCTTGAGGTATAGGCAGTGACCTTTCCTTTTGCATGAGAACACAACCTAATTCATACTGATTATGATGTCAAAATCTTGGAAGTGGATTAGATGTCATGAAGATCTAAAAGAAAGTATAATTACTCCCGAACTAAGGATAAAGGATGGGTATTTTTGTTCTATCTGTCTCTCTTATACCAATCGACAAAAAGGGGCATGTGTTGAGCTTCTAAGTTTATTTGTATGGCAGCACGATCACTCGTAGTCTTAGGCAGTCTCCGTCCTGAAGTTCACATTAGAAATTCATACATGGTTCAAAGATCAAAATCTCGTGTATACGAGTTGTATATAATTAAGATTGAAAAGGTAGTCGAATAACTGATTCTTCTTTAAGCTCACATCCCATTGAGGAAAAAAGAAGTTAAAGTGGAATCGTCAATTCTAAACCTATAGAACCTTGATTATATATCACCCTTACGTATACACTCATCAGTAATAGATCAACCATATGGATCTTTGGATTTGAACTTGACGTACTGTACGAGTGGCACTTCAGGGATTTCTTCGGAGAGGGAAAGAATTATGAGGCACTCCCTTCATGAGTAATTGGTGTTCTGATATGACGGCTTCGCTAGAAAGGCAATTTCGAAGAAAGAGGTGTACATATGAAACTGTTTTTTTTTTGTGAGAATCAAATTGAATCAAGTCGTATGATAATGTCGGAATCATAAGAAAACTTAAAGACATTAGATTTGAACATAAGACGTTTGCTGACAAAACACAACCGTGCAACCACCAACAGAGTTACAGTACTTTAGACTACTACAAGACTATTGCTGCGAATAAGGTATTGTGACATCCCCAATTTCTCGGCCAGAAAAGACCGGTTTGTTTATGCTTTATTTTAAAATCAGAGTAATCGTTTAAAGAAAACGGTTGCAGAATTTGTTCCTAAAACAAAATATGATAAAATTTATCAAAACGTTTCTCAAAGAGAATGTATTTTCATTAAATAATAAAACCTCGGGATGTCATGTTCCGATACAGACCAAAAGCATAAACAATATAAAATAGACCTTACAACAGCTATTTGTAACTACTGATCTATAATCCAAAATCTCTCATCAAGTCCATCAATTTATACTCTTGTGCCATTACCTGTAATGCAAAGAAAACTGAGTGGGTCAGGCTTGGGAGCCTGGTGAGCATGTAGGGTTTTCAACCCACAATAATACATTTATTATATTGAATTATCAAACAATCAACCCAAATACTCATTCCCATTATCTCCTTTATTTCTTAAGGATTTACCCTAAGAATAAACTATCCTTTATCCATTTATTCCTAAGGATTGACCTAAGGAATTGACAAAAAGTCCACCACTGCCAAGGTCCACAAATTACGATTGGTAAACACTTAGTTCAACATACTTAACAAACACCTAGTTCTAACACTCCTAGTGAACCATTAATTCAAAACATCTGGTGAATACTTAGTTCTAAAACACTTAGTGAACACACTCAGTTCAACAACACCAAGTGAACACATCTAGTTCAAAAATACTTAATGAGCACATTGAGTCCAAAAATACCAAGTGAACACATAGAGTTCGGAAATAACTAATGAACACATTGAGTCCAAACACTAAGTGAACACATAGAGTTCTAAAATACCTAATGAACACATTGAGTCCAAACACCAAGTGAACACATAGAGTTCTAAAATACATAATGAACACACTGAGTTCTAAAATACTTAATGAACACATATAGTTCAAAATACCTAATGAACACATTGAGTTCAAGGACACCAAGTGAACACATATAGTTCAAAATACCTAATGAACACATTGAGTTCAAAACACCTATTATTTCGTCTCACATCAACTATTTCATCTACCCATGTTCTACCCAACATATTTGTAGATGCAAACACATATAAAGTTTAAATCTTTTAAAACATGTATAACACATTATTTCAACATTTATCTCAAGTAAACAAACAATGTATAAACACCTAGCATATACTTCATAGCAAATACTTCATATCTATGCGGTAGAAGAAAGTGAATATACATTCACACATATAACAACAAAATATACACATAACACGTATTTCGTATAAAATACTTCGTATTTATGCGTTAGAAGAAAGTAACCACACACTCACTTGATCAGAAGATGATCAGACAGCACTACAGCTCTAAGAGTAGTATTCTTCGGTGAAACCGGGATATCTTCACACACCGGGTTTCTCGCGGGCAGAGCTTCGGCTCGGAAACTCTTTTCTTCTCGGGATCTTCGGGGCTTCGGGACTCACTTCGGGTCTCGGGGTTGATACCGGGGCTTCGGGGTACTTCTGGCACACAAATCGAGGTAAAACGGGAGAGAGAAGAGAGAAAATAGCAACCCTAAACGGCTGGCCCTTCAAATCTATTTATAGGGCAAATTTGGCCCTTGCCACGTCGTGGCAACCTTGTTTCACGTCGTGGGCTTGGTCGTCACTGCATGCGTCATCCCAAGTTGCATCTGGGGGCCTCCCGGAGGTGTCAGGACACTTGCCACGCCGTGGCAACCTTGTTCCACGTCGTGGGCTTTGACAGTTTTGGGGTTTCGCGCCTCGAACTTCAGAAATTCATAACTTTCGCATACGAACTCCGTTTTCGACGTTCTTTATATCGCCGCGAAGGTGAGATTATGCTCTACAACTCTCGTTTAGACTCCATTGGCTAATTTTGAATTGATTTTTAATATATTATAAGTATATTACTTATATAGTATTTTTAGTAGGCCGGGACAGGAAAACTTCGTTCAAAATTCATAACTCCTTCATCTGAACTCTGTTTTCGTCTGTCTTTTTATCGTTGGACTACTATCGAAGAAATCTTCGACTCTCGTTTAGATTACTAAGGATAGATATCTATCTACCTTAAATTCACTATTTACGTCGCGCTAGGTCGCGCTAGGTCGTGTCGGTTCTGTCGCGAAACTTCGACAGGTCATAACTTCTTCGTTATAACTCGGATTTTGGCGTTCTTTATATGCACAGAAACCTTGTGACATATACTACAACTTGGTTAAGATTAATCCTTCTAAATAATCTTCCATCAAAAAGTCATTTCGTTGATATTCTTATTACTTTACAAAGAGGTTACAAGACTCAACTTTCAGTCATTACATTGACCTGAAATAATGGGTTGTTACATGACGCCACCTAGGACACCACAGCTTAATCGTGTGGCTAAGAGGCGCAATCGAACCTGGTTGGACATGGTTCGTTCCATGATGAGTCAAGGCTCATTACCTATCTTATTCTGGGGGTACGCTTTAGAGACTACCACCCATATCCTTAATCTAGTCCCAACTAAGAAGGTTGCCAAAACACCTAACGAAATGTGGACAGGGAAGGTTCCCTCCTTAGCACGTATAAAGGTTTGGGGTTGTGAGGCTTTCGTAAGACGAGAGACTCACGACAATTTTGAACCTCGTAGTGAGCGTTGTATTTTCATCGGCTACCAACAGAAATCCTTTGGATATTTGTTCTATAGACCTAGTGAGAATGTGGTCTTCGTAGCACGAAGGGGTGTCTTTCGTAAAAATGAGTCGAGTACCATATGCTTTTGCTGTTGGCTTGATGATGTATGCTATGACATGTACTCGCCCTGATGTGGCTTTTTCTTTGAGCATGGTTAGTTGATATCAAGGGAATCCCAGTATAGCGCACTGGATTGCAGTAAAGAATATTCTTAAGTACATGTGGAGGACTAAGGACTAGGTCCTTACCCTAGGTGGGAGTGACAACTTGAGAGTGACAGGGTATAGTGACGCCAACTTTCAAACCAACAGAGATAATTTCCGCTCTCAGTAGGGCTGGCTATTTACCCTAAATGGAGGAGCAATAACATGCAAAAGTTCCAAACATGAGACTGTAGCCGATTCAACGTGTGAATCAGAGTACATAGTAGCAAGCTAAGCATCAAAGGAGGCAATATGGCTAAAGAACTTAATCGGAGACCATGGAGTTGTACCAGATGTAAAGGAGCCTATGGAGATTTTCTGTGACAACGAGGGTGCGTCGGCTTAACCAAGGAACCTAGGGATCATGGCAAATCTAGGCACATCAACAAAAAATATCTCTTCATAAGACATCGAGTAGAAGAGGTACTCCTCGTAGTGAAGAGGGTATCGTCAGTGGACAACCCAGCAGATCCCCTTACGAAGGGACCAAGTAGGGTTAAGCATTTGCAACATGCTAAGAGCATTGGCCTAAGGGATGATATTAGTTTTAGAGATTAGATAGGAAGTTAAAAACTTGTAATAAATAAATGTAATTGACATTTGATGATTAAATAATAAAGGTTTTATTTATAAGTAAAGCTTACTATCTTTTGTCAATTGTTTACTTTATGTTTCACTTTTTCATGTTTTGACTTCCAGAATAATATGATTATTCGAACTATCTGTTGGATTAGTGTATAAGCCCGTAACTATATTTGGTATGTACTTGACCCAGTTGTGCATGGTCCTTTTGGGTTGCCTTCACCAAAACAACTTGATTTATGGAGAAAGAGGAATAATTATGATTTATTAATATATTATATGAATAATATATTAAAGGAGAAATCATATTGTTTAATTAATATTAGTCAAGAATTGATTGATAGTTAGTTTTGTGACTAAAAGACATTAATTAAACTTAGGGGACTAGAATTGTAATTATAAGATAATTGAAATTGGGTTATGGATTACCTTGGAACATAGGTTGGACGAATTCTATGGGAAGCCCATAAAGAAATACTCCAAGGGGTGTTCTAAAGGGAGTCCATGGGTTGCTTAGAGCCTAAGTAGTCAACTTAGGGTTTCCTAGTTGAAAACCCTAATAGCCTCACTATATAAAGACCCCTATGGCCCCAAAAACGTTGTAAACTCCCTTGGAAGAACCATAAGTCATTTTTGGTGCTCCTCCTCCTTCTCATAAGTCATTCTCTTGCTTGTGGCGTTTGTAAGTCATTAGAGGAGTTACACTTGTGACTCTAAGCTCCAAAGACAAGTAGATTCAAGCCATTGAAGAAGAGGTAATCATCTAGTTCTGCTCTTATGTGATAATTTCGAAATGTATATGCTATATTTGGGTTCTTGAGTCTTGGATGAATTGCATGTACAGTAGATAAACTTAGATCCAAGCATTAGGGTTTGCATGAGCACATATGATTTTCTTTTGTATAAAATCCATCAGTGGTCTCAGAACCTTGATTGGTTTATGTTGTATTGATGCTTAGTGTTTCATTCTTGATTGCAAAGTCGAGTTTTTGGCCATCTGCTTAACAAACTCATCGAGTTCCAATGTAGACTCGTCGAGTAGGATGAACTCAACGAGTTTGGCTGTCAGGCAGACGGATTTTTGGGATTTCTGCCTATTTTGACTTAGGATAATTGCCATAATTATTTCAAATTTATAAAATACGAATTTTATTGATTCCTTATGATTATCCTTGTCAAAATAACAGATTTTTGTCATCTAATTAGATAATTGTTACCTTATTTGATAAATGTTAAATTATTTGAATTATTTGGTCAGTTATCTTGCATGAAATTGGATTAGGTCAAAACTAGATAATAGCCAATTAATTGTTTAACCGCCTTATTTGTTTTTGATCTAGATAGTTTTGAAAAGTTTCAAAACTTGCCCTCAAGTTTTGGAATTTAAATTTTTGATTAAAAAGTTTAATTTTTGAAATATTTAAATTCTAAACCGTAATGATTTGAAATGTTTCAAAACTCGCCCTCAAGTTTTGGAATTTAAATTTTAATTAAAAGTTTAATTTTAAAATATTAAATTCTAAAACCTTAATTTTTGAAAAAGTTCAAATTACACCCTTATGGTTTTATTAAATTAATTAAGTGTATAATTAAAAGAGAGTTAATAAATCCATAATGATATGGTTTACATTAAATTAAATTAAAAGTGTAATTTGTTAAATTAGACCACATAGTATTTTAAAAGTGTAAAATACACCCTTATACTATATATAACATTAAAAGTCTAATATTATATATGTATAAGTTAAACTACTAGTCTTACCGTTAGTAGGCCTCATTCACGAAGCCGATCTATAAAGAGGTATAAGGTTATGGCCTATACGTTTAATGGGTGTCCACTCTCACCCACCGCTTCCTTGATTGGTGGAGGGTTGTTAGCCGAACGGGTAGGATAGGGCAAACCCTCTCCTCATTAAAAGTATAATGAATGTTAAAGTAACTAAATGTTTTACAAAAATTCCCAATCTAAGTTACTTTAGGCAAAAGTGAATTGATGTAATTCCATGAAATTACACTTTGTACCCTTGCTAAGATGTTAGTGGAGCGTGTGTGGTTAACCGACACACTAAATGGGTTCTAAGCAAAGGTAGCAAAGGGTGACTCGATGTTTGTCGTAGTTCGGTGGAGCGTGTGTGGTTAACCGACACATCGAATAGATGACTGTAACATTGGGAGCACCATGTAAGGTTGCATGGTTATTCACACCCAGTTTTGTGATCCTCGGCATCCCAGTCACAAATCGAGGGCATAACGAGATTTAAACATGCCATTGAAAAGTTCAATGAATCTCAAAGGATCTAGGAGTTTTCAATACATTTAAAACTTAGTGAATCGTCATTCACTTACCTTCAAATGTTCTACAATTTGGGTTACGCCATCCCTCTCCCAAGTTGTAGAGTATTGTGTTGGGTCCTAGCCTTAATATCTCATTTGGGTGTTTTATTAAGGATTCAATCAATCAACTAACTTGAATTTTCTCCCGTTTTGTAGTTGTCAATGTATGACAATTATGGCCTTCCCAAATCCCGTGGAACAATCTTTCCACATGAAGATGATATTCCACGATTCGATCGAGGAACACGAGATCATGCTTCACTTCCTTCACCTCCTCTTATTGTTCTCCCTAACCCACAAGTTCAAAGCCTTGAAAAGTTCAAGCTTACTCAAGCCCTTCTGGAAAGTAAACATGATAAAGGAAAGTCAGTTTGTACACACGTCTTATAGATGAAGTCACCCATTGATAGGTTAAGAATGTTGGGAGTCGTTGTCTGTGAGAAGCTGGCTGTTGACTGGGTTCTTCAGTCACTTCCTGACTTATATAGTGATTTCGTAAGAGAGTACTATATGATAAACCACGACGTGACCCTCATCGATCTCACCTATTTGCTTGTTACTGCTAAATCAACAATGATTTGGCGCACTGTAGAAGCAAAGTTGATTGGTGGATCTGCCTTCCAAACCTTTGTGGACATAGGCAATGGTAACAAAAGACATGCCATGGTCGAAAAGTTTGATCATAAGAGAAAGGAAATGTCTGAAGTAGTTTCGTGTGCTGTTCCAAAAGAGTCAATTTTCTTTTATTGCCAAGAGAAGGGGCATTGGAGACGAAGTTGTCCTGTTTACCTGAGAGATCTAAGAGATGGGAGAGTCAAGACGTATGGCTTTGCTTCAGGTAAAATCAATTAACTAACTCTATAAGTTCCTATTTTTGATTCTTGATACATTATGTGAAAAGATTACATTTTTGATGTTTTGTAGAATCGAAGAAAATAGAGGAAGCTTAAAGGAAGAAGTAAGCTGAGTATGATCGCGAAGAAATGGATTTCGATCGCATGATTCGATGATTGGATTTTGGAGCTGCTACTTTTAGAGTTAGGATAGTTTGCTAAGAAATGTAATAACATAGTTTTTCATTTGGGTTGCGTTGTAAGGACACATTTTTCCGCAATACGATAAAATTTGATTTTGTCTTATTTTAGCTATAACATGTATGAAAAAATTGATGTTTGTGTATTTCTATTATTAGCAATGTTGAAATGGATGTGATTCTTAGTCATGCTATTTATGGTCGTGTCATAATTTTCTAAGTAAGGAAGGATTCCCATCGCCTAAGTTTCAATTGGACAAAAACTTGGAATCATACAGCTTGTATTGTGTGATGTATGGAAATCTTGGTACTTAAGTAATTAAGACTAGTTCCTTGTTCACATAAGTATGTGAGTCAAGTGAAGGACTAAAAGGAACTAGTACACAATGTTGTGCACTAGTTAAGTCCACCATAAATAATAATAACATTATTCGTCATGATTTACTAAAGGTCTAGTAAATGTGGTTATACTTACACGATTAAGTGTAATTCTGAATCATTGAAAAGTTTCAATGATTGGCAGAACGAATAAGTAGAATCAATGAAGGCAGAAAGATAAAAACTTTCTCCAATCTAAGAAGAATGGAGAGTAGTTTTGTATCGTGTTTTGTGATCGTCTTGGGAATCGTAAGGACCATATTACAATTCATCCTCTAAGGATACCTTAGTACACTGGTTTGGGTAAGAAGAGGAATGGAGAACTGTTGAAATGGTTAAGTCAATAAGACGTATCGTACTTTGTTTCAAAATCAAGTCTTAGAGTCATACTCCAAGATTGTGACTTGAGTGACATAATCTTAAGTAGGAATGTTCTTACACTTGCACATTTTGGTAAGTTGTGATGTCTTGAATAAGACAAAGACCAACTAGTACCAAATTGCATGTAGGTTTTGTCTTGATATAGACACGCACTAACTCTTGGATATTGGTTTTGTCAAGAAATGTTTCTTGATAAGAGAATCTAATATGTCAAGAGGTCAGTGGGAGTCTAAAGATTTTGAAAAGTTTCAAGAACAAATCAAGAAGTAAATCTATTAAACACTAGCACACGACTTAAGGTTTATAAACTATCGTGTTGACAAAATTTTACTTATGTACCAATCCAGTTGAGTGATTATGCATATGAGTTCTAAGAGTTCTCAATAGACTGCATAAGTCAATCACCTTGTTCAATGAAAGTACATTGACTGGCATAGGTGAGCTGCTAAATAACTTGGAAGCAATGATTGGACCCTTGATGGCAAGAAATTAAGAATGAACAATTTCTGTCCATAAGAGTTTGAATTCATCACAAACCTTATCTTATGATTATGCTTATGACAAATTCACATGGATAAGAACACATGCACCATAAATTCTAAGTGTCATAAGTTTTATCTCCTTCATGAAAATGATTGTGAGGAAACGCTTTCACTAAGATAGATTTTAAGGAGATAGCGATTATGTAAATTGCATTCGATTATGATTACGAAATCCTTCTTCATAGTTTGAATTGTGAGATTTGGCAATTAGTCTGAACATTTGGGACTTAGTAATATAAGTTCTGAATTAGTTTAGACACACATGTGAGCTGTCTAAGGAAAGGTGTGTGAGTTTGAGAAGCTTAGATAAAGGCTTATCGAAGCACATCATATTGGAAATATGAACTTTGGAAGTCAATAAGTATTGTCTTTTAGAAGTCCAACTATTTTTTTGAATACGTGTCAAAGCTAGTGGGAGTATAAATGTTATGCTGGGATAAATATAATCATCATGTTAGTGGGAGCATGATTATCATTTAAGTATTGCAAGTTGGCAATATTAATTATAGAAAAACAAAAGTTTCACTTTGCAAAGTTGCAGGGGTTGAAAAGTTGTTTTTGCTATAATTAAATTAGAGAATGTTATACTTCGTTTCCAATCTAAAATCTTAGATCGAGAAATTTTAATTGAATTTAGTCAAGGATATATTTATTATTTGCATTCTCAAAGTTTGATTATGATTACGACATCGCTCTTCATAGTTCAAATTTTGAGAACACGACAAATAAAAATAATATGGCAATATTATAGCAAGAAACTGGTAAAGTATCACGTTTTTCATTATGAATCGTATCCCACATGCTTCGGGTATAGGATCGATTGCATATGCTGTATAATCGACCGTTCTAAAAATTTTCAAATGTCTAGGGAATTTAGAGGGAAAAAGGGAATAGAACCGGATTTGACTAAAATAATTAAACAACTGTCAAGGACAATCTAAGGTTCACTAAAGATTGGTTGCTTGTGGCCAGTTGGAAGTATACTAATGGGTGGACCATATTGACTTTATTATGAATAGATAAGACTCTATTTAGAATGAATTGTCATATGACAAATATGGAAATATTTCCTTATTGGGAGTTGGACGTTAAGAATCTATGTCTAGATTAGAAACTTCTATGCAAGAAGGATGTTCAAAGGAATGTACTTTGAATGTGAGACTTCATGACTATGGAATTGTCTTGTAACAATCTCCAGTAGAGCACTTTGTAATTTCATTGGCAAAGTCTTGGTGACTTTGGCACTATGATATTACGAAAGGACTGTTGCATACAATGTTAGAATCTAACATATTCTATAAGTGGCAAGAATTTGGTATTCTCACACTTGTGGTATGGATTGGGAATTATGAAATGAGTGTGATTGAAAATGTTATTCAATTATACTATTTCACAAAGTAAGGACCATAGAAAAACATAGTGTGAATGCTATGAGCATAGGACAAATGTTGTTATAATTCAAGTAAGAAGTTGATTACCTGAAACAACAAATAATGAGTAATCAATATGGTGATTAAATAAAAGTGTTTTATTTATACTCAAAGATTTGAGGCCATATAGTATTAGTATTATTCTTGTGTTTCACTTTGCATGTTTTGACTTACCAAATAATAAGATTATTCAAACCCTCCACAGTCGCTCATTATTTGGAAGTAGGAATGAAAGAAGACTGTCATGAATCTGTGTGTAGATTGACTAACGCGTTTAGTTATAGCACAAGTTTGCTACAAAGTTCATGAGTGCTACTATAAGATTAGATTATTGGATTAAACCCACACTCACTTGGATCGCTTCATGGATTTTATCATGAGTGATTGGTGAGACGATAATATCTTATATTTTTGAAACCGAGATGTGTGAGTTGTGAGACGATAATATCATGTAATCTTCAAACCAATATATATATATATATATATATATATATATGAGTTGTTGATTATGAGTTGGTTATGCATTGATAGTATGAAAACACATCAGTAACTTGATGTTATAAAATGTGTTGTTGTGTATAATTTAACGAGTAATTAGTAATAGCATATAAGTCGAAGTTTATCTGTTCCTTTTATCCTAAGAGGATTAATAGCGATATTTTGGGCCCCTCGATGATTTTGTTTTGACTTATGTGTCGGGCCCGGTCAGGATTGAATTGATGTGTTCAATTATGTTCTATGTTAGACAAATCAGAAATCGGGAAACAAACTGTTGGACAACGAGTACAGCTTTGTTCCATGTATTTGTCCACACGATATCTTGAAGAACAGAGGATTATATAATCCCTTATCTAAAGGACGCGTCATTGACTAGGTCAGAGTTTGACAACGACTTTTGAGAGATATGATTGCTAATCGGATTTTGAACTAGCATTGGCAGTTATAGTTGTTAGACTTATCCAAGTGGGAGACTGTTTGATTAGGTGTCTAAGCCCGTAAGTATAATTGGTATGTACTTGACACGATAGTAGCATGGCCCTTTTGGGTTGCCTTCACCGGAGCAATTTGATAGGATGGATATTTGAGAAAGAGGTTATTTATGATTTTTTAATATATTATATGAATAATATATTAATTGAGAAAGCATATTATTTAATTGGTATTGATCAAGAATTAATTTGGAATTAATTTAGTGATTAAAAGATATTGATTAAATTTACGTGGACTGATTAGGAAAATCAGTAATACTTATAGTTGGGCTAATGATTCATGTTGATTAGGGATGGGCTAAACCTATATGAGAGTCCATGAAGGATTAATCCAAAGGGCCTATAAAATGTGAAGAGTCATGGTGAATTAGGGTTTGCATGGAAGAAACCCTAGGAATTCCACACTATAAAAGTAGCCCCTAACTCCCTAAAATCGGCCAATGCATTCCATAGTGAAACCCTAGCCGATTGTGATTCTTATCCTCTCTCTCATAAGCCTCATTTTCTTTTGGTGTTTGTAACTTATTAGAGGTATCACACTTGAGGTACTAAGCTCTTTAAAGGCTAAGGATTACAAGATACAACAAGGAGGTATTCTTCTAACTAGTTTTTATGTTGTATATCTCCAATTGTATTCTAGTTAGAGTATATGCTTTGGAAAAATGAATGTTAAATGTATAACTTGACAAAAAATTAGATCCAAAGCATTAAGGTTGTATGTGTACCATAGGGATGTCATAGTGCTCAAAACCCATCAGTTTTTTCTGCTGAAAATTATTCCGATAGCCTCCAACAACTTTTACTGCAACAACATCCTCTTGCAGTAACGAACACATATATGTTGGATGTTCGGTCTATAAGCAGATTCCACATGGTTTCTTTGCAGCTATTTTTTCCTTTGTGAAGAGAAGAATGACTTTTTTCCAGTTCAGATATTTGATACTCCAAATGGGCATTGCTGACTTCTTTGAAACCCCTTGAATGACCTGGATACCACTCATCTTCATTTTCGGAATGTTTCAACTCTATCGCTGGCTTTTCGATCAACTTTTGAATTTTTGTTGGCATCATATCTGTTGGATTAATGTCTAAGTCCATAACTATATTTGGTATGTACTTGACCCGACCCGGTATGGTCCATTTGGGTTGCACTTCACCGACACAATTTATATGGATAATCTTTTGAGAATAGTATGTTTATGATTAATATTAATATATTATAAGTTCTAATATATTAATATGGAATCATATTATTTAATTAGTATTGATCAAGAATTAATTTAGAATTAATTAAGTGATCAAAATGAGCTAATTAAATATGGACTCTTGTATATATGGAATGGGCCAAGTTCATTTAGGTTGGGCTAAGCTTTCATGGATAGTCCATGGAGTGTTTAACCCATGGATCATATGAAATGAAAGGTCATGGGTTTAACCCTAGTCTCCATACTATATAAAGATGTCCTTGGTTGGTGAAATGGCCACTAGTGTGGATACACTAAAAAAGGGCTAGCCAATTTCACTAGAGAGAACCAAGTAATCATATTCTCTAAAGTATTCCAAGGTGTCTTGGTGATTTGTGATTCCACTTGAGGCTTCCACACTATTGGGGCTAAGCTCTTAAAGCTTGAAGACATCAAGCTACATCAAGAGGTATGTATTCTATCTTGTTACATTCATAGTTTTTGTATGCTAGATTAGGATAATACCTTGGATGTTCTTATTTGCATGTATAATAGAGAAAACATAGATCCAAGGTATTTAGGGTTGCATGTACACTTAGGAGTGTTAGAATGCTCAAAACCCAACAGTGGTATCAGAGCCTAGGCTTGTTTTCTTGTTATACCTGCAATAGAAGCTGAAAAAACGAATTTGGTGCTGTCTGATCATCAGAATCGGCGAGTCCATCAGGAGACTCGGCGAGTCCATGCCTAAAATGTGATCAATTCGATCCAACTCGCCGAGTTGGTTCATTCACTCGACGAGTTGGACCCCCAGACAACATATTTTCGAGTTTTTTTTGGCTAGAAATGGACTAGGAACATTACCCTAAGTTGTTTTTGAACTTATAAACTTGTTTTTGATGTGGTAATGTTCATGCTAATCCATTTTCAAAGATAATTGTCAATAGATTCATGTTTTGTATTAGTTTAAGGTTTAGACTAATTACATGAAAAAGTTTGATTTGAATTATCTTGTTCTTATGAGTTGCTTAGATTAATAGAAAAGTTAATTGAAATAGTTGTTTTCAATCCATTTTAATCTAAGAGTTGAGTATAAAATGTGTTTGTGTAACTTGTCCTCAAGTTACATGAAGAGTCACATTAAAGACTCATAAAATTCATAAAAGTTGGCAATGGTTACAAAATGAAGAGTCTTGTGTCATTGAATAAGTTTTTATGACTCCATAACTTGTCCTCAAGTTATGGAAGTTCAAGAGTCACTTCATTAAAGGAAAATATGTAACCATAATTAAATCCATAAGTTATAAAATAAAGAAAAAGTTAGTTCTTTTATTAGTTTAAAGTCTTCCATAACTTGTCCTCAAGTTATGGAACTCGAAGAGTTTTTGGATTAAAACTACTTTAAACTCATAAGTTATGGAATTAATTAGTTTTGAATAGTTTCAAAACTTGCCCTCAAGTTTTGGAATTTGAAAAGTGTTCCTTATGAATACTTTAATTCCAAGTTAGCCCTTAGAATTTTAAAAGATAAAATTCAACCCTTATACTTTATAATATTATAAGTTAATAATATATATATGTATAAGAGTAAAGTCAGTCTTACCGCTAGTACGCCTCATTCACGAAGCCGGTCTATAAGGTGGGTATAAGGTTGTTGCCTATAAAATGGCAACTTAATGGGTGTCCACTCTCACCCACCGCTTGCTTGACCGGTGGAGGGTCGTTAGCCAAATGGACTATAATTCTCCTTCATTAAAAGTATTAATGATAATACTAAGTAACTAAACTCTTAATAATACCCAATCTTAGTTACTTAGGAAAAATGTGAATAAGGTGCTAACCCATGAAATTACACTTTACACTTTGTCTAAGTCGTTAGTGGAGCGTGTGTGGTTAACCGGCACACTAACTTGGACTTAACAAGGTAGGTAAAGGGTGACTTAATATTTATCATAGTATCGATGGAGCGTGTGTGGTTAACCGGCACATCGATTGAGGGGTAATTTATTAAGGGTACCAAGTGATTTGCATGGTTACTTCACACCTTGTTTTGTGATCCTCGACATCCCAGTCACAAAACCTGAAGGGCACACTCGAGATTGAAACATGCCTTTGAACAGTTCAATGAATCTCAAAGATCTAGGAGTTTCAAAACCAATTAAAACCTAATAATTCATTTCGTTTATCTTGGTGGAAATTGGTGAATCGTCATTCACCTACCTTCAAAAATTTTATAGCTTGGATTACGGCATACCTCTTCTAAGTTATAAAATAGTTTGTTGGGTCCTAGCCTTAGTATTTCATATTGGGTGTCATATTAAGGACTTTAAATCAACTATCTTGAATATCTCCCAAAAGATGTCTGTAATAGACACCTATGATCTTCCCAAATCTCTTAAAACAAGGTTTCCTAAATGAAGATGATGTCCCTTGGAAATCATACTTCTTTCACCTCCTCCAATTATTCTCCCCAACCCACAAGTTCTTGAAAAGTTTAAGGTCACTCAAGGCCTATTGGCAAGGCAAGGTCTAGGTGTGATCACATCTTGGAGATGTAGTCACATATTGACAAGCCGGGAGAGTTGGGTGTCAAAGTCTTGAGAAAGTTGGTGGTTCAACTACTTTCTAAGTCACATAGTGAGTTCTTTTAGAACACCTATGAAACAGACTATGACAAGACCCTTAATGATCTTATCTATTTGTTAAGATCAACTTCCTTAAAACTTGATGGACATTGACAATAGTGACACAGGAAATCTAGAAAAGCATTCTCTTCCCAATGGAAAGGGATCGGCCATAGTCAACTCGGTTGACCAAATGGTAAAGAGAAAAAGCTAAGTCTGTGATAGTCCAGTGTACCTTTATCAAAGGGTCCATATGTTTATATTGCCAAAGGAAGGGGCATTGGTTGCGAAGCTGCCAGATTTACCTAAGGATGTTAAAGTCAATAAGTTTGACTCTACTTCAAGTAAAGTCCACTATCCAACTCTGTTAAGTTTCTATTATGAGATTCTTGATACATGATGTGACTGGGTCACATGGTGATGTTTTAAGAATCAAAGAAAAGTGAAGAAACTTAAAGAAAGAATATGCTGAATCTGATCGCGTAGATGGATTTCTATCGCATAGTTTGAAGATCGGATTCTTGAGCTACTTCTTAAGAGTTATGAGATATTGCCTAGGAAGAGATAACAACAAGTTTTTCATATGGATTGTAAGGATAAGTTTTTCCGCAAAGTTTTAAAATAAAAGAAAATTTTTTATTTTATTTATTTTAAAATATCCTTACAATGGCATTTGAGGAAAAATTGTTGCTTATGTGATTCCATTAAGAGCAAGAGTGGAAATATGAAGTTGATTCTTTCATTTGTGGTAATGTCTATATTTACCAAATAAGGAAAGATTCTCATCAGCCAAGTTTCAATTGGACCGGAACTTGGAATCGTGCAAGTTATATAGCATGATGAATGAGAACTTTCAAGTTTTGGAAAAATTAAGACTAATTACTCGTTCACATGGATGTGTGAGTCAAGTAAAGGACTAAAGGATCGAGTACACATTCTTGTGCACTGATTAAGTCCACCACAAAAGTTTGATAAGACTATTCGTCATAGTTTACTAAAGCTCAGTAAATATGATTATACTTACATGCTTAAGTGTAATTCTGAGACATTGGAAAAAGGTTCCAATGTATGGCAGAGCGAATAAGAAGAATCAACTTAGGCAGAAGGATAAAAGTTTCTCAAATCTGAAAAGATGGGAGAGTACTTTAGTATCAGTTTTTTTGATCATCTTAATGATTTAGAGACCTAATCACAATTCATCCTCTAAGTGCATTCTGATAGCTAAGAAGAGGAGCTATGAATTGGTGAAGTGGCTAAATCAAGAAGATGAGTCATACTTCGTTCCAATACAAGTCTTAGAGTCATACTCCAAGATTGTAACTTGAGTGACATGTCTTAAAGAAGGTTTAAAACACTTGTCAAATGTAAGAGTAAAAGTTTTCTACTCTTGTACATTTGAAATTGGTAAGTTGTGATGTTTTGGATAAAACAAAGACCAACTAAGGCCAATGTTGTGAAGTGTTTGTCTGGATTAGAATCCGCACTATCTCTTGGATGTTTGACAAGGGAGTCTTATAGGTCAAGAGGACAATGGGAGTCTTAAAGGTCTTGAAAGTCTCAAGAACTAATCAAGAATAAAACCTAAAGTTCTTCACTAGCACACGACTTGAGGTTTACAATCTATCGTGTCGACATATTCTGTGCCCATTCCAGTAAGTTGGCTATGCATATGAGTTCTTAGAGTTCTCAATTTGTTGCACAACAACTTGGAAGCTATGGTAGGCCCTTGAGCTGCCAGGTGGCAAGAAATTAAGATTGAGTTTAGTCCATATGAGTTTGGATTTGTCATTATCCTTGTCTTGTGATTATGGTTTTGACAAATTCATATGGGTAGGAACTCATACACCATATAAATCTAAGTGTCATAAGGTTTCTCTCCGATTCATGAAAATGATGGTGAGGAAACACTTTCACTAAGTAGATTTTAGCTAGATAGCAATTGTGATATTTGCATTCTCAAAGTCGTTAGTGGAGCGTGTGTGGTTTACCGGCACACTAACATGGACTTGTGAGAAGTGGCAAAAAGGTCTAACCATTATGATTACGGCATACCTCTTCATAATTGTTTAGACTCACAAGTGTGCTATCTAAGGGAAGGTGTATGATTTTGATAAAGTCTTATCAAAACAATCTAGTATCAGAAATCTGAACTTTGGTAAGAAAGTCAGCTGATTTCTGAGTACATGTCAAAGCTAGTGGGAGCATAAGTGTTATGCTAATAATCATCATGTTAGTGGGAGCATGATAATTATGATAAGTATTGCAAGTTAGCAATGTTAATTATAGAAAACAAAAGTTTCAATTGGGAAAGAGTTGTTTTGCTATAATTAAGGGATAGGAAATTATACTTCATCTCAAATCTATAAGCTTAGATCATGAGGTTTTAATCATTTAGTCAAGGATATATATGAATTTCATGTTGGAATGGTTCAACATAAGGAAATTCTGTATATGGGTCCATTATTTGCGTTCTAAATTCGATTATGATTACGGCATCCCTTTTCATAATCTGAATTATGAGAACTTGGCAAATTGAAATGGACATATTATAGCAAAAGACTGGTTTAGTCTTTATGTGAGACATCATGAATCGTGTCCTATATGCTTCGGATATAGGATCGATTACATGTGCTATAATCATCCGTTCTAAAATTTTCCAAATGCCTGGGGCATTATGAAGGGAAAAGGTTTAGAACTGGATATGACTAAAAGGATTAAACAATTTTCGAGGACAATCTAAGGTTTACCAAAGATTGGTTGCTCAAGGACAGTTGGAAGTATAGTGATAATTCTGGAAGGACCATATTGACATAATCTGTAAGGAGGCAACTCTTGTTCAGAAGTGATAGTCAAAAATGGAATCTGAAAATGTTTCAAAGTTAGAATTTTCAATCTGTGTAAGATTAAGGAAACTTAATGCAAGAAGGATATTTCCAAGGAGTTGATCTCCTTTGGAATACTCTGTAATGATTGTTGCCAAGTCTTTGTGAGTTTGTGCATAATCGTTACAAGAGTATCAATGCATATAAGTTTAGAATCTAACAGATTTCAGTAAATGGCATGAATTTGGAATTCTTGCATTTGCAGTAAGGATTTGGGAGTGTGAAAAGAGAATCATTGAAGCTATGTTCAATTGATCTAGTTCACAAAGTGAAGATCATAGACAAACATAGTATGCATACTTGGTGTGTGGCATGACTAGTGTTTAAGAAAACATAGTGTACATGCTTGGAGCATGGGACAACTATTGTTTTAAATTAAAAAATAAAGTTGATAGCTGAAACAATATACAATGAATAATGTGTAATCATATGGTGATAAATAAAAGGTGTTTTATTTATGTTCAAAGAGTTGATACCATATTGGATTCAATTATTATTGTGTTTCATTTTGCATGTTTTGACTTCCCGAATAAACTGGGTTATTCTTCCGGAATGACTAAGTTATTCAAACCATCCACAGTCGGTCATATGTTGGAAGTAGATATGAATTAAGACTGTCATGATGGGTTGGAGAGGTCTAAGGTGTTGGACAAGGCTACAACAATCATGAGTGCTCATAAGTTCTGAGTATTGGATTCAACCCGTGCTCATTGGAATCACTTCATGGATTTTATCATGAGTGATCATGAGACGATAATATCTTATATTCTTCAAACCTAGAGATATGAGTTGTTACTATGAGTTGATAGTACATTGATTGCACGAAAACGCATACGGTAACTCGGTGTTATAAAACGTGCCTTTGTGTATGATTCAACAAGTAGTAGAACAAGCCATATGATTCGAAGTTTATCCGTTCCTTTTACCTTCGGGATAAAAGCGATATCTGTGGGCCCCTTGATGATTTGATGATGACAAATGGAAGTGCTCGGCCGGGCCAGGACTGATTTGATTTGTTCAATTAGTCAGCCGTCATAAATCGAAAATCGGGAAACAACAAATGGACAGAGAGAATGATTATAATCCATGTCTCAGTCCATATGATATCTAGAATGGAGGAATATATGATCCCTTATCTAATGGACAAGTCACTGACAAAGGTCAGAGTTCATCTACAAGGTCAGAGTTCGACAGAAGCTTTTGAGAGCTACGATTGCCAGTTAGGTTTGAAGTCATACGCAATAATAGTTTTAGACTTATCCAAGTGGGTGACTGTTGGATTAATGTCTAAGTCCATAACTATATTTGGTATGTACTTGACCCGACCCGGCATGGTCCATTTGGGTTGCACTTCACCGACACAATTTATATGGATAATCTTTTGAGAATAGTATGTTTATGATTAATATTAATATATTATAAGTTCTAATATATTAATATGGAATCATATTATTTAATTAGTATTGATCAAGAATTAATTTAGAATTAATTAAGTGATCAAAATGAGCTAATTAAATATGGACTCTTGTATATATGGAATGGGCCAAGTTCATTTAGGTTGGGCTAAGCTTTCATGGATAGTCCATGGAGTGTTTAACCCATGGATCATATGAAATGAAAGGTCATGGGTTTAACCCTAGTCTCCATACTATATAAAGATGTCCTTGGTTGGTGAAATGGCCACTAGTGTGGATACACTAAAAAAGGGCTAGCCAATTTCACTAGAGAGAACCAAGTAATCATATTCTCTAAAGTATTCCAAGGTGTCTTGGTGATTTGTGATTCCACTTGAGGCTTCCACACTATTGGGGCTAAGCTCTTAAAGCTTGAAGACATCAAGCTACATCAAGAGGTATGTATTCTATCTTGTTACATTCATAGTTTTTGTATGCTAGATTAGGATAATACCTTGGATGTTCTTATTTGCATGTATAATAGAGAAAACATAGATCAAAGGTATTTAGGGTTGCATGTACACTTAGGAGTGTTAGAATGCTCAAAACCCAACAATATCTCCCAAGGAGCCACCACTGGAATCATTTTTCATGCGCTTCTCCATGGGTGTCAGACCTTCAAAAAAGCAGTTGTAGAGTTGATAGTCACTGATCCCATGTTGGGGGTAACCGAACCAGAAGCTTCTTGAACCTCTCCTAGTAAGTATGAAAAGCTTCTCTTTTTCCTTGTCTGATACCAATGATTTCTCTTCTGAGACTGGAAACTCACGTTTCTGGAAAATATTTCTCTAAGAACATCTTCGTGAGTTCTGTCTAATTATTGATCAAACCGGATGGGAGCTCATACAACCATTCCCTTGCTAAATATTGAAGTGAAAAAGGGAATGCCCTTTGCTTTATCTGATCTTCTATAACGTCATGCAGCTTCATTCCTGAACAAACCACATGAAATTCCTTGAGGAATTCATGCGGGTCCTTGTTTTCTAGACCTCTAAACATAGGAAGAAGATGAATCTGCCCAGATTTCAACTCAAAGTTCTGGGCTTCCGGTAAAGTAATACAGAAGGGTCATTGGTTGACTTCTTGAGTGGCCCACTCTCCGAGAGTCTTTTCTGCTTCGTCTCCACTTATGTCTGATTCTTTAGATTCAATTCCTAAAGAGCCTATGGTTTCATATTTGACAGAAGAGGTTAGGGAATATGTTTTAAAAGGACTGTTTGAAGGTGATGTTAGGGGTACTTTTGGAAAAAACGGATCTGGTTCGTTCCACAAGGGACTGTCGTGTGGTGTGGTGATCTGTGGTGGTACTAAAGATGATGAACCAAAGAAATCAGTTGATTGTTTCTTCTTTGCTGCTTCTTTCTTCAGTTTCCTTGTAGTTCTTTCGATATCTAGATCAAAAACTAGAGGTGTACCTGAACGAAACATTTTGGGCATAAAAGTATTAGAAAGCATCGTGTCCCAGACAATGGCGCCAATTTGGTAATGTGACAACCCAAATTTTTTTTATAAGCTTAGTCAGTCAACTCAAATGTGTGTCAAAATCATTAGTACAAAGTTCTAGCATGGTTACAGGTCACTCTAAGGAGTTTTGAGCCAAAAACACTTAAGGATTAAGTGTTAGAAAGTACCCGCTAGAACCACAGTGTAGCAAATCGAACCAAATCCCCATATAAGTGAGTTCACGGCCACAAGACCATGAGTTTACGGCCATAAAATCATGTGGCCGTAAACTCAAGGGTATATATAGAGGATTGGGTCATTTTCTCTCATTTCTTCCTTTCTTGACCGGATTTTCTCCCAAATCCTCTCAACTATCATCCGACCTTCTTTCTTAGATCTTCAAAAGACTGAGTATTCTATCCTTGATTAGTTAATACATCTTATTAACTAGCTTCTTACACTGATTTCATCCATGAAACTCATGTTTGTTTAGATACTTAAGAAACACCAAGAACACACACTAGTGTTCTTGGCCAAATCGACTAGTTCAAGCTCCTATATCATAATCACTCTTATTCTAACTTGTTGTACACTAGATTAAACATGTCTAGACCTTAGAACATCAAGAAACAAAGGTTAGAAGAGATTTTATGGCCAAGGATATTCTTGGGCCGTAAACTCCCTTTTAGGGTGCAAAGATGCCCCAAATTCCTTCCTTAAGCATAGAGACTAGCCTACCTATTTACCTTGATGTGTTTAGTACTCATAACAATCAAAATACCATCACCCATAGGTGATTACGACCGCAAACACATGTCAAAGTGGTCCATGGGCCGAAAACTCAATTTAAGGGTGTATTGGTGCCACAAACACTTCCTAAGGCTTAGACTTGAAGTTAGGATGCTTCACTATGACTTTTAGGATCCTAAAAAACTCTCATAAACATAAATGGTCATGATTTTACGGTTGTAAACTCATTAGGGCCGTGAACACCCCAAAAGCTTCAAAGAAAGTGGTCTTCCTCATCCTAGGGTAGAGCTAAGGTCCCTAAAACATCTATAGCCTTCAATCTTGCACTTATACATGAATAACCATGATTTTACGGCCGTAAACTCCCTTGGGCCATAAAACCATGGTAGTAAACTCATGTGAGTGCCATTCTACCTTCCTTTGTTGAATCACATGTGATTCCAACACTTGGTCAAGGTTTTTCCTAGTCCCGGAAGGTGTTTCCTTTCATATAGTTGTTATAAACACTATATTCATGCCCATATGTGTCATTATATATCATTTAGGACTTATTGTGTCTCGGGACTTCATTCGTGGAACTTCTCATCCGTACGCGCATACCCGTTTGAATCACCCACATCAGGTGAGTTCATACCCCGTAATGAATCTTTTAACTATTTGAACTATTTTAAGGGGGGAATACAAGTTGAACACAATGATAATTGTGTAAATGTTTATTATAAATATCTTTCAAAATGTTACTTATGTCATTTATAAGTTGTCAAAACATTTCAAAACTCTTTTAAAGGTTATGTTACTTTTTAGTTATACAAAACTCCATTTTTAAAGTACAAGCATAACTTAGTAGAGAAACGAGTCTTTTCAGTAACAGTCCAAGTAGAGCATTAGTAAACTATTATAGGAATAGTTTAGGAGAATGCTATTCATTACTTCTATTACAATGAAGCACACAAAAAGTCAGTCTAGTTCATGAGTCTATACTAACGCAATATGTTTACATAGATACTGTTGGATTAGTGTCTAAGTCCATAACTATTTTGGTATGTACTTGACCCGATGGTGCATGGTCCTTTTGGGTTGCCTTCACCAAAGCAACTTGATAGGATGAATTATGGAGAGAAAGGATTAAATATGATTTATTAATATATTATGGGAATAATATATTAAAGGAGAAATCATATTGTTTAATTAATATTAGTCAATAATTAATTGGTAATTACTTTTGTGACTAAAAGAGATTAATTAAACTTAAGGGACTGAAATTGTAATTATAAGATAATTGCAATTTGGGCCATGGATTGCCTTATATTATAAGATGGACGAATTCTAATGGGGAAGCCCATATGAAATCGTCCAAGGCCTTAAGTAAAAGGCTCCATGGGTTGCTTAGGGCTTAAGATACCAAATTAGGGTTTCCTTGTTAGATAACCCTAATTGCCTCACTATATATAGATCCCTTAAGGACCAAACACGTGGCTAAGCTTCTTGCTAGGGTTTCACATGGTTTTGGCAGCCTCCATCCTCTCTCCTCTTCATCCTCTTGCTTATGGTGTTTGTAAACCATTAGAGGAGTGACACTTGTGACTCTAAGCCTTCCAAAGTCAATTCAAGGAGGAATTGGGATTGTTATTACTATATAACAATCAAGGTAATATCTTAAACCTAATTATATGTTAATATTGATTTCCATATGCTAGAATTAGGGTTTATAGTCTTGGATTCAAAGCATGTACAATAGAGAAACCTAGATCCAAGCATTAGGGTTTGTATGAGCACATAGGATGTCTTATGACCAAAACCCATCAATGGTATCAGAGCCTAGACTGGTTTCTATTGTATTGATGCTTAACATGTTTGAAAAATTCGATTTTTTGGATTCTGGAGGCTAGACTCGCCGAGTCCATGGCTGAACTCGCCGAGTCCATGCAGACTCGACGAGTCCAAGCCTGACTCGACGAGTCAACTCGTCAGATGGAGGGTATTTCACGATTTCTTGCTGTTTTTGCTTATGGATTGTTACCTTATCATGTTAGATCAATATTAATCCGATTATATGATATATTTGACTATATTTTTGATCTAATTGAAGATATTTATCAATTAATAAGATAATTGTTTCCTTATAAGATAATTGATTAATTATTTTGACTAAATTGATAAATTGTTTTGCAAGAAATCATTAAATAAATCAAATATGGATAATTATGTGATTAAATGTTAATTTGAATTATTTGTTATTTGATCCTTGTTGTTATGAAAAGTTTCATATTTTTCCCTTTAGGTTTTATAGTTTTAATTTGAACCCAAAACTTTTGTTGTTTTGAAATTTAAATAGTTAAAACCCTAATGTTTTGAAAAAGGTTTCAAAAACTTGCCCTCAAGTTTTGGAATTTAAAATTTTGGATTAATAGTTTAATTTGATGTATATTTAAATTCTAAACCCTAATGTTTTGAAATGTTTCAAAACTTGCCCTCAAGTTTTGGAATTTAAAAGTTGATTAAAAGTTTAATTAGGAATGTTAAATTCTAAAACCCTAGTATTGTTTTGAAAAGATTCAAATCACACCCTTATGGTTTTATTAATTAATTAAGGTGTATAATTAAAAGAAGTTTAATAAATCCATAAAAGTTTAGGTTTACAATTTAATTGAATTAAAGGTATAATTGTTAAATTTAACCACCTAGTATTTTGAAAGTATAAAATACACCCTATACTATATATAACATTAAAAGTCTAACATTATATATATGTATGAGTAAAATTCAGTCTTACCATTAGTAGGCCTCATTCACGAAGCTGGTCTAGAAGGGGTGTTTAAGCAAATTGCCTATAAAATGACGATTGAATGGGTATCCACTCTTACCCACCGCACTCTTGACTAGTGGAGAGTCGTTAGCCGAACGGGTAGGATAGGACGAAACCTTCCATTATAAGTATAATAAAGTAAAAAAATAACTAAATGTTTTCATAAAATTCCCAATCTTAGTTACTTAGGCAAAAGTGAATTGATGCAATTCCATGAAATTACACTTTGTGCCCTTGTGAAGACGTTAGTGGAGCGTGTGTGGTTTACCAGCACACTAATTGGTTCTAAGCAAAGGTAGCACAGGGTGACTCAATGTTTGTCATAGTTCGGTGGAGCGTGTGTGGTTTACCGGCACATCGAATAGGTGACTGTAACATGTGAGGGAACCATGTAAGTTTGCATGGTTATTCACACCCACTTTGTGATCCTCGGCATCCCAGTCAAAAACAAGAGGGGCATATCGAGATTTAAACATGCCATTGAAAGTTCAATGAATCTCAAAGGATCTAGGAGTTTTCATAGATTTAAAACTTAAATTTCTTTTTCGTTTTTCATGGTGGAAGTTATTGAATTGTCATTCACTTACCTTCAAATATTCTGCAATTAGGGTTACGACATCCCTCTCCTGAGTTGTAGAATATTGTGCTGGGTCCTAGCCTTAGTATTTCATTTGGGTGATTTACTAAGGACTCAATCTATCAACTAACATGAATTCGTTTTTCTCCCGTTTTGTAGATGTCAAAGTTCGACAACTATGGTCTTCTCAAATCCCGTGGAACAAGCATTCCACATGAAGATGATATTCCATGATTCGATCGAGGAACAAGAAATCATGCTTCACTTCCTCTACCTCCTCCTATTATTCTCCCTAACCGACAAGTTCGAAGGCTTGAAAAGTTCAAGCTCACTCAAGCCCTTTTGGCAAGCAAACATAGAGAAGGAAAGTCCGTGTGTGCACACTTTCTAGGGATGAAGTCACACATTGATAGGTTAAGAATGTTGGGATCCGTTATCTGTGAGGAAATGGCTGTTGATTGGGTTCTTCAGTCACTTCCCAACTCATATAGTGAGTTCGTAAGAGAGTACTATATGATGAACTACGACGTGACCCTTATAGATCTCACCTATATGCTTATTGCTGCTGAATCAGTAATGATTTGGCGCAATAGAAAAGCAAAGTTGATTGGTGAATCTGCCTTCGAGACCTCTATGGATATAGACAATGGCAACGAAATGCATGCTATGATTGAAAAGATTGATCATAAGAGAAAGGCGATGTCTGAAGTAGTTCCATGTCCTGTTCCAAAAGAGTCAGTTTGCTTTTATTGCCAAGAGAAGGGGCATTGGAGACGAAGCTGCCCTATTTACCTAAGAGATCTAAGAGATGGGAGAGTCGAAACGTATGACTCTAATTTAGGTAAAATCCATTGACTAACTCTTTTAAGCTTCATTCTAGATTCTGAATACATAATGTGATAAGATTACAATTGATGGATCGAAGAAAAGAAAGGAAGCTTAAGGGAAGAAGTGAGCAGAATTTAACCGTGAAGGAATGGATTTCGATCGCGTTTCTCGAAGATTAGATTCTTGAGCTACTACTTAGAGTTAGAATTAGATTGCTAAGAAAGATGTATTAGCATAGTTTTTCAATGAATTGCATTGTAAGGACAAAATTTTTCCGCAATAAAATAAATTTTGATTTTATATTATTTATCCTTGCAATGGCGTATATGAAAAATTGATGTTTGAATGTTTCTATTATTAGCAATAATGGATTTGGTTCTTATTATGTTATTTATGGAAAGTCGAGAGTCTACCAAATAGGGAGAGTTTCTCATCGCCCAAGTTTCAATTGGACAGAAACTTGGAATCATGCAACTTGGTTGCACGATGAATGAGAAATTTCATATTTGGAAATTAGACTAATTCATTGACAAAGTGTCAAGTGAAGGACTAGGAGATCAATTACACAAAGTTGCATATTGATCAAGTCCACCATAAGAGTAACAAAGATATTCGTCATGATTTACCAAAAGCTTAGTAAATATGATTATACTTACAAGATTAAGTGTAATTCTGAATTGATTAAAGGGTTTAGATCAATAGCAGAACGAATAAGAAGAATCAAGTAGACAGAAAGATAAAAGTTTCTCCATTCTAAGAAGAAGGGAGAGTAGCTTTTATGCTTTATGATAGGTCTTAATGATTAAGAACCATATCTCAATTGATCCTCTAAGTGAGTCTTAGTACAATTGTATGTCTAAGAAGAGGAATCAAGAATTGAAGAAATGGTTAAATCAATAAGTCAATCATACTTCGTTCCAAAACAAGTCTTAAAGTTAAGATTGTAACATTGAGTGAAAAAGTATTAAGAAGGTTTATAACATTCATCAAATGTGGAAAGTTGTGATGTCTTGGATGAGACAAAGACCAACTAAGACCACTTTATGAAGTGTTTTGATAAAAACTACACTAACTCTTGAATATTTGATTGTCAAGGAATCTTATATGTCAAGGAGTCAGTGGGAGTCTTAATGATCTTGAAAAGTTTCAAGAACAAATCAAATAAACCTTAACGATCATCACTAGCACACGAGTTGAGGTTTACAACCTATCGTGTTGACACTATTTTGTTTTCTATGCCATTCCAATTGAGTTAATTGTGCATGTGAGTTCTATGAGTTCTCATTTTGAACGCATAAAAGGCAAAGCACCTTAATCAATGAAAGGTACATTGATAGGAAAGGGTGAGCTGCTTAACTACTTAGAAGACATGGTGGGCAGCTGTGCTAACATAAAGGCAAGAAATCAAGATTAAGAAAGTTCGGTCCATATGAGTTTGAATTTGTCGTAAACTTTGGTTTTAACAAATTCACATGGATATGAACACATACACGGCTCAAATCTAAGTGTCATAAGATTTCCTCCTTCATGAAAATGATTGTGAGGAAATGCTTTCACTAAGAAAGATTTTAAGAAGATAGTGATTGTTAAAATTGCATTCTCGAATTCGATTATGGTTACGGTATCCCTTTCCATAATTTGAATTGTGAGGTTTGGCAATTAGTCTTAATCGTTTAGACACACATATGAACTATCTAAGGTAAAGGTGTATAAGTTCAAAAAACATTGATAAAAGATTATCAAAGCACTAAGTATTAGAAACATGAACTTAAGAAATTCAATAAGTATTGTTTTTTTTCTAGAAGTTAAGATGTTTTGAATACAAGTCGAAGCTAGTGGGAGCATAAGTGTTATGTTTTATAATAATCATCATGATAGTGGGAGCATAAATGTTATGATTGTATGATTATTAAGGAAAGTATTGCAAGTTGGCAATATTAATTATAGAAAACAAGAGACATTCTTTGCAAAGTTGTAAGGATGGAATAGTTGTTTTGCTATAATTAAGGGAGAGAATATTATGCTTCATTTCAAATCTAAAGGATTAGGTTGTGGAATGTTAATAAATTTAGTCAAAGGTACATAGTGTGTTCTTAAAATTTCGATTATGATTACGGCATTCCTCTTCACAATTCGAATTTTGAGAACATAGCAAATAAAACATTATGCATCGTGTCCCATACGTTTCGGGTATAGGAGCGATTGCAAATGCTTTAATGTTTGACCATTCTAAAATTTTCCAAATGTCTAGTGCATTTAGAGGGAAAAGGGACTAGAATCGGTTTTGACTAAAATAATTAAACAACTATCAAAGGAAAATTCAAAGTTCGACGAGGATTGGTCGCTTGTGAGTAGTTGGAAGTATAGTATTGGAAAATATGGAAATGTTTACATATTGGATGGACCATATCGACATCATTACATATAGAAAAGATTCTATTAAGAATGAGTTGTAATGAGGAAAATATGAAAGCGTGTTCATATTAGGAAGTAAATATTGAAAATCTATGTCTAGATTAGAAACTTTTATGCAAAAGGATGTTCAAAGGAATGTACTTTGAGAAAGAGACATCATATCTAAGGAATTGTCTTGTAACAATCTCCGATAGAGGACTTTGTAATATCATTGGCAATAGTCTTTGTGACTTTGGTGCAGTGACATTACGAAAGGATAATTGCATAAAATGTTAGAATTTAGCATATTCTATAAGTAGCAAGAATTTGATATTCTTTAACTTATGAAAAACGGATTTGGAGTTGTGAAATGAGAATGATTGAAAATGTGTTCAATATGATCTATTTCACAAAGTAAGAACCATAGGTAAACATTGTGTGCATGCTAGGTGCATGGGACAAGTGTAATAATTCAAGTAAGAAGTTGATTACCCGAAACGACAAATAATGAGTAATCAATATGGTGATAAATAAAAGGCGTTTTATTTATATTCAAAGGTTTGAGGCCATATGGGATTAGTATTATTCTTGTGTTTCACATTTGCATGTTTTGACTTCCAGAATAATTGAGTTTATTAAAAATAATCGAATTATTCGAACGGGCCACAATCATTCATATGTTGGAAGTAGATAAGAATGAAGACTGTCGTGAATTGTTGTGTGGATTGTCTAGAAGAGTATTAGAGATAAGCAAATGTTTGCTGCAACGTTCATGAGTGCTTATGAATATGATTTGAGCATTGGATTAAACCCACGCTCACTTGGATTACTCCATGAATTGTATTACGAGTGATTGGTGAGACGATAACATCTTATATTCTTGAAACCGAGATGTGTGAGTTGTATCTTGCAAATCGGTTGCACATTGATAATATGTAAACGCACCAGTAACTTGGTGTTATATAACATATTGTTGTGTGTAATTTGGTGGGTGAGTGCAAGCAAGCATTGTATCAAAGTTTATCCTTTCCTTTTATTCAAAGTAGAATAAAAGCGATATCTTTGGGCCCCTCGATGGTTTAATGATGACAAACGTAAATGCTCGGCCGAGCTAGGGCTAATTTGATTTGTTCAATTAGTCTGTCGTCATAAATCGGAAATCGAGATATAGTACAAAGAGAATGATTTGAAATCATATCTCATATGATATCTAGAATGGAGGAATATATGATCCCTTATCTAAGGACATGCGTATCTGATATGACCAGAGTTGACAGCGGCTTTGGAAAGCTACGATTGCAGATCAGGATCTGAAGTTATACGCAGAATAGTTGTTTGACTTATCCAAGTGGGAGACTGTTGGATTAGTGTCTAAGTCCATAACTATTTTGGTATGTACTTGACCCAATGGTGCATGGTCCTTTTGGGTTGCCTTCACCAAAGCAACTTGATAGGATGAATTATGGAGAGAAAGGATTAAATATGATTTATTGATATATTATGGGAATAATATATTAAAGGAGAAATCATATTGTTTAATTAATATTAGTCAATAATTAATTGGTAATTACTTTTGTGACTAAAAGAGATTAATTAAACTTAAGGGACTGAAATTGTAATTATAAGATAATTGCAATTTGGGCCATGGATTGCCTTATATTATAAGATGGACGAATTCTAATGGGGAAGCCCATATGAAATCGTCCAAGGCCTTAAGTAAAAGGCTCCATGGGTTGCTTAGGGCTTAAGCAACCAAATTAGGGTTTCCTTGTTAGATAACCCTAATTGCCTCACTATATATAGATCCCTTAAGGACCAAACACGTGGCTAAGCTTCTTGCTAGGGTTTCACATGGTTTTGGCAGCCTCCATCCTCTCTCCTCTTCATCCTCTTGCTTATGGTGTTTGTAAACCATTAGAGGAGTGACACTTGTGACTCTAAGCCTTCCAAAGTCAATTCAAGGAGGAATTGGGATTGTTATTACTATATAACAATCAAGGTAATATCTTAAACCTAGTTATATGTTAATATTGATTTCCATATGCTAGAATTAGGGTTTATAGTCTTGGATTCAAAGCATGTACAATAGAGAAACCTAGATCTAAGCATTAGGGTTTGTATGAGCACATAGGATGTCTTATGACCAAAACCCATCAGATACGATATCAATATACGATAATAGAACATAACATAGTAAGGTGCTATAGCATGGAACGTTTTCAGGATCTAAATATACCAATGAATCACAACGCATTGTGATAGTTATATTGGGTATACATGATCATAGTAATGTGGATTTTTGCGGCTTGCACTCATGCAGGGGTAGCGTGTAGTTCCTAGAATCTCTTGACAAGGGAGCGTTTAGCATAGGATCTAGCCATCACAATATGCCTTAACCCTCAATTAAAGAAAAATAGTACTTAAAGTAGTCACTTATTACAAATACTACAGTACTTACACTGTCAATACGACAATTACAGAAGGATATAAAATTCCAGTGTCAATGTTATTAATAGTCGTACAGTCGGGTCTTGGTAGAAGGCTACTTTCAAAACAATTGAGTCTTGGTAGAAGGCTACTTTTAAAAGTTAGGACCATAATGATAATCTTATGATTCCTTAATGTATACACTACAGGATACATATATACTAATAGATTCCGACAACTAATAGGATGTGTGCTCTTCGCTTCATTTCCTGTTCTCGTTGGATTGTGGGCTTGGAACGAGTTCACCCAATCTAATATCTACCCGAATCTATATATATTTATGCTTAGTATACATTAAGTCATCATAAGGGTACCAGGTATGGATCAGGTTATAGGACACAGAGTCAAAGCACAACTTTTCTAGTACAAAACATACTTTTCAAAGTCATTACTTTTGGTATACAAAACTAGAAACTTCCCAGATAAGGGCTTAATCCATTTTATTAAGCCAGTATACACTGAAGGAATTTAGGTGAATAACTCTATAACACCTTTGTTTATACACCATGTTTATATATAAAACTAATACCCAATAGATAGTTAAATGTGTGTTTTGCGCCTTACTTCCTATCCTCGTTGGGTTGTGGACTTAGGGCAGATTCACCCAATTAACTTTCTAGCCGATATCAGATTATATATAGCAGTATAAACAAAGCTATTATAAAAGTAATCACTGTAGTCAATATTTTACTATAAGAAATATAGGTTTTCTTAAAAGAACTTTTTGTTAGATATAAAGGAACCATTACAAATAATTCCATGAGTAACAAGTGATTACACCAGGGTTATATATGACAACGATCTAATAACCAATGGAATGTGTGCTATCCGCCTTACTTTCTGTTCCCCGTTGGGTTGTGAGCTTAGGGCAGATGCGCACAATCGATTGTTTATTTACTCTGAGTATATATAACTTGTACCCACTTAGTATGCATAGAAAGGCTTGTAGTGTCATTTTACTTAACTTTCATTCAAGTAGGAAATATAGGATTTTCTAGAGGAACATGCGAACTTTTCAAAACAGAACTTACAGCTTACATCACCTGTGCATATACATTTTCAACTACATTTTACAGCTTACTCACATCACTAAAATCTTATAAACTCACCAGCTTAATTGCTGATCAACTCTTTCAAATAACTTGTATTCTCAGGAGACTATTAGACAGGTGCTCGTGCTGGGACTTCAGAAGATGGAGCATTATAGCTTCAAGTATTGTTTTGTTATTTGTTTATGACTTCTATGTTTTGTGAACACACACATTGTAAAAACTTTCTTTCTAAATGAAATGGTTGTTCATTTCTTGCTTACCATATACATATCTCGTGATACTAAACATGATGTCCTCCACCCCTGAACGTTTCCGCCGTTCCGGTTTTGGGGTGTGACAGTTAACATGCTGTCGCGGGCGTATTAAACAAATAAATATTTCACTGCTGGTTGCACTAATAATATAGCACAGGGAAGCAAGGTCGAATCCTCAGGGACACAACCTAATAGTCAAATCCTTTTTGCATCAGGCACATTCTAGTCAAAACATAAATTATGCAAGGGGATATTGAATTAAATAAAAAACTAAAATTGCACTGAAAATAAATTAAACGAAAAATCAATAATAAAAATGATTTCAGTTCTGATGCGACTTTCCTAATAATGTAATCAGTTCAAATTTGGTTATTTGAGATGCGTTCTATCTAAACTGGTACTGAGAAAAACTAACAAGCTCTAGTATAATCTTTTTTTACCTAAAATAGTTAATCAAAACAAGTTCGTTGACTTAACCCCAACTTTTTACTGATCAATTAAGCAGGCTCTTAATTAAATCATAAAAATTGCATTATGTTTAATGTAAAATTCCCAGCAATATCCAGTACTTCTCACAAGCTCAAAAGCGTAAATGTATGATTTTTATAGTTTATACCAGAGTTAAATCCCAACACGGAACCAATCTGATACTTGTTACTTTTTACTAGTTGATAAGAACAATTAAGGCTTCTATTAACTGATTAACTAGAATGATAAAACCCTAGCTAGTTGATCGAACTAACAAAAATTAAAAACTAAACATTCATTAAGCTCAAAACGGAAAAATCTAGATAGAAACACAAAATGAAAACCAGGTCTGAAAGCTAATCACATGAAAGGTACTACTCAAATGCAGAATAAAAAACTAAGGTTTAGCCAGACATTGCTAAAAATGAAACTAAACTAGATAAAAGTAATATTAACCGAATAATCTAGATGAACTAAATGTGTGAGATGGTTCACAGTCTTTAGATCTCCAAAAGTTGCAATAAAGGCATCAGAAACCGTCTTTAGAAGGGTATTCTATTGTCAGGAATCGTCTAACCCTGAGTATGATAATGAGGGTCGTATTTATATGTGACACGGAAACTTCCAGAGAAAGAAACTGGAAAATTCGATTGCAAGTTAGTTATATGCGATCACATATTTTCCAAAATTTTCAAGATTTGCCCCTAAATGATGTAGGATGCTATTTTCGATGTTTCTGGAACTCTGGGACATTTATGCGATCATAGGTATACTATATGCGATCACACGTTTTGAGTTTTTTCTTCAGATGACTTATTTTGACCCTAGGAAACTTCGTGGCAAAAATGTGATCGCAGAAAAAAACATGCGATCACATTTTTGGCCTATGTGATCGCATTGTTTGCCTTTTTCACAAACATGAAAATCGTCCGAAATTTTATCTAATTTTCAAAACATTTTAAATCTTTTCAATAGGAGTTACAAGTCATGAGATATGGTCAAAATACTGACAGCGGGTCAAAGCTGCCAACATCATCTTTTAGCTTCAAATTGTAGCAATCTATCTTCGTCTGATCAATTCGATTGAATGCTTATTGGCCAAAACATCTTCCAAGAATTCCTCAACATCCTCCTTCAGATCTAACTCCATTTAGGCTCCAAATATTCATAAAATTGCTCCCAAAGTACTGCTTCACTTGAACTATCTGAAATTGACACAAAAAATGCTAGCAGTACAGAAATTATGATAAAGACATCAGTTGAACATTATTTAAACAAATGACATGCAAATATAGAAAAATGATGTTAAATGATAATAAAAACTACCCTAAAATATGCATAAAATGGCATCTATGAATGATTTAGAAAAGTTGGAAAAGTTAATGGAAAAAGAAGTTCAAACAAGGGAAAATCCCAAGCTAAAGGAAGAAGTCAAGCTTACCAAGCCAAGAGCATCGATTCCCATAATGTTTGAAGTATTTTCTTTTACTACACCACAAGTTCAAGTTGATGAGACAAGTGAAGTTGAACATTTTAGTTTAAGTGATAAAGATGAGGATCAAGTAAGTAAGGAGACCCAACTCAATGATATGGAAGTAGACGAAAAGGAAGTTGTTGAAGACAAAGAGAAGAGCTTGAATGATGAAAAATCCCAAGGAGTCAAAAGAAAACTCGATGCTTGTGACAACCAAATGAAGAAAGAAAATTCAAAGAAACTATATATATATATATATATATATATATATATATATATATATATATATATATATATATATATATATATATATAAAAGGAGATTTCAGGATTACAAGAGAAGGTGGAGGGAGCCAAAGGAGAATAGGGAGATTCCACTCCCACCCGCAACAACGCAGAGTGGGAAGAAGTTCAACTCACGACTCCATCAAAAGAAGCGCTTCTTAGGAGGCAACCTGAGCTCAATTTGAATTTTCTTTTTAGTTTAGTTAGTTTTGCATTATTTAATTTTTAGGATAAATCATTTATTCATCTTCTATTTAAAATATCAAGTGTGGTGTTCAAATTGTGAGTGGTAAAATTTTAAAAGAAAATTATATGGTTTTTTTCAAAAATTTGAGCCCACGACGTGGGAATATGGTACCATGTCGCGGGGATGAAGAAAAGCCCCAATTATATATGTCAGTTAAAAAACGCATGACGTGAGGTATATCCCTCATGACGTGAACTTTAAAAGGGGAAAACTAGCTTTTAGTCGAACAAAACCAGTTTGACTTTCACTTTCTAAACCCACTTATGACGTGATTTTGAGTGGACATCACCTTCCCCCCCCCCCCCCCCTCCCACCCACTTCAATTTTCAACCGATTTCCCTCAACTACTCCTATATTTTGTGTTCCATCTTCAAAAAGGTATGATTTATTTGTTTAAAATCCTTTAATTTACTGATTTTATACATTTAAAAGTTAGGGTTTGTTCTTAAGGTTCACGTGTCGAAATTGATGAGATTTTCCTAGAAGTTAGTGTTGCATGTTTGTTTGATGGCCTTAGAATCACTGATAAAGTAAACCCTTTGCATTTATTTGGACCAATTTAAACGGAAAAAGGACCGATCTTACTCTCACTGCCAAACGTGACTCATGACGTGAATACCGAGTTAACAACATATATCATGTTATGTTTAATATTAATTGTTTTGTTTTCGTTTTGGTTTTTTTAGTTGATTATTTTTCAGGTCTAATGGTGCCTAGAAAGGCTACTACACAGTACCAAGGTGACATGTCAGATCATCACCCATTTTACAAGTTCCATAACCACCTTTCATGAGAAATTTTAAATAATTACACCAACAAATTGGGATGGCTTCATAACTGCAAATTTTCAGCCTCACCAACAACTGACTGGGCTAAATTAAATGAAATATAAATATTGGAAAGGTTGAGCCCGTATCTTACAAAGACTTTTGAAGAAAATGGTGTTTCGATAACACGCAGCGCTTGGAAGAATTTATTCTCAATTAAGGAGCCCATATACAAGGAATTATGTGTTGATATTTTTCTCCACTGTCTCTTTCAAAGAAAATATGGTACACCCACATTTCATGGGAGCACTCGTATTTTGTTTTGGCGGCAAGTATCGAGATTGTAGTCTAGTTGAGTTAGCATGGTGGATGGGGTTGTATGAGGAACACAAAGCGATGTCTCATACCTTTGACATATTTTTGAGGTTGGTTGCATGAGATTACTCATTGGGGGAAAATGGATATGGGTTTTGGACGATGATAGATAATGGAGGATTTAACTCGGGAGTATCCCAAAAAAGTCATATTCGGTCTCTTATCCATTGCCTCACTCACCGCCTCGTTACATTCTCAATTAATCACAAGAAACACGGGGAAAAAGTAATGAGTTTCATTTTTTTTTCATATGTAGTATTATAGCACCCAAAGTTTGCTGCATCACCCCCTATTTCCTTTGTCAATATTTTAGGAGTAAGACAATTAGTTCGAGAGCAGGGAGTCCAATCGCAAGTGGACATTTTGTTACCCGGTTGGCAAACTCATATGGAGTATTCACTTCAGGGTTGAATCGTACTTTGACTTGCATCAATGGGAATGAACTTCCTTCAAGTTATTTAGAGTCAACGAGTGTTATAGTAAACATGGCAGGATATTGGGGGATACCAGCCGATGATGAGGTGAGACCACTATAAAATATGGAGGAGCCACCGAGACAGAGGGGACATAGGAATGTGAGAGGAAGATTTGAGAGAGGATAGCCAAAACACCAGGACATACCAATTGGAGGAGTACCAACTGACCCATTCCAAAGTCGGGTTAGATATTATTTGGACAACATTCGAGGTGCTGTAGATTACCAAAACCAAGCCATTGATGGAATATGTTCGTATTTTCATATTGATCACCAACCCAACATGCCGCCACAAGCTCCCTACATTCCGACTTGGGAAGAGATATGAGCATCACACAACTTTGGAGATAGATTGTAACACCCATAATCAGAAAGACCAAGAACAGAAGGAAAACCCTAAGTCAAGGGGGTTAACTCGTTGAGTCCAAGGAGGAACTCGACGAGTCGGAGCGTGATCCGTGTCGCGGCTTAAGTGACGGACTCGGCGAGTTGGGGAGACTGACTTGGCGAGTCTGGTGTGGGTTAGGAAAACCCTAGTTCCAGGACTTGTACCCTATTTAAGCATCTCATTCCTCTTCTATCAGCATCATTTGTATCCCCCATTGTCCAGAAGTTATCCCACGAAACCTTAGTGCTCTCTTTGAGTGTGTGAGCCAATATTGAAGGATTTTGAGTGTTCTTAAAGCCTAGAAGGAGAAGAAGGAGTTGAGGGTTCAAGAGGAAGGTTGTGGATCCAGAAGATTCATCTCTTTTGCTGCTCATTTCGGTAACAAAGTTTCCTCCTTGTCTTGTTATTGTTAGATCTCCTCATGTCCCTCTTTATGAGATTTTGGACCAAGTATGATGCATTTCGGGATTTGGACGTCCTCAAGATGGATCCCTTCAGCTCTAGGTGTGTCTTGGCCTAGAGACCCATAAAGTATCAGTTTTTGGTGTGTTGGTAAAGCAACTTTGCCCCAAGCCCATATCTCTTTGGTTTCACATAAAGTTTGCAACTTTACGTGAGGAATAGGCTTGGGAAGAGTGGATCTACACTTTGGAGCCCCAACATGGCTCGAAAAGCCACTGTATGGATTAAGAACTGAAGTGACTCGGTGAGTCCTTCGAGTGGACTCGGTGAGTAGTATGAAGATGGGGATGAACTCGACGAGTTGGATGAACAACTCGGCGAGTCTGTTGAAGATGGCCTTGGACTCGGCGAGTCAAGTCGCAAAACCCCAAACCCTTCGAGTTAAGACTCGGATTAGTGATTTGAGTGGGGACTCAGTGAGTTGGATAGTGTAGGACTCGCAATCGGTAGACTCGGCGAGTCAGGGGCTAACTTGGCAAGTCGAGTCACGAATGAAAGGATTTTGAGCGTATGAACTCGGTGAGTCAGTAGGCATACTCGGCGATTAGGGTTAACCTGGAAGGTTAACTTTGACCAGGACTTTGACTTTGACCAAAGTTGACTTAGTTTGGCTTCTAGGGTTCAGTTTGGAACTAAGTGTATGTTGATATTAGTAGCTGGTGGAGTTAGTGGAGCAGCGGCTCAGAGAGTTGTCGGTCAGCAGCCAGAGGATCATCAGCAAAGTTCAACAGTGTGAGGTGAGTCTCCTCACTGTTTGTATGGGTCTAAGGAACCAATGCCGGCCCATTTAGTTTATGTATGCTAAGAAGACCCGGGGGTTAGCCCTAGGCATTATGCATGAAAGACCAGGAGGCGGCTCGTGGCACACTGTATGTTATTATGTATAATAGGAAGACCCGGGGGTTAGCCCTAGGCATATGTATGAAAGACTAGGAGGTGGATCCTGGCGCACTGTATGCCATTGTGTATGAAAGACCAGGAAGTGGCTCCTGGCACACTATATGCGGAGTAGCCTAGTAGAGTAGTATGTATAGTTGTCTTTGTGATACTTGCATGAAAGACTAGGGGGTCGCCCTTGGAACCTGTCTGTAAGACCCAGGGAGTGGCCCCAGGCTTGACCAGGAAGACCACGTGCGGCCCGTGGCATAACCACAAGACTATGTTTGGCACATAGCACCTTAGTAAGACTATTTTTGGTACATAGCACCTTAGCAAGACTATGTTTGGCACATAACACCTTACTTGATTATGGATATGTTGGTTATGTATGGCCCTTGGCTATGTATGGCATGTATGGATCAGTTGGGTTGTATGGTATGTGGTATCTGGGGTACTCACTAAGCTTCATGCTTACGGTTTTTAGTTTTGGTTTCAGGTATTTTGTTTTCAAGGAAAGGAGTCGGCTCGATCGCAGCGCATCACATTATGTTTTCTGCACACGAGATCTTCGGGATTACACTTTGATATGGTTTTATGATAATATGTTTTGATTACCGACACTTTGGTTTGTCACAAGATATTATAATGAATGTTTTTATATTGATGGTTTTATGTAATAATTTATTTAAAAATGAAACTTTTGGCCTGATATTTTGGGATGTTACACGGATCGAGTGGAGCACAAGGAGAAGAAGATGATGAATGATCAATTATCCTTTTAAATTTTAATTTTGAGTTTATTTAGTTTTTATTCATCATTTATTTCATCACACACCAACTATTACATCTACCCATGTTCTACCCAACATATTTTGTAGATATCAAATACATATACAGTTTAAATCATTTAAAACATGTATAAAATCTTTCATCCAACATAGACAACAAGTATTCAGACAATATGCACACATATCACGTAATTAATATAAAATACTTCATATCTATGTGTAAGATCAAAGTGACTATGCACTCACTTGTTAAAGTGACGACACGAAATTTGAGCAGCGCTTCGCTTCTTAACAATATGATTTCCTTTGACGAAACCTAGTATCATTACCACTAGATTTTAGTCTAATATTTATTGCGACTAATTATTAGTCTAGATTCGTCATTAACTTAGACTCTACTTCATGATCTATAAAGTAAGGAACAACCAGGTAGGATCATATCGGAGGTAGGGTCCACTTGGTATACAAAGTATACTGTTTGGAAATCCCACTTTAAACACCTCACTAAATCACAGCCTAGACATCATCCCCGTAAGTAGATCAATCAGTATAACGAATTTGAATCACTGATAAATCTTATTTATAGGTCCATAATAATGATATTATATTTAAATATAAGCTATATTTAAAGAAGGGTAGGCGTATCTCACTTACAACGGGTTTTGCTAAAAACTGGGTTCCGCTGGAGCAGAGCTTCTGATTCGAAAAGCTCTTTTGCTTGGAGCCTTCGGGCGCTTCGGGGCTTTCCTCTAGCACTAAGGATTTAGAGGGGTTTGGGGAGTCTAGAGAGAAGTTAGAGAGAGAAATAAAGGCTTAAGGTGTGAAGAAAATATGAAGGATTCACCCTTTATTTATAGGGGTTTTATCGTAGAGTAGGCCCTAAGTTTCGTTCGTATCTTCTGCGTACGAGCTCCGTTTTCTCCGTTCTTTATATCCACACATTGGTACTTACAATTACTACAACTTTCATTTAGACCCCGTTGGCTAATTCTAATTCTATATCTAAGTTGCAAAACTGTATCAAATTTATCGCGCTCGAAGAGTAGGGACTAAGTTTCGTCCATATTTTAACATTCGTGCTCTATTATCGACGTTATTTATCCCCACACGTTGGTATTTACGAGTACCATAACATTCATTTAGATCCCGTCAGCTAATTCTCATTCTATCTCGGATTTACAAAACTGTATTGAATTTGCCGCGCTCGAAGAGTAGGGACTAAGTTTTGTCCATATCTTTCGCATACGAGCTCCGTTTTCGATTGTCTTTTTATCGTTAAACTCCTATTAATGATATGTTCATTTCTTGTTTAGATTATTTTGGATAAAATCGACCATTCTAAAATTCAAATTCCGGGCTGTGTACTGTTATGTTAAATCTTAGAAAAATCGTTACTTCCTTATACAAAGTTAGATTTGGACGTTCTTTTTATGCACACTCTCGGTTAAACGTATACTAAAACTTTTGTTTAGATCGCTAAGGCTAAAAATTATTTTATCAAAAATTCACTTTTTACGTCACACAACGTTGTGCCGGTTTTGTCGCGAAACTTCGACAGACGATAACTTTTTCGTTATAATTCGGATTTCGACGCTCTTTATATGTCCAGAATCCTTGTCATGACCACTATAACTTTCTTCATCGATATCGGGTTTATCTAACATTTTATTTTTGACGCTTATTTTTCCCTTTATTTATTATGTCGTTATAAACAAGTATAAAACACATAAATTCACATAACACACAAATAATTTACCTTTATTAATTCAATATAAATTACAATGGTTGAACCTGAGTATTACATCACTATACTAATGCTTAGCCCAGAAACACGAGCGTTACAATTCTCTCCCCCTTAGGAGGATTCCGTCCAAGAATCATGCATCAGCAAACAGATGTAGATAGCGACTCATCATGTCACTCTTTGTTTCCCAGGTGAGATCCAACCCATTCGTATGTTTCCAATGGACAAGCACTAAATCGACCTTTTTGCATCGCAACTTCTTAGTCTTACGGTCAACGATTGCCTCGGGCTCTTCGATTAGCCCCTTATTTTCATTCATCCTTAACTCTGAGATTGGAATTATGTCGGGAATTTCTCCTGTGAACTTCCTCAAATAACACACATGGAATGTGTTATGAATACCATCTAGTTCTTCTGGTAATTCGAGCTTGTAAGTTTGGTTCCTAATCCTCTGAAGAACTTTGAATGGTCCAATAAACCTTGGACTCAACTTTCCTCGTTTCCCAAATCTTATAAGTCCCTTACACGGTGAGACTTTAAGCAAAACCGAATCTCCAACTTCGGATGTCATCGGTCGTCTTTTCTTGTCAGCATAGCTCTTTTGACGATCCTGAGCTGCTAACATTCTTTCCTTAATCACCTTCAACTTTTCAACGGTCTGATGGACTATCTCGGGGCCCATAAACTGCTTTTCTCCAGCTTCAAGCCAACAAGACGGCCTACGACACTACTGTCCGAACAAAGCTTGATTAGGTGCCATCTTGATGCTCGAGTGGAAACTATTATTGTAGGAAAAATCTACCAGAGGTAAGTGTTCATCCCAATTACCTTGGAACTATAGGGTACATGATCTTAGCATATCTTCAAGTGTTTGAATTGCTCTTTCGCTCCGACCATCAGTTTGAGGATGGTAAGCTGTACTTAAACACAATTTCGTACCCAATTCCTCTTGTAGACTTCTCCAAAACCTTCACGTGAAACGACTATCACGATCTGATATAATCATTAGAGGAATACTGTGAAGTCTTACTACCTCCTTCATGTAAGCGTTTGCGTACTTATCCATAGACCATCTCTCATTGGATTCTATGAAGTGTGAACTCTTAGTGAAACGATCCACGACCACCCAAATCATGTCGTGACCGTTCTTCATCCTGAGAAATTTAGTCAAAAAATCCATGGTGATGTCTTCCCATTTACCCATGGGTACAGGTAAAGGTTCTAAACTCCCATACGGTTTCTAATGTGGTGCCTTAACCCTTGCACAAGTTACACACTCGGCCACATACTTTGCAACATCGAGCTTCATCGTCAGCCACCAGTAGTAGGGTTTTAGATCCCTATACATTTTAGTGCTACCGGGATGAATCGAGTACATGGTCTTGTGGGATTCTTCCATCAGAAGATCTCTTACTCCTATATTAGGAACCCAAATCCTATCTTGGAATACCTTTAATCCTTGACTGTTTGTACCTAACACTAACCTTTTGCCTAAACGTTCTTCTTTTTGGTCATTTTTCTCTGAAGCTTCCTCCTAAGCTTTCTTGATACTTTCCACAATAGACGAGACAACTTTTATTCTCAACCTTCTTGGCCTTTTTTTTCAAGGTTGACTTTTCGACTTAGAGCATCAACGACAACATTTGCTTTACCGGGGTGGTAAAGTATCTCACAGTCGTAGTCCTTGAGTAACTCTAGCCAACTTCATTGCCTCATATTCAATTCCTTCTGATTAAAGACATACTGCAGACTCTTATGATCAGTGAAAAGTTTGCACTTTGTGCCATAGAGATAATGCCTCCATATCTTTAGGGAAAATACTACCGCTGCCAACTCCAAATCATGAGTGGGGTAGTTCTCATGTTCTTTCAATTGTCGAGATGCATATGCTATCACCTTTTCTCTTTGAGTTAGAACACATCCTAACCCGACTCCCGATGCATCGCTATATACTGTGAAGTCTTCAATTCCATCGGGCAGAGAAAGAATTGGTGCTTCACATAACTTCTTCTTTAGCTTCTCGAATGCTTCTTCGTGCTTCTCGCTCCACGTATATGTAGCTCCTTTGTGGGCCAAAGCTATCAATGGAGCAGCTATCGAAGAAAAGCCTTGGATAAACCTTCGGTAATATCTAGCTAATCCCAGAAAGCTTCGAATCTTCGTGGGACTTTTTGGTTGTTCCCACTTCATCATAGCTTCGATCTTTGCTGGGTCAACCATTATCCCTTCTTGGTTAACCACATGACCCAAGAATTGGACTTCTCGGATCCAAAAAGCGCATTTGGAGAACTTTGCATATAACTTCTCCCTCTTTAACACTTCCAACACTTCTCGTAGATGCTTGCCATGCTCCTCCTGGCTTTTTGAGTAAATCAGAATGTCATATATGAACACGATCACGGATTTATTGAGGAATGGTTTACAAACCCTATTCATCAAATCCATGAACGCTGCTGGAGCATTGGTTAGTCCAAATGACATAACCAAGAACTCGTAGTGTCCATATCTTCTTCTAAATGCAGTCTTCTCAATATCCTGCTCTCTCTCCTTATAGCTGATCGAATAGGTCATCAATCCTTGGCAATGGATACTTGTTCTTCACCGTTGCCTTTTTCATCTCTCGGTAGTCTATACACATTCTCATGCTTCCGTCCTTCTTTTTCACGAATAACACCAGAGCTCCCAAGGGTGATGAACTAGGTCGAATGAAAATGTTGTCCAACAACTCCTGAAGTTGCGTCATAAGCTCCTTCATCTCTGTTGGTGCTAATCGGTACGGTGCTTTTGCTATTAGAGTCGTTCCTGGTAACAAGTCTATTCAGAACTTGACTTGTCTATCAGGCGGTAATCTGGGAAGATCTTCGGGAAAGACTTCCGGATAATCACACACCACTGGTATACTTTGCATTTCCTTATTTTCCTTTTTAGCATCGATCACGAATATCAAGTATGATGTGCATCCTTTAGACAAACATATTCTAGCTTTCATTAGGGAAATGATTCCGGAGTTTATTTTCTGTTTGTCCCCATACACCATAAATGACTCTTTTCTGGGTGGGTTTACTGTTACTATCTTCTTCCTAAAAAGTATCTCGACATCATTGGCGCTAAGCCAATCCATCCCAGAACGATGTCGACACCTTTCAACTCTATGGGTAACAACTCTTTTTGGAATTCGTTTCCGTTTAAGTCGATCATGATGTTCTTAATATGGTCACTAACAGGTACGAACTTGCCACTGGCAACTTCCACAACTAGGGCATTATCATGTTTTTCTATAGGCAATGCTAGTTTCCCACCAAATTTATGTGATACAAAGGAGTAGTTTGCTCCACAATCAAATAGTATATTGGCTGGTAATCCATTTACAAGAAAGGTACCTGAAGCGACATCTATTGTCTCCTTCACAACTCCTAGCGTGTTCTGTAAGGCTCTCGCCTTCGGCTTTGGTGGAACATTGGGTCTTGCCGCTTCTTTCTTCTTTGGGCAGTCCCTCGATATGTGCCCTTCCTCGTTGCACCCATAACATACCTGCCTATTGAACGTGCACTCATTGGCATAGTGCCCTGGATTTCGACACTTAAAACAAGTGACTTGTCCATCATATTTCCAAGAGTGCTTCTTCTTACACTTGTCGCACCACTTCGCTTAGGCTCCTCCTCCTCCAAAAATTCTTTGAACCGGACTTGATTTTATTATTGCGTCTTGTAGACCCTTTGAATTTCCTCTTCTCGCCAACCTCAATCTTGCTGGAGGCTCTTCCCTTAATCATATCTTCAACAGACTTGGCAGCCCAGATAGTTGCCTGACGTACTGGTACCACATATTCCCACAAAAGTCCCTTTGCATACTTGTCAATTTTCGTCAGCTCGTTTGGAACCAGGCGCAAAGCAAACTCCATTTTGTCTGTGAAGTTGTTGGAGAATTTATCAATGGTCATGCTTCCTTTCTTCAAACTCAGGAATTGGTTCTCTAGCTCAAGCAAGTTTTGGGCTGAGCAGTACTTGCGCTTAAATTGCACCAAAAACTTTGCCCATGTCAGTTACAGGGGCTCATTGGGGTTTAGAGTCTTCCCTAGGGTATTCTACCAGCGAACAACGCCTCCTCTGAACCGACGCACTGCAAATGTGGTTTGTAACTTGCCCTTGCAACCACATGTCATGAAGGCCAACTCCATTTCCTAGATCGAATCCATAACTCCAATCGGGTCTTCTTTCCCAGTGAAAGTCGATGACTTGCAAGTTAGAAAATCTTTATACTTGCATCCATTCCTCTCGACTCCGTCATCTTGGTTGTTCCTCCTAATCACCGGCAGATCATGTTGACCAATGGTCCTGCTATAGTTTTCCTCCTCTGAGTGCCCATCATTCAATTTGGGCTGTTCGACATGCATTGTAGGTTCGTCCCTATTTTCATGCAACATCTCTTCCCCTTGTTAAGCCAACATAGCTCGTATCATGGCTTGTACTCCGGCCATTGTGATCGGCTCAGGTGCAGCTCCTGTTACAGGCACTTGCTCAATCACTTGGTGTTGAGGTTGTTGATTTCTATTTCCATTCGCGTTTCCACTTCGGGTTCTTTCCATCTTGATCTATACACCGAATAAGGTGAATCTAGATCTTTATTTAGGATAGACGTTTAAATCATCCTTATCTCTCCAAAACGTTTACATGTTAGTTCTAATATCGTAGTCGTACGTTAGAATCTTGAACACATAAGATTTCCAGATCTGGTCGGCAACATACCATAGATCCGAACAAATAATAGCATATAGCACATAAAAGCATTTTAGGCATCTTTCCTAAACTAAACTACTGCTTGTGTCTAAAATATAGTAGACACTCATCTCATAATCATCGCTTAGCATTCTAAGTTTAAGTCTAGAAATCCTACAAATTCCTAGTTCACTTAAACTAATGCTCTGATACCAACTGTGACATCCCCATTTTTACGGCCAGAAAAGACCGATTTTGTTTATGCTTATTTAAAAATCAGAGTAGCATTTTAAAGAAAAATGTTGCGGAATTTGTTCCCAAAAGAAAATATGATCAAGTTTTATCAAAGCTTGTGACATCCCCAATTTCATGGCCAGAAAAGACCGATTTGTTTATGCTTTGTTTTTAAAATCAGAGTAATCTTTTATAGAAAACAGTTGCGGAATTTGTTCCCAAAACAAAATATGATAAGAATTTATCAAAGCATTTATTTAAAGAAATGTATTTTTATTAAATAACAAAATCTCGGGATGTCATGTTCCGATACATACCAAAAGCATAAACTATATAAAATAGACCTTACAATACTTATTTATAACTACTGGCCTATAATCCAAAATCTCTCGTCAAGTCCACCAACTTATATTCTTGTGCCATTATCTGTATTGCAAAGAAAACTGAGTGGGTCAGGCTTGGGAGTCTGGTGAGCATATAGGGTTTTCAACCCACAATAATATAATTATTATATTTAATCATCAAACAATCAACCCAATTACCCATCCCTATTATCTTCATTTAATCTTCCCTAAGAATATTATCCTAAGGGTCATCTCCTATATCATGTTTACCTCTCATCTCCTTACATCTTATTTCCTTATATGTTTGTTCCTAAGAACTTTTCCTAAAGATCATCGCCTACATCGCATAGACAATACTAATTCGGGGATCACTCCCTCAATATGTGTCTAGTAAGGATTAGGGTATCATCGCATGATTACGCAGCTACAACATCGCCTGGACTCGTAAATCATAATAAGGGTTAGACTATCATCGCATGAATACGCAACCACAACATCGCCAGGACTCATAATTCATAATAAGGGTTAGACTATCATCGCAAGAATACGTAGCCACACCATCGCCTGGACTCATAATTCATCACCTATCTATCATCACCTAATTATCATCACCATTATATCCTCACCTATCTCTTATCACATTATTTCATCACACACCAATTATTTCATCTACCCATGTTCTACCCAACATATTTGTAGATATAAATTACATATACAGTTTAAAACTATTTAAAATCTTATATAAAACATTCATTCAGCATCCATCTCAAGTAAACAAACAATGTATAAACACATAGCACATATTTCATAGAAAATACCTCATATCTATGCGTTAGAAGAAAGTAACTACACACTCACTTGATACTACGATTATCGGACAGCACTACGGCTCTCCAAGTAGTAACTCTTCGGTGAAACCGGGATATCTTCACACACCGGGTTTCTCGCAGACAGAGCTTCAGCTCGGAAACTCTTTTCTTCTCGGGACCTTCGGGCTTCATGTCTCGGGATGATACCGGGGCTTCCGGGGTACTTCAAGACATCTAGAGAAGGTATCGGGAGTGGAAGAGTGAAGGAATTAGCAACCAAAACCCGACTGCCCTTCGAATCTATTTATAGGGCTGATTTTTCGATTTTCACATCGTGAACAGTGTTTTAACGTCATGGGCTTGAACGTCATTACATGCGTCATCGTCCACTTGCTCTGTTAGGCTCCAGAAAGTGTCAGAAGACATGCCACGTCGTGACCACTGATTTCACGTCGTGGTCTCTGACAGTCTTGGGGTTTCGCGTCCCGAACATCAAAAATTCATAACTTTCACATATGAAGTCCGTTTTCTATGTTCTTTATATCGATGCGTAGGTAAAAACAAGATCTACAACTTTCGTTTAGACTCCGTCAGCTAATTTTGAATTTATTTTATTCTATTATTTTTAGTAGGCCGGGACAGGAAAACTCCGTTAGAAAATCATAACTCCTTCGTCTGACGTCCATTTTCGTCTGTCTTTCTGCCGTTGCACTACTATTGATGAGATCTTCAATTCTCATTTAGATTGTTTCGACTAAGTATCGCTCGATCTCACATTCGAACTCCGGGTTGTACACTGCTAAGCCGAAACTTCGAAAAATCATAACTTCCTCATACGAAGTCATATTTGGGCGTTCTTTTTATGCACGCTCTCAGTTTAATGTATTCTACGACTTTCATTTGGATCTTTAAGGCCAAATACCGCTCTAATGTAAATTCATTATTTACGTCACGATGTGTCGTGCCGGTTCTGTCGCGAAACTTCAACAAGTCATAACTTCTTCGTTATAACTCGGATTTCGGCGTTCTTTATATGTACGGAATCCTTGTAACATACACTACAACTTAGTTAAGATTAATCGTTCTAAATAATCGTCCATAAAAAGTCATTTTTGATGCTTATCATCTCTAAATTCACTAGCCCTTATCTACAGGCGTTACAAAGCATTTATGAAGAAATGTATTTCATTAACAAACCTGGGGATGTCATGTTCGATACAGATCAAAAGCATAAACAGTACAATATAAGCCTTAAAACATTTATTCATATCTACACGCCTATAAGCTGTAATCCCTCATCCAAATATCACATCTATGCTCGTATGCCACTATTTGGAATACAAGAAACTGAATGGGTCAGGCTTGGGAGCTGGTGAGCACATAGGGTTTTCAACCCACAATAAATAAGTTTATTAAGTTCATCGACCAACAATAACCCGATTACCCGTTCCCTTTGTCTTCACTTTATGTCCCTAAACACCTATCATAAGGGACCTAGCCTAAGGATCATGATCAGGATGGACACTACTGCTAAGGGGGTTCCACAACAATAAATGTCCTAAATGCAACCATGAGGGGGATGGAGTACACCGATGAACACATCGTTCACAGACACCTACAGGTTGCGAGCCTGCGAAAGTTCCACTAGACTGTCTAGAAAAGCCTGTGGTTGTCATTTATACTCCGCTAGATGACTGGAAACATAATCAACATCGACATCGAGGACTATCATCATTTATTTCATCACATATTACATCTACCCATGTTTTACCCAACACATTTTGTAGATATAAAATACATATACAATTTAAATCATTTAAAACATGTATAAAATCTTTCATCCATCATAGACAGTAAGTATTCAGAAAATATACACACATAGCACGTCATTAATATAAAATACTTCATATCTATGAGTAAGATGAAAGTGACTATGCACTCACTTGTTAAAGTGATGACTCAAAATTCGAGCTGTGCTTCGCTTCATAACAATATGATTTCCTTCGACGAAACCTAATACTATTACCACTAGATTTTAGTCTAATATTTATTGCGACTAATTATTAGTCTAGATTCGTCATTAACTCAGAGTCTACTTCATGATTTATCAAGTAAGGAACAACCAGGTAGGTTGATGTCGGAGGTAGGGTCCGTTTGATATATGAAATATACTGTTTGGAAATCCCACTTTAAACACCTCACTAAATCACAGCTTAGACATCATCCCCGTAAGTAGATCAATCAGTATAACAACTTTGAATCACTGATAAATCTTATTTATAGGTACATAATAATGATATTATATCTAAATACAAGCTATATTTAAAGTAGGGTAGGCGTATCTCACTTACAGCAGGTTTTGCTAAAAATCAAGTTTCGCTGGAGCAGAGCTTCTGAGCCGAAAAGCTCTTTTTCTCGGAGCCTTCGGGCGCTCCGAGGCTTTCCTCTAGCACTTTGAGGTTACTAGGTATTTAGAGGGGTTTTGGGAGTCTAGAGAGAAGTTAGAGAGAGAAAGAAAGGTTCATGGTGTGAAGAAAATATGAAGGATTCACCCTTTATTTATAGGGGTTTTATCATAGAGTAGGCCCTACGTTTCGTTCGTATCTTCCGCGTATGAGCTCCATTTTCTACATTATTTATATCCACACGTTGGTATTTATGAGTACTATAACTTTCATTTAGACCCCGTCGGCTAATTCTCATTCTATCTCTGATTTGCAAAACTGTATCAAATTTATCGCACTCGAAGAGTAGGGAGTAAGTTTCATCCATATATTTAACATACAAGCTCTATTATTGACGTTATTTGTATCCACACATTGTTATTTATGAGTACTACAACTTTCATTTAGATCCCGTCATGTAATTCTCATTATATCTCAGATTTACAAAACTGTATCGAATTCGCAACGCTCGAAGAGTAGGGAATAAGTTTCGTCCATATCTTTCGCATACGAGCTCCATTTTCGGCGGTTTTTTTATCGTTGAACTCCTATTAAGGATATGTTCATTTCTTGTTTAGATTATTTTGGCTAAAAATCGACCGATCTAAAATTCAAATTCCCGGCTATGTACTGCTATGCTAAATCTTAGAAAAATCGTAACTTCCTCATACGAAGTCAGATTTGGACGTTCTTTTTATGCACACTCTCGGTTTAACATATAATACAATTTTTTTTATATCTCTAAGGATAAAAAGTATTTTTATCAAAAATTCACTTTTTACGTCACACAACGTTGTGCCGGTTTTATCACAAAACTTCGACATGCCATAACTTCTTCGTCATAATTCGGATTTCGGTGTTTTTTATACGTCTGGAATCCTTGTCATGACCACTATAAATTTATTCATCGATATCAGGTTTATCTAGCATTTTATTTTTGACTATCATTTTTACCCTTTATTTATTACGTCGCTATAAACAAATATAAAACACATAAATTCACATAATACACAAATAATTCATCTTTATTACTTCAAAATAGGTTACAATGGTTGACCCTGACTATTACATCACTATACTAATGCTTAGCCCAAAAATGCGAGCGTTACAGGCTACATAGAGCTCGCTTTAGTGTCCGGAAAGCAGTCTCTTGCTTCTCTTCCCAGTTGAAGGTTAGACCCTTATGGGTTAAGGTGGTGAGTGGGTTTGCGATTCTTGAGAAGTTTTGAATGAACCACCTGTAGTAGCCGGCGAGACCTAAGAATTGACGAATTTTGGTTAGCGTTCTTAGAGTCGCCCAGTTTTCAATTGTTGTGATTTTGGAGGGGTCCACATGAATCCTTTCCTTGCTAACCACGTGGCCTAAGAGTTCCACTTTTTGAATCCAGAATTCGCATTTCAAGAACTTCACATACAAATTCACCGCCTTTTATGTTTCTAAGACTTTTCGTAAGTGTTGGCTGTGTTCTTCCTTACTTCGGGAGTAGACTAGAATGTCATCGTTGAAAAATATCATGAATTTTCTAAGTAAGGTCGACACACACGGTTCATTAGGTCCATGAAAACTGCGGGTGCGTTTGTTAATATGAAGGGCATTACTATGAATTCATAGTGACCGTAGCGAGTTCTGAAAGCAGTCTTAGGAATATCTTCCTCCTGGACTCGGAACTGATGGTATCCGGATCTTAGGTCGATCTTCGAGAAATAACTTGCTCCTTGTAGTTGGTCGATTCAAGGTAAAGGGTATCAGTTTTTGATGGTGAGTTTATTTAATTCTCGATAATCGATTCACATGCGGAACGATCCATCCTTATTATTCACGAAAATGACCGGTGCTCCCCAAGGCAAGAAGCTCGGTCTGATAAATCCTTTGCTTAGTAGTTCGTTCAGTTGAATAGATAGTTCCTGCATTTCGGCCGTTGCTAAACAATATGGGGATTTGGCTACGGGGGTAGCTTCGGGGATCAATTCGATTCGGAACTCGACTTGGCGTGTGGGAGGTACTCCTAGGAGGTCGTCGGGAAATATGTCAGGGAAGTTACAGACTTCAGGAACATCTTTGATGTCTTTCACTTTTTGTTTCTCATCCACCATGTGAGCTGGGAAGGCATGATATTCCTTGCATAGATACTTTTGGGCTTTCAAGAGATGATCTGAAGGTTCGTTCCTGGTTTGTCGCCATAAATGATGAGGGTTTCGCTATTTGGCAGATTAAGGCGAACGACTTTTTCATAACACAAGATATCGACATGGTGAGGACTTAACCAATCATTACCAACGATGACATCGAAACTTTTTATTGTGACCGACATCAGGTCGATTTGGAAAGAGTAGTTGTTTAGAGTGATTGTACATTCTATGTATATATTGTTAGTGTTCTCTAGCTTTCCGTTTGACATTTCTACGGTGAAGGTGTCTTTTAGTGATTGGTTGTGTTGGAGTCCTACAGAAACAGTCAGTATCCCCCTTCCTGTTTCAATTTTTACAATACATTTCCCGACAGGCTCCGGTGTGATGAAAGTTAAATTTATTACATTTTGGAAGAGTGTCTGCATATGGTTTGGCTGGTGATGGAGCGACAGGAACAGTGGCAACATGGACTACCACAATTTGTTGTTTCTTTTGCGGGTTCCTGTGTCGACTGGCCCTTTCTCTTGTTCCGGAATTTCTTCTTGTTATCACTTCCTTTAGTTTGCTCGGGAGTAGCTGTCATAAAGCCTTGGCGGACTCCATGATATACTAGTGTTTGTGCTAGACGCTTGGCATTGTCAAAAGTAAGTGGGTTTGCAGCTATCACATTTCCTTGGATCTGGGAAGATAGTCCCTACATGTACCGTTCTACTTTCTTACTTTCCGGGTAACCATCCTGGGACATAGCACTGCTAGATCGCTAAATCTAGCAGTGTAAGCTGTGATATCAGAGTCCTTCATCTTCAAGTTCCAGAGCTCTTACTCTAGCTTTTGTACCTCGCCCCTTGGGTAGTATTCTGCTAGCAACATGACCTTTAAGTCTTCCCAACTCATGACGTTGGCTACTGGGAGAGTCAGTGATTTGACATAACCATTGCACCAGGTAGGGGACCTGTCAAAGAAAGTGTAAGCTGTAAATTTGATTTTGCTTGCCTCGGGACACGCATAGATTTCAAACACTAATTCTGTCTTTTCGAACCAGCGAGTTAGGGCAATGACACCTCCGGTGCCATCAAAAGACTTAGGTTTGCAATTTGTGAAGTCTTTGTAGGAACATTCCCTTGGATGTCCCTGACTGTCTCCTTGGCTAGCATTTTTGATACCGCCTCCTGAACCACTGCCGCCATTTGTGCTACTTTGTGCCACGGCATCTGCCACCGAGGCTGTTATGGCAGCTTGAAAAATAGCAGTGTCCATCTGTTGAGGCGATGGTGGTGGCGGAGTTGGTGGAGTGTTGTTGACACGCCTGTTGGACATACGTGGTGGCATCTTTCTGCCATAAGGGTTTAAGAGTGAAATATTGATAAGTCTTTGATAATGGCTATGAATCGAGCATTATCAAAATAGAGTGTCTTAACTATTCAGTTATGCTAACTGCGTAAGAATAGCAGTAAAAGACACACGAAGAGTCTAGTTGTATAGTTCTATAGTGTCATAAAATACTCCTATAGTATTTTAACTTTAGGTTATGTTTTAGTGTTTCTTGGTATGTAGTGTTGGTAAGTTTTAGACTCGTTGTTCACCACGACTATTCCGACACATTTTGGTCATATCTCAAATAAATATAGTTGATCAGGCTATATTTATTCCAGATATGATTACATAATTGTCTAGGCTTAACCGCAACGCCCAACTTATTTAAATACTTTTATGTGGTTCTTACTATGATATTGTTTTTGGTATGTATGCATGTATGTATACTTTTACAAAAATACTTGTATTTTAAAAGTATACTTTTAGTTAGAGCGTTTCAGACCCATTGTATTTATAGTTGTATATCTTATGTGGTTTGATATACTTAGTTCACTATAAAAAATGCTTTGATACCAATCTGTTGCACCCCTGTACCGATGAAACGGCGGAAACGTCCAAGGGCGGATGACGTCTTGTATAGTATCATAACAATTGTATAATATAGATCAAAGCAAACATAACCATCATAAATATAATTGATAACGTTACATGGTTTGTATGTGTTACATGTTTCAAAAATCAATTATAATATGATGATATAAGACTAAATGACATCTTAGCGTCTCGTCTTCAAAAGCTTGCCGATACCTGTCTTAGTGATTTCTTGAGAATACAAGTAGTTTTGAAAAGAGTATCAACAATTAAGTTGGTGAGTTCATAAGTACTTTGTATAAAAATATGTGTCTTTGTTCCTTGTAAATGCTAGTGTGACTTACCTGAAAATCAAATATTTCCTTTGTGTTGTAATGTTGTCTTTGAATGTTCCAAGAGCAAAATGTATGAATACCGTTGTACTTGGGAATAGTATAATGTAGATTTATATCTTTATAAATCTATTTAAATGTATGTCTTGCCTAATATGTAAGCTGTATTGTACTGTACATAAAGTTTATTGTAGTGTAACTGTGTAAAACCCTTTGAGTGTATTTATCTGGAACTACCAGCTGTACTGTAATATAGTGTAGTGCAGTGTTATCTAGATAAGATCTTTCGAATGCAGGTTTCCAGAAATGTAATCTGTATTGCACTGGAAAATAGAGTAGCATAGTTTTATATAAATAAAACTATTTGAAGATATGTACGTAAACCAAACGTATTGTTAATACAAAACTGTGAGTTATTATAATCATACTTAATGACTGTTGGCCTGTTACGACGTTCTTCAGGTGTTGGAATGATACGCCATTTGTCATCCCAGACCTGCCGATATAACTATAGCTACAGTTTAGGTGCGGAATTGTCAGCCCCGTATAGATCTATACATAATTGTCACACTCTCCCTCCACGATACTTTGGTTATTAAAACAAGATTTTTGTTGGTACTTAGGTAGGTACTTGAAGACGTGTCTCACACAGCTATATAAACTTATTACGTATCGTGTAGTAAAAATTTCTTGTTCTTGTATTAGTATGTATTCCCCTTTTATAGTGTGTACGGAAATGAAAATAATTATTTATTTTAAATAATTATACCTTTGTTCCCAACAGGGTAAAATAGTGTGAATGTTCCATAAACTATACCTATTATAGTTTATATAAAACGTTTCGTTTGAAATAGTGAATTCTCTGTTACAAAAGGGTCAAAGTTTTATTGAAATTAAATGTATATCCATATGTATATTTATATTCTCTAAAAATATAAATGTAATGATTTGTATATTAACACAATATATCTTGTGTTTTACTTGTATTCACCCCCCCCCCCCCAAAAAAAAAACATGTAAAAATCATGAAAACGTAGGGGTATGAACTCACAAAGAGTCTGCGTTTTTGGTTGAATACGAGGTGATAATGATGATCCTCGGGTTAGAACTCATGTGTATAGCCGTATCCTAATAATATTTATACACGGTATTGTATATAAATTAGCGAAATAACAATTTAAAGTGTTCAACAAAACTATATTTTGTAAGGATACTTACAATATATCCTTGGAGTGAACTTCGTTTTCTGGGAATTTGGATGAATATATGGAGATGTTCTTGAGAATGATATGAAGATATGAAGGCTTCCTTATGATTTTTGAGAGAAAAAGGTGAAGGATTTTGGATGTAAATGTGATTTGTGAAGTGTCTTTTCGGTTTAGCATATACAAGGTTGTAGAACTCGTTACTCGGTACCTGTTCGGCCGACTACCGAGTAGCGAGTACCCGGGAGTACTCGAGTGTACTCGGATTTAGTAATTCATGTAGAAATATTTTTAGGGGAATTATATATGTCAAAATCATAAGTTGATTGAAACATATAACAAAATTAGATACATGAGAATACATAAAAGCTAAAAAACACATAATGGTCTCACTTCGTGAATAATTACTGAAAATTTAAGATATATATATATATATATGTATGTATGTATGTATATATATATATATATATATATATATATATATATATATAGATATATATACATATATATATATATATATAGTAATAATCACATGTGTGTGTTAAATAATAAATCATTAAGTATATTGTACATATTAATCACCGAGTTAACCGTGTTTTATAGCACTGCTCAGTTAAGTAAAGGGCTAATCAGGGAGTACTCAGGATTTTGTAACTTGCCTCGGTAAGGGGCCGAGTAGCGAGTACTCGGAGGAGTAATCGGCCAACTCGAAGAGTTTTACAACACTGAGCATATACATATTAGGATAAATTTATGTGACATGTGCATAGGGAAGTGAAATTATCTAATTGGAATGTGTGTCACCTCTTAAAATTAGAGATTTCAGCTTATCCTACAAACCGAAATCCATGATTCAGTCAAAAGTCCAACCGAGAACTAAGGGTTATCAGTCTAGAAGGTTTTCAGTCCAAGAGAGTGTTGGATTAGTGTTTAAGTCCATAACTATTTTGGTATGTACTTGACCCAATGGTGCATGGTCCTTTTGGGTTGCCTTCACCAAGGCAACTTGATAGGATGAATTATGGAGAGAGAGAGAGAGAGAGGATTAATTATGATTTATTAATATATTATGAGAATAATATATTAAAGGAGAAATCATATTGTTTAATTAATATTAGTCAAGAATTAATAAGAATACACTTTGTGGCTAAAAGACATTAATTAAATAAAGGGGACTAGAACTGTCAATTGTGTGATAGTTGAATATTAGGCTAATGGACTCCATAGAAGATGGAGTGGACGAATTCTATGGGGAAACCCATTAGAAATCGTCCAAGGCCTCTAAGGAGGGAGTTCATGGGTTGCTTAGGGCCTAAGCAGTCAAATTAGGGTTTCCTTGTTAGATAACCCTAATAGCCTCATTATTTAAGGACCCCTAGGGCACCAAAAACGAGGCCAACTGATTCTTTAGGGTTTCCACACGTTTTTGGGTGCCTCCTCTCTTCTCATTCTTCATCCTCTTGCTCTTGGTGTTTGTGAGCCATTAGAGGAGTGACACTTGTGACTCTAAGCTTTCTAAAGCCATTACAAGGAGGATTTGAGATTGTTGTTGCTACATAACAATCAAGGTAAGATCTAAACCCCATTCTTATGTTAATATGATTAATAATATGCTAGATCTAGGGTTTAAAGTCTTGGATGAATTGCATGTACAATAGAGAAACCTAGATCCAAGCATTAGGGTTTGCATGAGCACATAGGATGTTCTTATGGCTAAAACCCATCAGTGGTATCAAAGAATTGATTGGTTTCTATTGTATTGATGCCTTGTTTATTTGTTCAAGCTTTAAAAATCGTTTTTTGTGCCCCTGACTGATGAACTCGGCGAGTTCGAGCGTCAGTTAGGGCAGATTTCGGGATTTCTTACTGTTTTTGCTTGAGGATACTTGCCTTAATTGTTTTGGGTCATTAATATTCGAATTTTGATATATATTTAAGTATATCCTTGACCAAACAAAAGATAATTACCATTTGATTGAATGATAATTTCCTTATATGATAATAATTGATTATTTAAATTAAATTGGTAAATTGCCTTGCAAGTAATAGTGACTAGGTCAAATTTAGATAATCATTAAACTAAATGTTTAATTTAAATTATTTGCTATTTGATCCTTAATGTTTTGAAATGTTTCAAAACTTGCCCTCAAGTTTTGGAATTTAAAAGTTAATTAAAAGTTTAATTTAGAAATGTTAAATTCTAAAACCCTAGTATTGTTTTGAAAATGTTCAAATCACACCCTTATGGTTTTATTAATTAATTAAGGTGTATAATTAAAAGAGATTTAATAAATCCATAAAGTTTTGCTTCACATTTAGTTAAATTAAAAGTATAATTTATTAAATTACACCGCCTAGTATTTTAAAAGTGTTAAATACACCCTATACTATATATAACATTAAAAGTCTAGTATTATATATGTATGAGTAAACAGTCAGTCTTACCGTTAGTAGGCCTCATTCACAAAGCTGGTCTATAAGGGGTGTTTAAGGAAATTGCCTATAAAAAGGCGATTGAATGGGTATCCACTCTTACCCACCGCACTCTTGACTAGTGGAGGGTCGTTAGCCGAACGGGTAGGATAGGACAAGCCCCTTTACATTAAAAGTATAATGAAGTATAAATTAACTAAATGCTCTTACAAAATTCCCAATATTAGTTACTTTAGGCAAAAGTGAATTGATGCAATTCCATGAAATTACACTTTGTGCCCTTGCGAAGACGTTAGTGGAGCGTGTGTGGTTAACCGACACACTAAATGGTTCTAAGAAAAGGTAGCAAAGGGTGACTCATTGTTTGTCATAGTTCGGTGGAGCGTGTGTGGTTAACTGTCACATCGAATAGGTGACTGTAACATTTGGGGGCATCATGTAAGTTTGCATGGTTATTCACACCTTGTTTTGTGATCCCCGGCATCCCAATCACAAAATGAGGGGCATATCGAGATTTAAACATGCCATTGAAAAGTTCAATGAATCTCAATAGATCTAGGAATTTTCAATAGATTTAAAACTTAAATTAATTTTTCGTTTTTCATGGTGGAAATTGGTAAATCGTCATTTACCTACCTTCAAATATTCTGCAACTAGATTACGACATCCCTCTTCTAGGTTGTAGAGTATTGTGTTGGATCCTAGCCTCGATATTTCATTTGGGTGTCACATCAAGGATTCTAATCAACTATCTTGAATTTTTTTCTCCCGTTTTGTAGATGTCAAAGTATGACAACTATGGTCTTCCCAAATCCGGTGGGACAAGCCTTCCACATGAAGATGATATTCTACGATTCGATCGAGGAAAAAGAGATCATGCTTCACTTCCTACACCTCCTCCAATTATTCTCCCTAACCCACAAGTTCGAAGGATTGAAAAGTTCAAGCTCACTCAAGCCCTTTTGGCAAGTAAACATGAAGAACGAAAGTCAGTGTGTGCACACGTCCTAGAGATGAAGTCACACATTGATAGGTTCACTACTAGAAAAACAGCCTTTTACGACGCTCATTGCACGTTGTAAAAGGCTCAGACGACGCACAAATGCGCGTCAAGGAAGGCCCTGTCATAAAGAGAGACGACGCTCATTTACGACGCGCAATTACGACGCGCGTTGACGACACACAATGAGTATCAAGAAAGGCCCTGTCATAAAGGAAGACGACACGCATTCGCATGTTGTAACCTTACGACGCGCGTGTTAATGACAAGTAATGCGTATCGAGAAAGCCCCTGTCAAGAAAGGCCATGTCATAAATGAAGATGACACATATTTTTGCGTATCATAATTTTAAATGTTAAAAAAATATTTTTTTATAGCTTTACTAATTTTAAAATTAAATTTGTATTTAATGTCTCATAATAGAAAATAAAATATCATATACAAAAAAATACAATCCATTGCATAAAATTTAATGTCATACAAATTATCGTTCCATGGAAAGATAAAACAAATCAATAGTTGTAACAAAAATTTACAAACTAATTAGTTACAAGAAATATAAAAAATATACCCTCAAATGCTTTTCAAAGTCTAATCTCCAAGTGATGGAGGCTTTGTTGCAAAGTGAACAACCAAGTCATCTACAAGAAACATGACTAAAACTTCCAAAATCTTCTGTGTACCCATATCCCTCTTCTTTTAAAGTTTCCAGAATGTTTAGAATGCTCTCCTTGCCCTGTTATTTTAGGTGTCAGGGGAAAACAAGTCACAAAGTCGTAGAAAGTAACTATATTTATTGAAGAGTATCATGTAAACTTGTATGAAGTACATATAGTCATATATACATGCAAGATTCTAAACAGTACCTCTTTAACGGAATGGTGTTATTTTTGTAATCCAAAGGAACTGTTGAAAGTGCAGGTTCAAGTGGAAAAGTCGTAAATGTTTCATTAAGCATTAATTTTGCCTTCTACATGTCATGTTGCAATTTATCCAAATTTCCTTCAATATTGTAAAGCATTGCTTGTAAAAGCATCTGCTCACTCCTGACCCCTCACTTTTGGTTCCCTATCAGATGCAGCATCAAGAACAGAGAACATGATCTCACCAAACGTAATCAATAATCAGATTGAAGTATATATTATGAGTAAGTAATAAAGTACATGTAACACAATAAAGTATTATTAAGGAACTTATGATTTCAAATATTATTTTTTACACTCAGATGCCAAAATATTTTATGTTATTCTTCTACAAGTTGAGAACCAACTCAGACATGAAAGATAATAGTCCATCTGGCAGCTTTTGATGACATGGCAAATGAAATTTCTCAGAGATAGAATAATACCTGTACTATTAAAATGATGGCAACCACAACAGGTGGTCCAATAACTACAGCCAAAAACATGCCTTTAATCATGTCTCGAAAGAAAAGCAAGATTGTTTGCTGCAATCATAAATCCCATGTGTTACAAACTTATATCCAAATTTAAATTAAATAAAAAGAGAAAACTATAAAAACAAATGGAGTCATGTTCTATAAAACCTTTTTAAAACTATGTTGCTCTTTAATTACAAAAGTCGAGTAAAGAGAAAATGGTAAGTCTGTCAACTACAAAAAGTATCTTAGATAAAAATGTAAATCAACAGTAAGATTAAATTAAAAGGCAGTGAAAAAGACTAAAGAACCCATGTATGTACCTGAGACCAAATCATAACACCAGCTAAGAATGCAAGTGTATGATATATTTCATTATTTGAATCAAAGCCAATTGATTCCAAAGTATCACTTGATTTCTGTTGTCATTCAAAAAGTTGTGAGTACAACTAAAAACTTGTTACATAATTGAACTTTATGGGAAAGACTAAACTGCCCACCTTCCATAACCAAGGTAATACACCATACAACAAAATAGCAGAGTCCATCAGTATTGTTACAAACCCATGAAGGAAGTGGAAGTTACTGGAAAAAAAAACATATGATTTGAGGCCTGTTCTCCATTCTTCCTAATAAGATAAATTGAGAAGCATTTTTCAAAAAAAAAACACCATTTTCTTAATTATTAGAACACGTTAGGAAAGCTTTATACTCTTTGATTTAAGAAGCTAAGTAAACTATAAGAAATCCACAACAAAAAGAAACTATAAGAAATCCACAACAAAAAGATTGAAAGATCCAATAAAATTTTGCCAAAAGAGTTTTTAATAATGATGATGGTAAAGATAAATAGTTAACAGAAACAAATTTATACTTACTCAATCAATTTAACAAGCACTTTCTGGAGATCAATTTCTTCCTCGTTTGAGTGATTGGTTGTGATCCTACACTCCGCATTCAAACCCTTTTTAATACTTTCGACTACAAGAAAAGCACCATCCATTCCATCTACAATGACAACTGGATACCTGTCAAATTGCAACCAACTTAAGATTAAGATTATCAGATACTCCTCAAAGCACATGACATGGAAAATCTTTGCTCATGGTAATATCATTGTTTTTGAAGTACGAAGCACTATATATATAAAACACTAAAAAAGAAAAATAATAATAATAAAGGAAATCATACTTCTTCCATTTCATTTCCTCTTTATCCACAACCAACGTATAACAACAGTGTCCGCATTTGACTACTGCATAACAATTAATGGTGGGAGTGAATACAATAATAATAATAATAATAATAATAATAATAATAATAATAATAATAATAATAATAATAATAATAATAATAGTTTCAGCATATAATATGTAGAATGAGTGATTGACAAAAGATTTGAAACTTACCTGTCCAGTAAGAAGAGGGGCATCAGCAACAAGCTTGGAAGCAACAGGCCTTGGAGTACGCACAGGCCAAGCCTGCAAATAAAAGGTGCATCAAGTATAAAAGAGAACAGGGAAACTGATATTAAAAACAAGAACTTTGATCATTAGAAAAAAAAAAGAGAGAAAAAAATAGAGAGGGAAGAAATGGAATGGAATGACTCATTCCATTCCATTCCATTCTATATTCAAACCTTTACCTTGTTTTCTTATCATTATCAGTTGTATCTGCACCTCTTTCATTTCCTGCAAGATCTATAAATGAAGAATGGCATGTGATCGTGAAGATTCCTCATTTGCATCTGTTGTCCCTGTGATCCTTGTTGAATTCCCTCTATCAATTAACTCCTTGATTGTTTCCATATTTGAGACTCTGTATTCTTGCAAGCTGATGCAGCGCAAAAAAACAACACAAAGATAACCAAGAATGAACCTGTTGATTCTAAAAGAATAGCCAGGACAATCTCTTCAAAACCACGTTGATTCTACGAATACCGTGGGATTGGCTTCAAAATCTGGGTTAACACACAGAATTTGGGAGAAAATCGAAAGTTCATAAAATTGATGATTGACCATCCAAATTACATCAAAAACAGTTAAATAAGAAGCAGAAATTAAAATGAAACCCTAAAAGTCCATGGGCCAAATACAAACCCAAAAACAAAACCCAAAAATTAAGGAAAAATAACAAAAACTGCTCATAACTCCTTTTAGAAAGCGATTTATGGACTCAAAAATGGGTAAGTCCCCTTCGGGAACTTATCTAGACGTGCTCCTTGCTCCAAGCTTCGATTTGACTGGTCGTAGGCCCAAAACGGAGATTCGTAGCCAAAGTTATGGCCATTTTCGTGAAGCCCCTTTAGTCACACGATCGTGGGCCTCTAGGAACGCAAGGGCCCGATCCTCCACACTAGGGCCCGCATCATCCCCTCCCGGGTAGACAAAATTCGACCTCGAATGTGCACCATGGTCATCATCAGAAGAATCCCCATAATAAGGAAGCAAATGCTTTACATTGAATACATCGGAACAACGAATGTGGCTTGGCAACTGTAGACGGTAAGCATTGGAATTAATCTTCTCCACAATCTCCACTGGTCCAATCTTCTTAGCTGATAGCTTGTTGTACTCACCAACCGAAAAACGATCTTTAGTCAAAACAGCCCAAACAAAATCACCTACTTCAAAATCAACTTGTCTGCGTTTTTTATCTGCATCTTGCTTGTACTTGGAGTTAGCTCGGACCAAGTTGTCATGAACAGCCCTATGAATATCATGTAGTCCTCCAACAAAATCCTGCACTTTCTTTGGAACTACCCTAGAAACAGGCAGTGACATCAAATCAAGTGGTCCCCGTGGCTGAACAGAATAGACCACCTGGAATGGACTATATCCAGTACTTCGGTTGATAGCATGATTATGAGCAAACTCAGCTTGACAAAGCTTCTGATCCCAGGTCTTCACATGATCACCCACTAAACACCGCAAAATATTACCAAGGGATCGATTAACAACCTCTGTTTGGCCATCCGTTTGAGGATGATATGCACTACTAAAATTGAGCTGAGTGTTCACCATTTTCCATAGGCTACGCCAAAAATGACTCAAAAACCTAGTGTCTCGATCTGATACAATAGAAGACGGTAATCCATGCAAACGGTAGACGTCTCGAAAGAATAACTGGGCTACATTAACTGCATCTGTCGTCTTTTTGCATGGAATAAAGTGCACCATCTTAGAAAAACGATCAACAACCACAAATATTGAATCATTTCCCCGTTGAGTACGTGGTAAACCCAACACAAAATCCATACTGATGTCTACCCAAGGTTGTGATGGAACAGGCAAAGGCATATAGAGTCCTGCATTGGTAGATGTGCCCTTTGACACCTGACAGATTCGACACCGTTTAACATATCTATCCACCTCCTTGCGCATTGTAGGCCAAAAATAAGATGATTGTACCAACTGTAAAGTGCGATCTCGGCCGACATGCCCTTCACCATGCAGCTCCCTAATGATTTGAAGGCGGAGACTTGAATCAGGGATGCACAATTGATTGCCTTTGAAAAGAAAACCTTCATGCAGTAGAAAATCAGACATCTGTCCAGATTGTATACCCTGCAGAACAACAGAAAAATAAGGATCAACCGTTAGCTGCTCCATGAGGACATCCATCCCCGGCACACCAACCCTCATGGAAACTAGCAAATTACTCCTCCGACTCAATGCATCAGCCACCCGATTTGACATCCCAGACTTGTGTTTAACCACGAAAGTGAATTTTTCCAAGAACGACATCCACCTCCCATGTTTGTGTGACACCTTATCTTGACTGCGAATATGTCTTAATGAATCATGATCTGTGAACAAAACAAATTCCTTATGAAATAGATAATGGCGCCAATGCTTTACAGCTTGGACCACTGCATAGAACTCAACATCATAAGTGCTATAACGCAGCTTTGGCCCCGTCAACTTCTCACTAAAATAGGCAACCGGTCGTCCTCCTTGACTTAGAACTGCTCCAATCCCAACCTTGGAAGCATCCGTGTGTAATTCAAACACTTGAGAAAAGTCTGGCAATACAAGAATCGGTGATGTAGTAAGCTTCTCTTTTACTAATTGGAAAGCTGATTCTGCTGCTTCGGTCCAAGTAAAGGTCTTCCCTTTCATACAATCAGTCACCGGTGCCATAATAGAACTAAAGTTTGGAATAAACCTCCTATAGAATGAAGCAAGGCCATGAAAGCTTCGAACTTCAGTGATGGTAGTTGGACTTGGCCATTGTCTGACAGCTGCTACTTTAGACTCGTCCACCTGTATTCCTTCCCCAGAAACAACGTACCCCAAGAACAAGACTTTAGGAACCATAAACACACATTTCTTCATAGCTGCGTACAAACTATCCCGTCGAAGTACAGTCAAAACCTGCCTCACATGGTTGACATGCTCACCAAAAGTAGCACTGTAAATAAGTATGTCATCAAAATAAACGACTACAAATTTACCAATAAAGGGCCTGAACAACTGGTTCATCACACGCATAAATGTACTAGGAGCGTTTGATAAACCGAAAGGCATCACCAACCACTCATACAATCCTTCACGAGTCTTGAAGGCAGTCTTCCACTCATCCCCAAGCCTAAGTCGAATCTGATAGTACCCGCTCTTCAAGTCCAGTTTCGTAAAGATAAAGGCACCACTAATCTGGTCAAGTAGGTCATCAAGTCGAGGAATTAGAAATCTATACCTCACCGTGATCTTGTTGATGGCACGACTATCAACACACATACGCCAAGTACCATCCTTTTTAGGAGTCAACAACGCAGGAACAGCACACGGGCTCATGCTCTCTCGAACATGACCTTTTGAAATCAAATCCTCCACCTGTCGTCGCAACTCCTCATGCTCTCCGGGACTCATTCTGTAATGTGGCCTATTAGGCAACTGAGCTCCTGGTTGTAAATCAATATGATGTTGGATATCACGTAGAGGTGGCAAACCATCAGGTAATTCATTAGGGAAAACATCAGCGAATTCCTTGAGCAGAGGGACCATAGCCTCAGGAATTTCAACCTCCTTAGCGACTTCCTTCCCGAGCAATACAAAAATTTCACCTTCCGCCTCCAACTCGTCTTCAAACTGATTAAGGGTTAGTAGAGTACCCGAAGTTCTCGGAACTGGCTCATTTGGCTTACTGGGAACCAATGTTATCTTCACACCACCAAACAAGAAACTGTAAGTGTTAGTCCGCCCGTTATGATCTATGTTACGATCATACTCCCAAGGTCTGCCCAACAACAAATGACATGCATCCATAGCAACCACATCACACCACACATCATCTTTATACGTGGTACCAACAGAAAAATGAACAAGGGCTCGTTTAGATACAGTGACCTCGCCACCCTTCTTAAGCCACTGTAGCTTGTAAGGCTTAGGGCGATTTTCTGTTTTCAAAGCCAACTTTTGAACTGCTTCTTCAGATATAAGGTTATCACAACTTCCTGAATCAATAACAAAAGTACAAACCTTTCCCAAAATAGTACATGTCGACTGAAAGATGTTGTGTTTGAGCCAATCATCACCAATAACTTTTGGTGTAAAACAAGACCGCCTTACCACCAAATTTACCCCCACATCTCCGGTTACAACTTCCTCCTCGCATTGATGCTCTTCGTCATACACAGGGGGATCTTCGTAATTTTCACCGGCATCATCATTTTGCCAATCATCTTGCTCAGCAAACAAATGACGTTTTCCGACCTTCTTGCACTCTGATTGTCGGTGACCTGTCTCCCCACAACTAAAACACTTCAAGCTGCTACTAACAGTTGTCCTAGGGTTTGGTGCAACACTGTTAGATGTCGGTCTTTGTTGATTAGGAACAACACGGGGTACCATACCACCCGTCCCGGGACTTCCTCCAATATTGGAAGTTGAAGACGAACCGCCCACCCGACGACTTTGTTTCTCAAAAGCCAACGCCCGTTGGTGCGCTTCAGAAATAGATACCGGGTCAAACATATTTACAGAGTCCATGATTTGGACCCGTAGACCCCCAATATATCGAGCAACGAGTTGTTCCTCTGTCTCCTGGATATCGTTTCGGGCAATCAATTGGTAGAACTCAGTTGTGTAATCGTCAACTGATTTGGCACCCTGCTTCAGATTTTGCAACCGTTGGTACATCAACCTTTGAAAATTATGGGGTAGGAAGTTGGATCGTAAACACTTCTTCATCTTCCTCCAAGTCACGACCTTTGACTTTCCGAGCCGGTCTCGTGTCAGTTTCAGTTGTTGCCACCATGCAGATGCCCTACCACGTAGCCTGGTAGCAATCAATGACACTCTTTTGTTTTCAGGGACTTCTTTGAACTCAAAAACTTCCTCAACAGTAGCCAACCAGTCGATGAACCCCTCTGGATTCAAACTGACCCCGTCGAATTCTGGGATATCAATTCTCATTCCGGCCTCCCAACGCCTATTGTCACCTCTATGATCACGCCTTGGCCGCCTTTCTAGATCATCTTCAGAATATGAACCGTCACTGCCGCCGAACGGGTTCCCAAATTCACCATCTTCCACTTGAGAATGTGTTCGAGACCTTTGCCCTCCTCGATTCATCAGTTCGACCATCCTATCAGTCAGTTGGTCAACCATTTGATCCATCCTCTCCTCCATTCGTGCCATAATACGTTCTTCTAGTTCTTGCTCATGAACATTAGCGGGCGTCCTGTTTCTCCTCGGAGGCATTTTGAACCAGGAATTCGGCTCTGATACCAACTGATGCAGCGCAAAAAAACAACACAAAGATAACCAAGAATGAACCTGTTGATTCTAAAAGAATAGCCAGGACAATCTCTTCAAAACCACGTTGATTCTACGAATACCGTGGGATTGGCTTCAAAATCTGGGTTAACACACAGAATTTGGGAGAAAATCGAAAGTTCATAAAATTGATGATTGACCATCCAAATTACATCAAAAACAGTTAAATAAGAAGCAGAAATTAAAATGAAACCCTAAAAGTCCATGGGCCAAATACAAACCCAAAAACAAAACCCAAAAATTAAGGAAAAATAACAAAAACTGCTCATAACTCCTTTTAGAAAGCGATTTATGGACTCAAAAATGGGTAAGTCCCCTTCGGGAACTTATCTAGACGTGCTCCTTGCTCCAAGCTTCGATTTGACTGGTCGTAGGCCCAAAACGGAGATTCGTAGCCAAAGTTATGGCCATTTTCGTGAAGCCCCTTTAGTCACACGATCGTGGGCCTCTAGGAACGCAAGGGCCCGATCCTCCACACTAGGGCCCGCATCACAAGCCCACTATCTGTACTTGTTTGCTTCCATCTTCTCTCATGTGGATAAAAAGGAGCAAGAAATCACAACAAGAAATGCAACTGCTCATCAACAGAAAGCTGATGCCATAAAAAATATCATTGTTGATACAAAACAGATGGTGAGGTCATGGATCCTCCATTGGATGAGAATGAGAATGAGAATGAAATTGAAAATGAAAATGCATACCTCAAGACGTTCTGTATTAGCCTCTTCTGACAAAAAACAATATAAACAAAAATTCAAACAAAATATAATCTTTATGATGAAAATAAACAAATAATTCAAGGAATAATACCCTGAGGGGCAACAAGCCAGGTGTTGAAGCATCACCCTTCTCTAGTTTTTCAATGAATAATGGTAATATTGTGTCAATCACTTCAATTTTATTAACTTGTACGTTTAGCTATGCAAGCAAGTGGATGACATTCAGTTGTATGGTAGGAACAATTAGGGGTGTTAATCGGGTCAACCCGATCGGGTTTCGGGTTATTCGGGTCGGGTTAGTCAGGTTTTTTAAAAAGAATTTTTGACCCTAAACCCGACCCTATTAAGGTATGGGTCGGGGTCGGGTTAATCGGGTGTCATGTTAAAAGGGCCGGGTTTGTCGGGTTAATCGGGTATAATGTTGTCTAAGAATTTTAAATGTAAGATAGTTTAATATTGTGCCATTTAGTCTATTAGATACTTATGTAGCGTTGAAAATGTATAATGGAAGGAAAAATCTATTTTATGTTATATATGAAGCCACTTTATGTAAAGTTCAATCATTTCAAAATCAATTTCATATTATGCAAAACAAAGACACATATACTCAAATGCCGACCAAATTTCAAAAACTAAAAAATTGTTATTAAATATATGTTCCTGTATCAAGTTTCATAAACTAAAAAAAATCATTTTTCCGATAAGTATATATTCTTGCATTTTGCTAATAACAGCAGACATACCACAAGGTTTAAAAAGTAACTTACTTGAGGACTATATATGCATGAAATTAGCTATGAGACTCACGATAAACACATATCATGCAGATAAGAAATAACTTGTTTGATTAGTTGAGTTCATGAGGTACAAACTAGGCTAGTAGTACAACATAAATGTGAAAATGTTTAATTAATTTAAAGCTGATGGGCTAGAGCGGGTTAATCGGGTTGACCCGAACCCAAATAAACAAAATCTATCCAACCCGAAACCCGAACCTATTAAGGTATGGGTTAATCGGGTTAACCCGAATAACCCGCTTTCAACATTCAGACCCTAATAAACCCAACCCTATTAGTCTTATTCGGGTTCGGTTAGGGTCGGGTTAGTCAGGTTTGGGTTTTTTTGACACCCATAGGAACAACCATCTTATCTTTAACATCCTGAAGTAATAGACACAAGTGGTAACAATTACACATAATGCTGCTGTTGGGTTAATCCAGAAATATGGGACAAATTATACCTAGGGGTATTTTGGGAAATACCTATCTATCTTTTAGATTTTGAATTAGTTTAGGAAGCTAGTTAGTTGTTTACTTGTTCAACAAGTAGTACGTAAGGTTTAAGACTCTTTTCTTTGTTTCCCTATAAATACATGTAGTGTTTCCGTTTTTTTAATAAGAGAGAGTTTAGAAGTATCATAACAGAGTCGTTTTTCTTCCTGTATTGTTCTCCTGTTTTCTATTTTCTTCTTAGTCTGCCATTTTCCTTTGGTTTCTGTTTTCTGGGTTGTTCATAACAAGGAATTCACAAAGTTTGTTTCCTACAACAGCTATTCCAATGACCAATTTATAAAACTTTGAAGACAGAATACATAAAAACCAAACCTTTTCCTCATAATCATTGTGTTCACGAATTCTTGTAGCTAATCCCATGAAAAATGTATCTACAGGAGCCCGATCTTTAGTCCATCCATATTCAGTTATCTCACATCTTGTCTTTAAAACACTATCAAACATAACTCCCGAACTACTTGCCACAGTGTCAGCCTACTCAAACAATCATAACAAAAATAAGCAAATCATCAACAAGAATTAACCAAACTAAGACGAAGACAAGAAGTAGTAAAAAGTAAAAAGTATCTATCTACCTGGGCACATGTAATTTGCACAATTTGTTTGAATCGAATTAGTAGAACCCTTAGTAGATGACCTCCACGTGAAAAAGCAATTTATGAGATGCCATCAAGGAATGAGATGAAAAGATCTTCACTGAAACTACAATAATCTGATTTATATCCATACTGGTTGAAAACAAAACCAGGTCAATCATTTTATTAAAAACTCATTTCCAAATTAACAGATAATAAAGGAAAAAAAACAAAAGAGAAATATCCAAATGTCAATATGGAATTGTAGACATGGATAATCAAAAAAGAAATCGTAGACAAGGATAATCATTGATAAAGGAAAAAACCAAAAAAGAAATATCCAAATGTCATTGCAAAAGTGAAAGTAAGGAACTTGAGTAACATAAGGAATCGTATACATGGATAATCATTGACGTAGAAAACCAGGAACCATTAATGGAAAAAAGTTTTTATTTACCAGTCATCAGGTTGGAGGTTTATAACCATCTTCTTTGTCTCTTATATTCCTGGAAGAAATTTATTGATTAGGCAAGAAGGAATGAGAATGAAGTCCCAAGAAAAAAAAAGGAGACACTGATGTCTGAAATTAGGGTTCAAGCGTAATAGAGATATGAGAGGATGAAACGAACCCTAAATCACTTTGCAGTCTTTTAGGAGCATTCAAGAGCTTTCATGAACCCTAATCTGAGAGAAATTGAAAGAAGGGGAGGGTGGAGTTTGCTTTGGCGTTATTGATGGATGACCTTGCTTCACTTGTTCCAGTGGTGTGGAAATAAGGCGACCAAGAAGGGGTTGCACAAAATTGGTGATTATCATACTTATGAAGAAAATTTGAGAGAAGGGGAGGGTGGAATTTGCTATAGGATTTCTCTTTTTTTCAGATTAGATAAATCATAGTTGGGAGATGAAGAGCGGAGATGGAAACAACCAGAAGGATGGAATGAACCCTAAATCGCCTAGGCGGGGTTTTCTAATTTTTTTGGATTTGATTTCCCCTTATGGAGAACGCGCGTTTGATGAAAACTTTATAAAACGACACACTTACACGACATGCCTTTTATGCTGAGTGCCCTCTGTGCTTTTTTTTTTTTTTTTTTTTTTTTTTTTTTTTTTTTGTTCTGGCACTAATTTTAAGGGCACGCAAAAATGCATGTCCACTATCCTTTAAATTTTAGAAGAGATGACATTATTTTAAAGACGCATGCTTATGTGTATTGTAGATCATTGCGTGTCGTGGTTTGCGCGTCATTAAAGGCCTATATTCTAGTAGTGGTTAAGAATGTTGGGATCCATTGTCTGTGAGGAGCTGGCTGTTGACTGGGTTCTTCAGTCGCTTTCTGACTCATATAGTAAGTTCGTAAGAGAGTACTATATGATGAACCACGATGTGACCCTCATCGATCTCACCTATATGCTTATTGCTGTTGAATCAACAATGGTTTGGCGCACTGGAAAAGCAAAGTGGATAGATGAATCCGCCTTCTAGATCTCTATGGATATAGGCAATAGCAACGAAAGGCATGCCATGATCATAAAGTTTGATCATAAGAGAAAGGAAAAGTCTGAAGTAGTTCCATGTGCTGTTCCAAAAGAGTCAATTTGCTTTTATTGCCAAGAGAAAGGGCAATGGAGACGAAGCTGCCCTATTTACCTAAGAGATCTAAGAGATGGGAGAGTCAAAACGTATGACTCTACTTTAGGTAAAATCCATTAACTAACTCTTTTAAGTTCCTATTCTAGATTCTTAATACATGATGTGATAAGATTACATTTGGTGTTTTGTAGGATCATAGAAAAGAGAGGAAGCTTAAGGGAAGAAGTGAGCCGAATCTAATCGTGAAGAAATGGTTTTCGATCGCATTGTTTGAAGATTAAATTTTGAGCTACTACTTGGAGTTAGAATAGATTGCTAAGAAATATGTATTAACATAGTTTTTCAATTGAATTGCATTGTAAGAACAAATTTTTCCGCAATAAAATAAAATTTGATTTTATATTATTTATTTATCCTTACAATGGCATGTATGAAAAATTGATGTTTGAAAGTTTCTATTATTAGAAATAATGGATTAGATTCTTAATTATGTTATTTGTGGAAATGTCAAGAATTTACCAAATAAGGAAAGTTTCTCATCACCCAAGTTTCAATTGGACATAAACTTGGAATTATACAACTTAGTTGCATGATGAATGAGAAATTTCATATTTGGAAATTTAGACAAATTCTTTGACAAAGTGTCAAGTGAAGGACTAGGAGATCGAGTACACAAAGTTGTGTGTTCATCAAATCCACCACAAGAGTAACAAAGATATTCGTCATGATTTACTAAGGTTAAGTAAATATGATTATACTTATGAGATTAAGTGTAATTCTGAATTGATTGAAAGAGTTTCAATCAATAGCAGAACGAATAAGAAGAATCAAGTAGGCAGAAAGATAAAAGTTTCTCTATTCTAAGAAGAAGGGAGAGTACTTTTTATTATGTTTTATGATAGGTCTTAATGATTAAGAACCATATCTCAATTGATCCTCTAAGTGAGTCTTAGTGCAATTGTATGTCTAAGAAGAGGAATCGAGAATTGAAGAAATAGTTAAATCAAGAAGGCAATCATTCTTCGTTCCAAAAACAAGTCTTAGAGTTAAGATTGTAACATTAAGTGACAAGTCTTAAGAAAGTTTATAACATTCATCAAATGTAGAATTTGAAAAGGTTTTCTTATTCTTGCACATTTGAAATTGGAAAGTTGTGATGTCTAGGATAAGACAAAGACCAACTAGGACGAATTTTGTGAAGTGTTTTGTCTTGATAAAAGCTACACTAACTCTTGAATATTTTTTTGTCGAGAAATGTTTATTGAAAAAAGAATCTTATATGTCAAGGAGCCAATGGGAGTCTTAATGGTCTTGAAAAGTTTCAAGAACTAATCAAGAATAAACGTTATCGATCATCACTAGCACACGACTTCAGGTTTACAACCTATCGTGTTGACACTATCTTGTTTCTGTGTGGTTCCAATTGAGTTAATTATGCATGTGAGTTCTATGAGTTCTCATTTGAACGCATAAAAGGCAAGAACTTTGATCAATCAAAAGTACATTAATAGGAAATGGTGAGCTACTTAACTACTTGGAAGACATGGTGGGCAGCCGTGTTACCATAAGGCAAGAGATCAAGATTGAGAAGGTTCGGTCCATATGAGTTTGGATTTGTCGCAAACTTTGGTTTTGACAAATTCGCATGGATAGGAACACATACACCATTAAAATCTAAGTGTCATAAGATTCCCTCCTTCATGAAGATGATTGTGAGGAAATGCTTTCACTAAGAGAGATTTTAAGAAGATAGTGATTGTGAAATTGTATTCTCAAATTCAATTATGCTTACGGTATCCCTTTCCATAATCCGAATTGTGAGATTTGGCAATTAGTCTGAATTGTTTAGACACACATATGAGCTATCTAAGGCAAAGGTGTATAAGATTAAGAAGCTTAGATAAAAGATTATCCAAGCATTAGGTATTAGAAATATGAACTTAAGAAATTCAATAGGTATTGTTTTCTAGAAGTTTAGTTGTTTTCTGAGTACATGTCAAAGCTAGTGGGAGCATAAGTGTTATGCTTATAGGATAATAATCATCATGATAGTGGGAGCATAAAAGTTGTGCTTGTATGATTATTAAGACAAGTATTGCAAGTTAGCAATATTAATTATAGAAAACAAGAGTTATACTTTGCAAAGTCGTAAGGGTTGAATAGTTGTTTTGCTATAATTAAGGGAGAGAATATTATGCTTCATTTCAAAGCTAAAGGCTTGGGTTGTGGAGTGTTAATAAATTTAGTCAAGGATACATAGTGTGTTCTCAAATTTCGATTATGATTATGGCATCCCTCTTCATAGTTCGAATTGTGACAAGATGGCACATAAAATATTATGGCAGAAGAATGATAAAGTATCAGATCTTTATGTAAGACATTATGCATTGCGTTCCATACACTTCTGGTATAGGATCGATTGCAAATGCTATAATATTTGACCATTCAAAAATTTTCCAAATGTCTAGAGCATTTAGAGGGAAAAAGGACTAGAATCGGTTTTGACTAAAATAATTAAACAACTATCAAAGGACGATCCAAAGCTCGTTGAGGACTGGTCGCTTGTGAGTAGTTGGAAGTATGGTATTGGATGGACCATATCGACATTATTATGAATAGATAAGATTCTATTAAGAATAAGTTGTCGAATGGAAAAATATGGAAATGTTTCCGTATTGGGAGTTGGATATTGAGAATCTATGTCTAGATTAGAAACTTTTATGCAAGAAGGATGTTCAAAGGAATGTAATTTGAGTGAGAGACATCATATCTATAGAATTGTTTCTGATAGAGATTGACCAAGTGTTGATGATTTTGAGTTATGACTTTACGAAAGAATCATTGCATAAAGTGTTAGAATCTAGCATAAGTAACAAGAATTTGATATTCTTATACTTATGATAAGGATTGGGAGTTGTGAAATGAGTATGATTGGAAATGTGTTCATTTGATCTATTTCACAAAGTAAGGACCGTAGATAAACATTGTGTGCATGCTGAGAGCATGTGACAAGTGTAGTTATAATTCAAGTAAGAAGTTGATTACCCGAAACAACAAATAATGAGTAATCAATATGGTGATTAAATAAAATGTTTTATTTATACCCAAAGTTTGGGGCCATATGGGAATAGTATTATTCTTGTGTTTCACTTTGCATGTTTTGACTTCCTGAATAATTAAATTGGTTCAGAACAATCAAATTATTCGAACAACCACAGTCGTTCATATGTTGGAAGTAGGTATGAATGAAGACTGTCGTGAATTGGTGTGTAGATTGTCTAAAGTGTATTAGACATAAGCAAATATTTGTTGCAGCGTTCATGAGTGCTTATGAATATGATTTGAGCATTGGATTAAACCCACGCTCACTTGGATCACCATGGATTTTATCATGAGTGATTGGTGAGACAATAATATCTTATATTCTTGAAACCGAGATGTGTGAGTTGTATCTTGCGAGTCGGTTACACATTGATAATATGTAAACGCACCAGTAACTTGGTGTTATAAAACATATTGTTGTGTGTGATTCGGTGAGTGAGTGCAAGAAAGCATTGAATCAAAGTTTATCCGTTCCTTTTATCCAAAGTAGGATAAAAGCGATATCTTTGGGCCCTCGATGATTTAGTGATGACACCTAAGCGCTTGGCCAAGCCGAGACTAAGTTGATGTGTTCAATTGTAGTCTGTTGTCAGTCGTCATAAATCGGAAGTCGGGAAAGAGTATAGAGAGAATGATTTAAATCCATGTCTCAGTCTATATGATATCTAGAATGGAGTAATATATGATCCCTTATCTAAAGGACATGCTTCTGATAAAATCAGAGTTAACAACAGCTTTTGAAAGCTACTATTGCAGATCAGGATCTGAAGTCATACGCAGAATAGTTATTAGACTTATCCAAGTGGGAGGCTGTTGGATTAGTGTCTAAGTCCATAACTATTTTGGTATGTACTTGACCCGATGGTGCATGGTCCTTTTGGGTTGCCTTCACCAAAGAAACTTGATAGGATGAATTATGGAGAGAGAGAGAGAGAGATGATTAATTATGATTTATTAATATATTATGAGAATAATATATTAAAAGAGAAATCATATTGTTTAATTAATATTAGTCAAGAATTAATAAGAATTAACTTGGTGGCTAAAAGACATTAATTAAATAAAGGGGACTAGAACTATCAATTGTGTGACAGTTGAATACTAGGCTAATGGACTCCATAGAGGATGGAGTGGACGAATTCTATGGGGAAACCCATTAGAAATCGTCCAAGGCCTCTAAGGAGGGAGTCCATGGGTTGCTTAGGGCTAAGCAGTCAAATTAGGGCTTCCTTGTTAGAGAACCCTAATAGCCTCACTATTTAAGGACCCCTAGGGCATCAAAAACGAGGCCAACTAATTCCTTAGGGTTTCCACACGTTTTTAGGTGCCTCCTCTCTTCTCATTCTTCATCCTCTTGCTCTTGGTGTTTGTGAGCCATTAGAGGAGTGACACTTGTGACTCTAAGCTTTCTAAAGCCATTACAAGGAGGATTTGAGATTATTATTGCTACATAACAATCAAGGTAAGATCTAAACCCCATTCTTATATTAATATGATTAATAGTATGCTAGATCTAGGGTTTAAAGTCTTGGATGAATTGCATGTACAATAGAGAAACCTAGATCGAAGCATTAGGGTTTACATGAGCATATAGGATGTTCTTATGGCTAAAACCCATCAGAGAGATCTCGGTCTAAGAGGGTTTTCGGTGGGGGTTCTTAGTGGGAGTTCTCGTTCTCGCAAAGTGATCTCGGTCAAGATGAGTTTTCGGTCCTAAGTGTTCTACAAAAATGATTTCGGCCTAAGTGGTTTTTTATTCCAAAAACCGAAAACACAAAAGTGGGGTATAATTTATTATTAAATCTTAACTTTTTTATTGTTGTTATAACAGTTGACTTTTGTTGACTTGGGAAGTTTATTACGTCATGGTTTTAACATATATAAACATATTAGTTTATATAAACATGTCTTCTTGGTTTTCAAAGTTCTATTGTATGAAGTTGCATTTGTGAATTCACTTGTACATAGTTGAAGTTTAGACTTTGTTCATTCTAGAAATTTTCCAGTTGTCACAGATATCGAAGAAAACCCAATTACTATTCATAATATAGGGTGGCATATCATTTCTATTTTAAAAAAGAGTTGTCCCGTGGTATCTTCCACTATTATAGCACATAAACACAAGACCATCTTAACTTTTAGGCCATGGGTATATGTCAGATCTAAGATGTTAAGTTGTCTATTTTGAGTTTTAAATGTCTATATCACATGATTTTACCAATATGTATATTCTCATGCCTTTTCACTTATTTCTTACAAATTGGTTTGATAAAAGAACATGTGATGTTTTTGTGTCATGGTCTACCTCATACTCACATTTATAGAACATATGCTAACAAACTGTCTAAGGCTTCGGGGTTGAGCGGTTTACTGCTGCTCACGATTTAACATATTTGTTCTTTTTGCAGGGAATTGCGAAAACTCTAATGAAGGTAATTGGTGACATAAACCAGCCTAAAATTTAGCACTATATAAGCTCTGTATTTATTAGTATTTTCACTATTTTTCGTATTTTCTCAATGATACATAACATCAACATATTTACTTTATGTAGCATATATATATATATATATATATATATATATATATATATATATATATATATATATATATATATATATATATATATCACAATTTGTGTTAAAACTCATTTTGTATTTGGTAACGTTAAATTGGTACAACGAACACAAGTTTTTGTATGCATATATTTATCTGATAAGTAATTGATACGATTTTATTATTTTATATGCTTATTGTAACATCGTATTTCAAAATAAAAAAAATAATTACAAGAAAAAATTATAATATTTTCAAAGCATCTGACTCTCAAATAAGAAAGGAAATATAGGAAGATAGGAGAAAGATACTCAAAAGAGGTATTTTACATTTCTTTATAGTACAATAATTTCAATATAATATAAAAGTTCATATAAAATGATTATTAACGGTTTTGAATTTCAATGCTTAAATGATCAAATTATTTTTCTGATTTGTTAATTTTTTTGCTTTGTAAACTTATAGATTACTTTTTATGTTATTTTACATTGCTGGAATGCTTGCATGAGTTTATATTTCAATATAATGAAATACCTATAGTAGCAATTTACTTTTAATAAGTAAAATGTTATGTCAACCGTGGGTAATGCTTAGCACGAACATTACATGTTTTTGGTGTTTTTTTTATTGCATGATAATTTTGTTTCTTTCTATTAAGTTATTTTATTTTTAGTTTATTATTGAAGCATATTATTTTGAAAAAAAAAATTACCTAGTTACAGCATTCTATTATTATTATTTTCCTCGTTAGGATATTATATAATTGACAAGAAAATTATTATTTTCCTCGTTAGGATATTATATAATTGACAAGAAAATGACAACGTAATTTTGTTGATTTGTATCTTATATCAACATTTTTTTATTTCTTCCTATTAAAAAACAAATTATAACACTTCATCCAAATAGATTTTAATTTTGCATTGGATGTATGTTTTACAATGATAAATAATAAGAGTGAAAGACGGTCTTTTATCGAATGTTGGTTTGTTTCTCAAAGATCCTGTTTTTACACATGAGCAATTATATGTTGTTTTATCGAGAGTTCAAAGTAGAGAATGATTAAAATTGTTCATTTTAGATAAAATGATAGACTAACAGATAAAACATCCAATGTTATATATAAAGAAGTTTTTAGAAATTTATAAAACTCTATACAATATTATTATTTATATCAATTTTTGTTTTTGTTTTATTTAAATTTATAATGCAATATATAAAACGATAACTTTCTAACATATCTACAAATACAAATTGCCAATTGGATTATCCAAACAAATATGCTTTCATAATATAAACCAATCATTATATCAACATGAAATTACTAACGAGACATATATATTTATTATTATTAAATTTTTATTATGATTGCTCAATAATTAAGTTATAACTTAATTAAAATTATTCATAAATTTCTTACCATAAGTTATAACCTAGTGTGTGCGTGTGTGTGTGTATATATATATATATATATATATATATATATATATATATATATATATATATATATATCGGGTATTTAACGAGACATATAGTGTCATACCTATCATAGTCTCGTCCCCACTTCGGGTATAAAATCTAAGCCCCCATCCCCGTCCCTTTACCCGTTAAGACGGAGAATACCTGTCCTACCCCGTTAGGGTCGGATACCCGTGGGTACCCAAATCCGTGGGTGAGATTTGCATCTCTACATGTCGGGCTTGTTTTCATATGGTTAGTTTTTTCTTATGATTTTCTACCTTGAGGATTTCGATGAAAAATATATAGAGCAACTAAAGAGATCTTCAAGTTACTTTCAGCGATCAATTAGGTACTAGGCTGTGCTTTTTTTATTCTTTTTGCGGTAGCACATCATTGTTATGGGTTTTCGGTTCTTCAATCAATACAATCTCCTCATCCTCTTCAATTTTTTAATTTTTACACTATTCCACCAATAGTGGGATCACTTTGAATCCTTTTGCTTTTGTGTGGTTGATTTTATCAATCATTTTAAATTTTTAATTGATGAATTCGATCGATTCGGTTTCGTATTTTTTTTTTTTCGTTTAGTTGTGTGTTCAACTGTGTTGCACTTGTTCACTGGAAACCGTGAACATTTGTGTTCCATAAAATTACAACAATTATTTAAATAAAATCTAACCTCGTTAGGTTAATTAACTAATTGTACTCTTACCTAGTAAGCAGTTAAATAATCTTAAAGCCGTCAAACACATGTTTATATTTACGTTTATATAATAGGTGGAGATGAACAAAAAAGGGGTACTATCTATGAGGTTTGTTTTCTAATTATATTCAAGATTGAAACAAAATTAGTTACTTTTAATGAAGAAAAGTGTAAACTTTTTGTATTTATATAGGAAGTTAGAAGTCGGGGTCTTAAAGTTACGGTTATCAGGATAGAAAAAACTATCGATTATGATATTCCAGTACTTTATATTGAAGCGTTGTCGGTTTTAGTCCTTCGTATCCTATGATTAAAATAAAATTCATTACTATGATCTTGTATTTCTAGATTGTTGATAAATCATTTGGATTTGATATTGCTATTGAAGATGCTCAACGTGCGATTAACGCAACACATATTGAGGAAGAGAGCAACGAGAATTGTATAGGACTTGTTAAGTTAATGGGACGTAATAGTGATAAGTTTTGTAAAACAAAATTAAATAAAAGTTAGTGTTTGTGGTTTACATTTGAAAATATTTATACAAGGTTTATTTTTGTTTCAATGTATGCGACTCTTGCAAGCCCCAGATGTTGATTATTGTTTGATCCCTAAATGGCTAGGTCACTTTTCTATCTTGAAGGGCATGATGGTCTTTTTTGAATATACAGTGAAAAGAATAAAAGAAAACTGGTTGCAGGACAAGAATTTGTGGCTGAGAGCTTAAGAGCCACCAACAATAAGGATGCCTACGGGAACAAGCTTTTAGACGACATTAGCTTGTGATACCTAAGTTTTTTGACAGTTCGAAACTTTTTTTAATGAATGATAGAATATTATGTATTAGAGAACATTTTATGTTTAATTTGTATCCTTTTGATGTATTGTATATTTATTTTAGTTTCTATAGAAATACTATTTTTGGTTTTATATTAATCATATTTTTATAAATTGATTTAAATAGTCGAATTAAATAACCGACTTTTATCAAATAATGGTACAAAACAATTGCTACGGAATTGGCTATAGAACAAATTTCTACAGAATTAGCTACAGAACAATTGCTACAGAATTAGCTACGAAAAAATTGCTAAGGAAAAATTACTACGGAAATGCTACGGAAAAGTTGTTACGGCATTGGCTATGGAAAAATCGCTACGGAGGTAGCTACGGAAAAATTGCTATGGAATAATCTACGGAAACATTGCTACAAAATTGGTTACGAAAAAATTGCTACGCAATTTGCTACGAAAATGCTATGGAACTCAAATTGCAATGAATCGATGTTGTAGAAACTATCATAGCAAAATTGCTACCGAATTATACTTTTGTAGCTAAACAGTTTGCTACAACAAATAAAGTTACGAAGTCTAATTGAAATTTTATGTAGCAAATTCCATAGTTATTTGGCTTTAGCTACGTAATTTCATGTTTTTGCTATGAAATTCTTCAGTAACTAAATTGAAATTTTCTTGTAGTGACACGTCATTACGTAATTTCTTTCCCTTCAACAAATTAAAAGTCAACTTACTATAACTTAAATAAGATGCTGTTTGTTTTTGTTTTTTAAAAAACCACTTCAGACCATTTATTGCTGCGCCGCGCAGCACACGCGCAACACTTGGCTTTTCGTAGCTGTTTATTTTCCTGAAGACTTCTGACTTAAAAACTGATACGCATGTGCTGCGTGGCGCAGCACTAAACCAATTGTTTCAAACCTCTTCGTGCCTTACTTTAACTTACTGCAGCAGTCTGCAGACGTTAAAAAACAAACAAACTTTTTATTAAATGCTACAGCCTTTTGTTCCACGTCTTCTGCTACAGAGGATTGCAGAGGTGGTCTGCAGACTTAAGACATTTTCGCTTCGAAAAAACAATACAACACTTAAAGCTACCTTACTTTAGTTAAGCCTTAAGAGTTAAGATTAGTAAGTGACAAAAATAATTGTCAAGTACAATACAACTTAATTTTATGATGAATAGCCACTTTTATGAATGGGACCTTACGATACTGATTTGATAATAGAAAAACAATTTATTTCGGCGTGATTGGTCAAAATTGTTGTTTTTTAATACAGGGAAAGTTTTAGCTGCTAATAACATGCAAACATTAATAAAGTTTGACTAATATATTGTTATTTTTGTCCCCTTAAGTTTCCTTCCAACCCAGTCATAGAGATTTTGACGCATGTAATATTTACTAAATATATATAGTCTAAATTTTTTATATTTTTCTAAAAGTTTTAGTTTTTCTTAAACGATTTTTAAAGTTTTTAACCTAATTTTACATTTTTTTAAAACTTTTTTTTCTATTAATATTTACCAAATTCTTTTACAAATCATTTTTACCATTTTATTATGTCTCATTTCATTATAACCAATAACTTTTTGAATCTAAACCATCAGTCGTTTCTTACAAAAACCATCAAACAATTATATGAATCTTCCACGTTGGAGTTGAATTTTCGACTGTTGCTTTGGCTCACGATACGATAAGCTGAAACTTTTAATTCTAAATTACTAACCTTATTATAAAAGTTGATGGTAGAAATGTCATAAACAATATCTATAAAATAAACAAAATAATGTGAATTGCAAATAATAACTACGTAAAAATTGTATAAAATTTCACAATGTGAGTTGTAGCAATACTTATGAAACTTCATGGCCTTAACCATGGAGATCCATGCTCGTTGACTACCATAACAATCATCATCGTCCTTTGTACTTACCCTACAAATTTGTGCCTGAAACGACCCAAAAATTTCATTTTTCAACATAACAAAAAACCATAATCTGAGTGTCATATCATAAAACCATACGTGATGTATCTCAAACATAATAAAAACACTGTGAGGGAAAAACTGTATCATAACTAAATCAAAAACTGAATCAACTCCCAGGATAAAAGCTGAAGCTATGGTGTGTGCGATGCCATCATCCCGAGCTCTTCCCTTTGCTTGCGGAAGTACCTGAAACCAAAACTGAAACTGTAAGCACGAAGCTTAGTGAGCTCCCCCAAACTACCACATACCATACAATAACATATCAAGCACATACTGGGGCCTTGCCCCCTCCATCGAACCGAAGTTCGAAGCTAACTGACGGGGACCTTGTCCCCTACATCGGACCGAAGTCCGAAGCTAACTGACTGGGGCCTTGCCCCCTCCATCGGACCGAAGTCCGAAGCTGACTAACTGGGACCTTGTTCCCTCCATCGGACCGAAGTCCGAAGCTAATTGTCTGGGACCTTGTCCCCTCCATTGGACCGAAGTCCGAAGCTAACTGACTGGGGCCTTGCCCCTCCATCGGACCGAAGTCCGAAGCTAACTGACTGGGGCCTTGCCCCTCCATCGGACCGAAGTCCGAAGCTAACTGAACACAGCGTATCATAACATATCAACTGGCATAAACTCACATATACTGCATACTACATCGGGCCGTAGCCCGGAACACATAACACATAAATCCTGTCTGAGCCACGAAGGCATCAAACATACTAACTACTGTATCAGATCAACATCCGAAAACTACTGCTAGCTAAACGGGCCGGCATTGTGGCCTTAGACCCGTTCCTACTGGAAGGAAACTCACCTCGTGAACTGGCTGCTGAGTGAATGGCTCTGAGGGCTAACTGCTGCTACTCCGGTATCTCCCCGGCTACAAGTCCATAAACACACTCAATCAAATACTAAACACTGCACTGGGTAAAATGACTCTTTTACCCTTGGTCAAAGTCAACTCTCGGTCAAAGTCAACCCACAGTTGACCTGACTCGCCGAGTTGGGCCGCCAACTCACCGAGTCTCTAATCTCACTTCTCAATCCTACTCGTGGCTACTCGTCGAGTATGACATCGACTCGACGAGTACCCTCTCGATTCAAGAACTCAGACAATCTTCATCCGACTCGCCGAGTCATATGAACAACTCGACGAGTTGTTCTTGAGCTTAAGGAGATTGCCTTGGACTCGCCGAGTTATAAGAACAACTCGCCGAGTCCCTCCATTACTGAGTCTACCCTCGAACTCGCTGAGTCCACTCCACTACTCACTGGTCCCACTCGACACCGCTCAAAAGAAAGAAATCGGGGACTCGCGACTCGACTCGCCGAGTCGTTCTTCCGACTCGCCGAGTCACAACCATGCAACTATTCTACACTCGATTCTGCTTGAATCCATTACATACAAATGATAGATCTGAGTCCAATAAGCTGATTTACCACGTAAAGTTTCCAACTTTACGTGTACAAACACATGAAAAAGGGGATAAAGGCTAAAAAGGCACTTAAAAGGGTAGATCTATGGTTATTATGCAAAATAGCTCCATAAAGGCAATAGATCTGGGCTCTACAACTCCTAAATGGACAGATCTAAGGATATCTCGACATAAAAGGGCTTCCATATCAACATAAGGCTTGAGAAAAGCATCAACTAGATCTAGAAGAGTTCTAATGGGGTTTTAAAACATAAAAGGGAAGGAAATCCGAAGTATACCTCAAAGAACTCTGGTTTTCCCTTGAATCTTTGCTCTACAACTCTTCTCCTTGTTCCTTTCTTCTTCTCCTTCTTCAAGCCTTCAAATATGCACACAAGATCACATAAATCACTCAAGAACGAATTAGGGTTTTCTCACAGCTCTCTGAGGGTGAAGGAGGCGAGAATGGAGGCCATAAGGTGGCTTAAATAGTGGGCAACCCGGGGATTTGGGGTTTCTCCCAGACAGACAGACTCGCCGAGTCTAGAATATGGACTCGCCGAGTCGCCAGCTAACACGTGCTCGAAATCCCGTCCCTACTCGGCGAGTCAGGCTATGAACTCGCCGAGTCCCTCTTGCAAACTTCAAAGTAAATACCATGGAATCATCTTACCGGAGACGGGTCGTTACAGTGCCATCAATGGTAATCACCGGTAGACAATGCACAAACCCCTTGATAGAATAAGCAAAAGCCAAAAAAACACATATAAGTTCTATATGTTCCGTATTGGTTGATCTTGAAATACACCACTCAACTATAGTGCTCAGATTGAACTTTTGAAGCGTGCCTAGAAATTTTGGTAAAGCAACATAAGATTCTTCTCAATTGTCAAACACATGTTCACAAACATTTTCTATGAAGGAATATAGCCTAATTTATCAACTACCTCAACTATCAAAGTAGGAATGGTAATTGAAGGTTACTCTTTTATAAGGTTTCTAGTTTCCGAATGATCTAACTTGCATCAAGGTTTGATTGGTTTTCAGAAATATTTGGAGGTCCATAGAGTTGGACGTGTCTCGACGAACTAACTTGTTTATGTATCCTAATGTTATGTAGCTTGATATCTCTAATAAATTCTTCTTTATCCTTGAAAGAGTCTTTTCCCAGCTCTCGTGTAAAATCATTTCTTGCTCACTAACTGTAACACAATCCAACTGTTGTCACTAGTCATATTTGTTTCCTCCATACAAATATAAGTTGAATGTACTTGAAAGTTCTCAAAAGATTCTTCTTCATCTTCTTCTCCAATTCCATCTTCTTTTGACAAATCATTTACATCAACTTCATTGTCATTCATTATTGTACTCCTCACAACAACAACTTGAGTGATTTTGTAGAAATCCTCATTTTGAATCATGTATGATATGACATTACATATTTCATTTATCACTATAAAAATAAAACTATTCATTACCTTTAATTATAAAACCCAATTTAGAAAAATGGGAAAGTAAGAAACATAAACTCAGGAACCTGAGTATTTACAAGGATAGAAGGAAACATGGAATTTATAATGAAATTAGGAACCATAGATTCACCGGAAATCAAGAAAAATGGAAACATGAAATTATATGTTATAGGAAACATGAAAGTTACAATCAATGAAATTAAAAAACATGGAAACAAGGAATTTACAATCATATATGGAATCTTAGAGGCTGATATCGGGAAACATGAAATCATGAAAAAATTAAAACTAAGAAACTGAAATCAATAAATTTTGAAACCTTAGAAGCTTAAATTAGGCATGTTGGAGGTACACTAATGGAGGGTGGAGAGGCGTTTAACGGCATAGAGGTCAGCGATCGTCGATGTCTATTTGATCTTGTAACACCTGATTGTTTAATACAAAGTACAACCAAAAATTTTCATTTGTATTACATGAATCATAATAATTTTAGTGTACATATGTATCGCAAATCAGTACAAGTAGTTATCAAGAGGATCTTACAATAACCTTATGTAAGAATCCAATCCAGGTGCTACTAACTCCACTTCATGCTACTAAATTTACTTGAAATGGAAGACACATACAACAAAAATGTAAGCTACAACGAGGTTAGTGAGTAACCATATCAACAAGATATAAATTAGTTACACAAATAAATATATCCTCTTATTCTCAACCATATAATCCTAATATAGCTTCCAATCATTCAATACATAAGTATGACATCACAGACACCAAGTTTGCCATCTATTATTCATAATACACTTATAGCGAAGCAAGCAACTATTAATTCCAATTTATCTCTCCTTAGTGGTAATCAATACTACATATACTATTGATATTGCCATATTTATAAATATATTTAGGCATTATTTTAATACATTTTAAGCTATATTTGATGGGTTTTGAGCACTACATCAATCCTATGGTGTACATGCAAACCCTAAAGCTTTGGATCTAGTTTGTCTAATGAACATGCAATAATCATCCAAAGCCCATAAACCCTAGATCTAGCATACAATAATCAAATTAACATATGAATTAGGGTTTATATCTTACCTTGATTGTAGCAATGACAATCTCAAATCCTTTTGATATTGACCTTTGAAAGCTTAGTGCCTCAAATGTTGCACCTCTAATGGAGTCACAAACACCATGATCAACAAGATGACTTAGGAGAAAGAGGAGGAGCACCAAAAACGTCCAAGAACCCTTAGGGATTACTTCACCACGTTTTTGGGGGCTTAGGGGTTCCTTATATAGGTAGGGTATTAGGGTTTTCAACTAGGAAACCCTAATTTGACTGCTTAGGCCCTAAGCAACCCATGGACTCCCTCCTTAGAGGCCTTGGACGAATTCTTACGGGTTTCCCATAGATTTCGTCCACTCCAACTTCTATGGAGTCCATTAGACCATTTATGCAACTCTCTTATAATTACACAATCAGTCCCCTTTATTTAATTAATCTCTTTTAGCCACAAAATTAATTCTTGACTAATATTAATTAAACAATACGATCTCTTTTTTAATATATTATTCATATAATATATTAATAAATCATAATTAATCCCCTTTCTATTTAGTTCATCCTATCAGTTGCTATGGTGAAGGCAACGCAAAAGGACCATGCTCACAATCGGGTTAAGTACATACCAAAATAGTTATGGGCTTAGACACCTAATCCAACTGTCTCCCACTTAAATAAGTCTAATAACTATATTGCATATGACTTTGGAACCTGATCAATAATCTTAGCTTTCAAAAGTCGTTGTCGAACTCTGATTATATATCAGAAACATGTCCTTTAGATAAAGGATCATATATTCCTCCATTCTAGATATCGTATAGACATGAGACATGGATTATAATCATTCTCTCAGTCTATGTGTTCTTTTCTGATTTCCGATTTATGACGACTGACAACAGACTACAATTGAACACATCAACTTAGTCTCGGCTTGGCCAAGCACTTAGGGTGTCATTACTAAATCATCAAGGGGCCCACATATATCGCTTTTAATCCACTTTGGGTAAAAGGAACAGATAAACTTTGACTCAATGATCACTTGTACCTACTCATCAAATCACAAACAACAATATGTTTTATAACACAAAGTTACTGGTGCGTTTACATATTATCAATGTGCAACCAACTTGCAGAATACAACTCACACGTCTTGGTTTCAAGAATATAAGATATTATCATCTCACCAATCACTCGTGATAAAATCCATGAAGCGATCCAAGTGAGCGTGGGTTTAATCCAATACTCTAATCTTATAGGAGCACTCATGAACCCTGCAACAAACTTTTGCTATGTCTAAAACACTTTAGACAATCTACAATCAGATTCATGAAAGTCTTCTTTGATACCTACTTCCAAAGTATGGTCGACTGTTGATGGTTTGAATAATCTTATTATTCGGGAAGTGAAAACATGCAAAGTGAAACACAAGAATAATCGAATCCAATATGGACCCAAAATTTTGAGTATAAATAAAACTCCTTTTATTTAGTCACCATATTGATTACACATTATTCATTGTATAATGTTCGGATAATCAACTTATTACTTGAATCATAACAGCAGTTGTCCCATGCACTAAGCATGCACACTATGTTTACCTATGGTCCATACTTTATGAAATAGATCAATTGAAAACATTTCCAATGATGCTCATTTCACAATCCCTAATCCTTATCGTTAGTGTAAGAACACATAATTCTCGCCACTACTAGAACATGTTAGATTCTAACATTTTTATGCAATGATCCTTTTGTAATATTATTGCACAAAAGTCACCAAGACTTTGCCAAAGAAATTACAAAGTACTCTATTGGCGATTGTTACAAGACAATTCCATAGATGTGAAGTCTTACATTCAAAGCACAATCCTTTGAACATCCTTCTTGCATAAAAGTTTCTAATCTAGACATAGATTCTCGATATCCAACTCCCAAATATGGAAACATTTCCATATTTTCCATACGACAACTCATTATTAATAGAATCATATCTAATCATAATAATTATGGTCCATTCGTTACAATACTTTCAACTGCCCATAAGTGACCAATCCTTGGCGAACCTTAGATTGTACTTGACAGTTGTTTAATTATTTTAGTCAAATCTGGTTCTAGTCCCTTTTCCCTTTTACTGCCCTAGGCATTTGGAAAATTTTTAGAGCGGTCGAATATTATAGCATATGCAATCGATCATGTACCTAAAGCGTACGGGACACGATTCACAATGAAAAACGTGATACTTTACCAGGTTCTTGCTATAATAATGCCATATATAGAATGCCCCTATGTTAAACCTTTTCAACATAACATTCATATATGTTTTTTTGACTAAATCCAATTAAAATTTCTCGATCTAAGCCTTTTAGATTTGAAATGAAGTATAATATTCTCTCCCTTAATTATAGCAAAACAACTATTCAACCTTTGTAACTTTGCGAATTGAAACTTTGTTTTCTTTAATTAATACTGCTAACTTGCAACACTTAAAATAATAATCATGCTCTGACTAACATGATAATTATATCCATACCAACATAACATTTATGCCCCCACTAGCTTTGACACGTATTCAGAAAACATTTGGACTTCTAGAAATCAATACTTATTGACTTCCAAAGCTCATATTTCTAATATGACATGCTTCAAAAAGCCTTTATCTAAGCTTCTCAACCTCATACACCTTTCCTTAGGAAGCTCATATGTGTGTATAAACAATTTAAGCACTTATAGCAATAAGTGTTAAATGTTTAAACTAATTGCCAAATCTCACAATTCAAACTATGAAGAGGGATGTTGTAATCATAATCAAATTTGAGAATGTAATTTACACAATCACTATCTCCTTAAAATCTCTCTTAGTGAAAGCGTTTCCTCACAATCATTTTCATGAAGGAGAGAAACCTTATGACACTTAGATTTTCTAGTGTACTTGTTTCTATCCATGTGAACTTGTCATGACCATAATCATAAGATAATGTTTGTGACAACTCCAAACTCTTATGGACATAACTTGTTTATTCTTAATTTCTTTCCATCAAGGGTCCCACCTGTCACACCCCAAAACCGATAACGGCGGAATACGTTTTGGGGTGGATGACGTAGTGAACAATATCATCACAATTGCATAATAGTAGAAACAAGAAACATACAACCATAATATTACATAGTGAATTTAATTACATGCGTGTTTTGTAATGTTTAACAATCACCCAAAAGTAAATAAAAAATAAGAGATGGGTCTTGTGTGCTCCACCTTCTCCAAAAATGCCGCGTCTGTACCTGTCTATCTTTGTCCTCAAGATACAAGTTATTTTGAAAACAATTATCAGCATAAAGCTGGTGAGTTCATAAGAGTTTAGTGTGAGTTTTTGTATACAAAGCGTTAGTACTAAAATGTATCATTTATGTTCTTAAGTGGTAGAAATTTAGAAAATCCCATATTTTCCAGAAAATGTATTGTAAGTAACAATCTGTGAAAAGTATGCATTCTTCATTTCTTTGAAACAGTTTATTGTAATAATATATTGGCAAAACTCCAAATAACAAATGTGATAGAATAGGTTAAGTCTGTAATCAGTGATAGAGGTGCAGGCTTCCTTTTGTGATAGATACTTACTTACTTCGGGATGCAGTTTAGCAATTTGTGTAGTATTTTAGAGTAGTTGTAGTGTATTCCTTGTATATTACTAATAGTGAGGATAATAGAGGATCCCATGACCTTCCAGTCATGCACAATATAGTGAAGTAGTGGCATCCCTGGGCCTGCACGGCGCGGACTGAGATTAACAGTCGGGATGTAATAGCGTCTGCCCCGTATAGATCTATACATGTAGAGTCGTCTCCCTGCTGGAAACTCCGGGCGTAGTGAATATCGAATAGAGTATCTCGTAGCGGGTTAGTGTATTATTGTTTGTTTAATGTTCTCTCTATTGTTATAGTGTAGTAATCTTTTAGTATTGATCATAGTGTATTCTCTTACTAGTGTATCGTCTAGTAATAGTGAGTATTATAGTGTAGATAGTAATAACTTTAGCGAGTAGTAGCGGTAGCGACCCTAACCATACCTATTATGGTTATCTTAGTGGGGATGTTTCTTAGCACGTTAGTGACTTTAGCATTAAGTGAAAGCAGTAATAATCGTATCCCATACTGATATACAGATTTTATATAAGTAAGAAATCAACGACAGTCGGACGGATAACTACTACCCTAAGCCCACAATCAAACAAGAACAGGAAATAAGGCGAGATATCGGTCCTAAGTCCTCCAAGTCTTATTTATATAAATATATCAGAGTGGTTACATTTTATAAGCAAATTGATTAAATAAAAGTATTTTTCCAAAAGAACATTTAAATTCTGATTCACTGTTTAAAAATAGTTTGAAAAGGGTAAAACCCGTTTTTAAGGCATAGGGACAAATCACATGTGATTTGAACTAAGAGTAGTGAATCACATGTGATTAATCCTTGTAAATCGGAAATCGTTCTGTAAAACTTTACATAAACATTTATAAGCAACTTGTATCTCCCCCCTAAAACATGTAAAACACTTGAAAGGTTCATTAAAGGGGTATGAACTCACCTGAAATCGCGGAAGTCGGGTGAATCGTGTAAATCGGGTAAAAGTGTCGATTGAGCGTTTGGTACCAAATAACCACTTGAGCACCTTTTAGGACCCTAATGTCATATGAAATATGTATTTTACAAGAAGTTAATCATCTTATGCTTCTCATTATAGTATTTGGACATTCTAGTGTCGTTTTCGGGGTTTTAAGGCCTAGAAAGGGTTCCCGGGAGTGGTACGAGGCCATGGATGATTTACGGGAGGGTCCTTGAGTTCACTCTCTTAGAGTTTATGGCCTAAAAGCCATTCTTTGGGAGTTTACGGCCGTAAGCCCCCTAGGCTTGGCCGTAAACTCTTGTGACACTCCAAAATGTGTGTTTAGGGCCTTATCTCACTTCCTTAATTTAGTGGTGTGTGTTTTGGACCAAGAGGGGAGGATTAAACATCATAATTTGTGTCATTTTTAGGGAGTTTACGACCAAGACTTGTTCTTGGGCCGTAAACTCCTATAGACCCTTCAAGATGTAGGTTTTACTTGTACAACATGGTCCCAAATGGATTAGAAAAATCCTAGAAGGCCCTATAGTGAGTTTGGAACAATTTGGCATACATTTTTGGGGAGTTTACGGCCCAAGAACATCCTTGGCCGTAAACTCTTCATTTTGTTCCCAAATGTGAAGTTTAATTGTACAACACACTTCCATAGGCCTTAGATAAATTCCTTTCATGCACTAGGGTAGTTTAGGGACTTGTTTGACACAAAAATTTGGGTGTTTACGGCCCAAGCTTAAGCTAGGACGTAAACTCCTCTTTTTGGCCTCAAATGGATTTGTTTGATGCATTTAAGTGTTCCTTGGAGTCAAGTCTAATTTACCAAACATCCTATAAGTGTTTTTGGGGCTTAAAACATAGATTTATGGGGTGTTTGAGGTGTTTACGGCCTAAGCACATGCTTGGGCCGTAAACTCCTTTTTAAGCATCAATTTCTAGTGTTTTAATGTCCAAACTCTTCTAGTTATAAGCCTTAATTAGTATACTAACTCACAAGAAGGAAAAACTTGGTCTTTGGCTTGGTTTTGGGGGTTTACGGCCTAAGGAGCTTCTTAGGCCGTAAACTACTCTTTGGACCTTGATTCCTATGATTTTTGGCCCTCAAATTCAATGAAGCATGACTAGATTAAGATAGAGGATGAGTACTTACGTTTGAAGGTCGGAAATTAGCGGAATCGGGGCCGATTTCGAGTCTAAAGAGAGAAAGTAGAGAGAGAGAGTGGGTGTGTAGTAAATGAGTGTTCAAATGTTGGGCACACCCATTGCATATGTCTCGGGAATCGCACCTGATACACGGCTACCCGATGTTTAAAGTTAACTGGGTTAAAACTTTTTACCCGGGTGAAGTGGTTGAAAAGGTAATACAACTCTATTAGGTTAAACAGGGTTAACACATACGAGGTATATTTCTTATAATAATATCAAGCCATGTTTAAATTTAGACATTTGGATATTGACGATTTCAAATATTACATAAAATAACGTATAGTGACACGTTCCGTTAGTGAAAACGGGGTTTGTAACAGAGTTAAATTTGGGGTTGTCACATCATCCCCCCGTTAGGGGAATTTCGTCCCGAAATTTAGAATACAGCAGATACGATATTACAATATTACTAAGCAAAGAGGTGAGGGTATTTGAGTTTCATTTGATCCTCGCGCTCCCAAGTGAATTCCGGCCCTCGCTTGGCGTTCCACCGAACCTTCACAATTAGGATGCGGCTTTGTTTCATCCGTTTTACTTCACGATCCAAAACCTCAACAGGTTCTTCCACGAAGTTGAGGCTCTCGTTGATCTCGATCTCGTCGAGGGGGATCACAAGAGTCTCGTCCGACAGACATTTCTTCAAGTTTGAGACGTGAAAGGTAGGATGTATGTTACTTAGCTCGCGGGGTAAGTTTAGTTTGTAAGCTACGGGGCCAATTCTAGCAATAATCTCAAAAGGCCCTATGTACCGTAGGTTTAACTTTCCACGCTTCCCGAAGCGTATCGTGCCTTTCCAGGGCGAGACCTTCAGAAGGACCCGGTCTCCGACCTGGAATTCCAAGGGTTTCCTTCGTTTGTCGGCGTAGCTCTTCTGTCGATCCCTAGCGGCTTTTAGTCGTTTACGTATCTGCACAATCTTCTCGGTCGTCTCTCGAATGATCTCTGGACCAGTGAGGGCGCTATAAGGAACTCGTCCTTTAGCTAACTGAGTGTCTCCCACCTCGGCCCAGCACAACGGGGATCTGCACTTTCGGCCGTAGAGAGCTTCGAATGGAGCTGCCTTGATGCTCGTGTGATAACTATTGTTGTAGGAAAACTCCACAAGAGGTAAGTGTGTATCCCACGATTTCCCGAAGTCGATCACACAAGCTCGCAGCATGTCTTCCAAGGTTTGGATCGTCCTCTCACTTTGCCCGTCAGTCTGCGGATGGTAGGCTGTACTCATATCCAGCCTCGTCCCTAGTGCCTTTTGTAATGATTGCCAAAATCTAGAGGTGAATCTACTATCTCTATCTGATATAATAGATATAGGGACGCCATGCAATCGCACTATTTCTTTTATATAAGTCCTAGTGAGCTTTTCCATCTTATCCGTCTCTTTGATGGGTAGGAAGTGGGCGGACTTGGTCAACCTGTCAACGATGACCCAAATGGTATCTAATCCACCTGCTGTCTTGGGCAGCTTGGTGATGAAGTCCATTGTGATTCGCTCCCACTTCCATTCTGGTATTTCTGGTTGTTGGAGGAGTCCTGATGGCTTTTGACATTCTACTTTGACCTTCGCACAAGTAAGGCACTTACCTACAAAGGTAGCGATCTCCGCTTTCATGTTTGGCCACCAATAAAGCTTTTTGAGATCCAGATACATCTTATCTGAACCCGGGTGGACGGAGTAACGAGTGTTGTGTGCTTCCCTCATAACCAAATCTCTGAAACCTCCATGGCGTGGAGTCCAGATTCGGTCCATAAAGTAATAGGCTCCGTCACCCTTAACCTCCAGATTTTTATCCATTCCATGCAGGAATTCTCCCGTCACGTTTCCAGGCTTTAGAGCTTCCAGCTGAGCCTCTTTGATCTGCGTGGATAGATGTGAGTGTATAGTCATTGTCAACGACTTCGTCCTTCGTCCGAAATATTCTTTTCTGCTCAGGGCGTCTGCTACTACGTTGGCTTTCCCCGGATGATATCTAATTTCACAGTCGTAATCGTTAAGTAATTTGACCCATCGACGCTGTCTCATGTTGAGTTCTTTCTGGTTCAGTATATGTTGGAGACTTTTATGATCAGTGTACACCATGCTCTTCGTCCCATACAAGTAGTGTCTCTAGATTTTTAATGCGAAGACGACCGCTCCTAACTCGAGGTCGTGAGTAGTGTAGTTCACTTCATGGTTCTTTAGCTGTCTCGAGGCATAGGCGATAACCTTGCCTCGTTGCATCAAGACACAACCGAGCCCCTGATTGGATGCATCACAGTATACGACGAAATCTTCTGTCCCCTCGGGAAGGGATAATACTGGTGCGGTGCATAGGGCTTGCTTCAGGGTCTGAAATGCCTTCTCCTGTTTCTCTTCCCAGTCGAATGATACACCCTTCTGTGTTAGCATGGTGAGAGGTTTCGCAATCCGAGAGAAATTTTGGATAAACCGACGGTAGTAGCCATCGAGGCCTAGAAATTGACGAATTTCCGTAGGCGTCTTTGGTGCTGACCAGTTCTCAATAGCTTTGATTTTGGAGGGGTCCACGTGGATTCCGTCTTCACTGACCACGTGCCCTAAGAATTCTACTCTCCCGATCCAAAACTAGCACTTAGAGAACTTCGCATACAACTTCTCGGATCGCAGGGTTTCCAGGACTAATCGTAAATGGCTTCTGTGCTCTTCCTCGCTCCGAGAGTAGACAAGTATGTCGTCAATAAAGACGATGACGAACTGATCTAGATATGGACGACATTCCCTATTCATCAAGTCCATGAATACTGCGGGGGCGTTAGTCAGTCCAAAGGGCATCACTACGAACTCGAAATGCCCGTAGCGGGTTCGGAAAGCTGTCTTTGGAACATCTTCCTCGAGCACCCGCAACTGATGGTACCCCGATCTAAGATCAATCTTGGAGAAGTAACTAGCTCCTTGGAGTTGGTCGAATAGGTCGTCGATACGAGGGAGAGGATAGCGATTTTTGATCGTGAGTTTATTGAGTTCCCTATAATCGATGCACATCCGAAACGACCCATCCTTTTTCTTCACGAACAAGACCGGAGCTCCCCAAGGTGAGAAGCTCGGTCTTATAAAACCCTTGCTAAGCAGTTCGTTGAGTTGACCGGATAGTTCTTGCATTTCGGCGGGCGCTAGGCGGTAGGGCGACTTAGCTACGGGGGTAGCTCCTGGGATTAGGTCGATTCTGAATTCAACCTGTCGTTTAGGAGGTAGGCCTGGGAGATCCTCCGGAAAGACATCAAGAAAATCGCATACTACTGGAATGTCTTTTGGATCTTTCGATTTCTGGTTAGTGTCGACGACGTGAGCAAGGAAGGCGCGATATTCCTTGCGCAAGTATTTCTGAGCCTGAATACTAGAGATGATACGAAGGTTTGTACTTGGCTTATCTCCGTATATCAATAGGGCCTCTCGATTCGGAAAGTTCAGGCGAATGGCTTTCTCGGAGCATAGAATGTCGGCGTAGTGAAGGCTTAGCCAATCCATACCAACAATGACATCGAAACTTTTGATTGAGACTGGTATAAGATCGATTAAAAAGGGGTGATCATCTAACGTGAGAGTACAACCTATATAGATTTCATTAGAGCTTTCTGTCTTCCCATTAGCCATTTCTACAACGAATGTTTCTTTTAGTGGTTGAGGGGTTTGTTTGAGTAGGTGTTTAAAGTTTTGATTTATGAAGCTTCTTTCTACACCACTATCGAACAAGACACAGGCATAAGAGTTGTTGAGAAGAAACGTACCCGTGACCACTGTGGGATCGGCTACTGCTTCATTGTGACCGATAGCAAGTAACCTTCCAGTTCCCCCAGCATTTGCAGTCTTCGGACAGTTCTTCTTAAAATGGCTCGCTTCGCCGCAGCCATAACACGTCGGGGTCACTCCCGTACCAGGAACCTGTGTAATAGGTTTGGGAGGGGCCTTGCAAAATCGGACAGTATGGCCCTTCCGTCCGCAAATGGAACACTGCAATTCACGGCATGGACCGTTGTGGTGAAAAGGGCACTTGGGACACTTAGGCAAATTCCCACTGTAAGCTTTCGGTGGGGCTGGAGCAGCTGGTGCGGCCGGGGTGGTGGCAGCATGAACCGCCACAATTTGCTGATCCCTGGAGGCGGTTTGAGTTTTCTTGCCTTTCTTCTTATCCCATCATTTCCTCTTTCTGTTGGATGATCCGGATGGTGCAGTGGTTGTTGTGGTTGTTGTTGCTGGAGTGGAGGAGATTTCGTGATTGATCAGACTCTGGCCCAATTCCTTGGCGCTGTCGAAAGTGGTAGGGCGTGAAGCCAGAACATTTCCTCGATACGGGGGCACTAAACCCCAGATGTAACGTTCAATCTTCTTGCTTTCAGAGGGGATCATGTTGGGACACATAGCCGCCAAGTCGCAAAACCTGGCCGTATAAGCCGTTATGTCGGTCCCCTTCATCTTGAGGTTCCAGAGTTCTTCCTCAAGCTTCTGAACTTCGCCCCTAGGGCAGTACTCTCTTCTCATAAGATCTTTTAGGTGTCCCAGCCCATGGCGTTGGCTGTGACCAAGGAGAGTGCGTTGACGTGGCCATTCCACCATGACAAAGCTCTGTTAGTGAGGGTAGCAACATCGAACTTGATTTTGCTCTCCTCGGGACAAGAGCACATCTCGAATACAGCTTCGGTTCTTTCGAACCATTGGGACAATGCCAGAATTCCTCCGGTCCCATCAAAGAAAGCAGGTTTACAATTCATGAAGTCTTTATAAGTGCATCCCTGCACTCGTTGGTGGACTTCACCAAATCTAGAATTTCCACCGCTCGCATCACCCGAGTTCATTTGGGCCATGGCTGCTATTACAGCCGCAGTCACAGCCGTTTGGAACAACACTGGATCGAACTGAGGAGGAGGAGGTGGTGGAGGAGGGGTTTGAGTTTCAGGTCTTCCTCTGTTGGGACGCTTTCGTGGAGGCATCCTTCACTGGAAGATCATAGAAATGATAGCAATAGTAAGAGCCTATTGCGAATATGAATAGAGTGTTTCGTGGATTAAACCAACATAATCCAAGATCAGGGTAAGAGCTATAGCAATAGAGAAATCATCTGCCAATATATTGGTATTAATGATGCAACAGAAGTTCATGAAAATTGACCTAGCAGTAGGTCTTACATCATACCATAGAGAAAATGTTGGCAGTTTAGAGGTTCAGCTAGAGTACTTCTAAACTAGGAATGTTTACAGACAAGAGACCTACGGAACATAGAGATAAAAGGCTAGTCCTTTAAACAAAAGAGTGAGGTAACTAGATGTCTTCTACTGGCGACGGCTGCTTGTCGGGCGAATCCTCAGATCCTCCAGTTGACGCATAACTTCTTGAAGGTGTCGATCCTGAGTCCTTTGGCGTGCTCGGAGTTCCCTAACTTCAGCTCGGGATGCTGCCAGCTGATGCTGCAGAGCCTCGTTGGTCCTCCTTGTCCTGTCCATGGCTTCTTCGAGTTGGCGGATGCGAACAGTGTTGAGGTTTGAGTTGGCATCCACTTCTACGACTCGACCAATGGCAGCTTGACTTTGCTCAACATTCCTGGCAATTCTTCGGATCATGATGGGTAGAACCCGATCTGCTGATCCTCCTTCGCTTATGTTGTAGAAGCTTCGGTCTCCATTGTAAGGCAAGGGCTGACCCTGATCCTCGCTCCATCGATGCAAGGACATTGCCCACATAGGAGTGGGGCCCTGAAATGCGGGTCGGGGGTTAGGGTTCGGGGCATCAGGAGGTTGGTTGTTGACTTCTGGCTCAGAGCTCGAGCTATCCGAGAAGCCTTCAACATGATGATCATCCAAAGGAATAGGGTGATCGTCGTCTGACTCCTCTTCGAGCCATCCTCTATTGCCCTGGTTCGGAAAGTACGGATCGCCGGGTAGGTGGAAGCCAGCCATGCTATCTACACGAGAAAGAGGGAAAGAAGATTAATAGACGTACTACTCTAAGATACTTATATGAGGAATCATTACCAGTTGACCCAATACTTGCATAGTGCATACCGATTACATGTAATCGAAGCAAGATAGTCCTTCGAATAAACCACCCTAACTCCAGACCCCCAATCAAACAAGAACAGGGAATGAAGCAAAGGTTGCAGATTCTGAGTCTATAGCGCCCTAATCACATGTAATCGTGGTGTATCCACTTAGCAACTATTGTCCTACCAATAACGACCCTTTTTGTTAACACATACGTATAATCTAGAGATACAGAATACTCCTATAGTATTCTTATGGTAGCGTTATTGTGGTATTGTTGGTAAGTTTTAGACTTGTTGAAACATCGCAACCAAACTTAGGCACATGCTAGTCACTCTCAGGAAAACGTAGTTGATCAGGCTACATCGTCCTGAATGTGACTATATGTCTCTAAACCCAATTGCGCTGCCCAACAATCTTAATAGTTTTGTTTTGTTCTAGAATAATACGGATTCCTGTGTTTTATAGACATGTGAGTATATATATACTTAGTTAGATCTTTTAGATACTTAACAGTATATATTCTTGGTCAGAGTGTTTTAGTCCCGAAGTGTTTATAGTTCGTATATCTTTTATAGGTTGATATACTTGATTCACTATAAACAATGCTCTGATACCAATCTGTCACACCCCAAAACCGATAACGGCGGAATACGTTTCGGGGTGGATGACGTAGTGAACAGTATCATCACAATTGCATAATAGTAGAAACAAGAAACATACAACCATAGTATTACATAGTGAATTTAATTACATGCGTGTTTTGTAATGTTTAACAATCACCCAAAAGTAAATCAAAAATAAGAGATGGGTCTTGTGTGCTCCACCTTCTCCAAAAATGCCGCGTCTGTACCTGTCTATCTTTGTCCTGAAGATACAAGTTATTTTGAAAACAATTATCAGCATAAAGCTGGTGAGTTCATAAGAGTTTAGTGTGAGTTTTTGTATACAAAGCGTTAGTACTAAAATGTATCATTTATGTTCTTAAGTGGTAGAAATTTAGAAAATCCCATATTTTCCAGAAAATGTATTGTAAGTAACAATCTGTGAAAAGTATGCATTCTTCATTTCTTTGAAACAGTTTATTGTAATAATATATTGGCAAAACTCCAAATAACAAATGTGATAGAATAGGTTAAGTCTGTAATCAGTGATAGAGGTGCAGGCTTCCTTTAGTGATAGATACTTACTTACTTCGGGATGCAGTTTAGCAATTTGTGTAGTATTTTAGAGTAGTTGTAGTGTATTCCTTGTATATTACTAATAGTGAGGATAATAAAGGATCCCATGACCTTCCAGTAATGCACAATATAGTGAAGTAGTGGCATCCCTGGGCCTACACGGCGCGGACTGAGATTAACAGTCGGGATGTAATAGCGTCTGCCGCGTATAGATCTATACATGTAGAGTCGTCTCCCTGCTGGAAACTCCGGGCGTAGTGAATAGCGAATAGAGTATCTCGTAGCGGGTTAGTGTATTATTGTTTGTTTAATGTTCTCTCTATGGTTATAGTGTAGTAATCTTTTAGTATTGATCATAGTGTATTCTCTTACTAGTGTATCGTCTAGTAATAGTGAGTATTATAGTGTAGATAGTAATAACTTTAGCGAGTAGTAGCGGTAGCGACCCTAACCATACCTATTATGGTTATCTTAGTGGGGATGTTTCTTAGCACGTTAGTGACTTTAGCATTAAGTGAAAGCAGTAATAATCGTATCCCATACTGATATACAGATTTTATATAAGTAAGAAATCAACGACAGTCAGACGGATAACTACTACCCTAAGCCCACAATCAAACAAGAACAGGAAATAAGGCGAGATATCGGTCCTAAGTCCTCCAAGTCTTATTTATATAAATATATCAGAGTGGTTACATTTTATAAGCAAATTGATTAAATAAAAGTATTTTTCCAAAAGAACATTTAAATTCTGATTCACTGTTTAAAAATAGTTTGAAAAGGGTAAAACCCGTTTTTAAGGCATAGGGACAAATCACATGTGATTTGAACTAAGAGTAGTGAATCACATGTGATTAATCCTTGTAACTCGGAAATCGTTCTGTAAAACTTTACATAAACATTTATAAGCAACTTGTATCTCCCCCCTAAAACATGTAAAACACTTGAAAGGTTCATTAAAGGGGTATGAACTCACCTGAAATCGCGGAAGTCGGGTGAATCGGGTAAATCGGGTAAAAGTGTCGATTGAGCGTTTGGTACCAAATAACCACTTGAGCACCTTTTAGGACCCTAATGTCATATGAAATATGTATTTTACAAGAAGTTAATCATCTTATGCTTCTCATTATAGTATTTGGACATTCTAGTGTCGTTTTCGGGGTTTTAAGCCTAGAAAGGGTTCCCGGGAGTGGTACGAGGCCATGGATGATTTACGGGAGGGTCCTTGAGTTCACTCTCTTAGATTTTATGGCCTAAAAGCCATTCTTTGGGAGTTTACGGCCGTAAGCCCCCTAGGCTTGGCCGTAAACTCTTGTGACACTCCAAAATGTGTGTTTAGGGCCTTATCTCACTTCCTTAATTTAGTGGTGTGTGTTTTGGACCAAGAGGGGAGGATTAAACATCATAATTTGTGTCATTTTTAGGGAGTTTACGGCCAAGACTTGTTCTTGGGCCGTAAACTCCTATAGACCCTTCAAGATGTAGGTTTTACTTGTACAACATGGTCCCAAATGGATTAGAAAAATCCTAGAAGGCCCTATAGTGAGTTTGGAACAATTTGGCATACATTTTTGGGGAGTTTACGGCCCAAGAACATCCTTGGCCGTAAACTCTTCATTTTGTTCCCAAATGTGAAGTTTAATTGTACAACACACTTCCATAGGCCTTAGATAAATTCCTTTCATGCACTAGGGTAGTTTAGGGACTTGTTTGACACAAAAATTTGGGTGTTTACGGCCCAAGCTTAAGCTAGGCCGTAAACTCCTCTTTTTTGGCCTCAAATGGAGTTGTTTGATGCATTTAAGTGTTCCTTGGAGTCAAGTCTAATTTACCAAACATCCTAGAAGTGTTTTTGGGACTTAAAACATAGATTTATGGGGTGTTTGAGGTGTTTACGGCCTAAGCACATGCTTGGGCCGTAAACTCCTTTTTAAGCATCAATTTCTAGTGTTTTAATGTCCAAACTCTTCTAGTTATAAGCCTTAATTAGTATACTAACTCACAAGAAGGAAAAACTTGGTCTTTGGCTTGGTTTTGGGGGTTTACGGCCTAAGGAGCTTCTTAGGCCGTAAACTCCTCTTTGGACCTTGATTCCTATGATTTTTGGCCCTCAAATTCAATGAAGCATGACTAGATTAAGATAGAGGATGAGTACTTACGTTTGAAGGTCGGAAATTAGCGGAATCGGGGCCGATTTCGAGTCTAGAGAGAGAAAGTAGAGAGAGAGAGAGTGGGTGTGTAGTAAATGAGTGTTCAAATGTTGGGCACACCCATTGCATATGTCTCGGGAATCGCACCCGATACACGGCTACCCGATGTTTAAAGTTAACTGGGTTAAAACTTTTTACCCGGGTGAAGTGGTTGAAAAGGTAATACAACTCTATTAGGTTAAACAGGGTTAACACATACGAGGTATATTTCTTATAATAATATCAAGCCATGTTTAAATTTAGACATTTGGATATTGACGATTTCAAATATTACATAAAATAACGTATAGTGACACGTTCCGTTAGTGAAAACGGGGTTTGTAACGGAGTTAAATTTGGGGTTGTCACACCACCATTGCTTCCAAGTTATTTAGCAACTCACCTATACTAGTCAACGTACTTTAATTGAACAGGGTGCTTGCCCTTATGCAGTCAATTTGAGAACTCGTAGAACGCACATGCATAAGTAACTTTACTGGAATGACATAGAAATAAAATTTGTCAACAAGATAGGTTGCAAACCTTAAGTCGTGTGCTAATGTTTAATAATAGATTTACTCATGATTAGTTCTTGAACCTTTTCAAGATCATTTAGATTCCCACTGTCCTCTTGACATCTAAGATTCTTTTGTCAAGAAACATTTCATGACAAACAAATATTCAAGAGTTAGTGCGGATTCTTATCAAGACAAACTACTACACACAATTGGTCTTAGTCAGTCTTTGTCTTATCCAAGACATCAAAACTTACCAATTTTAAACGTATAAGAGTAAGAAAAACAATTTTCTACTCTACATTTGATGAGTGTGTTAAAACTTCTTAAGATGTGTCACTCAAGTCACAATCTTGGAGTATGACTCTAAGAATTGATTTTGGAACGAAGTATGATTCACTTCTTGATTTAACCATTTCAACAATTTTTGATTCCTCTTCTTAGCCATACCAATGTACTAAGGTTTACCTAGAGGATCAAATGTGATATGGTTTCACAGTCAATAAGACGATCATAAAACATGATACTAAATTACTCTCCCATCTTTTCAGATTGGAGAAACTTTTATCTTTCTGCCTAATTGATTCTTCTTATTTGGTATGCTATTATTGAAACTTTTCAGTAATTTAGAATTATGCTTAATCTTGTAAGCATAACCATATTTACTATACTTTTAGTAAATCATGACGAATAGTCTTAGTGTTATTTGTGGTGCACTTGACCAGTGCACAACATTGTGTTCTAGTCCTTTAGTCCTTCACTTGACTCACATACTTGTGTGATCGAGGAATTAGTCTTAATTTCCTAAGTACCAAGATTTCCATACATCACATGATTCAAATCATATGATTCCAAGCTTCAGTCCAATTGATACTTGGGAGATGGGAATCTTTCCTTACTTAGAAAAATTATGACATTACCATAAATAACATAACTAAGAATCACATCCACTTAATATTGCTTACAATAGAAACACGCAGGCATCAATTTTTCATAAATAACATTGCAAGGATATATAAGTAAGACAAAACTCAAAATTTATTTTATTTTATTTATAAAAAGGCGGAAAAACTTGTCCTTACAATGCAAAATCAAATGAAAACTATGATATTACATATTTCTAAGCAATCTATCATAACTCTCTAAGTAGCGGCTACAAATCCAATCTTCAAATCATGCGATCGGAATCCATTTCTTCGCGGTCAGACTCAGCTCACTTCTTACTTTAAGCTTCCTCTCTTTTCTTTGATCTTACAACACATCAAAATGCAATCTTATCATATCATGTATTAAGAATCTAAAATAGAGTTAGATAGTGGATTTGACCTGAAGCAGAGTCATACATCTTGACTCTCCCATCTATTAGATCTCTCAGGTAGTTAGGGCAGCTTCGTAACCAATGCCCCCTCTTTTGGAAATAGAAACATATGGATTCTTCTGGAATGGTACATGAGACTATCTCAGACTCGACCTTTCTTTTGCATAGAGAAAACTTTTCTGGACTTCAAATGTTGCCATTTCCCATAGAAGGACGGGACATTGATTTACGAGACAAATTTGCTTGACCAGTGCGCCAAATCATCGCTGATTCAGCAGCAATAAGCAAATAAGTCAAATCAATGAGGGTTATTTCGTGGTCTATCATATAGTATTCTCTAATGAACTCACTATATGATTCGGGAAGTGACTGAAGAACCAAGTCAACAACCAACTTCCTTGAGACATCGACACCCAACATTCCCAATTTATCAATATGCAACTTCATATCCAAGACGTGAGCACATATAGACTTTCCATCTTTATATCTTTTTGCCAATAGGGCTCGAGTGACTTTAAACTTTTCAAGTGTTCGAACACATGGGCCCGGGAGAATTAATGGGGGAGGTGGAGGAAGTGAAGCATGATTTCCATTTCCACAATCCAATCGTGGAATATCATCTTCACGTGGAAAACTTTTTCCAACGAATTCAGGAAGACCATAGTTGTCAGACTTTGACATCTACAAAATAGGAGAAATTCAAGTTAGTTGATTGGAATCCTTGAAATAACACCCAAATGAAATATCAAGGCTAGGATCCAACATAATATCCTACAATATGGAAGAGGGATGCCATAATCCAAATTGCAGAATATTTGAAGGTAGGTAAATGACGATTTACCAATTTCCACCATGAAAAACGAAAATTGAAAATTAAGTTTTAAATGAATTGAAACTCCTAGATCTTTTGAGATTCAGTGAACTTTTCAATGACATGTTTAAATCTCGAGTGTGCCCTTCGTTTGTGATTGGGATGCCGAGGATCATAAACAAGTTGTGGATAACCATGCAAATATACATGGTGCCCCCATTGTTACAGTCACCTAATCGACATGCCGGTTAACCACACACGCTCCATCGATCTATGACAAACTTCGAGTCACCCTTTACCACCCTTGCTTAGAGCCCAATTAGTGTGACGGTTAACCACACACGCTCCACTAACGTCTTATCAAGGGTACAAAGTGTAATTTCATGGAATAGCACCAACTCCACATTTTTCCTAAAGCAACTAAGATTTGGGAATTAATAAAAGGTGTTTAGTTACTTTGTACTTCATTATACTTATAATGGAAGGTTGCGTCCTATCTTACCCGTTCGGCTAACGACCCTCCACTAGTTAAGAGTGCGGTGGGTAAGAGTGGATACCCATTCAATCGCCATTTTGTAGGCAATTTCCTTAAACACCCTTATAGACCAGCTTCGTGAATGAGGCCTACTATCGGTAAGACCGACTCTTTTATAACTTTTAATTAAAAAATATAAATTCCAAAACTTGAGGGCAAGTTTTGAAACTTTTCAAAACTTCCTAGATCAAATTACAAATAATTTTAATTAATCAAATAATTAGTGATTATCTAAATTTGACATAATTCAATTACTTGCAAGATAATTCATCAAATAATTCAAATAAATCAAGTTTATCACATAATGCATGATTATCTAATAAATTTGACAATTATCTTCTATTTTGAGTTAGGATAATCTATCCAAATCAATAAAAATCAAATTTTATCAATTAAAAACGTTTTTGGTAATTATCCCACAGCAAAATATGGCAAAATCTCGAAAATTCTTCCTTCTGACCATCTAACTCATTGAGTTTCCAGTGGACTCGACGAGTGCACCTATGGGCTCGGAGAGTCTAGGCTCCAGAAGGCAAAATTTTCGACTTTCAGCAATAAATGATCATGTAAAACATCAAATACATCAAACAAACAGCCTAGTCTCTGATACCACTGATGGGTTTTGAGCACTACATCAGTCCTATGGTGTACATGCAAACCCTAAAGCGTTGGATCTAGTTTGTCTAATGAACATGCAATAATCATCTAAAGCTCATAAACCCTAGATCTAGCATACAATAATCGAATTAACATATGAATTAGGGTTTAGATCTTACCTTGATTGTAGCAGTCACAATCTCAATTCCTTTTGATCTTGAACTTTGAAAGCTTAGTGCCTCAAATGTTGCACCTTTAATGGAGTCACAAACACCATGAGCAACAAGATGACTTAGGAGAAGGAGGAGCACCAAAAACGTCCAATAACCCTTAGGGATTACTTCACCACGTTTTTGGGGCTTAGGGGTTCCTTATATAGGTAGGCTATTAGCGTTTTCAACTAGGAAACTCTAATTTGACTGCTTAGGTCCTAAGCAGCCCAAAGTCTCCCTCCTTAGAGGCCTTGGACGAATTCTTATGGGTTTCCCCATAGATTTCGTCTACTCCAACTTCTATGGAGTCCATTAGCCCATTTATGCAACTATCTTATAATTACCCAATTAGTCCCCTTTATTTAATTAATCTCTTTTAGCCACACAATTAATTCTTATTAATTCTTGACTAATATTAATTAAACAATATGATTTCTCTTATAATATGTTATTCATATAATATATTAATAAATCATAATTAATCATATTTCTCCTTAGTTCATCTTATCAGTTGCTATGATGAAGGCAACCCAAAAGGACCATGCTCACAATCGGGTAAAGTACATACCAAAATAGTTATGGGCTTAGACACCTAATTCAACAACATTTTGATTAAATGCATATATATTTGATACTTAGTAAGCTAAATTACATTTTACTACCGAAAAGGACACCCTTGAAGAAAAAGGACCCAAAACGACAAAATCTGGAACATGGAAGGACTTGACCTGAAGCTGGGAGCTTAATGGAGCTTAAAAGGAAGAAAAATCATGAAAAATATACTTTCTGCGATATGGCTTTAGAGTACCATGGCGTGATGCTTGGAAAAATATCGACTATGAACATAAATTAGAAGCTCATGACGTGAGCCATGACCATTCACGTCATGAGAATGATTGTTCCAAAATATGACTATCAAAGAGCAAGTTTCCTTGTTGAAGAAGGATATCTACTGATCTCAGGTCGTGAGACCCTATAACTCACGACGTGAGGAATGTTTTTAGGGAAGCTATTTATATTGTTTATTAGATCGAAAATAGGGGGATTGGAAAAATATTTTGGAGTTCTAAGTCGATTTTAGAGCTAGAGAAGTGCGAAAAACAACCGTTGGAAGGAGAAGTTAATTAGAGATTAGAGATTTGAAGATTTGTAGCAAGAATTTGCTTTGCACATTCGTAGCAAGAATTAGAGATTAGAGATTTGAAGATTCGTAGCAAGTATTTGCATTACACATTCGGTTTGCATTACATTGAACATGTCTAGCTTAAATTATTATGTGTTTGTGTGTTTATTTTCTGCCATGAGTAGCTAAATCGTAAGGTTTTCATTTAGTGTAGATAAACCCTAATAATATGTGTTAGTTTCATGCTTTTCGTGGATTTTATGTAGTTGTCTTAGCTTGTGTTTGATTTATCACACCTAGCATGTTAAAGTTCTAATCTTTATTGCTTTGATTGAAGTTATGTGTAGTTGAATGACCATTTTGATTACATAAACTTGATTACTTGGTAGTTTATTATCATTAAATTGATAGAGCTAGAATTTGCGAAATCTTAGATTAGGTAATAAAGTTAATCACTTTATTTGTGTTAAGAACATAATTTGATCATAATTGTGTTTGGTTATTTGTCTTGATCATATATAATAATCTTAGATATTTCTCAATAGAACAATTATCTTAAACTATCAATTTTGTGTTTACTTGTGTATGATCATTACATAGTAATTCATGAATTTGTGTGTAACAGCTCAAATTTTCAAAAAAAAATTTTTCATTTAAAACAAAACATCATTATTCAACAAAAGAGTTTATTCCAAGTTTATTGCAAAAGTATAAATAATAAATCTCCAAGATCTTCAACAATGGCAGTGTGTACGTGTCACGCCGGCGCCTTTCCACGGTCATCACTAGTACCTGAAAAACATAAACACAACTAGTAAGCATAAATGCTTAGTGAGTTCCCCAGTATACGACTTACCCACATACGCCTTCCGGCCCGGACCTTTCGGTCCACATAACATTGCCTTCCGGCCCGTAACATAGTCGCCTTCCGGCCCATAACATATCGCCTTCCGGCCCGTATTAAATTGCCTTCCGACCCATAGTATTTTGCCTTCCGGCCCATAATAGTATAAACATAACACATGTAACATAACGCACATAACACATAAGTCATACATCATACCGTTCTTTCTATCACATAAAGTCTCGCCTTCCGGCCCGTATAAGCATACATCACATATAAGCATACATCACATATAAAGCATCTACCTCTCTAGACATAGCATAAATATAACACATACGACCTTCCGGTCTCACAGTCAAACCCTTCCGGGTAAAGTATAGTGAGAAGACTCACCTCGTAGTATGCAAGCTATAAACCCTTTGAGCTACTCGTACTCGATCCGCTAATCCGCAGGTTCCCTATAATACCACATACCTTTATTAATGATCTTATCAAACAAGACAATTGACCCTACTAAGTTACATACAGGTCAACGGTCAATCTTGACCGGACTCGTCGAGTGAAAAGGGCAACTCGGCGGGTATAGACACCCCGACTCCACTCGCCGAGTCTAAAGGACGACTCGACGAGTTCTAATAGATCTTCAAGCTACTCGCCGAGTCTGAAGAACAACTCGGCGAGTCCTAGTGAATCTTCAAGCTACTCGCCGAGTCTGAAGAACAACTCGGCGAGTCCTCGCCATGCAGTCAATCCGCTGCCTCCTGTATTTCGCATGATTTCGAAGTATATAGATATGGGGCTTCCTGGACTTTCACATATACTATTACAGGGTTTTTTAAACACTTGTAACAACACTATAATCTAACAATTCCTTAAATGGGTTTCCTAAACCCTAAATTCGCATACAACGTAAAAGCTACAGATTATGATCCGAAGATTACCTGGAAACGTGTTCCCTGGGTCCCCAACCTCCAGTACTCGACTCCTTGGACTTCCTTTGATCACCACCTTGCCTCTCCTTGTCTAACAATCTCTTCAACCTTCCTCTAGCCCTCACTCTTGCTCCAGATGCCCACAAACTCCCAAGGTATCTACAATCGGCCAAAAGACGCGACATGACGGCCATAAGATCATTATATACGATTCAGAATCGAAACGGCTAGGGTTCAGCTGAACAGCGTCGACTCGCCGAGTCCCTTATTGGACTCGTCGAGTCCAGTCGCGTATCTGCGACCAAGACCATGGCCCTACTCGGCGAGTCGTGCACCAACTCGCCGAGTCCCCTCCTAAATGTGCCCCAAAAATAATTTAAAGAAATACCTGAAATTCCGGGCTGTTACAACTCTCCCCCACTAGAACTAGACTTCGCCCTCGAAGTCTCATTCTGCGAATAACTCCGGATGTTGCTCCCGCATTTCTCTTTCCGGCTCCCACGTCATCTCCGATCCCTTCCGATGTTGCCACTGAACCAACACCAGAGGTATCTCCTTGTTCCGTAGAACCTTGATCTTCCGATCCCTGATAGCTACTGGTCTCTCGGCGTAATTCAAACTCGCATCTACCTGAATATCTTCTAACGGAACCACTGCTGCCTCATCGGCTATACACTTCCTCAGCTGTGATACGTGGAAGGTATTGTGAATCTGACTCAGCTCCGCTGGCAACTCCAACCGATAAGCTACCCGACCTACCCTTGCAATTACCCGAAATGGACCTATGAACCGGGGCCCCAATTTGCCCCTCTTCCTGAACCGGATCACCCCTTTCCAAGGAGAAACCTTTAGGAGAACGAAGTCGCCGACCTGAAATTCGAGCTCGGACCGGCGTCTGTCCGCATAACTCTTCTGTCGGCTCTGGGCGGTCAATAACCTCTGTCTCACTCGTTGGATCTGTTCGGTCGTTTGAAGTACGATCTCTGTACTGCCCATCACTCTCTGTCCCACTTCTCCCCAGCAAATGGGAGTCCGACACCTCCTACCATACAACAACTCAAAAGGTGGCATACCAATGCTCGAATGATGGTTGTTGTTGTAGGAAAACTCAGCCAGCGGCAGATGCGCATCCCAGCTACCCCCGAAGTCTAACACACACGCTCTAAGCATATCTTCCAATGTCTGGATCGTCCGCTCGCTCTGACCGTCGGTCTGGGGATGGTATGCGGTACTAAAATGCAGTTTAGTACCCAACTCCTCATGGAATTTCTTCCAGAACCTGGAAGTGAAACGTACATCGCGGTCCGAAACAATCGAGGTCGGCACTCCATGCCGAGATACTATCTCTCTCATGTATAACTCTGCCAACTTCTCTGCTGATGAACTTTCGCTAATGGCAAGGAAGTGTGCACTCTTTGTTAGCCTATCCACAATCACCCAAATTGCATCGACTCCCCTGGCAGTTTTCGGCAATTTGGTGATGAAATCCATCGTGATCTGATCCCACTTCCACTCAGGAACCTCCAAGGGTTGCAACTTACCGTGCGGCCTCTGGTGCTCGGCCTTAACCCTACGGCAGGTCAAACACCTCTCAACGAACCAGGCAACGTCTCTCTTCATGCAAGGCCACCAGTACTCCTTTTTCAAATCCAAATACATTTTCGTAGCACCGGGATGGATCGAGAATTTCGATCTGTGTGCCTCCTCCATCAAAGTAACACGCGTACCGCCCACGAATGGTACCCAGATCCGACCCCGACATGTCAGAAGTCCCCGCCCATCCGTAACGAACTCTAAAATCAACCCGACGACCCGCTCCTGTTTCTGCATCCCAGACTTCACGACCTCGGTTTGTGCCCCACGAATAGCATCTAATACCGGAGTCATCACCGTCAATCTCAAACACACGTCCCGCAATGGAGTACTCTCCGCCCTACGACTCAATGCATCAGCTACCACATTAGCCTTGCCTGGGTGGTATAGGATCTCACAGTCATAATCCTTAACCACGTCTAACCATCTCCTCTGACGCATGTTTAGGTTGGGTTGATCCATCAAATACTTCAAACTCTTTTGGTCCGTGTATATGGTACAACGAACCCCGTACAGGTAGTGGCGCCAAATTTTGAGGGCGGACACTACTGCCCCCAACTCTAAGTCATGCGTGGGATATCTCGCTTCGTGAGGCTTCAGCTGCCTCGATGCATAGGCTATCACATGGCCCCTCTGCATCAACACTGCACCCAGTCCTGAAATCGATGCGTCGCAATATACGACAAAGTCCTCCATCCCCTCCGGGAGAGCTAATACTGGTGCTTCGCACAGTCTCTGACGAAGTGTCTCGAAGGAAGTCTGCTGCTCGGGTCCCCATGAGAATGTAACACCCTTTCGGGTCAATTTGGTAAGTGGCACCGCGATCTTGGAGAAGTCCCTAATGAACCTTCGATAGTACCCCGCCAACCCAAGGAAACTCCTGATCTCCGAAGGTGACTTCGGTGCCTCCCAACTCATCACCGCTTCCACCTTGGCCGGATCGACCAATATCCCTGCCTGATTTACAACGTGCCCCAGAAATTGAACTTCCCGCAACCAGAAGTCACATTTGGAGAATTTTGCATATAGCTTCTCCAACCTCAGTACCTCAAGGACCTCCCTCAAATGTCCCTCATGCTGCTCCCTAGACCGCGAATACACCAGAATGTCGTCGATGAATACAATCACAGACCGATCCAGCATCGGCCTGCATACCCTGTTCATGAGATCCATAAACACTGCTGGGGCATTGGTGAGCCCAAAAGGCATCACCACGAACTCGTAATGCCCATACCGCGTCCTAAAGGCTGTCTTTTGGACGTCCTCATCCCGCACTCTTACCTGATGGTACCCTGATCTCAAATCAATCTTGGAAAACCAAGATGCCCCTTGCAACTGATCGAATAGATCATCGATCCTCGGTAACGGATAGCGGTTCTTGACTGTCACCTTGTTCAGCTCCCGGTAATCGATACACATCCGGTGTGAACCATCCTTCTTCTTGACGAACAGAATCGGTGCTCCCCACGGCGAGCTACTCGGCCGAATAAATCCCTTCCCCAACAACTCTTGAAGTTGTGAGGACAATTCTTGCATCTCTGGAGGTGCAAGACGATAAGGCACCTTCGCAATAGGCGCAGCCCCTGGAACTAGATCGATACCAAACTCCACTTGCCTCGCAGGAGGTATTCCTGGCAAATCCTCGGGAAAAACATCTGGAAACTCGCGCACCACTGGAACCTCCTTCAATGTCTTCGGTCTCTCGGAACTCTCCCGCGTATCCATCACATACGCCACAAAACCGTTACATCCCCGCTGTAGGCATTGCCTTGCCCTAGCGGCCGAACAAAAAGCTGATCCCGAACGGGTACCCTCGCCGTATACCGTAAGAACTCCCCCACTAGGGTCTCGTATAGTCACCAGCTGACGCTCGCAGTCGATAACAGCGCTGAATCGGCTCAACCAGTCCATGCCTACAATGACACAGACATCCCCCATCGCAATAGGAATGAGGTCAATCGGAAACGCGACCCCGAAGATCTCTAGCACACATCCCCGAAGAACCTCCGTAGCACAAATCACCCTCTCAGCCGCAATAGAAACGCTCAAAGGTCGACTTAACGGCTCACGACTAATGCCGATGTGCTGACTAAAAGCTAACGATACAAACGATCTACTCGCACCCGAATCAAATAACACTAGAGCAGGCATAGAGTTCACAAGGAAAGTACCTACACATTCTTTAACATAAGCATAACATTTCGACCTTTAATTAAATACGCGAATGATAACATACCTGCCACAACATCGGGCGCAGCGCGGACCTCCTCCGCAGTCAGCTGAAAGGCTCTCCCGCGAGCCCTCGGGGCCTCGACCTTCGCCGGTCGGGTCTCAGTAGTCCGGGTAGTAGGTGTAGCTCCCTGACGAAGTTGCGGACACTCGGCCTTCCGATGGCCTGTCTGGTTGCAGTGAAAGCAAACCATAAACCCCTTAGGGCAATCCCTGGCAATATGTCCCTCCTTGCCACACTTGTAGCAACCACCGGCTCGACACGCCCCCTCGTGACTCTTGCCGCACTTCGCGCAAGTGCGACCCTTCGAACCTCCCATCCTTGAATCAGCGAACTTAGTCCGCTTGGCTGCCGGCTGAGACTGGGCCGGCCGTCGATCCACCTGCCGAGACTCAGCCTCCTCCCTCGCTTGAGTCTCCAACTCGATCTCGCGCTTCCTGGCGTTCGCCTGAAGCTCAGTGAAAGTACGATAGGTGGAGTTTGACACAAACTCCCGGATCTCCCTCTTCAAAACACCCAAATAGCGGCTCATCCGCGACTGCTCCGTAGATACCATCTCGGGGCAGAACATTGCCCTCTCATGAAACTTCCGTGTGATCACTGCCACGGAATCAGTACCCTGCTTAAGGGTCAAGAACTCCTGAATCAATCGCTCCCTCTCTACCGGGGGAACGTACTCGTCCCTGAACATCTCCGTAAACCTCTCCCATGTCACCGCCGAAATCTCTGCCTGAGCGAAGTTCGCCGTCACGAACTTCCACCAATCCTTCGCTCCCAGACGGAGCTGGTTCAAGGCGAACCGTACCCTCAAGTGCTCCGGGCATGAGCAAGTATAGAAGCACCCCTCGATGTCGGCGATCCACCTCATAGCTGCAATCGGATCCTGCGTCCCATCAAATTCAGGGGGTTTCGTGTTGCTGAATTCCCTGAATAGTAATGAATCACCCCTTGCGGCCTGGCAGCAGACACAGCTGCGGTAGCGGCAGCAACTGCAGCTTCAGTAAGTGCGGCGTACCGCTCCTCAAACTCCTCCATCAGCGTGGTCTTAATAGACCCAAACATCTCCGGGATCTCAGCCCGGACCGCCGCAGCTACCTCTTCCTGAATAATCTGACGAATCTCCCCGTCACTAGCACCGCTCGAACTCGCCCCATTGCGTGTGATTACCATGATGTCTCTGAAATACAACATAAAATCATCAGAGACTCCACCAAGTACAATTGTACTCGATACGCGCCCTACCCAGTCTCCGATTTCCAGGGATTCTTACTTGAGTCTTCCACTGATCCGGTGCCTTCGGTAGTACGGGCCCAATACTACCGACCACACCGTATCAGTATTCGTCTCAAATCTTCCTCCCCAAATCCCGAATAATGAGTACTCTACCTCTAGTATGCACTATCTACTTGCATGCTACAAAATATCTCATATAAGCAATCTCTCTAGACTAAGGCATCACAAACAGGCAATTCTGGTCCTATCATGTATACCTAGTCTTCTAGCATGCATAACAATTCCTAATTCAGTGCATCACATAACATCGTAAGGTATTCTGGGGATCTTTACCGTTCGGACGCTGGCTGCTCGTACACACTGTTCCATCCTTGTTTTACCGCCTTACCGTTTATAAAATGTTGTGTCCTTATTATTTAAAAAGGTTTTTCCTCAAATCCCCGGTCTGAGTTCAGTTGCACCCAAAAGTACACCCGAATCCCTCAAACCAAGGCTCTGATACCAATTGTAACAGCTCAAATTTTCAAAAAAAAAATTTTCATTTAAAACAAAACATCATTATTCGACAAAAGAGTTTATTCCAAGTTTATTGCAAAAGTATAAATAATAAATCTCCAAGATCTTCAACAATGGCAGTGTGTACGTGTCACGCTGGCGCCTTTCCAAGGTCATCACTAGTACCTGAAAAACATAAACACAACTAGTAAGCATAAATGCTTAGTGAGTTCCCCAGTATACGACTTACCCACATACGCCTTCCGGCCCGGACCTTTCGGTCCACATAACATTGCCTTCCGGCCCGTAACATAATCGCCTTCCGGCCCATAACATATCGCCTTCCGGCCCGTATTAAATTGCCTTCCGGCCCATAGTATTTTGCCTTCCGGCCCATAATAGTATAAACATAACACATGTAACATAACGCACATAACACATAAGTCATACATCATACCGTTCTTTCTATCACATAAAGTCTCGCCTTCCGGCCCGTATAAGCATACATCACATATAAGCATACATCACATATAAAGCATCTACCTCTCTAGACATAGCATAAATATAACACATACGACCTTCCGGTCTCACAGTCAAACCCTTCCGGGTAAAGTATAGTGAGAAGACTCACCTCGTAGTATGCAAGCTATAAACCCTTTGAGCTACTCGTACTCGATCCGCTAATCCGCAGGTTCCCTATAATACCACATACCTTTATTAATGATCTTATCAAACAAGACAATTGACCCTACTAAGTTACATACAGGTCAACGGTCAATCTTGACCGGACTCGTCGAGTGAAAAGGGCAACTCGGCGGGTATAGACACCCCGACTCCACTCGCCGAGTCTAAAGGATGACTCGACGAGTTCTAATAGATCTTCAAGCTACTCGCCGAGTCTGAAGAACAACTCGGCGAGTCCTAGTGAATCTTCAAGCTACTCGCCGAGTCTGAAGAACAACTCGGCGAGTCCTCGCCATGCAGTCAATCCGCTGCCTCCTGTATTTCGCATGATTTCGAAGTATATAGATATGGGGCTTCCTGGACTTTCACATATACTATTACAGGGGTTTTTAAACACTTGTAACAACACTATAATCTAACAATTCCTTAAATGGGTTTCCTAAACCCTAAATTCGCATACAACGTAAAAGCTACAGATTATGATCCGAAGATTACCTGGAAACGTGTTCCCTGGGTCCCCAACCTCCAGTACTCGACTCCTTGGACTTCCTTTGATCACCACCTTGCCTCTCCTTGTCTAACAATCTCTTCAACCTTCCTCTAGCCCTCACTCTTGCTCCAGATGCCCACAAACTCCCAAGGTATCTACAATCGGCCAAAAGACGCGACATGACGGCCATAAGATCATTATATACGATTCAGAATTGAAACGGCTAGGGTTCAGCTGAACAGCGTCGACTCGCCGAGTCCCTTATTGGACTCGTCGAGTCCAGTCGCGTATCTGCGACCAAGACCATGGCCCTACTCGGCGAGTCGTGCACCAACTCGCCGAGTCCCCTCCTAAATGTGCCCCAAAAATAATTTAAAGAAATACCTGAAATTCCGGGCTGTTACATTGTGAAAATATTAGAAGATCGGATCAAGAATGCTAATTGTATTTATATTGGTAACCAACTGAATTAATCCATATTTAGATACTAACCATAAGAAAAAGGGGGATTCAAAGCTAAATGGAAATCTCTTCATAATCTTGATAACAATCGTTCTTAGTTAAGTGTTTGCTTAGTTTTTAGTTAATTGAATTTAATTTGAACTTGCAAAATCTGATAAAGCCCCTTTTAGTTATTGGTTTTAGATTAGTTTTTAGTAGTTATTTTATAAGCCAAATTTCGTTCCCTATGTTCGATACCTAACTTACTTTACTATACTATAAACTTACTAGGTACACTGCCCATAAGTGCATTTGTAGAGATGTTAGTTAGGTTTATAAATTGAAAATTTGATTGGTATATTTATGCACACATCAAGCTTTTGGCGCCGTTTCCAAGGAACAAGAATTTCAGTTGTTCATTTAATTATTTTGGTTAATCGATCATTTTTGCTGTGTAAGAAACAAAAAAAGTTAATTTTCTATTTTTTTTTTCTGTTTTTATAGTTCTCATGATGTGAGCTTTACCTCTCACGATGTGATTTCTGCTTTTTCATTTTTTTATTTATTTTGCTTTTTAGTTCTTTTTATTTATTTTGTTTTAGTGATTTATGACTAGGGGATGACAACTTCCCATTATACCACCACTTGAAGATCCAAAATCCGCATTCCATAAGAAGAAGGATAAAAAGGTTGACGAATCGAGTAGTACCTTCTAATTCAACAAGTTTTAAAGCTTCGAAAGAACTCCAAACAAGAAAGGAACCAGATACGAGCCAGGAACATAAAGTGAACCAGAAGAAGAGGTCAAAAGCAAGGCCGAAGATATGGGGTAAATTACCACCATGATGATAGAATAATAGAAAAGGAGAGTACGAAATGATAACGGTTCAGGTCTTGTGCCACCTGCAATACCAACTGCCATGAACATTGAGCTTAAGGGCCACATTCTTGCAATGCTAAAAGACATACCATTTTCCAGGAAAGATTATGAAGATGATTTCAAGAACATTAATGAAGTATTTAACATTGCAAACTATTTCAATGTTCCAAATGTTTTTAGAGATGCAGTTTTACTAAGGATGATTCTTGTGACACTTACTGGAGATGCAAAAATATGGTTGAAGTCATTAGCACCTAGGACTATAAGAACTTGGCAAAACCTTCGTGAAACATTCATCGAGCAATTTAGTCCTCCTTCAAAGATAGCAAAACTCAAGAAAGAGATTGCTAATTTTCAACAAGACGATGGCTAGTCCTTATATGTGGCTTGGGAAAGATATAAAGGTATTTTAAGAAATTGTCCTCAACATGATTTAAACATTCAACAAGAAGTTTCCATATTCTATGATGGGGTGAATGTGACCATCTTTGTGACAACCTGTTCTTGGTGAAAACAAAACCTTTCTTTTTGAAGTGTATCCAATCGATAAAAACCCTTTCTTGGTGAAAACAAACCCTTTCTGTTCTTTATTTGTTTAGTTTAGTTTGTTCTTGTTTATTATACTTGAAGTGTATCCAATCGATAAAAACCTTCAATTGGTATCAAAGTAGGTTTTTGATACACTCAAGTAATCATGTCGACTTCCTATAATCCTAAATCTTTTGGTCTTAACAAAATCCTCCTTTCGATGAGCACAATTTCACCATATGGAAAACTAACGCCATGGTTGTTCTTGAAACCATGGACTGTGAGAAGCTTAAAATTATTGAAAAAGGTCCTCACATTCCTATGTATCAACCTATGTTCAAAAATGATCCTATTGGTTCCTTGAAGCAAAAACAAAAGACTAGTTATTACGACGATGACAAGAAACTGATTAGTCTTGAAGTGAAAGCTAGATCAGTGATAGGAATATCTATTTTTTATCACGTGTATCATCTTGTAAATAATTGTGAATCAACTCAAGAGTTGACGGATATGCTGACGGTGGCTTATGAAGGCATTATGGACATTGACGAGACAACCATTAACAACCTCTATCGGAGATATGAGCATTTATTTTCTCAACAAGGTGAATATCTGACACAAACCTTTAATAGGTATAAATTTTTGGTTAATGATATGTGCAGGGTGGGAATCGTCAATCATTCTTCTCTGTTGGTTCTAAATCTCCTTGACTTTCTTGGGAAATGCTGGGAGCATCACACTAATGTCCTTAAGAATAGTGAAAGATCAATGCTGTGGATCTGAAATCCTTGTTTAGAAATCTACAAAATTACAAAGAGAAGAAAGCTCTTCATAGAGACATCATGAAGGACTCAAGCAAGTAAAATTATATAGCCTTGGTTTCTCGAAAGGAAGCAATGAAGCACATCCGTGACTCGGATGAATTAGATCAGGGTGAAGAGAGTGGTGAAGATATCACTAATGAACTTGTTGCCAGTGTTGCACTTAATGTCAAACATTACGAAGAAAGCAGATCAAATGGGCTCGAAGAGATCTATATAAGGGAGGCAGTTCAGCAAGGAGATCCACCCCAGAGAAGAAAGAATTAGGTAATTGTTTTAATTATGGAAGCACTGACCATTTTCCATGGAATGCAAAGAAAAGAAAGAAGCTTAAGGTCCATAAAATTATGAAATCTTGTACAAGAAGCTGTTAGCCCACTTGAAGAAGGAGAACATATCTCTACCAAAAGCTTTCATTACAAAACAATAGGATCGTGAAGAATGGGTAGAAGAAGATGAGAAATCTATAGATGAGGGACTAAATGTTAAGGGTCTAATGGCTCTTATCAATGATTTCCCTGATGATAATATCAAAATGTGTGACGCTGATACCTCTCAAGTTGTCTAAGGATCGTGTCAAAATCTGGAACATACTTGGTTCCTTGACAGTGGGTGCTCTAGAAACATGAGCGGTCTCAAGCCCCACTTAACAAACTTTATGGAGAAAGATGGTCCTATTGTTGTTTTTGGCGACAACAATGAAGAAGCTTTCATGGGAGTTGGAAGATTTGAGTGCAGGGCATTCAAATTGAAGGATGTGTTCTATGTAAAGGGTCTAAAGAGAAATCTTATCACCATCAATCAACTTTGTGATGTTGGTTATACGATTCTCTTTGATTGACATGAAGGAAAGTTTTTTGACTCTAAGAACAAAATTATGCTCACTGCACTCAGGGACAACAACATTTACATGCTTTGATTTTATTTGTTTAGACAATGCTACTTTATATTTTTGACTTTATGCTTCACTACCTTAAAACTTCTGAACATAAGTTGCTAGAATTTTAGTTTACTATGACATTTTGCGTCAAAAAATCTTTTTAACTTTTATTTTACTGAAGAAGTATAAACTATACATTATTTTACTATCATTTGTTTATGCATGTTCTTCTCTATCGATAATGACCTTATCTGATTTGTTCCTTTGGAAAAGATTAGTGTATCATTACTGTGGTGCAACATCTTCTAAGTAGTGCTAGTTGAAGCTGACTCTACATCTTTTCTTTAACACCAGTTGCTCTCTCCAAGATGCTAATGCTCACACTGATTCTCATGTTGCATCTTGTTGATGATACCACATTGGAGATAATTGTGCCAAAATGTGTTCTTTTAGGCACGTATCTCTTCCATCTTGAACAACCTATTTCTATTGCAATGGGATTAAGTGAATTTAGGTAACATAGGACGTCTAATTTCCATTAATGCTATCACTACAACACCACCTCCCTTCAGAAATCCAAAGGCGTTTTCAACAAGACATTGGTCCCACCTCCTCTTCTTTTACGAATCACAATGAGTGGAACCTTCAAATTTTTTCTTGGTGATTCACATAACTAGAAGGTTACAAATATTGGATCCTCTTAACTCGTTGATTACAAGGACTAGTTCATGTTCTTCTCTTTTTCATGGTGAACATGAAGCTTGGAATCAATCCACAAAACCACAACGATTAAAGGCATTCTCTCTCCTTGATTTCTATGAATTGTTTTTGTGTTTGATATATTTGATCTTGATTGTTTACTATTTTATAGAATATGTTGAGGGGTAGATATCTCGGAAAATGTAAATACATTTATTGCCCTTCAGTTCAAAACATTTGATGGATCGCGTCTTTATCATGCTTCTAAGAAAGCTGCACAAATATCGCATTTAGAATATTTCCTTGTTTAACTAACTCTTCTGTTTGTATATTATTCATTATTTTGTCCTTGTACCATTTTAAAAGATTTGATGGTGGTATCACATAAGCCATGTATGTAACTTTTGACAAATAATCGTCCTTAGAAGTATGTTGCTGTGTATGCCTAAATCTCCCTAAGTATCTCATCAGTGACTAGAGGTGCACACAAAAACCGGATCCACGAAATGAAACCGATCCGATCCGAAAACCGGTTTCGGTCAAAACCGATTTTGACCAAACCGGATCGGATTAAACTGGTGACCGGATTCAAACCGGTTTGACTTTACGGACTCAAAATCGGATTTACCCCCGGATCACAAACCGAATTCTACAAAAATCGGTTCTTAAACCGTCGAAAAATCTGGTAAAAGCTTAAAAAATCCGGATCAAACCGATTTCAAATCGGATTCGGATTGTTGACCAGATTCGGATCGGATTTTGACCGGATTCGGATCGGATTGTTGACCGGATCGGATTTGACCGGATCGGATTGTTGACCGGATCGGATCCTGGGTTTGTGCATCTCTATCAGTGACACCATCTCCTGATATGACATTGAGTCACTCCATCATGCCAATGATCTAGAATTGTCTAAACTTTCTTAGTGAGATTGCATGGTCCAAATAAAATTTTTTAGAAAGGGTTGGGTGTTTATTCTTAGTTAACTATCTTGCCTAATCCTGTCCCTGGAAGTGTGCTTGTGGTATGGATAAAGTCTCATGTTCTGTTGAAACATTGAACATAACCTAATGGCTTACCCTAATTTCATAGTCATAAACGTAAAAGTTACTTGTCTGGTCCTTAAATGACAAATGGTTATTCACGTCCTTGACCTGCTAGTCTGAGGTATGACATGGTGCCACTTCGAATTAACGGAAGATTTTATGATTCTAGACTACAACTAACTCTATGATGCAAGGGTTATACCACTTTTTGCTGATGGGTTATCATTGTTAATGATCCATGCTGATTCCACATCAGCGTAACTGAAACAATCCATTCTCTCCATATTTTCTTCTTTAAAGCTTTATGATTCAGCATAATGTACCATATGCTGATGAGAGCTTGAAAAATCTATGTTGATGGTTAAGCTAAAACACCATAGCTTATCCCACACATCAATCCATTCTCTCAATATATTCTTCTTTATAATTTTATGATTCAGCATATGAAACCAAACATTGATGAGAATTTTAAAAATATTTGTCGATGGGTACATTTCATACCAAAATGTATTACACGCATCATATCACTCTTGCCCTTTTCTTCTAATAAAATTGATTTATGTGTCAGTATATGAAACCGCATGCTGACGAAATATCGAAATATTATGTCAGTAAATGGTAGTTCAAACCTATACTATCACGAGATATCACAAACTTATTACAAGCTGCAACTCTGATACTCTGATTGCTTTCGCTGCTGACCATTTCTGCTGATGCTATATCTCACTAATGTACCTTCCTTATCTCAATGGTAACTTTTGGATAACAATTAAAAGATCTATCAATATCTTTGGATCTGAGATTTTTACGGTGTTGATCTCTTCAATCATTGGTTACATAAAAGGGAAGAACATTTAGAGATAAATTAGGAAAATTCTCTCCTAGTCCATTCTCATAAGTCATTCAAGCAATTGGTTCTCTCTCGAAAAAGGCTCTCTCAACCATTATCTTCCTCAAGCTCTCATCATGTTACAACCTCTATATGATTTTTCCCTTAATGCTAATGTATTCAAAGGTCCTCATGCCCGTGATTCTCCGATCATCATTCAAGAAAACAATGTGATGTTCTCTCATGACATCTCAAAACAGTTTGTGAACTTAGGAATCAAAGACTTCGTGGACTATGTCAAAAACTTCCCTATTTGATATGCCTTCTGCAACTTCCCAAAGCCATCCTACCCTGAGTTCTACTATTCCTTCTCTGTTGATTCTGATGCTCAAACCATTACTGGAACCCTTGAAGATGGTCAATAAATGGTTACTATTCATGTGGAATCTTTTCGAACTGCTATTCGTCTTCCTCGATTAGAAAATTATTTTAAAACTCATTCGGAAGAAAAATGCTAGTTCGTTCATGAAGGATTAGGGTATAACTTTTCTCTTTAGGGAACCTCTCGTGATCCACACAAATACAACGTGGATCAAACCCACCTCTAGTGAAAACTACTGAGCTACTGATCCAAGATGTGATTTATCCAAGATCATCGTCTCCTTCTCCTTAAGATGAGACTGTTCCTCTTATTCCAACACCTATTCATACTTTTGCTTTTTATCAAGGGGAATCCATGTCCAATTTTGAAATAACTATGTTTCTCAACTTTCTCTACTGGTGTAGATAACTCAGTCCTTGGGAGAAAGGCTGACTAGAGTGGAAAAGGATGTGGTTGATATGAAACGCATTATGACCTTGGGTGATGATGTCATGATTATTGATGACACCCCACCAAACTCTCAAGGTGATAATCCTCATCCACCTCCACCTCCATCATGAAATCCTCCTCTGCCATCTCATCCTCCTCCTTGTACTTCTTTTACCACCTCCTGGCTCTCCCCCTAATTTGATGCTTCCAAAAAGTGGGAGAATAGTCAAAAGCGTCCAGATCAACAAATTCAAATGGTGGTGATTGCATCAACTCCATCTCAGCCTGAGATGTCTGAAGCTGGAAGGGTTGAAGCTGACTGTTAAAAGGAAATTGTTAGAGTAAATTACATGAATGGTCCTTATTGTTTTGGGTAATTTGCATGTTTGATCCCTAACTTATTTTTTTAACTCGGAAGGTCCCTAAATCTTGTTTTTGTTACGTGCTTGGTCCCTATCTTACCAAAAAAGGCTATTTTCCCTTGATTTTTTAATTTATTTATATAAGGTGGGGTAGCTAAGGTAAATTAAGGTGAGGTGGAAGTGGGGTTTGGGGTGTGTTTATTTAAATAAATTAAAAAATCAAGGGAAAAATAGTATTTTTAGGTAAGAAAGGGACCAAGTGCATACCCAAAACAAATAGTACGAATCTTCCAACTTAAAAAACTAAGTTAGGGACCAAACGTGCAAATTAGCCAAAACCGTATGGACCATTCATGTAATTTACTCAAATTGTTATTGCTGGACAAGAGATAAACATTCCAGACACTAATGCAACATCAAATCATCATCCCATTCTAGATGTTGGTGATCAATCAGAGACGGATAACTATAAAGGTTTTCTTGATCTAGGATTCATGCCACAAGCTGTTGTTCCCGTTGTTCCTTTGTGTTTCATATACACCTATCCACACTTTGTGGGGGAGATTCCTCAAGGAACTAACAACAACATAGAATTTGATGATGATCAACTCAATCCTCAAAAGAGGAAGGCTTCCTTCTTAAGGGGAGCCCATGACGCTGAAGCTGGAAGCTCTTTTGCTGTTGGTGATCCTTCAACACCTCCTCCTTCGAAGAAATGTAAGCTATTGTTGATCTGAATGCCTTGGCTGAAAAATGGGATATAACCGTTGAGGAAGTAAGAGAAATCATGATAGAGAATAATTCCGCTATTAGAGAAAGAAACGAAGATAGAAAAGGAGAATATCTGTCGTTTAAACTTGCTCAAGCTCTTGCTTTCGCTGATGAAAGTGCTAATGTTCAAAGCACTAATGATAAAATCAAAAAAATTTAGCTATTCAATAATAGTGTGGAAAAATAACAAAGGGTCTTGAAAATGAATGACAGGATCAACAAAAAGAAGTTTGAAGATGTTCTAACTCATAGAACAAAGCCCGATTCCATTATCAGGCTAAGGTGCACTAAACCAAGGAACGAGTGACTGAAGCTTCACTTGGTCAGGAAGAAGATTGAGTATGAATACATTGAGGTTGTATTTTCTCATGAGCTAGTAAAATTTGGCTACAATGAGACGATACAAATTTAAGAATTTAGTGACAAAAATAAAGGTATTAATGCTTAAGAGGTGAAATTAGCAATATAGTAGCTGCTTAACAAAGTAAAGAAACTGAATCTTGTGCCATAAGCTGGTCCTTCTAGACCATCCACCCCAGGAAGAATAGGTGCTCCCAAAATGTCCAAGAATACTAAGTTTCTCCTTCCATATGGAGCCTGCTACATCAAAAACAAATTGTCAGTGGGTGTTGAACTAGTTCAATACATGTTCATTCGAGAACCCGAGCATGGAATTTTCTATCTTGATAGTCAAAATCACATGTTCTTCAAAGTACTAATGATCTTCCCACTGCAGCTACTAAGCATTTATTTCATCTTCACACGGTAGGACTTAGTCATATAGAACTCGAAAGAGGATATCGTGTGTTGATCTCTATGGTGCTTAGTAAAATTTTGGAAGACCTTAAAGTTAATGAATTCAGATGGGTAAAGCCTGAAATATTGAAAGAAGCTGACAAGTTATACAATGGTTCTTTTGATGATTCCTTTGAAGAAGAAGATTAGTTTTGACATCATTAGATAAGAGGAGATTGTAAGGTCACACCTTATGATCCGATGAATCAAACACTTTATACGCTGATTTCCAACACCAATGCTAACGTCAACATCAATGTCAACGCCTCAAGCCTTATCAGCGTCCGCGTGTAGATAGTTATGTTATGTAATCTTTGTATATTAGGCAAATATACAGATATGTATGGAATAGATAGCAGATCTGATATCTTTGTGATAAGGATCAGTTCTTAGTATAGATTAGATACAATCCCTTCAGTTAAGGGATATAATTGTATAGTTTAGTATATATTCAACAATAGGGTGAATCTCTAATGTGTACGTCTTGGTGACTATCTTTGTGAGAACCCATTTTCTTGGTGAAAGACAATTTGGTGAATGCTTCATGTTCTTTTTTTTGTTCTTTATTTGCTTAGTTAGTGTGTTCGTGTTTATTATACTTGAAGTGTATCCGATTGATACAAACCTTAAGAGACTTCTACCAGAAGGAACAACCACCACTGGAGAAGAAACCCGAATTTGAGTCAATGTTCAATAGGTTTATGGAAGCCTATGAAAAAACAAAATGATGCTACTGATGTTAGCATTAGAAACCAACAAGCTTCCATTAAGAACATTGAGACTCAACTCAGACAATTGACTAACTCGTTAACGAAAGGTTACTACCTAAAATTCCTGATCCAAAACCACAACCTCACGTCATGGAAATAAACAATGAAGAAAACCCTCATTCAAAGGCTCTAGTGATCCATAATGAATCTTCTAAGTAGCCCGAGTCACAACTAAAGAAGATGAAAATCGAAGAAAAAGAGCAATCTGGTGCCTAGTATTCATGATCTGAGCTACTACCTCTCATGTCGTGGGGTCAGTTTGATTCAAAAAATGCTTCTTTTATTAAACCTTATCATCCTCTGTTACCTTTTCCTTCTAGATCAAGGTTAGATCCATTGTAACAAGAGCATAAAAGGTTCATCAATCAAGTCAAGGGTATTCCAATTGATACCCCATTTGTTGAATCATTAGCTAAAATTCCCGAATACACGAAATTCCTTCAAAATCTTCTTGAAACACACCAACAACTAGACAAGACATCCCAGGTTGTTCTTAGTGAACAATTTTCAATGGTTATAATGGAAGGGATACCACCAAATATAGGAGATTAAGGACGCCGTACATTGCCATGCGAATTTGGAAACGCCACAAAAACATTCGCTTTAGCTGATTCTAGAGCTAGCATTAATTTAATGCTTTATTCATTTTTATCAAAAGATTGAACTTACATAGTTGAATACCACAAGGATGTCAATCCATATGGAAAATAGTTCAGTAACTTATCCTCAAGGCATAGTAGAAGAATTATTGGTTAAAATTGGAAAATTTGTTTTTCCAATTGATTTCGTAGTCATAGATATGAAAGAGGATGAAGATGTACACATTATTCTTGGACGCCCACTAATAAGTAATGCAAGAGCCTTGGCTAATTTTCAAGAATATAAGCTCGCTTTACGCGTGGGAAAAGAAGAAATGACATCTGGGGTTAATGAAGGATTCAATAATTCTAAGTCACAAGATTAAGTATTATTCATGGATGAGGATAATGAGCTAGAAGAGTAGGAAAAGTTAATTGTAGAAGAAGTACAAACAAGGGAAAAGTTCAAGGTAAAAGAAGAAGTCAAGCTTACCAAGTGATGAAGAAAAACGAAGTTGAAGATTGAAGTTCAGGTGATAAAGATGAGGATGAGGTAAGTAAAGAAACCAAACTCGATGATATGGAGCTGTAAATAAAAAAGAAGCCGCCGAAGATAAAGAGAAGAGCTTGAATGATTAAAAATCCCAAGTAGTTAAAAGAAAACACGATGCTTGCGACAACCAAACGAAGAAAGAAAATTCAAAGAAATACTACATAAGGTGAGTTCTGGCTTAAAAAAGAATGTGGAAGGAGCAGAAGGAGAAAAGTGAGATTATGCTCTTACCCACAACAACGTAGAGCGGAAAGGAGTCCTGCTCAGGACTTCATAAAAAGTAGCGTTTGTCGGGAGGCAACCTGAGCTCGGTTTGCATTTTTTTCCCTTTCTTTTTAGTTTAGTTAGTTTTACATTAGTAGATTTTTAGGATAAGTCATTTATTTATCTTCTTTTTTCAAAACCAAGTGTGGGATTTAAGTTATGAGTGGTTTAAAGTTTTAAAAGAAAAAAAAATGGGGTTTTGTGAAAATCCAAAGCCCATGACGTGGGCATAAAAGCTTACAGTGTGGGGCATCAAAAGCATCACGACTATATCAACTGTTTAATGCTCACGAAGTGAGCAGTATAAATCATGACATGAGTTTCGACGAGGACCAGATTCTTTTTATTCCCAAATAACACCATTTTGAATAATATTTCAAAACCCACTTACGACGTGAGTTCGAATGAAAAGCATACGTTGGTCCCATACTTGAAACTTTTGGTCGTACTTTTCCCTCTGCTTCTCGATTTCGTGTTCTTCAGTAATTAAAAGGTAAGATTTACCTGTTTAAACCCTTTAATTTACTGATTTTTTGCATTTAGAAGTTAGGGTTCTGTTTTAGCTTTCTTATGTCAAAATTGAAGCGATTTACTATGAAATTGATGTTGCATGTATGATTAAAAGCCTTAGAATCAATGCTAGGGTAAATCCTTTCCATTTATTTGGACCAATTTCACCTGTTTAGTGACCGATTTTCATGACTTCCACCGAACCAAACCCATGACGTGAGATTCCTCTCTCACGACGAGAGGCAATATCATTTTCTATTAAATATTAACTAGGTGTAAGACATATATATTACATGGGTTAATTAAAAAAATTAAATATAAAAGTCTAAATATTTAAGAACATTAGATTTATAAGAACATAAGAAAAATAATAAATTGTTAAAATTGATTTTTTTATCATTTAAATTTAAATAAATAAACAAAATAAACTAATGAGCTTTAATTTGGAAATTTTGAAATAAGAAGGTAAGTCCATTAATGAAATTGATATTCATTTATTACTACATTTATTGTAATTATTACATTAGAGTATTATGTGGAATTTATTAAAATAGAAAAACCCATAAAATGACATGTGGAAAAAAAATTAATTCAAAATAATCACAAAATGACATTTGACAAATTGAATGAGAGTGTGACATGTGACAAAAAAGGCCTTCATTTATTAGAGTAGATTGATGTGGTTTCTATTTTGGTTTTGTTTGTTGATTATTTTGCAGGTATAATGGGTCCTAGAAAGGCTACTACATAGTCCCAAGGTGATGTGTCAAACCTTCACCCATTTTATGAGTTCTCGAACGACCTTCCACAAGAGATTTTGAAGAATCACACAAACAAATTGGGGTGGCTTCATAACCATGAAGTTGTAGTCTCACTGACTATTGACTGGGCCAAATTAAATGAAATTGAAATCTTGGAAAGGTTGAGCCCATATCTTACAAAAACATTTGAAGAAAATGGTGTTTCGATAACATGGGACGGTTGGAGGAATTTTTTCTCAATTAAGGAGCATGTATACAAGGAATTATGTGTTGGATTTTTCTCAACTGTGTCATTTGAATCAAATATGGTGGACCCACATTTCTCGGGAGCACTTGTATTCCGTCTTGGTGGCCAATATTGAGAGTGTAGTCTAGCCGAGTTAGCATGGAGGATGGGATTATACGAGGAAAAGGAAGGGATGCTTCCTCCTTTTGACGTAGGTTTGAGGTTGGATGCACAAGATAACTCACCGGGGGTAAATGGATATAGGTTTTGGAAAACGATATCAAAAGGAGCATTTAATTCAGGAATGTCTCAAGAAAGTCATATCTGATCTCCGATCCACCGCCTCCTTCATTGCCTAGTTACATTCTCAATCAATCATAAGAAACATGGGGACAAAGTAACGAGTCTCAGTTTTTTTCATATGGAATATTATAGCACCCAAAGTTTGCTGCAACATCCCTTATTTCCTTGCTCAATATTTAGGGGTAAGGCAGTTAGTTGAAGAACGGGGAGTCCAATCGCAAGTGGATAATTTTATACCCGATTGGAAAAATCTTATGGTGTGTTTATTCCAAGGTTGACTCATACTTTGACTTGATTCGAGGGGAATGATCTATCTTTGAGTTTCTTGGAGTCCATGAATGTTATAGTAAACATGGGAGGATATTGGTGGATACCAGCCGATGATGGGGTGAGATCACTAGAAAATGTGGAGGAGCCACTGAAACATAGGGGAGGCAGGAATGTGAGTGAAAGAGGTCAAAGAGGATAGCCACTACACCAGGACATGCCAATTGGAGGAGTACCAACCGACCCATTCCAAAGTCGGGTTGGGTATTATTTAGAAAACATTCAAGGTGTCGTACATTACCAAAACCAAGCCATCGACGGAATTTATTTGCATTTTCATATTGAGCGCCAACCCAGCATGCCAACACGAGCTCCCTACATTCCAACTTGGGAAGAGATATGGACATCACACAACTTTGGGGCTGGATTGAGTGGAGCAATAGTAGATGAGAATGATGAATGATCACTTATCCTTTTTATTTTCATTTGGTTATTTTCGTGTGTTTAATTTGTGTTTTTATTTGTTTGGATTGTTTAAAATATATAATCGGATGTTAGTATGTTAGTTTTCTTGTTGCAACCAAGGGTTTGTTTTGTTCGCAAAATTGTTGAAATAATGGAGAAAGAAAGCTGTGAGTCTAAGAGTTAAGAATCAAAGACCATATTTTTTGATAAGTGTGGGGTGACATTCGTGTGCAAAGGAAGAGAGACTAGAGAAAAGAAAGAGTTGCAGAAAAAAAATCATATGCAAAGGAAGAGAGATTAGAGAAAAGAGAGAGTTGGAGAAAAATAAAGGTCTTAAAATAAATCTTAATCAGTTAAGAGGCCAATTGAAGTTCATAAGCATAGAAGAATGATTGACCAATTGCAACATGTCATCGCCCCGTTCTCACAACATAAGCTATTACCATTCATGTTGTGAGGGGTATTTCATCACGAATTGAAATTTAATTTATCTATATTCACGATGTGATCTATCTATTCTCACGTAGTGAGGATCCATACAATAGCATATTCAGTCTTTATTTCGACTTGACAGCAAGGTGTATGCTTTCACACGTTATAACTGAAGCACAAAGTCCTAATTTGAAGTCGCTTGCACCATACTTTTTGAAGATGCAAGTTTCCGATTCACATTTTATTTGACACATTCACAAGTAGCAATAAAATTTCCAGTTCCAACTACATATTCAAGACGTTCAAGCTTTCCCAATAACAAATCAGATTTCAATCTCACCATTACTACCCTAGGGGACTCTGGTTCCTTTTTCTCCCTTTTAGTGCTTTTTATTGCATTAATATTTTTAAGCATACAATGAGGGCATTGTATGAAATAAGTGTGGGGTAGAGGGTCGAAAAAGGATAATCAAGCATAAAAGTAAAAAAATGATAGAAATTTAAAAAATTATTAGGCTTGTAAAATAGTTTAAAAGATATAGTCAATTTAGTTAAGCCAATATGTTATAATGTATTTGTGGCTTCCCAGTCTTAGTGAAATTAGAGGACAAAAACGCAACCCTGTTTAGTTTGATGGACATAATATGTTTAACATCCTGTACCAGAAATGTATCCATGAGAGCTTATGCAGTCATTGCACTTTAGACTAATACCTTTAACCAATAAGGGTTGACATTAAGTTCCCTTGCTTAAGCATGTGTGTTTCTTTTTAGTATTTTTAGTTTTGAGTGAAAAAAGCGAGTTGTGAAAAAAAATAGAAAAGAAAAAAAGTTGCAAAATTTAAGTATAAGACTCTACAAAGCTATGAAGATCAAGAAATATTATGAAGAAAAAGTTCAAAAACTTCAAAATTATTGAAGACTCAAGTTAAAGAAAGTTCAAGAATAAAGCAAAATTGCCAAAAGTTAAAGTTATTATTATTGTAATTTTTCTTTCTTGGTTATTTTTCCATATGTATGCTTGGGAGATTAACCAAAAATACCTTGAGATTAAGAAAGATTTATGGGGATGGATTTGGAGCGATGCATAAAATGAATGTTGTCCAAAGTAAGGGGAAGAGTTTATAAGGATCGTAAGTATTTAGGCTGGGAGGTAATTAGGATCTAGACACAAATACATGCACTGAGGTAAGGTGTAATTTGTGGGTTCAAATCAGATTGTTTTGTATGAGATTGGTGGGAAAGGTGTTATGTGATGTATTAAAAGATAAGTGTTGCTTGAGGGAAAGCTAAAGACAAGTGTGGGGTACTTTGATATTTCCATATTTATATAAATATTTAGGCATTATTTGAGTACATTTTAAGGTATATTTTGTTTAAATGCATATATATTTTATACTTATTAGGTTAAATTAAATTTTGTAGCCAAAATGGACACTCGTGAAGAAAAATGACCAAAAATGACAAAAGCTGGAACCTAGAAGGAATGAAGCTGAAGCTGGGAGCTTAATAAAGCTTAAAAAGAAGAAAAATCATGAAAATACACTTCCCACGACATGGCGCATGGGATTACTACACAAAGAGCAAGTTTCCTTGTTGAGGAAGAATATCTATCGATCTCACATCGTGAACCCTATAGCTCACAACGTGAGGTGTGTTTTTAGGGAAAATATCTATATCGTTTACTAGATCGACAAGAGGGGGATTGGAACAATATTCTAGAGTTCTAAGTTGATTTTACAGCCAGGGAAGTGTGAAAAACAACCCTTGGAAGGAGAAGATGATTAGAGATTAGAGATTTGAAGATTCATAGCATGTATTCGCATTACACATTCAATTTGTATTAGGTTAATGTTGAATCATGAAAAGTTAAGCTCTAGCAATCACTCAAGTTCCGAAGTCAGCTAAGTCCGAGATGAGTAGATGTTCCATGATGAAAATCATTCCAAGATGAAGGGCAATTCCGAGATTTGTTATCTATTCTAGCTTTTAATGTATTTTGTCTTTATTAGAGATGTAACAGTTCATAGGACATTTCTTTATGTATCTTATGGATATCAGTTTGTCAAACACTGAGTAATATTCAGTTCTAGGAATGTTTCTTGGTTTGTATTATGTTCCTCCTTCACTATTTAAGGGGTGAAAGTTTTCAGCATTAATGTGGAGGTAAACAATTCAAGTTTTACACTAAGAATAGTAAATATTCTCTTCACATCATTTTCACTTTTCCTTCAATTCAAAGTTCTTTCACAACACTCTTATTCTTCTTTAAATACCTTTTCATTGATTATACTCTATGTTTTCTTCATTTATTATCTTGAATACTTTGTTGAATATCTTCTTCAAGTCCTAACTCGTATTACCAGATTCGACTGGAACCTTCGTTAAGAGCAGACGTTGATCTTAAAGATCAACTCAAGGTTTGAGTTTTCAAACCTTGTACTTGCACATTGATTATTAGTTCTCAAAATTGGTATCAGAGCTTGAGTGGTTTTCATTTGAATCACTAAGAACAAATTATAGTTGATTTGAAGTTACTTTGGTATTTCAGTGATTTTTGTGTTCAGGATAAAAGTTCTTCTATATACCACTTCTGCTCTCATGTATTAACTTCAATGGCCTAATTCTCAACAAATGTATTCAATGCAAATAGAAAATAGTGTGGGTTGTCCTTCTCGTGCCCCACTTTTAGTTGTTGAAGTGTATGATCACTGGAAATTCATAGTGGAAATGTTATTACTTGGTAAGGAAAAAGGTGAAGAAATATGGAGATCTGTGAAAGATGGTCCACATGTTCTGGTTAGACAAACCATAAAAGATGTTACTACAATTCTCTTTGGCCAAGATGAACAGTGTCAAGCACCTATCACTATTGCCGACATAGAGAAACTGCATGCAGATCAAGTTGCATTTTCCGAGATGGTGTTCAATGTTTCTCCTTCTCTCTTTGAGCACATTAAGTTGTGCAAATCTGCTAAAGAGATTTGGGACACTCTCCAAGACCTCTTCGAGGGATCAGAAAATATGAAGGATAAGCGTCTAACCTCGGTTGTCAACGAGTTCGATACCTTCACCACAACTCTCGGTGAATTAGTTGCATCGGCTTCCAACAGATACTGAATCATCGTCAACAACATGACAACTCATGGGATTGTCCGAACTCCGCTTGAATACAATCTCAAGTTTAGCAATAGTCATGGTAAAGGATGGGGAAACATGAAATCTTGTCTTCAGAGTAATGGATCTCTGAAGAAGCCGAAGCTTTACCAAATGTCTGATGAGCTTCAAGGATATGAATCAAATGTTGCTCAAACATTGAGAGAACTGTCAGGAGGTCCATTAGCTCTTGTTAGTTCCTTTGATCCTCAAGTATCGAACGCCTCTATTTCAGACCCTTTCAAAACTATTATCCCACTTATTCCATCAATTAAACTGTCTCCACCAACTTTACATGTTCTTGCTAACTCCAACTATCAGATTGATGGAGATCTCGATCCTGAAACAATGGACTCGAAACTTCACTTTCAACAAGAGTTTGCCTTAATATCCATGAAATACAAGCGACCATGGAACCCTACTCACAAACCATACCAAAACCATTTCCAAGCTCCTCATCAAAGTAATCCCCAACCATTTTTCAAACCCTCAGAATATCCACCTGCCTATAAACCAAACATCTCACCACTAAGTCACTCCTTGGAATCTCATGAGATTCCGAAGTCATACAAGCCAAAGGTTGTTTATCGCAAGTGTGGTCAAGGAAATCACTTTAACAAATATTATATGGCTAAAGCCATATGTAAACCAAAGATCAAGGACTCTACTTACTATACCCGCCGAGCCCAAGAAATGACTACAAGTGAAAAAAAACATTTGTCATCACTGTGTCAATAGATGTGGAAGGATATTAGTCATCTGGAGATGAATATGGAAGAAACATGTGTCTTATGGCTAGACAAAAAATCAAAGGCGATGAAGGGTATTGGGCAGCTGGTTCAGAAGGAGATGATGAAGATGTTGCGCCAAATTTCTGCTACATGATAACAAATGACCCACCAGGTCGAAGCATCGTTCAATAGGTAAAATGTATGATTACTGATAATAATTTTGATTTACCTCTTTGTGAACCATATCTAATCCAGATCCAATCAGGTATGAACATCATCTATAAATCCAATGAGTCTGCATAGAAGCGAGTGAGAAGATGGAAAGTGAATTGAGTCATCTTAAGTTACGTTTCGAGGATAGGAAACTTAAAATAGAATCATTGGAGCGTGAACTTGTAATGTCACAAGACGATTGTATCATTCTTAAAGACAAATGGGAAATCACTTATTCTGAAAGGAATGTTTTAATTTCTTGTAACAAATGTCTGAATGCCAAAATTTATTCTTTACATCATCCCATAGATATTTTTGAAGCCACATAACAGATGACTCATAATTTTTGTCATCCTTGGTCCAGAGCACCTGGTCTCGGAGGAGAGTTTCTGAAACCAATTGCTCATCCCTTGAAGGAGTTACAAGACAAAAATTTGATGGGAGACATTCTGAACCACACATATTCAGATACCCCTGTCTCACCATTGTCACCCCTTCCTGAGACCTCAGACCGGTATACATCTCCTATTCCTGAGTTTCAACGCATAGTTGTCAAGTGTCCTGATTCCACGTCTCTTCTGCCTTTGATACCCCTGTACCTGAATCAGACCTTAGAATCCTTCCCTAGCATTACCCATACTGTAGCTCAAGTTCCGAACCACAATCCTCTTAACAATTATGTTGTTAGAAAATAATTCTGGAGACAACTGGACCTGACTCGGATAAATTGGATTTTGTCTAGGCATCTTTTGATAGTGACGTAGAAGAAGAAATCCTAGTATATTTTTCATCTAACTCTGGTGTTTCTGATTCTCAAGTGATTTCAAAAACCACCATAGTGTCAATAAAGCCTACGTTTAAAAACCTATTTGCAGGCCAATCTTCTAAGTCATCATCTGACTCGAGGAAGAAACAATCTTTTAATAGGAAAGATGTTGTCGATCCCAAGGTAGAAGCCAAATATTCTCTCAAAAAGGAATTAAGATCAACACATGTTTCCAGATTCATTAAGAATTCCTAGAAGAAAGTATCTCAGAATGTGAGCCTATCCACTAGGAACCACAACATATCTGTGCCTGTTAAGATCGTTAAAATGCCTTCTAATCCTCCTAGCTTGGTAGCTCAAGACAAGGTTGTTAGTCCTACTCCCAAAAAGACTGTTGTTGATAATCATCCCACCAATACTAACTATTCTCATATAGTTTCCACTGTGTTCATTGCTAAATCTGATTGTACAATTTTCAAACCACAACAAGTTTCAAAACCAAACATACCATCAAAATTAGCATACAAAGAACGAGTTGCAAAAAAACACTGTTACTCAAGAGTTTTCAAAAGATTCAAACCAAATATTTGAGTGGAAGGTTAAAAATCTTAAAAAGGAAACTGCAACTCCAAGTGACACTGTGATTCCTACAGCTTCAAAAATTGTTGGTCCAAGAAAAGTTGTTCCCAAACAACCTGTTGTTGAATATGATTTATGGATCAATGAGAAGACTCTGACCTTTTGCTTCTTTAAAAAAGGATCTCTGAATAAATCTTCCAAAACATCTGTTGATCTAAAGTCACAACATAAGTCCAAAGCCCGTGCCCATGTCCCAAAATCTAACATGGAGCCTAAAAACTCCAAAATTCACTAATTATTGCAGGCACTTTGTGCTTTAGAACAACATACAATGTGGTATATTGATAGCGCTTGTTCCATGCACATGACGCGACAAAAACATTTTCTGTGTGATCTTAAACTCTCACCAAATGCTAGCTATGTGACGTATGGAAACAACTCCAACTCTCAGATCAGAGGTTATGTCATCCTCACCAATGGCAATTTCTCTGTCTCAAATGTGGCATATGTAGCTGACCTGAAGCACAATTTGATATGTGTTGCTCAACTTACTAACTCCAACCGACGACTTGAGTTCTGCAAAAAAGCACAGCTATGTCATGACAGAAGACTGGAAAGAATGTCTCATCAAATCGAATCGCAAAAAGAATTTGCATCCTCTAGAAATCAACATGATCATCGACAAACCTCAACTATGTCTACTCTCAAAAGCCATTCTTGGCGTCAGTTGGTTATGGCATCAGAGGCTTGCTCACTTAAGCTTTTGATATATAAATGATCTTGTTTCCGGTGAAATAGTCAGAGATATGCCACTCCTCAAGTTTGAAAATGATCATTTATGTGCTGTGTGTGAACGTGGGAAGCAATCCAAGAAAGTTCATCATGTTATTATCAAAAAATCGATTTCGGAACCATTAGAACTTTTTCACATTGATCTTTATGGACCCTCCACTGTAGAAAGTCTGCATTACAAAAAGTACATTTTTATGATTTCAGATGATTTTACAAGGTTCACTTGGGTCTTTTTCCTCAGGTTGAAATCTAAGACAGCCTCGAAGCTCATTAACTTTATCAAAGGAATTGAAGTTCTCGTCAAACTACGTGTAAGATGATTCTGAAGTGATAATGGCTCGAAATTTACCAACACCGCCATTGAAAAATTACTATCCAACAAAGGCATTGACCACAATTTCTTAGATCCTGACACTCCTCAACAAAATGGTGTGGTTGAAAGAGAAACAAAACTCTCGTTGAAGCTTCTCGATCAATGCTCATCTTTTGAAATCTTCCACTTTATCTTTAGGCTGAAGCCGTGTCCTCTACCTGCTTCACTCAAAATCAAAGAATCATCAATCGATACCTCAACATGACACCTTATTAAGCCATGAATGGTCGTAAGCCGAGTATCTCCTTTCTACACGTCCTTGGCTTTCGATGCTTTATAAAAAATAGTCGTGATAAGCTCACGAAATTTTAGCCAAAATCCGATGAAGAAATATTCGTTGGATACTCTGCAAAATCAAAAGCATACCAGGTTCTGAATCGTTGGAATCGTGTTCTCTAAAAAAGTTTTGATGTCACCTTCGATGACAACTATGTTTAGAATTCTGGCCCAACCCATGTTACTACTCATATCATGGAGTCCGATGCTCCATCGCCAGGATGTCAAAATTCCGAAATTATTCATGAAGTCGACTTTGAAACCCTATTCGGACCATCAGAAACAACTCTTGATTCAGAATCTCGATCAAGACCATCCTCAACTATAGTTCAAATTTCCCAATATGTTTTTGGTCTGACCCCCACTTTTCCTCCATTTTGATTCTGAACTGATTCAACCATCTCAGGTTGAGGGGGAGAATGGTCTTTCCTCTCTTGAATCAAATGTTGTAGGATTCCAAGATGCAGCGGACCAATTTGCTGAATTGCTATTCCGAATAATAACGAAGGTGATGCTAACTTATTTGATTGTTCAGATGACAATGATGTTGATATCTCCGATTCATAAGTTTTGAGGGAGCATCATTCTCTAATTCAAGTTGTTTAAAGGGAGCAAGATAACCCTATTGTTGATATCAGGTCATTAGTTGCACAAGAGCTTCCGAGATTACGTATCTGGACAAAGGATCATCCTCTGCTACTAACATCCAAAATGAATATCATTTCTCTGCATTTATCTCAATGGTTGAACCAAAATCCATCAAGGAAGCATTAGAACATACTGATTGGATTACACCCACGCAATAAGAGTTAGCAGAATTTGACAGAAACAAAGTGTGGACTCTTGTCCCTCCTGTTCAAGATCACCCTATTGTGGGTAGAAGATGGGATTTCCGAAACAAGGTTGACGATGCTGGAGTAATCATTCTAAACAAAGCAAGATTGGTAGCCAAATGATTTACTCAGATTGAATGACTTGATTATAACGAGACCTTTGCTCCTATTGCCCGTCTTGAAGCTATCAGAATCTTTCTTGCTTATGCAGCTCATAAAAGCTTCAAAGTTTACCAAATGGACGGTAAAAGTGTTTTTCTTAATTGTGAATTGGATACTGAAGTGTATCTCTGTGAGAACAAGATCGATGCGTAGGGACAAGGTTTGAAAACTCAAACCTTGAGTGAATGCTTAAGATCAATGTCTACTTATTAATTAATGCAAGTCAAGTATGGAAAGACCAGTCAAGTCTTAGATAATGAATTCAAAAAATGATCAAGTCATTAAATGAAGAATAAGAGTAAATAATCAAAGTAAAGTTAATAAATAAAGAGCAAGAAGAATGTTTGAAACAACTAAGTAAGGAGCCAAAAGTTGAGAGAAAGATCCGTAGTTGACTTGTATTGAATGCTCCTTTAAATAGGAGTAAAGGTTACAACGAATTAACAACAATGTTTACATAGGACCGGACAAAAGAAATATTTATGACATTCTAATTGTCCAAATAAAATAAAAGACTAAGTCCTTTGAAAAATTACATCAATACAAGTACAAATATAATAAATACTTTAAGACAAAATAAGGTTCTTCCAGATCAACATTCATCCTGGACATGAGTGTCACTCCGGAATGCATTCTGTCTTCGCTTTGCCTTCTCATCTGGTCCGGACCGTGTTCTGGACCACTTCTCCATTATTGACTCTGGAACATGCACACTTTGGAATGAGTAGATAGGATTGCTAGAGGTTCACTTTCAGGTTCCAACAATCTCCCCTAAGTGAACTTAGCAATACAACAAGTTTAGTTCACTTCTTACTTCATGAAGGTGTATGCTCGAAATAACCACTCTCGGACTTCTATGTACAACGCTAACTGACTTACAAACTTTTCCATGACCTGTTCTGGAGCATCGTACTTGGATGCCCAGAATATGAACTTCTTTAGGGCCTTGGTCGGAACTAGATGTTTGTCAAGGACTCGGAAACAGTCCTTCTTGTTTGTTTTCCTTATAGTGTAGATAAACCCTAGAACTGGTTCTTCAATGGGACCATCAACAAGGACTTCAGCTTCCGGAAGAATGAAGTCAATCTTGGCAACGAATTATTCAGTTCTGTAGAGGTGTGCAAGTTCATAATCATGTCGGCAGAATTCCGCAACATAATCCTCAAGAAAGCTTAGAGTGGCATGGTAAGCTCCCATACTTATGTCATCCTTCTGATTTTCTCTGAAGTAGGTAGATAAGGTGAGGATGTCATTTGGGTTCATGGATGGGAAGTCCGCATCAGTAACAGTCTGTGGAGTAGGCTTGTTCCGGAGGATGTGAAAACGAAAGAGAGGACAATTGAGCTCAAATTTCACAAGACTTTTTCTTCTGAAACCTTCGACCTTGGTGATTCTTTTCCTTGACCAGACTTCCTTGAGAGGTTGAGCATGTTTGGAGTAGAAGGTTTTGAGTCTCTCTCTCTCTCTCTCTCTCTCTCTCTCTCTCGATCTGGATAATCACCTGCAGATCATCTAATGGGTGAAGAGGAGTAAAGTTGGTGTAAAATTTGCTGAAGGGAGAGAGTGGAAGATCCAGCTGATCGGAATCATTGGAAGAGGTGTCATAGTACATGAAAGGGATTATTTCTTTAGCCTTGAGAATGCCTTCACGGAAAAGTGGAGAGATGCCTCGCATTGGATCAGGATTATCTTTCAGGGCTTGGATCTGAATGCTATCCTCTAATGCCTGGTTGATTTCTTCCTGCGACCATCAAAGTTTTAGCTTGAGGGGTGGTCCGGAATAAATGGCTTGTTGCTCGGCAGTCATAGGCTTCTTCTCTTTGTCTCTTTTCAGAGCTTCCATGACAAGCTTCATGTTTTCATCAATCGTGAATTCCGAAGTGGGATTTGGAAGAGGTTCTTCCGGAATTTCATCAGGTATCCGCAGAGGAGTACCCTGGTCGATCGGAGCAATCTTTGGTTCCGGAATGGGAGGTTGGATGGAAGGTGTAACATCCCAAAAATACGAGCCAAAAATTTCATTTTTTTGTTAAAACATGTACTTAGTAGAACGTTAGGAATAAAACATTCAATGATCATATCATTTCACAAAAGATATTGCATGTATGGAAAACATTTTTATAAAACATAAAAGTGTCAGAGTACAAATCCCCAGGTGACATCATAATGCGGAATATAGAGCATGTGTGTGATGTGCCGCTACCGTGCCAGCTCCTTCCCCTTCGAAGAAGAGGTACCTGAAACCAAAACTGAAAACTTTAAGCACGAAGCTTAGTGATCTCCCCCATAATACCTCATAACATGCATACAAACGTACAATGAACAGCTAGGAGATACGGGCCTCGCACACACTCTGCTAGCTGGGGGATACGGGCCTCGCCCAAATTCCGCTATCTGGGAGATACGAGACTCGCCCACACTCAGCTGCTAACCCATAATATACAAGTATCACACAGACAACAAGTATAGACAACTCTATCATACTGGCATATATCATAATCAAGTCAACCAAGAGATACGGGCTCGACCCACACTCTAATACTAACATCTCGTCTATATGGGCCGGCCTTGGTGCCTTAGACCCGTTACTACTGGAAGGAAACTCACCTCAGAGTAACTGCTGATCTGTGTGGGAACTGACTGTTTGCTGCTGCTACCGCTCCGGAAATCCTCCGGCTATAATTCCCACAAAACCCTTAGTCAAATACTGCTAATCGACTTCAGGGTCAAATGACCATTTACCCTTTACAAATCAAGAGTCAAGTCAAAGTCAACTGTCAGTTGGCCCGACTCATTGAGTTGACTTGTCAACTCATAGAGTCCCTATCTCATTGTCCGACCCTAAACCCGTCTCTACTCGTTGAGTTAAGCATTGACTCGACGAGTTCTCCTTCTAAACTAAAGGCCAATAGTCCTTCATCCTACTCGCCGAGTTGTATGAACAACTCGCCGAGTTCGTCTTCATCCGAATAACACTCTAAGCTGCGACTCTCCGAGTTGTTCTTGAGGCAAGAAGATTGCCTTGAACGAGCCGAGTCATGGCACTGACTCGCCGAGTTGCTTCACGAGTGAGTCTAGCTTCCGACTCGCTGATTCCTATCCCACGACTCACCACTCCACCCCGCAAGCACGAAAACGGGGAAACTCGGGACTCGCGACTCGACTCGTCGAGTCAGATGAACGACTTGCCGAGTCGGCCACATGCAAATACTATACACGCGATTCTGCTTGAATCCAACTTATGCTATTCATAGATCTGGGTTCCTAGGGCATGAATAACATGTAAAATTTCCAACTTTACGTGTAAATATTCACCACTGAAGGTTTTAGGGCTCAAAATGCACCAAAATAGTAGATCTAGGGCTTTCATGCAATATGGCTCCATAAAGGCAGTAGATCTAAGCTCCTGGAGCTCGATCCCACCTAGATCTAGAGGCTAACAACTTATTACAAACCATAAGGCACAAAACAAGCTTGGGGAAAACTCAAGAAGGACTTCCATGGAGCTCAGGAGGGACTAAAATCATGAAAATAGAGGGAAATCGAGTTATACCTCAAGGAAAACACTAAGATAGCTCAAAGATGCCTGGTCTTCTCCTCTTCTTCTTGATCCACTGTCCTTCCCTCTCTAAAACTTCAAGAAAACACACTAAAATGCTTCAAACTCACAATGAACAAGGCTTGAACGAAGTATAGAGCTCTGAGGGTGAAAGGGGCGAGCTTGGGGGCGGATAAGAGAGTTTAAATATGGTGCAAACCCTTGAAATTTAGGGTTTCATCAGACAGCAGAGACTCGCCGAGTCCAGAATATGGACTCACCGAGTCGCCAACTTAAACGTGTTCCGGGTCCCGTCTCTACTCGGCGAGTCGGACCTACAACTCGCCGAGTCCAAGGCTAAAAATGAAAAACACTCAAATAAATTTTACGTACTAGGAACTAGGTGCTACAAATCTCCCCCACTTATTTTAGACTTCGTCCTCGAAGTCTGCTGCTCGATCCTGAAACAGCTCGGGGTAATGCTCCATCATTTCTTCCACCGGCTCCCAAGTCCACTCGGACCCCTTTAGGTGCTGCCACTGCACCTTCACTAACTCCACCCTCTTGTTCCTTAGATCCTTCGACTTCCGGTCGAGGATTGCGACTGGGCGCTCAATGTAATTCAAGCTATCATCAACCTGTATATCCTCTAATGGCACCACCGTTGAATCATCCACGAGACACTTCCGCAGCTGGGAGACATGGAAGGTGCTGTGGATCTGGCTAAGCTCGGCGGGCAGATCCAACTTATATGCCACCTTGCCCACCCGGGCTACAACCCAGAACGGTCCAATGTACCTCGGGCCCAACTTGCCCCGCTTCCTGAATCGAATGACGCCCTTCCAAGGCGACACTTTCAGGAGAACCATATCCCCGACCTGGAACTCCAGGTCTGATCGACGCTTGGCGGCATAACTTTTCTGCCGACTCAGAGCAGACTTAAGCCTGCTCCGAACCTGCTGGATCCTCTCAGTCGTCTTGAGCACCACCTCGGTGCTCCCCATGACCCTGTGTCCAACTTCACCCCAACATATCGGGGTCCTGCACCTCCGACCGTACAACATCTCGAATGGAGGACGGTCAATACTCGCGTGGTAGATGTTGTTGTACGAGAACTCAGCCAAGGGAAGATAGGTATCCCAGCTACCACCGAAGTCTAGCACGCATGCCCGCAACATATCCTCCAAAGTCTGGATGGTCCGCTCACTCTGACCATCCGTCTGCGGGTGAAAGGCGGTGCTAAAGTGTAGACGAGTGCCCAACTCATCATGAAACTTCTTCCAAAACCTGGAAGTGAATCGCACATCTCGATCTGATATCACTGACACTGGCACCCCATGTCGCGCCACTATCTCCCTGATGTAGATATCAGCCAACTTTTCGGCCGAGATACTTTCCTGAATCGGAATAAAATGGGCGCTCTTGGTCAATCGATCCACGATGACCCAAATCGAATCCACTCCTCGCGCCGTCCGGGGAAGCCTTGTGATAAAATCCATCGTAATATCCTCCCATTTCCACAACGGGATGTCCAACGGCTGCATCTTGCTGTGCGGTCTCTGATGCTCGGCCTTGACCTTCCTGCAGGTCAAACTCCGCTCAACGTACCACGCCCCACCCTGTTTCATGTAGGGCAACCAATAGTCTAGACGAAGATCCCTATACATCTTCGTCGCCCCTGGATCAATGGAGAATCGGGATTTGTGCGCCTCCTCTATCAAGATCTGGCGCACGCCTCCATGATATGGCACCCACACCCTACGGTGTAGTGTCAACAACCCCCGGCTATCATAATCGAAGGAGGTGACTTGACCCACTATTCGCTCACTCTTCCGATGTTCCTCCTTCATAGCCTCCTGTTGAGCCTCCCGAATCTGCTCCAACAGGGGAGTCACCACAATCATCCTCATGTAAATATCCCTGATCGGCGCCGCCTTGCGGCTAAGCGCATCGTCCACCACATTGGCCTTCCCCGGGTGGTAAACGATCTCACAATCATAATCCTTCACCACGTCCAACCACCGACGTTGCCTCATGTTTAGATTCGGCTAATCCATGAGGTACCTCAAACTCTTGTGGTCTGTGTAAATGGTACATCGAACCCCGTAGAGGTAATTCCGCCAAATCTTGAGGGCGAAAACCATCGCCCCCAACTCTAAATCATGCGTCGGGTAATTTGCCTTGTGTGGTTTCAGTTGCCTCGAAGCATAAGCAATGACATGCCCCCTCTGCATCAATACTGCGCCCAAACCTAAGATCGACGCATCACAGTATACCACAAAATCCTCTACACCCTCGGGCAGGGCTAAGATCGGCGCCTCGCACAATCTCTACCTCAGAATCTCGAACGCTGCCTTCTACTCAGGCCCCCATCGAAAGACCACGACTTTCCTAGTCAACCGTGTTAGGGGTACCGCTATCTTGGAAAAATCCTGAATGAATCTCCGATAGTAGCCTGCCAATCCTAGGAAACTTCGAATCTCGGATAGAGACTTCGGAACCTCCCACCTCATCACGGCCTCCACCTTGGCCGGGTCTACTGAAATCCCGTTCTGGTTGACGAGGTGCCAAGAAACTGCACCTCGCGCAACCAAAACTCACATTTGCAGAACTTGGCATACAAGCTCTCCCTCCTCAAGGTCTCCAAAACCTCTCTCAGATGCTCCTCGTGCTCTTCCTGCGTCTTGGAATAAACCAAGATGTCATCAATGAAAACTATCACAGACCGATCCAACATCGGTCTACACACGCGATTCATGAGGTCCATGAACGCGGCAGGAGCATTGGTGAGCCCGAACGGCATCACCACGAACTCATAATGGCCATAGCACGTCCGAAACGCGGTCTTCTGTACATCCTCTTCTCTGACCCTCATCTGATGATAACCTGAACGCAAATCGATCTTGGAGAACCAAGATGCTCCCTGCAGCTGATCAAAAAGGTCAACAATCCTCGGGAGTGGGTAACGGTTCTTCACCGTCACCTTATTCAGCTCCCGGTAATCTATACACATCCGATGCCACCCGTCCTTCTTCTTCACAAACAGGATCGGGGCTCCCCAGGGTGAACTGCTTGGTCGAATAAACCCCTTGTCTAGCAGCTCCTGCAGCTGTGTAGACAACTCCTGCATCTCAGGAGGAGGCAACCGATAGGGTGCCTTGGCTATCGGAGCCGCACCAGGAACTAGGTCGATCCTGAACTCCACCTGACGCTCCGGAGGTATTCCAGGAAGCTCCTCCAGGAACACATCAGCGTAGACCCGCACCACTAGAACCTCGCTCACTGCCGCCTTACCCGTCTCCCGGGTATCCATAACATACGCGACATATCCCGCGCAAGCCTGCTGAAGGTAGCGCCTAGCTCTCACTGCTGAACATACCACAGGTCCACGCTGTGGCCTCTCGCCGTGGATCACCAACTCTCCCCCGCTTGGGGTCCTGACTCGCACTAGCTGCTGTGCGCAATCTATCACCGCCTCATTAGGGCTCAACCAATCCATGCCTATAATCACCTTGTTACCCCGCAGAGGGATGGGAACCAAATCCACCAAATAGCGTTCCTCAAATAACCATAGGACACAATCCCTGAATACAGCTGACGCTCGCACCGATCGATCATCGGTAATCTCTACCTCCAAAGGGCAATCCAACATGCCCGAAGACTCAGTATACCTCTTGCTAAGCGCAAGGGAAACAAATGATCGGGTGGCACCCGAGTCAAACAACACCTGGAAAGGAATACCGTTCACATGGAACGATCCTAATGCATATACAAAAAACACATATCAATATCATAACATCATAAAAATAAAGTAGAGGGAAAGAATCATACCCGTCACCACATCGGGTGCGGCGCGTGCCTCCTCTACAGCTGAAACGCCCGGCTCCTCACCACTGGAACCTCTGCCTTGCCCTGCCGGCCATCTGTAATCCGCAGGGTAGCTGGAGATGGCGCCTTAACCGGCGCTGAAGCTGTCAACTGGGGGAAATTGGCATTCTTGTGGCCCCTCTGGTTGTAGTGGAAACACAGCAACTCAGATGTCTAAACAACCGAGACAGGAGCAGTACAATCCTTGCTAAAATGCCCCGCCTTGCCGCACTTGTGGCAGCCTGATGATCCCAAACTACATGCTCCCTCATGCGACCTACGGCATTTCTCGTAGTGGCCCGACCCTCCATGGCCTTTTGGCCTCCCATCTGATCCTTTGGGCTTCTTCCCCGAAGCCCCAGCCACCTGCCCCACCTCTGCCTTCCTCTTTCGAATGTGCTCTAAATCAATCTCCCTTTCCCTCACCTTGGCAATCATGGACTCTAGGGTAAGGCAAGCTGAAAAGCTAACATGCTCCCGGATGTCAGCCCGTAGCATGTCATGATAACGGGTCCTCCTCATATCCTCATCACCCGCATACTGGGGCACCAGCAATGCCCTCTCCCGGAACATGGCGGTGATCTCCACCACAGTCTCCGTTGTCTGCCGCATGTCCAAGAACTCCCTGGCCAGCTGCTGAAGCTCGACAGCCGGCACGAACTCCGCCTTGAACCTGGTCGCGAAGTCCGACCAAGTCATACCCTCGACGGCCGAGGCTCCCAACGAGTCCCCCACGGACTCCCACTAATCCTTAGCTTGATCTCGTAAACACCCTGCTGCGAACCGTACCTTTGACCCCTCAGGGTAGAAGCTAATCATCTGTGCAGACTCAATGTCTGCAATCCATCGTCTGGCAGCTATGGGGTTCTTCGCCCGGTGAAAATCCGGCGCACCACTGCCCTGAAAGTCCTTGAAGGACAGCGTGCGAGATCCCGACTGGCCAGATGCCATGTCGCTCCTGAATTCCCGGAGGCGATCCTCCATCAACTCCAATATCCCTTCCTTGATCAACCCGAAGATAATGGGGGTCGACTAAAGGATGCCCCTGGTGATCTCTGACGCGATGAACTCGCGTAGCCCCTCGTCTACTGGCTCGGAACCTGATCCCGAACCCGATCCCTCTCCTGTACTGCCAACTGCTGGCCTCGAGCGTAGTATCACCATTCTGAAACACAAAAGAAATAACAACTATTAGCAATACTGATACTTCTGGAGGGATCACACCTACTACAAGTTCCCTGGTCTTATCTTTGCCTTCCTCGATTCAGGTATGGATCCTCTGCTTTCAGTAGTACGGGCCCATACTACCTTCCACATCTATCCGTACCTTCTCCAAGGGCTGCCTTGACTCCACCACGTCCCTTTCACTACCGCTGATCTCTGCTACTCTTATCCTAGGCTTACCCTAGGAAACCTCTAACTCCAATCAACATTGTCCTCAGCTGCGGAAGGTCTCTTGGTGATGCCAATTAGCTATTACCTTAATACAATCATATGTGACGAGGCTCGGATAATCCTTCGAGTAAGGGACTCATCCCTACAACGGTTAAGATTCAAACAAGAGCTACGTAATAGGGTCAAATCCAACACTCTGAGATTATTCAACCCTGATCACATGTGACCTTAACGTATTCACCTAACAGCTAACTCTCATCACTCAAGGCCCACATAGCACAAAGAAAACAACATTTGGACAAAAAGGAAACAATTCTCAAGCAACTCTATCCTTGTAGAGAAAAACTGAACTAGCATACAATGCTAAACTAGTACTATCAGGCATAACCTAAACAGGCTATCATACTGTTGTCTACTCAGTTCTAGCATGCAACTTTTCATACACTGAAGCACATAAGGCAGGCACATAAGGCATCACTCCTAGATCCTTAGTCCTATTCTAGCATGCTGTTCTACTGAAACTAATAAACGTAACATAAGCTTGTATGGGTACTTTGGGGAATACTTACTTGAGCTTGGCCGATCACGCACATCACACACTTTGTTCTTTCTTAAAACCCCTTTACTTAGCCTTTTAGAAAACATTTTCTTTTTCCGTAATCTTTTAATCCCTCGATTTGAGTTCAAACACCCCCAAAGGTGTGTCCGAATCCCTCAAAGTAGGGCTCTGATACCAACTTGTAACATCCCAAAAATACGAGCCAAAAATTTCATTTTTTTTTGTTAAAGCATGTACTTAGCAAAACGTTAGGAATAAAACGTTCAACGATCATATCATTTCACAAAAGATATTGCATGTCCGGAAAACATTTTTACAAAACATAAAAGTGTCTGAGTACAAATCCCCAGGTGACATCATAATGCGGAATATAGAGCATGTGTGTGATGTGCCGCTAGCGCGCCAACTCCTTCCCCTTCGAAGAAGAAGTACTTGAAACCAAAACTGAAAACTGTAAGCACAAAGCACGAAGCTTAGTGAGCTCCCCCATAATACCTCATAACATACATACAAACATACAATGAACGGCTTGGAAATACGGACCTCGCCCACACTCATGAAGATACGGGCCTCGCACACACTCCACTAGCTGGGGGATACGGGCCTCGCCCACACTCCACTATCTGGGAGATACGAGACTCGCCCACACTCCATTCTCAGAGAGATACGGGGCTTGCCCACACTCAGCTGCTAAACCATAATATACAAGTATCACACAGACAACAAGTATAGACAACTCTATCATACTGGCATATATCATAATCAACTCAACCAAGAGATACGGGCTCGGCCCACACTCTAATACTAACAACTCATCTATACGGGCCGGCCTTGGTGCCTTAGACCCATTACTACTTGAAGGAAACTCACCTCAGAGTAACTGCTGATCTGTGTGGGAACTGACTGTCTGCTACTGCTACCTCTCCGGAAATCCTCCGGCTATAATTCCCACAAAATCCTAAGTCAAATACTGCTAACTGACTTCAGGGTAAAATGAGCATTTACCCTTTACAAATCAAGAGTCAAGTCAAAGTCAATTGTCAGTTGGCCCGACCCGCCGAGTTGACTTGTCAACTCGCCGAGTCCCAATCTCTTTGTCCGACCCTAAACCCGTCTCTACTCGTCGAGTTAAGCATTGACTCGATGAGTTCTCCTTCTAAACTAAAGGCCAATAGTCCTTCATCCTACTCGCCGAGTTGTATGAACAACTCGCCAAGTTCGTCTTCATCCGAAGAACACTCTAGGCTGCGACTCGCCGAGTTGTATGATCAACTCGCCGAGTTGTTGTTGAGGCAAGAAGATTGCCTTGAACGCGCCGAGTCATGGCACTGACTCGCCGAGTTGCTTCACGAGTGAGTCTAGCTTCCGACTCGCTAATTCCTATCCCACGACTCACCACTCCACCTCACAAGCATGAAAAGGGGGAAACTCGGGGACTCGCGACTCGACTCGCTGAGTCAGATGAACGACTCGCCGAGTCGGCCACATGCAAATACTATACACGCGATTCTGCTTGAATCCAGCTTATTCATAGATCTGGGTTCCTAGGGCATGAATAACACATAAAGTTTCCAACTTTACGTGTAAATATTCATGAATGAAGGTTTTAGGGCTCAAAATGCACCAAAAGAGTAGATCTAGGGCTTTCATGCAATATGGCTCCATAAAAGGCAGTAGATCTAAGCTCCTGGAGCTCGATCCCACCTAGATCTAGAGGCTAACAACTTATTACAAACAATAAGGCACAAAACAAGCTTGGGGAAAACTCAAGAAGGACTTCCATGGAGCTCAAAAGGGACTAAAAGCTTGAAAACAGAGGGAAATCGAGTTATACCTCAAGGAAAACACTGAGATAGCTCAAAGATGCCTGTTCTTCTCATCTTCTTCTTGATCCACTCTCCTTCCCTCTCCAAAACTTCAAGAAAACACACTAAAATGCTTCAAACTCACAATGAACAAGGCTTGAACGAAGTATAGAGCTCTGAGGGTGAAGGGGGCAAGCTTGGGGGTGGATAAGAGAGTTTAAATAGGGTGCAAACCCTTCAAATTTAGGGTTTCATCATCGAAATTCAAGCCTTCATTTTGGAGTTTAAACTTCGAGGCAGGTTTCCATGGTCTACTTTGACCTTCTCCCCCTTTTGCATCGGTGGTCCTCGGAACCGGTGCAAGTAACAATGTATCCTTGAGATCGTCAAATTTGGAGAAGACTTTCTGAAGTCCTGTGTTAAGCTGAAGGGTGAGGGTATCATACACTTCGGATGTTGGGGCTTGAGCAACAAGGTATTTGAACATGTCACTGAGGATGAATATCATCTCATCAAACTTCCGGTTCGAAACATCAATGATGTTCCAAGTTGAGCGAAGAAGTTTGATGAGGACTTGCTAAATTATCATGTTCATTTCATCCTTCTACTTGATCTCCTTCTCTAGCCATTGAATTTGTTTCACATGATGAACGTGGGACTGCTTTATTAGGTTGTTGGTCGTAGCCACCAAGTCGTCATGAACTTTTAGCATGGAAGTGATGGTGTTGAGAAAGTGATCAACCATAATGCCGTATTTGTTGTCAACTTCTTCCATTGTGCGCTTTAGATGGAGAGAGATGAGCTGATTCAGTTGAGCTTCTCTCTCAACAACAGATGGTCCAGAATATTGAGACAGAGATTGAAGAATGACGTCAAGCTTGGAATCAAGTCCTGAGACTTTTTGATCCATCTTCGTATTGAGCTCAGTGACAGAAGTTTTGAGAGAGGTTACTTTCTTCATAGTATCCGAGACATTGGTCTGGATATCAAGGAGAGCGAAGGGGTCTATGTAGTCACCAGTTAAGGATTCAGAATCAGAATCCGAGTTGTGCGGAGCAGCTTGTGAGGAATTATTTTTTGAAGGACTCAGCTTGGTTGCATCATCATCTTCATGCATTTTGGAGTTGAGAGTTGCATCCGAAGTGGTTGACGATGAAGATCCGAAGTCATAAGCAGACTTGGATGAAGATACTTTTTGATTGAAAGTGTGTTGAAGTCATGAAGGTTGTGGCCGGAACACTTTTCGCTTCATCATCGAGCATAACTTCCTCGAAAATTTCTTCATCCGGATTTGTGTTGAAAACACTTTGATGAGTGGTAACGGGGGGCAACTCAGAAGTAAGTTTGTTTACGGCATCGACATTAATGGGAGGAACATAAGGCATGTTGCTTTGAATGGCCTTGTTCCTCATGGAAATAAGCGTGGACTCCACCTAAGCTCTGGTGAGATTCGGACGCTTGGATGAGGCCTTGTTGACAAAGTCTTCCCATTAGGGATCATTATCACTTGGTCGTCTTGTAAGCCTTCCAGGTATCAGACCAGTTGAGGCTTCCGGAATTGGAGAGACTGCTCCATCTTCGGAAAGCTTCGAGTCCAGAACAAGGGTTCTAGAGTGTGTGCATGTAGAAGAAATAATGGGATCATCAAAGGTGGCACGTGGGTTTGTTCCAGGGCGCTGCAAGGAACTATGTTCAACACCGGCATCACCTTTTTGGGAAGGTGAGGGTGGATTGTGTGGAGACTCCCTGTGAGTGTGTGCAGGTGATTTAGAAACACTGGGGGGTACCTCATATGAGTGGACAAGGGGGGTTTTCGGACGGCCAGAGTCAGCCGGAATGTCATGATAATCTTCCTTTTGAGTGGAAGAGCTGACTTTGGTTCTCTTTTTAGGCTTGGACTTGGAGGGAAAGCCTTTCGCTTTGTAGGTTTCTTAACCTTTGGTCCGGACGTGGTAGGCTTGGCCACTTCCGAGATGGGCTCAACTGAGACTGGGGCAAGTTGTGTTGTGTCAAACACAACTGAAGTCTCTAAGTGTTGTTTTAAAAAAAAGGAATCTGAAGGAATGAGGGCCAACATGTGGTCCGGAAATCGTCTGACCGGACCAAAAGAGGATTGGTCTAGAATCCTATAGGCCCTAACTACTTTGAATGAGACACATACCTCCGGAGGAATGGTGTTAACCGGAAGTGGTTCGGAAAGCTCCTTGAAGATTTTTTGAAGTGTCAGAGCCCAGAACCTAAGGCTCGAAATTTCGTTGTTCTTCCTTTTGACGGAAAACTTGCAAAAGTCTTGCCATAAGACTTTCGGAAGATCCACAACATTTTTGCGTCTAAAGTAGATGCTGAAGATGACATTGAGCCAATCCTTGCTTAAGGTATCAATTCCTCCATGCTTTCCGGACAACCCTCTAATGATCAAGTGCAGGAGTACGGTCCAGAATCCAAAGACAACAGACTTCTTGAAATCTTTGGCCTTGTAGTCTTGAGTGTATCTAATGTAATTCAGAAATGGCTGAAACTCTTCAGAATTTGGTTCTACAACTTTGAAACCCTTTGGGTTTTCTTTTACACCAATCACCTTGAGGAAGGTCGATTTGTAGATGGGAACGGTTCTATCACCGATGATTGTGGCCTCTAAAGTACCATCTTCAAGTTTGATACTGGTGAAAGTGCGATGAAGGTGATGAAGTGGTAGTGGAGGTTCAGGGATTTTGGTGAGGGTAATAGAGATAGGGTGATTTGCAATAAACTCGATCATTACCCTGACTGATTCATCGTAGTCTAGTGGATTTAGGGAAAACAGTTGGGTAGTGTCTCTCAGAAAGGGTTCTTGATCGGCAGATGAGGATGAACCCTTGGATCCTTTGGATGATTTCTTCCTTGCAATTGATTTCTTTGGGATTGAGGCAGTTTGAGTGGGATTATTTGGAGATGCCATTGTTGTAGGTGGATGAATGCGTTAAGAACACAAATAACACAGAGAGAAATAAGGGTTTGGAGGTATTGGGCTCATAAAGTGGTAAAAGGTGGGTTTGAAAGGTATTTATAGGTGAGGGAATGGGTCAGGTTGAAGAGTGTAATAATGAGGATCCGAACAAAAAATGGGTCATATTAAATGATAAAGGGATTTACGGGGGCTGAGGTGACCTGGGAGATGAATGGTGAGAATGTTTGTGGCTAAAAATGGAAAACACAGCCGTCAAGTTGATGGCTAATTTTATGGGGGCATGTAATTGTGTCACGAGAAACAAGGAAGATAGGATAGGGATCTTCCTAGAAAGTAACCGTTGAGAAAAACGTTTCACCTTATTATCCTTTGGTCTTCTGGATGATCTAATCTGGACAAAGTGTGGTCCGGACAAAGAGTTGTATTCCGGAATATATTTGTTTTGAAAAGAGGTTCGGAATGAGAAATATTCCAGAGTGAGTTTCAGTTCCGGAGTCAAAATTTAGTGTGCTGAAAGGATTTGTGATTCTGGAACAAAAGTTCAGTTTGGTCCAAAAAGGATTGGTGAGTTCAGAGCAGAAATTCCGGAGTGAAATTTTAGAAAAGCTTTCGGAGTCAATTTTGAAATTCCGGAGTCGATTTTGAAATTCTAGAGCGCAGAATGTAATACCTTTCCGGAGTGGAATTACAGGATGCCATTATGAAGTATATTTCGGGATAACAGTCTGAATTGAAGGTCAATGTGGGCTTAAAACAACAATCAATCATATTGAACTATACAGCTTAAAACTTAAGTGATGGTTAGAAATAAAGATAAGTAAAATGATCCTATGTATTCCGAGAAAAGGTAGTTCCAAGATGAAAATATTTTGAGATCGGAATAAGATTTCTTCCAAATACATCAATTAAAAAGAACAAGTCTCTTGAAAGAACTGAGGATCTGGTATCATCATACCCATCTTGTTTAGAAAACCATTGAATTTGTTTCGTCTAATGCCTTGGTAAGGACATTAGCAATCTCATTGTCAGATGGAACAAAAATGCGTTCAATGTTGCCATTAAGTACATGATCTATTCTGAAATGGTACCTAATATCGATGTTGTTAGTCATTTAGTGCTGAATTGGATTGTGGGAATCGAAACAGCACTTTAAGAGACACAATAGATAGGAATGCGTTGTAAATGGTAACCATAGTCTAAGAGCTGAGATTTCATCCACTAACCTGAGATGTACAACTAGCAGTAACAATGTATTCTGCTTTGGCTGTAGAGAGTGCGATGCAGTTCTGTTTCTTGGATGACCAACTGACCAGACGACCACCTAAGAATTGATAGCCACCTGAAGTGCTTTTCCTATCAAGTTGAAGACAACCGTAGTTTGAATTTGAATATGCTTGATGAAGATTTGCTGGGTACCAGATTCCGAGATTCTTTGTGCCTTTATGATATCGGAAGATTTGTTTCATAGCCAAGAGATGTGACATCTTTGGGTTGAATTGAAATCTGGAATCGACTTGAAGACAAAGAAAGAAGCTTAACTCCCGATTCATGCTCATTTGGAATCGATTGATCATCAGTTTAGCAAAGTCAGCAACCATGGATTAATTTGTAGATCCAAAATGACGTCGTCCATGTAAATTTGTACCAAGATAAGATGTTTTCTATTTGATCTTCAGAATAGAGTGGGATCTATAATTCCTCTTTAAAAACCGGAGCGCTTGATAAAATCAGTGAGGGTCTCGTACCATGCCTGGGGAGCCTGCTTGAGTCCGTAGACAGCCTTCCGGAGTTTGTAACAGTGGTTCGGAAAGGAAAGATTAACAAAGCGGGGGGGGGGGGGGGCTGTTGAAGATATACTTCAGTATCAAGTTCACCGTTAACAAAAGGCACTCTTAACATCCATTTGGTAAACTTTGAAGCCTTTATGAGCAACATAAGCAAGAAAGATTTCGATGGCTTCAAGACGTGCAACAGGAGCAAAGGTCTCATCGTAGTCGAGCCCTTCAATCTGAGTAAATCCTTTTGCTACCAACCTTACTTTATTTCAAATAACAACTCCAACGTCATCTAACTTGTTGCGAAAGACCCATCTCGTACTGACAATGGGATGATTCTGATGAGGAGGCACGAGGGTCCAAACCTCATTTCGGTCAAATTCTGCCAGTTCTTCTTGCATGGCTGTAACCTAGTCAGCATGCTCCAATGCTTCCTTGATGTATTTTGGTTCAACCATGGATATAAATGCTGAAAAATTGCATTCATTTTGGATATTTGCATCAGAACAAGTATGTACACCAGCATTGGGTACCGATTACTTGGTTCGGAGGATGATTCTTTGTCCAAACATGTAATCATGGTAGTTCTTGTGCAGCTATCGATCCTATATTAACAGTGGAATTGATTTGCTCCCCCTGAATATTTTGAATGTGAGGATGGTGCTCCCTCTGAACTTCTGAACCATAGAGATTGACATCATCATCAGAAGGGAACTCAAAAAAGTTTTCATTTTCATCATTGTTGAGAGGATTGGAATCATCAAAATCAGCAGCTGCATCTTGGAAACCATCCACATTTGATTCAAGAGAGGGATGAGCATTCTCCCCCTCAACCTGAGAAGGTTGAATGGCTCGGAATCAAATGAAGGGAGGTTTGGGATCGGACCGGAGACATTATGTGAAACGGGAGCTTCCGAAGTAGGGATTGGAATGAGAGTTGGTCTTGATCGAGATTCTGAATCAAGAGCAGTTTCGGAAGGACCAAAGAGTGTTTCAAAATCAACTTCAAGAATTGTTTGGGGGTTCGGACATCCTGGCAGAGGAGCATCAGACTCCATAATGTGAGTTGGGCCAGAATTCTGAATGAAGTTGTCATCGAAAGTAACATCAAAGCTTTCTTCCAGAACACGAGTTATCTAGTTAAGAACTCTATAAGCTTTTGATTTTGAGGAGTACCCAAGGAAGATGTTTTCATCAGCTTTAGGTTGGAATTTGGTAAGTTGATCACGGTGGTTCCTAATGAAGCACCAACATCCGAAAACATGCAAAAACAAGATTGTTGGCTTCCGACCATTCATTTCTTCGTACGGTGTCATGTTGAGGCATCGATTGATGATACTTCAATTTTGAGTGAAGCAGGCAGTAGACACGACTTCAGCCCAAAGATAGATTGGTTGGTTTGCAAAGTTCAACATAGATCGAGCAGCTTCAACGAGAGTTCTATTACGTCTTTCGACTACACTGTTTTGTTGTGGAGTATAGGGGGCTGAGAAGTTATGGTCAATTCCTTTTTCTATGAGAAACTTTTTAATTGTGGAATTGGTGACTTTCGATCCATTCTCACTTCGGATTCTCCTGACTGGGAGTTTGATAACAACTTCTATTTCTTTAATGAAATTTATGAGCTCGGAGGCTGTTTTAGATTTCAGCCTTAGGAAGAAAACCCAAGTGAACCGTGTAAAATCATTAACAATCACAAGAATGTATTTCTTATGATGAAGACTTTCTACCGTAGATGGTGCACAAAGATCGATATGTAGAAGCTCCAATGGTTCCGAAATGGATTTTTCGATGATAACCTGATGACCCTTCTTTGATTGCTTACCACACTCACACATAGCACACAAATGATCATTTTCGAATTTGAGGAGAGGTAAACCTCTCACCATTTCACCAGATACAAGATCATTTGTGTACCGAAAGTTTAGATGAGTGAGCCTTCGGTGCCATAACCAACTGACGTCAGGAACAACTTTGGTGAGTAGGCAGAATTGCGGTTTGCCAATAATCATGTTGATGTCAAGTGGGTACATATTCTTGTTGCGAAGCGGCTTGATTAAGCACTCTGTTTGATCTTCGGTCATCACATAACTATATTTCTTGCAAAATTCCACACATCGATTTGAATCAGTGAGCTGAGAAACACTGATCAAGTTGTGTTTCAGATCAGCTACAGAAGCTATATTTGAGATAGAGAAGTTTCCATTGGTGAGAATTCCATAACCACGAATCTGAGAGTTGGAGTTGTTGCCATATGTCACTTAACCAACATTTGGTGCATGCTTTAAGTCTTGCAGAAAATCTTTCTGCCCCGTCATGTGCATGGAGCAAGCACTATCAATATACCATATTTTATCTTGCTCTGAAGCACAAAGTGCCTGCAAAATTAGTGAGTAAAGGAGTTTTTAGGCTCCAAATTAGACTTTGGGACGTAGGCACGGGCTTTGGACTTTGATGGTGACTTTGGAACAACTTTTTGTTTATGGGTGATATTCTTTGATGTTTTTGGAAACAGACAGAAGCTCAATCTCTTTTCATCTATCCAGTAGTCATATTCAATGATTTGAGAGTTCTAAGCAGTCTTCTTCGAACTTATGACTCCTGGAGAGTGAGTAACATTTGTAACCTCCAGAATTGACTTTTCATCAAATGAAGTCTTGACTTTCCACACAAGATTTTTCTTTGAAGTTTTTGAAAAAGATGTTTTTTCTTCATTTTTGGATTTGCTCGATGACACGTTAGTTTTAGAAGGATTTGGTTTGAAAATTGTACCATCAGATTTTGCAAGAAAAACAGATGAAACAGTCTGAGATTTAGGCCTAGTAGAATCGTCTACTTTCTTGGGTTCTATGCGACCGGGAGATTCAGAAGGTCTTTTGAGAATCTTAGTGGGAGCAAAATAGTTCTGACAGTGAGGTAATGCATAAGAATTTCGAGATGCACATGGTTTGGAGTTTTCATTCAACTTGGAATTTAGTCTAATTTTGACTTCTTTCTTATGTGCATTTCGAGCTTCTACTTTTGGGATCTACAATATCCTTCCAAGTTAACATTGGTTTTCTTTTAGTGAGACGTAAGGATTTTGAGGTCTGTCCTACGGATGCATTGCTAAACTTAGGAGTAATAGGAACCAACTTAGTTTTTGAGACCACTAAGGAATCCGATTCGCAAGAATCAGAGGAGACACAATTTGATTTTTCAAATTTATCATCTAAGGATGCCCATAAAAACACAGAGGTTTCTGTCTCGGTTGCCAAGGAAGGAATTTCTTCAAATGCACAGTTGTTTGTGTGATTATTCATGGGAACATAATCTACGCAATTTGGAAGACTATAATGAAATTATGTGGTCTGATTTAGGTCCAGGTTAGTCAGAGGCGGAAGTGGCGTGGAATCAGGACACTTGACAACAATTGGTTTAAACTCAGGAATTAAGGACTCAAAATGGTCTGTAATCTTCGGATGTGGTGACAAGGGAGAAACGGGGGTGTCCAAATGTTTAATGTTCGGAACCTCTCCCATGAATATCAAATTTTGCAATTCCTTTAGGGGACTAGCAATTGGTTTCAGAAACTCGTTTCCGAGACCAGGTGCTTTAGACCATGGGTGACGAAAACTATGAGTCATCCGAAGGTCTGCTTCAAGCATGTCTACAGAATTGTGCAAAGCATCTATATTGGTATTAAGATGTTTAATATCAGAAATCAAAACATTTCGTTCGGAATAACTGATTCCACATTTATCTTTCAAAATGATACATTCATCACTTAACATTACAAGTTCACGCTCTAAAGACTCGAGTTTCAACTTTTTATCCTCGAAACGTAACCTAAGACGATTTAACTCACACTCCTCTTCTCACTTGCGTCTGTGGCAGATCTATAGGCTCTATAGATGGTGTTCATATCTATTTGAATTTGGGTCAGATAAGGTTCACAGAGAGACAAGTCAAAGTTAGTATCAGAGATCATAGATTTTACCTGTTGAACAATGCTTCGTCCTGGTGGATCATTGGTTGCCATGTAGCAATAGTGAGGTTCAGCAACATCATCTTCATCTTTTGATCCTGAAGACCAATATCCTTCAAACCTTGAGTGAATGCTTAAGATCAATGTCTACTTACTAATTAATGCAAGTCAAGTTTTGAAAGACCGGTCAAGTCTTAGATAATGAATTCAACAAATGATCAAGTCATTAAATGAAGAATAAGAGTAAATAATCAAAGTAAAGTTAATAAATGAAGAGCATGAAGAATGTTTGAAATAACTAAGTAAACAACCAAAAGTTGAGTGAAAGATCCATAGTTGACTTGTATTGAATGGTCTTTTAAATTGGAGTAAAGGTTACAGCAAACTAATTAAAATCTTTACATAGGACCGGAAAAAAGAAGTATTTCTGACATTCTGATTGTCCAAATAAGATAAAAGACTAAGTCCTATGAAATGTTACATCAATACAAGTACAAATATAATAAATACTTTCAGACAAAATAAGGTTCTTCCGCATCAGCATTCATTCCGGAAATGAGTGTCACACCGGAATGCATCAGTCTTCGCTTGGCCTTCTCCTCTGGTCCTATAACATCCCAAATTTTGAGGCCAAAAATTTTGTTTTTCAATTAAGTAAATCATAATTTATATTACCAAAACATTGTCACTATTTCATCATTCATAAAATCATAAATCATGTCTCGAAAACCATATCATCAGGAACAATGAAAATCAGAGTATAATCCCAGAAAATACGATGCGAAAACCATGTGTGATGCGCTGCTATGCCGTCGACTCTTTCCCCATGGACAAAGAGGTACCTAAAACCAAAACTGAAACTGTAAGCACGAAGCTTAGAGAGTTCCCCCATCATACCGCACACCACATAACACCATTGGTATCTTTCAACCGGTAACTGCCATCGATATCTTTCAACCTGTAACCATCATCGGTATCTTTCAACCGGTACACACCATCGGTATCTTTCAACCAATAACTGGGGACTATTTCACCCCTACCACTAGCATACCATAACGACAGATAATCATACAATCAAACATAACTAGGTAGGGACAACTAATCCCTTCTACACACATAGCATATCATACAGACATATCTCATGACCATAACACATTAACATACCAAGATAATTATCACAAAGACAATCATCTCATACATAACTACTTACTGGTGGGTCAGCATTGGTGCCTTAGACCCACCCCTACTGGAAGGTAACTCACCTCGTAGAAGTAGCTACCGATCTATGCGGGAACTCTCTGTCTGTCGATGCTGCTCCGGAAATCCTCTGGCTACAATTCCCACAAAACACCCTATCAGAGTCTGATAACTACTCTTATGTTGGAATGACTATTCTACCCCTAACCTAATCAAAGTCAAGCTAAAGTCAACTTCCAGCTCACCTGACTCGCCGAGTTGGGCCGCCAACTCGTCGAGTCCTTATCCATCTAATTGTCCTCATTCCCGTCCCTACTCGTCGAGTTAAGCAATGACTCGACGAGTTCTCCTCCAATTTGAATATCAAATGATCCTTCATCCGAATCACCGAGTTATATGAAAAACTTGCCAAGTTCATCTTCATCTGAAGAACAAGTCTTGTCCTTGACTCGCCAAGTTGTATGAACAACTTGTCGAGTTCATCTTCATATGTTGGGAGGTTTCCTTGGACTCGCTGAGTCTATTCATGTACTCACCGAGTCTCATGAACTCCAGGTGTAAGGCTAATTCCAATACGTCTAAACAGCTATGGGACTCCCTTTTATAACAACTGACGATCACAAAAGGGTTTAAGATGGCTAAAGGCGCACCGACTCGCTGAGTCCTAAGAACGACTCGCCGAGTCCAACCTTAACCATTTCTATACAGTCGATCTAATAGGGATTTAACAAACCAAAACAATAGATCTGGCCTCCTAATATCCATTTTATACGTAAAGTTCCAAACTTGATGAAGATACATGGGTTTTTAGCTCAAAAGTCCATAGAAGGTGCTCTAAAATGTGCATGGGGCTCTCATGGCCATAAAGTTGGCACATTTATGCCATGAGACCCCTCCAGTGACTCAGATATGGAAGTAGAACCCCATGAATCACCTTACAAATCCGAAAATGGCTTAATAAGCCCTAAATGCACCATGAACCTAGGCCCTAAAGATGATCAACCAAAAAGGAAGACCAAAACAGGGGCATTACCTTGCTTGAGCTGAAGATGAAGCAAGATCTCTGGATCTACAAGTCCCACTTGAAATCCCAAGCTTCCTCTTTCCTTCCAAGCTTCACAAACCAACCATGAACACAAATATGGCCTTAACACACACACAAACGGCTAGGGTTTCGACGTCCAGCTCTAAGGGAGTGTTAGGGACAAGGGAGTCTGAGTTAAGGTGTTTATATTGGGTGCAAACCCTCAGATTTAGGGTTTTACTCGCACAGCGGCTACTCGCCGAGTCCTTCTTCCGACTCGTCGAGTAGGTCACTTAAAATGTCTGCGGACTCGTCTCTACTAGACGAGTGGGTCCTCCGAGTCGTCGAGTCCTAGGGAAAATATAAAAATGCTTGAATTAAATACATACCAGGAATTGGGTGCTACAAATCTCCCCCACTTATTTTAGACTTCATCCCCGAAGTCTGCTGGTCGTTCCTGGAAAAGTTCTGGTTAATGCTCCATCATCTCATCCATCGATTCCCAAGTCCATTCCGAGCCCTTCCGGTGCTGCCATTGCATCTTCACCAGCTCGACCCTTTTGTTCCTCAAATCCTTCGACTTCCGGTTGAGGATTGCTACAGGTCGCTTGATGTAATGCAGGCTGTCATCAACCAGAATGTCCTCTAAGAGTACCACTGCTTAGTCGTCCACCAGGCACTTCTGCAGCTGGGAGACGTGGAAAGTGTTGTGGACCTGTCTGTGTTCGGCTAGCAGATCCAGCCTGTACGCCACCTTGCCTACCCGGGCTAAAACCCTAAACGGTCCAATGTACCTGGGGACTTACTTGCTCCGTTTCCTGAATCGGATGACACCTTTCCATGGCGACACCTTCAGGAGAACCATATCCCCGAACTGGAACTCCAGGTTTGATCGGCGCTTGTTGGCATAACTTTTCTGCCGACTCTGAGCAGTCTGAAGCCTGCTCCGGACCTGCTGAATCCTCTCCGTCGTCTTGAGCACCACTTCGGTGCTCCCCATGACCCTCTGGCCAACCTCACCCCAGCATATCGGGGTCTTGCACTTCCTCTCATACAACATCTCAAAGGGAGGACGATCGATACTCGCGTGATAGCTGTTGTTATACCAGAACTCAACCAATGGGAGGTAAGTATCCCAACTACCACTGAAGTCTAGCACACATGCCCGCGTTATATCCTCCAAAGTCTGGATGGTTCGCTCGCTCTGACCATCCGTCTGCAGGTGAAATGCAGTGCTAAAGTGCAGACGAGTACCCAAATCATCGTGGAATTTCTTCCAGAACCTGGAAGTAAACCCTACATCTCTGTCTAAAGTCACAGAGACTGGCACTCCGTGCCATGCCACCACTTCCCGAATGTAGATGTCGGCCAACTTCTCGGCCGAGATACTCACCTGGATTGGTATAAAATGGGCACTCTTGGTCAACCAATCCATAATGACACATATGGAATCCACTCCCCGCGTGGTCCTGGGAAGTTTGGTGATGAAGTCCTTAGTAATATCTTCCCACTTCCACAGAGGAATATCCAACGGCTGCATCTTGCCGTGTGGCCTCTGGTGCTCGGCCTTAACCTTCCTGTAGGTTAAGCACCGCTCCACGTACCATGCTACATCCCGCTTCATTCAGCGCCACCAATAGTCTAGACGAAGATCTCTATTCATCTTCGTCGCCCCAGGATGAATGGAGAATCGAGAGATGTGCGCCTCCTCCAACAGCACCTAGCGCACACCCGCAAGGTACGGTTACCACACCCTACAGTGTAATTTCAATAATCCTCGACTATCATAGTCGAAGGAGGAAACCTGTACCACAATCCGCTAACTCTTTCGATGTTCCTCCTTCATGTCCTCCTACTGAGCCTCCCGAATCTGCTCCAACAGCAGAGTTACCACTGTCGTCCTCATACAGATATCCCTTATCGGCGCTGCCTTGCGGCTAAGCACGTCGGCTACCACATTGGCCTTCCCTAGGTGGTAGAGGATCTCACAGTCATAATCCTTTACCACATCAAGCCACCAACGCTGCCTCATATTCAGATTTGGCTGGTCCATGAGATACCTCATGCTCTTGTGGTCCGTGTAGATAGTACAACGAACACCCATATAGGTAATGGCGCCAAATCCTGAGGGCGAACACAACAACCCCCAACTCCAAATCATGCGTCGGGTAGTTCGCCTCGTGAGGCTTGAGCTGCCTCGAAGCGTAAGCAATAACATGCCCTCCCTACATCAATACTGTGCCCAAGCCCGAGATGGATGCATCACAGTATTAAACAAAATCCTCCATGCCCTCTGGCAGGGCTAAGATTGGCGCCTCGCACAATCTCTGTCTCAATGTCTCGAATGCAGCTTGCTGCTCAGGCCCCCAACGAAAGACCACGACTTTCCTCGTCAGCCTGGTTAGGGGCACGACTATCTTGAAGATGTCCTGAATGAATCTCCGATAGTAGCCTGCCAATCCCAGGAAGCTCTGAATCTCGGATGGAGACCTCGGAACCTCCCACCTCAACACGGCCTCTACCTTAGCCGGGTCAACCGAAATCCCGTCCTGGTTAAGGAGATGCCCAAGGAACTGCACCTCGCGCAACCAGAACTCGCACTTGGAGAACTTGGCATGCAAGCTCTCCCTCCTCAAGGTATCGAGAACCTCCCACAGGTGTTCCTCATGCTGCTCTCTCGTGTTGGAATATACCAAGATATCATCAATAAAGACTATCACAGACCGATCCAACATTGGTCTGCACACGCAGTTCATGAGATCCATGAACGCGACAGGAGCATTGGTGAGCCTGAAGTGCATCACCACGAACTCATAATGGCCATAGCACGTCCGGAAAGCAGTCTTCTGCACATCCTCCTCTCTGACCCTCATCTGATGATACCCAGAATGCGAATCAATCTAGGAGAACCAAGATGCTCCCTGTAGCTGATCAAAGAGGTCATCGATCCTCGGGAGTTGGTCACGGTTCTATATCGTTACCTTATTCAGCTCCCGATAATCTATACACATCCGGTGCGACCCGTCCTTCTTCTTCACAAACAGAATCGGGGCTCCCCAGGGTGAACTACTCTGTCTAATGAATCCTTTGTCTAACAGCTCCTGTAGCTATGTAGACAAATCCTGCATCTTAGGAGGAGCCAACCGATACGACGCCTTGGCTATTAGAGCGGCACCAGGGATTATGTCGATCCTGAACTCCACCTGCCTCTCCGGAGGTATCCCAGGCAACTCCTCGGGGAATACATCCGCAAACTCTCGTACCACGGGTACTTCGCCCACCGTCATCTGACCCGCCTCCTGGGTATCCATAACACAGACGACGTATCCTGCGCAACCTCGCTGGAGCTAGCACCTAGCCCTTGCTACTGAACATAAAGATGGTCCTCGATGTGGCCTCTCGCCCTGAACCACCTGCTCTCCCCCACTTAGGGTCCTGATCCGCACTAACCGCTGCGCACAGTCAATCACTGCCCCATTGGGGCTTAGCCAGTCCATACCAATAATAACTTTGTTCCACCGCAAGGGCATGGGAACCAGATCTACCAGGTAACGCTCCTCGAACATCCTCAAAACACAATCTCGGTAGACCTCGGATGCTCGCATTGACCGGTCATCTGCAATCTCGACCTCAAGGGGGCAATCCAACATGCCTGAAGACTCAAGAAACTTCTTGCTAAGCGCAAGAGAGACAAACGATCGGGTAGCACCCGAATCAAAAAATACCTAAACTGGGATACTGTTCACATGGAATGATCTTAAACAGAACACATACATATAGCATATCAAAATCATGACACCATAACGTAAAAGATCTGAGAGGAGAAATCATACCTGTCACCACATCGGGTGCAACGCGTGCGTTCTTGGTTGTTAGCTGAAATGCTCGGCTTCGCACCACTGGAGCCTCCGTCTTGACCTTTCGGCCATCCGTAACCCGCGCAGTTGCCGAAGTTGGCGCCACTGCTGCTGTCAATCTGGGACAATTGGCCTTTTATGGACCCTTTGATTGCAATGAAAGCAAATCAGGTCTGATGTCTGAATCGCAGGAGTAAGGGTAGTATAATCTATGCCAAAAATACCCAATCTTGCCACACTTATAGCAGCCGGAACGCGACCCAGTGCAGCAAACCCCCTCATGTGACCGATCGCATTTCCCACAGCGGTCCCGCCCTGACTGGCCTTTCGGCGTAACATCGGATCCCTTGGGCTTCTTCCTCGAAGCCCCTATCGTCTGTCCCTCCTCTACCTTCCTCTTCCGTATGTGTTCCAGATCAATCTCCCTCTCCCCTGCCCTAGCAATCATGGAATCCAGGGTGGGACAGGCTGAAAAACTGACATGCTCCCTGATATCGGCTGGTAGCATGTCATGGTAGCGGGTCCTCCTCATGTCTTCATCACCCGCATACTGGGGCACCAACAAAGCCCTCTCCTGGAACTTGGCGGTGATCTCCGCCATAGTCTCCGTAGTCTGTCTCATATCAAAGAACTCCCTAACCAGCTGCTGGAGCTCCACAGCTGGTGCAAACTCGTCCTTGAATCGGGTCACAAAATCTGACCACATCATAGCCTCAATGGTTGGGGCTCCCAACGTATCACCAATCAACTCCCACCAATCTCTAGCTCGATCCCTCAAACATACCGTAGCGAAACGAACCTTCAACCATTCTAAGCAGAAGCTTGTCAGCTGCACAGATTCGATATCTGTGATCCATCTCCAAGCAGCAACGGGGTCCTTCGCTCCATGGAAATCCCGCACAGGCACACACCACTCCCTCTGAAGCCCTTAAAGGAAAGTGTGCGCGTACTCGCCTGGCTAAATGCCAATTCAATCTTAAATGATCGGAGACGATCCTCCATCAGCTCGATGATCCCTTCCTTGATCGACCCAAAGATGACCGGGGTCGACTCAAGGATACCTCTCGTGATCTCGGATGCAATGAACTCGCGTAGTCCACCATCCACCTGCTTGGATCCTTCACCCGAGCCTGAACCTGATCCTGACCCCGAGCCTCCCGCTCCATGTCGCATGGTCACCATACTAAAAATAAACATACGACATCAGGATCATACATACTCTCGAGAATCCTTACACACTCTCCAAGTCCCCTGGTTCCATCTCAGCCCCCCTTGACTCAAGTACGGATCCTCTACTTTCAGTAGTACGGGTCCGTACTACCTTCCACATCTATCCGTACTTTCCTCAAGGATTGCTTCAACTTCACCAAGTCCCTTTACCGATACCTTTTCCTACTAATCTCATCCTAGGCTTTCCAAGGGCACTCACCGACCTACTCTCCGCCATTAGCTACACTAGGAGTCCTTACTTCCCTTCCCTAACTAGCTCGCGGGTACTGTTACATATTCGCTCACTAGTTAGTTAAAGTTATCCAGGACCCCTTAAGCACAAAGCAAGCAACATTCGTGCATCGAACAACCGCATCAGGCATAACCTAATTCGGCTATCCTACTGCTCACTAAACAGTCCTAACATACAACTCATACAATAGGCATTCAAGGCATCCTCTAGATCCTTAGACCTACTCTAGCATGCAGTTCTCAGAATCATACATCAGGCATACAAGGCATCCTTCTAGATCCCTAGCTGTAATCTAGCATGCAGTTCTCAGAATCAAGGATCATAGACATAACATAATAGGTATAGGTGTCTTGGGGAAAACTAACTTGAGCTCGGCCGGTCGCACGCATCACACACCTTGTTGGTTCTCAAAAATTCTTAACTTAAAATTTTAGAAACTGTCTTCCTTTAAAAAAATCTTTTAGTACCTCGATTTGAGTCCAGACACCCCTGAGAGTGTGTCCGAATCCCTCAAACCAGGGCTCTGATACAAACTTGTAACATCCCAAATTTTGAGGCCAATTTTTTTTTTTTTAAATTAAGTAAATCATAATTTATATTACCAAAACATTGTCACTATTTCATCATTCAGAAAATCATAAATCATGTCTCAAAACCGTATCATCATCACATAACACCATCGGTATCTTTCAACTGGTAACTGTCATCGGTATCTTTCAACCAGTAACCATCATCGGTATCTGTCAACTGGTACACACCATCAGTATCTTTCAACCAGTAATTGGGGACTATTTCACCTCCTAACACTAGCATACCGTAACGAGAGATAATCATACAGTCAGACATAACTGGGTAGGGACAACTAATCCCTTCTACACACATAACATATCATACAGGCATATCTCATGGCCATAACACATTAACATACCAAGATAATTATCACAAAGATAATCATCTCATACATAACTACTTACTGGTGGGTCGGAATTGGTCCCATAGACCCACCCCTACTGGAAGGTAACTCACCTCGTAGTAGTAGCTGCCGATTTGTGTGGGAACTCTCTATCTGACGCTGCTGATCTGAAAATTCTCCAGCTACAATTGCCACAAAATAGCCAATCAGAGTCTGATAACTACTCTGATGGTGGAATGACTATTCTACCCCTGACCTAATAAAATTCAAGCCAAAGTTAACTTCCGGTTGACCTGACTCGTCGAGTTAGGCCGCATACTCGTCGAGTTCTTATCCATCTAACTGTCCTCATTCCCGTCCCTATTCGTCGAGTTAAGCAATGAATCGACGAGTTCTCCTCCCATTCGAACATCGAATGATCCTTCATCCGACTCACCGAGTTGTATGAACAACTCGCCAAGTTCATCTTCATCTGAAGAACAAGTCCTGTCCTTTGACTCGCCGAGTTGTATGAACAACTCGTCGAGTTCATCTTCATATGCTGGGAGATTGCCTTGGACTCGCTGAGTCTGTTCATGTACTCACCGAGTCCCATGAACTCCAGGTCTAAGGCTAAGTCCAATTCCTCTAAACAGATATGGGACTCCCTTTTCTAACAACTGACTATCGTAGAAGGGTTTAAGATGGCTGAAAGCGCACCGACTCACCGAGTCCCAAGAACGAATCGGCGAGTCCAACCTTGACCATTTCTATACAGTCGATCTAAAAGGGATTTAACACACCAAAACCATAGATCTGGTCTCCTAATATCCATTTTATACGTAAAGTTCCAAACTTGATGCACATACATGGGGTTTTTAGCTCAAAAGTCCATAGAAGGTGCTCAACAATGTGCATGGGACTCTCATGGCCATAAAGTTGGCACCTTTATGCCATGAGACCCTTCCATTGACTAAGATCTGGAAGTAGAACCCCATGAATCACCTTTAAAATCCGAAAATGGCTAAAGAAGCCCTAAATGCACCATGACCCTAGGCCCTAAAGATGAACAACCAAAAAGGAAGACCAAAACAGAGGCATTTACCTTACTTGAGGTGAATATGAAGCAAGATCCCTGGATCAACAAGTCCCACTCGAAATCCCAAGCTTCTTCTTTCCTTCCAAGTTTCACAAACCAACCAAGAACACCAAAATGGCCTTACCACACACACACACACACAAGGATAGGGTTTCGATGTCCAACTGTAAGGGAGTGTTAGGGACAAGGGAGGCTGAGTTAAGGTGTTTATATAGGGTGCAAACCCTCAGATTTAGGGTTTTACTTGCACAGTGCCTAGTCGCCGAGTCCGTCTTCCAACTCGTCGAGTAGGTCGCTTAAGATGTATGCGGACTCGTCTCTACTCGACGAGTGGGTCCTCCGACTCGTTGAGTCCTAGGGAAAAACATAAAAATGCTTGAATTAAATATGTACCAGGAATTGGGTGCTACAGGTCCGGACTGTGTTCCAGACCACTTCTCCATTATTGACTCTGGAACGTGCACACTTTGGAATGAGTAGATAGAATTGCTAGAGGTTCAGTTTCAGGTTCCAACAATCTCCAAAAACCTCATGGTTTTTTCAATCCTTCTTTTCCAAAATATTGTTACAAACACTGAAAAGCTCTTTATGGTCTCAAACAAGCACCTCGTGCTTGGTACGAGACTCTTACCGACTTTCTCAAGCGTTCTGATTTTCAAAGAGGAATTCTCGATCATACCCTTTTCGAAGATCAAATGGACAAAATCCCATGCTAGTCCAAATCTATGTTGACGATACCATTTTTGGATCTATAGGTTCATCAATGGTTGTTGATTTTGCCAAGTTAATTGTTAGTCGATCCTAAATGAGCATGAATCATGCACTAAGTTTCTTCCTCAGTCTCCATGTAAAGCAAAACAACAGAGGAATCTTTATTCACCAAGAAAAATACATTTCCGAGCTTCTCAAAAAATATTCAATGAACACCTGTGCCTATACAAAGGTACTTATGGGTTTCGGACACAAGATCTTCTCGGACCCATCAGGTGTTGCTGTTGATGAAAAGTATAGAGGAATGATTGGATTGTTACCTTACCTAACAAAAATTCATTCGGACATCATGTTCTCTACATGTTTGTGTGCCAGATTTCAGGTCAATCCAAAGAGGTCTCATCTTTTGGTAGTTAAGAAAGTATTCCTATACCTCAAAGGTACAAAGAGTCACAAAATCTAGTATCCAGCATGTTGGGTCATGTTTTGTAATATGTTGCGTCTATTGGGCTCGTTAGCTAGTCCATTTTTGTATCTCCGGTATGGGCCTGTCCATCCGTGAGTTTAGTAGGGTTTATTATAAATATAGGTGCTTGCATGCATCTTAGGTTAACGATAGAATAGAACGATCAGAGCATTATTCAGAAGTTTATTATTATCGTTCTTGTAACCCTAAATCCTCTACAGCGGAAGTTCTTAGTCGAGCTCTGCTGAGGATTATTTGATCTAATCATTCGACATATATTGATCCACTCTTGTCTTATTTATTGTTTTGTGTTCATCGTAATACCTGTTACAAAGATCTAATCGATCTTCACTTTTGTTTTATAACTTAATAATTGGTATCAGAGCAGGAGGCTGTGTAATTCATACACATCTTTTCTGTGAAAAAGGTTGCGATTAGGGTTATTCCGCATTAACTAATATTTATTGAGCCGTCATCCCATAATTGACGTAACTCAGCATTTATTCATTTTGCCCTAATTTAATATATTACAAGTCTGATCTTTTAAACAGGTTATTCGATCAAGCATGACGAGTCACAATCAAACCCCATTAACATCTCAAACAGCATTGGATCAACGACGAAGATTCCCATCCTTTACACCCAGGATTACGAAGTCTGGGCACATCACTTTTAAGATTATGTCATTGGATCTAAGGACAACGGATATCTTATTTGGGAAGCAATCGTGTCTGGACCATTCGCTCATTCAGCAACATCAAGAATCATTAAAACTCAGAAAGAGTATAATGATCTGTTGAAAGATGTAAAAGATATTGCCCAAGACGAAAAAGATAAATTTCAGTGCAATATTAAAGCATTGAGACTAATTAGATTCGCTCTTCAATCTGATACTTTCAGGCTAGTGAGTTCGTGCAGCACTGCTAAAGAAATATGGGATAGGCTGTGAGAGTTATATTCCACAGAAGAAGATCTCGAGCATTCCATTCAAACCTTACTTTTCTCCGAGTTTGGTGAATTCAAGCAGAGTCCTGAAGAAACTGTAACTCAGACGTTCCATCGCTTCAATCATCTTCTTAGTAAGATGATTAAACATGATATTGAAAGGAAGTTGATTGATCAAAAGGTTACGTTTTTAAACGGTCTTAGATCTGAGTGGAGAGTGGTTGTGTCCACTGTTAAAGCACATGAGCCATTCAAATCTTACTCATTGGCAAAGCTGGTAGGGATTTTGAAATCCCAAGAAAAGATTGTCTTGCAGGAGAAAAATGTGGTTTCAAGCTTGGGATCATTGGCCCTTCTGTCCAAAAGCAAAGGTGTGATGGAAGATGAAGACCTTAACTTAGAGGACTATGACCTTACCTCTGAAGACTATGCAATGATGGTGTCAAACCCGAAGAGGTTCATCAAGAAAAGGTTTCCTACCAATAAGAACCGAAATTGGCAGGGAAGTTATACTTCTGAAAAGGTCAGGGAAGAACCGAAGGCAGAAGAACCAAAGAAGGAACCGAAAGCTGATGGAGATTCGGGTGTGAACTGCTACTATTGTGGAGGAAAGAACCACTATGCCAAAGATTGTGTCCTCAAGAAAATGGCAGAAAAGGATGAGGAGAAAGATGAAGAAACTATGTTAATGAAAAAGCTGGAAGAGATCAAGAAAAAGAAAGATGTCACTAACCCTTCAATGAATGCTTTAATTGTGCAGGGTTCGGTAGCAGATGATGAGTTCGGTGGCATGGAGGTCTGGTCAACCGACTCTGAGGATGATGAAGTAAGGAAGCTATCTCACGGAAAGGCTTATGTTGCGAAAGATGAAGGAAGCGGTGGAAAGTGCTTGATGGTTTCGGATGTATCTCAAATGAGGGGATACAACACAGACGGTGGGAATGAAGACACAAAGGAGCAAGAGGACTTGTGCTTCACAGCAAAACCTCTCAGCGTGCAGTTTAACGAGCTTGATGAATTAATCAAGAAGGTACAATCCATTTTTGTCTCATTCAAAGTCCCACAAAGTTCATATGAAAAAGAATTAAAAAATGTAAATTCAAGAATCTCTCATCTAGACAGCAGTTTAACTCAAACACGGGTCACCAATTCTAACCTAACTGACCAAATAAGCAGGGTGTCTTCAAAGAGTGAGGAACGGAGGATGTGGATTGAGTTGAAGGAGTCAGAGTTAATCAAATCCAAGGACGAAAACATTTATTTACAAAGAGACAATTTAAAACTTTTAAAACAGAGAAATATCTTTTGTTTAATTGCTAAGCGTCTTTACACTAATATCACTCAACTTCATTTGAACTGTGAAATAGGGCAGAAAATTCATCGCATGATTTTGCCCTTCCTTGAGTTTAAGGAAGATGAAATTGACGCTAAAGCATATAATTGAGAAAGTGTAGTTTCGTCTGAGGATGTAAATCCGACATATATGTATGGTCTGGACAAAATCGAATCATTCATAAAGTCCAAGGACCATAAGGAAATGCTGAATAATCTTTTGGATGAAAATGATAAACTAAAACTAAGGACCGAAACCATACAAAAATTTGACTCGTTGAATGCCAATTTAAGTTCAGAAAACAAAATTGATGTTGAAAACGCATCTGAACTTAATGAGGATGATGATATGAGCGTAATTTTTGTAGAGGATGAAGTCGACTGTTCTGAGTTTGTCAAGAGCGAACCTGAAAACCACAAAAAGCTTATTTCAGAAAATTCTATGGAGTTTGCTCGTCTGTCCCAACAAAAGTCCCCGATCCTTGAAGAAAAGGCTGTTGTAAACCAAAAGGTAAGAACGACTCCAAATCAGGTGTATAAGGTCACAGGTGTAACCGAACATCAGACAGCCGAACTCACAGCCATTGTAAACGAAGATAATGCTGATGGTTGTGACGAGTTCTTTTGGTCCGCTCCTATCGACAATGCTGACGAAACTGTTGGACTATTAGAAAGGACATCATGGAAAACCAAAGGAAGATATGTGCCAGAGCCTTTGAACAAGCCTGATAGCTTCGACGTGCCAAGTACTAGTGGTACAAAAGATGTCCCTGAAGAAAAAGAAGTTTCTGCAAAAGAAGTCACTCCTTGAAGCGAAACATCATCAGTTCAAAGTGAACCAGCTGACAGAAAGCAAAAACAAAAAGCGAATATTCATCGTCAGCCGAAGCAGGTGAAAAATCAAAAACAGCAAAGGAATCAGAGATACAAGAAGAATCTCTCTGAACGTAAACAGTTTAGGCAATCTCAAAACGCCCATTTCTCTTATCATGACAGAAATTCAATGTCAGAGAAAAGTACTGTTAGATCGCAAGAAGGTAATAACAACCGAAAGGAGAGGTTCAGTTCTGAGGGTCATAACAACCGAAAGGACAAGTTCGGTTCTGAAAATTATGACAACCGAAAGCAAAGGTTCGGTTCAGAAAACACAAGCTACCGAAAGCATAAGTTCGGTTCTGAGAGCAAAAGCAACCAAAGTTCTAGGTTCGGTCCCACTGATGATCAAAAACAAAAGGGTCACTTAGAACCTCAAGTCAAGAAAACATCTCAGTCTAAATTCTCTCGTTCTACTTCTTCTAATTCTTGTAATTCCTCTCGACCACATTCTAGATTCAATTCTGTTTGCACTCAAAAACCTAAATCTTCAACAGATCTGAAAGGAAAATCGAAGGTTTCATTAGTCGAAACAAATCAAAAACATCCCAAAGTCCAAATACCTAGACCAGAATCCAAACCGAAAGCAACAAATTAATCCCAATAAAATTAAGGTTTTCACCATTAAAAAGAAAGATGAAACAACGTTAATAAAAAGAACATATCTTGTTGACATCTCTCTTACTATTCCTGTTCCTGTGAAAGGCTCACGTGGACCCAAGAAACTTTGGGTTCCTAAATCTGCTTAATTTTTGCAGGTTATCAGTGACGAGCAGTTTGACGAAGAATGGTATATTGACAGTTGCTGCTCGCGTCACATGACAGGAAGGAAGGAAGAGATGAGGGAATTTTGGTCTCTTTCAAACGGTGGAAATGTCAAGTTCGGGAACAACTCATTCGGCACATTAAAAGGCTATGGAATGATAACAAATGGTGATTTTACGATTAGGAAGGTCGCATACGTTGAAGGACTACAACACAACCTCATCAGTGTATCTCAGCTTGTTGGAGGTACCGGTCTCAAAGTCTCATTTGATGATGAGGGTTCGGAAATAATTGAAAAGAAAACGAAAAGAGTATTTCTCAAATCGGAGCGCAAAGGCGAAATGTTTCCCCTGAACCTCAAAACCATCAAAGGGAATCCAGCTATCTGCCTATTATCCAAAGTACAATCTGACGAAAGCTGGCTGTGGCACCGAAGGCTCTCTCATCTCAACTTTAAGGATATCAACAAACTTGTCACTGGAGGTCATGTTCGAGGTCTTCCATTGCTCAAGTAGGATCGACAACATTTATGTGCTGCATGTGAAATGGGGAAGCAGAGTCGTCAAAGTCACCCATAAAATGTAAACACTAAAGTTGTTGAACCACTAGAGTTAATTCACGTTGATTTGTGTGCTCCATCATCTATCGAAAGCATCGGCGGTAGCAAGTATATTCTTGTCATTGTTGATGACTTTTCGCGTTTTACATGGGTGTTCTTTCTGAAGCACAAATCTGAAGCAACTCTCAAGCTAAAGATGTTTGTCAAATAGGTTGAAGTACAGCTGAAGAAAGTCGTTCGCAACATCAGGAGCGACAATGGGCTGGAGTTCAAAAATAAAGAATTCGAAGAATTCTTGGCCGAAAAAGGAACCAGTCACAACTTCTCAACTCCCTACACCCCTCAACAAAACGGGATTGTCGAAAGACGAAACCGATCTTTGTGTGAGGCGGCCCGAACCATGCTAAGTTTTGCTTCTTTACCTTTATATTCTTGGGCTGATGCTATTGCTGCAGCATGTTTTACGCAGAACAGGTCATATCTCAATAAGCGATTCCCTCTCACTCCTTATGAGATCATCAACAACAGGAAGCCAAATGTCAAATTTTTCCATGTATTCGGCTCACGGTGCTTCATCTTCAATTCTAAAGAACAACGTAACAAATTCGATGTCAAAGCCGATGAAGGGATATTTCTGGGCTATTCTCTCACTTCTAAAGGCTATAGGTATTAAACAAGCGCTCGAGGAAAATAGAAGAAACTTATTATGTGACGTTTGATGATAGCTATGTCAAAAAGCTAAAGGCCAACGAAGACACAGTTGGAGAAATCTTTTCTCAAACAGGCCAAGTCACAGCCTCGATCGCAAACCTATTTGAGAAGTTTGTCGAGTTATTCGATGAACCAGAGAAGGCTACTCTCTCGGAAGCCAGTGCAGCAGATAACAAAGTAGATCATCTGAAGCAACTCATCGAAGATGCTGCCAAGCAATGAAGGAGGATCAAGTTCCAACGAACCTCCACAGCACGATGCTTCAGTTGAGTGGGAGGACCCATCTTCTTCATCACAGCCGAGCTCACATGTTCAGGGGGAGAACAGTTGTCAAGCTGCTCCCAAACGCACAACAGTACCCGAAGGTGCTACAACACCCGAAGGTGCGTCAACACCCGAAAGCTCGACACCACCCGAAACTCCTGTAGCTTCGGAAACTCAAGACACACCTGAAAGCTTATCTGTCGAGGGGGAGAATGCCGATATGCTTTATGACGATGACAGTCAATCTGAACTAGAAGAGATGGTAAACGCTGAATTGGATCCTTCTTATGATCCAAATTACCCTCCTCTTGTCAAGTGGACCAGAGATCATCCTGTTTCCCAGGTTGTCGGTAATGTCTCTGAAAAGGTCCTGACCCGATCACAACTAAAGGCAAAACAAAATTCCTTATTTTCAAAAGTAGAATTCTGTATGTTTAACTCCTTCGTCTCAAAATTTAAACCAAAGACAGTTAACACTGCTCTTGATCACGCCGATTGGGTTCAAGCTATGCAAGACGAACTGAATGAATTCGAAAGGAATAAAGTTTGGCGCCTCATTCCAACTCCTCAAGATGCCTTAGTTGTTGGTCTCAAATGGGTCTTCAGAAATAAGATGGACAAGGAAGGCAACGTGATACGAAACAAAGCCCGTCTGGTGGTGAAAGGATACTGTCAGGAGGAAGGAATCGACTATGAAGAAACTTTTTCTCCTATAGCTAGGCTGGAATCCGTTAGAATATTTCTTGCCTATGCTGCACACAAAAACTTTGAGGTCTACCAAATGGATGTCAAGTGCGCATTTCTAAATGGAGATCTTGAAGAAACGGTGTACGTGGAGCAACCTCCTGGATTCGTAAATGAAAAGTACCCCAATCACTGTTACATTTTGGACAAAGCCGTATATGGACTGAAACAAGCTCCGAGGGCCTGGTATGAAATGCTAACTAAGTTTTTAAAGATGTCCAAATTCAAACAAGGTTCGGTTGACCCAACCTTCTTTCGTAAGAAGGAAGGTAACCACCTTATGATTGTTCAAATTTATGTCGATGACATCATCTTTGGTTCAACGAATCCTAGCTTAACGGCTGAATTCAAAAAGCTGATGGAGACTAAATTTGAAATGAGCTCAATGGGTCCAATTAACTTTTTCCTTGGTTTAAATATTAGACAGGGACCCAAAGGCATCTTTATTAATCAGGAAGCTTACACGAAGGATCTCCTTGCAAAATTTGGCATGATGGGAGAATCAAAGGTTAAAGTTCCAATGGCGTTCAGCACCAAGCTCACTCCATCCTTGGATAAGCTAGCAGTTGATATTACGCTATATCGCCAGATGATCGGTTCTCTGATGTATCTTATTGCTAGCAGACCTGATATAATGTTCTCTGTCTGTTACTGTGCTAGATTTCAGGCAAATCCATGTGAACCTCATATGCTTGCAGTGAAGAACGTACTCCGTTATCTCAAGCGAACTACCTCTTTAGGCCTATGGTATCCATCTAACTCAGGCTTCTTCGTTCAAGCCTACTCAGATGCAGACCTTGGAGGTTGTGGACTAGATAGGAAAAGCACCACGGGAGGTTGCCAATTCCTTGACAGGAAGTTAGTTAGCTGGCAATCAAAGAAACAAACTTGTGTGTCTTTGTCTACAGCTGAAGCAGACTACATTGCAGCTGCCTCTTGTACTTCTCAAGTGATTTGGATCCAAAGTCAACACCAGGACTATGGACTCAATATGAAAAAGATCCCACTATATTGTAACTCTGAAAGTGCAATTAGGATCTGTCATAACCTAGTGCAACACTCCATAACTAAGCACATAGAACTGAGGTATCACTTCATTAAGGATCATGTGGAAGATGGGAACGTCGAAATTCATTTTGTTCGAACCACTAATCAATTGGCTGATATCTTCACCAAAGCTCTTCCTGAAGCGTCATTCAACAAAATTCTACAAGGGCTAGGTATGGTGGAATCGGAGTTAGTACCAAAAATTATCTCCCAAACTCAAAAGTAAGAAGCGAAATAGACCGAACGTTCGGGTTCGGGTCTTGTACTAATGTACCGAAATGAACCGAACGCTCGGGTTCGGTTGAATAATCTGCTTTTCGCTCATCAATCAAAGGTAGTTTTCTTGGTTGTAGATCTTATGTATAATTGTTCCAAATGCATTTATCTTATTGTCAAAGTTACTCTCTTTTTAAAACCTATTTTCTTTGGCAACCGAAATATACCGAACGTTCGGGTCGGTTCTAAAATTTTTCTCACACGAAATAGACCGAACGCTTGGGTTCGGTTCCAAAGTTTTTCACAACCGAAATAAACCGAACGCTCGGGTTCAGTTCCAATTTTTTTTTTCTCTGTATTTTTTTATGTCTTATTTTTATATCATTTTTTTATTATTATCAAAAATTCCAAAAATTTTTTTTTTACAAATTCAAAAAATCCAAAAATATTTTGTTCTTTATTTTCTTTTTGGCTTTAATTTTATTTGTGTGTTCGTTTATGGGGAAATTGTTGAATTAGCTAAGTGTCCCTAGAAGCATGCTGCTGTATGTGTCCAAAGCCTCACCTGATTCTGAGTAATAGCCTTAATGACTTGGTATACACAAACCTTGTCTTCCCAATTAGGCTATCATACTTATTCTAATCATGAGCTACCTAACTATCTTCTCACATGAGATAAGAGTTTTCTGCTTGGTCCTATTTTTCACAGCAGAGGTACTTTGATTTCTTACACCATCCAAATTGCATTTCTCCATCACATTCGTTTCACAAACATAACCCTTGAGACTCTCAGAAATTACCACTAAGGTTTATGGTTACACAATTACTGTGTTCATGATCTTAGTTTCGTGCCACTACGAGCTAAGTGAAACCCAAAATTCAATACCCAATACGAATTGACGGTGAACAATTAATTTGCTCTAGTTTTCACTAATGAATTGACGGACGTACCTCCATGAAATCTCAAAATTTTCTTTTGTGTGATTCCTATGAAATTGTTAAAACCAATAACATTTCTTCCCTTGGGATCCAGTTTTAAATTTTTGTTGAGATTTTATATATATATATATATATATATATATATATATATATATATATATATATATATATATATATATATATATATATATATATATATATATATATATATATATATATATATATATATATATATATATTTCCTAGCCAAATTAAATTATCTCCAACCTACTTGTTCAATAGACTACACCGGTCTCACAAGTACTTCGTTCGCTTTCTATCTTATATCAAGATTAGGAATATTGAATCAAAGCGAAAGCCACCCTAATAAGCCTAGTTAAAAGAAGCCTTTCAACACTTCTTAATAAGTGTTTGATCGTTATTCAACGGGAAACCACACAAACACTTTAAGGTCTCTCTTGACTTTGAAGGAAGAGATTCGTGCTCGGGATCATTTGTTTCGTGTCTTTATTGACATCACATATTTTCCCAAAAATATTGCTTTATTTCTTTTCTTTTACACCCTAAGCACGAAAATCTTTGATTTTCCTCAATTCAGGTTCTATTAATTACAAGGCATTTTACTTGGATTGGTGGTTGATTAAAGGTTGTGGTTGATTTTAATCCACGTGGGAGCTTTTTTCAAAAGATTTCGTTACACTTTAAAGGGATAAGATGACGACATGCTGACTCAGGCGGGAGTCTAATCGATTTGATTTCAAACGGCGCTAAAAGGGAAAGCGTGCGAATCGAAACCGTCTCTTCTCCAAAGGGCGCCTGATGGGAAGGCGTGTTATTAGGGGTCTGACATTCTCTCTCATGCGTGATCATCGGCAACCCCAACTATCACGTATCAGTCAACTCCGAAAAACCCTTCGTTTTTCAATCGAAGATTTGGGAAGATCTTTCTCTCTCCTTAACCCCCAGTATAAAAGGCGACATCATACATCATTTACCTCTTTACTGCAATTAAAATTCCCAGAGAGCAAAAATTCCTTAATCCTTCCCTATTCATCATCTTCTCCAATTTCTTCAAGCAATGGCAGATTCATCTTCCATTCACGCAACATCCCACAATTTGCCCATTCGCCCACAACAAAGCCTAATCATCGATTTAACCCCTCATGCTTACGACGCCTTCATGTTCCCCATCATTGAGTGTTTGAAGTTTTCTCCGATCGCTCCTGCACTTACAAGAGCTGAGACTGTTCCGATGGAGTTCTTGTCACAGATCTTTGCGACCGCTCATTATGACAAGGTCGTTGACAGAATCTTTTTTGATGTCTTTGAGCACAAGGCGTCAATTTCAAAGCAAAGGTTTTGCTCGCTGTTAGGGTTTGAACCTGATTCTTCAAGGGTTAACCCTGAAACGATTCCAATGGGTCACTTGTTCAACATGTTCTATAACATGGGTTATAAGGAGGTGCTTACTACGGTCACGAAGTTCAAGAAGTCGTGCCTACCTCCACAGTGGAATGGGATGTTCACTGTTCTCTTCAAGGGCTTATCCGAAAGAAGTGATGGATCTGATGGAGCCAGTCGGTTATTTCTCTCCATAATGTATGGTATCTACAATGGCATCAACATGGATTTTGGGTCTGTTCTATGGCAACAACTCATCCAGAGTCTCTCCTCTACCTCCAGACATTCAGAAATTTCTTATGCTAGGTTCTGGACTCTTATCACAAAATGGGTGATGGACAAGTACCACGTCCCCATTGTCGCTGGTGCTCCAATGTCTTCGATTGGTACCTTCCATACCACGAAGATCATTGTGTCGGACGCTTCAAAGTTTCCGTTCAACGTTTCTATTTCGGAAACCATGTATGGGGATGTTCCTGCTGATAGTCGGATTATCAGGACATACAAGGAATTCAGGCATTCTGGTCCAAGGGATCTTACTACGGAGATGTTGAAGTCCATACATGACGCCGACAAGCCTGCTCCAAGAGGCAAAAAGGATGATAAGGGGAAACAGGTGGCAAAAGGAGCAAAAGGCCCATCTCCAAAGAAGAGGAAACCCACCAAGGCTGCTCAGTCTCCGCAACAGAAGAGAAGAAAAACTCAGCCGAAGCGAAAGTTGATTATCGCTTCCTCCTCAAGCGAGTCTGAGGGTGAGAGTTCAGATTCTGATGACTCTCCACGTGGCAACACTCCACCCAGATCTCCTACCCCAGAAGTTCATGCATCTACTTCTCCAATTTCCTCTCCACCTAAAACCATTCCTATTTCTATTCCCCCCATAACTTCCACTACTTCAATACCACCCTCTTCCATCCCAATACCAACACCAATATTCACCGACGCAACCACAACATCCACTGTAGATGTTAGAGCCAACGTATCTGATACGGGGGTTCATACTGATGCACCCGAAACCACAAAAGCACCCGAACCTACACCAACACCCGAAACAACCCAACCCGAACCTACCCATACTACTGCACCACCAGCTTCTACTGGTCATGCTTTAAAGGAAGAAGAACCACTCCTTGGCGGGGAGGATATGACGTTTGACTCGGTCTACTATAGTCCGTTTCAAGTACAGAGTGATGACGATGACAACGCTCCTGTCACAAAAAGACATCTCAAGGAGCTCCATGACAAGATTGACTTGCTCATCGCCTCCTCTTCCACTTCTCATTCATCCCTTTCTGAAGATGCAGTTCAGAAGATTGTTGACGCTTTCTCCAAAGCTCAGCAAGATTCCATTGCTTCTGCAACATCCGCCATAGATGCCTCAACCAAAGCCTGTCAGGCTGCGACCGAAAAAGTCGATAAACTATTTTCTGATGCCTCTTCCCTGTTAAAGTCTTTATAGGAGAGTGCAAATGCTGCCAAGACTACGTTGGAACCAATTGTTCACCAGCTGGCAACGTCAGTCTCCACTGAGTTGAAGTCCTTCGCTTCTTTTCGTTAAACGCTTTCAGACGACAACTCAGCCTTTCGCAAAACCATTGACGAGCGTCTCTCGAAGCTACAAAAAGATTTGGCTGCCGAGAACTCTCTTATGGATGTTCTAGCCAGGAAGACCACCGCTCTGAAGGTCAAGAGCGTTCAACTCTCCAACTCTCAACAGGAGATTGACTATCTTCGGTCCAAAAGGGAGGTGATAAAGTCGTGTGTTTCGGATGTCCACTCTGCCATCTCCAACATCCTCGAAGCACATGATCCCATTCTAAACTACACTGTGATGTGTGACCTTGCAGAGAAGCTCGCTCCCGCCCTTGCCCTGCTCAGCAAAATCAAAGGGCTACTTGATTTCATGTCCATTCTGAAACAAGGGGGAGAGAAGGAATCAATGTCTCAACCACCTCCTTCCTCAAAGGCAACTCACACTACCGAACCTCCTCCAATAGGCCAAGCCTCCGGTTCTTGTGTGAAAGATAAAGGCAAAAAGATTGCTGAGGAGGAAGAAGATGAAGATAAAGAAACAATCTCTGAATTGTTAAAGCGAAAAAGTCGAGACAATGATGCTGATATCAGTGCTCGTGTGGCTAGAGAGGCTGAAGAAGCAGAACGAAAACAGAAGGAAGCCCACGACCTTCTTGAGAGTAGGACAACTCTTTTTCCTGCCTGGAGTCTCGAGAGGATGATAAAAGAAGCCATTGACACACCAAGTATCTTGTGGCTGGAACCTGTAATCTCTCTTGATTGTTCCAACACTGTCGACTCACAGTTCGACATGCCACTGACCCAAAAGGCGTTCATATTTCATGCCTTTCCCAACGTTTCCGAGTTCCCTCATCCCCATCCACAGGTTGATCGAGACTTAATCAATTTTTATCTGAAGGCTGTTCAACCTCAGTATTAGACTTGGAGCGCTCAGAAAATTGTCAACGTTCGGGTCTTGAAGCCGTATAGTGAAGGGAACTTCATCAACATTCGGTTCAAGGTACTTCGGGGATCTGCCAAAACCGAACATGCTATTTCCCTTGCAGATCTTCCCAACCTTAATCCCCATGATTGGATTATCTTGCACAACATCCTACTCACCAACGAAGCTGAATACGGTCTGATCATCGACCATTTCAAAAGGATGCTTGTGTGCTACATCATGGAAGTTGCACTGATGGATCAGGAGATTGCGAGCGTATTTAAGAAGAAACCAACAATATCTCCTGTTGGCTCTGCCAGTGATCTCAACCAAATGCAGATGGGTAAAATTGACTCGAGAAGGAATTCGGTCATGTTCACCTGGAACGAAGGACAGAAATGTCTATTCGCCTTGGCTGACAAACTCCTCTACACCACTGCTTGTTTGGAGCATGTCTTGGGGATCATCCACAGATGCAAGCAGAACACAGCGGATGATGTCAAGTACTTCGATGACATGATTCAATGGTACATTCGGTTCAGACAGACTATTCTCGCGCTAATCTCTCGTCTGTTTGATAGTACGAAGAAAGTTCCCGCGGCTGGCCCAAGCAAGAAGAAGATGTAGTCTCGCTCCAATTTGACGCAAAGGGGGAGATTGTTGGGTCGTGTTTTGTAATATGTTGCGTCTATTGGGCTCGTTAGCTAGTCCATTTTTGTATCTCCGGTATGGGCTTGTCCATCCGTGAGTTTAGTAGGGTTTATTATAAATATAGGTGCTTGCATGCATCTTAGGTTAACGATAGAATAGAACGATCAGAGCATTATTCAGAAGTTTATTAATATCGTTCTTGTAACCCTAAATCCTCTACAACGGAAGTTCTTAGTCGAGCTCTGCTGAGGATTATTTGATCTAATCATTCGACATATATTGATCCACTCTTGTCTTATTTATTGTTTTGTGTTCATCGCAATACCTGTTATAAAGATCTAATCGATCTTCACTTTTGTTTTATAACTTAATACAGCAAATAAGAGTTTCCTTCTATAAGCTTACTCTGATTCAAACTATGGTGGTCTTCAATTGGACAAAAAAAGCACCTCTAGTGGCTATCAATTTTGGGGTGGAATATTGTTTAGTTGGTCATCTAAGAAACATAATTGCATTTCTATTTCAACAACCGAAGCGGAATACATTCTTGTTGCTAGTTGCACTTCTTAAGTTCTTTGGACGAAATCACAGTTCTGAACTATGGTCATCGATTTCAATAGATTCCAATCTATTGTGACTCTCAGAGTGCCATCAAAATTTCTCACAATCCAACTCAGCACTCCATGACGAAGCAGATTGATATTTGGTACCATTTCATTAAAGATCATGTTTTAAAAGAAAACATTGAACATATTTTTCTTTCATCTGACGTTGAAATTGTTGATGCTTTTACTAAGGCATTAGATGAAACCAAATTTAATGGTTTTTTGAATAAAATGGGTATGATGTTGCCTTATCCTCAATTCTTCAAGGAGGCTTTTAGTCTCTAATGGGAACATTGGAAAGTAAATTAATTTCGAAGTCAAATCCTTTTTCATCTCGGAATCATTTCCTCTCGGAATATATATACAATCATTTTACGTGTCTTTTTATCAAACCTCTTCCTCTAGTTTAAGTTGTACAACTTATTCAATCTTTTGAAGTTCATATGACCAATATAGTTACATTGGTATTTTGCCTTGATCTTACCTCGGAATCCATCTCAAAAGGATGTTATGAAGTTCAGCTCGGAATTCAAGTCCGAAATGGTAATGAGTCTTCATCTCTTACCTTTGTCCGAGCTCTGACTCTTCTCATCTTGAAAACACATAATCTGTTTAAAATGTGTCCTCAAATATCTTCTTACATTTTACCGCTGCTATTTATTCTGAGTCTGTGTAATCTCGAACTCTTTATCATGTACAAGTGTTTTCATTTTCACCTCGGAAGCATCTTATGACAATCCATCTCGGAACTTCCCTTTTCTGAGATCCATAGTTTCAAAAGAAGTTCAAAAGGTTTTTCATTAAAAAAATTTCTGAAACATTTTTTCTTAATGACTCAAACATTTTTTTTAATGATTATCCTTTAATACAAAATTATCACGCTTTTTGCACATGTCTAGATAAAATGAACATCCTTTCAACTGAAACGACAGTTTTCCATTTCCCACATATTGCTATTGTTCCTTTAGTCATTCCAGGTCAAACGCATGCCAATTTTGGCAACACATTTAATGCGATCTATTTGCAAAATCGGGTGTCATCATTACCCTTTTTCTCAACCCGACCTAATTCCAACCTACAAACAGAGTTCAAAACCCATCATTTTTCTTTTTATGTTCTCATTTTCTTCTCAAAAATACTCTCTTCAAACTTTTTCTTCAACCTCTCAAACCCGCAAAAATGGCGTCCTCACAAAAAGCTCATGAACTCACAAAAATTGTTCCCAAGAAGAAGTCTTTCGAAGGCTCTGCTTCATCTTCCTCAATAGAGCCCTTTCTTCGACAAACCACACAACTCTTTCTCTTGATCCTATGGACTATGACGAATCCATTAGAGTTATGATCGAGTTCATCTCTCTTCATCCCATTATCATTCCACTCACAAAAACACCAAATTCCCAAATTCTACTCATGATCCTTCATACTGCCTTTGAAAGGATCAAAATCGAAGAAGATGTACTCGAAGCCAAGATCATAGGTGATCGTATTGTGCCACTCTCAAAGCAAACTTTTTTCAAAGCTATTGGGATACCAAAAAACTCCTAGGTTTTCATCATGCAAGAACCCACATCTAAAGAGTTTTAGATGCTCCATAACAATATTGGGTATTGAGAAGAATTCAAGGCCAAGAAGTTCAAGAAATATGTAGTCCCTCGCCTTTGGACAATCCTTATGCACCTCATTCTTCAAGGTATCTCTAGCAAGCATGGCAGAACTGATACGATGAGTGGAGATTTGCTCCATGTGGTATACAACATCTATTCAGGGAGATCCAACAATATGGATCTGACTGAGGTCTTATGGCAAGACTTTCAGAAATTTTCAACCAAGAGGAAGCCTCAAGAAATCTCAAGTCCGAGGTTCTGGGCCCTGACACTACAACAACTATATCGAGAAAGACAAGAGCCCATTCCAATCACCGCAGAACGAAAAGAGGCATTCTTATCCGTTACAGCTATCAAAACTTACAGGCTTCTTATCCAAACATATTTCGGACCCATACCTAAACTACCAAAACATATTTTGGCCACCTTACCATCCGAGTCCCCTTATTTGAAATATCACTTAGAGAACTCGACTGTGTACAACCCTACACAGTCCATCCCAGTCTTTATTAAGCCCACCTTGGATGTGGTCAAACCAGTCTCAGTTGGTGAAAAGAAAAAGACGGTAGTGAAACAAAAGGTTTCTCCTCTTAAGCCAAAAACCAAAAAGAGATCCAAAGTCGATGTTTCCTATCAAAAGGAATCAATCAAGGACATTATGACTGACTCTGGTCATCCACTCACCCCCATGCCACTCATCCGAAGTACCCTTTCAGAGCTTCAAAAGCACATGCACACATACATGGGGAGGATCCTCATAATCCACCCTCACCTTCCTAACAAGGTGATGTTGGTGTTAACGATAGCTCCTTGGACCCCCTAGAAGACACTCACGATTCATCTTGGATATCCCTCTTATTTCTTCACAAGCACAATCTGAGTTCCCTATCTCAGATCCTAAGCTTTCTAAAGTTGGGGTTCTCCCTCCAACTTTAGGAGCCAGAACTGGTCTGATACCTGGCTCAGGTAAAGGATGACCAGGTACTATTGATCCAAATTGGTTAGAATTTGTTGACGGGCTCATACAAAAATTCTGAAGCTTACTCATTCCCAAGTGAAAGGAAAACTCTCATCTCCATGAGAAATCGAGAAATTCAGAGTAATCTTCCATTTTTTGCTCCTTCCGATGAAGTCACTGACCAAGAGTTTGCGTAAGGTGAAACTCACCATGACACCATCATCTCAGCCGATCCTCCGAAGTCTCCTCACCATGATTCCCTTCATCCAAATCCTGATGAAGAACTTTCATCCTTGATTTTATGTTCGATTACTTCAGTTCATTCGTTGTTGTTCCTCTAGTTTTCTCTTCATTTCACTCTCTATAGAAGCCATCATCATCAAGACCCATCTATAATTTCAGATTTTCATCATCTTCTTTGGAGCCGGTGGATGAAGAAATCCGTATTGACGACCAAATCTAGAACACACTGGGAGGTGAAACCAAATCAAACCCTCCAAAGGAAACAACAGAAAATCATCCTACTCCTTCAGAACCTCCAGTCAATCAAGAAGATGATAAAGCTAAGTATGAAAGTTCCACCTCGGACACTGGTTCGATAGCTAAAAACTATGCTGATCCATTCTCACTGTTGGAACTCCGAGACAATGTTTTTAACAATCTTAAAAGTGGAGTCCCTAGACAAGGCAGTTGAAAAGCTTGATTCCAAAATCGATGCCAAAGTCTCCAGCCTTGACACCAAGCTTGATGTCATCCTCCACTCCCTGTCTGAAGTAAAGAAAGTTGGGCCCACGTATACTGAAAGGGCAGAATAACTTGACCAACTTATTTCTTTGAGGTTCAACCATACCTTGGAAGATGTGGAACAGAAGTATAACTCCAGCCTTGTTACCACATTGAAATCACCTCCACCATGCTGAAAATCCATGAATATATGATCAATTCCACTAATGAACTGATCAAGCAAACACATGTCAGGCATGAGAAGCAGATTCAAAGGTTGGAGAAAGAAATTAAGAAGAAGGACGAAATGAATCTCATCATGCAGCAGGTCCTCATCCAACTCCTCCGAGCCTGTTGGAACATAGTTGATGTTTCGAATAACAAGTTCGATAAGATGATATCCATCCTTGCCTTGCTGTTCAATCACTTGAAAGAACAAGCACCTACCATTGAAGCCTATGATGCCCTTACCAAGCAGATGAACACTAGATTCAAAAAGGTCTTCGATAAGCTCTCGGTAGTTAGGGAATCATCTAGACTTACCTCGGAAGTTAGGCCATCCGATGCAAGAGTGGGAGAAGGTAGCAAAATGGATCAAACCATTCCTTGGAAGACTGCCTCAGAGTTCAATCTCTGAGATGAATCTAATGATGATGATCTCCAAATTTTGTCCATAGGTCTTCCTTCCGACGATGATGATGAAGAAGTTGAGTATATCACCAACGATGTGGTTGGAATTCAAGCTCCAAGAAAATTTTCGAAGAAAATTCTTTCAAAGGAAGAGAAAAGGATATGGTTTGCTAGTACCTGGCCATCATCCTTAACAAATGTTCTTCAGCGAAGCCGCGAAATGGATCAAAAGAATACAAGCCTCAAAATTGAAGCATTCCGAGCTACCCAATCTATGTCGCCTCCCATTCCCTCGCCAAGAAAAGTTCCAATTGATGAAGGTTCTCCTTTTCGGAAGCCTGAAAACATTCCATAAGAGCCTCTGATTCCTCCACCTTTATAGTTCACATTTGACTAAAACATTCAACAAGTAATTGATGACTTGAATAAACAAAAATACAAAGGGAAGAAACCCGTTTCGGAACCAAACAGCCCTGATCGGACATACAAGAAGCCTGAAGGATGGTCACAAGCCTAAATAAAGCAAGACCTTGAAGATAGCATTCGGATCCAATCTCTCACAGGCAATCCAAATCCAATGATGGGCTTATTCCTACTTTATCGTGAAGTGATAATTCATGATCTGGACATCGTGTCATTGATGTATTACGATCTACCGACGCAAGATGCACACCTACTCGATCTTCCAATTTCTCCATATGGAATATATTAAATCAAGTTTGCTCCTCTCCACCCAGATGATGATCCTCAAATGATTGTCATGATAGAAAGAGAAAGACTAAAGGCATTGTACTACATGAACGCACATCCTCAAAAAGAAGTGTGGTCTCGTAAGAGAATTACAAAGATCTCTAGGTTTGGAAGAAAAGTCTTAAGAAAATTTGACTTGGACTGCTTGTTGCAACGACATTACATCTTTTGGAAACCAAGCAAATCACCATCACAGCCGCAAACTTCCCCTCCATAAATCCAAACAACATCTTGACTATCGCTGCTCACTTTCGAACTCGCCAAGACAGTCAAATGAGCATTACTGCTTATAGTGTTGTGATGAAATATCTAAAAGATTATGTTGCTGAGTTTTGTCGATGTGACTTTGAGCTTGCACATCTGTTCAGAACTGAAAAGTTATTGGCAAATATTGACTACAAGTTGCCTGAAGTAGAGATTCTGGTAGAAGGACCAATTGATGTACCAGTGTTGGGATAGTTCTACTTGAAAAAGAACACCAACAAGAAGGACTTCTTCCGAGTTCTAGACAAGCATCTAGTCCCCACCAGGATTCTTTAAAAGTTCGTCACAAATGCAGCCAAGTCAGAAGCTCTGGAGTATGTAAAAAGCAAATTCGTCAATCAACTCCAATGGTACCTGGAAGTCCAGAATTGGCTATACGGAGCTTGTATGTTTATCAATGAAGAAGCCAACTAAGCTGGTAAGATTGCTAAGTTCACTTAGGGGGAGATTGTTGAATCATGAAAAGTAAACCACTAGCAATCACTCGAGTTTTGAAGTCAGCTAAGTCCGAGATGAGTGATTGTTCAGAGATGAAGGGAAATTCTGAGATTAGTTGTCTATTCTTGCATTTAATGTATTTTTCCTTTATTAGTGATCTAAGAATTCATAGGACATTTCTTTATGTATCTTATGGATATCAGTTTATCAAACACTGAGTATTATCCAGTCCTAGGAATGTTTCTTGGTTTGTACTATGTTCCTCCTTCACTATTTAAGGAGTGAATGTTTTCAACATTAATGTAGAGGTGAACAATTCATGTTTTACACTAAGAATAGCAAATATTCTCTTCACATCATTTTTTCTTTTCCTTCAAGTCAAAGTTCTTTCACAACATTCTTATTGTTCCTTAAATGCATTTGCATTGATTATACTCTAAGTTTTCTTCATTTTATCTTGAATACTTCCTTGAATATCTTCTTCAAATCATAACTGGTATTAGCAGATTCGACTGGAACCTTCATTAAGAGAAGATGTTGATCTTAAATATTAACTCAACGTTTGAGTTCTCAAACCTCGTCCTTGTGCATTGATTATTTGTTCTCATAGTTAAATATGTCTAGCTTGAATTTGTATGTATCTATGTGTTTATTTTCCTCCATGAGTAGCTAAATCATTAGGCTTTCGTTTAATGTAGATGAACCCTAATACTATGTGTTAGTTTCTTGATTTTCATGGATTTTATAAGTTGGATTAGCTTGTGTTTGATTTATCATACCTAGCATGTTAAAGTTGTAATCTTTATTGCTTTGATTCAAGTTATGTGTAGTTGAATGACCATTTTGATTGCATGAACTTGATTACCTAGTAGTTTATGATTATTAAATTGATAGAGCTAGGATCTGCCAAATCATAGATTAGGTAATAAAGGTAATAACTTTATCTGTGCTAAGAACATAATTTGATCATAATTGTGTTTGGTTATTTGTCTTGATCATAGATAATAATCTTAGATATTTCTCAGATAGCCTAATTATCTTAAACAATCAATTATGTGTTTACTTGTGTAAGATCATTACATAGTAGTTGATTAATTATTGAAAATATTAGGATATCGGATCAAGAATGCTAATTATATTTATATTGGTAACCAACAAAAGTAATCCATCTTTAGAAATTAACTATAGGAAAAAGGTTGATTGAAAGCTAAACATAAGTGTCTTCATAATATTGATAACAATTGTTCTTAGTTAAGTGTTTGCTTAGTTTTTAGCTAATTGAATTGTTAAGTTAATCTAAACTTGAAAAATTAGATGAAACCCCTTTATAGTTAATGTGTTTATATTAATTTTCAGTAGTTATTTGAATAGATAAAATTTGTTCCCTTTGTTTGATTCCCAACTTACTTTACTGTACTATAAGCTAACAAGGTACACTGCCTATAAGTGCATTATGTTTGATTCCCAACTTACATTACTGTACTATAAACAAACTAGGTACACTGCCTAGAAGTTCATTAGTAGAGAAGTTAGTTAGGTTTATAAATTTAAAAGTTGGTAGGTATATTTATGCACAAATCAACTACAAACTCATACAACCAACATTTCTCTTAATGGAATTACAACCATTCAGACTTCCACTATAATATCTTGTGTATAGTGTTTTGTTGATATGTCCCCGGGTTCACCGTTCATCATCTGTGAGAGTTATCGATTTCCTTCATAGTTCAATTACCCTAGATACAACAAAAAATCGTAAACTTATTGGCCGAGAGGTGATCCTTGACCAATGTTCCGATGATAAAATCAAAAAAGTCCTTAAAAAGTATGTCAGAAACTGAGTGAAATGTAATAGAATAGTGTATATGTTGGCGTACCTTGTAGAGTGATTTTCATCACTTATTTATAATTGATGTTAAGAGGTTAGCACGTCTTCATGTTCCGAACATGCTTTCCATTTTATTGCATTAATGGATGTACACCCGAAGGTACACTCTTATGTACTGTATAGTCATTTAACAACCGTTTCTCGTTAGTCGAAGGATCAATCAGTCACATATCGTTGTACAAGCTGTTTTTTGAGTTACTGTGTACTACAATAGTATTGTGACGTTATTTTGTACCTTTTTAGTTATCTTATGTGGTTCAGTATGCGTGTGATTCGGTATATACCTGGTTCGGTATTTACCTTATTCTGTATACACTTGGTTCGACGTAGTGAAGGTATACACATAACTTCAAGCTAGGCTATACCATAATAAGTTCCTTAAGTTTGGATTGTTACTTTTCTATTAGAAGTAATAGTTCAAACTTAAAAAATATTTGTAAAGTAACTACATATGGATAGACATCTAAATAAAACTTTAGCGTGATAGTTCAACGGCTTCTAGTGTTCATCATTGCCTATAACTGTCTCCTTAATTATTTTCCATTTCAAGAGGGCTACAATGTATAACTTCCACTTTTATTCTTCATTAATATAGCCTTGCTTGACCTCCTATAAATACCCCTTGGTTGATTACCTTTCTTCACAGACGTTAATTTCTTTCTAGAATTACCCTTCCTTCTCTCTTTTCGCTTTTGTTTCCTCACTTTACACCCTCATGGATAGCAAGGAAATTTCAAGTATTCATACCATGAGGTCCAAATTTACCCCTAAGATCCTCTATGATATTATGAAAAAAATATCACATTGATCCTGAATTCAACCCGTGGTTTCCTGAACCTGGGATGAAATTATTGACACTCCAAAGGATTTTGTCGATGTTTATCGTGTTTTTTTCTTAAATTAGGTTTGCGATTTCCAACATTTGATTTCATGACAATGGTCTTGGATTAATATCATCTGCACATCGCTCAGGTTACTCGTAACAGTTTTCAGAAAAATCGTTTGTTTCATGATGATGTGTTCTGCCCTTGGCGTTGCGCCCTCTATCACTCTATTCTTCTATTTCAATGTGACTATGTCTACTGGAAATTAGGTATCTTTCTCCCTTCTCCATGGCTTGGTGGAAATCTACGATGGCCTTCCTACTTCTATAAAGTATTGGAAGGAAGTGTTTTTCTTTATGCACATTTTTGCTTTTACTAGGCGAATGTTTTATGCTGCTACTACTAACAAGGTTGTTGATCCTTCGCCTGATTTCTCTCTTGAAGAAGAGAGTATGGGAGATCGCTTATTAGATAATTTTGTCAAATGTTTTGATCCTGAAGAAATAATGCTAAGTACGGCGGGGATAAATTCTTATTGGAAATTTTTTTTGGAAAAGACCTATGGGAACCCTAGTGGGTCATGAGATTACTCTGTTAAAGCGGTTACATAGGAAGTGCCTGGCTAGTTCTTCGTTGGTCAAAGAGGAAGCGACCATCCCTAATTCTCCCTCTCAGTCAGATTCTAGTATGAATTCTACTGCTAATCCCTCTGCCATGGATACTACCGTGCTCATGATGCCTTCTCCTACCATGAAGATGATAAAGGCAGAGCGTGATAGTAGAAAGCCCCCCCCCCACCTTCTTCAAAAAAGGTTGTGTTAAAAGGCCCCTCCTCCAAAAGGAAAGTCAAAGTAAAGAAAATTCTTTCCTTGGAATGAGTAATGAGTCGTCTTGACAAGACTATTGGCTTAAGTTCTCCCAAATGATAATGGACCACTCGAAGTGTTGCAACGGAAAATCATGGTTTATCCTCTCCGAGCAATCAACCTTCGTCTAAACCCATGAATCCAGAGCCTTCTTGGGAACCACCTCTAACAACTATTCTTCATGAGTGTCCGGTTACCACTAATCTTGAACTAAAGCATGTCGAAGAAAACTTGGCTTCTTCCGACTCTGAAATTCCAAATCCTGAGATTCCTCTCCATTCTTCTTCAGGGGAAACCCTGTTGTTGAATCTCTTGAACTGTCATCAAAATATCAAACTCCTGCCAGTTTGTTTGCAGTTGCTGTCTTCTAACAAAAACTTTTGGGGGCCTAATATGGGCTCTTTCAAGCGTCAAAATCCGAGTCTATGTTGTGACGGTTGAGCATCTTCTTTTAGATAGAGTTGTTACACTTAGTTCAAGTGTTACTCCCTTTGAAATTCTTAATGATGACACCTTTTTCAGGGATGAATCTCAAGTTGAACTATATCTTGAAACCTTGTAGAAGAATTCAGAACAAACTCGTATGTTTTTAATACTGTTTTTGTGCTTTATTTTGCTTTCTCTCTTTGTTGTATGTTCTACCTTACATGAGGTTACTTCTTTTGTCTATATTTTAGTTATTACCTCTTCTAGTAAGGAGGATCCTTTGCATACATTTGTTACATTTTCCGCTTCATTACCTCAATTTCAACGACCCTTTTCCATGATCTCGATTCCTAAAAGTCGTGACCTTGTAGATGCTTCTCATGAGGAGAGCCTTGACCAAGCTCGTTCCTGATGATGGAAGGAATCCACCTGCTGAGTGAAGTTTCTTGCCGCACTCGTAAGTGGGCTAGCATCCTTGCTGGGAAGAAACTAAAGTTCGAGGAAGCTTTCTAGGCATTGAAGCGGATATGTGTCCTTCATGAGTACTTGGAGGTAGAGGCAAAGGATCTTCGTGAAGAGGTGCGTAGTTTATCAGAGAGAAATAGTCGATTAGTTGATGACTTGTGTGAGATCCTTTAGTACCATGAAGAACTAAAAAAGTTGAACCATAACCTTCATATCAAAGTTGACGATGCGATTTGCTATTGTTTGGGGTTAAACCGGGAATTGAAAGCGAAAACTCAACAATTTGAGTCTTTGAAGCTTCAATATACTGAAGCATTTTTGCAGCTAGAGATCACATGTTCGGGCAAGGATGGGAGTATCAAATTGATGCAGGAAGAGTTTTCAAAACTCAAAAGTGTTATTTCTATAAACGATGCCCAAATTGCATCTTTAGGAAAGCTCCAAACCTCTGTCAATCATTATGTACATTAATACCAAACAATATCGGACCGGGGCACCTTAGACTTCCAGTTGATTGTAAAAGAAGGTATCCACTATTTTGTTATTTCCTTATTGAATTTAGGGGATTTTGAAAATGTTAATGTTGCCCTCCAGACTGCAGCCATCCAATCGGGACGCTACATCAGGATTGTGCCAAGAAGAAAGAGAAATATTCCATGATGTTGGATGGAAAAAAAGTTATCTATTCCTATCCTGGCGCCTAACGTTTCATTATGGATCATTTCTTCTTCATGATTTCCTATAAGTACTCCTTGTTTGAGCTTTTGGAGGGGGATAATGTAGACGTCGATGTGATGAAAGAGCGGTTGGCAGCTTTGGACCCGCTTTTGAAGCGTGATTATGTAAGTAGTAGTGTTTGACTCATCTAAGGTTTGTGTTTGTTTACACTTTTTTGGTGATTGTTTTGAAGCTTTTGTTTGTATGGTTGACACTACTAGAAAAAAGGCCTTTTACGACGCGCAAAATACGACGCTCATTGATCTATGTTACGCAAGAGAGAGTGACATTAGAAAAATGTCATCTCTTCAAAAAATTTAAGTATATATGTCGCGTTTTATTGAGTGCCCTTAGAGTTAGTGTCTAATGTAAAAAACTTAAAAACACGGAGGGCACTTAATGTAAAATGTGCGCCGTCTCAAAATGTCGCATTATAATTTTAGTGAAAGGCGCGCATCTCTTCACAAAAATCGAGGTTACTAATGAAATATCTAACACTCACTATTCATCAGTCACTTCACTCTATACGATTCTATCGACTCTGAGACCTCGACTCGCCTCCCCTTGCAGACAACGTCTCCTCCTCTGATCGTTAGGTTACTTCTCTGGCTGATTTCGCCTCGCCGACAACCGTGGGCTCAACTGACATCATTGGAGACTGCTAAAATTTACGTGCCCTAGGTCCGATTAAGGTGTTCCTATTGAACCGATTTAGGCCAAGTGAACTTCCCGGTTGACCAGAGAATGCTGTAACAGAAGAGAAAGAGCAGAAGAAAGTAGACACAAGGGGAAGAAGCGCCTGGTAGCCATGAATCTGATGCTAAGTTGAACACATTTAAGTGTTTCTCACCTACTGAAGCTTCTCAAGTCGAACACAAGGTAAAATCTCAAGCTTCTCAAGTTATATGTAATGTTTTTATCCCCTTCTTTCATCTTGCGAACATTTTCTCTCCTTTTTATCCCAAACTTTCACCTTGTCCTCAAGGTGAAGAAAGGATTGGCTAACCGTGTATATATAATGACAGTTGCCTAAGAAAAGAGTCGAAAAATCCCTCAAAATACTCTTAATCAAACTCCCCTGTGAGATGTTTCTCTTCAGGTTCTTCGAACCCTAGTCTGGTAGAACGTAATTTTTTATGTTTTCTGATTGTACTTATGAAATTATGAAATCGTGTGGTATCTTTCATTTCGATTGGGGGTATGTATGGACGATTTGTAATAGGGATTGAGATTATGAAATCTTGGTTAAAGCATCCATTAAACCCTAAATGTAGATGTCTGAGTCTAGATTTATTTTTGAACTGTTGAGAAATTCTGCAAGGACACTTGATCTTCTCAAGAACATAGAAAAAAGTTCTAAGTTGTTTCACTTAATTAGTCAAAAAGCAGATTATTCTGGAACCAAAAGACTTGTTAGAGCATATTAAACATTGAAAGTGTATGTATTTATGAAATCAGCCATTGATTCATTTTGCATTTTGATCATCACACAACCTCTTTGATAGAAACCAAAATCCAATAACAGATAAATGAAACTCAAATATGAGATATATAGATCTAGGAAGCTATTTGATTACTAAATGGAAATAAGAACAAATCAGAAAGGAAATCCAAATGATTATCCTCCTGCCCTAATCAGAAAAGTTCTCTCAAGAGAAACTTCCTGCCCAAGCTAAAGCCGATACTCAAAGTTACAAAATACTAAATGATTCAATACTCTTAAGAATTAAAAATCTATAAAAAGCTTGCCTGTTTGTTTAAAGCATCCAAAGTTTCTTCATTAAGGTCATTACCAGCAGTGATTCCAGTCTTTCCAAACCTCGGAACTCCAAATCCCATTCCAATTGTTTCAAAGAACTTTCTTTTCTCACATGAAAGATAAGCAAGATCACCAAAATCCAACCGAATTCCCCTTGCTTTATACCTATACAAATAAATACATCAATTAACATATTAATTATTATCATTAAAGTTTAAACCTTTTGTATCATAAAATAGAAAAAGACAATAATACCCTAGATCATTTAGTGCTAGAAGATCAACACAGAAGTTAGGAACACCACTCTTCATCAGTTGAAGCAAATTGTTATTATCTTGATTCCTTGAGCTCTGGCAATTTCAATATGCAGTTGAAGCAAATTGTTGATTCGTAAGTAATATAAATTATCAAAACACTTGATGTGAGTACAATAAACACATATTTGTTAATGTTTTTTTTATAGGGCAATGGTTTTGTACACTACACAAAGTGGATCCAACAAAAGGGTTAAACTAAATTGGGTTAATGTTACCATCAGCACTTAATTCCTTATTGAAATTGTAGTTTTAACTTTATTTTTTGGATCAATTGAAATGATCATTTTATATGTAACTGTGTAGTGTCCAGTTCAGCCCGGATCTACCGAATGTGACTACTACATGCTAAGGTTCATGAAGGAGATAGTGGAAGAAGGAATTGAAGTGTTTGTCAAAGACAATGTAAGGATATAGCATTCTACTTTCATTACTATAATTTATGGCATCCTTACTGTTACAGAATACGTGCTTTCATTCATTTGAAAGTACAATGCTCTATTAAGAAAGAATAATTTACATTTTATGCTTAGTTGTTAAATATAGCAACTTACTGTTACAAAATATGTTAATATGCTATTTTTTATTAATAAAAACAATATGAAAATGTTTTCACAAATCGGGGATGGCAAAGCTGAGTACACAACTGCTGATATCGATGAGATACGTGAAGAATGGTCAACGTTTGATACAGGCTTCATTTATCGATGATATGTATGGTCTTTCGACAATGTATCCGCAAAACAATGTTATGGTTAACCACTAATGCTAGGTATGGTCTTTTGACATGTGTAATGCTAGGTAGTCTTTTGAGACACATGTACAATTTTTTGCTAACTTTTAGTAATGTTACTTAAGGTAACATGTAGTTACAACTTAGGTAATTAAACATATATGTAAAGTTGTTTGATGTTTAGATGAAAATGAATGTTTTGGTATATTTGTCATTTATTATGTGTATTCACGTTGTAAATGTGTGTTGTAAATGCACGTCGTAAAAACGTCGTAAAGGCGCGTAGTAAAAACGAGAGACGTAAGGTTACGACATGCGAATGAGCGTCGTCTTTCTTTATGACATGGCCTTCCTTGACACGCATTGCGTATCATAAGCGCGCGTCGTCTCTAGACGACGCGCATTTGAGTGTCGTATTCCTTTATGACATGGCCTTCCTTGACACGCAATGCGTATCATAAGCGCACGTCGTCTATAGACGATGCGCATTTGAGCGTCATCTTCCTTTATGACATGACCTTCCTTGACACGCAATGCGTATCATAAGAGCACGTTGTCTCTAGATGACGCGCATTTGCACGTCGTCTATCTTTATGACATGGCCTTCCTTGACGTGCATTGCGTATCATAAGAGCGCGTCGTAAATGCGCGTCGTCTATATTTATGACATGGCCTTCCTTGACACGCATTTGCGCGTCGTCTGAGCCTTTTACGATGCGCAATGAGCATCGTAAAAGGCCTTTTTTCTAGTAGTGTGAACTAGAATGCTTATCAGATAATATTTTTTTTCATGTTTACTTGTACCTACTGACTTACAATTTTCGTGTACTTGTCTGAAATTTCTTTCTAAATTGTATCGAATTTTGATTCAATTTACCTTCTTTTGTTGATCCATGTAACTTTGATCAATGTTGAAGCTAATAATAATGTTAAACTGATATTGAGTGTTGGCTCGATTAATCTTGTACTTTATGTTTAATTATAAAGAAATATTCGGACCATGAATTGGTAAATCATGCTGATTCATAATACCCATATGTAAACTACAAAAAGTTATGTTTTATGAAAATAGGGTCGAACCATGATTTGGTGGATCAAGTTGATAGAACTATAAGCTACGAAGACTTATGGTTCATTTTTAATGAAAATAGGTTGGAACCATTATTTGGTGGATCATGGTGACCGAATCATAATCTATAAAGACTTATGGTTTATATTTAATGAAAGTAGGGTCGAACCATGATTTGGTGGATCATGGTGACCAAACCATAAGCTAGAAAGACTTATGGTTTACATTTAATGAAATAGGTACAAACCATGATTTGGTGGATCATAGTGACCGAACCATAAGCTATAAAGACTTATGATTTATGTTTAATGAAAATAGGGTCGAACCATGATTAGCTGGATCATGGTAACCAAACCATAAGCTACATAGATTTACGGTTTATATTTAATGAAAATTGGGTCAAACCATGATTTGCTGGACCATGGTGACCGAACCATAAGATACAAAGACTTATGGTTTATATTTAATGGAAATAGGGTCGAACCATGATTCGGTGGATCATGGTGATTGAACCTTAAGCTACAAAAGACTTATGGTTTATATTTAATGAAAATTGGGTTGAACCATGATTTGTTGGATCATGGTGACTGAACCATAAGCTATACAGAATTATGGTTTATATTTAACGAAAATAGGGTCATACAATGATTTGGTGCATCATGACGATCAAATCATAAGATACAAAGACTTATGGTTTATGTTTAACGAAAATAGGGTTGAACCATGATTTGGTGGATCATGGTGACCGAACCATAAACTACAAAGACTTATGGTTTATATTTAATGAAAGTATGGTCGAACCATGATTTGGTGGATTATAGTGACCGAACCATAAGCTACAAAGACTTATGGTTCATGTTTCGTAAAAATATAGTCAAATATTATCAATCAAGAGTCAAACGATTGCATCAAGGTCGTAATCAAACGATATACAAAAGGTGATTATCACTTAATTCTATTAGCACACTTCTTTATTGACTATAGGCTAATTTGTGACTATCGCTATCCTAGAAATGGAATTTACGAAGGTTTCGTGTATTCCATGTTCTTGACAATCGGACTCCTTCCATGTTCTCCAAGACGTAGGAATCATTCCCTCTGGCTTCTATCAATCAATATTGTATTTCCTAATTTCTCTCTTCAGACTTTCAAAATCTTCAGTTGCGTGACCCAAATTTTTATGGGAATCACAGTATTTGTTCGGGTCCCGAAGATATTTCTTGCATCGGTCAGTATTACCTTCTTTACTCGAGTTTCTGGGAGTGTACACTTCATACATCTCCTACCGATATGGTAGGTATCACTCATGTTGCCTGCTTCTCCCTCTTCGTGCAAATCTTCAATTTTGACCGAACTGAGGTTTGTTATTAGCAAATGGAGCATGGTACTATTTAGTTCGTTCTTCTTGTCTCCCCCCTCCTATGACCAATTTCCCTCCATTCTTTCTTTTTCTTCACTTTCTTCCAGTTGTCTTAGGAAGTGGCTGACCTTGTGTAACATTTCTTCTACATTTACCCACTATCTTCCTACAAAATTGTGAAATAAATCTCCACCCAAGAGCCGATAAGTAAAGGCCACTATGATCGTAGGGTCATCTCTTATTGGCATCTATCAACGTAACACCCGGTTTTTCATAACAGGTGTTATTTCATGCGATATAGATATTATGAGTTGAGTAAATAAGATACAGCATTGAGCTACTTTATATTTATAAAAGATATTTAACAAAAGATAATTAAAGAATTTTATAGAGCACGTTGATAGGATTCCATGGATAAAAAGATCATCGAAAATGGAGTCCGTATGAGAAAGTTATAATCATTTGAAGATTTGATGAAAGTACGTTGTTATTTGAGAAACACAACGAAAGTCAAGTCAACGGTCAGACCTATGACTCTCACGATGTGAGGAGTGTTGTCTTATGATGTGAGCAACATGATTCGACAAAAATACGTGGTGAAAGAGCATGACACATGGAAGAAATCGGTCAAAACACTTCTCACAACGTGAGAAGTAAATGCTCACGACATGAGCAACCCTAGACAATGAAAACGAGCCCTTTGTGTTATTTTAGAGGATTTTGGCTCGCGGGAAGGGAGATGCTGCTCAGGAGGCATTCTCAGGAGTCTATCCAGGAGATGTTATACCATTATATGGGGGATGCGGGCCAGGATACGAGATCTGTTGTGGTATATTTTACCCCGTTAATTAGTATTTGTGATATATGATTATTACTAGATATATTAAACCCGTGTAAGGGTTATGGGTATTTGTGATATGGAGCTATTATGAACCAATTGGTGAGACTAGTGAGAAAATCTCATGATTAGATATTGAGTTTGGTTGATAAGGGTTATAAACCCTATACCCGAAAAATACCCGATATAAGAGATTTAGCCACGGGTTTACGAGTTAAGCCTATTATGATAATATTATAATATTTGGTTATATTGTTATAAGAGGTCAGAAGGTATAAATTTTAGTGAGTATTAGTGAGTTTGGACAGGTTCTAAGGAAATTGTTATTTGATAAATAGGTGTTACCATGTGACGAGCTGATAGATAGTGAAAAATCAAGCTTAGACCGGAATAAGTCTATCGACTAACCAGGTGAGTAACACTACTCTAACATCCAATGTTGTGATAATTGTGATGATTATTATATAATTGATTATTATTTAGAATATTAAATGTTGATTGAGAGCAATGAGAAAATGTTGAGAAATAAATTATAGATGAGAGATGGATTATATTAATAGATCAGCATATGATCGATAAATATATTATGAGTGGAAGATATAGCACATTTGATATATGTGTCATTGAGTATAAGATTTAATATGAGTGAGATACTTATTATTGATTGGATATGTATTTAAAAATATTACTACTAAATAAATGAATTATTTGATGAAATGATTACATATGTGACAATTATGTGGAATATCCATGATTTACATTATTTATTTGATTTATGATTTATTTGATTATGTTTTATTAGTTGTTATTTACTAAAACGTGAGGCTAACGTTTTTGTGATAATCTATTTTGCATGTAGATTTATTGTGATGCCCGGATGGATCCTGTGCTTGCTGCTAGCACGATCCTTGTGATAACTTCTTGTATGCCAAAGTGCCACGGTACACCAAGATTATTTGTAAAACTTTTAAATGATTTTTGATAAATTTGGGTGTATCTTGGTAGAAAAATCTGTGCGTTACAAGTTGGTACCAGAATCGAGGTTTAAGTGAATTGAGAGGCGAGAGTGTCCCACGATACATATTTAAATTAGATTACTATATGATGATTTGTGATGATGAATTAGGAGGCGATGAGGAATTTATCATTACAGGATATGTGATGAAGATGATTTAAAATAGATTTAAATATATTCATAATGTGAAGAGTGTATAGAAAACCAGAGTATAAAACTAGAGTGATTCTATAGGTTTAAAGTTGAGATAATATGAGAGTTATAATAAAGAGTTCTGAATCAAAGAGCTCAGATTAAAAGAGATATTAAAGCATGAGTTTAGATAGAGTATAAACGTGTGAGATGGAGTGATAGTATTACTCTTAAAACGAGATAATGTGATCATGATTTATATTAAATAAGATATAAAGATGTAGAAAACTTTTGATAGAGATTTTGAGATTCATGACAGAGAAAGGGATGATAAATGAGTTAGGATAGAGATAGAAAGAGATGAAAAGAGAATGAGAGAGAAATCGAAAGAAAGAAAGAGAAAGAGACGAAGAATATAGATGAAATAGGATTTGAGAAATGGAGAATTTTACTCGAGATCATATGATTTCCACAAAGATCCATGAGAGGTGATTGGATCTTAAAAAATGAGGATTTTAATTGAAATCATAAGACTTCCATGATTATATTATGTAGATGATTTGACATACATGTAGACCATTTGACTTACATGTAGATGATATTTTGTGATTGAGTCTCTAAGAGGTGACGAGACCTAATCCTAATATAAGATATATTATGATCAACTTGAGTTATTGATTTGAGTAAATGATATTGATCCAAGTAATTGATATGGGTAGACAATATTAAATTGAGTGATTCAAGAAATTGATTTCAGTGAAAAAATATTAATATGAGTGAATGATCGAATTAATTTAGTGACTGATTTGATTAAAGTAGGTGAGTGATCCAAGTGATTGATCAGAGAAATCGATGTTGATTAGAGTAGTTAATCAATAGGTTTGAGTGACTAATATGAGTAATTAATTCTTGATTAGAGTGATTAATATCAATTAGAGTAATTAATATGAATAATCGATTTAAGTGATCTTAGTGATAAGTTTGAATGATTAATTAATCATTGATTTAAGTAATATGAGAGATTAAATTGAGAAAATGGTTTGAATGACCTGGGTGATTAATTTGAATGAGTTATGAACCTGTAATCACATTCGAAGATATGATTTCTAATATACCAATTTGTTGAGTGTCTAGTTGCTATCCATTATGTGGAAGGATTATTGATAATGACAAGGATGATAACCATGGAATAAAAGCATATTTTTTTAATAGAATCATGATAATTTAGAGAATAACGAGATAGAAATAAGATGAAGTATGAGAGTATGATTTAGAGTAAATATATAACTCCTAAAGTTGATATGAAGTGAGAAATTACAATAAGAACTTTTGATTGAGATGAGACATGATTAGATCAGATATGAGATTGATATTCCTTCGGGAATGAGATTGAGATATGATATTGATATTCCTTCAAGAAAAAGATTGAGACATGAGATTGACATTCCTCAGGAATGAGACTGTGATATTTGTTGATGTCTCATGGGCTGACAGTGTTTCTATTTGTTTATTTGTCATGGGCTGACATTATTATTCGATATTTATTGGAAAGTCATGTGCTGACATTGTGAGGTGATATTGGGTTAAATGTTACGAGTTTATAAACAACAATGTTTGATTACAAAAAAAGATATTATGGTTGTGGCATTATGTATGATTATGATGCATACATTTTGCAATTACATAAATTAATTAAAGTAACTTATCTGAGTGATTGACGTCAGCGAGTGATTAGAGTGAGTGATTTGGTTGACTGTGTAATTTGAGTGTTTAAAATGTAAGAGAGAGAGAGAGAGGGAGAGAGAGAGAGAGAAAGAGGGGGAGAGAGAGATAGATAGATAGAGAGAGAGATATGGAGAGAGAATTCTAATGAAGAATATACAAGCCTAAAAAGTTGGACAAAAGGTTATTAGAGGCTGATTTGTTAATTATGACAGCTGCAAGATGTCAACTTTGAAGTCTAATAACTTGATATTTATAGTTGATTAGGAATAAATTTTTAAATTAATGTTATGGTCTATATATATATATATACACATACAAAAAATAGACATGAAGAAGAATCAGACAGAGTGGAGGTGTAGTGAATAAGATATGATTATTTCAAGTTGGTTCTTCAAATACCTGAAATAGTTGAAATGTTTAAAACCTTCATGTTCACAGCTGAATAATTCCAGTTTTAGAGGGAGCGAGTTATATGAAATTTTTAGTACTCCTAATAGGATTTCCAATGATATAAATTTTGCTGCGAGATTATCCTGAGTCGAGGGTAGTAAAGGTGATTCATGTTGGGAGTCTTTCCAATTGATTTGAGCGATCTGAATGATTAAATTGAGAGATTAATGTTAATCTGAGATATTAACCTAAATAATTAAGATTGATTCAAGTGATTCAAGGGTAGTAAAGGTGATTGATATGGGGAGTCTTTCCAATTGATTTGAGTGATCTGAATGATTGAATTGAGAGATTAATGCTGATCTGAGAGATTGACGTAAACAATTAAGATTGATTCAAGTGATTGATTAAAGTAATGCGAATGATTGCTATGAGAAATTAGGGTTAATATAAGTCATTGATTTATTTGATCTGATTAGTGTGAGTAAATGACTTGGTTAATCTGAGTAATCGACTGAGTTGAGTAATTGATTCAAGTGATATGAGTGATTGATTGATTGATCTATTGAGATGAGTGACCTGAGTAATTGATCTGAGTGATCCGTATGATTGATCCAGTTAATTTGAGTAGTTGATCCGACCAATTTTAGTAATTGATTTGAATAATATTGATCTAAGTGATCTGAGTGAATGATCTAGGTAATTAATTAGATTGATTTGAGTGATTAATTTTTATTTTAAGTAATTTATGTGTATCAGGATAGATTAACCATGATGGGGATTTATAGCCTGAGAATAATTGATTTAACCTTATTTCATGTTCATGGTTTGGTTGTGGGTTTAGGATGGAATCAATTATTCGGCTATTTATTGGGTCCGACATCATGTACTATTGATTTGACTGATTTGTACTAATCATAGTGATGGATTAGTGTATTGGAATAATCTAAGTAATTGACAATGATCCAAGTAATTAATATGATTGATCCATAGATGTTTGAATAAAATAGCTACATTTGTAACTTGAGAATAAGTCGTAAAATAATGATGATAATAACAATAATAATAATAATAATAATAATAATAATAATAATAATAATAATAATAATAATAAGAGCCATATGTGTAACGCCCGCAAATCCAGGCTAGTCAAATTAGAGACAATAGGGGTCGAAAACGAATTTTCGACAAAAGATTATTTAGAATAAATAATCTTAACCAAGTTGTAGAATATGTCACAAGGTTTCCATACATATAAAGAACACCGACATACGAGTTATAACGAAGAAGTTATGGCCCGTCAAAGTTTCACGACGGAACCGGCACGACACCGGGAAGCGTAAATAGCGAATTTACGATAGAGCGAGATTTAGCCTTAGCAATCTAAACGAAAGTCGTAGAATATGTTAAACTAAGAACATTGATAAAAAGAACGCCCAAATCTGACTTCGTATGAAGAAGTTATGATTTTTCGAAGTTTCGAGTTAGCAGTGTACAACCCGAAATTCAAATATTAGATCGAGCGGTTTTTATCCGACACGACCTAAACGAGAATCGAAGATCTCATTAAAATTAGCGTAACGAGAAAGAGATGGGCGAAAACGGACGTCGGATGAAGAAGTTATGAGAATTTAATGGACCAATCCTGTCCCGGCCTGTTAATAATATAACTTTTAAAATAGATTCAAAATTAGCCGACGGAGTCTAAACAAAAGTTGTAGAGTACGTTCCTGCCTTCGCGTGGATATAAAGAACGTCAAAAATAGAGCTTGTATGCGAAAGTTATGATTTTTAGAAGTCGGGAGTGGAAATTGCGAAATCTGTGGGAGAGTGGTGACGTGGCCAAATCTCAGCCATCGCTTGCTGAACACGGTGCTTGCTTCGGATGATGACACGTAGCCTCGAATTACGCCCCGCATCCGAGATTAGTACGCCCAGTGTACCTTCACTTCCTATCCGACTGGTGTGCGAGACAGATGGAACCGAGGTGGCAATCCTATACAAAGCCTACGCCCCGCGTAACCAAGGGCTACGCCCAGTGTAGTCCGAGGTCTCGCGCCTATAAAAGGGAGTGCGAAGGTTGCCGAGTTCCTCACTCCAAAATCTCTTCTTTCTCTCACTAGTTTCTCTCTCTAAGTGCTCTAACCCCCCCCCCCCCCCCCCCCTAAGACCTAGATAAACCCCTTAGCTCCCGAGGGAATCCCTGAGGCTTCCGGAGTCCCGAGAAAAAGAGTCTTTCGGTTTCGAAATGCTGCTCCAATTATGTTCCGGTTTTCGATAAAATTCGTTGTAAGTGAGCTACGCTTACGCAATTTTTAATATAGCTTTCAAATAATTATAGGAATGTTATTAGGTCCTAAAAATAATTATTTTGGCTATTATTATAAGTTATATTGAGTGCTATCAACGCTTATATAATAATAATAATAGTTAGACTAATTAATTTGTCGTGGTTATCGTTAGACTAAACCCTAGTGGTATTGATACTAGGTTTTATCGAAGGAAAGTTGTTTTGAGAGTATCGAAGCGCTGCTCGAGTGCTGAGTCATCACCTTTCAGGTGAGTGCATGGTCCCCTTCAACTTACACATAGATATGATGTATTTACTACGTGCTATGTGTACATATTGTCTATTTACTTGCTGTCTATGCTCGGTGAACGATTTTATACATGTTTTAAATAATTTTAACTATATATGTATTTTATATCTACGAAAATGTTGGGGAAAGACATGGGTAGATGTAATAGATGAAATTTGAGTTAGATGAGGAGTTTAGAGGTGAAATAGACCGTAAGGTAAGGATGAGAGGTGGACGATGTGAGAAGCCTTTTTCCCAAATGATGGCCCCGTCATTCAGTAGAGTATGGATGACAACCACGGACTATTCTATACAGTCCAGTGGAACACTAGCAGGCTCGCAACCTGTAGGTGTTGTGAACGACGTGTTCACTGATGTACTCTAAAAACCCATTGATATGTATTGCGAGTGGACTCTCGAAAACGATATTGTCAATAAAACCCGGTAGAAGCGCCTATAGGACTCTACCGGCAGAAGCGCCTAATAGAGAACCTAATAATCCCGGCAGATGCGCCTTAAGGACTATTCCGGCAGATGCACCCCATAGAGAATGTCACAATTTTGGCAAATGCGCCCTAGTGACAGAACTAGTAGTTGTGTTTGACAGATGGGTCATTTATAACGATGGAATTCGTACCTATTCCTTAGGATACTCCTTAGGAATAAATGAACGAGAAATAGCTGATTCTTAGGGTAGATCCTAAGGATAAAGAAGATAATGGGGATGGGTAATTGGGTTGATTATTTGATTATTTAAACATAATAATTATATTATTGTGGGTTGAAAACCCTATGTACTCACCAGGTTTCCCAACCTCACCCACTCAGTTTATTTATATCACAGGTGTTGATATGAAGTGATATTACACTGAGAGATTTAAAGAGATGTAGATCACTAGTATAAATAAATGTAAGTTCTGTTTATGCTTATGTTTCTATATTAACGATGACATCCCGAACGTTTTAAAATGAATAAAATACGTTTCTTCGAAAATGTTTTAATAACGTATTTATCATGTTTTTCTGGGAACAAATTCCGCAACATTTTTATTAAAAGAAGTACTCTGATTTTTATAAAGCATAAACAAAATCGGTCTTTTCTGGCCGTGAAAATGGGGATGTCACAATATGATAGATGATTAAGAATGATGATGCGTGAAATGTTCCTATTTAAGAGAAGAATATTAGTAGAAACATTAATCGATCTTGCTATTAGAGAAGGATGTTTGTAAAAAAAAGTGTAGATTTATAATGTCATGATCTTTTCCCTACTAATTATAGTCGATCACCAATGAAGAGTTATATGTGTGAAATATTAAAAAAGACACATGAAGTGTCTAGATATAAGAGAAACTATGTTAGCTTTTTAAACTTACAGAGGATATTATACATAAGAGTTATATAATAATTTTGATAAGAGTAAAGCGAGTGAATAAAATGAGATATTTGATTTAAGAAGACTAAGGTTACCCTAGATTCGTAGAATGAGATTTCAAGAGATTTCGAGGACAAAATCTTTTGAAGGGGGGAAGTACTGTAACACCCAGTTTTTCATAACATGTGTTATTAATTTCATGAGATACATATATGATGAGTTGAGTTACTAAGATAAATCCTTGAGCTAGTTTATTTTTATAAAATATATTTAACAAAATACAATTAAATAATGTTATAGAGGTCGTTGAGAGGATTCCATGGATAAAAACATCATCGAAAATGGAGTCTGTATGAGAAAGTTATGATCATTTGAAGATTTGATGAAAGTATGTTGTTATTTTGAGAAAGTCAACGAAAGTCAAGTCAATGGTCAAACCTATGACTCTCACGATGTGAGGAATATTTTCTCACGACGTGAGCAACATGAATCAACGAAAACACATGGCGAAAGCGCAGGACACGTGGCAGAAACCAGTTTAAACACTTCTCACGACATGAGCAAGCCCAAACTATAAAAACAAGTCCTTTGTGTTACTTTGTAGGATTTTGGCTCGCGGGAAGGGAGATGCTACTCGGGAACCATTCCTGGGATCTATACCGGAGATGTTATACCATCATATGGGGGATGCAGGCCGAGATACGAGATCTGTTGTGGTATATTTTACCCCGTTAATTAGTATTTGTGATATATGATTATATTAGATATATTAGACCTGTGTTAGGGTTATGAGTATTTGTGATATGGAGCTATTATGAACCGATTGGTGAGACTAGTGAGAAAATCTCATGATTAGATATTGAGTTTAGTTGATAAGGGTTATATACCCTATACACGAAAAATACCCGATATAAGAGATTTAGCCACGAGCTTACGTGTTTAGCCTATTATGATATTTGGTTATTATTGTTATAAGAGGTCACATGGTATAATTGTTAGTGAGTATTAGTGATTCTGGACAGGTTCTGAGGAAATTGTTATTTTATAAAGAGGTGTTACCATGTGACGAGCTGATATATAGTGAAAAATCAAGTTAAGACTAGAATAAGTCTATCAACTAACCAAGTGATTAACACTACTCTAACATCCAATGTTGTGATAATTGTAATGATTGTTATATAATTGATTATTAATTAGAGTATTAATTTTTGATTGAGAGAATTGAGAAAATGCTGAGAAATAGATTATAGATGAGAGATTGGATTATATGAATAGATTAATATATGATCGATAGATATATTATGATTGGACGATATAACACATTTGATATATTGGTCATTGAGTATGGGATTTAATATTAGTGAGATACTGATTATTGATTGGACAGGTACTTAAAAAGATTACTACTAAATAAATGAATCATTTGATGAAATGATTACATATGTGACAATCAACTGATTTCGTTGAATCACTTGAGGTTGGCTTTAAAAAGATTACTACTAAATATACATCATTTACGTTATTTAAATGATTTATGATTTATTTGATTGTGTTTTAGTAGTTTTTATTCACTAAGTCGTGAGGCTTTTGTTTTTGTGAAAATCTCTTTTGTAGGTAGATTTATTGTGACGCCCGACTCGATCCTGTGCTTGCTGCCAGCACGATCCTTGTGATAACTTCTTGTATGCCAGAGTGCCACTATACACCAAGTTTAATTGTAAACCTTTTAAATGATTTTTGATAAATTTGGGTGTACCTTGTTAGAAAAATCTAGGAGTTACAATCAACTGATTTCGTTGAATCACTTGAGGTTGGCTTTGTTGGGTTCTCCTTCTCGTTGTCGACAGACAAATATTATGTGTACATGTTGTTGGAATCTCCTCTGTTGAATAAAGCTATTACAGAACTTTTGACACAGCTCTTCGAAGCTTCCTATACTCTTAGGGGATAAACTTTCAAGCCATTATCTAGTGGATCCATCCAAAATTCCCACAAAGTATAAACTCCACAACTTCGGGTCCATTGGAGTCATCTTTATAGCCCACTGGAAATTTGAGACACGGTCGTCTGGATCTCCTTTTCCATCATACATCAATACTCTGGGTCCTTTAGCACTTTTGGAATGGGATTTTCATTGATATCATCCATAAAGGGTGATAAGAAGTTTAAATTTTCAAAGGTTTGATTGTGATGCTTTGCCTCTACTATCTCCGGTGATGCTTCTCGATCTTTTCGAGAGTTCTTCTTTGCTTTTTCAGGGCATGAAGGGTCAGAACTTAATTCCTTTTTTCTCTTTTCAACTAAGCTTCCAATCATTTCCTTTGGTTTTCACTTATATTTCTCCTGAGTCCTTCTTCGAACTAGTGTGCATTGAGAGCAAATCCCATTCTTTAATTTTTTTTGACCCATCTGATCACTTCTTTCTATCTACTGCTTTCTCATGGCTCTAAAATATTTGAAATCTTTGAACTCTTCCATTTCCATCTCTTCCAAATCTAAATTCTTTTGACATACTTTTCCTCCTTCTTCTTTTAGGCCCTCCGGCGTCACATTCTTGTTTTTTTATCAATATTGCAATCCATGGCGTTTCTTCATTTCCATCGAGATTTTGCATTCTCTTGGTAGACTCGCTTCAACAACTGGGTTTTCTTCTTAGGCTATTTGTCATAGAGTCCCACGGATGGCACCACTGGATGTGCCCTCGAGTTTACCTTCCATCGTTTGCAAGAGTTATCGATTACTTCATTGTTCAATTAACTAGGAGACATCAAAAAACTCTTAAGTTGATCGGTTGGGAGGGGATCCTGAACCAACCCTCCAGTGATAAAGTCAGAAAATATGTAACATCCAAATTTCCAGGTATGTTATTTTAATTATTTATTTTTTAGAATCTTTGATCTACTCGACGAGTTGGTGCTATAACTCGTCGAGTAGAAGCGGGGTGGCCACGTGAGTTTAATGAATTACTCGACGATTCCAAGAGTAGACTCGCAGAGTAGGCGCTGTAAGTGGAAACCCTAGATCCCTGGGTTTGGAACATATTTTAAGGCACTTATAGCCTCATTTGTGGCCACACCTCCCAGAGAAGAAATCCTAATCGCCCCTTGAGCTTGTGAGAGAGTCTTGAGCCTTACTTGATAATTTTGAGTGCATTTTGGTGAAGGAAAGGAAGATTCCAAGCGAGAGCTTCTCTTGGAGGTATCAAGTTCGAACCTTTCCCTTTTATTTGAGTAGATCTCTCATTTTGAAATTAGGGCTTCTTTTCCTTTCATTTTGGGACTTTGAGGATTTGGGGTTCATGAGGAGGCTTGAACTCCAGATCTGGACCTTAGGAGGTCTCTATCACCCAAAGGTTCCTACTTTATTCAGCCTTGTTGGTATTTATGAGTGAAAACCCCATTTAGATCATGTTCTTGGCATTTCATGCCCAAAATTCCATGCATGGACGTAACGTTTATGACTTTATGTGGTAAATGATCCCTTAGAGTATGGATCTGGAGTTTGAGGAAGTATTCCACCTTAAAATCGTCTGAATGCAAGAAGAGTCTTATTAGACTCGCCGAGTGATGATCCGACTCGGCGAGTAGCTTAGAGTTTGTCCCAATGAGTTGAATCATGTGATAGCTCGACGAGTTAGGGGTTAACTCGACGAGCTGGGTCTTCCTGAGTTCACTGAGATTCGATGGGACTCGACGAGTCGCACGGGTGCACTCGGCGAGTCTGGTCAGAGTTGGACCGTTGACTGGAGTTGACTTTCGTTGACTTCTAGGGATGGTCAACATTTGGATAACTGGACCATTGGAGGGTAAAATGGTCTTTTTCCCTTCTGGGAGATTATAGGAAGGGATTAGTCTAGCATATGAGAATCATTGTTAATTATGGATAAATTAATTTATGTGATTAGAGGCGGAGGCTAGATCGGGGATATCGAGCACGAGAGTTACTAGACATCATACGAGGTGAGTCTTCTCGCTATACATTACCTAGAGTGGTATCTATGTGTAAACCGGAGGGTTTTGTGTGCTATGTGTATGTATGGGATTATGTGCATTGTGATATATGTATGTTATGTGTTGTATGACCGGACCGGAGGGTCCAACGATATAGAACGGACCGAAGGGTCCAAAGATACAGACCGAACCGGTGGGTCCAACGAGCTATGACCAGACCAGAGGGTCCAACGAGCTACGGGACTGGAGGGTCCCGCTGATGCACATCGATTGGAGGGTCGTACTGTAGCCTCGAGTGGCGTATGTTTTGTATGTGGTATTTTGGGGAACCCATTAAGCATTTATGCTTTACAGTGTTATGTGTTATGTGTTTCAGGTAATAGCAAGGATCGCGGGAAGGCACCGACATGATCCGTACACACTGGCAGAGGATTTATTTTATGTTCGTGGGATATGTTTTTATCATGATGACATCTGTTGAACATGAGATTTGGGAATATTGAATGAGTTTTATATTGTTGAAAAATGAAAAATTGTTTTAAATTTTTATGTTGTTACAAGTTGGTATCAGAGCCCTGGTTTGAGGGATTCGGGTGCACCTTCGGGTGTATCTGAACTCAAACTAGGGATTTGAGAAGTTTTTCATAAAAAGGAAAAAATTTTCTAAAAGGATAAAAGAATTTGAGAAAAGCAGAAAGAAGCAGTGTATACGAACAGCCAACGCCCGAACAATGATTTTCCAAAATACGCTTACATTTTGTGTTATGATATGTGATATGATATGTTATGCATGCTAGAGTGGGATAGGTATTCCTATTAGGACTACAGTGGCTTGATTTGTGATGCCTTAGCCTAAGAGATTATAGATTATTGCTACTATGAGATGCTTCGAGAGTGAGTAGGTAGCAGTGAGGAGCTTATGAGAAGTCTACCGAAGGGTAGCCTATGCTTAGCGAGATATAGAGTACTTGTGATCTAGGATCCTAGGAGGAGGAGTTGGAATGAATCCTGATGCGGTGTGGATGGTAGTATAGGGCCCGTACTACTGAAAACAACAGATCAGTGCGTAGTCCAATTAAGAATCCTTAGGGTACTAAGGAACAAGTAGGGTTGAATTATCGAGTGCGAGTATACTAGAGCGAGTCTCTGATATTTTTATGTTGTATTTCAGAGACATCATGGTTGGGACACGCCACAGACCAGAGACGAGCGACGTGATCGACGAGGAGCTTTGTCCGATGATCCACGATGAGGTGGTTGCGACTATCCGAGCAGAGATAGCGGAGATGTTTGGGTCTATCAAGACCACCCTGATTGAGACGTTTGACAAGAGATACACAGTGGTTACTGAGGTTGCCATTGCTGCAGCTACTGCGACTGTGGCGGCTGCAAGACCTCAAGGGTGTGACTTGTTGCTGTACCGGGAGTTCAGCAACACGAAGCCACCAGAGTTTGATGGGATGCAGGATCCGATTGCTTTAATGAGATGGCTTTCTGATATCGAAGGATGCTTCTACACCTGCTCGTGTTCGGAGCATCTGAGGGTTCGGTTTGCACTGAACCAGCTTCGCTTGGGGGCGAAGGACTGGTGGAAGTTTGTGACGGCAGACTTCACTACCGCAGAGCTTACCGCAGTGACCTGGGAGAGGTTCACCGTGATGTTTCGAGATGAGTATGTTCCCCCTGTGGAGAGGGAACGTCTAGCCTAGGAGTTCTTGTCCCTCAAGCAGGGAACTTACTCTATGACGGTGATTACGAGGATGTTTCATGAGAGGGCGTTGTTTTGCCCTAAGCACGTGTCTACTTAGCAGGCACGTATGAGTCGGTACTTGAGCATACTGAGGAGGGATATTCGCGAGTTTGTGGTGAACTCATCATATCGGACATTTGCTGAGCTCCAGGCAAATGCATGGAAAAGGGAGATTGAGTTGGAGACTCAGGTCAGGGAGGAGGCCGAGTCTCAGAGGAGGGACAGGCGACCGGCATAGGCGCAGTTGGCAGCCAAGCTGGAAAAGCCCACTGATTCGAGATCTGGGGGTCCGAATGGCCGCACTTGTGGGAAGTGCGGAAAGAGCCATGAGGGGGTGTTCAGAGTTGGGGTATGTTACAAGTGTGGGAAGGAGGGGCATTATGTGAGGGAATGCCCAAAGGGATTTACGGTTTGCTTTCATTGCAACCAGATTGGCCATCGGAAGGTTGAGTGCCCACAGCTGCTGCACGGATCAGCGTAGGGATCTGCACCTGCAGCCAGAGCTACCGAGACCCGGCAAGTGAAGGCCGAGACACCAAAGGCTCGCGGAAAGCCTTCCAGTTGACAGCGGAGGAAGTCTACGCAACGCTCGATGTTGTGGCTGGTACGTATTCTTTCATTTTTTTTTGCTGAGTTGAGATATTGTGCTTATTTTATGATATGTGTAGGTACTTTCTTGTGAGTGATGTACCTGCTTTGGTGTTATTTGACTCGGGTGCGAGTCGATCATCTGTGTCGTTAGCGTTTAGTCAGCACTTGAGTATTCGACGAGCGGCGTTGAGTCGACCTTTACGAGTTTCCATAGCTGACGAGCGAGCGGTGTATGCGACTGATGTTATTCGAGGATGTGTACTCGAGATCTTCGTTGTTGGTTCCCAATAGATCTGGTCCCGATTGTGATGGGGGACGTTTACATTATAGTGGGCATGGATTGGTTGAGCCGATTTGGGACGGTTATAGACTGCGAGGGGCAGATAGTGATGATACAAGACCCTAGTGGGGGAGTGCTGACTGTGTATGGTGAAGGTACCCAATGTGGGTCAGCATTTTGTTCGGCTACCAGAGCGAGACAGAGTTTACAGCAGGGCTACAACGGGTTTGTAGCCTATGTGATGGATACATGAGTGGTCGAGTTCAATTGATGATGTTCCGATAGTGCACAAGTTCCCAGATGTTTTTCCCGAGGAGTTGTCGGGTGTGCCTCCCGAGAGGCAGGTGGAGTTTCACATTGATTTGGTTCCGGGAGCGGCGCCTATCGCCAAGGCGCCTTATCGCCTTGCACCACCAGAGATGTAGGAGTTATCCTTGCAGCTTCAGGAACTGCTGGGGAAGGGGTTTATTAGACCGAGTAGCTCGACGTGGGGAGCGTCGATCCTTTTTGTCAAGAAAAAGGATGGTTCACACCGGATGTGCATTGATTATCAAGAGTTGAACAAATTGACGGTCAAGAACCGTTATATACTACCACAGATTGATGATTTGTTCGATCAGTTGCAGGGTGCATCTTGGTTCTCCAACATTGACTTGAGGTCGGGATATCTTCAGATAAGGGTACGGGATGAGGATATCCCGAAGACGGCGTTCATGATTTGTTACAGGCATTTTGAGTTTGTGGTGATGCCTTTTGGGCTCACCAACGCACCCGCAACATTCATGGATCTCATGAATAGGGTGTGCAGGCCGATGTTGGATCGTTCGGTGATCGCGTTCATCGATGATATTCTGGTGTATTTGAGATCTACCGAGCAACATGAGGAGCATCTGAGAGAGTTCTTAGAGTATTGAGATCGGAGAGGCTCTACACCAAATTCTCCAAGTGTGATTTCTGGTTACAGGAGGTCCAGTTCTTGGGGCACCTCATCAACCAGAATAGGTTATTTGTCGATCCGGCCAAGAATGACGCGGTTATGAGCTGGGAGGTGCTGAGATCCCCCACCGAGATCAGGAGTTTCCTGAGGTTGGCCGGCTATTACCGGAGGTTTATCAGGGATTTCTCTAAGATTATTGTTCCTCTCACCAGGTTGAACCGGAAGGGCATTGCTTTTATTTGGGGTCTTGAGCAGCAGACGTCGTTCGAGATTCTTCACCATAGATTGTGCGAAGCCCTGGTGTTAGCCCTTCCAGAGGGAATGGAGGATTCTGTGGTGTACCGTGACGCGTCTATATCGGGATTGGGTGTGGTGCTTATGCAGAGAGGGCATGTGATAGCATATACATCAAAGCAATTGAAGCCCCATGAGACGAGGTATCCCACCCACGATTTAGAGTTGGGGGCAGTGGTGTTCGCCCTCAAGATATGGCTTCATTATTTGTATGGGGTTCGGTGTACCATATACACTGACCACAAGAGTTTGATGTACTTGATGGATCAGCCCAACCTGAATATGCGCCAGAGGAGGTGGTTGGATGTGGTAAAGGATTATGACTGCAAGATCCTATACCATCCGGGCAAGGCTAATGTTGTAGCCGATGCCCTGATCCGGAGGGCGGAGAGTTCCTTGATACGGGACACTTGTATGAGGTTGACGGTGATGACTCCGGTGTTGGATACCATTCAAGAGGCCCAGGTAGAGGCCGTGAGACCGGAGAACCGCAAGAGAGAGCGGGTGATCGGGCAGATACCTGAGTTCGTTACCGATAGCCGAGGGCTTATGACCTTTCAGAGTCAGATTTGGGTGCCATTTTCAGGTGGGCCACGTGGCCCTGTATGAAGAGGGATGTTGCATGGTTTGTTGAGAGGTGCTTGACCTGTCGTTAGGTTAAGGCCGAGCACTAGCGTCTGCATGGCAAGTTGCAGCCACTTGAGGTTCCCCAGTGGAAGTGGGAACATATTTCTTTGGATTTCAATACCAAATTTCCGAGGACCGCGAGGGGTGTCGGTGCAATTTGGGTGATCGTTGATCGGCTAACAGAGAGCGCTCATTTCCTTGCTATCAGTGAGATCTCTTCTGCGGAGAGACTAGTAGGGATATATGTAAGGGAGGTGGTATCGTTGCATGGAGTACCGATCTCAATTGTGTCAGATCGAGATGTACGCTTCACTTCCAGATTCTGGAAGAAATTCCGTGAGGAGTTGGGTACGAGGTTGCATTTCAGCACCACATACCACCCACAGACGGACAGACAGAGTAAGCGGATGATTCAGACGCTCGAGGACATGCTTCGAGCATGTGTGTTGGACTTCGGAGGTAGTTGGGATACGTACCTACCATTGTCTGAGTTTTCCTATAACAACAACCACCATTCGAGTATTGGTATGCCTCCCTTCAAGTTGTTGTATGGGCGGAGGTGTCAGACTCCCATCTGCTGGGGAGAGGTAGGGTAGCGAGTAATGGGAAGCACTGAGATAGTGCTTCAGACGACTGAGTAGATACAGCAGGTCAGGCAGATATTGCTGATAGCTCGGAGTCGCCAGAAGAGTTATGCGGATAGACGGCGATCCAAGCTTGAGTTCTAGGTTGGAGATTTCGTATTCCTGAAGGTATCTCCTTGGAAAGGAGTGGTCCGGTTCAGGAAGAGGGGCAAGTTGGGGCCCCGATACATTGGTCCATTCAGGGTGATCACGAGGGTTGGTAAGGTAGCCTACCGTCTGGAGCTACCCGAGGAGTTGATTCAGATCCATGATACCTTCCATGTATCTCAATTGAGGAAGTGTATAGCCGATGAGACGGAAATAGTGCCATTAGAGGATATTCAGGTGGATGCGAGCTTGAATTATGTTGAGAGGCCGATTACGATCTTGGATCGGAACATCGAGGTTCTGAGGAACAAGGAAGTGCCCCTGGTTCAGGTCCAGTGGCAACACCGAAGGGGATCTGATATGACTTGGGAGCCGGAGTCAGAGATGCGGGAGCAACATCCTGAGTTATTTGCGGAGCGAGACTTCAAGGGCGAAGTCTGATTCTAGTGGGGGAGAATTGTAACATCCAGATTTCGAGGTATGTTAGTTTAATTATTTATTTTTGAGAATATTTGATCTACTCGATGAGTTGATGCTATAAATCGTCGAGTAGAAGCGGGGTGGCCACGTGAGTTGATGCTATAAATCGTCAGAATGCAAGAAGAGTCTTAATAGACTCGCCGAGTGATGATCCGACTCGGCGAGTAGCTTAGAGTTTGTCCCAATGAGTTGAATCATGCGATAGCTCGACGAGTTAGGGGTTAACTCGACGAGCTGCGTCTTCCTAAGTTCACTGAGAATCGATGGGACTCGACGAGTCGCACAGGTGCACTCGGCGAGTCTGGTCAGAGTTGGACCGTTGACTGGAGTTGACTTTCGTTGACTTCTAGGGATGGTCAGCATTTGGATAACTGGACCATTGGAGGGGTAAAATGGTCTTTTTCCCTTCTGGGAGATTATAGGAAGGGATTAGTCTAGCCTATGAGAATCGTTGTTAATTATGGATAAATTAATTTATGTGATTAGAGGCGGAGGCTAGATCGGGGATATCGAGCACGAGAGTTACTAGACATCATACGAGGTGAGTCTTCTTGCTATACATTACCTAGAGTGGTATCTATGTGTAGACCGGAGGGTCTTGTGTGCTATGTGTATGTATGGGATTATGTGCATTGTGATATATGTATGCTATGTGTTGTATGACCGGACCGGAGGGTCCAACGATATAGACCGGACCGAAGGGTCCAACGATACAGACTGGACCGAAGGGTCCAACAAGCTATGACCGGACCAGAGGGTCCAACGAGCTACAGGACTGGAGGGTCCCGCTGAGACACATCGACCGGAGGGTCGTACTGTAGCTCGAGTGGCGTATGTGTTGTATGTGGTATTTTGGGGAACCCACTAAGCATTTATGCTTACAGTGTTATGTGTTTTGTGTTGCAGGTACTACCAAGGATCGCGGGAAGGCGCCGACATGATCCGTACACATTGGCAGAGGATTTATTTTATGATCGTGGGATATGTTTTTATCATGATGACATTTGTTGAACATGAGATTTAGGAATATTGAATGAGTTTTATATTGTTGAAAAATGAAAAATTGTTTTAAATTTTTACGTTGTTACAAAAGACCTAAAAAATATGTTGAAAATCGAGTGGATCGTAGTAGAATACTATATGTGTTTGTGTTGGTTAATATATGCATCAAATATACTCGATAACTAGGAAGTGGAAGAATCGAAACAACAAAAAGATTTACCTAAGTGTACATGCACCCTATGGATATATGGCTTCATGCTATTACTTCTACCCTATGAAATCCAAAAATACAAGGAAGAACACTAACCTCTTTAGCAGCTAATGATCTTCGAGCTTGACTCCTTATGCGTGCCACCTTTTTTGGATGATGAGTATCCAAACTAGAATCCCTCTCTTGGTTCACACCAAATAAACTCAAAAGTGTAGAAACAAATATTAAACTTGGAGGGATGAACTAAAAGAAAGTTCTTCCACAATAAGGGAGAAAGAAGGTGGCGAATACTCAAGCCAAAAATGAGCAAGCAGGAATGACTCCCTCTGCCCCTATTTATAGCCTTGGATACCTCCTAGGGTTTTATCCTTCCACCCATGTGGGATGGGATAGGCTATGAACGAAATTCCCTTTATCCAAAGGGAATTTCCGTCGAACTCCCTTCATTCTAGGGTTCTGGAATGTTCCCTTATTAACCAAATATTGATTAACTCACATTCAACCCTTCTATAAATTTAACTGTTAATTAATTCCCAAATTGTTTTCCAATTAGTTTGTAATTAATAATTAGACAATAATAATTAATAAACTAATCACTCCTATTATTTATTCTACTCAATCTTGAGTCATGAGGGCAACCCAAGAGGACCCTACTATTATTAGAAATATCACCAAGTAGTTAATGACCTTGGACACACTTCCAACGGTCTCCCACTTGGACAAGTCATTAACTATATATGTATGGTCTTATATCGATCTAATAATCAATAGAGAGAATGCCATCCAATGCATCTGTCAAACTTTGATTTAATCAGTTCCAACCCTCAGATAAGTGATGAACTATTCCTTCATCCTCATGATATCTGTATGAATTCGAAACATGGATAATGGTCAATCTCAAAATTTAGTATTATGTTTCCCGATATAGATTTATGATGACTACATTTGACTACTAAATCGAACACATCAATTCTAGTCAGCACCCGGCCAGGCTTTTAAGATGTCAGCACAAAATTATCGAGGGGCCCATACATATCGCTTCTCCTATTAAGGCAGAAGGGATGAATAAACTTTGACTACATAGTATTTTTCTATTTCATCATGTCACACATGAATACACCTGTTATAGCCACCAGTTACGGATAGCGTTGGAGTATACCAATGCATAACAGATTCTTAGAGCAAAGCCTCACATGTATCTCGGTTTGAAGATAAGAAGATATTATCATCTTAGAATTACTCGTGACTTAATCCACGAGGTAATCTCTAAGTGCGGGTTGATCCAATACTTAAATCACTATTAAGTACTCATAAGTGTTGACATTGCTCAATCAAAATGGTCAATCCACCAACACTCATTACAGTCTTGAATCACTAATTACTTCCAAGAGTATGACCAACTATGGAGGTTTGAGTAAATTAATACTCGGGAAGTGGGTTCTGAACATCCAAAAGCGAAACACAATATTAAATTAATAGAAATGATAGCAACACCAGCACTTTATTAAGTCTCCACAAAATAAACACCAATTCTATTACAAATTCATACTGCTAAATGTTTCAATATTTTATCAAACTAAACAACTAAACAATTACACCATATCTTCAGGAAATCTAATGCCGATAGATCTAGTATGACTATCATGTTGGATCCTTGATAATGGTTTAGTGAACGGATCGGCTGGATTCTCCTCTGATGACACTCTGCTCACGACAATATCCCCATCCTCAACTCGATGTCACACATAGTGGAACTTTCTACGTATATGTCTTGATTTACCATGGTCTTTAGGTTCTTTAGTCAAAGAGACTACACCATCATTGTCACAGAAGATTTCCAAGGGATCCTTGATGCTCGGAACGACACCAAGATCATCAATGAAATTCTTCAGCCATGTAGCTTCTTTTGCAGCTTCACTAGCCGTTATATACTCTGACTCGCACGTAGAGTTTGCCACTATCAACTGCTTGGAACTTTTCCAAGTGACCGCTCCTCCATTGAGCAAGAATACCCATCCCGACTACGAACATGATTTGTCCCTATCAGTCTGGAAACTGGCATCTGTAAAACTTGTGACTCTCAACTCATCCTTACCGCTATATACCAAGAACATATACTTTGTTCTTCTTAGGTATTTCAAAATGTTCTTTACTGTCATCCAATGACTTTCTCCTGGATTGTCCTGAAAACGACTCACCATGCTCTGAGCAAATGAGATGTCAGGAGGAGTACATGTCATGGTAGACATGATCGATCCTATAGCAGAAGCATACGAGACTCGAATCATTCTTTCTTGTTCATCACTAGAACTAGGACATTGAGTCTTACTCAATTTCGTGCCGTGTTGCATAGGTAGATAACCTTTCTTGGAGTCCTGCATCTTGAATTTCTTCAAGATCTTATCCAAGTATGTACTTTGGCTCAATTCTATTAGACGTTTTGATCTATCTCTATAATTCCTAATACCAAGTATGTATGCAGCTTCTTCTAGATCTTTCATTGCGAAACACCTCCCAAGCCAATCCTTAACACCTTGCAACATCGGGATATCGTTTCCTATAAGGAGTTTGTCATCCACATACAACACTGGGAAGGCTACATTACTCCCACTAGCTTTTATATATACGCAACACTCTCCTTCACTTCTTGAAAAACAAAACTCCTTGATGTTTTCATGAAATCAAAGGTTCCAGCTGTGAGACGCTTGTTTCAGTCCATATATTGACCTTTCAAGCTTACACACTCTATTTGTATATTTTGGATCTATGAAACCCTCAGGTTGTGCCATGTACACTTCCTCTGTGAGTTTTCCATTAAGGAAAGCGGTCTTCACATCCATTTGTCATACTTCATAATCATGATAAGCTGCTATGGCAAGTAATATCCTAATAGACTTGATCTTGGCTACTGGTGAAAAAGTTTCCTCATAATCAATTCCTTGAGTCTGAGTGTAACCCTTTGCTACCAAACTAGCCTTGAACGTGTGCACTTTCCTATCCATGCATGTCTTCTTCTTGAAGATCCATTTGCACCCAACAATTTTAGTGTCGGGTGCAGGATCAACCAAATTACAAACTTGGTTGTCATGCATAGACTGAATCTCGCTCTCCATGCTTTTCTTCTACTTGGCAGCATCAGTGCCTTCCATCGCTTCCTTATGGTTGGATGGTTCATCCATATCAACCAATGTACGATCACTGATCAATACGTCTCCTTCTGTGCTCACATGGAAACCATAGAGCTCGGGAGGATAACAAACTCAATTGGATCTGCGAAGGGGAGGTGGAGATATATCATTTTGCTCAACAGGTTGCTTAGCCCCGGGTTGAGGTTCCTCAACAGGTTGTTGCACCTCAGGTTGAGTGCTAGTGTCTACTAAAGGTTCTTCTTCATTTGTCTCTTGAAGATCTTCAAGGTTTATGTGGTTCCCACTGTCCTCTTTGGAAATGAGATCCCTCTCAAGGAAGAATCCCCTTCGAGCAACAAACACTTTCTTTTCCGAAGGCTTGTAGAACAAGTATCCAAACCACTTTTGTGGATAACCAATGAAGTAACACTTCTCTGATCGGGGTTTGAGCTTGTCATTCGCCTCGCGACAAACAAATGTTTCGCATCCCCAAACCTTTATATGTGCTTGAGAAGGATGTGTTCCACTCCACTATTCAGAGGGTGTTTTAGCAACCTTCTTAGTAGGTGCGAGGTTTAGGATATGGGCGGCTGTCTCTAAGGCATACCCCCAAAAAGATATCAGAAGTGTAGCTTGACGCATCATAGATTGAACCATGTCTAACAAAGTTTGATCTCTCTTTTCAGCCACACCATTCAACTGTGGTGTTCTGGGAGGAGATAATTGTGAAACTATTCCACAATTCTTTAGATGATCGTAGAATTCAAGACTTAAATATTTTCCACCCTTGTCGGATCAGAGCATCTTGATCTTTCTGCCTAATTGGTTCTCTACTTCATTTTGAAACTCTTTGAACACCTCAAACGTTTCTCACTTATGCTTGATTATATAGATATATCCATATCTACGAAAATCGTCAGTAAAAGTCACGAAGTATCTTTCTCCATGTCTTGTGGAGGATTTGAAGGGTCCACAAACATCTATGTGGATGGGGTCCAACAAATCCTTGCCTCTTTCATAGTGGCCTGTGAATGGCGCTTTTGTCATCTTGTCAAGTAAGCAAGATTCGCATACATCATCCAATTTGAGGTCAAATGATTCCAAGATTCCATTAGATTGGAGCTTGGCAATGCGTTTCTTGTTTATATGGTCAAGTCGACAAGGCCACAAACATGATTTATCTAATTCACTATTAGACGAACCAACATTAATTATTAGTTTATCAACATCACCATCACAAACAATACTTTCATACACACCTTTACAAGCACTAGCTTTAAATATAAAGCAACCATTCTTATAAACCAAAATGTCACCATTATCATTATCAAAAGAAAAAGGACAACCATTCTTATAAAGTGCATGAAAGGAAATAATGTTTTGTGACATATCATGCGAGTAGCAACAATTTAATAAACTAAGATAAACACCACCACTAAGCATGAGCTCATAGTTCCTAATCCTTGTAACAACTGACTTGTGCCTGATTAGGTTGAGCTCACCAGGCTTGAACTTCTTACTTTGTCTTAGTGCTTGCATATCAGAGAAAATGTGAGTACCACACCCTGTATCAAGAATCCAAGAATTAGAAGTAGATGTGCTTTGGAGTTCTATCATGAACATACATTAGGTGCTAGCCACCTTGACTTTGCCCTTCTTAAAGTCCTCGAGGTACTTAGGGAAACTACACTTCTAGTGTCCCTTTTCCTGGTAGTAAAAACAAATGGCTTCACTTGGATCAACAGAAGGAGCTATTTCAGCTTGATCCCTTTTCATGCGAGCAAGTTCAGACTGTCCAACCTTACCCTTACCCTTTCCTTTGGGTTGAGGTGCCCTTTTCCTTTTAGCAGAACTACGATCAACAACCAATACTGGATTAGTAGTGTTAGATTTGTTGGGTTTCTTCATGCTCGCTTCAGCAGTTTTGAGCATGCCATGCAACTCCATCAAAGTCTTGTTAAGGCCATTCATATTGAAGTTCATGATAAACTGCAAATATGAACTAGTAAGCAAGTTCAAAACCATGTCAATGGACAACTCCTTAGGTAGCTCGACATCTGGATTCCTAATTCTATCTATGTACGACTTCATCTTTTGGACGTGTACACACACAGAAGCTCCCTCTTGTAGTTTACATGCCATGAGGAACTTAAGGATCTCGAATTGTTCTTGCCTAGCTTGCTCTTGGAACATCTCCTCAAGTTGTTGTTTTATGTCAAATGCACCCCATGTTTCAAAGTTCTTTTGGAGACCAGAAGTCATGGTCGCTAACATAAGGCAAGCCACTTTGTTTGATTCATCGTAATGCTTGTTGTAGGCAGTAACTTCTTCTGCGGTAGGGTTCTCTCCAAGTACGGGAACATCTTCGTCGAGAACATAAACTTTGTTCTCATACCTTAACGTGATCCTCAAGGTCCTGATCCAATCAAGATAGTTGGATCCATCCTCCTTGAGTTTTTCCCTATTAAGAACCGACATTAGAGAGAAGCTTGAGTTTTGAGTTAGAGGAGGAGGAAGAGGAAGATTGTTGTTGTTGTTTGCTTGGTTCGACATCTACAAAAGATAAGATTCCAATTAGTTTGATACAAATCCTTAATTAGCAATTACCCTAAAACAAATTACTATAAAAGGCTAGGATCCATATTTGGCTTCACAATGTGTAAAGGGATGTCGTAAACACACCATGAAGCTATTTAGGTAGAGAAAGCTCTTTTTCAATTTCAATCACTATGAAATTCATAGATCTTTGAGATTCGTTGACTACCAACGACATGTTAATCTCATATTATGTTCATCTCAAATTCAATGACGGGGATGTTGCGGATCATTGAATAGATGGTGAATCACCCATACAAAATTGTGTGGTCCCCGGCTCAAGTTACGCTTGAGTTTCGTGAGTGTCACATCATTTTCTACCTATACTCTCAAATTGACATATCGGTTAACCAGACGAGCTCCATCAACAAGTTATAAAGAGATTGTGCAATTTTTATGGATAACATAAGATTCACTTTTATTTAAATAAAATGGGATTTTGTTTTATACTTGTATTTTGAATACTTTTAGATTGACAATTATCACTATCAAACCCTTTTGGTAACTCTATTCTAAAAATGCAATAGGGCGGTGAGGGTGGTAAGCGTGAAGCATATAAAAAACCGACCTCATTTGGAATCATAGGGACCTCCTTAAACCCCTACATTAGAACGGGTGCGTCTAGTCGAGGTAAGATCGGCAATATCAATATTTATAATATGCATATTGCATATTGCAATTCTCTTTTATATATATATATATATATATATATATATATATATATATATATATATATATATAATAGATATGGATCTTACATATATACAAAGGTTAAATTTAAGACCTTTAAATTTAGTTATCTATTTATTAATTCAAATTAATTACAAGGATGCAATCTAACAATTAATAAAACATGTGGGTTAATATTCAAATTTATAATCATCTATTATAAATAATATTCAAATGAATATTCAAATTCAAAAACATGATTAAATAGTATTTATCCATAAATATTCAAATTTAAATAACCACATTTAAATAACATTTATTTATTTTCTAGATCTAATCCAATTAGGTATTTATCCATGCAAGATAAAGCTTGAATTCAAAAAATAAGCACAACTAAAATCGATAACGCTGATCTGCTAAGTTCACGTCGTGAATTAGGGTTTTCATCAAATTATGAATTTTTCAATTAAACTTTCATCATTCAGTTCCAAAACAATATTTTCAGAAAACATGGATGTAGCGTGTAGGTAACGATGAACCAATGTCTCTGATATCACTGTTGGGTAATATATGCATCAAATACACTCAATAATTAGGGAGAGGAAGAATCAAAACAACAAAACGAATTACCTAAGTGTACATGCACCTTGTAGATCTATGGCTTGATACTATTACTTCTACCCTATGAAATCCGAAAATACAAGGAAGAACACTAACCACTTTAGCAGCTAATTATCTTCGAGCTTGACTCCTTGTGCATGCCACCTTGTTTGGATGATGAGGATCCAAACTAGAATCCTTCTCTTGGTTCACACCAAATGAACTCAAAAGAGTATAACCAAATATTAAACTAGGAGGGATGAACTAAAAGAAAGTTCTATCACAATGAGGCAGAAAAAAGGTGGCGAATATCAAGCCAAAAATTAGCAAGCAGGAATGAATCCTTATGCCCCTATTTACAGCCTTGGATACCTCCTACGGTTTTATCCTACCACCCATGTGGGATGGGATAGGCTATGAACGAAATTCCCTTTATCCAAAGGGAATTTTCGTCGAACCCCCTTCATTCTAGGGTTCTGGAATGTTCCCTAATTAACCAACTATTGATTAACTCACATTCAACCCTTCTATTAATTAAACTGTTAATTAATTCCCAAATTGTTTTCCAATTAGTTTCTAATTAATAATTAGACAATAATAATTAATAAACTAATCACTCCTATTATTTATTCTACTCAATCTTGAGTCATGAGGACAACCCAAGAGGACCCTTCTATTATTAGAAATATCACCAATTAGTTAATGACCTTGGACACACCTCCAACAGTTTGCTCCCCTTGTAGAGTTATTTTTGTCACTTGTTTATATTCGATGTTAAGAGGTTACGACCTCTTCATGTACCCAACAGGTTTTCCATCATATCGCATCAATGTTGTACACCTGCAGGTACACTCTTATTTACTCTATGGTCGCTTAACATCTGTTTCTCGTTAGTCGAAGGATCCATTAGTCACATATCATTGTAAATGATGTTTTCTTTGTGTTACCATGTACTATGATACCGTTGTGACGTTATTTTATACCATGTTCATTATTTTCTATGGTTTAGTATGCGTGTGTTTTGGTATATACCTGGTCCGCTCTATACTTGGTTCAGTAGATACCTTATTCAATATACGTCTGGTTCGATGTAGTGAGGTTATACACATAGCTCCGAGCTAGGTTATACTCTACTATTCGACAACCAAGGCTATTATTTACTTCCAATTCTCCAATGTTAATAAACAATATAACATCACAACCATCAATGATACGATCATAATGCAATGTTGTTGGAATTATAGTATTACGTCTTTTGTCCTTTTCTTGTTAGTCTATTATGTAAACGGGTTGGGCCTATCCTCCTGTATTTATTTCTAGGGTTTGGGTATTTAAGATGTATGCATGCATCATAATTTAGTTAACTCTGATTTTATTATGTAACCCTAATCACGCCTCTACAATAGCAATTCTTGATAGAGTTCTTTTGAGGTGTGACACTTAATTATTCAACATTATTTGAATCATCATTGTCTTCTTGGTTTTACTTGTCTTGAATGTAAACGACCCTTAAGGATTTTAATCCTACAAATTATATCAAAGTGGGAGATTGTGTAATCTATACGCATCTCTTCTGTTTATTGAGTTAATAGGGTTTCCGCTAATATATGATCTTGTTTATTCCTCTTTACTGTGCTTTTGACGGCATACATTGATCTTGATATTACCCTATAAATTGTCTTAGTTTACACATCTGATTCTTAATTAGTTTTATTGGCCTCATCATCATGCAGCAAGACAATTCTCACTTTAACTCAATCAATGTGTCTAGTTCCATTGTTTCAACTACAAGGATTCCTATCCTATTTCCCTGTGAATATGAAGTTTGGGCTCTTCACTTTGAAGAATATGTTCGTGGTCTGGAAGACAATGGTTATCTTATCTGGGAAGCTATCACTCGGGGTGATTTTGTTCATAACACTGGTACTAGAAGGGTAATCAAAACTCAGAAGGAATACTACCACCTGCTACTTGATGTAAAGGATGTTCCTCAGGATGAGAAAGAGAAACTAATCAGCAATGCTAAAGCAATTCGGATCATTAGATTTGCTTTGCAGGCCGATACTTTTTGTCTAGTTAGTTCATGTGATACTGCTAAGGCCAGATGGGATCAATTTAAGGAACTCTACTCAACAGATGCAGATCTAGAACACTCAACACAAACGCTCTTGCTTTCTGAGTTTGGTGCATTTTCACAGAAGGCTGAAGAAAATTGAAGTCAAACCTTTAATCGATATAATCATCTTTTGACCAGAATGACGAAACACGACATTGGATGAGAGTTAATAGAACAAAAAGTCACGTTTATGAATGGACTTCGATCAAAGTGGAAGGTAGTGGTGTCTAAAATGAAGGTACATGAGCAGTTCAAGAACTATACACTTGCCAAGCTTGTTGGTATGCTAAGGTCACACGAAGATGAAGTGACTAAAGAATCAAAAGTTGTGTCAGGAATCAGTTCATTGGCCCTTGTTGCGAAGGGTAAGAAGATAGTTGAAGATGATGATTAAGATTTTAAGCTCTCTGAATTCGAACTCTCTAAAGAAGAGTTTGCTATGATGGTGTCGCAGCCCAAGAGATTCGCAAAGAAAAACTTCAACCGGAACAAGAACCGAAATTGGCAGGGCAGTTATAGCTCTGAAAATGTGAAAGAAGAAAATGCGAACGATTCACAGAAGGATGAAGACAAGAAAGAGAAAAATCCCATGGGTGACTCCGGATATGATTGCAACTATTTCCACGGCAAAAACCACTTGGCAAAGGAGTGTATGTTTCGAAGGTTAAACGAGAAAAAGGAAGGAGAAGATGATGAGGCTTACCACATGCGAAAGTTAGAGGAAATAAAGAAGAAGAAGAAGAAGAAGAACAATGATAACTCTATGTATGCTTTGATTGTGCAAGAAAATGTAGCAGAAAAAGAGTTTGGAGGAGTTGAGATCTGGTCAACAGACTCAGAAGATGACGAGGTTTACAGGCCCACACATGGCAAGGCGCTCATTGCGAAAGAAGAAAGGTCGCAATTTGGAGGAACGTGATTTATGGTAACATAGGAAACGTCACAGATGTAGAGGAGTACTATTAATGGTGAAAAAGGAGATGATATCTGCTTCACAACGAAACTAGTCGGTGAACAGATTAATGAGTGCGAACAGCTGATCAACAAGGTAAATCTAGTTCTTGAATCTCTCAACATACGAGACTGAATTAAACGACCTAAAATTTACTTTTTCAAACAATAGTGATAGTTTAAAAAGAACTCGTTTGACAAACTCTAACCTAACTGATCAAATTAGCAGGGTTTCGTCGAAAAGCGATGAGACGAGAATATGGATTGAGAAGATCGAGTCAGATTTATCTAAGTCTAGGGATCAATTAATTTACTTGAAACGAGACAATTTGATGCTTTTAAAACAATGTAACATTTTTTGTTTGATTGCAAAAATGCTTTACTTTAACATTACTCAATTGCACCTTGATTGTGAGATTGGTGAGAAAATTCACAAGATGATTTTACCATTTCTCAAATTAAAGGAAAACGAAATTGATGCTGATTGTTACAAGTATGAATCCATCGTCTCATTTGACGAGACTTCTAATGCTTACAGGGTAGGACTGGAACTAATTGAATCATACGTTAATTCCAAAGACCACAAAAATATGTTAAAACAACTTTTGGATGAAAATGATAAGAAGCAAATAAAATCGGATACTATGCAGAAATTCAATTCATTGAGTGCCAAATTAAGTTCAGAAAACAAAATTAATGTTGAAATTACATCTGAATTTGATGAGGACAGTGATATGAGTGAAATATTTGTGGAGGATGAGATTGACTACTCAGAGTTTGTTAAAAATGAAACTGAACCTGCGAAAACTTGCATTTCTGATAATTCTATTGAATTCGGATGTATTTCTCAAAATAAACCTAAAATTTTAAAAGCTAAAGCAACGGTATTTCCCAAAGTGCAAACTGTCCCTCATCAACTGTTTGCTAGTAAAGAACTGGATAAAAATCAAACTGTTGAATTAACGTCCATTGCCAACGATGACAACAAAAATGGTTCCGATGATTACTTTTGGTCCGCTCCTATAGACAATGCAGACGAAACGAAGGTTTTGTCAGAAAAGACTTCTTGGAGAGTGAAAGGACGATATGTGGTAGAACCACTAAACAATCGCTCAAGTTTTGAAAAAGGAAGTTCAAGTGAAACCAAGGATATTCAAAGCGAACCTAAGCGAGTGGTGAACGAATCTCACGCAAGAAACACGAAATCCATGGCGAGCATTCACAAATCCTCAGAGCAACTTACAAAACAAAAACGTCAAAGGATTTTGAGATATCAAAGAAATTTCAATCAAAGGAAGAAATTTTCGCAATCCCAAAATCCCAACTACGTTCGCAATGAAAAATCTTCAAATCGAAAGGCGAGAGCTCGTTCTCATGCGAACCCCAATCAATGTTCGCACTTTCATTCTTGCAATCCACAGAAACCCAAAAGGAACTCTGTTCAAAAACCTTCTTCTAAAGAAACCTATGGAAAAATCAAAACCTCATCATTCTCTACCCACGAAATTCTCGTCCAATGATGATAAAGGAAAAGGAAAGTTAGTTTTGGATTCTGAAGTTCCAATCAAGAAAATAACCTCTAACTCAAAGAAAGCTAAAAAGAATTCGTCAAGAGTCAAATCCAAAATAAATAAAAACAAACCTTTCCAAAAGAAACGACCGTAAAAGATAAAATAAAAGTTTTTACCATAAAAAAGAAAGATCAAAACCAGATTAGTTAAATGTACTTATATAGTTAATCTTGCAATTGCTTTTCCTCGCTCTATAAAAGGTTCACAAGGGCCCAAGCAACTATGGGTTCCTAAATCTTTTTGATTCTTGCAGGTTATACACGATGAGCAGTTTGACGCTGAAAGGTAATATCGACAGTGGCTGCTCGTGTCACATGACTGGGCGGAAGGAGGAGTTGTGAGAGTTTCGAGCTCTCAAAGTTGGTGGAAACATGAAGTATGGAAACAACTCATTTGGTAGGGTTAAAGGGTATGGGATGATAACGAATGGAGACTTTTCGATTCGTAAGGTAGCATATGTGGAAGGACTACAACACAACCTCATAAGTGTTTCTAAATTGGTTCTGGGGACTGGCTTGAAAGTATCATTTATTGACGAAGGATATGAAATTATTGAAAAGAAGACAAAAGAATTTCTTCTAAAGTTGAAGCGCAAAGGCGAAATGTATCCTTTAAACCTGAATCCGATACGAGGAAGCCAACCATTTTCTTTCTTACAAAAGCTCACTCAGACGATAGCTGGCTATGGCATATAACACTTTCGCACCTCAACTTCAATGACATCAACAAGCTTGTTCTTGGTGATCATGTGCGAGGCTTTCCACTCTTAAAATTTGACAAGGATCATTTTTGTGCAGCCTGTGAAACGAGGAAGCAAAGCATAAAAAGTCATCCAACACTAGTAAACACGAAAGTCATCAAACCTCTAGAACGTCTACACATAGACCTTTGTGGACCATCTACAATCAAAAGTGTCGGTGGTAGTAAGTATATTCTTGTAATTGTAGATGATTTTTCACGTTTCACTTGGGTGTACTTTCTTAAACAGAAATCTGATGCCACAACAAAACTCAAGGATTTAATAAAGGAAATTGAGCTTAAACTGCGAAAGCTGGTTCGCAATGTTCGTAGCGATAATGGGCTGGAAGTTAAAAACCACATATTTGAAGAATTTCGTGCTGAAAAAGGAGTCTCACACAACTTTTCTGCTCCCTACACTACACAACAAAATGATGTAGTGGAAAGACGAAACTGCTTGTTGTGCGAAGCTGCGAGCACCATGCAGTCATTTGCATGTCTACCTCTCTATTTTTGGGTTGATTCCATCGCAACTACATGATTTACCTAAAACAGATCCATCCTAAATAAGCGGTTTTCAATTACTCCTTATTAAATCATCAATAATCGAAAACCTAACGTTAAGTTTTTCCATGTATTTGGTTCCAGGTGTTTCATCTTCAACTCCAAGGAACAACGAAACAAATTTGATGCGAAAGCTAAGGAGGGTATATTTTTAGGATATTCGCTGACCTCTAAGGAATATAGGGTTCTTAACAAACGATCTGAAAATATGGAAGAAACCTACTATGTCACGTTTTGATGACAACTACTTGAATTCAGACGAATGTGAATCAATCGAAGGAAATCGTTCCTAAGCAATGTCCGACCATGATTCCTTTAGCCAATATATATGAGGAATTCATGTTACTTTTTGATGAGTCATAGAATGGCGTTTCATCTGAGTCAAAAGCAACTGACAACAAAGAGGACAAATTAAAGAAAATAATTGACGATGTTGCGTAGGATTTGCCACAACAACCACCAAGTGCAAACATTCCTCAAGACACGAACGCTACATTATAGGGGGAGAATTCTAACTCCAATGCAAGTCCTCAGGGGGAGCAATCAACACCACAAGATACGAAGATTCCATCACAGGGGGAGGGAGATACTTCAATTCCTAAAGAAGAGGACCTCTCATCATTCGAGGGGGAGAATAGAGATGCGAATTATTGTTCTGTGAATGATGATTCAGACGTTCAATCAAAATTCGAAGAAGCAAATGCTGAACTGGATCCCTCTTATGATCCAAATTATCCTCCACTAATCAAATGGACCAGAGATCACCCAAGAACTCAAGTAATTGGTGAATCTTCTGCAGGAGTCCTTATGCGATCTTAGCTAAAAGCGAAACAAACGACACTATTCTCTAAAGTGGAATTTTGTATGTTTAATTCGTTTGTTTCCAAGGTTGAACCCAAAACCGTCAACGTAGCTCTTGATCATTTTGACTGGGTACAAGCGATGCAAGACGAGCTCAATGAGTTCGAACGAAACAAAGTGTGAAGGTTGATTCCCACTCCACCAAATGCATCGATTGTAGGTTTAAAATGGGTGTTTCGCAAAAAATTGGATAAAGAAGTGAATGTTATAAGAAACAAGGCGAGACTTGTGGTTAAGGGGTATTATCAAGAAGAAGGCATCGACTTACGAAGAAACCTTTGCACCGGTTGCAAAGTTGAAATATGTTCGCATCTTCTTGGCATATGCAGCGCACAAGAACTTCGAGGTATTTTAGATGGATGTTAAATGTGCATTCTTGAATGGAGAATTAGAAGAGACTGTATACATGGAACAACCACCTAGGTTTGTAAATGAGAAGTATCCCAACCACTGCTACATCTTATACAAGGCATTCTATGGTCTGAAGCAAGCTCCGAGAGCCTGGTACGAAACTCTCAGTCGTTTCCTTAAATTCTCCAAATTTAAAAAAGGTTCGGTTGACCCAACCTTCTTTCACAAAAAAGAGGGTGACCACTTGACGATCATCTAAGTTTATGTTGATGACATCATTTTCGGCTCTACGAATCCCAGCCTAACAACTGAATTCCAAAAATTGATGGAAACTAAATTTGAAATGAGCTCCATGGGTCCAATTAACTTTTTTCTTGGATTGAATATAAGATAGGGGACGGAAGGCATTTTCATAAATCAGGAAGCATATACAAATACTTTGCTCACTAAGTTTGGCATGGTGGGAGACTCTAAAGCGAAGGTTCCAATGGCATTCGGAACAAAACTAACACCATCTCTGGAAAAACCAGTTGCTGATATGACCCTTTATTATCAGATGATAGGATCATTGATGTATCTAACAACTAGTAGACCAAAAATTATGTTTTCTGTTTAGGTTCCAAGCAAATCCTCACGAAACTCACATGGTGGCCGTCAAGAATATCTTTAGATACTTGAAACGAACTTCATCACTTGGCATATGGTATCCTGCGAACTCATGCTTCTTCGTACAAGCGTTTTCGGATGCTGAACTTAGGGGATGTGGATTAGATAAAAAGAGCACAACTGGAGGATGTCAATTTCTCGATGGCAATCTTGTCAGCTAGAAATCCAAGAAGCAAGCATGTGTGTCCTTATCAACAACTGAAGCTGAATATATAGTTGTTGCCTCATGTATATAGTAGGTCATTTGGATTCAAAGTCAACTTCTTGATTATGACTTGAGCATGAAACGAATCCCACTATACTGTGACTCTGAAAGTGCTATTCGCATTTGTCAAAACCCAGTGTAACACTCAAAGACGAAACACAAAGCACTGAGGTATCATTTCATTAAGGATCACGTAGAAGATAGCAATGTTGAAATTCACTTCGAGACCTAGGAATGATGGAAGCTGAGTTTGTTTTGAAACAACTTTCACATATATAATGATTACACTGCGAATAGGTGTAAATGTTCCTAGTAGTTTGTAGTCCACTATTCATTCGCAGTCTACTTTATCACTGCGAATCGGTGCGAACGTTCGTAGTAGTTCGTAGTCCACTGTTCATTCGTAGTCTACTTTATCACTGTGAATCGGTGCGAACGCTCTTAGTAATTCACAGTCAACAATTAATTCGTGGTTTAGATTTTTAATATCCTTTTGTACTTCGTGTATATTATTTCTTATCTTTATTTCATTTTTCAATTTTCACTGTTTTTAATTCTTTTTTAGAAAATCTCAAAATACAAAATTATTTTATTTGTGTTTTTCTATTTTATTTTCACAAATATCAAAAACACTAAAAATATATTAAGAAGAATATGGAGGCATAGATTCGTATCATATCTCAATTTGGGTGATTGCGAAGGTATAAACTCTATATCTATGCATTAGCTAAGTGTCCCTAGAAGCATGTTGTTGCATGTTGACCAAAGCCTCAAGCGACTCCATGTGAAGCCTTAATGATTCGATCATACCTATCGTTTCTTCCCAATCCGGATGTTAAATTCAAATTACTCATGAGCTACCTTACTCTTCTCATTGTGAGTTAAGAGTTGTCTGCTTGGTCACTTTTGCATAGCATAGGTACTTTCATTTCTTTACACCATCTTACATTATTCTCCATCATATTTTCTTTCACAAAAGTAACCCTTGATACTCTCAGCTATACCACTGAGGTTTATGGTTACACAACATCTATGTTAATGATCTTAACTTCATCTACCACGAACTGAGTGAATACCAAAAATCCAACACTCTTAATTGAATTTACGGTGAACAATTAAATTTTCAAGTTTTTCACCATGGAATTAACGAAAGCCACTTTTGTGGTTTGTACCAAGAAATCTCTTTTTCTTTTGTGAGATCTTTATGAAGTGCTCTTATCCCAAGAAACTTCTTTCCATAAGATTCAGTTTTTTTTTGAGATTTTAGGATTTAATCTTGTCACCAAAATAATTCCAAACCTACTCGTTCAACTAACTACACTAGTCACACGAGTACTTCATCCAACACTCGTACTTATTAAAAGATGCCTTTCAATGTTTCTTATCAAACACTTGATCGTATTTCAACGGGAAACCACACAGACACTTCTTAGTCCCTCTTGACTTCGAAGGAAGAGATCTTTTCCCGGGATCCACAGTTTTGTGTATTTATTTAGACATCACAAAATCCCACATAAAAGTGTTGTTTTATTTCTTTATCTTTGACACTCTTGCACAAAATTTTTTGTGATTTTTGAAAAGTCCAGTTTGTGGTACTTATATTTATTTTTAGGTTCGCAGTTCGACTTATGTTCTCTTAAAATGAAATACGTATTCATAAGAGACTGGCGAATTATAACTGCGAAAGGGGCAATGCTGACGTGGCAATTCCTGTCGATAAGAATTCAAATGGCGCATGAAGATTTGAACGAATAGCTACTTTTGTGCCGCCTGAGACACGTCTCTGACGTCAATAGTTGTTAAATCACGCTTTTTTAGGCGGTGTTTCTGTAACCGAGATTTTCTTTCTCCTGATTTGTCTCACCAAGCATATCGTATTTAAGGATTTGAGTCGTTTATATCTCACCACCACTCCCATATTTTCTCTTAAATATTTCCTGCGATCAACATAGTTTATTGTTCATCTTCTTTCTCAAGAACTTCAACAATGGCTGCTTCATCATCTGCTCATGATCAGACTACTCAATCATCACTTCTCGTAATCAAACCACATCAGAATCTGGTGATTGATCTCTTCCTCTACCGGTATGATGCTTACCTTCTACCAATTTTCGAGTGCCTCAAGTATTCTCCACTCGTTATCGCTCTGTCGAAGATGGAGGTCGTTCCATTGTCTCTTTTGTCGACGGCATACTCCTCTACAAGCTTTGTTAAGGAGGAGAACAGGATCTCTTTTGAAATCCATGACCAGAAAACCTCTATCACCAAAGCCTATTTCTGTGCACTTCTAGGGCTTCCTCAAATGGCAGATATGATCAACCCATATTCCATCTCCAACTACGCTTTGTTAGAGATATTCTACTAAATGGGGTATAAGGAAAACCTTGTCTCCATCTCTAAGTTTGGAAACCTAACCTACCGCCACACCGGAATGGCCTCTTCATTATTTTATTCAAAGCGTTTTTTGAGAGGGTTACAGGTTCAAATTGCGCCAGTAAGTTTTTCATGGCGATAATTTATGGGATTCATACATGTTTGAATGTCAATTTTAGAGCTGTTCTATGGGCTCAGGTGATTCAAAGCACACTCTCAACCACTCATCATAGTGAAATCTCCTGTGCATGATTTTGGTCCATTATTGTTCAATGGGCAATCAAGAAGCATAAAATTCTGGTGATGCAGGATGCTCTGTTGTCTACAGTCTCAACTTTCCACACCACCGGTATTATTCTTGCTGATAACTCTAAATTTTCTTTTGTGGGATCGATTCCAGAGGCTATGTTCAGAGATGTGCCTACTGCAAGCAAGATTTGGAAGGTTTTCGCAAACTTGCTCCTTCTGGGTTTCGTACTGTTACTCCAGAAATGCAACCTATCCTTGCAGAGGTAGATAAACCCAAGAAAGGTGGGAAAAAAGGAAAGAAGAAAGGTGAAAAGAAGAAGGGGGTTCAGGAGGGTCCATCGACTCAGGCTCAGACTCCAACAAAGCAAAAGCGTTAAGCTACTCCTTCTGAATCGGCTCCTAAGAAGCGAAAGGTAAAACAAGCAGCTCGCAAGCGAAAGTCTCCTACTCCTAGCAAAAGTGAAGATTCGCAATTTGACACCTTGTCAGATGTTCGTCATGAGGAAGAACAACCTATTCGCAATGAGGAAGAACCACATGTTCACAAAGAGGAGGAAGAGTCGACTCGCAATGAAAAGTCTACTTCTGATCCTGAGGTAACTCAATCTCACACTTACTTTATTCCTTCTCCTCCTCCTCCACCTAAAACCACTACAACACACATTACCATTGCTCCATGTCTTCCACTAGTATCTTCTTCACCTCAAACTACTATTCCTATATCTACTCCTCTTTTTACAGGTTCCACAACCCTACCAATCACCTTAGAACCTCATGTTTCTCTCAACACATCTGATGCGGGGGCTGAAGCACCAGGTTTTGCCTCTACTCATATCTCTCCACCAGTTTCCCCTTTTTGCACTGATGATCTTGATATGATCTATGGGGATAGTGAAGATGATCTACGAGGATTCACTTTCAGTCCCTTCACCATTAGAACTGGCAGTGATGATGAAGCTCCAGTAACGAAGGGGAAACTTAAAGTTATCCATGAAAAGCTTGATTCTTTGCATCAGTTTGCAAAGCCTTCCTCATCTGATGACTACTCTCAAGCTTCTATCAAGTCTATTATTGAAACCCTCACCAAAGAACACTCGTCAAATCTTGAACGGATGAACACGGATGTTGATGCATCCATGTCTGTTTGCAACCAAACGACCGAAAAAGTTGATAAACTAATTTCTGATGCTCAAGTTTTTATGGAGAAATTTCAATAGTCCTTTGAGTCCAACACGGCTACAGCCAACAAAGTAATTTCTAACTTGAGCACTTCTCAAAAATCCGAAAGGGTTAGATTTCAAGACATTCACAATGGTCTTAAAGATGACCATGACAACTTTCAATCTTTCATTACTTCTCAAGTCTCAAAGGTTCAAGAAGATTTGGCGATGGAAAGCAAAATCACGGACGCCCTCGCTATCAAGATTGAGAAAGTGAAAATTCTCTCAACTAAGCTGGACCAGTCTAAGAAACAAGACAAATATATGTTATCAGAGAAGGCTGTCATGAAAAGTTGTATCACTGATGTCACTGCCATACTCTCGGATCTCATTGAGGCCAGGGATTTGATGAACTCAATCACTATGTGAAAGCATCTGGCTGAAAAGCTAAGGCCATCATTCGTTATACTTCACCGCTTGGAGGGTGTTCCAGAATCCTCTAGCATTCCGAAACAAGGGGGAGATCAAACAAAACCAACTGCTGAGAAGCCAAAACCTACTGTTATGCCTATTGTTAAAAAGCGAATCTAAGCCAAAGGGTAAAGAGAAATTTTTCTCTAATGATCCTATTATTGATAATGAAGAAGAAGAAGAGCTTGATGAAGCAGAACTTGAAAGGCAAAAGGCTCGTGAAGATGAGATGGACGAACATCAAAGAATCATACACGAAGCTGAAGCCAAGGAGAAGGCAGAAAAAGAAGCTCAAATCACACTTGAGAGTAAAAAACTTTTGTTTCCAAAGTGGAATTTAAAGCGTCTTCAAAATGAAGTAGTTAATATGCCTAGCCAATATTGGTTAGAACCTGTTGTGTCCTTTGATCTTCAAAACACTCAAGACACGTAACTAGATGTTCCAATGACTTCCAAGGCCTTCAAGTTTCTCTCTTTTATCAAGGTTGTGAATGTTCCCTCTTCTGACAATGGAGCTGATGAACTTCTCTTCGCTTTCTATCTCAAACACATGAAGCTCCAATAAGAAACATGGAGCGCGAGCAAAATAACGATAGTGAAGGTCACTGGACCTATCGAAACTGACAATTTTCCGAATGCAAAATTCAAAGTTGTCTGAGGTACTGCGAGTCAAGTTCATGAATTCACTCTCGCAGACATGCCATGTCTCAATCCTTACGACTGGATCATGCTCTAGAATCTTTTGATGCGAGAAGAATGGAAGTACAAACCTGTTGTCAGTCACCTCCAACTGATGATCACTTCGTATATTTAAGAGGTGGGAACTATGGATGTTGAGATAGCCACAGTTCTGCGAAAGAAGCCTTCTGCAGTTCCCAAAGAGTATCCTAAAGATCTTGAGAAGCTGAAACATGGAAAGATTTACAAGGATGGATGGTATATGGTTTTTCAGGCATGAGATCGTAATGAATTTGATTCTCACAAGGCTTGCTTATTCCTTGATGATAAACACCTGTACTCCACTACTGGTCTTGAGCATATTCTGATTATGACAAATAAATACAGAGGCAACAGTGGTGGTGATAAGAAATGCTTTTTGGATATGTTTTGTTGGTATATCTAGGTTCGCAAGGCATTTGCTGAACATAATTTCGAAGGTGTTTGAAGTTCAGAAGCGAATCAAGAATTGATGTTCCCTCGCCTCAAATGACGCAAAAGGGGAGATTGTTGGGATTATAGTATTGCGTCTTTGGGCCTTTTGTTGTTAGTCTGTTATGTAAACGGTTAGGCCTGTCCTCCCGTATTTATTTCTAGGGTTAGAGTATTTAAGATGCATTCATGCATAACATTTTACTTAGCTCTGATTTTATTATGTAACCCTAATCATGCTTCTACAATAGCAATTCTTGATAGAGTTCTTCTGAGGCGTGACACTTAATCATTCAACATTATTTGAATCATCGTAGTGCTCTTGCTTTTACTTTTTTTTTTTTTTTAAATCTAAACAATCTTTAAGGATTTTAATCCTAACAAATGATAACCTACAAGCTTTTATAAATCTTAAAACCTTGAGGTGTTACAGTCACCAAGACCATCACTAATGACTAATTTCAATACAATGGTTTTGCATTCACTAAGACCACCATTAATAATTGTTCCTATTACCGTGGTATTACAATCACTAATACCACCACTAGTAACTGATCCTATTATCGTGGTGTTACACTTAATAAGACCACCACTAAATTAGTCCATGATATTACAGTCACCAAGACTATCGTGACTAAAAGTATTCCATTGCAGTGGTATTTCCAACACCAAACATATGACTACAATCAATACTTGCATAAAATTTAATACATTGGTAATTACAACACTAAACATACCACCAGCAACCGATTCCCACACACTGGTGATTACTACAACAAGCATACCACTAAGTCTTTAACCTCAATCTAAAAGTATTGTGTTACATACACTAAGTCTGCCATTGAATTTCATTCTCCAAATCATAGTATTACAATTACCTAGACTACCATTAATTTAAGAGCTACAAACTCATTGTATATTACTGGTCTTTCTTTTAATCTATCAAGGTATACAACCTTATCATATTGCCTTATGGCTATCAAGACTACTTTATTCTAGCACATATTTGTACATTAATGGTACACCATCATCCTACCATGCACTAGACGTACAATATCATTAACCATACTAGCTATATACATTCTAACATAATATTCCACTATATAAAAGTCTTCGTTACTTGTAGCCATAAATGGCTTCGCCAACATTCCAACATTCATAACCAATAACACTAGAATAACTACTTAATATATGGTGTATTTATAATGTAGCTCAACCAACTCATTATTTCACCTAGCAATAACTTGCTATAATGTTTGATCATATCAATTCATAACAATTCATAACTATTACCAACCTTACATGTTCTAACTCAATAATCATACTATTGTATTTATCACGATATTAACACAACACAAGAATAACATACATCTAGATAAACATATATGTAGAAAAGAAGTATGGTTACCCACCTGGTTAGTTAGTGAAGACAAACTATCATTCTAGCCTACAGCTTTGCGGTTGTTCTCCAACTCATCACTTGCCAGACCTATTTGGGCAATATATCAAGTTCATTAGAACTTGTCTAATCTCACCATATACCACCACAATGATCAATTACTTGATCATTAACTAGACTATGTACCTATTTGTCATGAAACTACTCAAATTTCCAAATACAATTGCCTAACGACTTAACCCCATAAGTCGTTAAACCAATCGATAAATCTCGATAAACTAGGATGTATAACCCCTACCAGCTAGATTAATATTTACCAGGTTCACAATAGCACCATATTATGAAATCCCGCAACAAACTCGGGGTTTAAAAACCCACTACAAAATAATATGCAAACATAACTACGTAATAATGAGATAAAAATACATTAACTTGTTTTGTAGCTTAACCCTCGTATCCCCGTATACTAGTACAATTTTGCGGCAATAAGCCTCTCTCCTGATCGCGTGTGCTAAAAATTCCCAACATGACACAAACAAAAAATATTTATACTACTCTAGCTGTCAAGCCCTGGCCACATGTTTCTTCGAAAAATCGTTGCTTGTCTTAGATGTTGCCACGTATTATGTACGTTCGCCAGATGTCCCATCGAATAACTTTATATCTGCGCTGCAGTGATAACTAAGACACGCCGCGAAAAACCGCCATTGACCGTTTGACTTTGAATTTCGTTGACTTTCTCAGAATAGCAACATACTTTTATCTCAACTTCAAACAATCATAATTTTCTCATACGAACTCCGTTTGACAAACTTTATGTCTAGAAATTTCTCTCAAAGTAAACTATAATTTTCTTCCACTAAATTGTGCCCATTTTACACAATCATACATGTTAAGAAAAATAAGTGTTACAATTTGATCACAAGAAACATCGAAATTCGCCTGGTGAATAGAAATATAGATACACTAGTATGGTTGGAGATGGAGTCGTCTGGTGTGACTAGAGAGGCTCACGCCTAGAGTGTATGGAGATGAAGGTTGTTATGGGCTATGGGTTGTAGGCCTTGAATTGTGAGTTAGCACGTTATTTGTTTGAGTTTACTTACAATTTTCTGTGTTTGGTAGGTATTTTTAAAAGTATACGTATTTTATAAAAACTTTTATATAAAAACACTTTTTTAATCAAAAACTTTACAATCGGGTGCAACCGTCTTTATAACGACCCCGGTCACAACCGAGACCTTTGAACCTTGTCTAATAACTTATAGTTTATCATAAAAGAACTCAAATGTAGGATTCTACCGCATGATAGTATTTAGATTATATGATTATGTTGAGAAATTCTTAACAATTTGAGGAAACCCAAATGGAATATTAAACAAATTAGTTTGTTAGACGCATCTGATATGAATTTCCATATAATTTATTTGTAAATCAATTATTGATAATTAAAGGCGTACCTTTTCTTTGATTAAACACCATTACTCCTTTTGTTCCCCAAAGGTAACGTCTCTTGATGTAACCCACCCATGAATGTTTTTGTATAAATTGGACATTTTCAAATGTCATCATTTTTGTTAGGCCGTTTATAAATTTAATCAATAACAAACTAAGTTTTTTTATGCACATAAACAACTTCCAGATACATATATAAAATTTTCTAACTCTTCTTACTCGTTAATACCTACTCTAATAAATGAAGATTTTTTTTACCATATGTTACACTTTCATTTAATTTGTCAAATTTCATTTTGTGGTTATTTTGAATTAATTTTTTTTTCACATGTCATTTTATAAGTTTTCTTATTTTATTAAATTACACATAATATTAATGTAATAATTACAATAAATATAGTAATAAATGGATATCAATTTCATTAATAGACTTACCTTCTAATTTCAAAATTCTCAAATTAAGCTCATTAGCTTTTTTGTTTATTCATTTAAATTATTTGTTTAAATTTAAAAGATAAAAAAAGATTTCAATTTTAATAATTTATTATTTTTCTTATTTTCTTATAAATTCAAAGTTCTTAAATATTTAGACCATTATATTTAACTTTTTTTTTTTTAAAAAAAAAATTAACCAATGTAATACATGGGTCTCATATTTATTTGTGTATATAACATGTATTTATGTAAATATGATATTTTATGTCTCAAACAAGATAATAGCCAATTCTACGATTGTTAAAAACTAACATTGAATCGTTATAATATCCAACACATTCAAACCGAAAATAACATTGAGAATTCTATATCACTTCATCGCATATAATAAAATCCAATTAGTATTATTTGCTTACCAAGTTTCGTTCAAAAACAGTCTAATCATTTTCGATTCTGATTTAAAAAAAGATAGAAGAAGGACAGTCTCATTGTCAAACGATTTAACAGACGACGCAAAAATTAGAACCAATATGATGTTCAATGATCTTTGATTGTTGAAACTGCACAGAATGACTCATGTCCTTAAATGTTTTTACACTCTTTAGGCTGTAAGCTTCAAAATAAAGCCTCGAAATTTAATGTAGATTATCGTTCTTTCTAACAAGTATGGAAGAAACGATAAACGCAAAACAAATACTGAGAAAGCAGGAAGAAATGTGTGTTGCAAAAAGGAGAGAGAGACAGAGAGAGAGAGAGAGAGAGAAGAGAATTGGGAAGGTTGTGATTTGAAGTTTGTAATAATTGAGACATAAGAGATTCTATTTATACTAACACAAAAAAACTGAACCACCCCCTCCCCCCCCCCCCCCCACACACAAAAAAAGGACCTGATGACGATATTTGACCTTTTGTAACATGTCACGTGGAAATTAGAATTCGAATTTGAATGGTGGACAAATCCAATGAGTTGCCGCCATTATCTCATGAATTCAAAGCTAAACTTTCTTAGGTTTTAAAAGGTTTCTAGAAGATTCTGCCTGCTTATCCAAGAAGTTAACATTGGTTAACACGCTGATCGAGTTGATCCAAACCGATCTAATCTCACATCGATCGATGTGGCTTGCGAAGTGTAAAATACTCATAAATCGCGTCTCACGAACCTCAAGACTCGTGTCCTGGATCGGTGTGTGTGTGGGCTTGACACATCTCTTGTTCTTCACTAAAGCCTTTCAGTGCTTAAGAAGAAAAAATATTTTAAACACAATTTATGTTCATCCACACACCAATATATTATAATAGAAACTTGCCTACGTCCAACTAACCATAGAATTTACAACAATCCCCACCAAGTTGGAAAGTCTCATTTCACTTAGACTGGTGACGTCACCTGGGTTTCACGAAGATTAAACCCAAGTTTAATGTGAATAAACATGAGGATACCGATCTAATGGTATCATATGGATTTAACCTAAGAACGTTGTGACCTCTCCGGTGTACCCCCACATATCACCTACCAATTCTCAATGAGCACAAATATTAACATGTAATATTAACCTTTTTCATCACCTTCTAGAAGATAAACCACCATTCTTCATTTGAGGTAGTACCATCTTGAGATCATATAGGAAAAGATATACAAGATCTCCATTCCTTATACATATTTAAAACTTTGTTACATGTTTTCATATCAACCTTGTTCTCAACAACGATATACTATCTTACCCCACATGGATCTATCATTATTGATAGTATCTTATATCGTTCATGACTTTTTTGTTACCATTAAACATAAGGATTAAGAGCACTAACTTCAAGTTGGATTTCCATCACTAAACTATGCTATTATGGTTATAGACCAATGAATCTCATTGACATTATAACCAAATCTCTCGTCAAAGGTTTCGTAAGTGGATTTGCCAAGTTCCTGCTTGTCATGACATAAAAAAATTGATGGTACCACAATTTATACTTTATGTATACTTTAGACAATGTGGCCTCACTGTCACAATACATGGGAAGATACGACATTGAAATATCCCTCATACAAATATCTAAGAGTACATATCTAATCAACTACACCTCTTTTCATGTTGTTTCTAAGGCAATAAGTTCAACATCTATCATCGAGTCAACTATACATGTCTATTTCTTTCTTGCCTAAGAAATAACACCACCAACTAATGTATAAATCCTACTTGTAGATTTTAAATCACTAGTGTGATCGATCCAAATAAGAGCAAAAAATCATCTCCTAAATATATTTTTTCTATTTTCTAGCACTTGTACTTCTCCTTGGTTCTTCTATAACTTAAGAAGGTCAAATATTATCTCAAGAAGTAATTGGAGCTATAATGAGGTTTCAGTTTTCACCATTTCTTGAAAACTTATCCTTTAAAACTTCAACATCTCTAGATTCAATGAAACCTAATTCATCATCAAATAATCAGTAAGCATTGTTGTTTTGGGTATATCCAATGAATACTCTCTTCTTAGCACAAGCTAATAATTTGGATCTCTTAGGATCAAATGTTTGATAATAGAAAACATACCTCACACTCTCATATTGTCTGGGTTAGGTTGTGTTGCTTTCCTTAACTCATCAATACTTGTAGGAATCACATGACTAGTGATTATATTATGTATATAGGCAATCAGTAGTGCTTCACCTACAAATTGTTTAGTAAAATTGATTGGTTCAACATGAAGTTGACAATCTTGACTAAGCATTCAGTTTTTTGTTTCAGTCAAACCATTTTGTTGGGAAGTAAACGTTTAAGTTTTTTCATGTTTATTCCGTTATCTTTGCATAAGGTTTCAAACTCTCGATTGAAGTTTCTTTGCCTATATCCAAGCAAAAATATTTATGTTTTTCTTATGTCGATTTTCTACCTTGTCCTTTTGCAGTTTGAATGCATAAAAAACTTCATATGTTGTCCACAATAACTAAACACGTAAATACCTTCTCTAGTCATCACATAAGTAAACATGTAAATAACTGATCTAGTCATCATAAAGAAGATGTAAAAACATTTTAAAGTCACACCCTATGATATTTAATCTAAGATAGGTATATAAGTATTGAAATATTATTACTTTTACAAAATAATAAAAGTCAATGATAAATTTACAATTTATCAAGAATGAGTCTCTTATAAATATCCAATTGTTGTATATATGTTATTGGTGTGACCCTATAGGATAATATATTATTGGCAATGTCATTTTATAATGATCTCTAAGCATATATAACAAACAATATATTGGTTTATGGGCAAACAAACAATATCCATTATGGCATAACAGAAGTAATAAAACAAACAAATCCCATAACTAAAGAGAGGATCAAAGTTCAACTAATTTGATGCAAAATAAAAGAACCATAAAAATATTAGAATTCATACCCTTGAAACCTTTAAAATCTTCCATGATATTGATGGAGAGAGGATGTAAAAAATCCAATCCATAACTCTTATTTTGTAGCCGCACCCTAGACTAAGAGCAGCAACCTTGACATATCATTGGGTGTGAACACATTAAACACTAACTGTAAGCGATTTAGGGATTCTACAACGTGACCCCATGCAAATTCAGGAGTATACTAAGAGATTTGATGAATTTTGGGTTGATTCTTGCACATCTCAAAGCCAATTATATTCCCCTATATATAGGGGTGTGATTAGGGTTCCCTCAAAGTGGTATTTTGGTCACTAAGCAACTATCTTTCACTTCAAACCCTTAATAGTTTAGTAGTTTCTACTAGTTTGTTAATTACTAATAAATTAACAAACTAAATCCTTATATCTCTCTTTTGTTAATTGTTTCTTATATTTTTTCTAGCCTATAACTCAAAATGACCTTACTATAAATAGTTATATTTCAAACTTTTTTTTACCGTGGGCACTAATTCCTACAATCTCCCACTTGAACAAGTCACCAACAATAATATGGTCTAATATTCCCTATTATAACAAGGAGTAAACCATCTAATGAACGATTTCGTACTCATAACTCTAAGTTGTGAAACAAACCTTAGATAAGTAATAAAATATTCCTTTACTCTTTGATATCCATGTGAATGTGAGATGTGGAAAGATTTCAATCTCAAACGTTCAAGATTATGTTTCCCAATAGAGACTTTTGTCAACTACAACATACTGCACTATTGATTCATTATCAGTTCAATTTAAGCACGGCCATGCATTTGATGTCAACACCAAATCATCAAGGGACCCAAAGAAATCAAAATCCCCTATTAAAGTAGCAGGTCCAAATAAACTGACAACATAGAATCTGATTGTTGTCCTATTTGGACATTTCGTTTATGGTTGGTAGGTATTGATAACGTTAGAGAAAACTAGGACATAGGTGATTTAAAGAAAAATGTCTCATGTAACTCTTTTTGAAAAATATGAGATATTATCATCTTAGAATTACTTGTGATAGAATCCATGAAGGAATCTCTAAGTAAGGGTTACTCCAATACTTCAAATATCTATTTAAGTACTCATGAGTATTAGTGACATCTCCATGCTATGTTCATCACCATGGACAATCTACCAATACTCCATGACAGTCTTAAATCATTACTTACTTATAAAAGTATGATAAGATGTGGAGGTTTGAGTAAATTAATACTCTATAATTTGGTCAAAACATCTAAAAAGGGACACAATAATAAACTAATGAAATGACTTCTCTCCAACATATATTAAGATATCCGTTTAATAATCGCAAAATCAAATACAGATTTATATTTCTTAACTTACCAAAATGAAAAAAAAAAGTATATTATCTGCAGTCAAGCCAGCTTATTTGAAAATCTAATGCCTTTTAACCTTGTATGGTAATCATACTTAGTTAATGACAACGAATTAGTGAATGGATAGATAAGAATCTCTTATGATATGACTTTATTGATTATCATGTCTTCACATTTGACTGACTACCAAATGTGATGGTATTTACTGAGTATATTCCATGTGCACTTGTGTGATTTTGGGATCCTTGGTCGAGATGACTTCACCTTTATAGTCACAAAATGATTTCAACAAGACTATCAATGATTGATAAACACTAAGACCATTGATGAAAACTTTTAGCCACTTAGTTTTCTTTGTAGTCTCGTTAGTTGCAATATAGTATACCTTTTTTTTAATTCTACTTTGGTTTCTTATTTGGTACTCCTTTAAGTCACTGGTTCACCATTCAGTAAGAGCACAAATTTCGATTGCTAACAAAATTGTATTTACTCGTATAAAACTAGCATCATTGTACCCCTTACATTAATCTCCTTTATACTGACATGAACATATCTCTTGTCCTCATATGATACTTAGTAATGTTATTGATTTTGATTATATGATTCTCCAAGAGTATATCTGATATCGACTCATCATGCTCAAGGCATACGAGATGTCAGACCTAGTACGTGTCATGGAAAACACAATCAATCCCACATCCAAAGCGTACATTAGTTAAATCATTTTCTTTATATCATTACTAGAGCTAAGACACCGAGTATTGCTCAATTTCATACCATGATTTATATGTACAAACTCTTTAGAGTGTTGCATCTTGAATTCTCACAGTATAGTATGTATTATGGCTCAATCCAATGAGTCATTTAGATTTATCTTATAGGTTTTCTATGCATATACATAAATATTTGGCGAAAAAAGCAATTAAAATAACCCTAAGTGTACATGCAACCTAGGATCTAGGTTTTACTATTTATAGCAACCTATTTTCAAAACTACTAAATAATACTACAAAGAGAGATAAGATTGCTAATCTTTATGCAAAATCAAATTTGCTTCTTCAATCCTTGTAGATACCAAAATTGGTTGATGTTCTTGGAAAATCCAACACGCAAAGTAGAATGCCTCCAAAGAGTTAAACCAAAAAGACTAAACATCATAAAATTAAGAGAGAGGAGAATATGCTTGTAAAATTCGAAATATCTTAGTGTAAAGGAGATAGAGACAAAATTAATGAAGGCCAAGAGGGTCTATTTATAGCTAAGTAAACTTGTAGAGAAAGAAATTTTGAATTAATTATATAATCAAATTTAATCCTAATCCAAATCCCTACCTTATCAGTAGCTATGGACAAAAATCCTAAAGAAATTTATCCCTTAAATTCATCGAACCCTTCTAGGGTTCCAAAACATTCCAGTTGCTCAACTATTGAACAATTAATATTCAGTCCCTATACCTTTAAATAATTTTATGATTAATATTAATTATTCAAATTAATTCCAAATTAATTCAAACTAACTATAAATTATATTCCCTCCGTCCCAAAATTATTGTCCACAGACAAAAAAAAAAAAAAAACACAGGTTAAGGAAACATTAATTACCACTAACTTTATATAATAAAATGACAGTTTTGTCATTACTTTGAATTAATGTTCCATTATATGTTTTGTTGGTTAAGTAATAATGATAAGGTTTTTTGGTAAAGATGTTATTTATTTATAGAAATGGACTATTATTTTGGGACAAACCAAAAAGGAAAGATGGACTATAATTTTGGGACAGAGAGAGTATTTAACTAGTTTCTAATTAATTTAGCAGGCTATGATAAATTAATAAAATATTTATCTCACTCTATTAAATCTTTTTCTAGCTATTTTAGCTCTTTATGGTAATCTTAAAAGGACTTTGTTATTATTCCCAAAGTTGTACCAATTAGTTATAACATTGGACACCCATTTCCAATAGTCTCCCACTTGCACAAGTCATCAACTACTATTGGTCGATTAATCTTTGAATAGCCAACAAAGCGTGAATTCCATAACATCTGCCCAAACTCTAATCAAATCAAGAATTAAACCTTAGATAAGTGATCAAATATTCATTTGTTTCTACAATATATCATTATGAACTAAGTCAAGGATTAGGAATCAACATTACAGTTCAACATTTTATTTCTCGCTTTACGATTTATGATAATCAAATCTGACTACCAACTGAACACATTAATTTAGTTCGGGCTAGGCCCATCACATGCGTGTCATCGTCAAATCACCGAGGGACCCATAGATACCACTTTTCCTAATAATTCAAAAATAAACAAATAAACTTTGAATACATAGTTTTTTTTCTACTCGTCAAATTACACATGGACTTACTCGTTATAACCACTGGTTACAGATAGCGTCATAGCAAAACCAATAGAATACAAACTTATATGTAAATGCATCTCCATTTTAATAATAAAAGATATTATCATGTTAGAATTACTATGATAGAATCCATGAAGTAATTTCCCTGAGTGCGGTTTGTTCCAATACTTAAATCTCTATTTGAAGTACTATTGAGTATTAGTGCAATCTCCAATGTATGTCTAATCTGTATGGACAATCCACTAAGCTCATAACAGTATTAATTATTTTAATCACTCCTAAGAGTATGAACGACTATGGAGTTTTGAATAAATTAATATCAAGGAAGTGGGTTCAAAACATGAAAAAGGAGAACATAGTGATCAACTAATGAAATGACTAACGTCCATCATATATTTTGATCTCTACTTAATAATCTCCAAATCAGATAATGTCTTATACTACTTAATTTATCAAATTTAAAACATATTATTCCAAGTATAATCAAGTCAAATCATTTGCAAATAAAATGCCTCAGGACAAAGTCTTACTATCAGACTTGGTCAATGATTTTGACTTAGAGAATGGATTGGCAATATTATTCTTCTAATATGATTCTATTGACTACGATTTCTTCACATTCTAACAACTATCAAAAGTGATGGTGCTTAATATGTATACACTAGGTGAGATTGCATGACTTTGGGATCCATACACGAGGTAAGTTCACCCTTTTAGTCACAAGAACCTTCAAAAGGCCGATCAATAATTGAATTTCAACAATGATGTCACTAATGAATCTCTTTTAGTTACATAGTATCCTTTGCATTCTAAATGGTTGCCATATACTCTAATTTTATTCTCAAATTCAATATGGTGTATTACTTGGTACTTTTCCAAGGTAATACTTCACCATTCATTAAAAAGCACAAAGTTTGACTACAAAGGAAATCATATTTATTAGTGTGGAACTTAGTAATAGTGTACCATTTACACTGATCTATTCCATACTAAGATCATATCCTTTGTCCTATTAGGACACTTACAAACGTACTTGATTTTGATTCATTGATTCTTGCCGATTGATCTGATCCAACCTGTCATGCTCGAGGCTACAAGTCGCCATATATGATATATGTCATGGCACTCATGATCGATCCCATAAGTAGAAGCATGTGGGACACGACACATTTCTTATTTCTCAATTATATGACATTCAATGTTGTAAAACTCGCCGAGTTCGCCGATTACTCCTCCGAGTACTCGCTATTCGGCCCCTTACCGAAGCGAGTTACAGAATCCTGAGTACTCCCTGATCAGCCCCTTACTGAACTGAGTAGTGTTGTAAAACGTGGTCAACTCGGTGATTAATATGTATAATATACTTAATGATTTATTATTTAACACATACATGTGATTATTACTACATATATCTTAAATTTTCAGTAATTATTCACGAAATGAGACCATTGTGTGTTTTTTTAGCTTTTGTATATTCAAATCTATCTAATTTTGTTATAATTTCAATTAACTTATGATTTTAACTTATAATTTTGACATATATGATTTCCCTAAAAATATTTCTACATGAATTACTGAATCTGAGTACTCCCGAGTACTCCCGATTACTCGTTACTCGGTAGTCGGCCGAACAGGTACCGAGTAACGAGTTCTACAACCGTGAGGACATTCATGATGCTCAAAGTTAAGCCATACATTATGAAATATTTTGATTTTCTTCAATATTTCATGTACTTTGGCTTAACTTAATGAATTACCCATATCTATCTCCATAGATCATTACATTCAATCAGTGTGCTATTTCTCCCATGTAAATCAAAGCGAAACAAAATTTCAAACGAAGTCAAGCTTTTACACTTTCTATGTTAGAAGATTATTTCCTATGAATTGTATGTTATCCAAATACATTACAAGAGTGACAACAATATGCACACTAGCATTTACATATATGACTTATCTTCGCTTTCTCGAAATTCAAACTCCATGAACTTTCTCACAGAAACATAGATCATAATTGCTCCTACAGGATCCAACATACCTTATGTTCCATCTTCTTTTCTCGGAATTCAAATTAGTTGAGTTTTGTCATTAAAACAATGATTCCATCTTGTGAGATGCCTGTTTTAATTCATAAATGAAATTCATAATCTTACATATTCTTCCCGCCCTATATTGGTTTGACTATGTTAGTTCCCATGCATGTTTATTGTCCTCTTGAATATCCACTAATACTTACATCTTTAAGGTCATGTGTTTAATGTGAATTTTCCCAACAATACCCAATAATCCTCGTAAGTTCGGAAGTGTAAGAGTGTATGAGTAAGATTTACACTAAATTCATTCAATGTAAATCACTTTAGTTCTTGTTACATAGTCCATTTCACAAAACCATTACAAATTTTACAATTAGATAACTTGAATGATCTAACTGTTGGATTAAGGTGTCTAAGTTCATCACTAAATTGGTATATTCTTGTAATTCGAACTAAAGTCCTTTTTAGGTTGCCCTCATAACTAGAACTTGATTAAAATGACATTTTTCGAGAGAGGATGATTTATTAGAATATTATATGATTAATAAAGTAATTGGAGATTATGAGGAAATGATTTGTTAATATATATTATATGATTAATATATTAATTAATTAGAAATAGACAATTGATTTGTTAATTTTTTATGTGTGATTAATAAATTGATACAAGATCAATTATTAAAATAATGGATTTGTTAATTTATATGATTAATAAATTAATTTGAAGTTAATTAGAATTAGTTAATTATTAATCAAAATTAATATGGAATTAATTTGGGATTAATAATGGTGAAAGGGGTGAATTGTAAGTGTTGATAGTTGAGCAAGGAAAGGCAATTCTAAAGGGTTTTATAGGGTGAACGGTTTTGTGTGTGTGTGTGTGTGGCGCGGGGGGGGGGGGGGGGGGGAGGTGGTTAGGGTTTATGGATGTCTCCTGAAGCTAATAAGGATAACTTTGAATAGATAAAATCTGAATATTTTATTATTCAAATCAGGATTAATCCTTGTGATCCCTAGCTATAAAGATGACTCCTTAGGACCTCGAATTTGTGGATCTTAATTCCTTAAAGGTGGTGAACAAAAATATACCTACTCTCCTATCTCTACAATTGTCTTCTAGTTCTATGGTTTGAGTGTGAGCCATTAGAGGCATCATCCATTTGTTGCTAGCTTTCCAAACTCTTTAAAGGAAGGATTGAAGTAACTTGTTTTCTATAAGAAGTTTGAGGTATGTAACCTCGATTTCCTAATTTCAAAATTGCTAGAATTCTTGTTAGATTTTATTATGCAAAGTATTCTGCATTATGCGTATTGTTGTAACCTAATAAGCCCATCAATAATCTTTGTAACATCCTATTCCAGATGTTTTATGATTTAAGGCTCATGGGCCGTAATCCGAGTTTGAGATGGTTTTGAGGCTTTAACATTGGATACGGATAAGGTAGCTTGTGTGATAAAAGTGTTCGGGTTGTGCTTTAGAGTCCAAGAGTATCGGCTAAGGTGTTGGTTCAATTTTTATGAATTTTGGGTTTTGTTCATGGAGTTTTGAGGTTGTGATGAGTTGCTCGAAACGTAGGGCTTCCCGCCAGCTTTCCCTGGATATAAGGTTCGTTGGAAACAGACTTATAACGGAGAAGATATGATAGTTTGAAGTTTTGGCAAGATTAGTCCTTATTGAGAAATGAGTGGTAATTGGTATACTTAGCGTACACTTGAGTACGCGCAGCATACTTATGTGTTTTGCATGATCATGGGAACCACCTAGTACGTTGGGCGTACTAGGTCTAGAAAGGAAACCCTCATATCTTGGAGTGTCCCTATTTAAGGAACATGATGGCCTCATTTCCAGCCACAATTTCCAATATCCAAGCCCTCTCAAACACTAATCCTGTTTCTCTAGCTTGTGTGAGAGTTTGTGGCTTATTTAAGTGTTCTTATGGAGCTTTTGGTAAAGAAGGAGTCTTGAAGGAAGGAAAGCTTGTGCTTCTAGCTTGAAGATCTGAGTTCTAATCTAGTTGATGCATCTTCTAGAGGTATAAAGTTCGAAACTTGCTCATTGTTATGATAGTTTTGGTTTTGGGTCCAATTTTAGGGTTTTATGTCCCAAGCTGGAAGCTTTATGAGTTGCATGAACTCCAGAGCATAATACTTGTCCTTTCATGAGTATTTGGTGGTCTAGGTTCACAAATATGAGATTTTGGTTGTTTAGACCTTCCAATGCATGTGTTAAGATGAGTAACGAGAGTCTTAATGGTTATTTTTGGAAGTTGGGTCCGATTAACACATGAAAACTGATAAAGTCGCCAAATTTATTAGTTAGGGACTTGTAATGAAGCTTCCCTGAGGTTTGGATGATTTTGGCTGAAGTGGTTATGTCACAAATGGAGTTCTTGGGTCTGAGTATCACACCCCGCATAAGTCCCAATACGCCCCGCGTATTGGTCTAGTTGCCCCGATCAGGATTTGCGTGTATGTTGAGCGTACCCAGGGAGGTATGCCCCGTATAGTCCCATTGTAGGCTCATTGCATTTGGGCTTCGCATCCTTGGGTCATTTGTTCGACTTGTTGTTGGGCCTCTGGGCCATCTTGGAGTATTATTGAACTTAGAGAAGCTTTGGGTTTAGGACAAGGCCCATATTGGCCTTGGGCCCAATTTGGAAAGTTGGATTGTTAGTGGGCTTATGTGAACCTTTATGGTCTTCGCCCATGGTGGACCAATGAGTTTGGTTAGTAGTGGGCCTAGTTAGTCGAGTCACTCTTGGTCTTAGTGATGATGTGTTGCCTTGCACAATTTTTGATTATGGTGTTTGGTTGTTTTGTCCAGTTCAAGAAAACCAATGCGCAACGGCTGTGTAGGATTTCGCATGTAGCGTTTGAGGTGAGTCTTCTCACTATTCTTACATGTGTAGTAATGCATGAGTAACCGAAGGGTCTTATTTGTGTTATTGACCGGAGGGTTTTATTTATGTTGTTGACCGGAGGGTCTTATTTATATTATTGACTAGAGGGTGTTATTTGTATTACTAACCGGAGGGTCTTATCTGCTTTATGTGTTATTATGCATTCTGTCTTTGTGAGTTATGTTGTTATATTATTCTATATATATGTTGAGCTATGTCCGGAGGGTCCATACTGAGCCGTGAGACCAGAGGGTCTTCACTGAGACACATGACCGGAGGGTCCATACCAAGCCGTGAGACCGGACGGTCTTCACTAAGACACATGACCGGAGGGTCCATACTGAGTCGTGAGACCGGAGGGTCCTCACTGAGACACATGACTGGAGGGCCCATATCGAGATATAGCCATGAGAGGCTTATTATTTGTGTATGTGGTATTTTTGGGAACTCACTAAGCTTCGTGCTTACCGTGTGGAGTTAAATGTGTTTCAGGTACTTCTGTAGATTCCGGGAAGGCGGAGGCATGATTGTACACATCCGTCGGCTTATGGAGATTTGAGGATTTTGGGATACTCTGATATTGTTTGATAATAACTTATAATTTTTGTGATGACTGGAATTTATGAGTAATATGTTGAGAATTAAAAATGAAAAATTTGTCTTGAAATTTGAGGTGTTACAAGTTGGTATCAGAGCCTTGGTTTGAGCAATTCGGGCACACCCTCGGGTATGTTTGGACTCAAACTGAGGAATTGATAATTTTTCAAAAGAGAATTATTTTTCATCTCACGATTTTCCAAATAGATTAAAGAGTTTTGAAAGCAGATCCGTAATGGTGTGTACAATCAGCTAGAGCCTGAGCGGTGATTTCCAAAAATACCCTTACTTGATTGTTGTTATTATACGTTGATAGAACTGGATGCTAGTTTAGGGCTAGGGATCTGCTTAGAGTTGCATTCTGGTGTGCCTGCTTAGGAGAGAATAATTTATGCTTGTTATGTGAGCTGGTAGTGTTACATATGTGTGATTAGAGATCTTTGAGGAGTTGAGAGGTAGGATTACCTGAGTTCGGTGATGCCTTTTGTGCTATGGATAGAGCAATTGGAGTTGTATGCTAGAGTGGTTTTATGTGCTGGTGGAGGTTGCCGGAGTTCAGTATGATGAGTATGCTGTTTAGTGGTGAGTATCCGCTGGGGAGTGATCATGTTGAATGAGGTTGGTCGATAGGGAAAGTTGAGCAGCTACTTAGGAAATCAGGGAAGACCCTTAAGGAAAGTGTGGGTAGATGTGGAAGGTAGTATTGGGCCCATACTACTAAAAGCAAAGGACCCACACTTGAAACAAGGAGAATTCCAGAGGTTCTAAGTATTGGAATAGTGTCTAAGGCTACAACTATATTAGGCAAGTATTTGATCCGGTTGTGCATGGTACTTTTGGGTTGCCTTCACCATAGCAACTTGATGGGATGATTTATAAAGAGAGAGTAAATATTATTAATATATTATGAGAATAATATAAAGAATAATATATTGTTATTTGATTAATATAAGTCATAGAATTAATTTGGTGACTTAAAGAGGTTAATTAAATAAAGGGGTATAAACTGTCAATTGTTTGATAGTTAGGCTTTAGACTGTAAATCCTTATTGATATACAAGGGACGAATTCTAGAAGCTAAAGGATAGCTAAATTCGTCCAAGGCTTATCTATGAAAAGGATTTGGATAGCCTTAAGAGAAGATTATCCAATTAGGGTTTAGGTTGTAACCCTTAAGGAGTCTACAAGTATAAATAGACCCCATGGCTAAGGGAAATCGGCACCTCTCCAAAAGCAAGAGAACCCTATTTCCTCCCCTCTCCTCTCTCCTAAATCATCTTCCTTGCTATTGGTGTTTGTAAGCCATTAAAGGAGTGACATTTGTGACTCTAGAAGCTCCAAGACCTCAAGATCAACAAGGAACTCAAAGGTATGGTTCTAGATCTGTTTCAATGTTGTTATTTAACCTAATTAGCCATTAGAAGTCTTGGATTCAAAGCATGTTTAATTAGAAAGCCTAGATCCAAGCATTAGGGTTTTGCATGCGCACATAGGAAAGTTCTTATGGCTAAAACCCATCAGTGGTATTAGAGCCTAGCTTGGTTTTCTTTAAATTGTTGCTTGATTAACTGAAACAAACCTGCAAAATTCGATTTTTTGGTTTCTGAGTCATGGAGTCGGCGAGTTCCAAAGTGGACTCGGCGAGTAGGCCTGACTCGGCGAGTCCCTTTGTGCACTCGGCGAGTCCAGGCGTTAGGAATGGCCAGATTCGGGATTTTTTCATAATTATCTTATGGAAACTTACCTTAATCATAATAGATCAATCTAAATCCGATTTTTTGATATATATGACTATTATCTTGATCTAGTTAAAGGTATTTATCAACTAATAAAATATTTAATTTCCTTATATGATAATTAATTAATTATTTTAATTGTTTTGGTAATTATCTTTCAAAGAAATCTTGAATAAAATCAAATATAGATAATTAGGATATTAATTGTTAATTGGAATTATTTGTTATTTGATCCTCCATGTTTTAAAATATTTAAAACTTACCCACAAGTTTTGAAATTTATATTTGTGATTAAAAGTTTCAATTTAGACAACTTAAATTTCAAACCCTAGATTTTAAAAGTTTTAAAATACAACCCTATACTAATATGATATTACTAGAATAATATATATATATATATATATATATATATATATATATATATATATATATATATGTATAACTAAATGCTAGTCTTACCGTTAGTAGGCCTCATTCACGAAGCCGATCTATAAGGTGGGTATAAGGTTGCGGCCTATAAAATGGCGCTTAATGGGTGTACACTCACACCCACCGCTTGCTTGATTGGTGGAGGGTCGTTAGCCGAACGGGTAGGATAGGGCAACCTCATCCTCTCATTAAAAGTATAACAAGTAATACAAAGTAACTATACATATTTTTAAAAAAATTTCCCAATCTTAGTTACTTTAGGAAAAGTGAATTGATGCAATCCCATGAAATTACACTTTGCACCCTTGCTAAGAAGTTAGTGGAGCGTGTGTGATTTACCGGCACACTAATTGGTTCTAAGCAAAGGTGGCAAAGGGTGATTCATTGTTTATCATAGTTCGATGGAGCGTGTGTGGTTTATTGGCACATCAAATAGGTGATCGTTACAATGAAGGGACCATGTGAATTTGCATGGTAGTTCACACCCGCTTTGTGATCCTCGGTATCCCAGTCACAAACAAGAGGGGCATATCGAGATTTAAACATGCCATTGAATAGTTTCAATGAATCTCATCCGAACCTAGGAATTCTCAATACACTTAGGACTAATAGTTTAAATTTTGTTATGGAGAATTAGTGAATCGTCATTCACTTACCTTCAATTTATTTGCATGTTAGATTACGGCATCCCTTTTCTAGTATGTAAATGTTATTGTTGGATCCTAGCCCTAATTTTTCTTATTGGGTGATAATTAGGGATTCTCATTCTAATCTATCTTTGTCCTTTTCTTTTGTAGATGTCGAACGCAAACAACGCTGCTGCTAGTTCTTTCATGTTGATGAGCCTTTGCCAAAAGGTCACCTTCGATGGAACGAACTTTAGCGAATGGATAAGATACATTCGCACCATTGCTCGCTATGAGGATAAGAAGTATGTCCTCGATGAGAAGCTCGAGAAAATCAACCCCGAAATCGCTACTCCGGCCGAAATCACCGCTTTTGAGACTCATGAGCGAGATGAAACGAAGGTACATTGCATCATGATTGCCACCATGAACTCCGAATTCCAAAAGTCCTACGAGGACATGTACCCGTACGAGATGCATCAAGACTTATTGGAGAGATACCACCAAAACACGAGACAAGAGCGTTATGAGATTTTCACCAACATGATTTCCGCTAAGATGGGTCATGGAGAATCTCTTACCGTGCACCTGCAAAAGATGCAAAGGTATGTCGACCGCCTTCGCAAGTTAAATGTTGACTTCGGTGAAGACTTGGCGATCGACATGGTGCTTCACTCTTTGCCTCCGATGTACAACCAATTTTGGATGACCTACCACATGAACAAAGAAGAGGTCACCCTAAGCAAATTCCAAGGTCTTTTGAGGGTCGCCGAGAGCAACTTCAAAGACAAGTCTGTTGCACCTACTCCCAATCCACCTACTGCTCCTGTCTTGGCTATTGGTCAAGGAAAGGGAAAGAAGAGGAAGGCTTCATCGAAGAAATATCACAAGGTCAAAGCCCGAGATGGTGTCTCTTCTAGTGGGACCAAAGTTGATCCCGCCAAGCCCTGTCCTAACCCGAAGGAGGCAGAGTGTCACCATTGCCACAAGATAAGACATTGGAAGAGAAGCTGCCCAGAGTACCTGCAAGCAATCAAAGAAGGAAAGATCAAGCCATCTTTCGCAGGTATATACACAATTAAATCTAACTATTCTAATCATGCTATTTCTTGGGTTCTTGATACCGGTTGTGGTTATCACATTTGTTCTAATGTGCAGGGACTAAGAAGAAGTAGGGATGTGGAGCAAGGAAGGATCAATCTAATCATGGGGAACAGAAGATCGTCGCTTGTGACCAAGATTGGAATGTATTCTTTAGTGCTTAGGAATAGTTTGGTTTTAGATTTGAACAATTGTTGCTATTCGCCAGAAATGGCTAGAAACATCATTTCATTTCATGGTTTATATAGACAAGGATTTAGATTTTCTTTTAATAATGAGAATGGTTCTATTTTGGCTTATCTAAATGGTGTCTTTTACTTTGAAGCTATACCATGTAATGGAATATATGAAACCGTTATGATTGTTGATAACTTAGGAAATGATGTTTTGAATATTGATTCTTCCACTAGTATGGATAAAGCATCCTTGTGGCATTGTCGTCTTGGACATGTCAACAAGAAACGCATAGCCCAACTCCAAAAGGATGGAGTGTTGGAGTCATTCGACCTTAGGGAAGATGACACGTGCGAGTCTTGTTTACTTGGACAGATGACTAAGTCACCCTTCACGAGTACATGTGAAAGGGGCGAGGGTTTGTTGGACCTAATACATACCGATGTATGTGGACCGTTTAGATCAACCACGAAGGATGGGAACCGCTTCTACGTGACTTTTACCGATGATTATAGTAGATATGGGTATATCTATTTAATCAAGCAAAAGTCAGAAACCTTTGAAAAATTCAAAGAGTTCAAGAATGAAGTGGAGAATCAATTGGGCAGGAAAATCAAGATGCTTCGATCCGATCGAGGAGGAGAGTACCTAAGTCTTGAATTCCACGATTATCTCAAGGAGTGTGGAATAGTTTCGCAATTGACGCCTCCTAGGACACCACAGTTGAATGGTGTGGCAGAAAGGCGTAATCGAACCTTATTGGATATGGTTTGCTCTATGATGAGTCGTGCTTCACTACCTATCTCTTTTTGGGGGTATGCCTTAGAGACTACCGCCCATATCCTTAACCGAGTCCCTACTAAGAAGGTTGCCAAAACACCTCACGAGATGTGGACAGGGAAAGCTCCCTCGTTGGCACATATCAAGGTTTGGGGTTGCGAGGCTTTCATAAGACGAGATACTCACGACAAGCTTGAACCTCGAAGTGAGCGATGTATTTTCATCGGCTACCCGCAGACATCCTTTGGATATCTCTTCTATAGACCGAAGGACAATGTTGTCTTCGTTGCGAGGAGAGGAGTTTTCCGAGAGCGAGAACTCATAAGCCAAGGAGACAGTGGGATGCAAATCGAACTTGAAGAGATTCAAGAGTCGATAGATGAAGGAACCTCTACCGCTGGCACTCAACCCGAGGAGGAAACTCTGGTTGAACCGATTGACGAGTCCTTACCTCTTAGACGTTTCGATAGAGTTAGAGTTCATCCCCAGTTTTATGGCTTTCATATTACTACCGAAGGGGACACGTATATTAGTGATGGTACACTAATAAATCTTGATGAACCTCATAACTATAAGGAAGCCATGGCAGGCCCGGAGTCTGCAAAGTGGAAAGAGGCAATGGATAGCGAGATCCAATCCATGTATGATAACCAAGTTTGGAATTTGGTTGACTATGTGCCCGGACGTAAGACCGTTGGGTGCAAATGGATCTTCAAGAAGAAGACCAACGTGGATGGAAACGTGCACACATATAAAGCGCGATTAGTTGCGAAGGGCTTTACTCAAACTCCTAGAGTTGACTATGATGAGACCTTCTCACCAGTTGTGAAGATTAAATCTATTAGAGTGATGCTAGCAATTGCCGCATTTCATGATTATGAGATTTGGCAAATGGATGTCAAGACCGCTTTCCTTAACGGAAAGTTGGTTGAGGATGTTTACATGGCTCAGCAAGAGGGGTTTGTGGATCCGAAGCATCCGAATAGAGTGTGTAAACTTGAGAAGTCCATTTATGGACTTAAGCAAGCATCTCGCAGATGGAATCTTTGCTTCGATGAGAAAGTCAAAGAGTTTGGATTTGTACGAAGCGAAGACGAATCTTGTGTATATGTCAAAGCCAGTGGGAGTATAGTAAGCTTCCTCATTCTATATGTCGATGACATATTACTCATAGGAAACGACATCCCGACTCTGCAGGAGGTTAAGTCCTGGCTCGGGAAGTGCTTCGCTATGAAGGACCTCGGAGAGGCTTCTTACATTTTGGGAATAAGGATAGTAAGAGAAAGAAGTAAGAGACTAATCGGACTTAGTCAGAATACTTACTTAGAGAAGGTACTAAAATGTTTTAGTATGGAAAACTCGAAGAAGGGAGAATTACCGATACAAAGTAATGCCAAGTTGAGTAAGACTCAAAGTCCGAGTACCGAAGCTGAGATAGCAGAAATGAGCCGAGTACCATACGCTTCCGCAGTTGGCTCAATCATGTATGCTATGACTTGTACTCTGATGTAGCCTTTGCTTTGAGTATGGTTAGTAGATATCAAGGGAATCCTGGCAGAGCACATTGGATTGCGGTGAAGAACATCCTTAAGTACCTTCGGAGGACGAAGGAATGGTTCTTAGTCCTCGGAGGGAGTGATGACTTGAAGGTGCGAGGGTATAGTGACCCCAGTTTTTAGATCGACAGGGACAACTACCGTTCGCAGTCGGGCTGGGTCTTTACCCTAAATGGAGGAGCAGTGACATGGAAGAGTTCCAAGTAGGAGACCATAGCTGATTTAACGTGCGAATCAGAGTACATTGCAGCGAGCGAAGCATCGAAGGAGGCAATATGGCTAAAGAACTTCATTGGTGACCTTGGAGTTGTACCTGCCATAAAGGAGCCCATGGAGATTTTCTGTGATAACGAAGGAGCGGTTGCCTTGACCAAGGAACCGAGGGATCATGGTAGATCAAGACATATCGACAGAAAATATCACTTCATTAGACATCATGTAGAAGAAGGACAACTCGTAGTGAAGAGGATATCATCAGAAGATAACCCAACAGATCCACTTACGAAGGGACTGAGTAGGGTTAAGCACTTGCAGCATGCTAGGAGTATTGGGCTGAAGGATGATATTAGCATAGATTAGATAGTATTAGAAACGTGTAATAGATAAATGTAATTAACATTTGATGATTAAATAAAGGAGTTTTATTTATGAGTAATGTTACTATCTTATGTTAATTGTTTAACTATTGTTTCACTTTGCATGTTTTGACTTCCAGAATAATTAAGTTTATTAAGAATAATCGAATTGTTCAAATCGTCCACAATCGTTCATATGTTGGAAGTAGATATGAATGAAGATTGTCATGAATTGGTGTGTAGAATGTCTAAATGGTGTTATACATAGCAAAGGGTTGCTACAACATTCATGAGTGCTTATGAACTAGTTTTGAGCTTTGGAACAAACCCGCGCTTGCTGGAATCACCTTATGGAATATGATATAAAAGGTGATCGCAAGACGATAATATCATATAGTCTTAAAACCTAGATATATGGTTTGTTATTTGTTAATTGATTGTACATTGATAATGCGAAAACGCATCAGTAACTCGGTGTTATAAAACGTTTTGTTGTGTATAGTTGGTTACTGAATAAGTAAATGCATATAAGTCAAAGTTTATCTGTAACTTTTATCTAAGAAGGTAAAAGCGATATCCCGGCCGCTCGATGATTTGATTTGACTTATGTGCCGGGCCCGGTCAGAACTGAATTGATGTGTTCGATTAAGTTCTATGTCAAATAAATCAGAGATCGAGAAACCTAAATGCTTGACTAACCATTCCATAGGATTGTCAGCATGATATCTAACAGAGGACTGTTTGATCCCTTATCTAAAGGACAAGATTGATTAGATCAGAGTTTGACAGCGTCTTTGAGAGCTACGATTGCAAACCGAATTGTACTTGTGTATATAGTTACTAGACTTATCCAAGTGGGAGACTGTTGGAATAGTGTCTAAGGATACAACTATATTAGGCAAGTATTTGACCCGATTGTGCATGGTCCTTTTGGGTTGCCTTCACCATAGCAACTTGATGGGATGATTTATAAAGAGAGAGTAAATATTATTAATATATTATGAGAATAATATAAAGAATAATATATTGTTGTTTGATTAATATAAGTCATAGAATTAATTAGAATTAATTTGGTGACTTAAAGAGGTTAATTAAATAAAGGGGTATAAACTATCAATTGTTTGATAGTTAGGATTTAGACTGTAAATCCTTATTGATATACAAGGGACGAATTCTAGAAGCTAAACGATAGCTAAATTCGTCCAAGGCTTATCTATGAAAAGGATTTGGATAGCCTTAAGAGAAGATTATCCAATTAGGGTTTAGGTTGTAACCCTTAAGGAGTCTACAAGTATAAATAGACCCCATGGCTAAGGGAAATCGGCACCTCTCCAAAAGCAAGAGAACCCTGACCGATTTCCTCCCCTCTCCTCTCTCCTAAATCATCTTCCTTTCTATTGGTGTTTGTAAGCCATTAGAGGAGTGACATTTGTGACTCTAGAAGCTCCAAGACCTCAAGATCAACAAGGAACACAAAGGTATGGTTCTAGATCTATTTCAATGTTGTAATTTAACCTAATTAGCCATTAGAAGTCTTGGATTCAAAGAATGTTTAATTAGAAAGCCTAGATCCAAGCATTAGGGTTTTGCATGCACACATAGGAAAGTTCTTATGGCTAAAACCCATCACTAAGTAGCAGGTTGAGGGGAGATAACATGGTTTGGGTACCACGATTCGTGGCAGAGTGTGCTTCCGTCTTTACCAAGTATTCGGTTGTGGTTGTTCAGACTGATAGTGGATATGGTAATTTGTGGGTCCAGAGGGCCCTGTCGGTCGAGCTTAAATGGAGTATACCTTGCGAGGAAAAATCAACTTTAGGCCTCGAGGGATTTGACTAGTGAGGTGAAAGTGGGGTCACAGGACTCAAAAAGGTAGCGCAATGATGCATTGTAGAGGATTGCAGTATGCGTTGAGTGATCAGCCTATGGAGTGTGAGGGAAATTTCTATCATGAGAATTATGTTATTCCCATTTTCCGTGTTGGAAGGAAGGGTGAGTGAGCTTCTGATCTCAGGGATTAAAGGAAGACCCCATGGGGTACTAGATAGTTGCGGTATTAGCACCAAAGGGATTTTTGTGGTAAGAGTGCATGAGTTATTTCTTATGTCGAGAGGGAGTCATCACTGGGGACTGTGACAGACGAGGATAGGGATGCGCCTCAAATGAGTATGGTAAGGCGTATTCTAGCAATAGTTCCAGGTAACCGGGGGGAGAATCTCGGGACGATGACCTTCATGTCTATGTTCTGAATTGACTGTGAGAGTGAGGTATCCTCTTTCTATGTTGATTCTTGCAATGGGGAGGTGATTGAGGAATCATAGAATGAAGCGTGCCTTAGGCCATTATTTCCAGAGAAAGAGTCAGTGCTATTTTAGGACTATCGAAATATTTGCCTATTGCAACGACCCAATTTTTAAGTCCAACAATTTCTTTTTAACTAACTGACTCATGAAAACATTCATGAGAAAATACTATGAAATCATATTATCTCATAAAACAATAAATCATGTCTGAAAACCCAAGTCATAAAATAATACCATGTCAGAGTATAATCCCAGAATGTCCATAGTGCGGAAAACAATAAGGGTGTGTATGACGTGCCACTACTGCGCCGACTCCTTCCCCTTCGCTGAAGAGGTACCTGAAACACAAACTATAAGCACGAAGCTTAGTGAGTTCCCCCATCATACCACATACCATACAATCACATAGCATATACACTGCCGGGCAATTTTGGAGTGCCTGACCTACCCGGTACGACCATTCTGAGGTGCCAACCTACCTGTACGGCCATTCTGGGGTGCCGACCTACCCATCCGGCCATTATGGGGTTCCGTCCTACCCCTGTCAAGCCATTCTGGGGTGCTGACCTACCCATGTCAACCCACTCTGGGGTGCTGACCTACCCGTCGGTCCTAACAACCGACCCTCGGGGACTATGCCACCCCCTACTGCTACTGTCACATATATCATAACATAAACATACTATCAGACATATCTGGGGTGTCCGAACTACCCTTCGGTCCTAAAAACCAAACTTGGGGGCTATTCCCCTCCTACTACCACCATCACATATAACATATCATGCCAGCATATAAACATATCATCACATTCTGTCAGACATATCTGGGGTGTCTGACCTACCATTCAGTCCTAACAACCGAACTCTACTAGTATCACATATAACATATCATGCCAGCATATAACATAGTAGCAAACCTAGATGATATCACAAAGCCAATCATCTAACATACTGCTCCTACTAGTGGGTCGGCATTGTGGCCGTAGAACCACCGCTACTGGAAGGTAACTCACCTCGAACAAGTAGCTGCTGATAATCCGTGTTCGAAATCTCTGTCTGCTACTGCTTCGGAAATCCTCCGGCTACATTCCCCACAAACACTTAGTCAGAAACGGACACCTACTCTTAGGTTAAAATGACTATTCTACCCCCAATCAAGTCCAAGTCAAAGTCAACTTCAAGTTGACCCGACTCGCCAAGTTGGGCTGTCAACTCGTCGAGTCCCTATCCCTTTACTCGTCCTCACCCATGACTAGACTCGTTGAGTTTGGCGATGACTCGACGATTTCCTCTTCTAAACGAACATCGAATGATCCTTCATCCGACTCACTGAGTTGTATGAACAACTAGTCGAGTTCACCTTCATCTGATGAACAGGTCCTGCCTTGACTCGCCGAGTTGTATGAACAACTCGTCGAGTTCATCTTCAATCTTAAGGAGATTGACCTGGACTCGCCGAGTATGTTCTAGCACTCGTCGAGTTCCATGAACTCCAGGTCTAAAACTAAGTCCAATGTGTTGGGTCATCCTTTCTGTCCTGCTACAACCCTTCTAACACCCAACTGAGTTCTTTTGACCCTAAGCAGATATAGGACTCAAAGCCTTGGACTCGTCGAGTCCCAGGAATGGACTCGCCGAGTTGGTTACGTCCACACTCTAAATCTGTGATTTCTGATGTACAACCTTTGATCAAATGGTAGATCCAAGCCCCTATACTCGATCTAACACGTAAAGTTATAAACTTTACGTGAATGTATGGAAGAATGAGCCCAAATGGCTCAAAAAGGAACTCCCAACATGCATGAGGTTTTCCAAGGGTTCTAAAACAGTTGCTTTCTGCCTTAGGGTCCCTCGAGAACCCTGGATCCAAAACCTTAGCCCTAAACCATGCTTGCAATCATGGTTGGTAGCCAAAAAATGACTCTTAGAAGCCTTAACTTTCTTCAAGAATAGATCTATAATAATAATGCGCAAGGTATAAGCTTTATACCTCAAATGTACTGCGTAAGATGCTCAAAATCGGATCCCTCTAACCTCTTCTTGTTTCTTCAAGCTTTTCCTTCCTTTATTAGATCACAAAAGCACCAAAATCACTCAAAAGGCCTTAGATCTACACTCACACGATTGGGGTTCGCTTTGGGGGGTCTTGTGGGAGCAAATGAAGCGATGGGTGATTGAATGAGATGTTTAAATAGGGTGCAAACCCTCAGATTAGGGTTTTTGGCTAGTCAGGGCCTACTTGTCGAGTCTGGGACCCGACTCGTTGAGTCCATCACTTAAGTCTCGTGTTCCGTCCCGCTTCTACTCGGCGATTTGGTCCTTCAACTCGCCGTGTTCAAGGCCAAAAATGCAAAACACTTAGATAAGAATAAAAAGAAATACATACCAAGAACCAGGTGCTACACCTGTATAGTCAGATGAGATTCTGGGTGACTGGAAGTAGTCACATTGGGAGGTTTCCGAGGTTTCCATCTGAGATTCGAAATACTTGGAGTTTCTTGGTCTTTACCTGGAAGATCATCGAGTGTTGCGGGGTAGATTCCAAGAGTCGAGTATGGTGTATCTGGTGAGCTAGTTTGTAGTGTAGTCTTGTTGGTATGCCGATTGGCAATGGTTAGAACCCTAAGTGGGGGAGAACTGGGTATCCTGTTGGGAGGATCAACAATCTTTTTGAGGTGTGGTTCATAAGATTGGGTTATGGGGATCTGCGGTCCGAACATAAGCGACTTGGGTCTTGTGGTAGTAAAGGCATTGTACAGAGCGAGATGACGCATGTTGTATGTGCTCAGGAGAGAATGAGTATCTTCACGGAAGGTATCTGCTGGGCAGGGATGTTGTTGTGAACAGTGTTTCTTTCAGTTCACAAATGTTCGAGTTTCGAGGAGGTTGGGTCGTGAGATCAAGTTTCGATTGTTGAGAGATTTGCTAGTTCAACGTATAGATTCCTATCTATACTCCAGGAGGGGAAACTGTTGATCAACCTTAGAGTCGGTATGTGTAAATTCACATGGGTTTTGATCAGTAGGCGATGGGGTTTTGGATTTTCTTCAGGAGTAGTGATCCTTAATCTGGGTGGGTGTGCGCACCTATCTATATTGGATCGCGGAGCACGAGTTTAGCGAACTTAGTATGGTGATGGTTTGATGACGAGATTTTGGGATTATTCGGTAAACTAGCGGATGTGAGGTGATAAGAGAGTGGATGGGTCCAGGTGGGAGTAATCACTTAGGACTGCCAGGGAAAACCATGGGGTGAGCCCATGGCAAGGGAGAGAGTGTTATAAGACTATGGGGAGCCGTAGCATTCACTAGTCAGTGAGAGAGTGTTGTGAGGATGCGGGGAGCCATAACATTCACTAGTCAGTGTGTGATGTAGAGGGGTTCAGAGGCTTGGGGAGCCTTGCCAATTGAGTCTTTGGGAACCTGGTGGCCGAGCTAGGGGGAGACTGGGGTCTCAACAATGGTCAGGAACCGTTATATCTCAATTTACGGAAGAATTGTTGCAAATCGAAAGGATTGGAGAGTAACGCACGCGTAGATTCGCGGATCTCGGGTCATGAGTTGAGTATCAGATTGGATATGAGTGATTCCAATTTTGTTGTCAAACCAGACTCTTGTGTTTGAGTTTACCTCTATATATGTAAAGGATGGGCAGGTTAGGATTTCAGATTTTCAGATGGGTTTCATTCTGAGTGGTTACGATTTCCATATGATATTTTAGACCTTGGTGGATCGGTTTGTTTGGTTTGAGGAGGACCACGACACGCATGGAATTAGCAAGCAGTAGACGACGGAGGTCGGAGGTGATGTGTGACTGTAGATCGGTTGTAATATTCGCTTGGGGTATATCGAACTTAGTGATTGCGTGTACAGTGTGATTAGTTAAGATATCCCGATTGGATTGGATGATTGTGGAGTCGTATTGTCGGATGTGTTAGGGTAGCCTTGGCGGTCCAACTTTTGGGTCGGGAGTCGATCCTGTATTCGGATTTGGTGTTCAGCATTGGAAGGTAGCTAGAGTTGTGTTTTCGGATATCAGTGGATAGTTGCGGTCGGGCATGGTCATTCAATTCGGGGACAGAGCTGAATCGTCCTGGGATTAGTAGTGAGATGGTTCAGTGTGATGGGAGGCCAGACCTAGTGTAGGGATTCGGTTTCCATGTGGATCGGCAGGTTTTCATTTAGTGTTTAATGGAAGAGTATTGGGGTTCATTCTCCAGATGGGTTCTGATAGCAATATTGGTGATTGTTACTGATGGGTTTTGAGCATTCTAACACTTCCTAAGTGTACATGCAACCCTAATAAACCTTGGATCTATGTTTGTCTAAGATACATGCAAATAATTATTTTTTCCAAGGTTCATATCCTAACTAGCATGGCATGGGGAACTTGAATCAAATAAAGCTAGTAGAAACACTTACCTTGTAGTTGTAGTTGATTCCTTGGAGTTTTAGAGCCTAGAACCAATAGTGTGGATGCCTCAAATGGAAATCACAAATCACCACAAACTTGGAACTTTGAGAGAATAGTCACTACTATCTTGAAATCGACCCTCACCTCAACAAGTGTCAACTAATATGATTTCAAGAACCAAAGCCTCCTTTATATAGTGTGGTGGATTAGGGTTACATCCATGTAAACCCTAATACCCATGTCTCTTCATTTCCATGAGATCCATGGGTTAAAGCTCCATGGAGTATCCATGGACTTTTCCATGCAAGCCTAGCCCATTCCAAATAAGCCTTATCCCACACTATATAAATATAGAAGCCCATATTTAATTAGTAATATCTTTGATCTCTAAACTAATCCTAGATTAATTATAGATCAATACTAATTAAATAATATGATCTTATATTAATATATTATAACTTATAATATATTAATAAATCATAACTTGTACTATTCTCAAAAGATTATCCATAAATTGTTCGGGTGAAGTGCAACCCAAATGGACCATGCCGAGTCGGGTCAAGTACATACCAAATATAGTTATGGACTTAGACACTATATCCAACAGTCTCCCACTTGGATAAGTCTAATAACTATAGTTGCAAGTATGACTTCAGGAACCGATCAGCAATCGTAGCTCTTTAAACTCTGCTGAACTAGAATGTGCCATTTAGATAAGTGATCATATAATCCTCTGTTCTAGATATCAGCCGGACAAATACATGGAACAATGTCTTGCTTATTTTCCAGCAGTTTGTTTCCCGATTTCCGATTTGTTTGACAAAGAACTTAATTGAACACATCAACTTAGTTCTGACCGGGCCCGGTACATAGGTCAAAAACAATCATCGAGGGGCCCAGATATCAGCTTCTAATCCAAGAAGGAATAGATAAACTTCGACTCATATGTTTGTTCTACCACTCATTGAATTATACACAAAGGCACATTTTATAACATCGAGTTACCAATGCGTTTTCGTACAATCAATGCATAATCAACTCGTAAGTAACAAATCATATCTCTAGGTTTGAAGACTTATATGATATTACCGTCTCACGATCACTCGAGATAAAATTTCATGAAGTGATTCCAGTGAGCGTGGGTTGAGTCCAATGCTCAGAACTTATGAGCACTCATGATTGTTGTAGCCATGTCCAACTCCTTAGACCTCTGCAACCAATCATGACAGTCTTGATTCATACCTACTTCTGACATATGACCGACTGTGGAGGTTTGAATAATATGATCTACCAAACATAATTATTCTGGAAGTCAAAACATGCAAAAGAAATATAGTAAACAATTGACAAGAGATAGCAACACTTTACTCATAAATAAAACACTTTTATTCATCATCTAATCTCAATTAAACTTTACAAATTTCATAATTTATCTAACTACTAAAACTCATATCATCCTTCAACCCTATGCTCCGAGCATGCTGGAGATGCTTAACCCTACTCAGTCCCTTCGTGAGGGGATCTGCTGGGTTCTCATCTGATGATACCCTATTAGCCACAAGAACACCTTCTTCTATTTGATGTTTGATGAAGTGATATTTTCTGTCAATGTGTCTAGATCTCCCATGATCTCTTGGTTCCTTGGCTAAGGCAACCGCACTATTGCTGTCACAGAAAATCTCCATTGGCTCTTTTATAGTTGGTACAACTCCAAGGTCTCTGATGAAGTTCTTTAGCCATATAGCCTCCTTTGCTGCCTCGCTTGCTGCTATATACTCTGATTCACAAGTGGAATCAGCCACTGTCTCCTGCTTGGAACTCTTCCAAGTGATTGCTCCTCCGTTTAAGGTAAAGACCCAGCCCGACTGAGAGAAAAAATTATCCCTATCAGTCTGGAAGCTAGCATCAATATACCCAACAACTCTCAAGTCATCACTCCCACCGAAGGTAAGGACCCAGTCCTTAGTCCTTCGTAGGTACTTGAGGATATTCTTTACCGCAGTCCAGTGTTCCTTGCCAGGGTTCCCCTGATACCTGCTAACCATGCTCAAAGCAAAGGCTACATCAGGTCGAGTACACGTCATAGCATACATAATCGATCCTACAGCTGAAGCATAAGGAAGTCGACTCATTTCTGCTATCTCAGCCTCAGTACTAGGGCTTTGTGTCTTACTCAATCTGGCGTTACTCTGAATGGGTAACTCACCTTTCTTGGAGTTATGCATGTTGAATCTTTTCAACACTTTGTCCAAGTAGGTACTTTGACTAAGTCCAATTAGTCTTTTACTCCGGTCTCTCAAGATCCTTATAGCTAGAATATAGGCAGCTTCTCCTAGGTCCTTCATAGAGAAACACTTCCCAAGCCAAGGACTTAACTTCCTGCAAAGTTGGGATGTCATTTCCTATGAGTAGTATGTCATCCACATACAATACCAAGAAGTTGACTATACTCCCACTAGCCTTGACATAAACACAAGATTCATCTTCACTCCTAGAAAAGCCAAATTCGCTGACCTTTTCATCAAAGCAAAGATTCCATCTGCGAGGTGCTTGCTTCAATCCATAAATGGATTTCTCAAGCTTACACACTCTATTAGGGTACTCGTTGCTGACAAAACCCTCTGGCTGACTCATGTAAACATCTTCAGCCAACTTTCCATTAAGGAAAGCGGTTTTGACATCCATTTGCCATATTTCATAGTCATGAAATGCAGCTATGGCTAACAGAACCCGAATAGACTTAATCTTGGCTACTGGAGAAAAGGTCTCATCATAGTCCACTCTAGGAATTTGAGAGAAGCCCTTTGCAACCAGTCTAGCCTTATAAGTGTGTACTTTACCATCCATGTCGGTCTTCTTCTTGAAGACCCATTTGCACCCTACAGTCTTACGACCTGGTACATTCTCAACCAAGTTCCAAACTTGATTGTCATACATGGATTGTATCTCGCTATCCATAGCCTCTTTCCATTTCATAGACTCGGGGCCTGCCATAGCTTCAACGTAACTGTTTGGTTCATCCATACCTACTAGTGTGTCATCACTAATAAGTGTCTCACCTTCCGCAGTAATATGAAAACCATAGTCGTGCTCAGGTGCATTCCTAACTCTCGTGGAACGTCTCAGAGGTACAAAATCGTCAATTGGCTCAACAGGAGTTTCCTCCTCAAGTTAAGGGCTAGGGTTTGAAGTTCCTTCACCATTTGACTCTTGAAGTTCTTCAAGGTCAATTTGCCTCCCATTGTCTCCTTGGCTTATAAATTCTCTCTCACGAAAGACTCCTCTTCTTGCTACAAAGACCACATTATCACTAGGTCTGTAAAAGAGGTAACCAAAGGATCTTTGTGGGTAGTCGATGAAAATACACCTCTCGCTTCGGAGTTCTAGCTTATCATGAGACTCGCACCTCACAAAAGCTTCGCAACCCCAAATCTTGATGTGGTCTAGTTTGGGTACTTTACCAGTCCACATCTCGTGAGGAGTTTTGGCAACTTTCTTTGTAGAGACTAGATTAAGGATATGGGCGGCAGTCTCTAAGGCGTACCCCCAAAACGAGATTGGTTGCGAAGCTCGACTCATCATGGAACAAACCATATCCAACAAGGTTCGATTACGCCTCTCAGCTACACCATTCAACTGTGGTGTCCTGGGTGGTGTCAATTGTGAGACTATCCCACTAATTGCCCCTAAGTTATTCCAGAAAATATATGGGTTAGTTCCATAAATATTAAGGGAATAACTTAAAGTTAATAGATAAAAGGGATTTGAATTTAATTTTTGAGGGATAAGTCTTATCTTTATTAAGATAATCGAGAAATGGTCAAATCATCTCCGTCATCTTTTTCTAGCTATAAATGAGGGCCTTCGGTTACTCCTCTTTTTACTCTTTCAAGTCGTCATCATCTCGTTATGAAGGTAATCCTTTTTCCCTTTCATTTGTTCTCCCTTCGTTTTGATTTTCCTTGTCATGCTAAGAAAATCAGTCGTTCTCGAGGTTGCATTGTTATTCCTTCTGAGAATGATTTTAACGATCAAGGAATATTAAACTATGACGAGGTTTGTTCTTTTGATAATGAAGACATGGAATCATTGAAAGCCATCGAGGCTTTCCATTCTGATGTGGTTTTTCGTCCTTTCGAGGCTTCCTTTCAACCTGATTTTGTGTCACCAACATGGGTTTGTTTCCTGAATACCCATTCACTCTAGGTTTAACCTATCCTTATACCGGTATTGTTCGTGATTTCTTTTTGTGTACCCAAATCTCCTATATCCAAACTATGCCTGTGGTTTGGAGGATCCTCATTTGGATTGAATGTCTGAATCAGTCCAAAAATATGGACATTGGATTACCTGAGTTGGTCTCTATCTATGATCTTTCCACTTCTGGTTCTTCTCGTTTCTTGTTATGAATTAAGAGAAATAAACCCCACCTCATTTTGAAATCTAAATAAAATGATGGAGCTTTGAAAGAATTTTTTTTCTTCGTGAGGCATGATTCGATTCCTGAGGGGGATTCCTTGCCAAGATCATGGGTTAAAAAGGGTAGGAAAAAAATTTAGATATCAAGGATCCTAAAATTTACTTCCCTTATCTTGTTTGTTTTGATGCAATTTTTAGGTTTGAGGAGCTAATTCCTGACGCTGGCGATTCTGAGGACAAGATATCCAAATTCCTCACACTTCCTGCAGTGGAGAGGTCGTTTAGGCTTGGATATTACAGTCTTTAAGAGGGTTCCTCCACTACTGCTTCTACGGCCACTGGTAATATTATTTTTCTTGGATATGTCTTTTCATAGGGATCTTTGGCAGGTTCCAAGACTACCCGGTCCAAGGCCCGCTTTGGTTTGGCAGATCTTGATGATGATATAACCAGTGGCTCAATTAAAGCTAAACAGGAAAAAGGTGTCATTCTCCCTCCTCCCAAGAGATCTCATATAGATCTTACGGTTAAGGCTTGAGGATCCCAAAAACGAAAGACTTCTGAGGCTCTAGATTTCAGCTTAGAGAACCTCAACATCATGGATGCTCTCAGGAAGCTATCTTCATTTACTCAAGCTGTAAGAATAGGCACTATTCATATTAATTTATCATACCTAGTTTTTTGCATGCTGATGTTTATGTTTCCTCCAGGTCTTCGCTCATGTTTCACATGTTACCAACGACCTTAGGGTTTGTGTTGATAAAGTTGAGATTGTTCTAAAAGACCAGGAGAAGACATGGAGGGTCACCAACGAGGATCTTCTCCAAAGGGTGGAGTTATTGAGCAAGAAGAAAGATAAAAAGGAAGAAGAGCATCTGGCGGATCTCGAGGAGTTGATTGCTGATGCCAAGACGAGCACTACAATAGCAATTCTGCAGACCAAGATCAAGCTAGCTGAGGATCTAGAAAATGCGAGTTCCTGGGACGTGGAGGGATGGTGTAAGGCGTTGGCTAACCGGAGGAGGGGAGAAGTAGGTCACGGCCGATGATGACCAGACTAACGTCTAGGCCTTCAAAAAATTCTTTTGAGTAGTTTATGCTTTTGTTGGTGATGTAAGACAATTAATCTTTTGGTTGTGTTGATATGCAACTCTTTTTTCCTTTTGGACGTTATGGTAGCATTTTCCTTTTGCATCTCTTTTATGGTTTTTCTACATATCCAATTGTCTTCGAGTTTCTCTTTAAGTTTCATGAGTCTTTGAATTTTAGAATTTACGGAGGATAAATTCCAACTTAGGAGAGCACTTTGGTTCTACGTCAGGAACCAACAAAGGTTGATGAGTATCCTTAATGGCAAGGATCCCTACCGCCAGATATCCTAAAGATTTTGGATCTCATAAAGGAAATTTCTCCTTAGGATAACTTGAGGTATATTTATTGGGTAGGTAACATGAAAATTTTACCATCTGATCGGATTTTCTCGGTAACATTCCCTACATTTTACAACACGAAGCTGGTGTAGTTCTTGTGTAATTTCTGGGGAAAAATCCCAATCTTTTATAAAAATAAATTGTTATAAGCTTTAAGTCATCACTGGGGTGGGATCCCGATAACATGAAAATGTTATAATCCTTAAGTAATCACTGGGGTAGGATCCCGATAACATGAAAATGTTATAATCCTTAAGTAATTACTAGGGTAGGATCCCGATAACATGAAAATGTTATAATCCTTATGTAATTACTTGGGTAGGATCCCGATTTCTGGATAACATGAAAATGTAATAAACCTTAGGGATCTTAACTTGTGTTCAAAGATAAGAGGGTTGCCAAGCCACTAAATTGTGAAATGATCCCCTTATCCGTATCCCACAGTTAGATATCATGCACCGAAGCGAGGTGCATAAACCTTAGTTCGTGTGAAAGAGGTAATTAGCTCTTTAGCTTGTGTATATGATAGTTTAGGGATTATATTGTTAAATATAATGGAGTTTACCAAATATTGGGATCTTTATGTGTTAAGATCCTTCTGCTTCGGGGTGTTCCAATTTGAGGATCCGGTCGTTTTGGGATCTCCGATTGTGAGGATCCCAATGTTTCAAGATCTTCACTCTTGAGAATCCTCAACCATATGTTGTTCTACATAGCAAACATTAGCTAAGGGTGGGCGTTAGTCTAGCTAATTCCCCACCGATGCTTAAGTTAGTAATGTGTTCGAGGAGAAAATCAGTGATAATAAAAGTTTTAAGGTAAAGGACATGTGTACCTTGGTTTTGCTATGGGTCATTTGGTCCTACTTACATGTAGTATGCATTAAGGTGTATGACATTCCAGGATCTTGGTAGAACGTCTCATTCGAGTGTTGCTAGCCAGTATGCCCCTTTTCCTGCTTCAGCATCTACAAGATATGGTCCTTCCCATTTCGGAGCCAATTTTATTGCACTAGGATCCTTGGTGTTTTGCAATGTCTTCCTTAAAACCAAGTCTCCTATTTGAAACCTTCTGACACTTATATTCCTTTTGTAAGCCCTGGTGATTCTTTGTTAGTGAGCAGCGAAGCGTATTTTGGCAAGATCCCTAAGCTCGTCAATAGTGTCAAGATCCTGTAATTATTTTCTTGGTCTTGCAACAAGTATCTTGCCGTTGGGATCACTACTTCAGTAAGGATTACTGCTTCTGTCCCAAAAACCAAGGAATAGGGGGTCTGACCTGTAGCCACTTTGGAAGTAGTTCTATTTGCCCATAAAAGGAAAGGAAGTTCTTCTGCCCATCTTCCCTTCTTTTTATACAACCTTTTCTTCAAATTGTTGACTATGATTTTTTGTTGGACTCTGCTTGACCATTAGCTTGGGGATGAACAGGTGTGGACATTATCATTTTGATCCCCCTGCTGGTGCAAAATTCTCTTGTTCGTTTGCTAATAAATTGGGATCCATTATCGCATATGATCTCAACCGAGATCCCGAACCTGGTAAAGATATTACGTTTAATAAACAATACTACCCCTTTGTCTCTTACCTGGACGAAAGCTTCAAGTTCAATCCACTTGGAGAAGTAATAAGTCATCACCAACATGAATACTTTTCCTCCTGGGGCAACTGACAATTTTCCTACAATATCCATCCCACATTTCATGAATGGCCATGGGGAGATAATAGGATGTAGAGGTTCTGCTGGTTGGTGTAGGATGTTGCTATGTCTTTTGCAAGCATCACCTTTTTGAGCATGTAGAAAGGAGTCTTTCTTCATGGTTGGCCACTAGTATCCTGTTCTCAATATTTTGGAGCATAATGATCTGCCCCCGGTGTGATTGCCACAATCTCCTTCATGTATATCCTTTAAGACTTCTGCAGCTTCATGATCTTCCAAGCATCTTAGGTATGGACTAAAATCCAAGTTTTGTAACTAGATTATTCTCTCGATAGAATAAAAAAACTGTTTTCATTTTTTACTTTTATTGATACTTCATTATTTCTCGTCCATAGATTTTTTTTGTAAAATTTTCCTTCGATTAACATGAATCTTGAGACTCTCGTCCTGAATGATCTTTCACTTTTTTCTCCTATCAGGATTGTGCCATTTTGGAGATATTCCATAATGGGTTGGGTCCATTATTGTGGACTTCTTTAAGGATCCTGTTCTTTGAGATCTCTTGGAGGAAGGATCCTAGGATCAGGATCTTTAATAGCTGCTATGCTTGTCGGATGCTTAGGATCTTCTGACTTGTTGGAGAGGGTTTCTATGGCTGAGCTTATTATATGAGTTATGGGAATCTTCATCTCTGGTGGGATCCTAAGGGAAGATCCTAAATTGGCTAGTGCATCTGCTTATGTGTTTTCCTCTCTGGGAACTTGGGTTAGGCTAAAGTTTTCGAAATTAGAAGCTAATTTTTTGAGGATCTCAGGGTATAATGCTAATTTTTTACTTTTCACTGCATAAGATCTACTGTAGTGATTGGTTACTAACAAAGAATCAACAAATACTGGAAAAATCCTTGATTTGAAGATCCTTAGCTAATTGTTGTCCCATGATGAGTGCTTCACATTCTGCTTCGTTGTTGGTAGTGTTAAAATTCACAACTAACTGTCTGGGGTAAAATGCCCCCCGTGGCGACTTTAATATGATCCCAAGGCATGTTCATTTCTGATTTGAAGCTCCATCTATGAATAGCATCCATCTTCCCAGGTGTTCATCTTCTAGGAGTCGCATGGCTTCCATGTCTACTTTGTTTTTTATATCATCACTAAAGTCTGCCAAAAAGTCCGGTAATGCTTGTGATTTTATTGTGGATCTTGGTTCGTATTTGATGTCAAATGTGCTTAACTTCATCGACCATTTTTCGATCCTTCCGGAGATTTTTGGTTTTCTCAAGACATTCTTGATAGGATAGTTAGTTTTTACATGTATAGTGTGTGTTACAAAGTAGTGTCTTAATTTGGTAGAAGCAGTTACTAAGTCAAGAATTAATTATTCGAGATGAGAGTACCTGGTTTCAGGATCTTGGAGACTTTTACTTACATAGTAGATAGTATGTTGCTCCCCATTAAGATCCTTGACTAGAACGGCACCTACCGCGTTTGAGGATATTAAGAGGTAGAGAATAAGTGGTTCTCCATCTATAGGTTTCATTAGTAGTGTAACACCGTGAATTTTCAAAATAATTTTTCGCATATATAAAAACATTTCTCATTTAATTTCATAGAACATTAAGTTTAAAATCCCAATTCGTATCATACAAAATCCCAACACACATGCCCGAAGGTTGTTGTAGGAAAACTCTGCCAAGGGTAAATACGCATCCCAGCTACCCCCGAAATCCAACACACATGCCCGGAGCATGTCCTCAAGCGTCTGAATCGTCCGCTCACTCTGACCGTCTGTCTGGGGATGATATGCGGTACTAAAATGCAGTCTAGTACCCAACTCCTCATGAAATTTCTTCCAGAATCTGGAAGTGAAACGCACATCACGGTCCGAAACAATCGAGATCGGCACCCCATGCCGAGATACCACTTCCCTCACATACACCTCTGCCAACTTTTCCGCTGAAGAACTCTCACTGATGGCAAGGAAGTGAGCGCTCTTCGTCAACCTGTCCACAATCACCCAAATTGCATCAACTCCTATGGCAGTCCTCGGCAATTTGGTGATGAAATCCATGGTGATCTGTTCCCACTTCCACTCGGGAACCTCCAATGGCTGCAACTTGCCATGCGGTCTCTGGTGCTCGGCCTTAACCCGACGGCAGGTCAAGCACCTCTCAACAAACCATGCGATGTCCCTCTTCATACAGGGCCACCAATACTCTTTCCTCAAATCCAAATACATCTTCGTAGCCCCCGGATGGATCGAAAATTTTGACCGATGAGCCTCTTCCATCAAAGTAGTACGCGTACCGCCCACAAACGGTACCCAAATCCGACCCTGAAAAGTCATAAGCCCTCGACCATTTGTAACCAACTCCGAAACCAACCCAACGACCCGCTCCTTCTTTTGCATCTCTGGTTGCACAACCTCGGCCTGTGCCCCACGAATGGCATCCAATACCGGAGCTATCACGGTCAATCTCAAACATACATCCCGCAGTGGAGTGCTCTCCGCCCTGCGGCTCAACGCATCGGCTACCACATTAGCCTTGCTTGGGTGGTACAGGATCTCACAATCATAATCCTTGACCACATCCAACCACCTCCTCTGCCACATATTTAGGTTGGGCTGATCCATCAAGTACCTCAAACTCTTATGGTCCATGTATATCGTACACCGAACCCCATACAAGTAGTGACGCCAAATCTTGAGGGCGAACACTACTGCCCCCAACTCTAGATCATGGGTGGGATATCTCGTCTCATGAGGCTTCAGCTGCCTCGATGCATATGCTATCACATGCCCTCTCTGCATCAGCACCGCTCCCAGCCCCATAATCGATGCATCACAATATACCACAAAATCGTCCATCCCTTCCGGGAGAGCTAATACCGGGGCTTCGCACAACCTTTGGCGAAGTGTCTCAAAGGAGGTCTGCTACTCGGGACCCCATGAAAAAGCAACACCCTTCCGGGTCAATCTGGTGAGTGGCACTGCGATCTTGCAGAAATCCTTGATAAATCTCCGATAATACCCTGCCAACCCAAGGAAACTCCTGATCTCAGAGGGTGACTTCGGCACCTCCCAACTCATCACCGCCTCAACCTTGGCTGGATCGACCAGTATCTCTTCCTGGTTAACAAGATGTCCTAAGAACTGGACCTCCCGCAACCAGAAATCACACTTAGAGAACTTTGCATAAAGCTTCTCCGATCTCAGGACCTCAAGGACCTCCCTCAAATGCTCCTCATGCTGCTCTCTAGATCTCGAATATATTAGAATATCATCGATAAACACAATCATCGACCGATCCAACATCGGCCTACATACTCTGTTCATGAGATCCATGAACACAGCCGGGGCATTGGTGAGCCCAAAAGGCATCACCACAAACTCATAATGCCCATATCGCGTCCTGAACGCTGTCTTCTGGACATCCTCATCCCGCACTCTCACCTGATGATATCCCGACCTCAAATCGATCTTGGAGAACCAAGATGCTCACTGCAACTGATCGAACAAGTCGTTGATCCTCGGTAACGAGTAACGGTTCTTGACCGTCAGCTTGTTCAACTCCCGGTAGTCAATGCACATCCAGTGTGAACCATCTTTCTTCTTGACGAACAAAATAGGTGCTCCCCACGGCAAGCTGCTCGGCCGAATAAATCCCTTCCCCAGCAACTCCTAAAGCTGCGAGGATAACTCTTGCATCTCTGGAGGTGCAAGGCGATAAGGCACCTTAGCAATAGGCGCGGCCCTCGGAACCAAATCAATACTAAACTCCACTTGCCTCACAGGAGGCACACCCGGCAACTCCTCGGGAAAGACATCTGGAAACTCATGCACCACCGGAACCTCCTCAAATGAACTCGGTCTCTCGGAAACCACTCGCGTATCCATCACATACGCCACAAAACCCTTACAGCCCTGCTGTAGACACTGCCTCGCCCTAGCGGCTGAACAAAAAGCCGATCCCAAACGTGTACCCTCGTCGTACACCGAAAGAACTCCCCCACTAGGGTCTCGTATGGTCACCAACTGACGCTCGTAGTCGATAACTGCGCCGAATCTGCTCAACCAGTCCATGCCCACAATGACACAGACATCACCCATCGCAATAGGAACCAGATCAATCGGAAACTCAACACCGAAAATCTCTAATACGCATCCTTGGAGAACCTCCTCGGCATAAATCACTCTCTCGTCAGCTATGGAAACTCTCAGAGACCGACTCAACGCCTCACGACTAACAATGATATGCTGACTAAAGGACAAGGATACAAAAGACCGACTCGCACCCGAGTCAAATAACACTAAAGCAGGTACAGAGTTCACAAGGAAAGTACCTACGCATAACATAATATAAGCATAATATCTCGACATCAAAATAAATACATGAAAGAAAACATACCAGCCACAACATCGGGCGCAGTGCGGACCTCCTCCGCAGTTAGCTGGAAGGCTCTCCCTCGAGCTCTCGGCGCCTCGGCCTTCATAGGCCGACTCTCTGTAGCTCTGATGGCGGCAGGAGCGGATCCCTGAGATGCTCCGCGCAACTTCGGACTCTCCGCCTTCCGGTGTCCGGTCTGGTTGCAGTGAAAACACACTGCAAATCCCTTGGGGCAGTCCTTGGCCATATGCCCCTCCTTGCTACATTTGTAGCAAGATCCCGCTCGGTGGACTCCATCATGACCCTTGCCGCACTTCCCGTAAGTGCGGCCCTTTTGGCTCCCTGGTTTGGGATCAGCGGGCTTGGCCCGCTTGGCTGCTAGCTGAGACTGTGCCGGTCGCCGATCCCTCCCCTGAGACTCCGCCTCCTCCCTGGCCTGAGTCTTAAGCTCAATCTCCCTCTTCCGGGCATTTTCCTGAAGCTCAGCAAATGTCCGGTACGAGGAGTTCGCAGCAAACTCCCGAATATCCCACCTTAAAATGCTCAAGTAGCGGCTCATACGTGCCTGCTCAGTGGACATGTGCTCAGGGCAGAACATCGCCTTCTTATGGAATATCCTCGTGGTCACTGTAACTGACTCAGTACCCTGCTTGAGGGTCAGAAACTCCTGTGCCAAACGCTCCCTGTCCACCTGGGGAACGTACTCATCTCAGAACATGACAGTGAACCTCTCCCAGGTCACCACCGAAAGCTCAGCAGGTGTATAATGTGCTGTCACAAACTTCCACCACTCCTTCGCTCCCAAGCGAAGCTGGTTCAGCGTGAACCGAACCTTCAAATGTTCAGGAGATGAGCAAGTGAAGAAGCACCCCTCTATATCAGATATCCACCTCATCGCTGCCACCGGATCCTGGGTCCCATCAAACTCTGGTGGTTTGGTGTTGCTGAACTCCCGGAACAGCAACGCATCACCACCCTACGGCTTCGCAGCAGCAATCGCTGCGGTAGCCGCTGCAACAGCAGCCTCAGTAAGAGCGGCATAACGCTCGTCAAACGTCTCAATCAGTGTGGTCTTTATAGACCCAAACATCTCCGGTATCTCTGCCCTGATGGCCGCAGCCACCTCCTCCTAGATGATCCGGCAGATCTCCTCATCACTGGTACCACTGCTCTCGGGCATCAAACGTGTCCTCACCATGATCTACCTCTGAAATACAACATACGATAAATTAGAACCCACACGAGCATACTCACACTCGTCAACTCTTTCCTCCTTGAATCTTGGTATTCGAAAGATTCTTACTTGGGCTGCACACCGCTCCGGTGCTTTCAGTAGTACGGGCCCAATACTACTGTCCGCACCGCATCAGAATACACCCCAAGTCCTCCTCTTCGGATCCCAAATCCCAAGTACTCTATCATGCGTAGACCACTCTCTAATAGATCTATCATAAGCCCCTCGCTGCTACCTACTCACTCTCAAGCATCTCATAGCAACTCACCTCTCCCTAGGCTAAGGCATCACAAATCAGGCCACTCTAGTCCTAATAGCAATACCTAGCCTACTCTAGCATGCGGATACATCATATCAATATCAATATCACATAATATAAAGGTATTTTGGGAAATCACCGTTCGGGCGCGGACTGATCGTACACACATCTGTTGCTTTGTGTTTTTCAAAAATCTTTTACTCTTTTTGAAAATAAATCTCAAATCCTCAGTTTGAGTTCAAATACGCCCGAAGGTGTACTCGAATCCCTCAAACCAAGGCTCTGATACCAACTTGTAACACCGTGAATTTTCAAAATAATTTTTCGCAAATATAAAAACATTTCTCATTTAATTTCATAAAACATTAAGTTTAAAATCCTAATTCGTATCATACAAAATCCCAAGATCACATATACATCAAAAGTCCCATGCTTGTGTACAGATCAAGCCGGTGCGTTCCCACGGTTATCGTTAGTACCTGAAACAACAACACTAACACTGTAAGCACGAAGCTTAGTGAGTTCCCCAAAATACCACACACATAACACATATTAGCCACTCGAGGCTATAACTCTATGGGTCCGTGCACCCAAACTCTGTGAACCCTCAGGTTCTAACTCTGTGAACCTTCCGGTTCCAACTCTAGGAACCTTCTAGTTCCAACTCTGTAAACATGCACAACATAAATCACATAGAAATAATGCAGTACAACACATAACATACATAGCATACAAATACTTTGTCACATAACTCTGGTTACCTACTCAAGGTAAAGTATAGTGAGAAGACTCACCTCGCGTATCTCGGTATCTCACGAATCCTGGAAATCCCTCGTGCTCGATCCTCCGAGCTCTAATCCTCCTATAACACCATATGTCTCTAATTAACACTTTTATCTCTAAGGTTAACTATCCCTAAGAAGTCAACACAGGTCAACTCTGGTCAACAGTCAACTCTGGTCAACGGTCAACGGTCAACTTTGACCGGACTCGGCGAGTGCACTAAGGCGACTCGGCGAGTCTAGACGTTTTCACCAACTCTCTAGGATTCCCTTTTGACACGTTGAGTACTCCCCCTGACTCGATGAGTTCCACCTGGAAGAATCGCGGGGCCACCCCGACTCAACTCGCCGAGTCTCAAGAACAACTCGGCGAGTCCCAGTTCAACTCAGACCACCTGTCAACCCTCTCTAACTCGCCCTGACTCACTGAGTTAACCTATGACTCGACTCGACCACACATTGGGCGATCTAAGGGCAATCTTCAAGCTACTCGTCGAGTCTGTTTTCAGACTCGGCGAGTCCATGCCATGCAATCACTCAAACTTGCTTCTAAGGTCAGATCTGCTCCAACAATTCATAGATCTGGCCTTCCTAGACTGATTCATCAGGTAAAGTCCTTATCTTGGTGTTCATAACACACCCCATGGCTCATAAATGGAATTTTGACCTAAGGCATAAGGATTCCAATCCAAAACCTCCATTGATTCACAAAAAGCTTGGGCAAAGGGACAGTCTGGACCTCCAAGGGTCCAGATCTATGGTCTAAATCGCTTAAGGGAACAAGGGAGTACTAGATCTAGCCACAAAAGGGCTCAATAAGCCCTAAATCAATGTAAACATCAACATAGAAGAGGATAGCTCAAAGATATTACCACAATAGTGATGTTCTGGACTCCAAACTCTCAGAAAGTGGCTCCTCTTGCTTTCCCTTAGCTGATCCTCCCTTTCCCTTGCAAGATGACACCTCCAAGATCAATAATGGCCTCCTACTTTGCTCCAAACGCTCACACTCGATTAGGGTTTCACTCAAGGGACTGGTGAGCACAAATGACGACCATAAGGCCCTTTAAATAGGTCCCAAACCTGAGAAATTAGGGTTTCATTAAACAGCGCGGACTCGCCGAGTCCAGGCGCGAACCCACGTCCAGAATCGCGATCCTACTCGGCGAGTCTGAGCTCCAACTCGCCGAGTCCCCTCACAAAACATCAAAAATTGAAAGCATAAAAGATACCTGGAAATCCGGGCTGTTACAAGTAGTGGAGCAGAGCTTAGATATGTTTTGAGTTCCTGGAAGCTTTTTCGTGTTCCTCCTTCCATTTAAATTTCTTGTTCTTTTTCAAGATATCGTAAAAGGGCTTGCACCTTTCTGAGGATCTTGAAATGAACATGTTGAGTGTTGCTACTCTTCCAATTAGCTTCTTGATGTCGTTTGTTGAAGATGGGGATCTTAGTTCCATGATTTCTTCTATTTTTTCTGCTTCTATCATTCTTTTGGTTACCATGTATCCAAGGAACATTCCCGACTTCATTCCAAAGTGATATTTGAGTGGGTTCAGCTTCGTATTGTATTCATCCAGGATGTCAAACGCTTCCTTGAGGTCTCTAAGGTGATCTGTAGCTTTCATCGAGTTCACTACCAAGTCGGCAATACAAACTTCCATGGTGTCACCCAGTTTGTCTTTACACATCCGATTCACTAATCTTTGATATGTCGCACCTGCATTTTTAAGACCAAGAGGCATTGCGGTGTAACAATATATACATGTTGGTGTTATGAACGTAATATCTTCTTGGTTTGATGGATCCATTTGTATTTGTTGGAATCCTGCTGAAGCATCCATGAAGGTCAGGAGTTCATCGTCAGTCATCACATCTATGATATAGTCAATATGTGGTAGAGGGAAAGGATCCTTAGGACAAGCCTTGTTGAGATCCGTGTAATCTACACACACTCTCCATTTTCCGTTTTCCTTTTGTACGACAACCATGTTAGCTAGCCATCTTGGGAACTCTAGTTCCTTGATCATCCCTATTTTAAGGAGCTTCTCTACTTCCTCTTAAATGATTTGATTCCTTCTCTTTTGGTGTGTTAGTCTGAAAGAAGGATCAATATTAAGTTTATCAGTAACAATATTCTTGTCTATACCTATCATATCTTCATGTTTCCATGTAAATGTCTTGCTTCTGATTTTTAATAAATTCAATAGATCTTGTTCGATCTGCTCAGGCATTGAGGATCCTATTAAGACTTTGGCTTCATGATCCTCGATGCCCAAGGGAACTTCCTTTACATCTTGTTCCTTTGTCTCTAGAACATGCTGTGCCCCTTCCTTAATTTTTATGCATGTTGGGGTTTGGTCGTAGATTTCATAGAGGTTTTGTAGCATTCTTTCGATTCTTGTTGATCTCCTATGATCTTCACTGTCCCCCAAGGAGTGGGCATCTTCACACACTAATGGTATGTTGATGGAAACGATTTCATCTCGTGGAACCATGGTCTACCTAGTATCACATTATAAGAATACAGGGTGTCAATAACACATAAATTTTGTATGGAGTTTACGCCTTCTATGTATATTGGTAGTTTTATTTCTCCAACTGTGTGTTTTGTTTCCCCGCTAAATCCTATGAGGACTGAGGATCTTTTGACTATATTTAATTCTGGGATCTTCATTCTTTTCAATGCGTCTAGGAGTACGATATTGACCGAGGATCCTCCGTCAACGAGGATCCTTCTGACGAAATGGTTGGCCACGTATAGTATTATCACGATTCCGTCGTGATGAGGATCCTAAATTCCTTCCCTGTCAGTCTCGTCAAATGTAATTTCTTTTTCACTGCTAACCATGGTATTCTCTCGTGGCCTATCCTCCTTTTCTATTTTGGAGACCTTGGCGTGTCTTTTAGCCTGAGAATAAGAGGTGCCACAGATGTTAGATCCACCTGAAATAACGTTAATTATCTTAGCATCAGAGAGTGGTGATCCTGGTTTCTCGGGGATCCTCGGATCGTCCTAGCTGTTTTCCTTGGATTTTTCTCTTTTTCTCCCGAGGATCTCTTTGAGGTGTCCTTTACTAAGGAGGTAACTGATTTCTTTTCTTAGAGCTTTGCAGTACTCTATCATGTGGCCAAAGTCTTCAGGGTAAGCACACCATTTGGACTTGTCTTTCCGAGCGGTGGAGTTGTTATCTCTATGTAGTCATCTTGCTTTATCTCCAAGATCCCGCATAGCATGAATTACACCTGAAACATCCAAAGAAAAACAATAGTCAGTGATTTTAGGAAGTTCTTCTTCTTGTCCTCCATCTTCAAGGGAATTAACCTTGTGATGATTGGGTTTAAAATAGGGATTCGATTTGTGGGATCTTTCAGTCGAGGATTCGACCTTCCTGTTGGGGTTCTCATACTAATCCGAAGGGTTGCTTCTTTTCTAGATATCTCTATCCTCTTCGAGCCTTATGAATCTGAATTTCCGGCATCTGACTTCATCCAATCTTTTGCATGGGGTCATCACAAGGTCTTCGTAGAAAGGTGAATCCTTTCTTAATTCCATTTTGAAAGCTTCCACATCAGTGTCCATGTCAATGTTGGGGATGCTTAGAGCTTCTTTGCCAAACCTGTTAACAAAGTCCCTAATTTATTCCTTAGGATCCTGAACCACCCGGTAGAGATCATAACGATCTTCTTGAAGGTTCCGCTGCATGAAAATTGGTTATTAAAGATATTGACTAAGTATGCGAATGAAGTAATAGAGTATGGGGGAACGTTTAGTAGATATTTGAGGGCTCATCCTGTAAGATTCAAACCGAAGCCTTCTCATATGCAAGCCTCCTTCAAGTGCCCTGGGATGGGAATGATCTCCGTCCTTTCTCTGTATTGGGCTAAATGCTCTTTGGGGTCAATAGTCCCATCGTATAGCTTCATGTTGGGAGTTTGGAAGCGTTTAGGAACTTTAGTATCCGCTATCACAAGAGCAAATATTGAGATCCTGTGGCTTGTAGGGGATGCTTCTGATATTGGTTGGACCACTCTGGGTACACTAAAGATCAATTGTCTTAATTGTTGAAGTTCCCTAGCCATGTTCGGGTTTATTCCTGCATCAACATTAGTGTAGTTAGTATTAATAGCATTGTTGTCTAAGAAGTTACTAGTGTCAAGGTTTCTAGGAGTGTTGAAAGGCTCATTGAGATCATTGATCATGGACAATGGGTTGTCCATGGTTGTCCCCCAAGGCGACGCCACAGCGGTAGGAATTGTATCCTTTTGGTAATTTTCTGAGGATCCTGCATTATTGAAGTCCAGGATCCTTGGTTGCACAACTGTGGGCATAGTTTCTTGGGATTCTGAAATTCTGCCTTCATCCTCTCCACTTCTTTGAGTAGTGCTTTATTCTCCTCCTGCGATTGGGTCATCCGTTGCGTCATTTTCCACATCATAGCGAAAGGTTCTGCAGTAGTGATTGAGGCGGTCAGATCCTGGAGCCCTGAGGATCCCAAACTTCCTGGATTAGCGATCGTAAGAGTGCTTTTCTTGGAAGTGTCAGGCGTTTTCCTCTAAGTGTGGGGGGGGGGGGTCCACTTGGAGGAGGTGGTAGGTTTTTGGTTGGAATGGAAGGAGCATAGGACGAAGAGAGGATTTGTTGTGTAGACATGATTTTTTTGAGGATTTTGAACACCACGGCCCCACGGTTGGCGCCAAATTGTTTTGGTCAAAAATTACACAAGTACTAATCAACCAAATTAAATGAGAGGTTGTGATGTTCAGATTTTGTAATAGCAAGTAGTAACAGAAAAAGGACATGATGGTTTACAAGGAAAGCCCTTGATCCTTGCTGGGATCTGACATAAAACCTTGGGAAGTGATAATGATCACCTGCCTTGATGATTTTATTGATATAAAGTAAAGATTACAATGAGTTCTTAGTAACAATTAGTAGAGAATTTTGTAGAGTAAGCTTAAGCTAAAGAACAATGTGTAGTGTGCAGATTACAAGTGTCAAATTATAGTCTAATCCAGCCAGCAAGATGTCCGATATTTTTGGGATCCTCTATGACCGGCTTTATGAACGTTATTTGACCAAGTATTTCAGGTCTTTAGATGAGTTGAGATGATTCTTCGTTGAGAATTGGTCTTCCCTTGACTACTTCTGCACACGTGTCACTTATAGACAAAATATGACCGTTATAAATATTGATAAAAACAATAATGATATTTAGCCGGGATCCTGATGTTGCTGAGGATCCTGGATATTTGAGGATCCTAGAAATAATAAGGATCCTGGTCCCAACAGCGTTTGTATATATTTCTTTTATAAAAACGTGCTTGAATAATTATTTATATAATACCTGTTTGTATACATTTTATATATAAATGTGTTTGAATACAAATGCATTTATTATAAAACATGTGTTTTTAATATATATATATATATATATATATATATATATATGTGTGTGTGTGTGTGTGTGTATATATATATATATATATATATATATATATATATATATATATATATATATATATATTACAAAAGAAATGTAGACAAACACTTATTTGGGTACATATAAATATCTTTTTACATAAGAAATGTATACCTTTACTATGCAATAGTTGTTTGTATACAATTTTTTTTATAAATACGTGTTTGCATACAAGTCTATTTATAACAAAATAGGTGTTTGTATACATTTTTTTTTGTAAAATACATGTGTGTATATATATTTTTTTTTATAAAAACGGGTTTGTATATATTTATGTACTTAATAAACACATATTTTTATAAATAGGTATTTCTTATACAAAAAACTTTTTTTAAAAAATGTTTTGTATAGAAAACATAAGATTTTTATGTGAAAATTTGTTTTTTTGTATAAATATGATTTTATAAAGAAAAAACATATTCAAAATTTTTTTTGAGAATAAAAGTTGTAAAGAAACTAAAGTTAGGATGAATTCATAACAAAATTCTAAAACCTGGGCAAAAAGGGTAAATAGTGTACCAAATTTGTTATAAAATTTAAAATCTGGGCCAAAAGTGTAAATTTTGGACCAAATTTGTAATAAAATTTTTAAATTTGGGCCAAAAATGTAATTTTTGAAAGTTGGATAATATGTTGATCGAGTAAAATGGTTAAATTAAATATGATTACCCGTTTTTAGGACTTAATGACCGTTGAATGTGTGTCCTTTTCACCCACCGCTCTCCTATGTAGTGGAGAGTCGTTAGCTGAGCAGGTTCAATAGGACATAACCAGATTAAAAATATAATCTATAATGTACTAGAACCTTCTTTTAAAAATCTCACTCTATTTACTTTAGGAAAAAAATGTGAAAAAGTATGTTAACCCATGAAAACTTGCATCGTTTTTTATGAGTCGTGAGCATGTGTGGTTAATAGACACACTAATGTAGGACTATAGAGTTGAAATAATGGAACAACTCAAAAATTATTGGTGTTGATGGAGCTTGTGTGGTTAACCGAAACATCAATGTGAGATGATAAATGACCTCGAGGTTGTCAAGCAGGTTTTCATGGTTATTCACATCTCATTTGTGATCCTCAGCATCCCAGTCTCAAAAGTGAGAGTGTAATACGAGATTAATCATGTCATTGACAAGATTCAATGAATCTAAAATGATCTAGGCGTTTCATAAGATTGAAATTGGTAAAAGCCTAACCTACCTAAAATAGATTCATAATTTGATTACGACATCCCACTTCAAAGTTCGAATAAAAAATATGAGTTGATGTGATGAATGTCTTCATCTCTGACGAGTCTTCACTAGGCAATCGAGTCTTGGAACACAAGAAAGGGAACATCAATCGTACTCCAGGAGGAGATCCCGGGAGAGCACCGTGATGGTCAATTTAGTATGGTTATGGTGAAAGCATATCTATAGGAGTAGGATCTGAGAACCTAACGTTAAAGAGATTATCAGTGGGCATATATAGTTTGTGAGGGGAATGTTTTCCTCTCTCAAGGGACAAATCTGCCAGCCTTAATTTGAGCCAGAGCCAATCATTGGTGGGGATATCCTCTGCTCTCTGCTCTGGAATGCGATTGGTCCAGACAAGGCATTGGTGGTGCGTGCACCACTAAGGTTGTTGGCTGACATTATTCTATCGTTAGAAGATTTTCCCACTGGACGCTAGGACAAGGACTTGCCAGGAAGACTAGTCTTGCAGACGTAGGTTCTCGGTTGGCATGAGATTGCTTGTGCCCAGGCTCCTATGTTGGCTTTGAGGTATCTATGTCTAGCATACAACTATGGTCCGCTATCAAGTCTCCGTAGTCTTAGCCATCATGACGTTGGCTTGCTTTGTCATGATGGGTTGACTATTTTTTATAAATGTCGTTTGACGGTTGAGTATCCATTTATCAGTTTCCTTGGATGTAACTGCTATATTTGGGTGACGTCGGTTTTAGTTGCCCGTTATTAGGGTTTCCTCGCCCATTTTACTAGATCTTATATATTCGATTGCATTCTTCATCATTTTACTCTTCTCTACCTTTCTCTTCTTGTTTCATTTTTTTGTTGTTCCACTTCTTCAAAAGTTCTTCATGGAGTCTCATGCATGTATTTTGCCTACTATCTCTTAATGGGAGGGTTTTTAGAATCACTATTGGTTTCAGCTTGATGATGAGGTTCTGATTCCAGCTTGAAGAAGATTTGGGTGTTAAGTACTAGGCTACTGCTGATGAATATATAATTAATCTTCACTCTCAGGTTCATCCCATTGCTGTGCCCACTGCTGGTACCTCACGGGTCGTGAATCTCTTCGAACAAGAGCCCATCCATGCTCCGCATATTTCAGAGATCATTCGGGATAAACAAGAAAAGGCTGCCATGAAGGGACAAATCTTATTCAAGAGGAGTTCTGATAAGAATGCATCTGGAAGTCAGTCCAAATTCACTGTTACGGATCTCGAAACCGTAAGGTTTAGAGACACGTATGGTGATAGGTTAGGTATCATCTCTTGGGGTTTTCATGATCCACTGAAAATGTGGATTGTTCGCTAAAAGAGCGGCAATACAAAGCTCTACAAGGACTGTCATGATTTTAATTCATGGACCAAAGTGGATCTTTCGGAGCTATCTCAATCTTCGTTATCAAACCCGAATGATAACCAGCAAGCAACAAGTTTCAAGCACTTTCTGGAAGACCAAGTAAAGAAGGGGTTTCCAGCTATGAAGACTGTTAAGTCTATGATAATGGATCATCCTGATGTTATTGATCCCAAGATTGGCAATCCACTTCACGTGGTGATGTGGCCTGCTACAAATCTGGTCAAACAATTTCTAGTGCTTCAAGATTACTCGGATGGATCTCTAAGCTCTATGCTTTACTGGGTGTTTGATGAAACCACAACATCTGATGTCATCAAACTGAAGGAGGGGTGCATTCGTTTATATGATAGAAGGGATTTTTACCAGTTTGGAAAATAGGACATTCACCATTTGAGTCATTTCCAGATTCAGGTTGCTGAGGAGATTTTTGAGACTGCTGCAAAAGAATATACCACAATGGTTGCTGAAATTATCAACAAGCAAATGTGGAATGGAGCGATGGGGCTGGATGATGTAATGATCATAGACAAAGATTGATTTAGAGCTAGCACCAAACCAAAGGGGAGATTGAAGGGTCCAATTAGTGGTTTGGTCTAGGCTTTCCATGTAATAGGTTCTTTTGGTCATTTAATAGCCTATAGTATTTTGCTTGGAGTTTACAGTCATTGTAATGAGTTTACAGCCGTAAGCCTGTTTATGGCCGTAAACCCAAGGCCGGCCCATGATAGTATATATAGAGGTATGCTAGGTCTTTTGTGGTTGTTGATGCCTCGGTATTCTCAGCTCTTGTAAACTGCAAGTTGTACCAGACGTGATTCTAATAGAAAAGTGTGTGCAAGCTTGTTTGATTCTCTATTCTACTCGTTCTTATTTGATTATCTGATTGTTATTGCTGTTTGATCACTGGTAAGATCCTTTTAGGACCTTACACTCAAAATCCTTATCCCTAAGATATAGGCAGCTTCTCCAAGGTCCTTCATAGCGAAACACTTCCCAAGCTAGGACTTACTTCCTGTAGAGTTGGGATGTCATTTCCTATGAGTAGTATGTCATCCACATACAATACCAAAAAGCTAACTATACTCCCACTAGCCTCGACATATACACATGACTCATCTTCGCTACTCGAAAAACCAAACTCTTTAACTTTCTCATCGAAACAAAGATTCCATCTGCGAGGTGCTTGTTTCAATCCATAGATGGATTTCTCAATCTTACACACTCTATTAGGGTACTCTGCGCTGACAAAACCCTCCGACTGACTCATGTAAACATCCTCAGCCAACTTTCCATTAAGGAAAGCGGTTTGACATCCATTTTCCATACACTACTAGAAAAATTGCCTTTTACGACGTACAATGCGTGTCGTAAAATGCTCAGATGACGCGCAAATGCGTGTCAAGGAATGCCCTGTCATAACAAGAGACGACACGCTTTTGCGCGTCGTCTATAGATGATGCGCATTTACGACGTGCATTTATGACACGCAATGCGTATCATTAAAACCCTTGTCAAGAAAGGCCATGTCATAAATGAACATGACACACATTTTTGCATATCGTAAATTTAAATGTTTAAAAAAATATATTTATATATTTATTAATTTTTAAATTAAATTTGCATTTAATGTCTCATAGTAGAAATAAAATACCATATACAAAAAATACAATCCATTGCATAAAATTTAATGTCATACAATTCTATTTCTTACAATATATAAACTTGCATTCATCTAATCTACTATGTGTTTCATACTAACAATTGAAATGAAGAATGCAACACTTGCATTTGCAGCATCTTATCTCTTTCAGCTTGAGCTTTCTTTTCCTCTTCTAAGTCTAGAGCTATTCGCTTTCATCAACCCTGTAAACACAACACAAGAAATAATGATATGATTTCCTTCAATGTAGAGACATCCTTACGCGCTATTTCCTTTAAATCTATACCAACTTTGACATTTCCATTGGTATCATCCACATATAAAGTAGATATGATCTCCATAGCATTAAGCCCAACATTCTCAGCTAATGTTTTTGGTATCATTTCAAAGCTCTCTACAAATTTTCCAATTGCATACTGATCTAATCTGCATCATATCAAT